>NC_053398.1:138586928-139827761 GCF_905171765.1 Bufo bufo | reverse complement strand
GTCACATGGCCTAGGCGCAGCTCAGCCCCATTGAAGTGATACCGATGACCTATCCTGAAGCGCGTCCATCGGTCACATTGCTTTTTGGCAGTTCAGTTCCATTCAAGTGCAATGCCAAGCACTGCCACTATGCAACGCATGGCGCTGTGTTTGCTATGTTGCAAGAAGGCCGAAGGGCTTATCCAAGCATTGAGACCCTTTCAAAAAGCTGATCGGCAGGGGTGCGAGGAGCTGGACTCCGCACCAATTTAATACTGATGAACTATCCTGAGGATAGGTCATCAATATTGTACTCCCAGAAAACTCATTAAAAAGTTTTTTTGTTGGGGGGAAAATCCTGTTAACAGCAAAACTGCATGTCCTGATCACGGCTACCCTCTGGGGGGGATCGTACCCACTAGCAAAGGGCCAGTATGGTATCTACTAGATGCCCACCATAGAAGCGCCCGCCTGGTCATACAGAACAAGAGCAAATATCCAACCAGCAGGACAAAAGCTCACCTGAATATTACCCAAAATGCTCTGCATCAGTGCCACATGTAAGACGATAAGGGGCTCCCCGGGCATTGCGTTATGGGTGAAGGTGAAGCATCTCCTGTAAGGGCCGACTCTGCGCTTCATGTCTGTCCAGTTCCTGACAGGATGCACGGCCTCATACCTGCACAGACAGCCATTATTCCACCACTAACCAACATACATGCCTTCCCCTTTAAAAGGTTAATCCCAGAAACCAGCCGACAAATTTTAAACCAAGGCAGGGTCTTAAGAGGCCAAGATCATCGCTGGTATGGATGCGACTTAAAAC
The DNA here is from genome assembly GCF_905171765.1 of Bufo bufo. Classification (NCBI taxonomy): domain Eukaryota; kingdom Metazoa; phylum Chordata; class Amphibia; order Anura; family Bufonidae; genus Bufo; species Bufo bufo. The sequence continues at coordinate 139,826,956 of NC_053398.1, read as the reverse complement.
ATGGCTGCGTTCTTCTAAAGAACAGCGCCACACCTGTCCATGGGTTGTGTCTGGTATTGCACCTCACTGAAGTAAAATGGGTCTGAGCTGCAATACCACAGACAGGTGACAACACTGCCACCAGATAAAGGGCCTTCTCCAACCAGTCAGAACTTCCCCCAATTAGAAAGTGCTAATCAATTTTGATAGATCTATCTGGCTCAGAAAGAGTTGGGTGACAACCAATATGTCCTCCATCACATCTAGCTTTTGGAAAATCCTGATCGGCATCTACTACACCAGTCAGTACTGCTATGGATGGTGGATATATAGTTTCCCAAAACAGAGGACATTTTGATCATCTCGAAGGCAACTCAAGGATCTATGTCAACTGGGGACTCCCATTATAGGCTGGGTGCTGTTTGGTGGAGGACTCGATGTTCTGTCCAGATGACCTAGTAGGGCAGGTGGACATCATAGATGGTTGTCCCTGCTTGGAACCCTCCCCCCCTCATGAGCCAGAACAGACAGCTCTTTGATGGAGTGTCTGGCCGTCCTTGAATTACATGGATGGTCTTTCATCCCAATGGCCATCGTGTAATGCTACGTTTCCCCTGAAGCGACCATGGCTGCCTCTAACAATGAGCCCCGGGGGGGGGTTATTCCGAAAGGGGTTACCTTAAGTGCACTTACTCGCTAATCTTCTGCAGGACCTCACAGGGCGACTGCCAGGTTATTCTCTCCAGGTTAAGGAAGCCTATGGAGAACCACTCGGATAGCATGCTCTTCAGGATCCCATTCATCTCCTAGAGGAACACAGGCAAAAAAAAAATTATATATATTCAAAAACGCGTCGAATCGACTCCAATTTATTACAAGTTTTCACGTTTATCTGCAGGTGCTCAAGCCGGGAAAAAAATTTTTTTTAAAAATCACCCCACCCGGTCAACTGATGGGGCCAACGCGGGCACCAAGTTCTAAAAGTAGTATTATAAATCCGGACAGGAAGTTCAGGGTCAAGGTTTTTCCCAGAAGAGAAGAATGATTCCCGTAGCCACAGGATAGGCAATAAGCATCTGATCACTATGGCCACCACCAATCACAAAAACAGTGGTCCCTCATTCTCTGGATTGAATGGAGGACGGTGTAGCAGGCACCTGTATGGAGGACAGCTTTCTTCTATCTCCCGCGGTCCCAGTGAGCTGAATGAAGAGGCGGCGGACACATAAGGCTACTTTCACACTAGCGTTTTTGAAAACACCGGGGGGGGGGGGGGATTAGCACGCGGCACCCTTCGTGCACCTCAGCTCCTGAGAAAACATCCGAGGTGCACTGAGGGGCTGGCGTCCTCCCCTTGGTGTGGGCCCTAATTTGCATATAGAATAAAACTTTTTTTTTTTTTCTCACCATACACGTTCTATTTTAAATCAGCAGGATCAATCCTACCACACTGTATGACTGGTCTAACAGGGTTGATCCTGTCAAAAGGGTTTTCCTGGAATCTAAACTGATGACCCCCAGCGATCCGCTGTTTGAAGATGCCGCAGCCGGTCACGTCTGTCAGTAACATGGCATTTTTGCAGCTCCCCGCAGGGGATGGGCCGTGAATATTTAAAGGGGTATTACGGTTGTTTGAAGTTATCTCCTATCCACAGAATAGGGCATAACTATTAGATCAGTGGGGGTCCTACCATTGGGACCCCCACCAACCACGAGACCCCCTGCAGCCCCCCAGCGGCCAGTCCATTCATTTCTATGGCAATTCTAGAGATAGCCGAGTACAGCGCTCGCCTATCACCAGAATTACCATAAAGATTAATGGAGCCGCCACACGCATACTCAACCAGCGGCTCTGTTCATTTCAGGAGGGCTTGAGGGGGTACGGGGCCCAGCAGTAGGACATGGACATGTCAGGAGAAGGGACGGGTTGTGTTCACCTCGCAAGCACAGAAGGAGCAGCCGTGTCATCAATTCAATGCATGCTAATTAGACCTCATGAATATTAACGAGTATAATTTCCACCAATACATTTAATTGAAAGAACCGTCCACGAAATGGATTTTTCATTGGTATACCGTAAAATCATGCACCTTCCCCCTCCCCCGCCCGTTTATCAGCCTCTTAGGAAGGAGTTTAGATTTCCACATCGAGAGGAGAAAAATAAAAATAAAAAAATAAATAAAAACTTTCCATTTCATATATGCCTGGCCTCAATTATATCTGAAAAGATTTAATTGTGTGCACCTTGGGGTGCTTTCAAATCAAGAGGCTGCGTTCTGAAAGGAGATAAAGGGAAACGTAAAAAAAAGCCATTTTCCCGAATGTTAATGGATAGGGAACAATACGGGAGGGAGATTAGGAGCGTTCAGTAGCGTAAATGGAAAACAAACAAAACAAAAACAACCACTACCCGTATGCCGACTGTAGTCGTCTATTGTGCACAGATACAGCGCGTATCGCGTTTCCTCATAGCTTTACGTGCACCACACTGACCTCAGACACAGCAGATTTAGCCCGCAGTAAACACGAAACGCTGGGGGCGAGGTAGAAAAAAAGATTTCACATGTTGTTCCGGACGAAGCTTTTTTGAGAGGAGGGGGTAGAACCTGCTCCCATTGTACCGCACTTTAGGCTCCTTGCAGACGAGCGTGTCCGGATTAGGTCCGGATGCGTTGCAGAGGCATTCAGTGAAAACTGCGCGAACTCGCAAGCAAGTGCATTCAGTTTTGTTTGCGATCGCGTTCAGTTTTTTCCACGCAGGTGCAATGCGCTTTGATGCGTTTTTCACGCGCGTGATAAAAAAACTGAATGTTTACAAACAACATCTCTTAGGGTACTTTCACACTAGCGTTAAAATTTTTCCGGTATTGGAGTTCCGTCATAAGGGCTCAATACTGGGGGCAAAAAACGGATCAGTTTGGTCCTAATGCATTCTGAATGGAGAGCAATCAGGATTTCTTCCTGTAACGGATCCACTTCCGTGTATTCGGGTGGCGATTCCTCTCCTATTGTTCCCACATGTGTATTGGTGATCTCCCTTTGTCCTGGGAGATAATTGAATTGCACTTCGGGTGTCTCCAAGGCAGAGAGGAGGAGACCATGATGCATTGTGGGGACCTGCATAAATACGGGCGGGTAGCCCTCAATAAAGAGGCCAGTTCCGTCCATTTTACGGAATTTGGCCGGAGAAAATACCGCAGCATGCTACAGTATTTTCTCCGGCCAAATTCCGTAAAATGGACGGAATGCCGGTTCCAGCATTAAAATTACCGCATTAACGGATTAGGTCTGCACGTGCACTCCGGTGTTTTTTCAGATGACACCGGAGAGACGGATCCGGTATTTCAATGCATTTGTCAGACGGATCCGGAAACAAATGCAATCCGTTTGCATACGGATTTCCGAATCAGGCAGGCATTTCCGGCAACGGAACTGCCTGCCGGAATCCAACAACGCAAGTGTGAAAAGGGGCCTTAGCAACCATCCGTGAAAATCGCACTTGCTTGCGGATGCTTGCGTTTTTCACGCAGCCCCATTCACTTCCATGGGGCCAGCGTTGCGTGAAAAACGCAGAATATAGAACATGCTGCGATTTTCACGCAACGCACAAGTGATGCGTGAAAGAAAACCAACGCTCATGTGCACAGACCCATTGAAATTAATGGATTCGGATTCCGTGCGGGCGCAACGCGTTCTCATCACGCATTGCACCCTCGCGGAAAACTCGCTCGTGTGAAAGGGGCCTAACTGCTACTCTTGGTGCACAGCGTTTGCAGGCTGAAGAAACCAATTGAAGGGAAGGTCAAAAGGCTGCGCTCGGCTTTTACTGAATTTATAGTATTTGTAATAAAGGCTGGGAGGAGGGGGGGATAATTTAAAGGGCATCTGTCAGCAGTTTTGTACCCATGACCTGTTCCATGTGCTCTTGGCAGCTGAAGGCATCTGTGTTGCTCCCATGTTCACGTGTGCCCGCATCGCTGAGAAAAATTATGTTTTAATATATGCAAATGAGCCTCTAGGAGCAACGGGGGCGTTACCATTACACCTAGACGTTCTTCTCTCTATGTAACTGTTGCGCCCTCTGCACTTGTTATGACGTTTCCCTGCCTGGTCCTGTCAATCAAAGTGCAGAGGGCGCAACAGTTACATAGAGAGAAGAACGTCTAGGTGTAATGGTAACGCCCCCGTTGCTCCTAGAGGCTCATTTGCATATATTAAAACATCCTTTTTCTCAGTAATGCGGGCACATATGAACATGGGACCAACACAGACGCCTTCAGCTGCCAAGTGCACATGGAACAGGTCAGCCGGTGTCAGCGTGCATGTGTTCTGAACAGAAGGATAGCTGGACACATGCATTCTGGACTCAGCAGTGGCTCCCAGTGCCGAGCGGCGATGCCTGTAGTACGCCAAGTGACCGCAGAGCTCACCGATTGGCTGCACAGTGGGCGCGTGTGGGTCTAGAGAGCACCAACGGAGCATCTATGTTGGATCGCTGGACGACTAAAAAAGGGGAGTAGCATTTAAAATCCTTTTCTTTTTTTTTTTTGGGGTAAAAGAAAACCTTTTTAACCAACAGCAAAAAAAATAAAAAAAATAAAAACATAAAAAAACAAAAACAAAGAACATTCAAGATAACAAGTCGCCGAAGACGCGGTGAAATAGCTGGGAGCACCGCTTCACCCCCTGCTCTCTCGGAAACATATCATGGGAGAAATTCTGCTAATTGCCATCAAGTTAATTGCCGGTAACAATGTGCAACTGCGACCGGCCAGCCTCCCGCGCCTTCACTCGGTTTTCAGGAAGCTGCACTTTGAAGAAACATTATTTAAAAAAATTAGAGGACGAGAAAAAAGTTTTGCAATGTTCTTCATTGTGTCTGCAAACTAATTTAAAGTAAAGATTATTTCTTAAAAAAAAAAAAAAGACCTTGAGTCGACCTCAAACATCAAGTGGTTAAAAATTTTAATGTGCCTATTGAGTGGTTCTGCCTGTTCCTAGGAAAGCTCAGGGATTGTCCTCTTAAAAATAGACACCGAGACCCGGTGCCGGATTATCAGATATTCTGGATTATTGATGAGCCGCGGAAAAGTATCTAAACCTCAAGGACTTTCAGGGCAAGTCTGCGTACGCGATTTTTGGCATGGAATGCGCATGCAGAACATCCCCACCGAAAACGTGCAGGAATGAAAATCCTCGCCAACACTGCACCGAAAACCACGGTAAAAAAGGAGTCTGGAAAAACCCACATCCAAAAAAAAATGTAAAAAATAAAAATATTTTTCTTTTTTCCAGCACAGAATTGGCATCTGGAAGGATAACAGAAAGGGTACCCAGGCCATAAACCAACGGACGAGGACCCAGTGCCTTCAACTATTACCTAGATGATCATTCAAATTTAACCCTTTGGATACCGGAGCTTTTTTTCATTTTTGCAATTTCATTTTTTCTTCCCCGTCGTCCTGGAGCCATAACTTTTTTTTCGTTCACATATCCATATAAAGGGCTTGTTTTTTGCGGGACAAGTGCCACTTTCTAATGCCACCATTTAATAAAGCATACAATGTAGTGTAGTCAATTCCAGAAGAGGTGGAATTAGGGGAAAAAAATAAATATGCAATTCCTCCACCGTTTCACGGATTTTGTCCCTACAGCGTTCCCTTTGCGCTAAAAACTGACCTTCATTCTCTGGGTCAGTACGATTACAACGATACCACGTATGTATAGGTTTTATATGTGTAAATGCTGTAAAAATAAAATGTGTGGGGCTCATTTATTGCGGGACAATCTGTAGTTTTTAGTGATGAAGCGATGAAAAAATGGCAAATCGGCTATTTTCATAGTTTTTTTCTGTTAAGCCATTCGTCGTATTGGAAAATTTTTTTAATAGTACGAGTGTTTTAAAAAAAAAAAATAATAAAATAAAAATCAATATTACCATACTACCATAGGAACTGCAGCTCTAATACACTGGGTCTCTTTACAGAGACCCAGCCTATTAGAATGAATTACCGGCATCCCCGGTCCCTGCATGGGGATGCCGGTATTAACCCGGAAGTGTGCGTTTCCTAATTTTTCACGCTTTAGATGCTGTGATCACACTTGATCGCGGCCTCTAAAGGCTGTAATGACCACTTCTGACATTATTGATGGTCATGGTCATTAGCCGTGGGCCTCTGCTGTTTGAAACAGCAGAGACCCGCCGGCTATGGTGCCCGCTGCAGGCCCGAGCGGGTGTCCTGTTCAAACATCGCTCTGGCGCTGTACATGCCCCCCCCACACACACACACTTTACTGCCATCCTGTAATTAGGGATTTCTCAAAGATAAAAAAAATACGGGGTATTCCCATCTCTTAAAGTGATAGTATACAGCTGGCGTATGTTATCGATTGGCGACCGGAGAATAAACGGCCGTGCGCGGCCAGGTGTAGGGAAGGCCACAGCTGAATCTGTCCCCATCAATCACAGGATTGGTGGGGATCCCAGAGGTCTTACTTCCTCCTGTCATATAGGGATATCCTAACCATGCAATATTCCATCACTATCAGAGAAGGCAAGCCTCACACAGCCCCCTCGAGAAGATTGAAAAGGGCCAGGGGGGGCCTGGGTCAAGCATGCACGCTCTGTGCAAGTCTATGGGACTGACGATCCTCTGCAGCACAGACCTTTCTCCTGTCCTGATAAGTCGTTACAATGTATCAGTCTGAAGTCCTGTGTGGCTCAGGGGATTGTCTAGACCGGATACAAATGTAACAAACCCTCAGATACGAGGTCCGTTCACACCTGTCGCCTCTGAAGAGAAATTCGGGACGGACTGCCTAAATCTTCCCCACATCCACTGGCAAATCCGACACGTGTGAACGTCCTCTTGGGTCTGCAGCCTCTGGTCATAAAGGAGTACGATTTCATTCACCGACAGCAAGCAGGGATGAAGAGAAAAAAAACACACAGTACTGGGAAGTGTCAAAACATTTTGATGCGTATTAACCCCTTTAAGTCCTGAATACGCGGAAACAATCCTTATTTTTATAACTCTTTTCTTGCTCGCCTCCTTCCGGAACTTTCAGTGTTTGTGAACGCAGCCTGCTAATTTCACGGGAACGTCTGCGAGGGGCCTTTGCAATTATTACGTTGAAATGCCTATTTAGAAGCGGCCCACTGTGTTACAAAGTGCAGCTCACGCTGAGGTTGGCATTAGAGGAGCGCCATACTGTGACCAACAGGTTAAAATGCCCTTTAATGGTCCATTTACTGCTGCAAAACTGTTTAAAATGATCATGAAATATGGAAAGCGAGGAACATGCGGCGGATTAGAAATCACTAAAGACGCACACGAGGCGGACAACCTCCTGACAGAGGAATCTGGTTCACGCCACGAGGGCTGGTGCCCATCCAGGGCCAGCTGTTCAGGCAGAGGGCACATGGACGGTACCGTACGTGGCAGCAGTATGAAAGGGAATAGTTACGTTGCGACCAGCAAGTTTGGATTTCTTGCGACTATCGTGTTGGCGGCAACTAGCCGGTCACAATGGGATCCCATTTATTTTAATTATGCCACGAAATCCACGGATGTATGTTGAGACCAAAGTCACCATGTATCCCCAGAGTCGGACCTCTTTCACACATCCGTGTCCATGGTGACATCAGTGACAAGATGGTCCCTCGGAGAAGAATCAGTGTTTGGTCCCCGTGTCTTCCGTATTCCACGGACACTGCTAGGCTACCAATGGTCCGTGAAAACCACGGATGGCATCCGTGTTGTGTCTATGACTTTCAAAGACCAGTGTAATGTGCACGAGGGAACAAAAATAGCGCACGCTTCCGTGGAAAACCACCGATGCGTGAATGCACACATTAGAGTCAATGGAGACGCGAGTGGTTCGTGGAGACCACACGTCTGAGATTCACTGACATGTAAAAGAGGCCTTAGGTCTGTGTCTGAGGCATGTCCGTGATGGCACAGTCCATGTTCCATCCGTGACCCCTCCGTTTTGGATCCGTGCGAACTGAAAAATTAGTTTACAGAATCTTCTTAGCAGAGACCCGTGAAAACCGCAAGCCAAAAATGGACGGCATCCGTGGTTTTCACGGACCCATAGAAATTAAATTTCGCATGAAGGGACCCGTAATCACGAACAAAGCAGTTCCTTGACAAACCGCGCACGCTTCTTCGTCATGTGACTTGGTGTGGAGCCGATGATGTGTTTCGACTGGAGTGACAGCTGTAGGCGCCGGGAGCTCAACCCGTCAACCGCAGCTCATTGCCAAGAGGGTTAAAACAGCCAGAGAAGGGGGGGGGCTTCATTTGGAAAAAGGGTCACATCAGTTGGGTAAGCCGGCACACCGTTTTGTTTGCTATATGGAACAGCACTTGGAGCAGATTACTGCGGTTTTTCGCATCCAAAATCCACCAACTCGTGTTAAAACCGCGAACTACTGCAGGTGTTCACGCATCCTCAGATGACCACAGGCATAAGGGTTAATGGTCGAAGCAAAATAATTTTAGCACAATCCGTCACAACCGTTGGAAATCTTCTCCATCAGTCAGACCACAACGGGAACATACCGCAGACATGGCACTGTAGGGGGCGGAGGTTTATGTGGCTGAAGACTGGGTGGTTTTCAGGGGCACCCAGCAGCAAAGTCCGTCCATCATGGTCTTTCCATGGTGACGTCAACAGGAGTCAATGAAGTTTAGATGTCAAAAGCACAAAGCAAAATGTGTTAGACCCTCCTTAAAGGGGTTGTCCAGTGTTTTAAAAGGAAATGTACTAAAAGCAGAGAATGCTGGTAAATCGCCCGCCACGTTATGCCAGTCTCTGCTCATCTCCCTGTAGGAACAAGTTGTTGTACAGGGGATCGCTGCAGCCAATCATGGGCCTCAGCAGAGAAGCAGCACAACATGAGACCACTGGGGCCAGTGATTGGCTGCTGCAGATAAATCTGCATTTTAAGTTATTATTAACCTTTTTTTCAGGGGTGTAACAAATAACCATGGGGCCTCACAGCTAAACCTGGCAGAGGGGCCCACTCTATCATGACCACTTCAATCTGCAAGTTCAAAAAAGCTTGCACACAGTGATGTCACAATACAGGGACAGTGCACGCGCACAGTGATGTCACAATACAGGGACAGTGCACGCGCACAGTGATGTCACAATACAGGGACAGTGCACGCGCACAGTGATGTCACAATACAGGGACAGTGCACGCGCACAGTGATGTCACAATACAGGGACAGTGCACGCGCACAGTGATGTCACAATACAGGGACAGTGCACGCGCACAGTGATGTCACAATACAGGGACAGTGCACGCGCACAGTGATGTCACAATACAGGGACAGTGCACGCGCACAGTGATGTCACAATACAGGGACAGTGCACGCGCACAGTGATGTCACAATACAGGGACAGTGCACGCGCACAGTGATGTCACAATACAGGGACAGTGCACGCGCACAGTGATGTCACAATACAGGGACAGTGCACGCACACAGTGATGTCACAATACAGGGACAGTGCACGCACACAGTGATGTCACAATACAGGGACAGTGCACGCACACAGTGATGTCACAATACAGGGACAGTGCACGCACACAGTGATGTCACAATACAGGGACAGTGCACGCACACAGTGATGTCACAATACAGGGACAGTGCACGCACACAGTGATGTCACAATACAGGGACAGTGCACGCACACAGTGATGTCACAATACAGGGACAGTGCACGCACACAGTGATGTCACAATACAGGGACAGTGCACGCACACAGTGATGTCACAATACAGGGACAGTGCACGCACACAGTGATGTCACAATACAGGGACAGTGCACGCACACAGTGATGTCACAATACAGGGACAGTGCACGCACACAGTGATGTCACAATACAGGGACAGTGCACGCACACAGTGATGTCACAATACAGGGACAGTGCACGCACACAGTGATGTCACAATACAGGGACAGTGCACGCACACAGTGATGTCACAATACAGGGACAGTGCACGCACACAGTGATGTCACAATACAGGGACAGTGCACGCACACAGTGATGTCACAATACAGGGACAGTGCACGCACACAGTGATGTCACAATACAGGGACAGTGCACGCACACAGTGATGTCACAATACAGGGACAGTGCACGCACACAGTGATGTCACAATACAGGGACAGTGCACGCACACAGTGATGTCACAATACAGGGACAGTGCACGCGCACAGTGATGTCACAATACAGGGACAGTGCACGCACACAGTGATGTCACAATACAGGGACAGTGCACGCACACAGTGATGTCACAATACAGGGACAGTGCACGCACACAGTGATGTCACAATACAGGGACAGTGCACGCACACAGTGATGTCACAATACAGGGACAGTGCACGCACACAGTGATGTCACAATACAGGGACAGTGCACGCACACAGTGATGTCACAATACAGGGACAGTGCACGCACACAGTGATGTCACAATACAGGGACAGTGCACGCACACAGTGATGTCACAATACAGGGACAGTGCACGCACACAGTGATGTCACAATACAGGGACAGTGCACGCACACAGTGATGTCACAATACAGGGACAGTGCACGCACACAGTGATGTCACAATACAGGGACAGTGCACGCACACAGTGATGTCACAATACAGGGACAGTGCACGCACACAGTGATGTCACAATACAGGGACAGTGCACGCACACAGTGATGTCACAATACAGGGACAGTGCACGCACACAGTGATGTCACAATACAGGGACAGTGCACGCACACAGTGATGTCACAATACAGGGACAGTGCACGCACACAGTGATGTCACAATACAGGGACAGTGCACGCACACAGTGATGTCACAATACAGGGACAGTGCACGCACACAGTGATGTCACAATACAGGGACAGTGCACGCACACAGTGATGTCACAATACAGGGACAGTGCACGCACACAGTGATGTCACAATACAGGGACAGTGCACGCACACAGTGATGTCACAATACAGGGACAGTGCACGCACACAGTGATGTCACAATACAGGGACAGTGCACGCACACAGTGATGTCACCATACAGGGACAGTGCACGCACACAGTGATGTCACCATACAGGGACAGTGCACGCACACAGTGATGTCACCATACAGGGACAGTGCACGCACACAGTGATGTCACCATACAGGGACAGTGCACGCACACAGTGATGTCACCATACAGGGACAGTGCACGCACACAGTGATGTCACCATACAGGGACAGTGCACGCACACAGTGATGTCACCATACAGGGACAGTGCACGCACACAGTGATGTCACCATACAGGGACAGTGCACGCACACAGTGATGTCACCATACAAGGACAGTGCACGCAGTGATGTCACCATACAAGGACAGTGCACGCAGTGATGTCACCATACAAGGACAGTGCACGCAGTGATGTCACCATACAAGGACAGTGCACACAGTGATGTCACCATACAAGGACAGTGCACACAGTGATGTCACCATACAAGGACAGTGCACACAGTGATGTCACCATACAAGGACAGTGCACACAGTGATGTCACTATACAAGGACAGTGCACACAGTGATGTCACACTACAAGGACAGTGCACACAGTGATGTCCCGGTACAGGCATAAAATACACCACATTGTATAGATTGTGCACATGAGGTACAATAAAGGAATAATATAGTGATGTCAGAGCACAGGGATAATGCAGGGATGCTGTAGAGAAGTAATAATGCACACAGCAGAGTAACAATAGGGGAGGGGGCCTACAGTAAAACTGACAGATTGCCTTACCGGTAAATCTTTAATGGGACCTCACATACACCTCATTACTACCCCGGGCCCCTGTGTTCACAGCACCAGAGGGATCATTTCTCAGTCATGCCTCCCACAGGACCATCACCCTAGGTATGAGGACACTTAGAAATTGCGGTCAGCAGTTCAGTGAATACAATGCACTTACTAATGTACTGTGATTCTCCATATTGCCTGGATTCATTTTTCTATCACATTATACACGGCTCGTTTCCATGGTTACAACCATCGTGCAATCCAACAGTGGTGGCCGTACTTGCACACTATAAGAAAAAGCGCTGGCCCCTCTGACGGCCGGGACCCTGGGAGCGCAGGTAGTCAGGTGCTTTTTACTATATTGTGCAAGCACGACCACCACTGTTGGATTGCACGGTGGCCGTAACCATGGAAACGAGCAGTGTATAATGCGACGGAAAAAATGAATGAAGCCAGCAAAGGAAGCAATATGGAGAATCCCAATACATTAGTAAGTGCCTAATAACACTTGCTGAAGTGAGAGAACCCGTTTTAAGGGCTCTTTCACACTTGCGTTCTTGTCTTCCGGCATAGAGTTCCGTCGTCGGGGCTCTATGCCGGAAGAATCCTGATCAGTTTTATCCTAATGCATTCTGAATGGAGAGAAATTCGTTCAGGATGCATCAGGATGTCTTCAGTTCCGGACCGGAACGTTTTTTGGCCGGAGAAAATACCGCAGCATGCTGCGCTTTTTGCTCCGGCCAAAAATCCGGAACACTTGCCGCAAGGCCGGATCCGGAATTAATGCCCATTGGAAGGCATTGATCCGGATCCGGCCTTAAGCTAAACGTCGTTTCGGCGCATTGCCGGACCCGACTTTTAGCTTTTTCTGAATGGTTACCATGGCTGCAAGGACGCTAAAGTCCTGGCAGCCATGGTAAAGTGTAGCGGGGAGCGGGGGAGCAGTATACTTACCGTCCGTGCGGCTCCCCGGGCGCTCCAGAGTGACGTCAGGGCGCCCCAAGCGCATGGATCACGTGATCGCATGGATCACGTCATCCATGCGCATGGGGCGCTCTGACGTCATTCTGGAGCGCCCCGGGAGCCGCACGGACGGGAAGTATACTGCTCCCCCGCTCCTACTATGGCAACCAGGACTTTAATAGCGTCCTGGCTGCCATAGTAACACTGAAAGCATTTTGAAGACGGTTTCGTCTTCAAATGCTTTCAGTACACTTGCGTTTTTCCGGATCCGGCGTGTAATTCCGGCAAGTGGAGTACACGCCGGATCCGGACAACGCAAGTGTGAAAGAGGCCTAAGAACTTGAATTTGATTGGTAGCTGTTGACAACATTAATAAGTGCTATTTGCAGAAACTAGACAAACCCTTTAACCACCTCCCGACCGCCTAACGCACGGATGCGTCCGGAAGGTGGTTGATTCATTCCTCCTGGACGCATCCGTGCGTCATCTCGCGAGACGCGAGATTTCGGGTATTGCCGGCCCGCGCATGCGCATCGCGGGCCGGCAAAAGTTAAAGAACAATTTCGTCACCAGCCTGCCAGCAACGATCATTGGCTGGCAGGCTGGCGATTTTCAAAAAATCCAATCACAAGCCATATAACAGATCATATTAGTAAATATGATCTGTTATATGGCTTGTCTGCTCCTGTGCTGGTCCTTTTCGTCGGTTGGATCCAGCACAGGAGCAGACTGAACTGTGAGTACACCAAACACTACACCTTAGCCCCAGATCACCCCCCTGCACCCCAATTAACCCTTTGATCACCCCTTTGATCGCCCCTGTCAATCACTAGTGAAAGGAAAAAAAGTGATCAGTGTAAACTGTCACTTTTTTTTTTCCACTAGTATTGGCTGTTAGGTTTTAGGGATAGTTTAGGCCCCTTGGTTAGGTAGTTAGCGTCAGTTAGCGCCCAGCCCACTGCACCGCAGTCACTTTTATTCGCTGATTAGCGTATCGCTAATCAGCATTTGTACTTTTATAGTATCTGTAAGTGATCAAAACTGATCACTGTCAGATCTATACTTGTATTAGTGTCACCTTAGCTCGCCCTCCACCCAAAACGCAGTGTTTGCCCGATCAGGCCTGATCGGTCGCCCACACGTGCGTTCACCCACGCCCGCCCCGCCGCAGTGACAAAAAATTTTTTGTTTTTTGATCACTGCACATTCACTGTACACGCACTGCGGCGATAAAAAAATCAGTTTTGATATTTTTTATCAACCGCAGCGGCCTCCGGTACTTCGCTAGCCTCCCCTTTGTAAGACAGGTTTGCTTTTTTTCTTGGGTAGTCTCAGGGAATACCCCTAAATTTAGTAGTCCAAAATGTCAAACAGGGGGTATTCTTCTGAAGAGGCCTACAGGATTCTGACCCAGTCGGATGAGGAGTGGGAACCCTCATCTGACGAATCTAGCGGGTCAGAATATGAACCTGTGGAAAGCAGTGGCTCTCTGACCCAAAGTTCGGACGAGGAGGCTGAGGTCCCTGATAGCACCAGGCGTACCCGGCCCCGTGTCGCTAGACCACAGGTTACGCAGGATCCGCTTCAAGAGCAGCAGAGTGGGGCTGTCGCTGCCGGATCACGTGGTGAGGCATACACCAGCAGCGCAGCCCTTCCTGGACCTAGTACCAGCACTGCCGTACAACATGGTGAAGTAGCGAGCACCAGAAGGGCAGTTGAAGCTGGTACGGTGGCACGTGCAGTAGTTACCCCGTCGCAGCCACCGCACAGACAGGCCCGTAGAGCCCCTAGAGTCCCTGAGGTGCTGGCAAACCCTGATTGGCAGTCACCAACTTCAGCCGCACCTGTAGTTCCCCCTTTCACCGCCCAGTCTGGAGTTCGGGTTGAGACGGCTCAAATCGGTTCGGCCCTGGGATTTTTTGAGCTGTTCTTGACTGCGGAGCTCTTGGACTTAGTCGTGGCAGAGACAAACCGGTATGCCACACAATTTATAACCGCAAACCCGGGAAGCTTTTATGCCCAGCCTTTCCGGTGGAAACCAGTCCAAGTTTCCGAAATTAAAATTTTTCTGGGCCTTCTCCTCAACATGGGTCTAACTAAAAAGCATGAATTGCGGTCATATTGGTCCACGAACCCAATTCATCACATGCCCATGTTCTCTGCTGCTATGTCCAGGACACGATTTGAGACCATCCTCCGTTTTCTGCATTTTAGCGACAACACCACCTCCCGTCCCAGAGGCCACCCAGCTTTTGACCGGCTCCACAAAATTCGGCCCCTCATAGACCATTTCAACCAGAAATTTGCAGATTTGTATACCCCCGAGCAAAACATCTGCATAGACGAGTCCCTAATACATTTTACCGGGCGCCTTGGCTTCAAACAATACATCCCAAGCAAGCGTGCCCGGTATGGGGTCAAATTGTATAAGCTCTGTGAAAGGGCCACAGGCTATACCCACAAATTTCGTGTCTATGAGGGAAAAGATCAGACCCTGGAGCCGGTCGGTTGCCCTGACTACCTGGGGAGCAGTGGGAAGACAGTCTGGGACTTGGTGTCACCCTTATTCGGCAAGGGGTACCATCTTTATGTGGACAATTTCTACACAAGTGTGGCCCTCTTTAGGCATTTGTTTCTAGAACGGATTTGCGCCTGTGGCACCGTGCGACCTAGTCGCCGGGGCTTCCCCCAACGGCTTGTTACCACCCGTCTTGCAAGGGGGGAGAGGGCTGCCTTGTGTAATGAAGAACTGCTCGCGGTGAAATGGAGAGACAAGCGTGACGTTTACATGCTCTCCTCCATTCACGCAGACACGACAATCCAAATTGAGCGAGCAACCCGTGTCATTGAAAAGCCCCTCTCAGTCCACGACTATAATTTGCTCATGGGAGGGGTGGACTTCAATGACCAGATGTTGTCTCCGTATTTAGTTTCCCGCAGAACCAGACGCTGGTATAAGAAGGTGTCTGTATATTTGATTCAATTGGCGCTGTATAATAGTTTTGTTCTCTACAGTAAGGCTGGGAGAACACGATCCTTCCTCAAATTCCAGGAAGAGATCATCGAGAACCTCCTGTATCCAGAAGGTTCCGTGGCCCCATCCACCAGTGTAGTTAGCCGTCTACACGAGCGACATTTCCCCAATGTCGTTGCTGGTACCTCAATCCAACCGTCACCCCGAAAAAGATGTCGTGTCTGTAGCAGGAGTGGAATAAGGCGTGACACCCGCTATTTCTGTCCTGACTGCCCTGACCACCCTGCCCTATGCTTAGGAGAGTGTTTCCGGAAGTACCACACACAGGTACACCTAGCATAGGGATCACATCTCACCAGGACAGGCACACAGGGCTATTAGGGCCCATTCACTCACAGCTGCTGCAAACGTCTCCTTTCACATGGGACAAAGTGCATAACGTACTTCGCCACATCTTTGGGCGATTTGCGCTTTGCACATTGACCCATGGGGAAGGAGAGGTTTGTTCTATAAAGGTAAAAAAAAAACAAAAAAAAAAAAAACACCAGTAAGCAAAAAGGTTAATGTTCAGTTCAAAAAGTTAAAGTTTCTATGTTCTCTTCCAAAGTTAATAAAATTATTGTGTTGCGGCCTGGTTTTTTCTCTTTTTTTTTTTTTTTTTTACCTTCCAGGTGGACCAACCGATCGACTAGCTGCAGCACTGATGTGCATTCGGACAGAAGCATTGCGCTGCTGTCAGATTACACGCAAGTCGGTGTATGCGGCGCTGCAAGACGAGATTTCTCCTCTGCAGTAAAAGATACGTTTGCCGAGGCATATGAGCTGAGGAGGTGGCGGTGTTCATATACTTTGGCAAACACTTTGTATATATAAAAAAAAAAATCCCGGCAATGATTTATTCATCCACATCGATTGATGTGAATGGAGAAATCGGGTTTGCCAGGGCATACGAGCTAAGTGGGCATGGATGTTGGGCGGAGCTCCTATGTCCTGGCAGACGCCTTTCCCCTCCTTTTTCTTTTTTTGGCAGAGATTTTTTCATCCACATTGATCGATGCGAATGAAGAAATCTGTGCTGTTCATTTTTTTCTTTCAGCCCAGCGGCTGAACGGAAAAAAAAAATCTCATTACCTGTATGCTCAATATAAGGAGAATAGCAGAAACTCCTAATGCTGGGCATACATGTAATGATTGCGGAGACCCTCAAATGCCAGGGCAGTACAAACACCCCACAAATAACACCATTTTGGAAAGAAGACACCCCAAGGTATTCGCTGAGGGGCATATTGAGTCCATGAAAGATTGAAATTTTTGTCCCAAGTTAGCGGAAAGGGAGACTTTGTGAGAACAAAATCCAAAAAATCAATTTCCGCTAACTTGTGCCAAAATTTTTTTTTTTCAATGAACTCGCCATGCCCCTCATTGAATACCTTGGGGTGTCTTCTTTCCAAAATGGGGTCACATGTGGGGTATTTATACTGCCCTGGCATTTTAGGGGCCCCAAAGCGTGAGAAGAAGTCTGGTATCCAAATGTCTAAAAATGCCCTCCTAAAAGGAATTTGGGCCCCTTTGCCCACCTAGGCTGCAAAAAAGTGTCACACATATGGTATCTCCGTATTCAGCAGAAGTTGGGGAATATGTTTTGGGGTGTCATTTTACATATACACATGCTGGGTGAGATAAATATCTTGGTCAAATGCCAACTTTGTATAAAAAAAATGGGAAAAGTTGTCTTTTGCCAAGATATTTCTCTCACCCAGCATGGGTATATGTAAAATGACACCCCAAAACACATTCCCCACCTTCTCCTGAGTACGGAGATACCAGATGTGTGACACTTTTTTGCAGCCTAGGTGGGCAATGGGGCCCACATTCCAAAGAGCACCTTTCAGATTTCACAGGTCATTTACCTACTTACCAGACATTAGGGCCCCTGGAAAATGCCAGGGCAGTATAACTACCCCACAAGTGACCCCATTTTGGAAAGAAGACACCCCAAGGTATTCCGTGAGGGGCATGGCAAGTTCCTAGAATTTTTTTTTTTTTGTCACAAGTTAGTGGAAAATGATGATTTTTTTTTTTTTTTTTTTTTTCATACAAAGTCTCCTATTCCACTAACTTGTGACAAAAAAAAAAAAATTCCATGAACTCACTATGCCCATCAGCGAATACCTTGGGGTCTCTTCTTTCCAAAATGGGGTCACTTGTGGGGTAGTTATACTGCCCTGGCATTCTAGGGGCCCAAATGTGTGGTAAGGAGTTTGAAATCAAATTCAGTAAAAAATGACGAGTGAAATCCGAAAGGTGCTCTTTGGAATATGGGCCCCTTTGCCCACCTAGGCTGCAAAAAAGTGTCACACATCTGGTATCTCCGTACTCAGGAGAAGGTGGGGAATGTGTTTTGGGGTGTCATTTTATATATACCCATGCTGGGTGAGAGAAATATCTTGGCAAAAGACAACTTTTCCCATTTTTTTATACAAAGTTGTCATTTGACCAAGATATTTATCTCACCCAGCATGGGTATATGTAAAATGACACCCCAAAACACATTCCTCAACTTCTCCTGAGTACGGGGATACCAGATGTGTGACACTTTTTTGCAGCCTAGGTGGGCAAAGGGGCCCATATTCCAAAGAGCACCTTTCGGATTTCACAGGTCATTTTTCACTGAATTTGATTTCAAACTCCTTACCACACATTTGGGCCCCTAGAATGCCAGGGCAGTATAACTACCCCACAAGTGACCCCATTTTGGAAAGAAGAGACCCCAAGGTATTCGCTGATGGGCATAGTGAGTTCATGGAAGTTTTTATTTTTTGTCACAAGTTAGTGGAATATGAGACTTTGTATGAAAAAAAAAAAAAAAAAAAAAATCATCATTTTCCACTAACTTGTGACAAAAAATAAAAAATTCTAGGAACTCGCCATGCCCCTCACGGAATACCTTGGGGTGTCTTCTTTCCAAAATGGGGTCACTTGTGGGGTAGTTATACTGCCCTGGCATTCTAGGGGCCCAAATGTGTGGTAAGGAGTTTGAAATCAAATTCAGTAAAAAATGACGAGTGAAATCCGAAAGGTGCTCTTTGGAATATGGGCCCCTTTGCCCACCTAGGCTGCAAAAAAGTGTCACACATCTGGTATCTCCGTACTCAGGAGAAGGTGGGGAATGTGTTTTGGGGTGTCATTTTATATATACCCATGCTGGGTGAGAGAAATATCTTGGCAAAAGACAACTTTTCCCATTTTTTTATACAAAGTTGTCATTTGACCAAGATATTTATCTCACCCAGCATGGGTATATGTAAAATGACACCCCAAAACACATTCCTCAACTTCTCCTGAGTACGGGGATACCAGATGTGTGACACTTTTTTGCAGCCTAGGTGGGCAAAGGGGCCCATATTCCAAAGAGCACCTTTCGGATTTCACAGGTCATTTTTCACTGAATTTGATTTCAAACTCCTTACCACACATTTGGGCCCCTAGAATGCCAGGGCAGTATAACTACCCCACAAGTGACCCCATTTTGGAAAGAAGAGACCCCAAGGTATTCGCTGATGGGCATAGTGAGTTCATAGAACTTTTTATTTTTTGTCACAAGTTAGTGGAATATGAGACTTTGTAAGAAAAAAAAAAAAAAAAAAAAAAATCATCATTTTCCGCTAACTTGTGACAAAAAATAAAAAGTTCTATGAACTCACTATGCCCATCAGCGAATACCTTAGGGTGTGTACTTTCCGAAATGGGGTCATTTGTGGGGTGTTTGTACTGTCTGGCCATTGTAGAACCTCAGGAAACATGACAGGTGCTCAGAAAGTCAGAGCTGCTTCAAAAAGCGGAAATTCACATTTTTGTACCATAGTTTGTAAACGCTATAACTTTTACCCAAACCATTTTTTTTCTACCCAAACATTTTTTTTTTATCAAAGACATGTAGAACTATAAATTTAGAGCAAAATTTCTATATGGATGTCGTTTTTTTTGCAAAATTTTACAACTGAAAGTGAAAAATGTCATTTTTTTGCAAAAAAATCGTTAAATTTCGATTAATAACAAAAAAAGTAAAAATGTCAGCAGCAATGAAATACCACCAAATGAAAGCTCTATTAGTGAGAAGAAAAGGAGGTAAAATTCATTTGGGTGGTAAGTTGCATGACCGAGCAATAAACGGTGAAAGTAGTGTAGGTCAGAAGTGTAAAAAGTGGCCTGGTCTTTCAGGGTGTTTAAGCACTGGGGGCTGAGGTGGTTAAATTCAGATTTCTTTTTTAAGACCCCTGCAACTTCATTGGTTGCTACTGGCAACAAGTCCACTTTCCCTTTGCACCAGGTTTAGATAAATCTCCCCACAGCATTTCATGAGCGCCGGAGCCAAAGCTGCTTCTTCTGTCACGCGCCTGGGTGCCATGCATACGTGCCTCTGGTGACATCGCTCTCCGTCATCCCGTGTCACCCTGCGATCCACAGATCTCTGGACTGACGCCACATCGTCATCACTTCTCACTCCTCGCAGGCGCTGCGGCAAGATGTGACGTCATCAGAGGCCAACGCCACCGTCCGTAAACGCATAGCTCAATGCAACACACCAAATGACAGGGGGGGGGGGGGGGAGAGCACTTACCCGAAGATGCGGAGCATCCGCCACCTTAGACGTCACTCCCTCCACTATGTCAGACCTGAGGTCCACCAGAAACTTCATGCCTCCTTCCATCCTGCTGAGATGGCTGAAGAGCACCTTGTACTGGGGGGTGAGGTAGTACCTGAGCCGGTCCTCCACCTGCATGACGGTGCCCAGGTCCCTCTTCTGCTGGGCCTGCACCAGCTTACTGCTGAGCTCTGCCACCTGGCCATGATCCACCCCATAGTCTGCAGCCAGCTGCCCCAGCAGTGCCACCCTCTGCCCCTTCTCCAGGGACCTGTAGTAATGCATGAAGTGCAAGCTCTGCAGCTCAGGGGGTGGGGGGCTTTTCTCTTTGGTCTCATAGGGTGGCAGAGGGGGCACAGACTTGCTCAGAACGACTTCCATGGTGGCTGGCATTGAGCTGAGCTGCCTGCAGGGGACAGATATGGCATCTGAGGGGATGTGCTGGCACAGCAGTCTCCCTCGCCCTCCCGGGATCAGACAGCTGGCAAGAGCCGCCACCCGCTGCAGCCTCTGAGGCTTTAGGAAGTGCGCCAATCGCATGATACAAGGGTGAGCGCTGGGGATGTGATCCCAGCAGCAGCAGCGGTAAACTTGCGCAATGACCCTTCCGGCTTCCACTACTGACGTCACGGCTCAGGCAGCCAATGGAAGGAGGGGCGTGGGGCGCTTCGGCGGCTGACAGCCTGACAGAGACGGCCATGTTGAATGTGGCACCGCGTACGCGTATGTTTATGTGTCTCATGAACATCGCGACTAGTCGGCGTCCCACAGCGTGGAGTTAGTCCCCCTGTCAGGCCAGAAACTTGTTTGTGCATTTAAAAAAACGAGTCTTGTCCATAAACTTATGAAAAGTAAAGTGGTTGCTCATAGCAGCCAATCAGATTCCAGCTTGCATTTTATAATTGCCGCCTAGAAAATAAAAGCAGCGTTCTGATTGGTTGCTCTCGTGTAGGCCAATCAAGTCTTGTCCATAAAGTTATGGACATTGAATCGTTTGCCCTTAGCAACCAATCAGATTCACGCTTGCATTGGATCAGGACCGGTTATAAAATAAAAGCAGCGTTCTGATTGGTTGCTCTCGTGTAGGCCATTCAAGTTTTGTCCATAAAGTTATGAACATTGAATCGGTTGCCCTTAGCAACCAATCAGATTCACGCTTGCATTGGATCAGGACTGGTTAAAAAATAAAAGCAGCGTTGTGATTGGTTGTTCTCGTGTAGGCCAATCAAGTCTTGTCCATAAAGTTATGAACATTGAATCGGTTGCCCTTAGCAACCAATCAGATTCACGCTTGCATTGGATCAGGACCGTTAAAAAAAATAAAAGCAGTGTTCTGATTGGTTGCTCTGCCCCCTGTTACATGAGAGACTCGAAAAACCGAGTCTTGTCCATAAAGTTATGAATGTTGAATTGGTTTCTCATAGTAGCCAATCATATTCAAGCTTGCATTAGATCAGGGAAGTTAAAAAAAATATAAGCAGCGTTCTGATTGGTTGCTCTCATGTATAAAGGCTCTTGTACAGACATGTCAGACGAGCAAGTGCATCCTCTTTAGCGCCTCTTTCACATGTCCGTGTCCATGATGACATCTATAACAAGATGCTCAGTGGTTTATCCGTGAAAGTCCATGTGTCCATTTTGGCCCTCCGTGTGTCATATTCCGCAGACACCTCTTGGCTGATGCCAACCGTTTTGTGTCCCTGGTATTTACAGTCCCATAGACTATAATGTGTGTGAGCGATCCGTAAATAGGACGTGCGTCTGTGGTGTCACTGATATCTCCACTGATAATACACACGTGGGTATGTGTGCTGTCCGTGGAGACCCCATACCCATGATTCACTGACGTGAGGCCTAAGGGGTTATCCAGTATTAAAAAAAACATGGCTGTTTATTCTAAAAACAGCACCACCCCTGTCCACAGGTTGTCTGCGGTATTGCAGCTCTTCTCCAATGACGCCAATGTAGCTGAGCTGCAATACCAGGAATGTTTGGAAAAAAGTGACCATGTTTTTCTAATCCTGGACAACCCCTTTAAGGGAGGTGTTGCCCTTTGAAGGCTCTGAACCCAAGTCATATAACATTATCCCTTTTTAATAATGCTGTGGTGAAGATTTATGTCGATTTCTGTGATACGCTTTTATTTCATGTTTGTTTGCTTCTCTTACAGATCACTGCTGGACACCACCTTTTGCCTACTTGGCACGCGGATACCACTAGGGTAAAGGGGACATCAGTGTGACAGCAGATATTTTAGGCAGCTGACGTGTGGTCATCACCTGATTGGAGGCAATGCGAAAATGTCATTAAAGTGGTAGCGCGGTATATTATAACAGGGAAAATGATATTGAATATTCTGATAGCCTGAATATTATTACTGTACAACCTATGTTATCACTTCAGTCAACCATAGGGGGCGTAACTAGGGAGGCCACTTTCATAACCCCAAAAGGAGGACATCAAACACTTATATAAAATCTATCATCATATATCTATAATCGTATAGAACCCCCTTATATAATATTTATCATCATATAGGACCCCTTATATAATATCTATCATCATATAGGACCCCCTTATATAATATATATCATCATATAGAACCCACTTATACAATATCTATCATCATATAGGACCCCTTTATATATCTATAATCGTATAGGACCCCCTTATATAATATCTATCACCATATAGAACACCTTATATAATATATATTATCATATAGGACCCCTTATATAATATCTATCATCATATAGAACCCACTTATACAATATCTATCATCATATAGGACCCCTTATATATTATCTATCATCATATAGGACCCCTTATATAATATCTATCATCATATAGGACCCCCTTATATATCTATCATTATATAGGACCCCCTTACAGGGAGTGCAGAATTATTAGGCAAGTTGTATTTTTGAGGATTAATTTTACTATTGAACAACAACCATGTTCTCAATGAACCCAAAAAACTCATTAATATCAAAGCTGAATATTTTTGGAAGTAGTTTTTAGTTTGTTTTTAGTTTTAGCTATTTTAGGGGGATATCTGTGTGTGCAGGTGACTATTACTGTGCATAATTATTAGGCAACTTAACAAAAAACAAATATATACCCATTTCAATTATTTATTTTTACCAGTGAAACCAATATAACATCTCAACATTCACAAATATACATTTCTGACATTCAAAAACAAAACAAAAACAAATCAGTGACCAATATAGCCACCTTTCTTTGCAAGGACACTCAAAAGCCTGCCATCCATGGATTCTGTCAGTGTTTTGATCTGTTCACCATCAACATTGCGTGCAGCAGCAACCACAGCCTCCCAGACACTGTTCAGAGAGGTGTACTGTTTTCCCTCCTTGTAAATCTCACATTTGATGATGGACCACAGGTTCTCAATGGGGTTCAGATCAGGTGAACAAGGAGGCCATGTCATTAGATTTTCTTCTTTTATACCCTTTCTTGCCAGCCACGCTGTGGAGTACTTGGACGCGTGTGATGGAGCATTGTCCTGCATGAAAATCATGTTTTTCTTGAAGGATGCAGACTTCTTCCTGTACCACTGCTTGAAGAAGGTGTCTTCCAGAAACTGGCAGTAGGACTGGGAGTTGAGCTTGACTCCATCCTCAACCCGAAAAGGCCCCACAAGCTCATCTTTGATGATACCAGCCTAAACCAGTACTCCACCTCCACCTTGCTGGCGTCTGAGTCGGACTGGAGCTCTCTGCCCTTTACCAATCCAGCCACGGGCCCATCCATCTGGCCCATCAAGACTCACTCTCATTTCATCAGTCCATAAAACCTTAGAAAAATCAGTCTTGAGATATTTCTTGGCCCAGTCTTGACGTTTCAGCTTGTGTGTCTTGTTCAGTGGTGGTCGTCTTTCAGCCTTTCTTACCTTGGCCATGTCTCTGAGTATTGCACACCTTGTGCTTTTGGGCACTCCAGTGATGTTGCAGCTCTGAAATATGGCCAAACTGGTGGCAAGTGGCATCTTGGCAGCTGCACGCTTGACTTTTCTCAGTTCTTGGGCAGTTATTTTGCGCCTTGGTTTTTCCACACGCTTCTTGCGACCCTGTTGACTATTTTGAATGAAACGCTTGATTGTTCGATGATCACGCTTCAGAAGCTTTGCAATTTTAAGAGTGCTGCATCCCTCTGCAAGATATCTCACTATTTTTGACTTTTCTGAGCCTGTCAAGTCCTTCTTTTGACCCATTTTGCCAAAGGAAAGGAAGTTGCCTAATAATTATGCACACCTGATATAGGGTGTTGATGTCATTAGACCACACCCCTTCTCATTACAGAGATGCACATCACCTAATATGCTTAATTGGTAGTAGGCTTTCGAGCCTATACAGCTTGGAGTAAGACAACATGCATAAAGAGGATGATGTGGTCAAAATACTCATTTGCCTAATAATTCTGCACGCAGTGTATATAATATCTATCATCATATAGGACCCCTTATATAATATCTATCATCATATAGGACCCCTTATATAATATCTATCATCATATAGGACCCCTTATCTATCATCATATAGGACCCCTTATATAATATCTATCATCATATACGACCCCTTATATAATATCTATCATCATATAGGACCCCTTATCTATCATCATATAGGACCCCTTATATAATGTCTATCATCATATAGGACCCCTTATATAATATCTATCATCATATAGGACCCCTTATATAACATCTATCATCATATAGAACCCCTTATATAATATCTATCATATAGGACCCCCTTATATAATATCTATCATATAGGACCCCCTTATATAATATCTATCATCCTATAGGACCCCTTATATAATATCTATCATCATATAGAACCCTGTATATAATATATATCATCATATAGAACCCCTTATATAATACCTGTCATCATATAGGACCCCGTTATATAATATCTATCATTATATAGGACCCGTTATATAATATCTATCATATAGGCCCCCCTTATATCATATCTATCATATAGAACCCCTTATATAATATCTATCATCATATAGGACCCCTTATATAATATCTATCATTATATAGAACCCCTTATATAATATCTATAATCATATAGGACCCCTTATATAATATCTATAATCATATAGGACCCCTTATATAATATCTATCATCATATAGGACCCCTTATATAATATCTATCATCATATAGAACCCCCTTATATAATATCTATCATCATATAGAACCCCGTATATAATATCTATCATCATATAGAACCCCTTATATAATATATATCATCATATAGGACCCCCTTATACACTGCTCAAAAAAATAAAGGGAACACTTAAACAACACAATGTAACTCCAAGTCAATCACACTTCTGTGAAATCAAACTGTCCACTTAGGAAGCAACACTGAGTGACAATCAATTTCACATGCTGTTGTGCAAATGGGATAGACGACAGGTGGAAATTATAGGCAATTAGCAAGACACCCCCAATAAAGGAGTGGTTCTGCAGGTGGTGACCACAGACCAATTCTCAGTTCCTATGCTTCCTGGCTGATGTTTTGGTCACTTTTGAATGCTGGCGGTGCTTTCACTCTAGTGGTAGCATGAGACGGAGTCTACAACCCACACAAGTGGCTCAGGTAGTGCAGCTTATACAGGATGGCACATCAATGCGAGCTGTGGCAAGAAGGTTTGCTGTGTCTGTCAGCGTAGTGTCCAGAGCATGGAGGCGCTACCAGGAGACAGGCCAGTACATCAGGAGACGTGGAGGAGGCCGTAGGAGGGCAACAACCCAGCAGCAGGACCGCTACCTCCGCCTTTGTGCAAGGAGGAACAGGAGGAGCACTGCCAGAGCCCTGCAAAATGACCTCCAGCAGGCCACAAATGTGCATGTGTCTGCTCAAACGGTCAGAAACAGACTCCATGAGGGTGATATGAGGGCCCGACGTCCACAGGTGGGGGTTGTGCTTACAGCCCAACACCGTGCAGGACGTTTGGCATTTGTCAGAGAACACCAAGATTGGCAAATTCGCCACTGGCGCCCTGTGCTCTTCACAGATGAAAGCAGGTTCACACTGAGCACATGTGGCAGATGTGACAGAGTCTGGAGACGCCGTGGAGAACGTTCTGCTGCCTGCAACATCCTCCAGCATGACCGGTTTGGCATTGGGTCAGTAATGGTGTGGGGTGGCATTTCTTTGGAGGGCTGCAGAGCCCTCCATGTGCTCGCCAGAGGTAGCCTGACTGCCATTAGGTACCGAGATGAGATCCTCAGACCCCTTGTGAGACCATATGCTGGTGCGGTTGGCCCTGGGTTCCTCCAAATGCAAGACAATTCTAGACCTCATGTGGCTGGAGTGTGTCAGCAGTTCCTGCAAGACGAAGGCATTGATGCTATGGACTGGCCCACCCGTTCCCCAGACCTGAATCCAATTGAGCACATCTGGGACATCATGTCTCGCTCTATCCACCAACGTCACGTTGCACCACAGACTGTCCAGGAGTTGGCAGATGCTTTAGTCCAGGTCTGGGAGGAGATCCCTCAGGAGACCGTCTGCCACCTCATCAGGAGCATGCACAGGCGTTGTAGGGAGGTCATACAGGCACGTGGAGGCCACACACACTACTGAGCCTCATTCTGACTTGTTTTAAGGACATTACATCAAAGTTGGATCAGCCTGTAGTGTGTTTTTCCACTTTAATTTTGAGTGTGACTCCAAATCCAGACCTCCATGGGTTGAAAAATTTGATTTCCATTTTTTAATTTTTGTGTGATTTTGTTGTCAGCACATTCAACTATGTAAAGAACAAAGTATTTCAGAAGAATATTTAATTAATTCAGATCTAGGATGTGTTATTTTTGTGTTCCCTTTATTTTTTTGAGCAGTGTATAATATCTATCATCATATAGGACCCCTTATATAATATCTATAATTATATAGGACCCCTTATATAATATCTATCATCATATATAATATAATATATAATAATATCTATCATCCTAGAAGTCAGCCGTCTGTTTGTGCTGACCGGTGGCCGCAGTAAATATGAGCACTGTATTAGTACTACATATGTCAGCTGTGTGTGTCATCAGACACCTGTCGGAGCGGATGATGAGAGTCTGGTCCTGAGCAGATGATGTGATTTCACTTTTATAAAGTCACTATAAACATATTCCATAGACACGGAATGTGAGCAGATGGAGGGCATGTACTCACTGCGCCTGCTGTCAGAGCATTGCCTTACTCTGCACGGTGCCAAGTGTACATCTATAGCATACCTCCATACAAAACATATACAACATCCATATAGTACATGCACACGTGACGTATACACAGTAATTCATTGGCTATGAAGCACTACCTGTGATGTGCAGGGATGAGACCTTGCAGGGAGCTGCCCGCGGACCCGACTTGCTTCTGTTACCCCCAGCCAGTCACTTGAGTGACATACCGCCCTGCGACTGGCCGATGACGCAAGCTATTCACTCACCGGTGGATTGGCTACAGCAGAAAGTGAATGGCTTACGTCACACTCCAGTCACAGAGCAGGATGTCGGCAACTCTAGTGACTGATTGACTGACTGACCGCGAGAGCTAACGCTCAACCAGCAGAGCCACATGCGTCCATTCAGGACTTGCGCCAGAAAGCCAGATATTTGGCCAGCCTAAACGTAACAAGCCACCATAGGGCCCCATAGCAAAACTCACTCCATAGGGCCTATGTGTTGTCTCTATGTGCAGCGAGCCCCTGAGGAGGCGGTGCAGAGGATGGGAGTGGTAGTGGGCCTGATGAAATATTGTGTCGCGGTGTTCTCCCTCAGGCCATTGATCACTGGAGATCGGTGCAGTGGAAAGGTGGTTTGAGGAATCAGGTCTCTCTTTACTCAGTGCAAAAAATAACTTGTAGTATATCCAGCAGTAGTTTAAAAAAGTGCAATTTCTCTTCCCAGATGATGAGGTATGGTGGCAGGGAAAGTGGCACCTCAGTTATGCTGTCTTGCTGATGACTCTTGAACCTCTGGCTAACAGCTAAGTGCTGGCACGTGTGGCTATGGGTGTCCACTGTATAATGCAGGTTTGGGGTTGTTCTGGCCTGGATGTTATCTAGGTGATGGGTGTCTGAACTGTCATCCCTCACCTGCATCAGGGTCTGTAAAGCTATGGTTTGCTGGTCACTGCTGACTGCAAACACTGAGGCTTTTCAGGTATCTGTTTCTTTGATATTCTTGCAGCCTCACTGTAGTAGTGGTCTCACAGAAGAGTTAGATCTAATAATGGTCCCTAAGGCCCTTAGAGCAGTGGATATGCTTCCTCACTAGTCTAGCTAAGACCCTCTCCTGGCAGCAAGCAGGGCCAGCCCACTCCTACCAAGAGAGGAAGAATGGGATGGTTAGTCCCATTCCTAATGCCAACCAGTGCCAGCCATACCCTATCTGCTGGTGTACAGGGTAAACACTGCATAACAAACTAAACTGTTTGCAGATACCCCCAGTGTATGGGGTACTGCGCATGCTGTCCCTGTGTCCTTTTCTCTTGGTCTCAAAAGTCTGACTAACTGAACCTTACCCCAGAGGATAGACGGGCCCCATTGCAGCTACAATGCCAGCAACTCTGAGAGTCATTTCTACAGACACATAGACAGGAGTTTAAACAGGGTGACGACTCTGTACTCTCAACCCCTGGTCTACAGCCCTACTAACAGGGAGCTGCTCCGCAGGGTAAAACATGGGGGGCAAACTTCCTTGGGATCTGTCAGTAAAATAGACCCTTCTGTGTAAAATATCAAATGTTTAAGTGGGTTGCCTAATAGGACATCTGGACGTTCACTTGAGACCCAGACCCCCCCTCCCCATAAGCCAGAGCAGAGAGCTGCTGCAAACAGTAGCTCTCACTCTAGCAGCTGCAGCCGATCCATGTGATAGGGCTGCTGCAAGGGGAAAGTCATTCCAGGTGCAATAACAGATGATTGTTGGGTGGCTCCTGAAGTCGGGTCACCTTCTGCATGAAAAAAAGGGTTATCATGGTGAGACAACCCTTCAATTAAAGGCATGGCGCTAGAATTTTTTCTGCAGTGTTCCACATGCCATGGTGTATGTCGCCACTCAGGGGCGTAGCTAAAGGCTCATGGGCCCCGGTGCAAGAGTTCAGCTTGAGCCCCCCTTCCCTCACTGCTTTGTGGCCAGGGGCAGGGAAGCACATAGCCTTCATGCTGCCTGGGGCAAAAATTGAAACAGCTATAACCTCCCTTCTGATCCTCAGCTGTGTCATGTGATTAGCACTCTGACTTTCCAAATAACCCAGCATATTATGTGTGGACAGGAAGTCAGTTTCTCTATGTATTCCTATGGGAGCCTCAATGTCAGTCTCATCGGAATGAATAGAGACGTAACTGACTTAGGGCTCATGCACGCGACGGTATGTATTTTGCGGTCCGCAAAAAATACAGATGACGTCCGTGTGCATTCCGTATTTTGCGGAACGGAACAGCTGGCCCCTAATAGAACAGTCCTATCCTTGTCTGTAAATCGGACAATAATAGGACATGTTCTATTTTTTGGCGGAATGGAAATACGGACATACGGAAACGGAATGCACACAGAGTACCTTCCGTTTTTTTTTGCTGACTCATTGAAATGAATGGTTCCGTATAAGGTCTGCAAAAAAAACCGGAACGGACACGGAAAGAAAATACGTTTGTGTGCATGAGGCCTTACTGGCCTGTGTCAATTGGAGATCAGAGAGTTGGTCACATGACACAGCTGAGGTTCAGAAGGGAGGTTATAACTCACAAACACAGTCACTGGTAAGAAGATTAGCTTCACTGCAGATTACATCATGTACTTTTCTAATAAAAGATTAAGATTTTTGCGGAAGTACTACTTTAAGAATAAAAGGATCATACATGTTGAGATTCAGCATGCCCGACCCTTCTTTCCCCTGACATCTGCCACCAGGGGAGAGTTGAGACACCCGCATTAGATGGTCCTGCCGCAATCAGCAGGTTCGGCCAACATTTTCAGTACATCAGACTCTGGGGGTATCTGCAATTGTTTGGATTGTTATGTTATGTTTTGCCATGGTCATGTATATACTGTACACCCGCAGATGGGATATGGCTGCCACTGGTTGGCATTAGGAATGGAACTAACCATCTCATTCCTCTCCTAGGAGTGGGCTGGTCCTGCTTCCTGCCAGGAGGGGGAGTGCTAGTGAGACTACTGGGGAGTGAGGAAGCAGAGTCTAGAGCTCCTACTCCTTGGGTCTTAGAGACCAGGTCTTGTTCCATCTCTTCCGTGAGACCACTACCCCAGAGAGACTGCAAAAATACAGGACTACAGATATCTTTAAAGCTATCTAGACCCTGCTGCAGGTGAGGGACTATGGCTCAGACACCCATCACCTAGATTACATCCAAGCCATACTAACTCAAAACCTGCATTTCACAGTATATATTGTATGCTATATCCAAAAGTACCTGCATACAGCTGTTACTCCGAAGTTCAAGGGAGAGTCATCAGCAAGACAGTACACCAGAGGTGCCTGTCTGCCCCTTTGCCAGCCACCATACCTCATCATCTGGGGATAGAATCTGTTCTTTGTCCAAAAATACTGCAAGTTAACTTTTGTAAAGAGAAATTTTTATTCTTCCACTTCTGGCCTGCGTCTTTGAATCACCAGGGAGCAAAGGCATGAGGGAGTACACTGTGACACAACATCTCATCAGGGCCACTACCACTCCCATCCTCTGCACCGGCTCCTTAGGAACTCACTGCACGTTCATCTAATGTGTATATAACAGGTAATATAGCTGAAAACAGTCCTTTAACCAAACCGATACAAAAGGAAAGTCATTTCCACCATGACTTTGGAAAAACCTGTAAATAATCCGATTTTTTTTTCTGAAGTTTGTCAGTATTTTTCCTCTACTTTCTCCATCTGTTCTTTTCCTGCTGGAACAACTTGTTGACTATAATTTTTCTTTAATTTCCAATAATCCAGCCTCGGCTCCTTTGTCTTGATCGTCCCGACATTTTCTAGGAGGAAAATTGTCAACAGGATCAAGAATTCATGGCAATTTCGTAGAGAGTTGTTCCCCGCGTGCTCCTCAGACAGCTGTCATTTTCTAAAATAGTCTTATTATACGCCGCTTTTCAATAAACTGCCTGGCTTCGTACATCCAGGAGAATGACGCTCTGTCTGATCTCTGATGTTCTGTTGAAGATCTCCTGGAAGGACGTTCAGCCAGTATTATGGCAAATGTACAATAAAAGCACCCGCCGCCATCTGCAGTCCGGAAATGTCATTTTTTAAAATGAAATTATAAATATAAACCTGGGGGAACTTACGAGAATGGAGGCTTAGGCGCCTTTCACACTTGGCTGTCGTTTTTCAGCAATCTCTAAAGGGTTGTCTGCTTTAGACAATTCCTAGTCATACAGTACAGACCAAAAGTTTGGACACACCTTCTCATTCAAAGAGTTTTCTTTATTTTCATGACTATGAAGGCATCAAAACTATGAATTAACACATGTGGAATTATATACATAACAAACAAGTGTGAAACAACGGAAAATATGTCATATTCTAGGTTCTTCAAAGTAGCCACCTTTTGCTTTGATTACTGCTTTGCACATTCTTGGCATTCTCTTGATGAGCTTCAAGAGGTAGTCCCCTGAAATGGTCTTCCAACAGTCTTGAAGGAGTTCCCAGAGATGCTTAGCACTTGTTGGCCCTTTTGCCTTCACTCTGCGGTCCAGCTCACCCCAAACCATCTCGATTGGGTTCAGGTCCGGTGACTGTGGAGGCCAGGTCATCTGGCGCAGCACCCCATCACTCTCCTTCATGGTCAAATAGCCCTTACTTTCAAAGTTTTCCCAATTTTTCGGCTGACTGACTGACCTTCATTTCTTAAAGTAATGATGGCCACTCGTTTTTCTTTACTTAGCTGCTTTTTTCTTGCCATAATACAAATTCTAACAGTCTATTCAGTAGGACTATCAGCTGTGTATCCACCTGACTTCTCCTCAACGCAACTGATGGTCCCAACCCCATTTATAAGGCAAGAAATCCCACTTATTAAACCTGACAGGGCACACCTGTGAAGTGAAAACCATTTCAGGGGACTACCTCTTGAAGATCATTAAGAGAATGCCAAGAGTGTGCAAAGCAGTAATCAAAGCAAAAGGTGGCTACTTTGAAGAACCTAGAATATGACATATTTTCAGTTGTTTCACACTTGTTTGTTATGTATATAATTCCACATGTGTTAATTCATAGTTTTGATGCCTTCAGTGTGAATCTACAATTTTCATAGTCATGAAAATAAAGAAAACTCTTTGAATAAGAAGGTGTGTCCAAACTTTTGGTCTGTACTGTATGTCCTTACAGGGTATATAAATGTCAGGGGCAGGGACGGACCAGGAACTTAAAGTGGCCCTGGAAAAAATACTAAAAGTGGCCCCGTTTTGTAGTCGGATCCAGATTTATGGAAGGCAGGGCCAACACAAGAAGCTGGACCGGCAATACCATATTGTGGCACATTATACCACCCCAATACAGCCAAATGCCACAGTCCATCACAAAATACTGCTGCCAACAGCACAAAATACATCCGCAAAAACTTCTACTGGCCGGCCGTAAGCAGGGCTCAAGCCGCCCCCAGGGCATCGGCACACTGGGAAATTTCCCTGTAAGGTCTATGGCCAATCCGCCCCTAAATAAAAAGTCATTAAGGGACTCCATAGCAAAACGTAGGGCCCCACTCTACCATGACCTCCTTCAGCAGCATTTAGAATATGGAAAAATGGACAATTATGTTGGACTCCCTAATGCACATAATGATGTCACAGTACAGGGTGATGTCACACGATGTACAGCGATGTCACAGTCATAATAAACATAATGATGTCACACTTCAGTAATAATGTATTCAGTCATGTCACAGTACAGGGATAAAGTGCACAGTGATGTCACAGTACAGAGAGATATACCTCCCAACTGTCCTGGAGCCAGCGGGATAGTCCCAGATTTTGGTAGCAGTCCTGCAGATGGGAGGGCTGAGGTAGGTATGTCCCAGTTTCAACCGTATCTGCATCCTGAGGACACAGATACAGTTGAATGTAATAGTAAAGCAGGGAGCTGTTCCACCATTCTCCAGCTGGTGCTCTCCCCAGCAGCGGGCACAATGCCGTGATGTCATTGCAATAGCTGAGCAAGAAAGTGCCCAGGCCGAAAATCGTCCCCCGGTCTGTGTGCTCTCCTGCTCTGCTCAGCAGGTGCAATCACATTACTGCATCGTGCCTGCTGCCGAGGAAAACAGGAAGGTCTTCGTTCATCAGAGGAACAGAGCTAGGTCAGCATAATTACTGCGATGGGGGCACTGAGGGAGCATACATTCTGTGTGGGGGCGCTATGGAAGCATTGTACTGTGTGGGGGCAATAAGGGAGCATAACGACTGTGTGGGGGCACTAACAGGGCATTCTACTAGGGGAACATTCTACTTTGTGAGGTACTAAAGTAGCATAGCTACAGCGTGGGGGCAGTAAGGGGAAAAACCAACTGTGTGCCATCACAATCACCCATACTACTACTATATGGGGTCACTAAGGGGCCTTAACTAATGTGTGGTCACTAACAGGGCATTCTTAGGCTACATGCACACAACCGTTGTGTGTTTTGCGGTTCGCAATTTGCGGATCCGCAAAACATGGATGGCGTTTGCGGAACGGCACGGACATCCATTGATATAACTGTCTATTCTTGTCCGCAAAACGGACAAGAATAGGACAGGTTATATTTTTTTTTTGCGGGGCCACGGAACAGAGCAACGCATCTTTTGCGGCCCCATTGAAGTGAACGGGTCCTCATCCGAGCCGCAAAAACTGCGGCTCGGATGCGGACCAAAACAACGGCCGTGTGCATGAGGCCTTACTGTGAGATGAGCACTAAGGGGATATTCTACTGTGTGAGAGCAATAAGGGGGAATAACTACTACGTGGGTGCACAAAGTGGACACCGGATAGGAGTAAGAGGTGTGGCTCAGTGTAAAAAAAAATGCCACCACGTGAACAAAATAAATTCCACCTTTTTCAAACCAGCACCTGGATCTGAATACTTTTGTAATTGCATTTCATCGAATATTTAGTATAGCCACTAAGGGTACTTTCACACTTGCGTTGTTGGATTCCGGCAATCTGTATGCAAACGGATACCATTTGTAGACGGATCCGGATGCGGATCCATCTTACAAATGCATTGCAATACCGGATCCGTCTCTCCGTTTTTCATCCAGAAAAACGTCTCCGGTATTTTTCTTTTTCACATTTTAAAGGTCTGCGCATCCGTTTTTCCAGAACACTTAGGGCCGGATCCGGCATTAATGCATTTCAATGGAAAATAATGCCGGATCCAGCAATCAGGCGAGTGTTCATGCTGCTGTATTTTCTTCGTCCAAATACCGTACAGTGACTGAACTGAAGACGTCCTGATGCATCCTGAACGGATTGCTCTCCATTCAGAATACATTAGGATTAAACGCAAGTGTGAAAGTACCCTTAGTTAGTCAAGGAAATCTGTTGTCACGGATGTTCCCACGACAGGTGGCAGGAGATCGGTGAGACTGGCAACATGTGGTTTGATCTGACAGGTTTTTCGTTTGGATCCGTTTAGAATGTCACGCTTCGGTGTGGCAGGGAAACACCACACCGAGCATAGGAGGGAAGGGGGAACAGGAAATCAGGACTGAGAACTAGGGAAGGAAAATGGACACCTCCTAGTGAAAACCCTAACCAAAATCCTCACTGACTACCAGTATGAACAGACCCCAGAGGTAGGTGAGTTCATGCGCAGGAATTCCTAAAGTCCTATCGAGCCCTATAGGACATTGGTACTAATAGCCGGGACGAGACTACCTGTTCCTCCAAAAGGAAGGACGAACAGGAGTCTCCTTCAGGCCTAATACAAACATTAGGGAAATGCAACACACAGAACCCAAACAAAATACAAAAGGGAAAGGAAAGACTTAACTTCAAAGGAGCAACGGAAGCACCAGGCACTCCGCCGAGATCTAACCACAATCTATCCGAAGGTCCAAAAAGAAGCTATAAACCGCACAGCATTGTGGGAAAAGCAACTATAAATAGAGAAGGTTAAATGACCACAATAGCCACACCTGGGGAAAGAAGGTGCGACAAGCACCAGAAACAACACAGACGTCATTTGATCCAAAATGAAAACATGTCAGATCAAACCATGTGATGCCAGTCTCACCGATCTCCTGCCACCTGACGCGGGAACGTCCGTGACATCTGTATAGCGCCACCTGTAGTTTATTATTTTCCTTATTTCTCTGTCCACATCAGTGAGGTGGTCGCACATACTCAGTTCCATCCTT
The DNA here is from genome assembly GCF_905171765.1 of Bufo bufo. Taxonomy (NCBI): domain Eukaryota; kingdom Metazoa; phylum Chordata; class Amphibia; order Anura; family Bufonidae; genus Bufo; species Bufo bufo. The sequence continues at coordinate 139,791,185 of NC_053398.1, read as the reverse complement.
TAACTGCCACCTGCTGTAGGTTACAGGGAAAGAGCTGCCACAGAAAGAACACCCCCCCCCCCTGAGCTGTGATAGGGAGAGAGCTGCCACAGAAAGAAACCCCCCCCCCCTCCTGAGCTGTGATAGGGAGAGAGCTTCCACAGAAAGAACACCCCCCCTGAGCTGTGATAGGGAGAGAGCTGCCACAGAAAGAACACCCCCCACCACCACCTGAGCTGTGATAGGGAGAGAGCTGCCACAGAAAGAACACCCCCCCACCTGAGCTGTGATAGGGAGAGAGCTGCCACAGAAAGAACACCCCCCACCACCACCTGAGCTGTGATAGGGAGAGAGCTGCCACAGAAAGAACACCCCCCCACCTGAGCTGTGATAGGGAGAGAGCTGCCACAGAAAGAACACCCCCCCACCTGAGCTGTGATAGGGAGAGAGCTGCCACAGAAAGAACACCCCCCCCCCCCCGAGCTGTGATAGGGAGAGAGCTGCCACAGAAAGGACATGTCCCCTCAGCTGTGATAGGGAGATCTACAGCAGAATGGACACACCTCCTAAGCTGTGATAGGGAGATCTACAGCCAAAAGGACATGTCCTCTTTAAACGGGTTCTGTATTTAGTAGCTTCTTCTTTAGTGGATAACGCGATGCGTCTTACAATATTCTTCCTCTCGAGGAAACAAACACAAAGTCAGTTTGCGAGACAAGTCGCTTAATCACAAATTGTAACTATTATCAGAAAAGGTTTGAGCCGGCGATCCATTAGCGCAGCGATTGTCTTCATTGTATTAATCTGTCTAATTTGCAGAAGATTAGACTTTCAATTTAAATTATAATTTGTGTTCCAATCATTCTTAATGACGATGAAATGCCATTATATTTCGCCCCGTCCTGTAATTGCAGAAGGCTGCAGATTATTACAGACACTGAAACATACATCGGATGATATCAAGCTCATCTCTTATCTCTACGTGTGAGAGGCCTTCATGTCTATCACGGTATGCGGCATCATGCACAACGATTGCAGTATACAACACAACCAACGCGGGGGCTCCTAGTTTCCCTATGGGGGGGAAAAAGTCCAGAAAATTCTGCCACATTCTAGATGCTGTGTTGCAGATATTTTCTCCGTGAAGCAATCGTTCGCGAATAGTAATACATTGTGTTAAAGGGATCCTGTCCTTTGGTTTCAGACCACTAAACTAACTACCAGCATGCTGTTAGGCTCAGTTCAGACCTGAGCGTTCTGAAAGGAGCGCTCTGTATGCGCGATTGTACGGGCGTTTACAATCGCGCATACAGAGACAAGCGTACACACAGTGTCGCGTGTTCCCGAGAGTATATGTACGGGAACGCGCGACAAGCGCCCAAAAAAACGCTCCTGTACTTGTTTGAGCGTCGGGCGTTTTACAGCGCGATCGTACGCGCTGTAAAACGCCCAGGTGAGAACCATTCCCATAGGGAAGCATTGGTTTCTCCTTGTTGAGCGTTTTACAGCGCGTAGGAACGCGCTGTAAAACGCTCAGGTCTGAACTGAGCCTAAGTGAAGATCTAACCAGCAGAGGAGTCACGGTTTTTAAAACAACGGTGTGAAAAAAACAGCAATTCTTGGTGTAGATTCTGCAAAGTTTCCACTAAAATGGGTAGAATCAATAAATGCGTGAGTGATTGCCACATCATTTTTTATTTTGGGGGGGAGGGGGGGTTACCCTAAAGTTGCTTTCACACGAGCGATACGGATCATGTCAGGATCTGTTCAGGGTTTTGCATCAGTTTTTTCTGTGTGTTCGTTTTTTCTCTCTCCAGATTGCACCTGTTTTTCACATGCGTGAAGAAAAACGGAAAAATAATAATCTACTTCTCCTAGCAACCATCGGTGAAAAACACATTGTATCTGGATGACATCCGTTTTTTCTTGCAAGCCCTATTTACTTCTATGGGGCCAGGGCTGTATTAAAAAAAAAAAAAAAAAACGCCCAATATAGAACATGCTGCGATTTTTCCTGAACGGAAAGATGAAACTCATGGACACAGACCCATTGAAATGACTGGGTCACGATTCAGCCCGGTTCTGTGCTACACGCATCGCATCCGGACGGAAAACTCGCTCGTGTAAAAGAGCCCTAAGACTGGGTTCACACCTGAGCGTTTCGATAAGCGCTTTTTACAGGCGTTTTTATCGGGCGTTTTTGGGGCGTTTTTGTATTTTGGAAACGCGCGTAGTACGCGCGTTTGTGTGATTATTCCAATGAAAAACTGCCACAATACGCGCAACAATACGCCCCAAAGAACCTCCTGTACTTCTTGGGGCGCAGGGCGTTTTACAGCGCGTTCGTACGCGCTGTAAAACGCTCAGGTGAGAACCATGCCCATAGGGAAACATTGGTTCTTGCCTGTTGAGCGTTTTACAGCGCGTAGGAACGTGCTGTAAAACGCTCAGGTGTGAACCCAGCCTTAGGCTTTATGCACATGGCCGTGTCTATATTTCTGTCTACAAACTACAGATACGCGAAATACAAATACCTCCCGCATGCACTCCGTATTTTTCTCATTCCCATCTATAGAAAGGGCTATTTTCATTCACAAAACAGACAAGAATAGGACATGCTCTATAATTTGCGGAGTGGCCACGCAGATCCGCAAAAAGAAAACGGATGTGCGCATGACCCCATGGAAATGGATTGGTCAGAGTGCTTTCCACAAGAAACACAGAAAGTACGAGGATGAAAAATACAGTTGTGTACATCCAACATTCGTGGCAGAAATCTCCAATGCACGGGCACCGTCCGTCCGGCCGTTGATGACGGATGCAGACTAGTGTTGAGCGAACTTATGTTTTAAGTTCGGCGTCTAAAGTTCGGGTTATCGAAGAATCGCGTTATGGATTCTAAATTCCGTTATGGTCCGTGGTAGCGGTTATTCTTCGATAACCTGAACCCGAACTTTAGACGCCGAACTTAAAACACAAGTTCGCTCAACACTAACGCAGACCAATTCAACTTGAATAGGTCCGCGATCCACCCGCACCCCAAAAAAATAGAGCATGTTCTATTTTTTGGCGGTGCGGAGGCACGGACCGAAATTTCATGGAAGCATTCCGTAGTGCTTCTGTGGCCTTCCGTTCCATGCCTTCGAGCTGTATCTTCCGGATTGCGGACCCATTGGCGGACACGGATGTGTGAATGAGGCTTTATTGTCACAAATATCGGCCCAACAGCAGGTCTAACGATGCGGACATAGGGCTCATGTACACGGCCGTATGTATTTTGTGGTCTGCATAAAACGGATTCGCAAAAAAATATGGATGATGTCCGTGTACATACCGTATTTTGTGGAACAGAACAGCTGGCCCCTAATAGCTGGCCCCTATCCTTGTCCGTAATGCGGACAATAATAGGACATCCTCTATATTTTTGCGGAACGGACATACGGAAGTAGAATGCACACGGAGTAACTTCAGTTTTTTTGTGGACCCATTAAAATGAAGGGTTCCGCATACTGTTCCCAAAAAAAAAACGGAACGGACACGGAAATAAAATACGTTCGTGTGCATGAGGCCTTATAGCAACAAAAGTAGAGTGAATATATATAAAAATACATCTAAACCTAAAATAACAACTACTCCCATTTTCTTTCTACTCATATTATTGCACTTTTTATTTGTTTATATTCTATTTGTGGACATTTGGTTCCGGTCTTAGTAATGCCTAAGGCCTCATGCACACGACCGTTGTTGTGTCCCGTTCTGAAAAATGGGGTTCCGTTGTTCCGTGATCCGTTTCCGTTTTTTTGTTTCCGCGTGTCTTCCTTTATTTTTGGAGGATCACCAGACATGAAGGAAAGCAAAAAAAAGTCTGAGTCAGGTTTGCCATGCAAATGATAGGAAAAAAACGGACGCGGACGCGCGGACGCGGATGACAATCTTGTGCGCCTCCGTGTTTTTTCATGGACCCATTGACTTGAATGGGTCCGCGAACCGTTGTCCGTAAAAAAAATAGGACAGGTCATATTTTTATGACGGACTGGAAACACGGATCACGGACGCGGATGACAAACGGTGCATTAGCCGAGTTTTCAACGGACCCATTGAAAGTCAATGGGTCCGCAGAAAATCACGTAAAAACGGAACAACGGACACGGAATAAAACAACGGTCGTGTGCATGAGGCCTTATTCTGGTGTCAGTGTTGCGCACTCAAGTGTTGCAGTGTAGGAATGAATGGGGTCGCAGAGCGACTCACATGTTTTCTGTGACCGCCACACGAGAACCGCTAAATATCCAATACTGCTGGATCTTTTGCGATTCGAGTGTCGTGGTTGCAGCAAGCATGAGAGTTGTGCTGCGACCCCTTTTATTCCTATGGCAGCCCCGCTGCACTCCATGTTTGTCACAGCCAAAATCACCATGTAGACGCACCCTATGGAACATGACTGGCAACGAATGGTTAAGTAAATTAGGCAGCAGGAGGTTATAATAGGGGATCCTCCCTTAATCCCCTGCCTGGTGTGTGTTTCCTGGGGTCTGTGTGCGCAGCAGGTCAGTGAGGATTGCATTTATAGGAGTCTTGTGTTCGTTTTTCTATTCTATACAAATCGTACAGGTACGTAGATGAGGCGCGCGTCGGTCTAGATTGTACGTGACTCGATGTACGCACATGTAGGAGGGATGTGATTTTTCGGTGCAGGCACCAAATATTGCTATGCACCCAGCCTTATGCCTTATGTGATATGGCCTTTTTAGTAAATGACCCCCATTGTGCCAGCACTTTCTACAACGCTATGAATGCGGGTGGGTCGTCCAAACCCTAAGCATGCGGGACTCCAGTGGCGCCATTGTCATTTTTTTGTGGGCCCGTTCCTGTTGTATGGCATCTGGGCCCATACGTCTGAGCATGCGGCACTAGTTGGGATCTGAAACGGATGTGAACGAAGTCTCAGCGTCCGTAACCCTGTACTGCTCAAAGCTGAGGGTCTGTTACAGTTGTATCCAGTCATTCCCCTGTGAGCAGCTGAATTGTCTCTTCTGTCCTACCAGTTTGCCACAATGTATCAGCGCAGGTGACCAGCTCACAGACAACAGTTGTCTGGATTGGATACAATTGTAGCAAACCCTCAGCTGTTTCATTTCGTAAAGGAATTTTGGCATGAGGCCTCGTGTACGCGGCCGTTACCCCTGACTGCGAATCTGCAAAATACAGATATCGGCCGTGGGCATGCTGCGTTTTTCTATTCGAACTGGCTAGTCTCATCCGCAAAAAAATGAACAAGAATGGGACGTTTTCTATTGGCGGAACGGCCATGTGCTGTCCGCATTTTTTTGCGAACCCATAGAAATTAATTGGACGCGGCCCAAAATTACAGGCCTAAATGAAATGTTATCCTTTGCTGACTGCAAGCAGAGATCTTGACAATGAGTAGCCTATATTTGAAAATATATACATTGATTAAAGCGGCTGCCTTCTTCCAAAAACAGTGCCACACATGTCTATAGGTCGAGTCTGGTACTGCAGCTTAGCTCCATTAAAGGAGTTGGTCCATCTCACCTATCCTATGCAGATGGGTGCGGGCCCCCAAAGAGAAGGGGAGCGGCGTGTTCTCCATTTGCTTCTATGGGAGTTCAGAAAAGAGCTGAGCAAGCGCACTCATGCATGGAGAACACACTGCGCAAGCGCGGTTTCTTCTCCATTCACTTCTATGGGAGTGCCAAAAAATAGCTGAGCGCTGGCTATGAATGAAGGGTGGTCGTGCTTGCGCAGTGCACCCTTATTCACTTTGGGTGGGGGCCTGTTCTGGGGAGAGCCACCAATGTATGAGATGGGCCAGCCGCCTTAAAGTGGGTGAGATTATGCTGCAATGCCAGGTACAACCCATGGACAGGTGGGGGCGCTGTTTGTGGACGAAAGCAGCCACGATATACCACTCCTGTACAACCCCTTTAAAGGCAAGCGCTGCAGAGAACTATACGGCGTGCCTTAAAAATAAACTTTTTTAAATGCCTCTCCAGGAATCCCTTGATTTTTGCAGACTGAAATGGCTGAGTGCATCATTCCACGGCCGGGTCATCTCAGCCGTGTCTGGGCGGAAAAGAAAATCCACAAGCCTTTCTAACCGAATGTGGATTTAATGAGAAAAATAGATTTTCCAGGCGCTTTCAGGATATTACCTGTAATCAAGCTGCAGGGACGATGTTCTTCAGATGATTGCTGTAAAGTTATACCGGTTTTATAATGCGATTTGTCCTACCGCGGGTAGATCCGGGGTCATTGCATTGAAAGGCTTGTGATTGGTGGCAAAAAAAAAAATCCTATATTTATGAGCGGTTTCATTTCTAGTTTTTGTAATAAAAAGAGACTTTATTTCCTCTGAAAACCCCTGCTTAGAACTACATGCCGTGGCAGGCGCCGGGTCTGGGTTGGATTAGGAAGAGAAGATTAAAACAAAGATCTTGTGTTTCCCATTGTAAATGTTCATTAGGTTGACATTTTTTTTATTTTTGTGCCAACCAGAGAATAGCTATCTAGATCGTTTCTTGCTCTGGAGGACTCGAGATTGATGATACTTCATTTCCCCTGTGGGGGCACTATACAGGAACTGTACGTTTCTCTCCTGGCTTCTTTCGGATTGCTGCCCAACACCGGGACAACCTGTGATCAGCTTATGGTTGAGGGTTCTTCCAAGAACAAAAAAAAAAAGTTGTCTATCATAGACAACCCCTTTACCCATTCACTACCAGCGCGTACATGTATAGCGCTGGAGCGATGTGTAAACATGGCGCCCGCTCGCACGTGCAGCGGGTGCCATGGCCGGCAGGTCTCTGCCGTTTCATACAGCAGAGACCTGCGACTAATTACCGTGAACAGCAATAATGCCGATCACGGTAATTAAAGGCTTTAGATGCCGTGATCGAGCGAGATCACGGCATCTAAATGCCAAAAAAAGGAAGCTCGCGCTTCTGGGCTTCCTACCGATGCCCCCTACGGCCAATCATTGTCAAAAAGTGTAAGGATTTGGTTCTGCCTCAGGGTATTTTTGTGTTTCTGCTGTGGATCCATATTCAGATTTATCCCCAACGGGACTAAGGCTACATTCACACTTGCGGCAGAGGAATCCGTCGCCGGAACTGCCTGCCGGATCCGTCAAAACGTATGCTAACTGATGGCATTTGTAAGACTGATCAGGATCCTGATCCATCTTACAAATGCATTGAAATGCCGGATCCGTCTTTCCGGTGTCATCCGAAAAAAACGGATCCAACATTTATTTTTTATTTAATTTCTTTTATCGGCATTCCAGTATTTTTAATGCAGGTTCCGGCACTAATACATTCCTATGAAAATAATTTTTCCCATCTGTTCCCATCTGCATGTGGTAAAATCCATGACCTAGAACCCTAAGGGTCTGTTCATATTGCATTACAGTTTTCTGTTGGAGGTATGTGTTAGGGCTCATGCACACGACTATATATGTATTTTGCGGTTCGCAAAAAAATACGGATGACATCCAAGTGCATTCTGTATTTTGCGGAACGGGACAGTCCCATCCTTGTCCGTAATGCGGACAATAATAGGACATGTTCTATAATTTTTTTTGCGCTAAGGACATGCGGAAACGGAATGCACACAGAGTAACTTAGTTATTTTTTTTGTGGACCCAATGAAATGAATGGTTCTGCATACGGAAAGAAAGTACATTCGTGTGCATGAGCCCAAAAGGTCTGTTCACATGGCGTCCTAGCTGCACAGTGTGCCTTGACTTTCCAGTACTGACCGCACCCCTTGGTGCACTGAAACCCTCATTTGCTTCTTTTTACAAGAGGGGTATCATTTTAATCAGCAGGATCAACCCCACCAGACAATGCCGGGTTTAATACGGTTGATGTTGCGCTTTTACTGTAGCCCATACCTGACCCGCGCTGGTTCATAAGGATCGTCCTCAAATCTGCTCTAAAAGCAATGCTTGTAGGGGAGAATCCAGGGAGGCATATAAAATACAGGCAGCGCACAGAATCCAGGGTGGCACACCGTGCCTAGCTCGCCCTATCATGCACGCACGGAGCCGTTCTACCTGGGCTATGAGGAATGCACATTTGTAATCCGTAAATGCATGTTCTCCAGCCCTGTCTGTCGTCCCGCTATAAACATTGGCTGATGGGCACCGGGCATCTACTCCGTAATGACACCTCCTGCATTGTGATGAGGGAGCGCTCTAAATGACAGGGCTGGGCACCGTGCCCGTTCTAGGTGACATGAATAGCCTTGGTATTTGAAGCCACGATGCACGTCCAATCCAGACAGATTCTTTTTGGTCCTTCGTTAATTAAGGCACTTTGTTCTCTGCAAATTCACCACGTTAGAAGCCTCTGGTGCCCGGCGGTCTCTCACCTCTGAGAATTTCCTTGAGGACCATTGAACATTTAGTGGCACGGCCCTTTTTATGTGGTTGCGTGGGCACTGCTTTATGGGCATGTGATGGTAAGATGGAGTCACTATTATGTGGCTTCTCTGTAGGTTCTCGATGTTGGCTCTCTAGTGTGAATATAGTATGTTGGCATCGTTTGTGCCAGCGAGTGCAGTCTTGATTCGGTACTTTCAGGAAAGGTTCAGAATTTAGGCATTTGGTGGAGAGGCCCAAGGGAAAACTTACTGAGGGGCTTGTGTGCGCGCTGACTGCTGGGGTGGGCTGGGAACTTAAAGTGGCCCAGGGAAAAAAAGGGGGTCCCATGTTGTAGGCAGGTCCAAGTCAACAAAAGACTGGGAAACACAAGAAGTAGGGAGCACAAAATACCGCCCCACCATAACCCAATACCGCAGTGCAGCACAAAATACTGCCACCCTCGCCACAGCATTCACCTGTATCACCATCCTGAGGATGGCAATACTGATCAGGAGGGCACCTGCAGCCGCTGAGCATCAGATCATTATGTACCCTGCTGGCGGACCTGAGGAGGACATAAAGTGGCCCTGGAAAAAATACTAAAAGTGGCCCTGTTTTGCCCAAATTGATGGAAGGCAGGGCCAACGCAAGTAGGCAGGCCACATTGTGGCACATTATACCACCTTAACAGAGCCAAATACCACAGTCCATGACAAAGTACTGCTGCCTGCAGCACCAAATACATCCCCAAAAAACTTCCACTGGCGCCGTGAGGAGGGCAGAGGCGGCCCCCTATGCATGGGCCCACCGGGAAATTTCCCTGCGAGATCTATGGCCAATCTGCCTCTGAGTCCGAGACAAGGTTCCTCACCAAGTGAGAGTGGCTGAAAAGAGGGACACTCTCCTGGACCTTGCGCAAGCCGGTGCATTTTTTTTAATAGGCCATGCAGGGAACATGTGTGTTTCCCCCCCCCCCAGGTTCAGGGCGGCCATCGTCACTGAGCACCTTGCCTAAAACTCTGTGTGTGGAGATAATAAATGGATTTAAGGGTTAAAAAAATCTCACCTCATCCACTTGATCGCGCTGCAGCAGCTTCTATCTTCACTGAACAGGACCTGCGATGTGCGCGATGACGTCACCGTGCGGAGACATCATGAAACAAGGATGGTCCCCTGTAGATGTAGCAGCTAGGGATGAGCGAATTGACTTCGGATAAAAAGTCTGAAGTCGATTCGCATAAAACTTCCTTCTAATACTGTACGGAGCAGTATTAGAATGTATTGGCTCCGATGAGCTGAAGTTATTGCTTTGCGAAGTCAAGACGGATCCATCATGAACTCCCATTAAAAGTCAATAGGTAACGGATCAGTTTTCTAGGGTCAGATTGTGTCAGAGTTAAACTAATCCGTCCCCATTGACTTGCACGGTGGGTCATGATGGATCCATCTTGCTCCGCATCCCAGGACGGAAAGCAAACCGCAGCGCGCTGCTCTCCGGTATGAGAACGTAACGAGCTTTCTATTCTGTTCAGTCCAGTTTTGTCCCCATTGACTATGAATGGGAACAAAATGGAAGCGTTTTTCTCCAGTATTGAGAACCTATGACGGATCTCAATACCGGAAAATAGAAAGGCTACTTTCACACCAGCCTAACATTAGTAAGAAATGAAGCACTTCTTCTTCACTGCACCATAGTAATGGCTGGAAATATTCTGCGTGGTTGTTTGTGTTCCTCTTCCCTCCTTTGAAATGATTCTTCTGTGAAGTCTGCGGGACGTGATCGGATTCAGATTAAGATCAAACCCCGCTACAGTATCCCTAATGATTTAATAATTGAGGCCAAATGAAGATCTGCTGTGTACAAATAAAATGTGATAAAATCCCATCGCCGCGCCTGCAGAAGGTTCTGTTCATTATGAAGGATACCAGTGATGTGCTATTAGAGGCACAAGTTCCCCCCCAAAAAGTCAGGAATTGCTGAGCTTTGATCTAAGAAATGCCGTAGGGACACAAACTTGGCACAAAGCCACAATCGGGAGACGAAAATAATAAACCATCGAGTTTAACGAGAATATGACAGAGGAGCGGCGTCCGGATAAGAGACCTTGAAAAGCCTGACAATTTAATTAAAGTGCTTATAGGAATGGGACAATTATGTAAATTAATTTTTATGGTTGCAGTTTGCAAAACTAGCTTTGTAATCACTCTGGAAAGTGCTGGGGTCTTAAGAGTGGAGCGAAACTTAAAAATGGAATGGACACACATGACCGAGACGATATTGGGGGGGGTTATCGAGACGAGCACTTTCTGCGGTGGTTTTGATATCTCCTGCACTGCCAGAGGATGCACCACATTCCTGACGAGGCGGCATACATTGGGGGCATCCTCCAGCAGTCTGTACGTCTAAACCAGGCATCCTCAAACTGCTGCCCTCCAGCTGTTGCAAAACTACAACTCCCAGAATGCCTGAACAGCCTACAGGTATCGGCCTACAGCAGGGCATTGTGGGAGTTGTAGTTTTACAACAGCTGGAGGGCCGCAGTTTGAGGATGCCTGGTCTAAACTGAAATCTACGACCGTTCTGAGCTGCTGTGGATTTCTGGCTTAATTTACACCAGAAAATTGGTGTAAATGAAGATGAATTTCTCAGGGCCCCTTCCCACCCTTGCCACACCTCCATTTGAAAAAGTCTTGAGGGTGGTGCGAAAAAAGAGGCAATTGCGCCAATTTTTTTTTTTATTTTTTTTTTTTTTGAACGTTGCATTTAAAAAGTAGCACCCACAAGGGGAGAAAAAAGATTGTACATGTTGGATTTCATCATGCATGATCCATCAGTCTCGTTGGAGGTAAACTGCTGTTGGAGAAGCTGTTTATTCCTCTGTTCCCATTAACAACACATGCATACTCGGCCGAACCAAACATGGGGCAGTCTCCTATCTGCAGGATATGGGGTAGGTGGGGGTCCAAATGCTGGGATCCCCGCTGGTCACAAGATCAGAGGCCATGTGTGAGTGGTGCATGTGCAACATTGGTGCTATGTGTGAATGTCTGCGCAGAATCTTTAGAAGGAGTCCTTCTTTTTTTTTTTTTTTTTTTTTAAACGCATTGCGTGGATGTGATTTCAATCTCGTACATTTTTCTGCTGCAGATTTTTCATTTCTACAGAAAAAAATCAGCAGCATGTATGTCCACGTAAACGTATCCTGAAAGAGATTTCCTTTTGGAGAAGCCTTACTGTATCTAAAGTGTGGCGAACGGCTAACTCTTCCAACCCCACCATACACATGCCACTCTGATCGGCCGAGCATGCATGTGTCCTGAACAGGGAGAGTGGTCAGGCTCTGTGCCACTGGCTTATTTCTTGGAGAACAAAAGGATTGGGCCTGTTGAAATCCAACTTCCCTATTATCACCCCCAACATCTGCTATCGGGGGAGAGTTAAAAATCAACTCGGTGCTCAACTTGTCTGTCTGACGGTTATGTGACGCTGGCCACGTCACATGACCCTCACTCCCCACTATAAATACAGGCGGCCTGCTGGCTACAGATTGCCTGTGATTTTCGTCCTATAGGCTGTGTACTTTATTGTTATTAAGCTACCTATGGAATTGAACCTCGATCCGCTTCTTGACACCTCTTCTGCCTGCTCCCTGTACCTTGACGCTACCTCTTGGATTTTGACCTCGGCTTGTTTACGGATTTGTCTTTGCCTCTTTCCCTTGTTCTGATGTGACCTCCTGGACTGACCTCAGCTAGTTGACCCGCCTCGCCTTTTGTTTTTGTTCTACCTCTTGTCTGCTTATTGTAACTTCTCAGTGGCTGTCCTCTTCCCTGCTGTCTTTCTCTCTGCTTGCACTTAGCAGGTTAGGGACTGTCGCCCAGTTGCACTCCGTCACCTAGGGCAGGGACAGGGGACCGGGTGGCCACTCTATCTTGATTCCCGTGACTCTACCCGTAACAATAATTTACACTGATGAGCAAAAGGGTTACAATGTTTTGAATTTTTAAATTTCAGGCACCATGTTTCATCATCCACTACAGCTTAGAACGCGAGACTCCCATCATTTTATAGACAATCATCTTGGCTATCTCATACATAAATTGGACTTGTTACTATTTAGCATATAACTAGTTCTTTAGCTTCTTCTCATGTAACTGCATTGTTACTGTATTACTCCTGGTGGTGGAACAATCTTTCTTCTTGGATACTACAGATTACAACCAGTTCTCACCTTTCCTAATAGATCAGTATTATTAGGTTGATTCCTAAGAGAAAGGTCACTGGTTTGAATCCAGGAGCCGCCATGAAGAAGATTTCCCAAGAAAAGAGAAACTGCATCATCCAGCTCATCGATAGCGGTGTCTCGGCCAAGAAAATTGCCAAACTGCATCATGTGAGCGCAATGACAGTTGTAAGAATACGAAATGAAGTCAGTCCATTTATTCCAAAGCCAAGAGGTGGACGTCCAGGCAAAATATCAGTCAACAAGTCGGCTCATCACAAGGTCTATCAGTTCTGGTGTGACAAACACGGCAGTGGAGGCGGCTCGTATGCTTCGTCATAGTGAGATCACAGACGTCCATGCAAGCACCGTGCGATTCACATTACACAAGTCTGGAATAGTGGCCTGAAAAAAGGTGAAGAAGCCTCGACTTCAATATCGTCATAAGAAGCGTCGGCTCGACTTTGCAAAAAAGTACAAACAGTGGACACTAGAAGATTGGAAGCTGGTGATTTGGAGCGATGAAATGAAAGTCAATAGACTGGGTTTTGATAGGTGCAAATGGGTCTGGAAGGGAAAAGGGGGCTAACGGATCGGGAAATTGAAGGAACTGTCAAGTTCCGTGGAGGAAACCTGATGATATGGGGCTGTTTTACAGCCAAATGTGCTGGATACTTGACCAGGATCGATGGTGGTCTCAATGCTGAGCCATACGTGAGTGTCCTACTTTGTACACTTGAGTACTATGGGTATGAAAAGGACAACATAGTGTTTGAGCAAGACAAAGACCCAAAGCAGAGTCGAGATTGGTGAAGAAATTGTTCACTGACAATGAAGTAGATGTGCTGGATTAACCCCCTAAGTCCCCAGACCTCAACCCAATCAAACACTTGTAGGGTAGAGTTGAAGAAAAATCAAGTGACAAAGTATATTACAACATTTCTTAATCAGATAAAGATACTCCTCTCCCATTCCCCCTCCTCCTCTTTACGAACTCTCAATTCACTGCTCAAATTATATTTGAAGACAACTGCTTGCTCATTGAAAGATCAGGTTACATGGAAGTCTATACAGGAAATGTAAGATCAGGGAGGGGCTATGCATACAGGCAGAGTCAGAAAGCCCAAAACAGAGACTGCTGGTTTGTATGTGATTTAATGTCTAATTTCACTGCTGGATTTAAATTAAAAGGGTATTCCCATCTTGGACATTGACATATCACTCAGGCCACCAAAGCAGCAGGTCCTCACCTGTTTTGTGGATATTCAGCCGGAATAGCTACAAGGCAAACCTAAGCCCATGGCTCAATTAGTTACCTGTATCCTGGCCACATGATTTTCTGTTGCCAATTATGCAACCATTTCAAATTTTTAAAAAGGAGTCCTCTCCTTTACCTCTAATCTAGTTTGATTGGGTTGCTTTTTGACAAGGAAGTCACTGTCTGCGTCCTTTAGGCTACCTTCACATGGGTGTGGATTTATCTACGTTTCTGAACCAAAATCTTCACGCGTTTTTTGATGCGGATTTGCATTGAAAAGGGTGAAATCGGCACTAAAAATCTGCAGAAACAATTGACAGGCTGTGAATTTCAAAATTTCTGCACCTGAAAATATACGGCAAGTATACCTGAGATATAACTAAAAATAGATATAAGCGGCTCCCCACCCGGACTGTTTTGGAAAAGGTGCTCTATCTGTATGACTCACCCCGTCAAAAATAGGAAAATAGGAAATTAATTATTATAGATGGGCACTCTTCATTAGGAACCACCCAGAAGCATAAACGTCTATTAAGAGATTTAATATTATACGTTCCTAAACAAAATATACTTCTAACTTAAAGGGTAACTGTCACGTTTTCATCAAAAACTCAATTTTGGCATATGTTACTGCTGCAGCAGCATTATGCATAAAGCAATCTTTAGTTTCTTCACATACCACAGTTTTTCTTGAGATTTTCCCTTACGTTTACAATATGAGGACCTTCTTAAGATGGCTCCTCTGCCAGTTCTCTGAGGCCAAAACTGCTTTCCCTCACTTCCCATACACACTTGCTGCAGCCAGCCGCTCCCTGCCAGCCAATCAGATTAGATTACTGAGAGACACGCCTCCTCACTCTGAAGCCGAATGCAGCCATGCAGTGTGAAGGACCGCCCCTCTGTCTTCTGTTTATACTAAAGGAAAGACAGATGAGCCCTAGCAACAGTCTTTTAAGGGAGCAGTGGAAAGGAACAGGGGACATTAATGAAAGCTGTTATTATAAGGTAATTACAGATCTTTTGACAATCATTGACAGACTAACTCGGGTTTACATGCCTAGCTGTAATAAACTAGCAAATAAAAAAGATAAAATCATAAAGATAAAATACAATAGAAACATCATATGAAAAACCAATGAAGTCAATAGGTTTCTTGCGATATCAACATCCTGTATGGCTGTGTGTGTGTATATATGTATGTATGTATGTATATATATATATATATATATATATATATGTGTATATCTCTCTCAAAAAAATAAAGGGAACACAAAAATAACACATCCTAGATCTGAATTAATTAAATATTCTTCTGAAATACTTTGTTCTTTACATAGTTGAATGTGCTGACAACAAAATCACACAAAAATAAAAAAATGGAAATCAAATTTTTTAACCCGTGGAGGTCTGGATTTGGAGTCACACTCAAAATTAAAGTGGAAAAACACACTACAGGCTGATCCAACTTTGATGTAATGTCCTTAAAACAAGTCAAAATGAGGCTCAGTAGTTTGTGTGGCCTCCACGTGCCTGTATGACCTCCCCACAACGCCTGTGCATGCTCCTGATGAGGTGGCGGACGGTCTCCTGAGGGATCTCCTCCCAGACCTGGACTAAAGCATCTGCCAACTCCTGGACAGTCTGTGGTGCAACGTGACATTGGTGGATAGAGCGAGACATGATGTCCCAGATGTGCTCAATTGGATTCAGGTCTGGGGAACGGACGGGCCAGTCCATAGCATCAATGCCTTCGTCTTGCAGGAACTGCTGACACACTCCGGCCACATGAGGTCTAGATTTGTCTTGCATTAGGAGGAACCCAGGGCCAACCGCACCAGCATATGGTCTCACAAGGGGTCTGAGGATCTCATCTCGGTACCTAATGGCAGTCAGGCTACCTCTGGCGAGCACATGGAGGGCTGTGCGGCCCTCCAAAGAAATGCCACCCCACACCATTACTGACCCAATGCCAAACCGGTCATGCTGGAGGATGTTGCAGGCAGCAGAACGTTCTCCACGGCGTCTCCAGACTCTGTCACATCTGTCACATGTGCTCAGTGTGAACCTGCTTTCATCTGTGAAGAGCACAGGGCGCCAGTGGCGAATTTGCCAATCTTGGTGTTCTCTGGCAAATGCCAAACGTCCTGTACGGTATTGGGCTGTAAGCACAACCCCCACCTGTGGATGTCGGGCCCTCACATCACCCTCATGGAGTCTGTTTCTGACCGTTTGAGCAGACAAATGCACATTTGTGGCCTGCTGGAGGTCATTTTGCAGGGCTCTGGCAGTGCTCCTCCTGTTCCTCCTTGCACAAAGGCGGAGGTATCGGTCCTGCTGCTGGGTTGTTGCCCTCCTACGGCCTCCTCAATGTCTCCTGATGTACTGGCCTGTCTCCTGGTAGCGCCTCCATGCTCTGGACACTACGCTGACAGACACAGCAAACCTTCTTGCCACAGCTCGCATTGATGTGCCATCCTGGATAAGCTGCACTACCTGAGCCACTTGTGTGGGTTGTAGACTCCGTCTCATGCTACCACGAGTGAAAGCACCGCCAGCATTCAAAAGTGACCAAAACATCAGCCAGGAAGCATAGGAACTGAGAAGTGGTCTGTGGTTACCACCTGCAGAACCACTCCTTTATTGGGGGTCTCTTGCTAATTGCCTATAGTTTCCACCTGTTGTCTATTCCATTTGCACAACAGCATGTGAAATTGATTGTCACTCAGTGTTGCTTCCTAAGTGGACAGTTTGAGTTCACAGAAGTGTGATTGACTTGGAGTTACATTGTGTTGTTTAAGTGTTCCCTTTTATTTTTTTGAGCGGTGTGTGTATATGTATATGTGTGTGTGTGTGTGTGTATATGTGTGTGTGTGTGTGTGTGTATATATATATATATCTCTGCTAATATGTAATTGTCACCTGTAGTGTGACTGTTGGTAATATATAACTGTCACTTATATGGTAAAGTGCAGTATATATCACAGCCCAAAAAAAACTTAGTTTTCTGCTCAGACGTATTGATGTTTTCTCAATTCATATAGTCCACATTCATAGATGTGCTGGTGCATATATATATGTGCACCAGCACATCTATGAATGTGGACTATATGAATTGAGAAAACATCAATACGTTTGAGCAGAAAACTAAGTTTTTTTTGGGCTGTGATATATACTGCACTTTACCATATAAGTGACAGTTATATATTACCAACAGTCACACTACAGGTGACAATTACATATTAGCAGAGATATTATATATATATAATATAATTTTTTTTTTTTTCCGATGGTAATTTTAATATTTGTTCATTATTCAGAGATGATAGATATTTATAACACTTATGTCCACAGTTCCCCTTATATTATTTTCATATATCCTTGAGTTATTATTGTTTCCTCTCTATCCTCAGTGGTGATGAGATTCATGTACTCGGTGGATAGATGTATACCGACCATGGCGTCCCACGTGGTAATGGTACCGTTGTCATATATCTTCTATATGAAAAAGAATCTTCATATAAAAGAGAGGATAAAAAAATATAAAAATATATTATCCTTCAGGCGGACATAAAAAAACGCCTCTAAGTTCTTTTTATCAAGTATCTTAATTTGATTTGTGCAAGCAGTGAAACAAAGGGACAATTGTATATGCAAAAATATATAATCGTTTATTATAAAAACAAAGAATATAAAAACAATACAACTGCAAAACAAATGATGAAGTTACAACATAACATCCAAAATGTACCACACGGTGGTGTTAACACACCCCTATCTGATCAGCACAGTATGATTTATTGATTCATGACAACCAGTGTCATACTTTTAACGAACGGGCTCATATACCAAGAGAAACTTAGGATCTTCTGTTATCAAACAGGCTATAACAATAAAACACGGATTTACAGGAAAATTAACTGTTATCCCTTGACTGTTTTCCTATGACCAATCAAAAATATATGATATTAATATGATAAAATATTCAACTCGGCAATCAGACTAGGGAAAATAACTCTTTTCAAATAATGTCAGATCTTCCATTAACAATATGCATCTTTGCTAAGAGAATAATCAGCATTATGGAGGCGCCTAACAATATATATTCCCACAGTATGGGGACTCTTGGCTATATACCGAGAGAAATATCTTATTAATATCACGAGTAGTAAACAAAATATACGTTACCGGGTCAAAGGTAGACAGAGTTCAGATGGGACCAGTTCTGAAGAACTTTCCTAGTAATCCAAAAAGAATAATCCAAGTTTCTTCTGGTAAAGTTTTTCTTCTTGATTGGATGGATCAATGGATATATGGATCTTTTTCTCTAGCTCTCTTTTTTTTTCTCTTGCTACCTTTTCATGCTACTCCGCACACGAGTAATTATTCCCCCCCTTATCTAAGAATCATCCCCTTTAGATTAGGGATTCCCAATTAGGTAGGGTGGGTGTATTCGCATGCTAATAACATCATGACGTTATCTCAACTCCTAATATGGTATAGAACAAATAATGAAATAATATAATGTTGCCCATCTGCCTCCAGATGGCACTGCAGTACTGTAGGTGAACATCCCAACTTTTAAGCATTAAAATTAAATATCTAATATGTTTACAGGACCTCGTTGACCTTTCTCACTATAAATCATTGAGGAAGGTCTTTTCCTGACACTTTTAATTACCTATATCCTGGACTTGTTGGAGTTGACGGTCTTCTCCTATCTTTTTGAAATATAGGTTGACTTGGTGAAAGTTTTATATAGCGGCTTTGATGCTTGGCATCGGAACTTGTACATTTCATTTATCTACATCCATGAATAACTATTATTTTGAAATGGCGTTTACTTCTCCCAGAAACCCAATTAACATAAACTTACTTCTATATCTTCTACAATAGCTTCTAAATGGTAAATACATGGTATGACATATATATATATATATATAGATACATTGTTACACATAGATAACACATTATATGAATTATTGATTAACATATGTTGTAAACTAAATATACCATGCAGAGATATATATATATATATATATATATATATATATATATATTATGAATATATAAATTGAACCTCATACAGCAGGTGTGCCCAAGGACATGAGTCCTTATGAAGTAACCATGTTCCCTCCAGACAGATATGTTTTAGGGAGTTGGCATACTCCTTACAGATGGTCTCATATCTTTAGTAATAACTTTTAAATACAATGTCCGTTTATGGTCACAATTTTTTTTTTTTTTTATATAGACTGAACTTGCCATGAACTCATCTTGGCTTCCTCAGCCACATAATATAACTTTGGTTCAGGCTGATCTTATTCTTAAAGGCAATGAGATGAGCGTTCATTTTGATTATAATGTCATTAGATAATATTGTATACGTATGAAAATGCACAACACCGTTCACCCTTTACCTCCGTCTCCCTCGGCTGTGTGCGGGCGCTGTCTGTACTGTAGTAGCACTCTCTGGATCGCGATGACTCACGGGATCGCCGCTCTAGCTCGGCGTCCTATGTGCTGCAGAAGATTGCGCTTAGATTGCGCGAGTATTCACAAGGTTCGTAAGGTTGTACCAGTATTGTCCTTGGAGCGCTCCGCATATATCCTTATATTTCCAGCATACGCGATGGATCTTTAAGTGAGTCCTGAATTTTAAGATATCCTGATTAAAACCAAATGCGTTTTGGAGTGAATCCAATTCTTTCTTCAGTGGCCGTATTAGCCCAGGAGATCCAACCCACTTATATACCCATAGTTCTTTGTGGCTATATATATATATATATATATATATATATATATATCTCCTCTATCATATAGTTTCAAATCCTCACATAATCTGCTTTTCTTATCTATTGTTCACATATTGCCTTATATCTTCCAAAAAACACATTGCGGTTCCAATGCGTTTCCAATGCGTTTTTTCATCTATTAGTGCGTTTTTTTGGGGGCATGATTGCCTCCCATCTCAATTGATGGGGTATATAGTTATTTTCCTGATGATAAAAATGTATAAAAATATAAATGAATACATAAGAAAGTTTAGATATTAATGTTTTATCATCTACTAACTTCTATACACATCCCATAATTCATCCGGAGTCATTTTCTTGTGCAATATTTTCTTCATTTCCATAATTATTTTATGTATTCTTTCTTACAGCTTTACATATCTAGACGTGTGGGGTGGGGGCCTCCCGCCAAGGGGAGATCAGAGTGCTGGTATAACAGCCTGACTCCGATTTCCCGTCAGCGAAGGGCACCCATCCCAATTCTACAGAAGTCCGAAGAGTTCTAATTCTGCAATGAGTCCCCCGGGTAAGGGTACTTTCACACTAGCGTTATTCTTTTCCGGTATTCAGTTCCGTCACAGGAGCTCAATATCTGAAAAAAAACAGTTTCAGTTTTATCCTAATGCATTCTGAATGGAAAGCAATCCGTTCAGGATGCATCAGGAGGTCTTCAGTTCAGTCCCTTCAGTCCCAGCATGCTGCGGTATTTTCTCCGGCCAAAATTCCAGTACACTTGCCGGAATGGCGGATCCGGCATTAATTCCCAATGAAATTTATTAATGACGGATCCGGTACAAAGTGTTCTGGAAAACCCAGTCTGCACATGCGCAAACTTTTAAAAATGTGAAATAAATACAGGATCTGATTTTCCGGATGACACTGGAGATCCGGAATTTCAATGCATTTGTCAGACACATCCGTCGCCAAATGATTTCCGTTTGCAAACGGATTTCGAGGTCCAGCAGGCAGTTCCGGCGACAGAACTGCCTGCCGGATCCTCATAACGCAAGTGTGAAAGTACCACAAGAGTGTGTCAAAATCAAATCCTCTTCTTGATTCCTGCCGTGACATCCTGGCAGTGATTTCCCCTCTCCAATGTTTTGTGACTTTCTCGAAGGCTGCAAATTTTATGTCTGTTGGATCTTGATTATGAAGCTGTTTAAATCTTTTGATAGGGAGTGTTTTTCATTTTTATATTCGTTATATGTTCAGATGATATTTTTGTTAAAAGCCCTTTTTGTCCTCCCTGTATACTGCCTCTTACAGGGGCACTCGATAATGTAGATGACATCAGTTGTACTGAATGTTAAAAATTCATTTATTTCGTAAGAAAAATAATTTCGTGTAGAACTGACCTTGCTTGTCTTCTTTGGGAATGTAGTATTTTTACAATTACTACATTTTTCTCATTTATAGAAGCCTTTTAGATTGAGCCAATTTTGTATAGAACATTCTTCTTTTATTTGTCTAAATGGATGGAGCCGTTTTCCAACCTGAATTTGGGGCCCAATAATTTTATCTTTCAGAATATACTGCCAATGACGTCTTATGCTGTTCAATTTTTTTATACTGTATGTTGAAAGGTAAAATAATCCGTATATCATCTTTTTCTCCCTCTCCCATATCAGCAGTGTCTACTTCAAAAGTTTCTGTCCAGGGGCGTAACGAACGTGGTCGCATAGGATGCGACCACGACCTGGCCTGGCGGGGGGAGGGAGCCCACTGCACTCACATGTAATTGGAGCGCTCTGACGGGGCCCGGCATGAAGTACAGTGAGAATGCCGGGCCCCGTCAGAGCGCTCTTAAAACATGAGGGGCCGCAGGGGGAGCGCAGAGGCAAGGAGGGGAGGGGGGAAGGGCGCACTCACCGGGCGTTCTGGTCACTGCCGAGCTGTTGGTTTTCACAGTGAAGCAGGGAGACCTCTCCGCTCCCTGCTTCACTTTTCTTCTGCGCTCATCGCGCTGCTGGCTGTGGGAGGAGCGCTGAAGGCCCGAGAATCCGCCTCCAGCACAGCCAGCAGCGCGATGGGAGTGTGGGAGCGCGTCATCAGGGTAAGTATGTGTTTTTGTTTTTTCCGCCATAAAGCTGCAGACTGGAGGGAAAAGGGGGGCAACAACTGGAGTGAGGGCGCACAAAAGTGGGCATCTTTACTGAGGGGGCAGCCTAATCTGGGCATAACTGCTGTGAGGGGGCGGCCTAATCTGGGCATAACTACTGTGAGGGGGCGGCCTAATCTGGGCATAACTACTGTGAGGGGGCGGCCTAATCTGGGCATAACTACTGTGAGGGGGCGGCCTAATCTGGGCATAACTACTGTGAGGGAGCGGCCTAATCTGGGCATAACTATTTTGAAGGGACACAAGGTGGGCATAACTATTTTGAAGGGACACAAGGTGGGCATAACTATTTTGAAGGGACACAAGGTGGGCATAACTATTTTGAAGGGACACAAGGTGGGCATAACTATTTTGAAGGGACACAAGGTGGGCATAACTATTTTGAAGGGACACAAGGTGGGCATTAGTACTGTGTGGCAGCACTTAGGGGAAATGTCCTAGATTACCCTGCTATACATTGGCATGGCTCAGTCTTACAGGACCAGCACAGCGCCCCCTGCTGGTAATTTCACAGGGGCAGTCACCATCCCTTCCTTGTGATTATTCTTTTTTTCTCTGAGACCACAGGGACCTTGTTCTGGATCCAGTGAGCATCGCACCGACGCCAGCGACACCCTGGATGAGGTAGGACCAGGACTGGGTCAGTGTAGCTATGCATTGGGCTTAGGGCTCTTTAACACGAGCGGATGCCGTGCGGGTAATCTGCTGCGTTAAAGAGAGCCAAGTCCAGCAGAGATACTGAGCATTAACATGACTGATAATACTCCGTGCCTCTCTGTGATCTTTTTACTACTAAATTACAGTGAGATAAAGTTGTCACCGTGATTTTGTAGCAAAAAGATCAGAGCTGCACAAAGCATCATCAATCATGTTACTGCTCCGTGTCTCTGCTGTCCGGAGCGGGGCTTGGCTCTTTCACACAGCGGATTACCTGCATGGCATCAGCTTGTGTGAAAGAGCCCTTAGTGTAAAGAAAATCTGCTGCCTCTTTTTGGCAGAACTGCCCCATCGGTATATTTTAAAAGCCATCTACACGTAGGTAAACGGCAACTTGAGTACAGAATCTAACTATTTTTTAGTTACTGGTTTATGGTAAGTACTACAGGTTAATTTAAGATTCTGTACAGTAATCAGTAAATCCAAGAAATCAATCTGATTTTTACTTACATTTGCAGAGAAATGTAAATTATTTGGATTATTGTTTATTTCTTCTAAAAAGTTCTATTTCAGATTTTTGCCATATAAAAATGTTGTCAATATTTAGGGAAATTAGAAACTCTGTTGCAGAAACAATAGAAACAAAGATGGGAAATTAGGCCATTAAACCAATATGCAGAACATGGGAAGATACCAAAGGGTCTATTGCCCTCTTAAACTCCAGCACAAAATGTATGCAGTATTGAATTCAATAAGAAATGGGATTCTTTTCTTATGGTACAATCAACTGCACTAATACGATTGATTTATCAAAAGAAGAACCCAGATCCTTGAGGAAATAACTGAGAAAATAAATCAAATGAAAGACGCAATAGATAAATTTCCACAAAATGAGGAATTTAACACATGGCAGGAGAGACTATGTAAAAGTTTAGATAAAACAGAACAGGAAATCGTGAATAAAAAGATTAAGGAATTTAGAAACCATATAATGGTGAAGAACAAACAAAGCAGTACACTGAAAGGGAAGAAGATAGACAAATATGAGAATTATAAAATAATAATGTAAATATGAGATGCTGTTTCGGTCAAATAGATTAGAAAAATTATCAGACCACCATTTTTTTTTTTTAATAGAGGACTCCACCAAATTACATTTGCAACAAATGACACAGCATTCACCAGAACAGAATCCCCGTCGCCTATGAAACTCCAGTACAATCTGCGAGACCGATATGGAAATCGGGAACGAGAACACAGGACACCACAACAGAGACCCCCATATACACGGAACACACATCAACAATCAACACCGTATTACACACAGGAAATGACAGACAATACCATCAAGAATTCACGTACGAAACAGGACGAAAAAAATACGGAGGACAGAGAAAAAAGGGTTAATCACAAACTGTAGTTGATTCAAATATTAAGGATAATTCTATAGTCAATTTGAGTTCCACTATATTAACCGAGGCACAAGGGAAATTATTAAATAAAGGATTGAAATTTTCACCTACAGCGAGATTAAATAAATTTGACACATTTTATAGGAGTGGAAAAATTTATTAGGAGACTGTTTAAAGAAATATATTTTTTTAAAAACCCTACATCAATAGATAAATATGAAGATCAACAATATAAACATACTGAATTGAAACAAAAATCCAAAATATATCTGACAGGAGATGGCCACATTCAGAAAATGCGTAGAAACGGATATAAGAAGAATGAAGGATAACTCAATAAAAAGGAATAACCTCATGATACGAGAAATTCAGGCTATTAAAACAATTACAAAAACAAGAAAAACATAATTATTCGGCCGGCGGATAAAGAAGGTGCTATTGTGATTCTTGAAGCAGAAAAATATAATCTAGAATGTAAGACAATTGTCTGATGACACTACATACAAAAAGGGAGACCCCACTAAAGAGTGTAATAAAGCTTTTATAGAGTACTGCAAAAAGGATTGGAGAGTGAAATACTTTTTGGAACGGGAACACAAGTTCATATTAGGAACGCAACAGATTGCCTGTGTTTTATTGCAACCCAAAAATACATAAAGATTTGCAAGAACCACCGGGCCGACCGATCATCTCAGGGATAGGATCGTTTACTTCCAATTTATCACAGTATATACAGTCGTGGCCAAAAGTTTTGAGAATTACATAAATATTGGAAATTGGAAAAGTTGCTGCTTAAGTTTTTATAATAGCAATTTGCATATACTCCAGAATGTTATGAAGAGTGATCAGATGAATTGCATAGTCCTTCTTTGCCAAGAAAATTAACTTAATCCCAAAAAAACCTTTCCACTGCATTTCATTGCTGTCATTAAAGGACCTGCTGAGATCATTTCAGTAATCGTCTTGTTAACTCAGGTGAGAATGTTGACGAGCACAAGGCTGGAGATCATTATGTCAGGCTGATTGGGTTAAAATGTCAGACTTGACATGTTAAAAGGAGGGTGATGCTTGAAATCATTGTTCTATTGTTAACCATGGTGACCTGCAAAGAAACTCGTGCAGCCATCATTGCGTTGCATAAAAATGGCTTCACAGGCAAGGATATTGTGGCTACTAAGATTGCACCTCAATCAACAATTTATAGGATCATCAAGAACTTCAAGGAAAGAGGTTCAATTCTTGTTAAGAAGGCTTCAGGGCATCCAAGAAAGTCCAGCAAGCGCCAGGATCGTCTCCTAAAGAGGATTCAGCTGCGGGATCGGAGTGCCACCAGTGCAGAGCTTGCTCAGGAATGGCATCAGGCAGGTGTGAGCGCATCTGCATGCACAGTGAGGTGAAGACTTTTGGAAGATGGCCTGGTGTCAAGAAGGGCAGCAAAGAAGCCACTAATCTCCAAAAAAACATCAGGGACAGATTGATCTTCTGCAGAAAGTTTAGTGAATGGACTGCTGAGGACTGGGGCAAAGTCATATTCTCCGATGAAGCCTCTTTCCGATTGTTTGGGGCATCTGGAAAAAGGCTTGTCCGGAGAAGAAAAGGTGAGCGCTGCCATCAGTCCTGTGTCATGCCAACAGTAAAGCATCCTGAGACCATTCATGTGTGGGGTTGCTTCTCATCCAAGGGAGTGGGCACACTCTCAATTCTGCCCAAAAACACAGCCATGAATAAAGAATGGCACCAAAACACCCTCCAACAGCAACTTCTTCCAACCATCCAACAACAGTTTGGTGAAGAACCATGCATTTTCCAGCACGATGGAGCACCGTGCCATAAGGCAAAAGTGATAACTAAGTGGCTCGGGGACCAAAACGTTGGCATTTTGGGTCCATGGCCTGGAAACTCCTCAGATCTTAATCCCATTGAGAACTTGTGGTCAATCCTCAATAGGCGGGTGGACAAACAAAAACCCACTAATTCTGACAAACTCCAAGAAGTGATTATGAAAGAATGGGTTGCTATCAGTCAGGAATTGGCCCAGAAGTTGATTGAGAGCATGTCCAGTCGGATTGCAGAGGTCCTGAAAAAGGGTCAACACTGCAAATACTGACTCTTTGCATAAATGTCATGTAATTGTCGATAAAAGCCTTTGAAACGTATAAAGTGCTTGTAATTATATTTCACTACATCACAAACAACTGAAACAAAGATCTAAAAGCAGTTAAGCAGCAAACTTTGTGAAAACTAATATTTGTCATTCTCAAAACTTTTGGCCACGACTGTAGACAATCTTACAACCCATAGTGAAAAATACTTTTGCGTATATAAAAGATTTAACAGATTATAAAGATTTATAGAAAATCTAAGTTATGAACCACATTGGATTATGGGCACATTGGACGTTGATTCATTATACGCTATAATTGACCACAATCAAGGGATTACAGCTATGAAAACACAGCTAGAGATGAGTGGTCGGCTTTGTGTTAAACAGATTGTGGCAGACAGGGTACAGTACATATTAACACATAATTATTTTCATTTTGATACAGAATATTTATTACAAACAAAGGGAACCACCATGGGTATCAGGTTTGCCCCCAGCTACGCTAATTTATGGCACAGTGGGAACATGCACATACTGCGCCTAAGCTGGGGACAGACCTGGTACTCTGGCGGAGATATATTGATATTTTTATGGCAAAAATAAGAGAAATTCAGTCCTTTTTATAAGATATGAACAATCCCAATAATTTACGTTTCTGTAAGTAAACATCAAATTGAATTTTTGGATTCACTGATTACTGTACAGAATCTTAAATTAACCTGTAGTACTTGCCATAAACCAGTAACTAAAAATAGTTATATTCTGTACTCCAGGTGCAATCTACCTAGATGGCTTTTAAATCTACCGGGCAGTTCCGTCGAATTAATAGCAACTGTACAGATAGTCAAAAATTTGAGGAGGAGGCAGAACAACGGAGGGAACAATTTATAAGAGTATCCATCTGATGTCATTGACTCATCCCTCTCTAGAGTGACAAATATTGACAGACAAACTTTTGAAGTAGACACTGCTGATATGGGAGAGGGAGAAAAAGATGATGATATACGGATCATTTTACCTTTCAACATACAGTATAAAAAAATTGAACAGAGTATAAGACGTCACTGGCACTATATTCTGAAAGATAAAATTATTGGCCCTTGGATAACTACTACCCTGCAGATAACCTATACGAAGGCCCCAAATTTAGGTTTGAAAATGGCTCCATCCATTGACACAAGTGGGGAACGCTCTATACAAAATTGGCTCAATCTAAAAGGCTTCTATAAATGCGAAAAATGTAGTAATTGTAAAAATACTACATTCCCAAAGAAGACAAGCAAGGTCAGTTCTACACGAAAATCTTTTTCTTATGAAATAAATGAATTTTTAACATTCAGTACAACTGATGTCATCTACATTATCGAGTGCCCCTGTAAGAAGCAGTATATAGGGAGGACAAAGAATATCTGAACATATAAAACATTGTTATGAAAAACACTCCCTATCAAAACTTTTTTAAACAGTTTCATAATCGAGATCCAACAGACCAAAAATGTGCATCCTTCGAGAAGGTCGCAAAACATTGGAGAGGGGAAATCGCATTGCCAGGATGTCACAACAGAAATCAAGAAGAATATTTGACTTTGACACACTCTAACCTGGGGGACTCTATGCAGAATTAGAACTCTTCGGTTTTCTGAAGAATTGGGATGGGTGCCCTTCGCTGACGGGAAATCGGAGTCAGGCTGTTATACCAGCACTCCGATCTCCCCTTGGCGGGAGGCCCCAACCCCACACGTCTAGATATGTAAAGTTGTAAGAATACATAAAATAATTATGGAAATATAGAGGGAAATGAAGAAAATATTGCACAAGAAAATGACTCGGGGTGAATTATGGGATGTGTATAGAAGTTAGTAGATGATAAAATATTAATATCTAAAAAGTTTGATATGTCCACTTTATTCTCATTTTTATTTTTTAGATTTGTATTTTTATTCATTTTTAGACCTTTTTAATCAGTTTAATATGATTATTGTATGTTACACACCTTGGAAAATAACTATATACCCCCATCTATTGGGATGGGAAGCAATCATGCCCCAAAAAAACGCACTAATAGTCAGGTCCATAAATATTGGTACATTGACACAATTGTAACATTTTTGGCTCTATACACCACCACAATGGATTTGAAGTGAAACAAACAAGATGTGCTTTACCTGCAGACTGTCAGCTGTAATTTGAGGGTATTTACATCCAAATCAGGTGAACGGTGTAGGAATTACAACAGTTTGCATATGTGCCTCCCACTTGTTAAGGGACCAAAAGTAATGGGACAATTGGATTCTCAGCTGTTCCATGGCCAGGTGTGTTATTCCCTCATTATCCCAATAAAAATGATAATGGTGGTCGCGCTGCCCAGTACACAGAGGTCTGTCAGGTAAAGATATATAGGATATCCAAGCTCTTCACAATGCAGCCACACAATAGAGTTCAGGGGTCAATGCACCAGAGGACATCCAAACCGCTGTAATGGAAATTAGGCGCAAAATAGAAAGCTATGGGCATCGGACTCACTTTCAGCTTCTGCGCATGCGCCCGGCACCCTCACGCAGAAGCTGAAAGTGAATCCGATGCCCATAGCTTTCTATTGGGCATGCGCAGGATCTCGGAACGTCGGGGACAGCAGAAGCCGCCCAGCGAAGTGAATATTGATGAGCTGAGCGGCGCTTCAAAACGGCGGTTGGGGCGCGGCTGGCTGGGCAGAAGTGAAGCTGAAACGCCACCCCTTGGGCAGAAAGAAGGGCAATTACATCAGGTTATAAAACATGAGTTTGCTGTATTTATAAGGTGGACAGGGGTTATACTTATGTTTTTAATACACATTAGAAGACCTGTGCATGCATATATATATAGCTAATTATGCTTATTGGGCCTGTCAGTGTCCCTTTAAATTCCACCCCTGACGAAGCTGACCGGCGAAACCTAGGTCGGGTGCTATACGAGGAACTATTATCTGCTTTTACAATTCACTTTCTTGTGAGTATAAATAAAAATCCTTGGGAATTTGATCCTTGTGGAACTTCACTATTTTGCGCCTAATTTCCATTACAGCGGTTTGGATGTCCTCTGGTGCATTGACCCCTGAACTCTATTGTGTGGCTGCATTGTGAAGAGCTTGGATATCCTATATACAGTACCTTTACCTGACGGACCTCTGTGTACTGGGCAGCGCGACCACCATTATCTATACGCTTGAACTTTATGTGAACTTGACCCACGTCACACGGTGGATCTGCAGCGCCGATAAGTACCCTACAACGTTTTGAGAGACTTATTATTATTTTTTTATTGCATCCCAATTAAAATGAGCAGATAAAAGGTCCAGAGTTCATTTCAAGTGTGCCATTTGCATTTGGAATCTGTTGCTGTCAACTCTCAAGATGAGATCCAAAGAGCTCACTATCAGTGAAGCAAGCCATCATTAGGCTGAAAAAACAAAACTCATCAGAGAGATAGCAAAAACATTAGCCTGGCCAAAACAACTGTTTGGAACATCCTTAAAAAGAAGGAATGCACCGGTGAGCTCAGCAACACCAAAAGACTCGGAAGACCACAGAAAACAACTGTGGTGGATGACCAAAGAATTCTTTCCCTGGTGAAGAAAACACCCTTCAACAGTTGGCCAGATCAAGAACACTCTCCAGGAGGTAGGTGTATGTGTGTCAAAGTCAACAATCAAGAGAAGACTTCACCAGAGTGAATATCGAGGTTTCACCACAAGATGTAAACCATTGGTGAGCCTCAAAAACAGGAAGGCCAGATTTCTTCCGCACCAAGACTACCGGAGCAGCCCACGGACTTTGACTCTCCTGGATCACCCGGTTCTCCAACGTGCTGGCCACCATATCTTTCACCTGATACATTTTAGGTGGGATCTGCCAGTAACGTTCCCTGATCGGCGCAGCATCGCCGGTTGGGATTTCATGTTCGATGGCAGTAGCACACCCAAAGTCCTCATCATGTCTTGAGAAGGCCTCCTGAAATTCCCAGAGGGTGTCTTCCAGAAGCTTTTGTTCCCCCGGGGTCAGGGTTCTTCAGTCCACCCCCATTCTGGCCATGATCACTCGACCGTTGCCCCTCCGCTGTCGGGGTTTCCCTTGAATGGATCTCCACAGCATAGGTCCAGGCTGATCTCCTATCCGGCTGCAGTGTGAAGCCCCTTCGTCGAGCAATACCCCCTTCGGACACAAACTTTGGCCAGCAAGGTGTTTGCGGGGACTGTTAACTCGCAGTCCTCAACATTACAGCAGCGTATTGGCACACATCCGTCCTTCACAATGGCGAGGGCCCCGGCTACCAGTGGGCGAATCTGTGTTTCTTCTTGATAAGCAGGCTCGGTTAGGACCTCCAGTCCATTCAGTCGTCATCCAGCCCCCACTGGCAGCATCAGTATTCGCTCTTGCCCAGGTGAGATCTTCAACTGGGTCCTCCGGAGCACCCTCACATCTCCAATGGCCCGACCGGACAGGTTACTCTTTTGCAGGCTACAGCTTCTCACCATTTGTTGTAAGACCTTCTGGGTAGGCCGGTGTGAAGTGGCCCGTTGCCAGTACTTCGGCGCTTCCTTGGCATAGATTTGATGGTTTACGTCTCTCAGTATATTCATGCCCAGGGTCACATCCATTCCTTTCCGGGACGAATGGTCCACCAGCACGACCCCTTTCTTGCTGATGTCTTGCCCAAACATCCAGTCTGGACCAGCATCCAGACTATCCCTCGAACATCCATCTCTATTATCGGCAGCCATCAGCCTGATGACGCTCGCATCTTCGGGCTCCATCATATGCCCGAAGTTCCTCTCGAAGAACTCCAGAGGCATTAGGGTGCACTCTGACCCTGTATCATCTAGGCAGCAGACCTTTCGGCCTTCCAACTCTGCTTCTAATACGGGGCTGCTGGCATACAGATCCCATTCTTCACGCAGAGGGCTTAACTTCTGGTGCACCGCCGCAGGACGCCCAGCAACTGCAGCGGTAGGAAGTTTAACTTCGGCTCAGACGCTACCTGTTCTAGGCACTCTGGCCATATAGCCGTACTTTCGGCAAGCCCAACAGAGGGGCCCTCTTCTGACCGGCCCCCTCACCGGGGTTGTTCTGGGTGGAGTGGCACGAGGTGCGGGGACCGTTTCTGGAGGCTGGGACGGTTCTGCCTTCATCTGGGACACTTCCAGTCGAAGCTCTTTCAATTCTGCCGGCAGGGCCTGGACCACATCCTTTAAGGACTCCGATTCTTCAGACCCCGGATGGTCCCTTGTAACATGCGTGCTATTCGCTACTCTCGCTGCCACAGGTATGGGCTCTTCCTCTCTCTACGGCGGCTAAGTAGACGCTGTAGAATGTTATGTCGGCCATTATTTGGGTCATCTCTTGTAAGAATTTATTGGAGAGCCCCACTATGAACTGATCTCCGAGAAGCCGATCTACCTCCCGGAAGGCGCCCATGGCCTTGGTCTTGTCGTTGTATCTCATTCAGCATCTTCTGTAGAGCATTGGAATATTGCATCAGGGTCCCGCCCTCTTGCTGGGTTCGGTTAAAGAAGTGACTCCGTAACTGTACCACTTTGAAAGCTTGCATAACTTTTTCAAATGTTGTTGGCATAGATACCTGAGGAGAATTGAATAGACTTGTAAATAAGTGCTGTATTTGCAAGTGTTGATAGCTAGAAGTTTCTGATAATTGATACGTAGCTTTAAGGATTTCAAATGGTATAATTTTTAGAGTTCTATAATCTACCATATCTACAAAACAAAATATCTTATTGGAGACCCAAGATCGAAAGAACAGTGCATGCCTGTTGGGAACAGTGGGTTAAATAAGAAGGAAATCCTGGAGGATTTGTCAGATACTAAGGGGAATCTCTGTTTACAGGTCCTCCAGATGCTATATGTGAGGGACATTGGTCTAGTAGCTTTGGCATTAGTGTGGTTGGTACCTGAGACCATAATAGTTAGGGTGGATTGGTGCAATCCATAGCTTTTCTATTTCCATCCATCTGAAGTATGCAAAAAGTTTAGACCAAGCTGGGATATGTCTCAGGTGTGTAGCCCAATAATATTTGGTGACATCAGGTACTCCCAGTCCCCCATGTGTCTTAAGGGCCGTGAGAGTGCTACATTGTTTATGAATGTCTTTTTCATTCCATATGAATCTTAGAATAGAGGATTGAAGAGCTCGCAGCTCTTTTCCAGGTATGGGTACCGAAAGGGTTTCCAGAAAATATAGTAGTTTGGGTAAAATGGACATTTTTACCGTCGCTATACGACCTAATAGGGAAATGGGCAGAGGAATCCATTTATTCATAAGAGTTTTAAGTTCCTGGAGGAGGGGGGGGGGGGGGGCGGGAGTTATGGGCATACATTTAAGCATATGTCTGAGATAGTTGTACCCCTAGATAACGTACGGTCGTGGCGTTCCATCGGAAGCTGAAATTATCCCGTAAAGTATCCAATTTGAGGAGAGATTGTGTTAGCTTCCTTTTTTTTTTGTATTTGAAAGCCTACCATAGCCCTCTAATAGTTTAAATAGGTTTGGAAGAGTAATATGCAATATCTGTCAGTGAGAAGGATATCCTCTGCAAACAGCGATAGTTTAAATTCAACTTGGATTTTACCACGTGGGACGCCACGGTCGGTATACATCTATCCACCGAGTACATGAATCTCATCACCACTGAGGATAGAGGAAACAATAACTCAAGGATATATGAAAATAATATAAGGGGAACTGTGGACATAAGTGTTATAAATGTCAATCTCTGAATAATGAACAATTACATATTAGCAGATATCTATACAGCCATACAGGATGTTGATATTGCAAGAGACCTATTGACTTGTTTCTTCATATGATTCTATTGTATTATATCTTATAATATAATAGTATATTTTGTTTAGGAACGTATATTAAATATCTTAATAGACCTTTATGCTGCCGGGTGGTTCCGAATGAAGAGTGCCCATCTATAATAATTCATTTCCTATACCTGAGAGATGTCAAATCTCATTCACTTTACTGGCGCTATACTATGCTGTGGTTTTTGTGCATGAAAATCTGCATGGAAAAATCACGGTAATCCGCAACATGTGCAGGTAGCCTTTAAAGGGGTTTTCTCAGACAATGAAGGGGGGAAAGCATATCGCTAGTATATGCCCCCATTGTCTGATGGGTGCGTGTCCCAGACAAAGTGGTGGAGGGCACAGTGGGCTTGTGCATTTCTAAAAATAGCCAAGCGCAGGATCGACTATTTCTGTCGGCCCCATAGAAATGAATGGGAGCGGTGGCCATGCAAACACGATGCGCTCCCATTCACTACTATGGGGGAGAGCAGCTGCCACCTTCTCCCCTCCATTCTCGATATAGGGGCAGGTCCCAGAGGTGGGACCCACACATCAGACATTAGGGACATATCCTAGCGATATGACCCTATTGTCTCAGATGGGAAGAATACTCCTAGTCAGGAAACGGTCAAAAGACAGCTTGCCTTTCCCATCACAGGTAGCGGAGCAGCTGGCATGATGGCAGTGACCCTTCACGGCAACTGAAGTCCGTTCTTTGACAGCTGCTATCTTGCACGGAGAATGGAGTGGCTGTCAGATAACTAGTGGTTGCTAGGGATAAAATGCCAAACAACCACAAACTTTTGAGGTTGTTGGGCAACTCTGCTATAGCAACTAGTTTTGGTTTACTCAGGTGAGGTGTAAATCGCGACAGTTGACTACACAAAAGTAGCAAGGGACATTGACATTGTGGAATGTGGCAAACATTTTTTTTCCCGCTCTCGTTCTTTTTCGTACAGATTAATTTTAGCTGAGAAGGTCTTTTTATTAGAACATGCTGCCTTCTATTAAAGTGTGTCACATTGTATCTTCTTATTGTGTTCCCAGAACAATGGCACAAGATGTGACAATGGAGGACCTGGATTCCTTTAAGGAAGTCTCTAAGAAAACCAAAGACAAGAAGAAAAAGAAACCTGCTCGGGAGTCAGAGGGGAAGACGGCCAAAGAGAATAAAAAAGAGAGAAAGGAAAAGAAGCAAAAGACGAAGGATGGAAGTGGTGAAACGAAGGGCGACAAGGAGAGCAAAGAAGACATGAAGAAGAAAGGCAAGAACGAGGTTAGTGAGCATCCTAAACCATTCTTGAAAGATCAAAACATTTTTATATAGATCTAATTCTAGGAAAACGGGACGAACTAAGGGGAGGGTGGAGAAGGCAGACACCTGGTGCACCAATGTGGGGGGGGGGGGCACATTTCATGTATTTAGTCATAACCATCAGTCTGTATGCTCTGAAACCCTTGTCAAACCCATGGCAACTAAGATAGGTTGACCCTTCTCTGCTGAATGACTACCAGAAATGGTCAGAATTGGGTTATGGACTTATGAATGGCAAAACTACCTAGTTATGCAAAGGATCGGGAGATGCAAGGGTGTACATACCATAGGCTAGGTGGCACTTGTTCAGAAAGTGTTTAGCACTTTTTTTATCCCAACCTCCTTGCTACTGGGTGGGACTCCGCTCTTCAGATAACTGAATTTTTCACAACCAAGGGCTTGGGAAATTGGCCAAAGAGTACAATATGCACCCTGCCCTTCTGGCCTGGGTGCCATAACCCAGCACTAGAATGTGGTCTATAAGGGGACTTTTTTGTATCATCCCAGAAACTAGACAGACTTGCTATTCCGGCATCTGGGAAAGCTAGGGCAGCACTTCACTCTCCACTCTGGACAATTCCTACTTCTTGGAAAGATAAGCTTATCGCGAACTGGTTCTTTTATAAAGTTGTGTGCCTTTTCTTTTTTTTTTTTTTTGCATAAACAACATTTTTAAACACAAATTTGAGACTCTATGAAGTTCTACCACCCTCAACACTTTTTAACAAAGTGGACGCGGTTGGTCGCTGTGGCCTGACACATTTAGAATTTACGTGAGATGGTATAGAGACTTAAAAGCAATGCTCCATGGGAAAAGAAAATGCAAAGGGGTATCTCGCAAAGAAATCAAAACCATCTCACTAGCACCACCCTGTGGAAAGTGGCTCCTTATGAGTCAAAATCCGACTTTTCAACCAGCCTTTGGATATTACAAGGGAATATTATTGAGCCAAATGTCCACCCATAGACAGCTGTTTCGGGGTGCTTGCCCCTCATCGGTATGGAGTAGGATTCTGGATGCGATGCTTTAGATGAAGCTTGGGTGGAGTACTGGGTCTCCTTATGGAACCTTTCCCAATAAGTCTCCATACCATGGAGCACTTTCAGCACTCCACCTAAGCTGCATCCAAGGCATCACACCCACCCAGCCAGAATCCTACTCCACATTACTGAGAGGCAAGCACCCTGAAACACCTGTCTACAGCTGGATATTTGGCTTGACAATATTCCCTTGTCATATCCCAAGGCTTAGTTAAAGTTAGATTTTGACTCTTGGAGAGCCACTTCCACAAGGTGGCGCTAGCAAGATTGGTTCTGTTTACTTGGGAGCAGGGGTGCACCACCAATGAGGCCAGGTGAGGCGATCGCCTCAGGCAGCAGGTAGGGGCAAGAGGGGGGGCAGCGGAAGGGCCATAGGCAATGAGCGCTTTCATTGTGGCAAAGGGGTTAGGTTAAGAAATTGGCATGGGGGGGGGGGGTGCCGTTTCACACAGCAGAAATGCTAGATGCACCCCTGCTTGGGAGATATCTCTTTACATATAGCTGAAATTACATGTTGCTTCCTTATGACTCAGTGGTCTTAGCTTCCATTATAAATTGTTCACTCTTAATTTCTGGTTTGTAGACAAAGAATCAATCTGAATCCCAAAAAGAAGTTGACCTCCCCAGGTACTGTGATCTCTCTTTGTATTTCACCAGAGCTTGCTGCTCCTGAGTGCATATAATGTATACTAAAGGCTATGTACACCTTTGAGGGGAGTTTTATTTTTATTTAATTTTTTATTTATTAGTGCATTGTACTCATTATAAGCTCAAATTGAGTCTCTTTCTCTGTACAGGGCTGAGATGCTCTACTAGCAGGATCTGAATTTTCTCTCTGTTCAGACAGCTAGCAGACGGGCTCCTTATCTCTTATAAACATTCATCAAAGCTCAATTCTTATTTTACTGATAAACACTTATTCTTTATTAGATGACTGGCACAAAGTGAAAGTAGGATGCACACGGCTAGAAGAACAGTTAACCCTTTCTGACAGAACAGCTCAATATTTTTTAATAAAGACCAATTGATATAAAATGATTTTTAGCCCCAAATGAGTAAAATGCAATAATCCCCCCCCCCCCCCCGAACGTGTACATAGCCTTTAAGTGGCATTGTCATCTTCACCATTGCAAGGTGGGTGCCCATTGCAAAAGAATTGGCGACCATTTTTGATGTACCTATGCCCCAATAGCCATATAATCTTCCTTGCACCCTGACGCCTGCTGTGTTACCTCTTAGTGGCTCCATTTAGCAAGTTTCCTTTGCAAGTCTACTAGACCCCCCCTCCTTCCCCCCAGGGCAGCCCTCGCACTTCCACGTAATGTACTCAATATTTGACGTCTTCTCCTTAGTTCCATTACTGTGAAAGCGGAGCCTGAAGATGAAGACTTTGTGTCTGTAAAGAAGAAGGATAAGCAAGGGAAAAAGAGGGCACGGCAGGAAGAGGCTACTGAAGACCCCGCCATCAAGTAAGTGATCTGTGGCTTCCAATGAAATCTAGAACTTTAAAGGGGTTCTGTCAATAAAGCGTTATTGTATGTGAACCTCTGCTACTTGCTAAAAGACTTTGGGTTTCCTCACAGTTTTTAGTATCCCTGATTGCTGTCAGTGAGTTGAATCTGACAGTTTGCAGCAGTTGTATGTGGTGTAGGCAATCTTGGGTCCCTTTCAGATGAGCAAGTTGCAGACTCCGGACTCGCAGCATGTGTCTGCAGCAGCTCCCGTCCTGACCTCCCAGCACTGCCGGGGTCGCATAGCATTATATTGATTTATGATGCTATGTAACCCTTACAGTTCTGTAATTTATTGGCTAACACTGACAGCATTATGTCAGTGTTATCCAATACATTCCAGACCTCTAAGGGTCTAGCGGAGCCTCTATTGGAAATTCTCATATTTTACTGGACAAGTAGCACAAAACGGATGCCATGCGTTAAACCCAACAGACCCTATACTTGTCCGTGGGGTCCATCGGGCGACGTTGGTGTCGGTCATAAGATGGGTCTCACACTCCAGATGCTCCCTTTTTTTGTTTTTCTGCTCCTGTGAAGCAGTAAAAAAACTGAAATTGTAACAGAAGTGTGAACACAGCCTTAGGTGATTTTCGTCCAGGTGTTACAGCAACATGCACCATTGCAGCCAATGACCTGTCCCCAAGGGTGGTGGCACAGTCCATACCGGCTGGCAGATAGATGAACGAGAGCCAGCACTCAGGACCGGAGAGGCAGGTATGTATGCTTTAAATAGGGGATGCCGGCTAGGGGACAGAAGTAAAGAGTATAATTACCGCAAAACCCCTTAAAGCTTGATTTACATGTAGCAAACGTCGTTAGCATGCATATTGTATGGGGACAAGCGATTGATGTGATTGCTAGAGCAAAAGCTGATTGGACATGTGCCTGGAGTTGTGTAGCATTAATCATCTGGTTCCGCAGGGCATTGTTCACAATGAAACTGTCATCAGTGTGGTATGTGGCCAAAGGACGTCCACTTCTTTCTTTCTGTGACTCTTCCAGTCTCTCTGTATCTCTGATACAACCTGCTGATGACACTTTGTGACACTCTAAGCTCAGTGGCCACTTCCGTCTGAGAACATCCTGCTCAATGCCTCACAATGGCGAGGTACTGTTGATCAGTTGTTAGGTGTCGTCTTGGTCTCATGATGTCAAAGTGTGAGCAGCATGATGAGGAGGACTGTTTAAATACCAAGTCTAATTGAAACCGGAAATTTATTGGGCGATTCATGGA
This sequence comes from Bufo bufo, assembly GCF_905171765.1. Taxonomy (NCBI): domain Eukaryota; kingdom Metazoa; phylum Chordata; class Amphibia; order Anura; family Bufonidae; genus Bufo; species Bufo bufo. The sequence continues at coordinate 139,753,309 of NC_053398.1, read as the reverse complement.
TCAAACACCTGTTGTGAATTTTGCCGTTAAGCTCCTTGTTAGAGAACAGCAAGTTGTGCAAAAAGTACTGAAACATTGAACAGTTGGACATGTGCATTTAAAAGTTTACAGAAGGTCACATAAGGTTCACCTGCAAAGGTTAGAGGGCATTTTAGGTTCATTCTGAAATTTCACCCACAAGCCAAATATTCCTAACTTTTTTTTTTGTTGTGTATGTGTATATAAATATATCACAACATAAACCTTTTAATGTTAGATAATATCTAATACACCATTATTAATTTATTGAATTTTATGTTTTTTTTGTTTTTTTTAATGCCTACATACACATATTGGCTGTTTTCATTCTGTCTGGTGATGGCCAGGCCATAATGAAGAGCTGATGACTGCTCCAAACTTGTCAGCTCAGTCTGATGCAATTTCTTTTTTAATATGTATCGATAATGCCCCTGATTCTATGTATTTTTATTTGCTACCCTTGCAAACTATTATCATTGGGGGAGATGTGGCAAAACTGACGCAAAGGAAAAGTGGACTAGTTGTCCATGGCAACCAGTCAGGTTGCTACTTCAATTTTCCAAAGGGCTTCTATAAAATGAGGGGGAATCTGGTTACCATGAACAACTACTCCCCTTTTGCTTTGCACTTGTTTTGCCTCCTTTTTGTATTTTATCTCTTTGAATGTGACTGAACTCAGCAAACCCAGCTCTGAAAAAAAAAATCCAATAAATCATATAATTGAACAAAAATAAACCTTGTCTAGTCTGGATGTGTTTGACGCTTTTTACCTTGTACCGTATGCTTACCCTCGATGAATTGAACACTTTAATTGTAATGTATTATTCCAGTAAGTGCATAAAAATAAAACCCTGGTTACATTCACAGCTAGGATTGCTCATCCAGAAGAGAACAGACAATTGCAACTGCAGAAAATGTTTTCCTTGGAATAGAGACCTAGAAGATAAGGCGCTATAGATAAATTATTACAGGTGCACCTAATTGCTGGGTTTTCGGATGTTACTGAGTGTAGCATGCAATTCTAGGGCTATCCTAAAAATTACATGTAGCGCTACCACCTTCCTGTCAACCTTAGTGTGCATTATGTTTGTAGCTTAAAGGGGTTGTTCAGTTTAGAAAACCCTCTTTTTAGATAAAAATAGAGGAAGCTCTGCAGGGGGAGGATAGGAGTGGTGGCTGCGGCAATGAGTGTGGCCGTAGTCGGTGGCTAATTTCATGCTCCAACTCTTTCTAGTGTGTGCAGTAAGTAGAGGGACACACCCTAAACTTTGGGGAGCTCCTGTCTGTTGGTGGCTGTGGTGCCCTTGATGTTAGATGGACAGGCAGTGGGGTGCAAGACAGGAGGGCAGATGTAGGACCAGCGGATGGTGGAGGCAATGACCAGGCCACTATGGTTTTATAATGAAGCCCCTTCTTACTGAATAGATGATGGGGGTTGTAGTACAAATACAAGCAGTAGACACACTTCTGAGGTATATAACACAGCAGCTTTCTCTTGCAGACTGTAAATAGAGGCTTGCAAGGTGTTAATCCCCCTCAGTCTCTCTAGGAAAACTGTAGAATCTTCCCAAATGACTACAGGTGTAGAAACTCTCAAACATTCTGCAGGGTGCAGTTCCTAGATCGGATAGCCCAGTGTTTCCCAACCAGTGTGCCTCCAGCTGTTGCAAAACTACAACTCCCAGCATGCCCACACAGCGAAAGGCTGTCTGGGCATGCTGGGAGTTGTAGTTTTGCAACAGCTGGAGGCACACTGGTTGGGAAACACTGGGATAGCCAATCAGTCTTATTAGTGTGACGGGTGACTGAAGCATCTAAGCCAAACCACATGCAGCAAAGTCCAAAGTTGTAAGCATGCTTCGTCCAGCACAGCCTTTATGGTCTTCAACTTTCTGTAAATATTCAGTGCTTCCCTTTCTCATAATGCTTAGATAGATATAGATTTATTTATATATATTTATTTATTTATTTATTTATTTTTCTCGCAGCTGTCCACTCCCCAACATGGTATTTTCCTGCAGAAAAATTCTCTTTAGGGCCACTTTGCAGCATCTCAGATCAAACAGGTCTTCTCTCTTGCCTGTTCACTACTCCACTCTCTACTAACAAGGGGTAGGGCCAACCTGTCTCCCAGCAACTTAACAAGAACTGCCAGTTTAACCATTTCCTACCTATACATAGACTTTTGGAGTACAGTTCATGTTTTACGGTTAGCAAAGCAGTAGACATTGTAAAGTCGTGAACCTGAACATTAACCCTTTATCAATGAATCACAGTAACCCCTTTAGCAGTGGGTCACCGCAAGTCATATAGGATTCTCTTCTCATGGCCAGAGAGCGGTTAGAAAGAGCGTCTCTCACTCGGGATGACCTGTCCTGCGTTACATAGGCTTATCTATTGATTTGACTGCCTAGTCTGTAACGCCCTGTGGTGGTGCTGCAGGAAGACAGAGCACTTACTGCCAGGTTTACCACCGATTACCTCTTGTGTCAAAATCTGGGACCTCCGGCGATCAATGGTAATCATTAAAGGGTTGTGCAACTATAACATGGTAATGTAATTTTATCATTTACAACTAGTTACTTTTGTAACTTTGTTGCAAAAATGTTCCAGTTGTGAGATTATCTTTAGTTCATTATAATGGCACCCCTGGTGTCTAAGTTGTATTGTAATGTGCATGTCCACCTACTGGGGTGGTCACACATGCTCAGTTCCATCCTTCAACTGCCACCAGCCACATCTATCAGTAGAATATGTGACCGTTACAGGGAGAGAGTTGTAGCAGAAAGGACACAACCTTTTGAGCGGTGATGGGGGAAGAGCTGCAGCAGAAATGACCCACCCCTTGAGCTGTGATGGGGAGAGAGCTGCAGCAGAAATTACACACCCTCTGAGCTGTGAGATGGGAAGAGCTACAGCAGAAAGGGCACATCCCTGAAGTGACTGAGAGCTGCACCTGAAAGGACAGACCCCCCTTCCCCCATGAACTGTGATACCAGGAAAGCTGCAGAAGAAAGGGCACACTCCCTGAAGTGTGATAAGAGAGCTGCAGCAGAAAGGACATGTCCACTGAAATGCCAGGTTGAAATAAATCTAGCAGAACAATTGCAGCAAAGAATGGGGAGATCTCTGGATCTATCTCTGGTACAGGGCTGGTTCTGGCTTACTTGGAGGTTTTCATTACTATATGATGTCTGATTCCCATTTTTCACATAAGTCATGGAATAAAACCCCAAGGTGAACGCCTTTCTTCCTCTGCAGGCTATGGCACCATATTACATATACAGGACCATAAAACGCAAATTACGGTCGTGTGAATGAGTCCAAGTTGCAGGGGAAAGTTGGGTTATTGCATTTTGCCTACGTAGTTCACGGTGTCGGTGTTCTTTAAATCCACTGTGTTAATGACCAAAAAAAAAAAGCAATTGCTGTGATTGATTGCAATAACCCGATACACACACACACAAACTGGATTATACGTCTAATAGCAGAAATATAATAATGTCAGGTAGGGAAAGAAAGGAAACAAGTGTCGCTGTGCAATATACGGCAAATCAATTCTAATTTAACTTGGAAGTTCTGTTTTTAGAGAAATTTCTGTCGTCAAACATTGGAAAATGGTTGAATACAATTGAACATCGCATTCTGATTGCAAATCACCCGGTACATTCATCTTTTTAATTTAACAGCATTACCGCGCAGGTTTTAGTCCATCGCATGCGCTCTGATAAAAACATATTGAATATGAGAAAACATTACAAATTACTGGCACAAAGAAATAACACATATTACATTTTCTCTGCAGGTCGAAGAAGAAAAAAATAAAGATTGAGAAAGATAAAGAGCAGCCGGCAAAGGAGAAAAGCAAACAAGACGGGAAGGTAGGGGGCTGCTGATAGCCGGAGTGTGTTCAGTCCTATTATAGATGGTGGAAGCCGACTCGGGCAGCCTTTATCTAGAAGTTCACTGTTGCAGGGGGCCTCCATTTTAGCAACCCCTAAATCTGTCCCATTCAACAAGAAGTGTAGTGATTGAGAAGTTGTAACCTTTCAGGGTACTCAACCCGTTTTGGTAAAGGGCCACTTACCTGGCTCTGCAAGCTGAACAAATTATTTTTAATCTTTCATACATTTTGTAGAACTGTTCAATAAATCTTGTTGTACTCCTTCAAATCCCAGACCCTTGAAAATAATTTGGGCCCCAGAACAGTCTCTAACAATGAATCCAGGGCCCCGGCCAGACCCTTGGGGTGAATCCAGGGCCCCGGCCAGACCCTTTGGGTACTTGAGTTTGCAAAATACATTTTCATAACGGCTGTGCTTCTTTGTACAATGATAACTGTGAAGGATTATTGTAGGTCTATTTTGGGGTTCTGTAGATTAAAAATTCAAAATGGGTTGTTAATTTTTGTTTAAATGTTAGATTGCTCACATCCACAAATCTACCACCAGTCCTACAGATGCTGGTCTAGTCCCTGCTGCTCTTCAGTAGTGATGAGCGGCAGGGGCAATATTCAAATTTGCGATATGTCGCGAATATTTTGGCAAATCATAAATTCGAGAATTCGCCATTATATTCTTGATTGCAAAAATCGGCAATGTAATATGCGCGTATTGCGCACGAGTGAGTCACTTTTGCTACATTTTTCAAGCTGCTAGAAGTTTCCTGAGACTGGAGAAAATGGTTGGCACGGCAGAACATATCTACAATAGCTTTATATTCACTTCCGGTCCCCGCTAAAAACACTGCATGTGCCAGGAAAGGTCGTCTTAGCTAGTCGCTGGCTGAGGAGAGTCACCACCAAGGCTGATTTAGGACATTCTAAGGGAAATTTGTCATTTGAGGCCACCATAACTTAGCTGGAGCAATGGGTGGCTACAAAGAGTCTCTCTGGAGGGCTAAGTACAGTCAGGTCCATAAATATTGGGACATCAACACAATTCTAACATGTTTGGCTCTATACACCACCACAATGGATTTGAAATAAAACGAACAAGATGTGCTTTACCTGCAGACTGTCAGCTTTAATTTGAGGGTATTTACATCCAAATCAGGTGAACGGTGCAGGAATTACAACAGTTTCCATATGTGCCTCCCACTTGTTAAGGGACCAAAAGTAATGGCACAATTGGCTTCTCGGCTGTTCCATGGCCGGGTGTGTGTTATTCCCTCATTATCCCAATTACAATGAGCAGATAAAAGGTCCAGAGTTTATTTCCAGTGTGCTATTTGCATTTGGAATCTGTTGCTGTCAACTCTCAAGATGAGATCCAAAGAGCTGTCACAATCAGTGAAGCAAGCCATCGTTAGGCTGAAAAAACACAACAAACCCATCAGAGAAATAGCAAAAACATTAGGCCTGGCCAAAACAACTGTTTGGAACATTCTTAAAAAGAAGGAACGCATCGGGGAGCTCAGCAACACCAAAAGACCCGGAAGACCACGGAAAACAACTGTGGTGGATGACCGAAGAATTCTTTCCCTGGTGAAGAAAACACCCTTCACAACAGTTGGCCGGATCAAGACCACTCTCCAGGAGGTAGGTGTATGTGTGTCAAAGTCAACAATCAAGAGAAGACTTCACCAGAGTGAATACAGAGGGTTCACCACAAGATGGAAACCATTGGTGAGCCTCAAAAACAGAAAAGGCCAGATTAGAGTTTGCCAAACGACATCTACAAAAGCCTTCACAGTTCTGGAACAACATCCTATGGACAGATGAGACCAAGATCAACTTGTACCAGAGTGATGGGAAGAGAAGAGTATGTAGAAGGAAAGGAACTGCTCATGATCCTAAGCCTACCACCTTATCAGTGAAGCATGGTGGTGGTAGTGTCATGGCGTGGGCATGTATGGCTGCCAATGGAACTGGTTCTCTTGTATTTATTGATGATGTGACTGCTGACAAAAGCAGCAGGATGAATTCTGAAGTGTTTTGGGCAATATTATCTGCTCATATTCAGCCAAATGCTTCAGAACTCATTGGACGGCGCTTCACAGTGCAGATGGACAATGACCTAAAGCATACTGCAAAAGCAACCAAAGAGGTTTTTAAGGGAAAGAAGTGGAATGTTATGCAATGGCCAAGTCAATCACCGGACCTGAATTCCGATTGAGCATGCATTTCACTTGCTGAAGACAAAACTGAAGGGAAAACGCCCCAAGAACAAGCAGGAACTGAAGACAGTTGCAGTAGAGGCCTGGCAGAGCATCACCAGGGATGAAACCCAGCATCTGCTGATGTCTATGCGTTCCAGACTTCAGGCTGTAATTGACTGCAAAGGATTTGCAACCAAGTATTAAAAAGTGAAAGTTTGATTTATGATTATTATTTTGTCCCATTACTTTTGGTCCCTTAACAAGTGGGAGGCACAGATGCAAACTATTGTAATTCCTGCACCGTTCACCTGATTTGGATGTAAATACCCTCAAATTAAAGCTGACAGTCTGCAGGTAAAGCACATCTTGTTTGTTTCATTTCAAATCCATTGTGGTGGTGTATAGAGCCAAAAATGTTAGAATTGTCGATGTCACAATATTTACGGACCTGACTGTATATCCATGAATTGTGGATAGTCCAAAATTTCAGTCTGTATAGTGTACGGCTTCACGTCTCCTGTGGGGGCACTCCAGGGAATTTAACACTTGCTCCACTCAGATTTACAGGGTCCAATCGGTGGAAAAACCTGTTATTTGCTTATTTCAACGGAGCCCAAAGTGGACAACCCCTTGGTGACCTTTAGCCACTGGGTTTCTGCCGTTTCAGACTTGCGGCGGATATGTGATCAGCCCTATGGCTGATCGCATATATTTAACTCCTCCTATGCAGTCACAGAACACAATGGGTAATCCAATGATTGCCAGTTACGGTCACCCAGGGTGACTTAAACGAAAAGTAAAAATAAATTTTTACAATTAAAAGTTCAAATGGCCCTTCCTTTCCTCAAAATAAAAGTACATAACCAATAAAAGAAAATACACATTATGGGCATCGCTACGTGCAAAAACACCCTTACTATTAAAATATAACAATGTTTATCCCATACAGCGAATGTTATTTAAAAATGCCTTTTTTTTTTTGTCACTTCACCTCCCACAAAAATGTTTTAATAACAAGTGATTTTATTTTTTTTATTTTACGGAGCGCCATAAAAATACCATAAAACTGTGGGAGAATTTTTTTTTTTTTTCAGTTCCACCCTATTTAGAAGTTTTTTTTCAGCTCCCCACTACTATCATATGAAATAGTGACATTAAAAAGTACAACTTGTCCGCCAGAAAATAAGCCCTCATAAGGCCATGTGAAAGGAAAAATAGTTATGGCACTGGGAAGGCAGGGCGTGAAAAATGAAAACCACAAGAATGGAAAATCGCAAGGTCCTTTAAGGGTTAAAGTGCATCTGTCAGCAGATTTGTACCTATGACCCTGTCTGACCTGTTACATGTGCGCTTGGCAGCTGAAGGCATCTGTGTTGGTCCCATGTTCATATGTGCCCGCATTGCTGAGAAAGGATGTTTTAATGTGTAAATGAGCCTCTAGGAGCAACGGGGGCGTCGCCGTTACACCATAGGATCAGCTCGCTCTAGAAGTGCCACAACCTTTCCACTTTGACAGGGCTAGACAACTCCTGGCCCCATCAAAGAGCAGAGGGCGCGGCAGTTGCAGAGAGAGCAGAGCCTCTAGGTGTAATGGTAACACCCCCGTTGCTCCTAGAGATTCATTTGCATAGATTAAAACATCATTTTTCTCAGCAATGCGGGCACATATGAACATGGAACCAACACGGATGTCTTCAGCTGCTTTTAGCGCAAATGACCGCATGAATGCATGAATAATATAATGACCATTTATTAAGCACGATTCAAAGGACAATCCATAATAAAACAAACAAAACAAATGCAGGGACAAGGCGACATCACCAGAGGAGAGCACACTGGCAACTATTTACACTGCTCCACATGATAATAACCAAATCAAGTGCAATTGTGTCAATATGGTAGATCGTCAAGGCAGAATATATTACCCAAACTGTGCCACCTCCGGGATGGCGCCAACCCTGACACTCATTTCGGCGAACCCCCAGACGAAGGTTCGCCGAAACGCGCGTCCGGGTTGGCGCCATCCCGGAGCAGGCACAGTACATCTTTAAAGATGGCGCCCGCTCCTGAGCGCTGCGGGCGCCATAGCCGGGGGTGGCGGCCTGCTTCTTATAGCAGACACGTGCGGCTCATGTTCGCAACCGGCAGTAATGCCGACCCCTCAGATGCCGTGGTCAATCCTGACCACGGCATCCGAGCGCATGAAACACTGGTGGTGCTCCGGCTCCCCCGCACGGTAATCGGAGGAGCCGGAGCGTGTGTGCAGCAGCCCCTGTCTTTGTTAATGACAGGAGGCTGCTGCATAGTATTTCCTATGGAGCCCTTGCCTGTGGGGCTCCTTGGGAAACAAGCAATTTTCTCATAGACTCCAATGATAGTTAGTGCATTGGGGTCTATGAGAATACCAATCTAATGATTGCATGGGAACTAATAAAAAAAAGTGTAAAAAAATAAAAAGAAATACCAAAATAAACCCACCTTTTTCCCAAAATAAAAGAACTAAAAAAAATAAATAAAAAAAAATACACATCATGGGTGTCGTGATGTGCAAAAACGCCCATAGTATAAAAATATATTCCCCATATGGCAAAACGGAAAAAAGCGTCTAAATGGCCGATTCGCCGCTTTTGGTCGCTTAATTTTCTACAAAAAAAATGAAATAAAAAGTAATCAAAAAGTCATACACACCCCAGAATGGTATCAATGAAAAGTTCAGATTGCCCTGCAAAAAAATGAGCCCCCATACAGCTCCGTACACATCTCCAAAAAAATTATAGGGGTCAAAATATGGCGAAAAATTTTATTTATTTTTTTTCCCACTTTTTTATTTTTTTAACACTATCAAAACGCAAGAAGAACTATACATTTACTAGACATAACTGCTGATCTTGTTGCGGTATCAGGCCAAGTTTTATTGGTATAGTTGCCAAGCGCACATGTAACAAGTCGGCCAGTGTCGTGGGTACAAACCTGCTGACAGAGGCCCTTTAAGAACGGATTGTCTAACCGAAGCAGCCCCTTTATTTCAGTGTACCCTAGAAGGATACGTTTGGAGGTATTTCTCTTCATATTTCCATCTTACCTGATGCCGAATGTGCCTGATCAGTCATTGCACACTTTTTAGTAGAAAAGCTCTTGAAATTGCCGGCGCCATGTACGAGACGGCCACTCTCACCCTAGATTTCGGTCTGCGACTCCTTTTTAAAGTGGGTTATAATTGTGCCCTGGTGAATTCTCTGTTAAATGGCGCATAAAAAAGCTTTTGTGTAAAGAGAAGCAAATAGTAAAACTGCCGCGGGTAAACCACTGCCGCACAGATACAATTGTCGAGTGCCATCATGTGAAACAAAGGAAGAAAAAGAAGTCTCCATTTACAAACCTTTCATCGGAGAGGGATAGGTGTTTGTGTTGGAGGAACACTTTTGGATGTTCACTTTAGGTTGCAATAGTCGTGAACCTTTCCATTAAGGCCTCCTGCACACGACCGTTGTGTGCACCCGTGGCCGTTGTGCCGTTTTCCGTTTTTTTTCGCGGACCCATTGACTTTCAATGGGTCCGTGGAAAAAACGGAAAATGCACCGTTTTGCAGCCGCATCCGTGATCCGTGTTTCATGGCCGTGAAAAAAATATGACTTGTCCTATTTTTTTCACGGCCAACGGTTCACGGACCCATTCAAGTCAATGGGTCCGTGAAAGAACACGGATGCACACAAGATTGGCATCCGTGTCCGTGATCCGTGGCCGTAGGTTAGTTTTTATACAGACGGATCCGAAGATCCGTCTGCATAAAAGCTTTTTCAAAGCTGAGTTTTCACTTCGTGAAAACTCAGAACCGACAGTATATTCTAACACAGAAGCGTTCCCATGGTGATGGGGACGCTTCTAGTTAGAATACACTACAAACTGTGTACAAGACTGCCCCCTGCTGCCTGGCAGCACCCGATCTCTTACAGGGGGCCGTGATCAGCACAATTAACCCCTTCAGGTGCGGCACCTGAAAGGGTTAATTGTGCTGATCACGGCCCCCTGTAAGAGATCAGGGCTGCCAGGCAGCAGGGGGCAGACCCCCCCCCCCCCTCCCCAGTTTGAATATCATTGATGGCCAGTGCGCCCCCCCTCTATTGTAATTATTCGTTGGTGGCACAGTGTGCGCCCCCCCCTCCCTCCCTCTATTGTAATAATTCGTTGGTGGCACAGTGTGCGCCCCCCATCGGCCCCCCCTCCCTCTATAGCATTAACAACATTGGTGGTCAGTGTGCGGCCTCCCATCTCCCCCCCCCATCATCATTGGTGGCAGCGGAGTTCCGATCGGAGTCCCAGTTTAATCGCTGGGGCTCCGATCGGTAACCATGGCAACCAGGACGCTACTACAGTCCTGGTTGCCATGGTTACATAGCAATAGTACAATAGTAGAAGATTCATACTTACCGGCTGCTGCGATGTTCGTGTCCGGCCGGGAGCTCCACCTACTGGTAAGTGACAGCCTCAGGTCTGTGCGGCGCATTGCTAAATGAACTGTCACTTACCAGTAGGAGGAGCTCCCGGCCGGACACGAACATCGCAGCTCCCAGGTAAGTATGAATCTTTTACTATTGTACTATTGCTAGTAACCCGCTGCCACCAATGATCGGGGGGGGGGTCGATGGGAGGCCGCACACTGGCCACCAATGTTGTTAATGCTATAGAGGGAGGGGGGGGGCCGATGGGGGGCGCACACTGTGCCACCAACGATTTATTACAATAGAGGGAGGAAGGGGGGGGCGGGGGGGCGCACACTCTGCCACCAACGATTTATTACAATAGAGGGAGGGAGGGGGGGGGGGGGGGGGGGCGCACACTGTGCCACCAACGAATTATTACAATAGAGGGAGGAAGGGGGGGCGCGGCGCACTGGCCACCAATGATATTCAAACTGGGGAGGGGGGGGGTCTGCCCCCTGCTGCCTGGCAGCCCTGATCTCTTACAGGGGGATATGATAGTACAATTAACCCCTTCAGGTGCGGCACTTGAGGGGTTAATTGTGCTGATCACGGCCCCCTGTAAGAGATCGGATGCTGCTAGGCAGCAGGGGGCAGTCATGTACACAGTTTGTAGTATATTCTAACTAGAAGCGTCCCCATCACCATGGGAACGCCTCTGTGTTAGAATATACTGTCGGAAATGAGGTTTCACGATCTAACTCATATCCGACAGTATATTCTAACATAGGGGCGTTCCCATGGTGATGGGGACGCTTCAAGTTAAAATATACCATCGGATTGGAGAAAACTCTGATCCGATGGTATAAAAGGGACTCCAGACTTTACATTGAAAGTCAATAGGGACGGATCCGTTTGAAATGGCACCATATTGTGTCAACGTCAAACGGATCTGTCCCCATTGACTTGCATTGTAATTCAGGACTGATCCGTTTGGCTCCGCACGGCCAGGCGGACACCAAAACGACTTTTTTTTCATGTCCGTGGATCCTCCAAAAATCAAGGAAGACCCACGGACGAAAAAACGGTCACGGATCACGAAAAACCGGACCCGTTTTTGCGGACCGCAAAAAAATACGTTCGTCTGCAGGAGGCCTTACCGGCATAAACAGCGGCTGCATTAATGCACAACCCACACGCTACCAGTGATGTAAATGTCTGCCCTCCCCCCGCCATCATAAGTGCCATTCATTGCTGTTTATTTTGCATACCCCTCATGGAGCGAGATTGTTTTCTACGTTGTTTTTTTGTCATTTTTTAGGCTGTTATGCTTAGACCCCCCCCCCCCCCTTCCCTCCAGAGGTCACTTTGGACTAATGGATAGGTGCTTGCAGACATCAAAGAGAATGAAAGCAAGCATGGAGCGGCTGTGGTAGGGAAGCAATGTAGGAAAGTGGTCATGGCACACAGTAACTGTTTGCGTACTTAATGGAAGGAAGCGCTCTGAATGCTGCTGACTCTATTTTGCCATTTTTCTTCCTTTTAAAATGTGCTTCATTATGGAGCCCTCCAGCTGTTCCTGTTTATAACCAGGAAAGGTGAAAAAGCTTACTTTGAGTAAAGCGGAGTAGTTATAGGGCTTGTCCATTCTGGATTCTTTTTTTAAAAAAATTCCAAAGTTTGTTAAAAGAAAAAAACTGGCAAAAATGGAGGCCAGATGCTTTATTGATAGGACACAAACTCAGAAGTGTTGCATGAACTAGTTGGGCACAAAACATGGCATTTTGTTTATTGAGTTGTAGTCATTTCAAGCTAAAAATTATTTTTTCTATTGGCCTTTATTTAAAATGTTGAGCCCTTTTCTCTGTGCAGCCTTGAGATTCTTTAGTAGCAGGCTGTGTGTTCTGTTGGGCAGCTCAGCTGATGGGCTCCTTGTTTCTGACCTTAATTCTTCTTACTGGTAAGAATGTGGCTTAAATAAGTATTTTTATGACCTTTTTAGTAATTTAGAGAGAAGGTTTATTAGATGACCGGGGCACAAGTATAGTTCACACAGCTAGAAAAACAGTTAACCCTTTGTGACAGAATGGCTCAATATTTCTAATAAAGACCAATTGAAAAAATGACTTTCAGCCCAAAATGAGTAAAATGCGATCCCCAAAGGTGTACATAGCCATTTAAGAGTTAATTCCATTGTAGACAGGGGTGTACACAGATCTCATAGCAAAATTATAATTTTTTTTACTTGGTGGAGCAAATTTTTTAAAATAAAAAATCATGCTCCATGTCGGTCACTTTACCGGACCGGAAAAAGTATAACCGGTGCTGTAATAGAATTGGCATAAATAAAGGCGTGTATGGCCATCCTTGGTAATGACAAATGTTTCTTATAGCAACTATCTGTCCTGGACCCCTGATGTGAGCATACGCTGAAAATAAAACTTTAAAGGGGTTGTCTGATTTCAGCAAATCACATTTATCATGCAGAGTTTCCATTACATTATACACAGCTCGTTTCTAAGCTTTACAACCAACCTGCAATCCAGCAGTGGTGGTCGTGCTGGCACATTATAGGAAAAAAACTGCTGGCCTTGTCTGGTGAGCGTGGGAGTGGGCATAGGATGGCGCTTTTTCCTACAGTGTGCAAGCACGACCACCACTGCTAGCAGGGGCATAGCTAAAGGGTCATGGGCCCTAGTGCAAGAGTTCTGCTTGGGCCCCCCTTTCCTCAGTGCTTTGTGGCCAGTGGCAGGGGAGCACATAGCCTTCATGCTGCCTGAGGCACCCCCTCCCCCATGCCAAATTCTTGACCTAACCCCTTCTCTCCAGCCAGAGGTGTAACTTGACCAGCATGCACTTTCTATAATACCGGTGTCTTATGTGGCACAAGGGTCTTTGGGGCCCCTCAGGCTCCTGGGCCCGGTAGCGACTGCTACCTCTGCACCCCCTATAGCTACGCCCCTGACTGCTAAATTGCAGGGTGGTCGTAAACCCTGGAAACGAGCCGTGTACAATGTGATTGTCCACATTGCCTCCTTTGCTGGCTGCATTCATTTTTCAATCACAATACATTTAGTAAGTGCTTTGTATTAACTTTCTCTACATGATAAATGCAGTTTGTTGAAGTGAGACAACCCCTTAACACTATCATGAATGCAGTATGCTCACAGCAGCACAGAGTATTAGAGGATATATACAATATCTTTGCAGTTTCAGTTATGGAGCATGCGAGTCATCTTGTGCCATCTTGTCACTCGTCAGGAAATGGGTAGAAGTAAATGTTATAGATAAGGCGACCTGTGGGTTTACTCTTCCTACCTCTATAAAGAATTTATAGGTGAAGGGGGGGGGGGGGGTGTCCAGATAACGGAGGCATTGGCCCATGATGTCTACTGCTCCAGTTATTGTGCTCCTTCCTCTATCAGAATTGTATTTTATATTTTGGTAACAGAAAAAGATAAAGAAAGAAGTCAAGGAGGAAGATGAGAAGAAGGCAAAGAGAAGCAAAGAAGAGAAGGAGGCCGCCATGGCTCTGAAGGTGAAGAAAAAGGAAGAGGAGGAGCAGGCACGCTGGAGATGGTAAAGATGGCGCCCCGTCATCAGCTCTGACATGTCTGTGTTATTAACTACTTGTTTTCTCCATAAAATACTTTTCTGGAGCAGCTTTTCTTAGAATTCTGCATTAGGCTGTTCCTCTGCTATTACTTCTAGACATTAGTTAAAAAAGAAACATTTTCTTAGTTCAACAGGTGTCTCTACTTGGGTATCGCTGATTGGACAGTGTACTGGGACACACCACCGATTGTTAGCACTCAGTTGTCAGTTTATTCATAAATTTCTAGGAGGAATAATTGAGGAATGATGCAGTGTCAAATTATTACAAAACCTCGAACTATTTTATAGGGAATACAAGTACATACTGCAGTATACTGGGTATTGGGTGGTCCAAACACTACGTTAGGTGCCCCGGACTCTGTCGAGGTGTCAGCGACTCAGCACGTGTTGCTGCTCTTGGAGGGGATGGTAAGGTGTGGTGCACCCCAATGGGAAATTAGTCCAGAGAGTCAGGGTCTGCAGTAAACCAGTGTGCTTCTTTAAGGAGGAATTAAAGTGCAAAACAAAACAGATTCACAGGCCACAGGCTACCACCCATACAACTTAGCTTTTAATATCCACTTAAAATATAACAGACCCTCCAACACAAACACAATGACAAACAAAAACAAATGTAGAATATAGCACGAGGTTGATGCTTGATTTTGGGGCTTGGAATGGCAGAGGTTGGGCCTAATATTTAGCTATGGGCTCTGTCCCTATAGCTGACCCTCTCGCTATTTATTCCCTGCCTATAGACGGAATAGCCGCCCCGTATCAGGAACCTCCTGAATGCCCTTGGATGGCCCCGAGTCGGGATGTAGCTATTATATGCTAACCTATTAGTTAATCGTAATAGCTAACGACTAATTGTTGTTTGGTTTGTGTTGGAGGATCTGTTATATTTTAAGTGGATATTAAAAGCTAAGTTTTATGGGTGGTAGCCTGTGAATTTGTTAATTGGATTTTGATATATATATATATATATTACAGTTTGGACACACCTTCTCATTCAAAGAATATTCTTTATTTTCATGACTATGAAGGCATCAAAACTATGAATTAACACGTGGAATCATATACATAACAAACAAGTGTGAAACAACTGAAAATGTCATATTCTAGGT
This sequence comes from Bufo bufo, assembly GCF_905171765.1. Classification (NCBI taxonomy): domain Eukaryota; kingdom Metazoa; phylum Chordata; class Amphibia; order Anura; family Bufonidae; genus Bufo; species Bufo bufo. The sequence goes on along the minus strand of NC_053398.1, from coordinate 139,738,053 downwards.
TCTTCAAAGTAGCCACCTTCTGCTTTGATTACTGCTTTGCACACTCTTGGCATTCTCTTGATGAGCTTCAAGAGGTAGTCCCCTGAAATGGTCTTCACTTCACAGGTGTGCCCTGTCAGGTTTAATAAGTGGGATTTCTTGCCTTATAAATGGGGTTGGGACCATCAGTTGCGTTGAGGAGAAGTCAGGTGGATACACAGCTGATAGTCCTACTGAATAGACTGTTAGAATTTGTAATGGCAAGAAAAAAGCAGGTAAGTAAAGAAAAACGAGTGGCCATCATTACTTTAAGAAATGAAGGTCAGTCAGTCAGCCGGAAAATTGGGAAAACTTTGAAAGTAAGGGCTATTTGACCATGAAGGAGAGTGATGGGGTGCTGCGCCAGATGACCTGGCCTCCACAGTCACCGGACCTGAACCCAATCGAGATGGTTTGGGGGGAGCTGGACCGCAGAGTGAAGGCAAAAGGGGCAACAAGTGCTAAGCATCTCTGGGAACTCCTTCAAGACTGTTGGAAGACCATTTCAGGGGGCTACCTCTTGAAGCTCATCAAGAGAATGCCAAGAGTGTGCAAAGCAGTAATCAAAGCAAAAGGTGGCTACTTTGAAGAACCTAGAATATGACATATTTTCAGTTGTTTCACACTTGTTTGTTATGTATATAATTCCACATGTGTTAATTCATAGTTTTGATGCCTTCATAGTCATGAAAATAAAGAAAACTCTTTGAATGAGAAGGTGTGTCCAAACTTTTGGTCTGTACTGTATATATAATACCTGCAGAAGGGTTATATTCTGAACTGTGAAACTCCGCAAAACAATACAGGCAAGGGAATGAGCTTGCTTCTGCAGACTCCTCCTAAGAAAACAGATTCAAACGGGCTGTAATGTGGCTATGTGACATACCAGCGATGTTACTGTGAGCTAAGATGTGGAGGATGTCTCAAGAGGCTTCCAAGCCATGTGCTATCCTCAGGCAGAGATGACTGTGAATGAAGAAAATGGCTGTTATGTGCAGGGATGATATCAGTAAGATAAGGAAGCTGAAGTAGACCAAACTTGTAGTATGAATAGCTGCAATTGTATGTAAAACGGCCACTAGATGGAGCTGTTACACAATGAACAGAGAATTATACAGAAAACATTAACTCTGTATGAAAGTTAGCCATAAATTAACAATAAACTTGCTGAAGGCATGACAGCAGCAATAGGTGCAAATGTCCACTAACAACCATAGTCCAAAGTACTGTTGCTCCAGGGTACTACAATGCAAAAAATACACATCATAAGAGCTGACGGGATATTCTATGTAGCCCTAATTTTATGGTGTATCCACAGCATACATACAATAAGCTGTTTTCATAGCTCTAGGCTGTGCAGAGGCAATGGCGTACCTACCATGGAGGCAGACATGCAACTGCAATGGGGCCCGGGGGTGCTCAGCACTGAATTGCTTCTCCTGTTCCCGATGTAGATTCACAGCATTTTCAGCTTTTCAGTCTTGGGAATGGTGTTTTTCTGCACAAGGCTTTACTTCAGACCTAGTCAGTAGGAGCTGACACATGCACATCTATTTAGCTGACAACTATTAAGTAACTGCAAGACCCAACTCTATGCTGCCCATAATCAACCATTTAAGATACATTGTGCATAAAGACATAAGTGTTTTTATATTAAACCGCACCATTTAAAAGGGTTATCCGGGAAAATGATATTGGTGACCTGTCATCAATTTCAGATCGGTGTGGCTCTGACTCCGGGGACCCCTACCAATCGGCTTTTGGAAGAGGCCGCAGCTCTCTGTGAGCACTTGGGCCTCGTCCTAGGATGGTGACATCACATGGGCACAGGTTAGTCCAATCAAGTGAATGGGGCTGAGCTACAATACCAAGCATAGCCACAGTGGCCTCTTCAAACAGCCGGACCCCCGCCGATCTGATATTGATAACCTACCCTGAGGATAGGTCATCCATTTTCTGGCTAACTCCTTTAACTTTTTAACATGAAATGAACCCTTGCAGTGATGCACTGGGGCACTGCACATCCGGGACCCAGTGACTGGGGGAGCCAAGGAACCTTTGACAAATAATAAGACGCCAGTTTTATGAATTGTAGGTAAGGGCCCTATTAAAGGGGTTTTCTCGTCTTGCTGTTTTCATGGTGTGATGGAACCAGGTGGCCAAGTTTACGTAAACTGCCGGTATTCCACCGTTTCTGTAACGTCTATCGCAGTGAATGGGAGGCAGGTAAACAGCGGTGCGCCAGCTCAGCAGTTTCCATCAGTCCTGCCAACTGAGGTAACTTCAAGTTATAAAACTGCTTTCTATAAATGAATAGTACAGGTGAACAGAATAAACTTTGTAATAGATCTTGTTAAAGAGAAATTATTCTATCTGCTTTTATCAGGTTGCTTTGCTCGTTCCTGCTTTTAACATTGACATCTATCCAGAGGGGAGGAGGAGGCTACTGGATGAGCGACACAGAAACTGCAGTTTCTTAGCTCTGCTGCACCTAGCACTTTTAACTCGACTATATCTAGTAAGATGAGGTTCTATAGCTTTTCAGAGAGGGGTAATAAATCACTAACTAGCTGGCAGCAGCCTCCTCCTCTCTCCATAGACCTTGTGTGTGAGGCTGGAGACTGAGACAGAGGCTAATAGAGGTAAGAGGCTGAGAAGCATAATTCTTTAATAAGATGTATTACAAAGTTTCTTATAGTCACCTGTACTATTCTGAACACTTTGAAGATTTTGCTAAGCCAAATCCTAAATCCAGAAAGTATTACGGTACTTATTAGTTCTCACAAACCTGGGGCAAGAAACTTACCTTGAGCTCAAGTCAGACGGGACTTGCAACCTGCAACCAAAAATACAGCTGTGTATTCATAGCCTAAAGTGGCAGGAAAGGTTTCAGGATGGCAGTCTCTCCCCTGCAGAGTAATGACCACCCCCTCCCCTTTCCCCAGCATTTTTTACAGAACTCCAACCCTCCCCTGTTTATTGCAAGCAGGGAGACGAGCAGTGATGGGTCCTCCTTTTACATTTTTGTTGAATTTGCCGTTTGCTCGCAGTTTCCAGTAAAATATTCTTATGTGCACATAGACCCAGCTAAGTCAGACAGGGAAATGACAGCAATTCTTCCGTTTTCTCCCATGACGCTTCCCCTTTAACCGCTGTAATCAGATGGTCCCCAGAGCACAGTGTGTGATACACAAGTAGCTTCCAGGTTTCCGGCATTAAAAATTGAGTTGGCATTGCCTGGCAAGTGAATGGCGAACACATCCAGAGACTCGTTTGGCACACGCTGTGTTTTTGCTCGGCAGCTGAGTAAATCTCAGCCAAGTGGTGACGACAGCTCGAGGAGGTCTTGATGGTGGATTCCTTCCCCGATTTAATGTTTTATTGATAAGCCGGGAAAAGCTATCGTCTAGCTTTGCAATATGCCTACCTTCTCCTTATGCCATCTAAGGGGGGGGGGGGGGGGCTTTAGCCTGGTTACACGATCTAGTAAAATTGTGAGCCCTCTTCAACATCATCCTTGTGGCTCCAGTTGATTATGGCCACAATCGTGTGCAAGATCTGTCGCACAGCGGAGCCCCATGGATCCCATTGACATTGACTCTGATACAACTGCTGTCTGTAAACCAGCAGGACTGGACCAGAACCACAGAGAACTACGCAGGAGAAAAGTGGGAGTAGGCCATGATTTTTATCTTATCTCTTTTTTCTTTTTTTTTTAAGGAATTGTAGGGTTTTTCATTTTTTAACACCCCAAAGGGGAGGGAGGGTTAAATAGAGGTCTATTGGATGCGCGATTCTTAAGTCTTTACTGAATTTGGAGCTCCCTTATTCCCTTGCATGACTTCCATTCACATAGCAGTAGACTTTTTGAATTCTCACTGCTTGCAGCAGCCACTAGAGGGAGCTGGATCAGGCAGTGCAGGAGCTATCCCATGAAAAGTATTACTATGCAATGAATAGGGCATTTCAAGTGAATTCTTATTCCCATATACATGCAATAAGGATACATATTGAAGGTTTTTTTATGTACATCCCATTTTCCTCTATGGTAGTGCCCCCTCCTGTGTCCTGCTGGTCCACCCTCTCCTGCATTCAGTGGTGGACTGACATGCTCACTGCCCTCTTCCACCTCTGGAAAAGAAGATTCTGCTATGGCGCAAGATCACTGGTGTAGACGGTCCATGAAGTATTAAGAGATCTTCTTTATTGACCAAAATTAGCGCATATACATAAAACGCGTTATATTCCGTTTTGAGATTTTTCATAGGATTACGACCAGTTTTATGACCACACCTGGATTGAATACACAGTTGACCATAATTTGTAATTTCTCCTTTTTCTTTTTTTTTTAACAAATGTATAATTTTCAACACTATTTGTTTGGAACACCTACTAACCAGCTTTGTGTTGGGGGACTCTTAATTGCGCCCCCCAACACTCGGCCGGGCTGTGGCAGTTGAGCCCCTTGCGAGATTGCTGGGGTCTTGTCTCCTCTGGTGATTTCCATACACATTGGTTTTCAGTGTGGACGTGATCCCGTGTTTGAATAATACCTCACTTGAAGGGTTCCTGGGAATTTGGGATCGGACTCGGGGACATTGACAGTGCCCCCGCACCCAATCCCAGTCCGGTGAGGGCACGGTCCTTGGTAATGACTGAGGATCATGCACCTCTCCGGCTTATACCGTGGTCCCCTTGTATATCTGAGTATAAATGTAACCTAACTGATACAAAAGACACACTGGTTAATTAGTATTCTTGTAATATCCTTTGTTTATTATGTACCCATGGTTACCGCTTAAACATTATGGATGCGGTTGGGGCGTGGCATGGAGACTGACATCTCACCAGGCGTAAGTACGTCAACGTGTGCCTGGGCAATGGAGAGCCTCCATTAACCTTGAGTGATTCCTTAGCCCTGATGAGGACGCTGCGCAGGCGCAACAGACACACATGGGTTCTATTATAGAGGGTGAGCGCCTCACAGTTTTTAATACACTGATGTGGTTGTGTTTAGCACACATGCACTTTATTATTATAAATGGACCATATTAAGGCTACTTTCACACTTATTGTATCATCCTGATCACTTGTGTATGGAGCTCGGTTATCACTGCTTGACGAGGGCTCCATTGAGATGAGCTGAAACGTTGCATTGGGTGCATTAAAGGATCCACGTATTTTTTTTTCCCCCCCAAGACCGCAGTGCTGCCTTGTTTATATTCTGCATTACATTTGGAGGATTTTTATCCAGAATCCCTTTAAGGACTTTTGCACCTGCTATTTTTATTTTTTATTTGCAGATAAATACCTGTTAACTATGGGACATTTATCCCGTATGATGGCGGTAAATAAAATAAAAAAAGACGTGGCTGTGAATGTTCAGTGCTGCAATGATGCCACCAGAGCCTCGGGTGGCGCCAGGGTTAATGGGCCAGTTCCTATATGAAGTCTCCTTCCATTTGAGAATTTTTCAAAAAATAAGAAGCGATCTGTATATGCAGTCTGCAGGAAGGAGAAGCCGCCACTAACCCCTTCAGAACCTGCCAACGATCTGCTTGGGAGCTGTAAAAATATCCCGCGGACGTGTCTGCAGAATGAAGGGTTTAGCAGCGTCCAAATCTATCTAGTCTTTGTGAGAGGCTGTTTGTCTTCTCGATGTGTCCCAGCAGGTGTCTGGAAAAAGCAATAATGCTTTCCTCGTATTATTCATTGCAGGTGGGAGGAAGAGAAGTATGAAGACGGTATCAAATGGAAATTTCTGGAACATAAGGGCCCCGTGTTCGCTCCGCCGTATGAGCCGCTGCCAAAAGATGTGACGTTTTACTATGACGGTACCGTTTTTAAATTCTTCCTTTTTCTCGTTCCGTCTGGGGATTTCGTGCTCGGAGTAAAGGTTTCACGGGTTCTTCGTTTTGTCTGGATATACAAGTTACAAGTCAGACCGTTTACGTGATCCACGTTTCCGTCAGGGTTTTATAGATTTTTTTTTTTTGCAGCAGTCGGAGCAAAAATCCACAACACATCCACAGAAGTAATTGACGTGCAGTGGATTTAAAATCCACACCACTGGTCAGAGGAGGAGCAGGTTCCATCCCGGAGAGTGTAGATAAGATTTAAAGGGCATCTGTCAGCAGTTTTGTACCCATGACCTGTTCCATGTGCACTTGGCAGCTGTGTTGGTCCCATGTTCATATGTGCCCGAAATGGCTGAGAAAAATGATGTTCTAATTTATGCAAATGAGCCTCTAGGAGCAACAGGGGCGTTGCCATTACACCTAGAGGCTCTGAAACTGCCCGTCTGCTCCACTTTGACAGGACCATGCAGGCGTGATCACATTTCCACTGCCTGGCCCTGACAAAGTGCAGAGGGCACAGAAGTTGCAGAAAGAGCAAAACCTCTAGGTGTAATGGCAACGCCCCCGTTGCTCCTAGAGGCTCACTTGCATATATTAAAACATCATTTTTCTCAGCAATGCGGGCACATATGAACATGGGACCAACACAGACGTCTTCAGCTGCCAAGTGCACATGTAACAGGTCAGCCAGTGTCATAGGGACAGAACTGCTGACAGATGCCCTTTTAAATCTCATCTACACTCTGTGAAAAATCTCTGGGATGGAACCTGCTCCTCCTCTGACCCGTGGTGTGGATTTTAAATCCGCTGCACGTCAATTAGTTCTGTGGATGTGTTGTCTGTGTAGTCGGATCCTGCAGTCACATTCCCATTGCTATTGAAGTAAAGCTAGGGGTGCACCCCCAATGAGGCGAGGGGCAGCAGAAGGGGGATTATCTGTTTCTGCAGTATAGTATTGGGAAGCACAGTGGGCACAGTATGTGGCGCTGTATTACCCTCTGTTTTGTAGTAGGTCTTTAACACTAGGGCTGGAGGGAAGGGGTTAGGTTAAGAAATTGGCATTGGGGGTTTAGGGCACAGTTTCAGTTTTCTTCCCCACGCAGCAGAAAGGCTGGGTGCACCTCTGAGTAAAGTATTTGCCTAATAGCACCTTATGCCCAAGTGTACACTTGTTTCAGCAATTGTTGTTTTCCATCTTCTGAAAAAAGTTTGTTTGATATGCAAATGAGCAAAGTACGTTATCCAGAGGCGTTCTCTTCGCATGAAGGAGCCCAGGCGCGCCCCCTGCTAGTGCCCAAGCCCTGCCGCCTTTCCGCTCTGACATGACGCCCCCCCCCCCCCCTGCTGCGGTGGTGACTTATCCCTAAAGTGGCATGTGACCCAGTGACGTACTGCTTCAGAGATGCCTCACCTCTACAGCCAGTCATTGGCTGCAGCAGCGCGCACCACCTCTGTCTTTTCCGGGAATCTTACAAGCGGGGGACCAGAGCGCAGCAAACGTAACGGGGGTACACAAAGCTGGACCCGAGCAGTGGAGAGCTGGTAAGTTTCCCCCCACAGGTTTGGCAGGGAGAGAGGGGAGCCAAAATTTGGTTAAAAAAAAAAAAAGTTGGAGGATCCCTTTAATTTGGCCATTGATACAAAGCTGCAGATGAAATAGATCGGCATTCACCTGCCTCAAATTCAACCCTCCTTGAAAAGACCCCGGAGGAAATTGAGCCGGAGACCTGCTTCGTCAAGGAGGTGCAAAAAAACCCTTGATTTGTTGTTTTCCTCTCTGCGTAATTACTATCCAGTGATCAGTGCAATTTAGAGCCTCATTAAACAGATTAATATAAATTGACGTCTTAGGGGAGGACTGCAGCACCTCCGTCATTTACTGTGCTGATTTATGCGCTCAGCAGAGAGATTGGAGCAATTCTAATTTCCAAAGCTGAAGCAATAGCTAGAAGCAAAATGTGCAGAAGCCCCCGACCATTATTTCTACCACACTTTTTTAGCAGAAAGGCCTTTGGGCCCCCTCGGACTCCAGAGCCCCAGGGCTGCTGCATCCCCTATAGCTAAATCATTGAATTTCCTTATGGATGATGACATCACTGCCTGGAGGATTCGGCGACAGCCTGAAAGCAGGAAGCCTATACAGAGAACTACAGGCCATAAAGTAATGTGCCGTCACTTCATGATCGGTGGGGGTACGACCTCTGCAGCCTCTACAGATCCGAAGAATGGAGGCACTGCAGCGCTGATCTAGCATTTTGTCCCCCGTGTATGTTTTCCCTGCACTGTATCATTAAGCTGGAGTGGCCACCGGAGCCGTATGTGGTCTGGACAAGTGGGAGGACCACAGTGCTAAAGCACCACCACCAGAGGTGCACCACCAATGAGGTGAGGCAAGGCCACCAGGTAGGGGCAAGAGGAGGGCAGCGGAAAGGCCTTTGACAATGAGCGCGTTCATCTCTGCATATTCAACTGTATCGCTGTATTAACCAGTAGGTTTTGTAGCACTTTATGTAATGTTTTCCAAGTATGCCTTTATCAGTAAGGCTGGAGGGAAGGGGTTAGGATGAGAATTTGGCATGGGGGGGGGGGGGGGGGCGTCATTTCAGTTTTCGCCTCAGGCAGCAGAAATGCTAGACGCATCCCTGACCACCTCAGCCTCTTCTCAGTGGTCAGAGCCTCAAACTGATGGCATATTCTAGCATCATGCTTTCACTTTATAGCATGGGTGTAACCCTTTTAAAGAGCAGCCGTAAGCAGGATCAGCCCTATTAAATGAGGCTGCTGCCTGCTAGGATTTATCCTGCTGGTTAAAGCGATACCTGTCTTGTGAAAATCGGTTGTGGCATCCCGGGAAAAAAAAGACTTATTTCTTATGCATATGAGGAAAGTGCACCGAGGGGAAGGGGCCAGCAATGGAAAGCTGCAAAGCTAAAGTGCACCAAGTGTCAAGGCTCCGCCCCTCAGTGCACCGCAGCTCTAATTTGCATAAAGAATTTTTTTTTCTCAAACGCCACAACCGTTTTTCACACAGGTATTCTTTTTATCAGCAGGAGCAGTATGTCTTGTTTAATAGGGTTGATCCTGCTTACAGATGCTCTTAAAGTTGGCCATACACATCAGATTAAATGTCTGCTAATTAAGCAGGATCTGGCAATGATTTAATGTGAATGAGGACAGAGATGATTGGGGGAAGGGGGGTGAAATCCGATGTGCTTACTTCCGTTTTTGTAACTTGCATGCCACCATTATGATTTTTTATTTTCTTTTTTCTTCTAAATATACCACAGGAAAGCCATTCCAGCTCGGCGCTCAAGCGGAAGAAGTGGCCAAGTTCTTTGCTGCCATGTTGGACCATGACTACACCACCGTAGAAATCTTCCGGAATAACTTCTTTTTGGATTGGCGAAAGGTATTTAAGAGGGAGAGAAATGGAACGGTCAGTGTCTGGGTTGACCTAAGGATGTATTCACATGGTGCGGTTATTGCACGATTTGCAGTGGTTGCATGAGCCTCGCTTGTGCTAATAGCGGAACCGCAGCAGATTGTGTTGATCGTTTGCGTCTTCTGCCGTGCATTTTATTACCTGAGCGCCAAACACTGCGACAGCCGCACCATATGAATACACCCTAAAGCTGCCCGTAGATGAGCGTTTTGTTGGTAGAGTCAACCTATCAGGAGCCATGGGTGGTTTTAGGTCTGTAGAGACAGCGCCAATGGGGGAGACTGGGATTACACAGGTCCTTCAGAGGCAGTGTATTTAGCTCCACCCCAGAGGAGCACAGCTTATATAAATTTACATGATGGGCATTTCCAGACTATCTTGGCAGTATTTGGGCATTGAGCTTCGTAGCTGTAGGACAGTAAGTGCCTTGTATCCTCAGAGGTAAGTGACTGTATAAAACGTACATGATAATAGAGGAGTTGGGTTTGTACTCAGATGTTTTATGGCCACCTAAAAGGGTTTTTTTAACCATTTTTATGAGGCCTTAAAAGGGGCTGTCCATGGGGGAAAATTCAATAAAGGGTTAACAAAGTCATAAAATAAGCCATACTTCACAATCCCCACTGTTCACTTACTGGTCTGTGCTTCCAAGTTCAGCTCGACACCCAGGAAATGCCTGGAGATGCAGTGACCCGCCCCAGCCACTGATTGACACCAGACCAGGAACATAGGATCCCATATATTGTGTATAAATAATTTTTTTTTAACACCTTTCTCTCCGCTGGACAATCCTTTTGATGGTATTTTTTTTCTGTACTATAGGTGGGAAAACAAAAAAACCAAAAAAATAAAAAAAAATCTGCCTTCTGCTACGTTATAGTTGTCTAAAACTCTGAATATCTTTTCTAAACACCATTGTAAAATTCTTCTGCGCGCCAGAGAGAGAGACCTAAGCTGGTGGAGCAGCTGCGTGATTAATAATGAAATGGTAATTAGCTCGGGATGGCAGGACCAAGCTGTAGAGCATCCCACACCCTTCCAGGACCGGTGACTACATCACAGTGAACGTTAGCGATGGATAAAAAGGGAGGACGACCAACCAGATTCCTAGGCCCTATTAGGGCATATAGACATCAAGGATGTGGGTCACACTGTGAGCTCGGATGCAGGAAAGCTCCCGTTCTGGTGGACACGACCAGTCCTTGCGTTTATACGGACTGGAACGGCCACCATGTAATACCACGTTGACTGGCTGGCCAAGGCTTCCCCGTGGCAGAAGCCAGCTGGTTTTGCCAAGGACGGGATCCAAGTCAATCAGCTGATATCCCCAGGGGCCACTTAATAAAAAATTATATCCAAGGCATGAACAGACTGGACCATTGATTGAGGAATCTGCAGACAATCTAATATCTATGGCGAGGGGACATGCACATTAGAATAAAGTCACCTCTGATCTTCCCGTGATACTCGTCTAATATGTATTAGTTATTAATCCTTACTTTCCTTCGGAATATGTCGGGCAGATGAATTTCAACATGTCCAATCTTTATTCTTGTGGAAATGACCTTCAGCATGGACTATCTGGTATGTATGACCAGCCTTAGGCCCCTTTCGCGGGCTCGCAATGCAGCACCTGGCCTGACCTTCCAGCACTACGGGGCTTGCATAGCATTATACCCTTAGCATTATGTCGTGTTATCCAATACATTCCAGACCTCTAAGGGTTACATAGCCTCATAAATCAATATAATGCTATGTGACCCCGGCAGTGCTGGAAGGTTCAGGCCGGGTGCTGCGCTGCAAAGTCTGCAGCTTGACACCCGCTCGTCTGAAAGGCGCCTTTAGATTTCTGGCAAATCTTATTGAAATTATGTGAATCTACAAAAAATTCGGTCTATGGACCCACTCCCTATGTGGGTGGCAGTTAGATTTGCATGCAATACATGGGGTCTGTTACTCTTTTGTAAAGAATTAAAGGGCGGCATATGTTAAGGATGAATTTGTACGAAATTTCACCAAAAATTTGGATTGTAACGAGAGACCGATATTTCTCTGGGTTTCAGTAAACATTAGATTTATTGTTTCTAAGCTTCACATAATAAAAGACAGAGGGGAACCATGGAGGTTTCACTGAAGACGTCTGGTAGGTTTTACACTCCACAATCGCTGCAGTACATTTTGGAGCATCACGCGAATCACCATGTCTGTATTAAAGAGTTTGCTACTAGAAGGGCTCAGCCACCATAGTAACAGTCCAATGGTGTAGGAGCAGCCATTGGGATTGTGAATCGCAGAGCAGATGGGAGATGTCACAGCCCACTCGTACCAGACTTTCTTGCCATTGTTACAACGCCAGAACCGTACACATACTGTATCTCCCTCCTTCAAAGGAATGGGTTGCTTTATTGGAAACAGAATGGGAAACCAAGAAAACATTCCTGGAGAATGTGTTTCAGGGCAAATACTTAGCGTGACATCCTTATAAAGCACCGTCTGGAAGTAACCTGCAAATCCGTGGAGTACGGTATTAAGCTTTATGTTGTACTTCAGGCAGCAGTAACGATTGTTGTCAATAACAGGATCTTTATTTGGATGTTGAAATATGAAACATGGTAAGGGATTGGAGAGTTGGTGGAAATTGTGCAACCTCACAACATATGGCATCTCAAACTGAGCCTCCGGATCTCGGTCCTTTTCTCTGCACGCTCTCTAAAGTTTGGAGGAAGATATTGGGGCCAAATAAGAGGTATACTCCCCTAGAATACTAACACCACCCTCTTTAAGAAAGTGCTGAGCTCCATCGAGGCACTCAGGGGAGAGTTCGTTGTCTCCAAAAGACCCTAAGAGCTCACTAACAATGATATCCGCTTTCTCGGGAGGGTTCCATTCTCTCATATCACTGGACACCACCGTCACCTAACTGCCCCACTCTTCTTAATGCCACCCTTCCAACGTAATTACGGCATTAGGGTTTTTCTCCACTGCATATACTTTAATCAAGCGCTCGGCTTGCTTGGCAGCTCGAATTGATGCATTCACCAGAGGCCCCCGACCTGCTCCAAGAACCATCAAAATCTGTGTGTTAGTTTCCTTTTCTTCCTCTTGAACTCTGTCCAACAGACATTTATACACCGCCTGTTGGTATTGTGAATATTTCACGGGATCCTTCTCAAAAACTTCATAAGTTTGAGATTCTAAGTTATCCATGAGCGGCTGGAGTGGAGACTGTAAGTAGTCCTCATATCCTTTGGCGAACATCTCATACGCATTTGGAGGCGGACGATTCTGACTTAAATACTCAAGATATTGTAAGTACGAACTGAAATCTTTTTCAGAGTGATGATATGACCCAGAAATCACAAACTGCACCTCCAGCTTAAACAGCCGGAAGATGAGTCGCTGGTGTACTTTGGATAGGACAGGGAATCCTTTCTTAGTGAGGAATATGCTGGTTGGAAGTATGGCTGCCTTGATGGGTTCGCCCAACCACCGATCTATCACATTAATACCTGGCAGATCAGCGCCCACTTCAATAGCCAAAGCAATTTTCTTGTTGTAATCACAGTGTCCTAAAATTATGCCACCAAATCCAAGTCCTTTCTTCCCCAGCCTTATCTTCACTATCACAATCATGTGCTGGCTCGTTTTCTATCAGGTCTTCTCGCAGATCATTGGAAGCCATTAGTGGTACTCTTATCCAGAACATGGTGGAATGGTGGCCAGTGTGAATGTGATTTAGCAGGAGCCGAGCCAAGTTGCTGTTTTGCTCTGTTGCGAGCGGAATCAGAAAAGCAGGAAGGCCGAGATAAGCGGAGAAATTTAACTCCTGTAGCAGAGCCGCTTCTGATGTTTTACGCATTGATGGTATTTGTGAATCTGCTTTTATCCATTCTGAAAGCTTCCCCACAATAAGTGTGTTCCAGTCTCTTCCAGAAAGGAGCAGATCGGAGCGAGTCTGTGGTCCAGATCGAGACTTAGCGGGCTCCTGATGGAACTCTCTCTTGAAGCGTGGGTGGAATATTGGCATACATAGGAAGTCAAAGCCCTGTTTAGCAACAGCCCCCAGGGTCTCCGCCACATCAGGGACACTGTTGAGATAACGACCCCTAGACACCTGGCCTCCCCCACTGCTCGCTGACGCCATCTTGAAGAGAGAATCTCTCCACACGCTCATTTCTCTGGGTTTCTGGACAATATCTCACTGACATTTGACTCAAGTAGAATGGATTCATACCTGAATCAAATTTTTTTTCAAAACTTTGGCAAATTGGACCCAAAATGAATTTCGACAAATTAGTGTATATGTGTTCTACCAAAAAAAGATATTAAAAGTTTCAAAAAATATACTTCCTAATTGCTCCAATTTCATCCACTTCAATGACTGCTCGCTGTATATGTGATACTACGTGCAAAAAGTCAGCCTGAGCAATTTATATTGGGAGACGAAAGGGCCGTCTGAGAGTAAAACCCTTATTATTCCAGTCCATTGGTGACGATCGCTCAGAAACGGAAGGACCACTACGGAATCGGCTAATTTTCTTTCTTCTGAAGTAAGAGGCTTTGATCTGAGCTTGAGAGGCTGCTGGAATTGGCGAGCCCTCTCCCGGCTGAGCTCTGATGAATGTCAAGATGCCATTTTCTTTTTGCTGCTGCTCAACGTCTCGCGTCTTGGTATCCTGACCTATTCGCGGGTCCCTGTCTTTGCTCTTACAGTAGAGCTGATGCTTCTGTCAGCGCCAGGGCTGAATTTCGCAGCACCCCCCCTGGCCAGACATCTGCTTTTGTTAAATCTTGCTCATGAAAAATGCATGGGCAGAGTTTCCTTGCTGCCTCTCCACTTCTGTACTCATATATTTTTCACATCTCTCCTTACATCTTAAAGGACGTAACACTTGCCAATTAGCCCCGCCATCAGCCAGGCAGAAAGGAGATGTGTAATGCGCAGCTTTTGACGTTTCTAAAAAGTCTTGCTGCATCAACAACTCCGTGTCTGCTGGTGGGAGACCATGGACATCTCAGTTTCCACGTAATGAACATAGGAAGACATTAGGCCGTCCATCAGGGATTTTTTATTTTTATAAATCGTTTTATGGCTTTCCCTGGTCTATAGGGAAAGAAAACATTGTACTGGGGCATGTCAGACAAATCAATTTCTCACAGGAAGCCGGAAGTAGTTCCAGGTATGAATATCCCCCTACCTGTTCAGGTTATGTCCACTAGGTGATGATGATGTACTGCAGTATTATAGTAGTTATATTCTGGTACATAGGAGCAGTATTATAGTAGGTATATTCTTGTACATAGGAGCAGTATTATAGTAGTTATATTCTTGCACATAGGAGGCAGTATTATAGTAGTTATATTCTGGTACATAGGAGCAGTATTATAGTAGTTATATTCTTGTACATAGGAGCAGTATTATAGTAGTTATATTCTTGTACATAGGAGCAGTATTATAGTAGTTATATTCTGGTACATAGGAGCAGTATTATAGTAGTTATATTCTTGTACATAGGGGCAGTATTATAGTAGTTATATTCTTGTACATAGGAGCAGTATTATAGTAGTTATATTCTTGTATATAGGAGCAGTATTATAGTAGTTATATTCTTGTATATAGGAGCAGTATTATAGTAGTTATATTCTTGTACATAGGAGCAGTATTATAGTAGTTATATTCTTGTACATAGGAGCAGTATTATAGTAGTTATATTCTTGTACATAGAGGCAGTATTATAGTAGTTACATTCTTGTACATAGAGGCAGTATTATAGTAGTTACATTCTTGTACATAGAGGCAGTATTATAGTAGTTATATTCTTGTACATAGGAGCAGTATTATAGTAGTTATATTCTTGTACATAGGAGCAGTATTATAGTAGTTATATTCTTGTAAATAGGAGCAGTATTATAGTAGTTATATTCTTGTACATAGGAGGCAGTATTATAGTAGTTATATTCCTGTACATAGGAGGCAGTATTATAGTAGTTATATTCCTGTACATAGGAGCGGTATTATAGTAGTTATATTCTGGTACATAGGAGCAGTATTATAGTAGTTATATTCTTGTACATAGGAGCAGTATTATAGTAGTTATATTCTTGTACATAGGAGCAGTATTATAGTAGTTATATTCTTGTATATAGGAGCAGTATTATAGTAGTTATATTCTTGTATATAGGAGCAGTATTATAGTAGTTATATTCTTGTACATAGGAGCAGTATTATAGTAGTTATATTCTTGTACATAGGAGCAGTATTATAGTAGTTATATTCTTGTACATAGAGGCAGTATTATAGTAGTTACATTCTTGTACATAGAGGCAGTATTATAGTAGTTATATTCTTGTACATAGGAGCAGTATTATAGTAGTTATATTCTTGTACATAGGAGCAGTATTATAGTAGTTATATTCTTGTAAATAGGAGCAGTATTATAGTAGTTATATTCTTGTACATAGGAGGCAGTATTATAGTAGTTATATTCCTGTACATAGGAGGCAGTATTATAGTAGTTATATTCCTGTACATAGGAGCGGTATTATAGTAGTTATATTCTTGTACATAGGAGCGGTATTATAGTAGTTATATTCTTGTACATAGGAGGCAGTATTATAGTAGTTATATTCTTGTACATAGGAGCAGTATTATAGTAGTTATATTCTTGTATATAGGAGCAGTATTATAGTAGTTATATTCTTGTATATAGGAGCAGTATTATAGTAGTTATATTCTTGTACATAGGGGCAGTATTATAGTAGTTATATTCTTGTACATAGGAGCAGTATTATAGTAGTTATATTCTTGTATATAGGAGCAGTATTATAGTAGTTATATTCTTGTATATAGGAGCAGTATTATAGTAGTTATATTCTTGTACATAGGAGCAGTATTATAGTAGTTATATTCTTGTACATAGGAGCAGTATTATAGTAGTTATATTCTTGTACATAGAGGCAGTATTATAGTAGTTACATTCTTGTACATAGAGGCAGTATTATAGTAGTTACATTCTTGTACATAGAGGCAGTATTATAGTAGTTATATTCTTGTACATAGGAGCAGTATTATAGTAGTTATATTCTTGTACATAGGAGCAGTATTATAGTAGTTATATTCTTGTAAATAGGAGCAGTATTATAGTAGTTATATTCTTGTACATAGGAGGCAGTATTATAGTAGTTATATTCCTGTACATAGGAGGCAGTATTATAGTAGTTATATTCCTGTACATAGGAGCGGTATTATAGTAGTTATATTCTGGTACATAGGAGCGGTATTATAGTAGTTATATTCTTGTACATAGGAGCGGTATTATAGTAGTTATATTCTTGTACATAGGAGCGGTATTATAGTAGTTATATTCTTGTATATAGGAGCAGTATTATAGTAGTTATATTCTTGTATATAGGAGCAGTATTATAGTAGTTATATTCTTGTACATAGGAGCAGTATTATAGTAGTTATATTCTTGTACATAGGAGCAGTATTATAGTAGTTATATTCTTGTACATAGAGGCAGTATTATAGTAGTTACATTCTTGTACATAGAGGCAGTATTATAGTAGTTATATTCTTGTACATAGGAGCAGTATTATAGTAGTTATATTCTTGTAAATAGGAGCAGTATTATAGTAGTTATATTCTTGTACATAGGAGCAGTATTATAGTAGTTATATTCTTGTAAATAGGAGCAGTATTATAGTAGTTATATTCTTGTACATAGGAGCAGTATTATAGTAGTTATATTCTTGTAAATAGGAGCAGTATTATAGTAGTTATATTCTTGTACATAGGAGGCAGTATTATAGTAGTTATATTCCTGTACATAGGAGGCAGTATTATAGTAGTTATATTCCTGTACATAGGAGCGGTATTATAGTAGTTATATTCTTGTACATAGGAGCGGTATTATAGTAGTTATATTCTTGTACATAGGAGGCAGTATTATAGTAGTTATATTCTTGTACATAGGAGCAGTATTATAGTAGTTATATTCTTGTATATAGGAGCAGTATTATAGTAGTTATATTCTTGTATATAGGAGCAGTATTATAGTAGTTATATTCTTGTACATAGGAGCAGTATTATAGTAGTTATATTCTTGTACATAGGAGCAGTATTATAGTAGTTATATTCTTGTACATAGAGGCAGTATTATAGTAGTTACATTCTTGTACATAGAGGCAGTATTATAGTAGTTATATTCTTGTACATAGGAGCAGTATTATAGTAGTTATATTCTTGTACATAGGAGCAGTATTATAGTAGTTATATTCTTGTAAATAGGAGCAGTATTATAGTAGTTATATTCTTGTACATAGGAGGCAGTATTATAGTAGTTATATTCCTGTACATAGGAGGCAGTATTATAGTAGTTATATTCCTGTACATAGGAGCGGTATTATAGTAGTTATATTCTTGTACATAGGAGCGGTATTATAGTAGTTATATTCTTGTACATAGGAGGCAGTATTATAGTAGTTATATTCTTGTACATAGGAGGCAGTATTATAGTAGTTATATTCTTGTACATAGGAGGCAGTATTATAGTAGTTATATACTTGTACATAGGGGCAGTATGTTGGTAGTTAGTCATGGCCGTAAATGTTGGCACCCCTGAAATTTTTCAAGAAAATTAAGTATTTCTCACAGAAAAGTATTGCAGTAACACATGTTTTACTATACACATGTTTATTCCCTTTGTGTGTATTGGAACAAAACTAAAAAAGGAGGAAAAAAAGCAAATTGGACATAATGTCACCCCAAACTCCAAAAATGGGCTGGACAAAATTATTGGCACCCTTAACCTAATATTTGGTTGCACACCCTTTGGAAAAAATAACTGAAATCAGTTGCTTCCTATAACAATCAATAAACTTCTGACACCTCTCACCGGAATTTTGGACCACTCTTCCTTAGCAAACTGCTCCAGGTCTCTTATTGGGAGGGCGCCTTTTCCCAACAGCAATTTTAAGATCTCTCCACAGGTGTTCAATGGGATTTAGATCTGGACTCACTGCTGGCCCCTTCAGAACTCTCCAGTGCTTTGTTGCCATCCATTTCTGGGTGCTTTTTGACGTATGTTTGGGGTCATTGTCCTGCTGGAAGACCCAAGATCTCGGACGCAAACCCAGCTTTCTGACACTGGGCTCTACAGTGCGACCCAAAATCTGTTGCTAATCCTCAGATTCCATGATGCCCTGCACACATTCAAGGCGCCCAGTGCCAGAGGCAGCAAAACAACCCCAAAACATCAATGAACCTCCACCATATTTCACTGTAGGTACAGTTTTTTTCTTTGTAGGCCTCATTCAGTTTTCAGTAAACAGTAGAATGATGTGCTTTACCAAAAAGCTCTATCTTGGTCTCATCTGTCCACAAGACGTTTTCCCAGAAGGATTTTGGCTTACTCAAGTTCATTTTTGCAAAATGTAGTCTTACTTTTTTAGGTCTCCGTGTCAGCAGTGGGGTTCTCCTGCGTCTCCTGCCATAGCGTTTTATTTCAATGTCGACGGATAGTTTGCGCTGACACTGATGCTCCCTGAGCTTGCAGGACATCTTGAATATCTTTTGAACTTGTTTGGCGCTGCTTATCCACCATCCGGACTATCCTGCGTCGAGACCTTTCATCAATTTTCCTCTTCCGTCCACGCCCAGGGAGATTAGCCACAGCGCCATGGGTTGCAAACTTCTTGCTAATGTTGGGCGAATGAACATCAAGATCTCTGGAGATGGACTTGTAACCTTGAGATTGATATTTTTCCACGTTTTTGGTTCTCAAGTCCTCAGACAGTTCTCTTCTCTTTCTGTTGTCCATGCTTAGTGTGGAGCACACAGACACACAATGCAAAGACTAAGTGAACTTCTCTCCTTTTTATCTGATTTCATGTGTGATTTTTATATTGCCCACACCTGTTACTTGCCCCGGGTGAGTCTAAAGGAGCATCACATGCTTGAAACAATCTTATTTATCCACCATTTTGAAAGGGTGCCAATAATTTTGTCCGGCCCATTTTTGGAGTTTGGGGTGACATTATGTCCAATTTGCTTTTTTTTTCATCCCTTTTTTGGTTTTGTTCCAATACACACAAAGGGAATAAACGTGTGCATAGCAAAACATGTATTACTGCAATACTTTTCTGTGAGAAATACTTAATTTTCTTAAAAAATGTCAGGGGTGCTAAAATTTACGGCCATGACTGTATATTCTTGTGTACAGTGGATACATTGTATACATCTGTAGGGTTGTAGAGATTAGTCTAATCGGTTAATTCAGAAAGATCTGTGTGTTTGGGCATGTGATCATTTTTGGCGTCTTCTCATTATGAGTTGTAAGTTCTGAGTTTTATTTTTATTCACTTATATAGCGCTGGCATATTCCTCAGCGCTTTACATTGTCATTACTCGTTGTCCCCAGTGGAGCTCACAATCTAAGTTCTCGATCAGTCTGTCTTTGCAGTGTGGGAGGAAACCGGAGAACCCGGAGGAAATCCACACAAACACGGGGAGAACATACAAACTCTATGCAGATGTCCTGGTCAGATGTGAACCCAGGATCCCAGCACTGCAAGGGTTATGGGTCCATGGATTATATTTTAATCGAATATTTGCGAAATTGAACAATTTGAAAATAAAATGAGCAGCTTTTCATTTGTTCCATTCAACTACTTTTAATTTATGGACTATTATGGCAAAAGTGGACAAAATAATGCATGCTGGCAGTGCGATATATTCTCAGCAGATGTGCGGCTTCCGGCCATTTGTTCCTGCGCATCAGGATATAGAAACCTGTTCAGATTGTCCTCCTAACAAACAGGAGTCCTCTGTGTGGTAGTGCCCAGCTGTTGCAAACTATAACTCCTAGCATGCCTTGACAGTCTTTAGCTATCGGGGCATGCTGGGAGTTGGTTTTGCAACTGATGGAGAATGCAGGTTGGAAACTACTGTATAGTCAGAGCAGGCAGTCGCTCCGAAGAACATTTCATGCTCTAGAGGATATCTATTGAGGTAACGTGTAATAAAATTCCAGCAGCTTCCTTGGGTTCGGCCATGCATAGCAGAATCCAAACTTCCGCTGCAGATTACACCCTATGCATTGTAAAGGTTGGAATCCACGGTGGAAATCATCTACAGGCTGCTCTATGTGGTGGCACCACCAAACCCGGTCAGTCGCTGGTCACCGGGAAACGTAGTGTCCTGACTGCCTGTTGGGTTGAGAGAATTGGAGTCCAGCATCAGTGAGGTAGTGAATTTGTGTAGTGCTAGTTGGATTCACCTGCGCGTGTGCTTCTACTGGTGGCAGAGACTGAATTACATTGGAAGCCATTGCCTGATCAGCATGGGCTGAGAGAGTACCTGGCCAGAGTTGGACTGAACTGTGGACAGTGTCTGGCTGCCCTGAGGCCTATTAAAGCTATTCCTTCTAGAAAGGCTGTAATGTGTGCTATGCACGGCGCTTGTTCAGTGGCCTGGGAGGAGCCAGAGTGGAGGATGAGAGTAGTGGTGTCTCTGGCTGTTGCTTCCTCGGGCCATGCACTGAAAGGAGGGAGCACCCTTTCTTCTCTAGGGGGCACTCTCTGGTTCTGGGGCTCCTGGTAGCTGGGGGAGCCCTTGATGAGTGTCTGGATGCAAGGCAGGGCATGTGGAGGATAATAGTCAGTGTATGTTGTAAGAATAAACGTCTCTTTACTGTAGTGCAAACATAGTGGTTGTAATATACCCAACTATAGCAAAAACACTGTTCCAACTGTACACCGTGCAGTTTTTTCCCAGTAACCGTGTAAGGATTTAGGCAAGGATGGGAGTTACGGCCCTCTTTGTACACTTTCCTGCTAAAGTTTCTCCCAGTAGAATCTATGGCGGGCAATAAGTACTCTTGCATTAGCTGCCTGTAGTGTCCACTGCAGGATAAAGGGTTTTGAATGCACGTCTGGCTAGGTCACGTGCGTGTGAAGGATATTTTAACAATGTCTCCCACAGCAGCAAAGTCTGAATGGCTGTAGTAGCAGGTTTCCTTGCTGACTCCATGCAGATCTCCTCTTTCTCTCTCTGTAGATCTTCCAGTGATATGTTAGTTTAGTTTCTGAAGTGTTCTAGGCCTGAGAAGAGGAAGCACATGGCACAGCTTCCCTCCTCTCTCTGAAATCTCCCCCGAGACGCTCTCTCAAGTCACTGAGCCGGGGGCAGATTCTGGATCCCTACCCAACCTCCTGGAAAAGACCTGAGCCGGGACTGTTAACTTTGGCTGTGCCAGCCATCCATAGCATAACATTGAATAAAAGACCATTTGCAGATGCTGCCTTCTCTGGGATTACTGTACTTGCAGCAGTGGGTAATCACGATTATGAGAGGTAGTGGCATAGAGGCCATGAGGAGGTCCAAGCCCTCAAGTTGCATGGAGGCAGGGCAGACTGGCAGAGTAGTCTCTCAGAGACCCATAGCGGCACAACGAGGTCAGATGTGAGTAGCCTCTCTAGGGGAGAAGTTCAGCAGAGATCACAGTTCTCGACCCTGGTTTAAGGGGGTTGTCCCATCTGGGACATTTATGGTGTATCGCAAGCATATAACATAACTGTCAGGTGCGTGTCCGACCTCTGAGACCCTTCTATCTGAAGTGGAGCGAGAGCGGCTGCACATGTGGCTATTCTCAATTCACCGCTATGGGACTTCTGAAAATAGTGGAGCCGAGGCCCAACCACTTTTAATGACTGAAAGTTGTGCCACTGTTAAGACCCACACAGCACATATGTACTGCATGACTTTGCATATAAAACATGGTGTATCAAAATGCATGCAAGTATGTAAAGAAAGCACTTAAAGGTATAGCAACACCCATGAACTCATCCAAAGGGTAATCCACACCAGCTATGTCACTGAAAGGATACAGCTCTACTCTGTAAAGGGAGTGTGCTTCATTTGTACCCTCTACGGTATTACTATACTTACAAAATTTTTGGATTTTAGGCGGTGTTGCTCTTTAAACCTGAAAGACACAAAAATGGTAACGATGCAGATATGAGCCGAGAATGAGGGATTTGTGGGATATGTCGCTCTTTGTTTAGGCGTTCAGGTACAGATCACTTATTGAAGGCTGCAGATGGAGTTGTCGGGGTCAGTGACACTTCTGGCTGTTCGCCATGTGCCGAGGCTCCAGGACGGTTGACCTGTCGGCATGCAGCAGATGGCTTTGGTATATTAATGTAGAGGTTGTTGTAAACGGCAATGATAAAACATTGTCAGCTGTTTAGGAACTGCAGACCACAAAAGGGACAGTGATGAAATATGGTGTTTAGTCAGTGAGTCGCGGTGGGGTTTACTGGGCTCTTGTAGAAGGGCCACACTTGTGCACTTGGCGAGAAGTCAGTGGGGCAGATCTTACTAATCCTGTCCAGTTCCTAGACTGTGCAAACTTAGGCCCCATGCACAGAACTGTGTTTTTCGATCGCATCCGATCTGCATTTTTTGCGGATTGGACGCGGACCCATAATTTTTTTTTTTTTTTAATGGGGTCGCCAAAAATGCAGATGGCACAATGAGTGCTGTCCGGATCTGTATGTCTGTGTCACGGCCCTGCAAAAAAGATTGAGTATGTCCTATTGTCTGATTTGCAGACAAGGATAGGACATTTCTTCAGGAGCTGGAAATAAAATGGCGGCATGCATACGACTGGTGTTTTGCAGATCGGCAAAACTAATGCGGTCGTGCTCACCGTAAAATAAATGAATATTTAAAGGGAGTCTGTCAGCAGGAAATTCAGTCTTATACCTGGCACCATGCTCAGCTGAATGCAGGGGCGTATTGGCCATAGACCCTACAGGGAAATTTCCCAGTGGGCTGATGCACAGGGAGCCACCCAAGCGGTCCTCAAGCCACCAGCCGGGTACATTACAGTCTGGTGCTCTAAGCGTTAATGCCAGGAGTATCAGGCGCAGGTGCCTTACTGAATTCAACTGTATTGTCTTCCACAGGATGGTGATATTGTTGAATACTATGGCGAAGATGGCAGTAGTTTGGGCTGCACTGTGGTATTTGGTTCTGCTGGGGCAGTAATTAA
The DNA here is from genome assembly GCF_905171765.1 of Bufo bufo. NCBI lineage: Eukaryota > Metazoa > Chordata > Amphibia > Anura > Bufonidae > Bufo > Bufo bufo. Next base: position 139,714,678 of record NC_053398.1, on the reverse strand, counting down.
TGCTGCACTGTGGCGTTTGGTACACTGGGGGGGGGGGGTGTTTTGTGCTGCACTGTGGTATTGCTGGCCCTGCCTATTTGTATTGCCCTACCTTCTGTCAACTTGGACTGGCCTACAACATGGGGCTACTTTTAGGTTTTTTCCACGGCCACCAGGGGTGCACCACTAATGAGGCCAGGTGAGGCGATCACCTCAGGCAGCACCAGGTAGGGGCGAGAGAGGAAGCGCAAGGGCCATGGGCAATGAGCGCTTTCATTGTGGCCAAGGGGTTAGGTTAAGAAATTGGCATGGGGGGGGGGCTTTTCAGTTTTCGCCTCAGGCAGCAGAAAGGGTAGGTGCACCCCTGACGGCCACTTTAAGTTCCCAGTCCTCCCATGGCTGAATGTAATGATATCTTTAACTTAGTCATCCACTGTTTCATTCTGCAGAAAAAGGGCTTTTAATCCATATGTAAATAAAAAGTTAAGTGCACTGAGAGACCAAGCCACTCGGTGCACCCCCTTGCTCTTCCTGCTTCCTTTGCCAGCTCCTCCCTCTCATTGACATAACCAGGTTCCTACATAGTCCTCTTGCCTGGCCTTGTCGATCAAGAAAGAGGGGGACTGGCTGGCAGAGGAAGCAGGATGAGCAAGGGTGGTCTCGCCCTCTGTGCACTTAACTGCTAATTTGCATGTGGATTTAAAGAACTACTTCTCCCGAAAGGAGCAGCAGATCACCAAGTGAAAGGCATCATTATGTTCGGCTGAGCTAGCCCTGCAAGGCACGGTGCTTGGTTCATCAGTGACGACTCCCTCTTAGGGCTCAGGCATACAACCGTATTTTGCATGTGTCTGATCTGCATTTTGTGTAGATTTGCACACGGACCCATTCAGGAACATCTTGCGGTTAAACCGTATAGCTATTAAATGGCATAGTTGTAAACCGTCTCAAATTTTCAGGGACTGTCTAGTTTTCAGAGATGATCCCAGTAAATTTGGACTTTCCCTGGCTGGAAATCAATAGGGCTTGTATAAGCCCCACCCAGAAGTGGGTGTTCCCACCGAATTTGGCACTTTCCTAGGGATGGGGCTTAAATGCCCAAGAATGTTTGCCTTTGAAGTTCCTCCTAGTCACATCTGCAAAATATTTCATGGCTTTCAATAACGACTTGCCAACAAAACCATTTGGAATAAATGAAATGTGTTAAATTTATGTACAACGGTCTTAAATGCAATAAAATGCCCCAAAAATTTAAATTATATAAAATCAGGGACCTCAAGGACCATAAAGGAAGATAGCAGATGAGTTGGCCATAAATACCCAGATTACCGTTTGGGAGGATGAGAAGATTCCCCTTAGTATTCAAAGGGAGATACCAGCAGCTCATAAAGGAGTATTCTGCTTACAAATGGTACTGGATGGGACTCTGATTGCTGGGACCGCTATTGATTACAAGAATTAGGGATCTTGTGTTCCCCCGTTTTGAATGTAGAGGTGGTTGAGTATGCACTGGACATAGACTAACTTGTGAGCTGGAGTGCCAAGGGTGCCAGGATACGGCAGCAGGAGGCCCAAGGTGGTGTGCTGGTTTGCATGGGTTGAAGCTGTGAAGGGACTCTTTGGTGACATGGGTAGACCTTAAGGAGGTCCTGCAGAGACATAATTTTTGCATTACTGCCCTTGAATCATGAAAGTCCAGTAGACATTTGCCTGAGGATGAAGAAGTGGAAGAGTAATTTTGGCTAGACTGAAGAGTGACTATTGCCACTGTTGCCCTGCGAGTTGTACCATAGTTGTGCAACTTTTAAGGGATTGCTTACATGAGAAAATAGCTGTGTGAACCCAAACTGTTGGCTGGGCCGCCGGTGAGACCATATATTTTTGCCATGTTGGCAGTAAAGTTAACTGCAGAGACCGTCGGCGTCCTACAACCACAACTCCATCAAATGCATATGGTAGATTTGGGGAACTGTCCCGTCCTTACAGTTTTGATAGGTCTATTGCCCTAAGTTGTGTATCTCGGGTCCTAAAACTTAGCAAGGCCCAACCGTAACAGTCCCCATGAAGTTCATTGTAGACCACGTTACTACAGATGACTTGCTGCTGGAGTTATAGGTTCAGGAATGGCCTTTATCGTTGGTGGTTCTGTACTGTACATTTTCGGTGTATCCCAGTCCCCCACTTTGCCCAGTAAAAAGTTTTCTGTTGGATATTGCACTGGGGATTGTTCAGCTGTGAAGCTCCCTCACCTGTAGCGCTCATCAGGTGTTTTGCTGCCACAGTCATTCTCATTGTGGCGTACTTCAAATTTATGTCCAGGTATTGGCAAAACACTAATGACCTCTGGTCTGGCTGTCCAAAAGCCATCAGTCTTGTGGGTAATGTGGACAGCTGCGTTCGGAGGAGTGTGATTGAGTTCGGGTCTACAGAGACCTTGGAGGTGGAACTTCAGATGAGGAATCGAATCACCTCTGGCACAAAACCGGTGTTCAACACAAATGCACAAACTTATTTTTTTATTTTTCTCTGTCAGCCGCAGGAACGTTCAGTACAAAATGAAAGATTTGTAATTGCAGACTTAGCTGCACGGCTTTCCTTGGGAAATCATAAAATAGTGAGCGCAAGACGATTTATGCTGCTCATCTCAGCCAGGCCACCAGAGTCTCCATGCGCCTGCCTCGGCAAACATATATCTTGCTGCTTTGCCTTTTAAGTAATTATGAAGTTTCTTTACGCTGCAAGCAATCATTATAAAGGATGAACTGAGCAGGTTGCATTATTGCCTCTTTTATGGGAAAACATATGTCTGAATGTATTTCAGTACATCAAGATGGAGGATGGGGAAATGAGTAGATAAAATGTCTCATCTCCCTGCCCCGGTCTCCTGTGCCTCCACATGGTATCTCTCGTACCACCCAACTGTCTTTATCTTGTGCTTCCCTTGTGGCAGGCACTATGAAGTGCCTTTTGCGCTGTGGCATTAGAAGAATTCTGATATCTCTGACTTTTAGTCTAACCAGACTGTCTATTACTCTGTTATTCCTCTAGCACCGTTCTATGGAAACAGTAGGTTTAAAGAGCACACCAAATGCTTGAAATAACTTCTTTATTAACGTCAACTTTTCTTCATATATAACACTGCCACCTCCGCAGCAGATAGTCCATTTGAATAACACGTGTTGTAAAGATATCACAAGATGGCGGTATGCATAAGACGGTGGTTCAATTTTGTCATTCAACATATAAAATGGTGGATATATTTCTCTAGAGTATATGTACTCTCACTTAAAGTTATTTAAGCACTTTATGATCTCTGAGAGGTATATCTGAGGTCTAACTAATAGTTCACTTGCTGAATTTGGTCGCAATTCGCAATATGCAGTTAGCAGTAACTATTTGCAGATTGGTTGAATATGATGTGGTATGGTTGTATGCAATTTGGATTGCAATATGGAATTTGAATTTGGATTGTGAACTTTGTAGTTTGAAATTGGTGGAACTGTAAGTAAACGCACATATAACTCGTTCAGTATACAGTTCTAATCACTATATTAACAGTAGGAACATTATATAACTGTTTTAAATGCCTATTTTGGCCTCTCTGCTTCCATAAAACACAGCTCTTAGTGGAGTGAATGTCTGTTCAGCTTCTCTCTGGTGAATAATTCTAGCAGCTCCTGCTAGGGAATTTCCCACAAGGGCTGTGTGGGAGGCTGGCTGTGATTGGTCAAAACGGCTGCCCAGCAACAACAGTTTAACTCTATGCTTTCTGTTGTTTCTGCTGTTTCTGCTGTGTCATTGAGCTTACCTCACATCCATACAATGAATCTTAAAGGCAGACTATCTTTTCTGCTTCTGTGAACACAATATATAACAGTTATGACATCCAAACATGAAGTCACTGTGAATAACTCTGCTTTTGTCTTTAACACACAAACATAGGAACTGTATTAAAGTTATTGGCAGGTCTAGCTGTATAAACATATAAGCTATATTAGCAACCTAGGACAGGTCCCATCCTCTGCGCACCCTAGGTGTCCCTCGCCAGCCTCTGCGCTTCCCTAGGTGTCCCTCGCCGGCCTCTGCACGTCCCTCGCCGGACTGTGTGTCTCTCGCAGGCCTCTGCGCTTCCCTCTGTGTCCCCCGCAGGCCAGGAGCGGACAACCTGCCATATATCACAGTACATAAAAAGATGGCATCCAGTCACGAATAGGACCCCCCCACTGGACTCTTAAACCCAGAATCATTAGAGATTTAAATAAGTGACATGTTTTACAGAATCTGCTTAACTCCTCCTCCTCCAGAACATGATGCTGGAAGATCTGACTGCTTATTTCATGTGACTGTGTCCCTTTAAGCTTTCTGTAATGGTTTCATCACGACTCAAGGTCCTTTGTGGACTTTTTCCGGTCCTGTGTGCACTCACCGTTTTACAGGATTTACACTATGGAGTTAAGTGATGTCTCCTGCTATTGTCAGGGCTTCTTCCGATCGCTTAATCCTTAACTAAACCTTATTTACAGCACAGCATGGGCCCCGGTCAAACACTTCTCAGATTTGTCACCCTGGTTAGACAACTGAAGAGCAATTGCTTAAACAGCAGGATTTCTAAAGAGAGAAACATTTTCTAAGATTAAAGGAAACAAAATCATAATAGATTGACATGGTGGAATAATGCCTACTGTCCTTGGTGCAATCCACTTAGCACTTCTTGTTGCCCTCGGTAAAGCCTTTTTAGTATACATAAAATCTACCGGTCCCGAGGCATATTTTGGCGCAATGTGTTTTTGCTCCTTGGGGCTTTTTCTGACCTCATTTTGTCAACGTTATATGGATGCAACTGGAAACCAGTTCCAATGGAATCTACTTTTGGACACTGATAGACTTGTAATGATGTTGAACTGGTCACCCATGACTAGATGTCTGAAAGTTGTGCAGCTCTTCATAGCCAACAGGGGTATACTTAGAGGAATGGTGCCCCATATCAGTAACCAAAATTGCCCTTTGCCACCTTTGGACAAATAATGGGTAAAAAAAACAGCCCGTTACCATTGTGCCAATTTCACCCTCACCTTGCCAACATCAGTGCCTTCACAGGTTCTCACCACCCAACAGCAAAGAGGGTGACTACAAACGTAATATGCCCTCTCTCCTAGGGTCCCATAGTAGCTGCATGGGTTGCCTCAATGATACATGCCAAGATTTTAGAGTGCCTGTCGGGGTATGTTCACATGGGCAAAATACTCAGCAGAAGAATCTAACAAGTAGTTTGCCGTGGACTCCATGCCAGAAAAAAGAGGCTGAACCTCAAAGTCTGCACTGGGCTAATTGAATGGGGTTAATCGATGTGTTACCACCTTGCACTGTTTCGATGGGCAAGGTTGGCAAGATGCTTTAAAAAAAATAAATGGGAGGCAGACTATTTTTTATTTTTTCCACGCTGATTCTGAAAACGTCATGTGAACATACCCTTGAATGCTATGGCCACCTTTGCTCCAAATTTTGTCGTTTTCCTTTGCTTCCTGACTGTGAAACCCTTAGAGGTCTTGAATGTACTGGATAAGGCTACATGCACCCGACCGTTGTGTGTTTTGCGGTCTGCAAATTGCAGATCCGCAAAACACGGATGGCGTCAGTGTGCGTTCCGCAATTTGCAGAACGGCACAAACAGCCATTAATATAACTGCCTATTTTTGTCCGCAAAATGGGCAAGAATAGGACAGGTTATATTTTTTTTGCGGACCGCGGAAAGGAGCAACGGATGGGGACAGCACACGTAGTGCTGTCCGCATCTTTTGCCGCCCCATTGAAGTGAATGGGTCCGCATCCGAGCCGCAAAAAATGCGGCTCGGATGCGGACCAAAACAACGGTCGTGTGCATGTAGCCTAGCAGTGACTGCAATATGTCACTGTTATCCCAAACACATTCCAGAACTGTAAGGGTTACATAGCATCATAAATCAATATAATCCTATGCGACCCCGGCAGTGCTGGAAGTTCAGGCCGGGTGCTGCGCTGCGAGTCCGCAGCGTGACACCCGCTCGTATGAAAGGGCCCTTACAGCTTATGGCAGCAAGGAGGGGAAAAGGTTGCACACTGCAGATCAGAGAGTGGATGGGGGGAGGGCGTCTAAGGAGGGAAGATCACATGGGCTTTGGTTAGGCGGAAAGCACATGCAGGATAGGTTTTTAGGAGGAAGGCAGCAGCATCCTGGACACACAGATCCAGCTGGGAGAGAAGTCTAAAGCTAGGGGCAAGTTGTAAACTGAAAATCAGGGGGTCTGAAAAGGAGTGAATGACTGTTGCAATCGGGAAGTTTTCTTACTTTAGGTAACCATAGCACACTTTTTTTTTATTTTTTTTTATTATAATTATTTTAGTTTTTTGGAGTTAAAATATTCAGCCTGATATTCATTGGGTGGCCGATGTAAATTAGATATCATTCCTCTATAGAAGTCTCAGAGACCTGGCGAAGAGTTATTCACACCCTCCTTAGCACTGACTATAATGGAGCGATGTGTACGGCCCTTGTGGCATTCATGTGTAAAATGCTCCATTAATTCCCCTCGTGCTCCTTCCCATTTCTTAATCAATTGGCCCTAACAATAGTCATCGGCTCAGAATTATAATCTCATTTACTCCCGGCCAAGAGGAATAATTTGAAATAAATGGAATTGCGCACCCTTTAAAACCTTTATAGAGGACAGGACCTTTTGACTGCGAGTCTGATCTCGCTTTATGATTTTTAATTATTCTGGTTTTCCGACGCTCACTTGGATTTTTAGCGGGTTCTAATTCCTGGTTAATTTTACTTTCTCAGTAACAATTAGCACTAATTTATCACATCCAGCACTTTGCATTATCTTATTATTGATGCATAATTAGGGAGATGTGGACATTTTTGGATTGCCAAAGTATATTGTTTTTATGGCTTTGTTTGTGTATATATATTATTGCCGTGCAAAAGTTTGTCAGGTGTGAAAAAAATGTTGTAAAGTAGGAATGCTTTCAAAAATAGAAGTGTTAATAGTTTATTTTCATTAATTAACAAAAAACAAAGGGAATAAACGAAAGAGAAATCCTAAATCCGATCAGTATTTGATGTGACCGCCCTTTGCCTTCAAAATGGTGTCCATTTTTCGAGGTTCACTGGCACGCCGTGTTTTTTTTAAAGGAACTCTGCATAGAGAACTAAACACAGATCTTCTGTAGATGTAGGCTTGCTCAGATCCTTTTGTCTCATCATGTAATCCCAGACAGACCGGATGATGGTGAGATCAGGGCTCTGTGGAAGCTCCTTATTCTTCATTACGCTGAAGATAGTTCTTAGGGCTCATGCACATGACCGTATGTATTTTGCAATCCGTGTTCGTGTGCATTCCGTATTTTGCGGAACGGAACAGCCGGCCCCTAACAGAACAGTCCAATCCTTGTCCGTAATGTGGACAATAATAGGACCTGTTATATATATATTTTTTTTGCGTAACGGACAAACGGAAACTGAATGCATGCGGAGTAACTTCAGATTTTTTTTGCGGACCCGTTGAAATGAATGGTTCTGCATACGGTCCGCAAAAAAAAAAAAAATGACCGGACATGGAAATGCATGAGCCCTTAATGACATTGGCTGGATATTTGGGGTGGCTGTTCTGCTGCAGAATAAATTTGAAGCCAATCGGACGCCTCCCTGATGGTATTGTCTGATGGATAAGTATCTGTCTGTATTTCTCAGCATTGAGGACATGATCAATAAAGACCAACAGAATCTAATATATAAAGCTGGGTGTGTGTGTGTATGTACAGTGCTGCCCATAATTATTCATACCCCTGGCAAATTTTGACTTAGTTACTTTTATTCAACCAGCAAGTAATTTTTTGACGGGAAATGACATAGGTGTCTCCCAAAAGATAATACGACGATGTACAAGAGGCATTATTGTGGGAAAAAAACATTTCTCAGCTTTTATTTACATTTGAGCAAAAAGTGTCCAGTTCGAAATGATTCATACCCTTCACAATAATCAACAGAAAAGCCTTTATTGGCTATTACAGCAATCAGACGCTTCCTATAATTGCAGACCAGCTTTTTGCAGGTCTCCACAGGTATTTTTGCCCGTTCATCTTTAGCAATGAGCTCCAAATCTTCCAGGTTGGAGGGTCTTCTTGCCATCACCCTGATCTTTAGCTCCCTCCACAGATTCTCAATTGGATCCAAGTCTGGACTCTGGTCGGGCCACTCCAAAACGTTAATGTTGTTGTCTGCTAACCGTTTCTTCAGCACTTTTGCTGTGTGTTTTGGGTCATTGTCATGCTGAAATGTCCACTGGTGTCCAAGGCCACGTTTCTCTGCAGACGGCCTGATGTGGTCGGTGAGAATCCTCATGTATTGCTCTTTTTTCATGGTGCCGTTTACTGTGATTGGGTTCCCTGGTCCATTGGCTGAAAAACACCCCAAAGCATTAGGTTCCCACCACCATGTTTGACAGTGGGGATGGTGTTCTTTGGGTTGAAGGCTTCTCCTTTTTTACGCCAAATGAAGGAAACCTAATTGTGACCAAACGATTACATTTTTGTTTCATTTGACCATAACACAGAAGACCAGACGTCGTCTTCTTTGTCCAGATGAGCTTTTGCAAAGGCCAAGCGAGCTTTTGTGTGCCTTATGTGGAGAAGTGGCGTCCTCCTTGTTCTGCAGTGTCCGTTGGATTGTCTGCCTTGAGACATTGCCACCAGCAGAGCCCAGATTCACCAGGACGGCCTTGGTGGTGATCCTTGGATTCTTTTTCACCTCTCTAACTATCCTCCTGGCCAGCACAGGTCACTTTTGGCTTCCGACCAAGTCCTCTGAGATTTTCCACAGTGCGGAACATCTTGTATTTTTTAATAATACTTTGCACTGTAGCCACTGGAACCTGAAAACATTTAGAAATAGCCTTGTAGCCCTTCACTGCTGTAGGAGCGCTTTAAAGGAAATCTGTCACCAGGATAATCGCTATTGAAGTAAAGCCATGGCCTAATAGCACTTAGTGCCTTATTTCAAGATGTGATTTTGTTCCAGCAATAGATGTTTTTATCCTCTGAAAATCCAGTTTATTTGGTATGCAAATGAGCCAGTAAGTTGCCCAGAGGGGCGTCACTCTTGCAGGAAAGGGCCAAGACACGCCCCCTTCCACAATGTGTCCACCTGCAAGACTTAAAACCCCGCCCCCAGGTCCTGCTGAGCCATGCCCCTGATCTGGTTAGGTCACGCCCCCTCCCACTCCTGAGCCAACGGGGGATTGAAAAAATGAAGGTAAAAATCAACTTCTGCAGGGATGGGAGGCAGGGTGACTTTCTCCCTGCAGCTTACACTCAGACAGCACAGTCTTGGAGTGAGCTGTTCGAAAGGACACGCCCCAGATGCAGTTAGACCACGCCCACTCAGCCGACTGATTGAAAAAATAAAGTTAAAAATCAACTTCTAGGTTGTGCTAGGCCACACCCCCTCCACTCAGCCGACGGGGATTCAAAAAATGAAGGTAAAAATGGACTTTCGTCAGCTGCAGAGGTGGGAGGAGGCTGACTTTCTCCCTGCAGCACGCACTCAGACAGCACAGTGCTGCTGTCTTAGGCTACATGCGCACGAACGTTGTTTGTTTCCGTGTCAGTTACGTTTTTTTGTTGTTTTTTTGCGGATAAGATGTGGACCTATTCACTTCAATGGGTCCGCAAAAAATGCTGACAGCACTGTGTGCTGTCCGCATCAGTATGTCCGATCCTTAGCCCCGCAAAAAAAATAAAACATGTCCTATTCTTGTCCATTTTAGGCATTTACAATGGATCCGCAAAAAAAAATGGATGGCATACGGATTTCATCCGTTTTTTATTTTTGCAGACCGCTAAACACATACGGTCATGTGCATGTAGCCTTAGAGTGAGCTGTTCAAAAGGACACGCCCCCGATCCAGTAAAGGCCACTGTTAATGGGGCAGGCCCCTGTGGGGGTCCAATTTTAAGGGACGGGGCACCGTTGGGGGGGGGGGGGGTCACTCAGTGTTAAGGGGTGGAGGTCAGTGTTTTGGGGGCGGGGTGCTGTGGGTGTCACTGTTATAGTGGATAGTGTTGATATCTTTTACCGACACAAACATTAAATGAAATAGATTAAATATACCCGAGCGAAGCCGCGTCCTTCAGCTAGTTATTAATAATAAAGAAGTTTCTATTTTTGTACAACCCCTTTAAGGACCATTTCAGCCATAATGTGACCGCATTTTAGCGTCTCTATTACGGTCGCAATTGTTCTAATGAAATGACCATAGATCGCCGTACAGCTGCGGGGGCTCCCAGTGATGTCATAATGCAGACCCTAAAATTCAGCCTGAAAGTTGAACTAGAGCGATATTCACACACATGGTTTTCCAGCACGTTTGTTGCAGTTTAGAACATCATTTTTTAAGCGGACCTTTCAACTTCCCGGACATGTTTTACTTGCATTTGCCATGTAATAACAATTATGACTCCATCGTGCTATTCCTCTATAAATCCTACTAGAACTTGACTGAATTACTAGCTGCTCGTAATGAAGGTCCAGATGGCTGTTACATTGAGGGTGTCCCTGCACAGTCGGACACTATCTAATCGGTGCAGCCAGTGTCAGACGCCTAACTGGACCTTCATTGCAAATGTCTAGTAACTCATTCATAACTTCTAGCAAGAATAATAAGGAATGGTATAATTACATGGGGAATGTGCAGTACCCCGGTTCTGGGAGTATCTGCAAAGTTTGGTTTGTTATATAATTTTTTGTAATGTTAATGCTATGAACTGCGCAGGCAAGTCGTGGCCCTGCACTCTCTGAAGCTCACGGAGTGCGCTGGCTTCACCCCTTAGCTCCAGAAGTGTCCAGTCAGAGTAACTGTAGAGAGCTTGGAAGGAGAAGTGTCAATGTGCTCCTCTACTATATACTCCATGTACAAGTCCTGGAGTCTCTGCCACATCCTAAAGCTCCAGGAGATGCAAGCAAGAAATAGAGGAGGATTTGCATGGCTGCAGCAAGAGAGAGATGGCAAAGTAACTAACTGAGTGCTAGGTGATCCAGACCCTGCTGCTGCAGAGGTGAAACAAGTTAAGACACCCTATGCACCCCAGACTAGTGGACACTACAGCTACTGTTGACAGATTGTACATGCAAGCCAGAGGTCTTAGTAACAGAGATTTTAGCAAGAGGAGTAACCAGAGGGCCATTGCTGCATCTAACTGCCTATCTTATGCTTGGACTGCCGTGCTGCCGCCAGAACTGCGCCCCATTATAGTCAATGGCGACGGAGCAGCAGTCCGGGGGCACAAGTTGACCTAGCGGCAGGACGGATCCGACATGCTGTTCGTCTGCCGTACTCCCCTGCTGCTAGTGTGAAACTAGCCCTACACCACACACTGGCCATTGCATTTCCAGCACGAGCCCTGCTTAGCACCCAAATGGACATTAACCCTATGGGCACCCCTGAACTACCATCAGACAGGGCCCACAGCTACAGGGAGTGTCCCTTCACTGCACTGACCCCAGGGAGTGACGGCCTGAGGGAGTCCGCCGTGGCTCCTCATCATCAGGGCCACTACCACTCCCATCAGGGTCTTGCTGCAAACGCAAGTAGCTACTAAAACGGACAAGTTAGGAGAGACGGCGGCTCCTTTTTAAGGTCAAAGGCCCTGTGATCAGATATTACTTCAATATCTATGGCACATTATTAAAAAACCAAATGACTGTGTTTTGTCTTATAGGAAATGACCCTGGAGGAGCGAATGGCGATCACCGATCTGGCAAAGTGCGACTTTACCGAAATATTTGGTTATCACAAAAGGATAACGGATGAAAGAAAAAATCGCACCAAGGAAGAAAAAATGGTAAAATACATGTAGATCGATGACTTTGCCCTTTTATTAATGTAACCAGAGGTGTATCCGCAACCATTGTACACTGGAAAGTTCTGTGACTTCCCAATACACCTTGAGCTTTAATTTCTAGGCATTTTCAGGATCTCTGTTTGCTGTCCATGAATACTCCTTTCCCATTGAGCCTGAAAATATGTCCTTGCTGCTCACCAGTGTCCATTGGACCGGATAAAGAACATTTTTTTTATTTTTATTTTTTAGCCTTTGGATTTAAACAAGAATTTTCCCATTGCTTACAGCAAGCAGAGATATTGAAAATATCTATAACAATTAACATAGTTCACTTAAAACTTGAAGTCCCATTGAACTAGCTCAATTGGCAGCAGTGCATGACAAGCTCATGTAAGCATTGTGCCTAGAATATATGGGCTCCTAGGAGAACCGCTCCCCCCAACCAAATGAGCCTCAGGACCCATGTCCACCACTACTGCACAGCAGAACTCTACAGCTACTGGAAGTGCAGCACTTTTCGCATTACGGGACCTAAACCGTTCTGAAGATCACTTTTCAGCTTTGCCCTGTAGACTGGGACAGAGTTTTCAGAGTTGTCTCATTTAATTTCCTGTCCTCTAATGATGGTGATAAATAATGTCTATATTGAACTGCAGCATTGTTACATTATGTACAGAAATAAGGCCCTATATGCAGCTTCCCCCAATTGCCTGGTCTCTATGGGGAGGGGGCAATACTCCATCACTTATTGCAGACTCTAATGGACTCTTCAGATTAGAAAATAATGTTTTTATGCCGATTTCTAAGCGTCTGGTGGAAAGAATTGCCAGCAAAAAGTTGGGATTTCTTTTATTTCCCTTCCTGAAGATGAAGATAAATGAGGGTCGGTTTTAAAGCTCCTGGAATTTGTGAATTTCCGCTGGGATGATTAATTGCTTGGATCTCGGGCAGAGCAGATATCGGCAGCCTCTGTGCGCGTTCTTGCCAGCGTTGCTAAAACCTGATGAACAGTAACACCTGTCACCCAATTCCTCAGCCATGAGTCTCAGATGGTGACAAATGCCTGCGGAGGACCATTTCCAAAAAGGCAAGGGTATTAAAGGGCAAGGCCAGGCGTTTTTCTATTGACGCTGCGCTGTAGGTGTCATTCTGGAATGCTTAATGGCCAAAAGGGACATCTTAATGGTCTAAAACCATGAAGGCAGATAGGTCTGCGTAGGAGCTGCATGCTCAGAACAATATGATTTTTTTTATATGTTTTTTTTAATTATTTCTACTCTAAGGGGCACATTTATTAAGACTGCCGGTTTAGACGCCGGCCTTAATAAAGCCCCATAGCTGGCGGAGGATCGGCTGAAGTTTTGAACAGGCGCCGGCTTCTTCCTAACTTTGGCGTATCCAGCGCTGCTTCCTAGCTGTCTTACATTTAGACCATTTTCTATGCCTAAAACGGGCGTAGAAAATGGTAAATGAGACGGGCCTACCACGCCATGCCCACAATTTTAGACCTGGCGTGAGCAGGGAGAAGTCTCAGATAGCACCGCCAGCTGCGCCTGAAATGCACCCAATATAGGCGTATTTCAGTATAATAAATGACCCCCCCAAAAAAAAAAAATTATTCAAAGGCTGATATAGCTTTCTGTGTTAAAATTTTCTCCTATGGGTTTCGACACATTAAATCCAAATTTACGGTTGATGGTCCAGAAAATCTTATAGAAAGCCAGAAAATCTTAGTCTGTAATCAAGGTGATCTGTTGGATACTGGATTTTACTATACCTTACTGTAGGGGTCGGCAACCTCCAGTGCTTCAGCTGTTGAGACACTACAACTCCCAGCAGGCTACATTCACTTGTATGGGCGTTCTAAGAGCAAGTGTGCATGTTGAGGCTTGTAGTTTCACAACTTTGGTTGCTGACCCCCGACCTTACTGTGTAAACTTGCATAAAATTGAAATTTTAATTATGTGTTGCCTCGAAGGCCAAGTCCACACCCCACAGAAGTTTTCCACTTCGGATTTGAAAATCTCCCAGGTGCTCAGTTTTTCCATGAAAAATCCCATCTGCTGGCCTGCAGTTGTTGAACCCCTGCGCAAATCTGCAGATAAAAATCTGCTGCTTTTCAGTCCTGTGTGGATTTTGCCTTATGCTCTTGTCACATCCAGAGCTGCATTAAAAATCCAGCCTACTTTAGGAACCAGGTTGCCGTCAGACATGCGACAGCTTCATTGTGTCACTGTTATTTGAGCTGCTGCAGAATTGTGCGTGTGCTTTGAAAGCGAGTGGAGAAGGGATCAATAAAATATCCCACTGTTTAGTAGGTTTCCCGTAGATTTATCTTTTAGTGGTATGATTCAACTGTATGGTTAGCAATGGTGGGGAGGGGGCTCTGGAGAAATGAAGGGCTGGGGGTGCATGGAGCATTTCTTGAGCGTTGCTGATTTATCTGTGTAAATAGAAAGTTACGGAATATCGGGACAGTCGCAGATTTTACACCTATGGGGTCTGGATAATCAGAACCCCCATTATGTTCCTGCACTACCAGGGGCTGATTAGCTGTTTGTGGAGGAATATAAATAACTTCCACCCGCTGCTGAAGGTTCGGGGCAATGTTTACTGTAAAGTTATATATTTAAAGGGAACCTGTCACCGGGATTTTGTGTATAGAGCTGAGGACATGTGCTAGCAGCCATCTAGCAACCCATCCGCAATACCCAGTAGTCCCCATAGCTCTGTGTGCTTTTATTGTGTATAAAAAACGATTTGATAGATATGCAAATTACCCTGAGATGAGTCCTGTACGTGAGATGAGTCGGGGACAGGGTTAATTTGCATATGTATCAGCTCTGATACATTTATGGGGACTGGGTATTGCGGATGTGCTGGCGGCCATCTAGCAACCCATGTCCTCGGCTCTATACACAGAATCCCGGTGACAGGTTCCCTTTAATTCCGAAATCCAGTGGCCAGTGCAGTGCCTGATGGGAAAAGAAACTGCTCTTTACACAAGTACGAATTAGTAAGAAAATGGCACTTAAAGGGAACCGGTCATCAACTTGAGGGCAGCATAAAGTAGTGACAGAAATGCTGATGTCAGCGGTGTGTCACTCATCAGCTAAAGGTAAGTGGTTGCCGAGAACCAGCATCATAATCATTGCAGCCCAGGCCTTGAAAAGAGTCAAATCTACCTGAGAAGAGTCCTGGTTATTATAATCTCCTGCTCCCCCCGTCCATCTGCTGATGATTGGCAGTTCTCTCCTAGAGAGAAAGAGAGAAAACTCGGTATTAGACTGTCAGCCATCAGCAGGTGGGCCGGAGAGCAGGAATTCATGATTAACCAGGACTCTTCTCAGGAGGCCGTGACTCTTTTCCAGGCCCAGTCTGCAATGATTGTGATGTTGGTTCTCGGCAACCACTTACTTTTAACTTTTAAATGACCGACCGCTGAAATCAACTCGCCTGTCTCTACTTTATGCTGCCGTCAGTATGGGCACCATAAAGTAGATGACGGGTTCCCTTTTAAGAGCAAACCCGTCACCATGAAAATCCAGCCTGATCCGTGCAGCGCTGAGCAGACTTAAATATTAGCTTGTGGGGAACGATTTTGTAAAAGCTGTCATTTCTTCATGAATATTTCTGCTGGTTCTGACCTTGAGTCCAGTGGGTGGTCCTATCCGTGATGAGGACCGCCCACTGGACTCCTAAGCCCAGAATGCTACAGAATCTTTTCCCATAAGAGTGCACAGTACCTCAATCTGCTAAGCGCCTCCTGCTCTGTAAACGCTGCAGGTTCCCTATAATTACAACAAATTAAGACCTACTGATATGATTGGTATTAATGGCCGATTCTGTGTGGCAAGGTTTACTTTTAGTGTTTCTTTCCTTTTAATTCTTCCCTTTTTAAAGAGGACCCGTCGCCTCTCCTGACATTGTCTATTTTAGTACTGCTTCTGGAGCATCTGTTCTTATGACTCCACGCTGGCCAATTCCTTTATGTCTACTAGAAGTTTATGAATTGTCAGCAGCTTGCAGTAAAGGTACAGGTGGGTGTTACCAGTGGGGGGGGGGGGGGGTGTCCTGCCACTCTGACAGCAGCAGCACTGATTGGACAGAGTCAGACACACCCGCTACTGGTAACACCCAGCAGTACCTTTACTGCAGACTTCTGGTAATTCATTCAGCACTTCTAGCAGGAATAATAAAGGAATGGTACAGCACAGTCATAACAATAGATGTTCCAGAACTGTTATTACATGGGGAGTGCAAGTAGCTAATAAAACTGACATGTCAGGAGAGATCGCGTCCAGGATCGCCTTCACCCTCTGCCACCAATGAGATCCCGCTGAGACGTCCGGGGAATACAATGTGGCTAGATTTTTTTTCTACTCCTGAATATGTAATACTGTACGGAAAAATAAGTGATGTATTCTGAGCGGATCCTTTTCCATTCAGAATGCATTAGGGCAAAACTGACCCGTTTTGGACCGATTGTGAGATCCCCGAACGGACCTCGCAAACGGAAAGCCAAAACGCCAGTGTGAAAGTAGCCTTAACGGAGTATGCGTACTGCACACTGAAGACCTTCGGGAGAGGCCAGGAAGCTGGAAAACATCTCTGCAGCTCAGCTCCTCTGACATTGATTGGATAAGATGTCTAGAATTATAAAATCTTCATAGTTTAGTAAACTTTTTATGCTTCTAAGTTTTGGGCAGCTGCTGGCACCGAACCCTATACAGTGTAGTGTCTGGCATCGGCATACTATGGCTCAGTTTCTCCCTCCCTACTGCCTTGGTGCGGTTCTCCTCCGCCCTGCCTGGCTACCATTTTGCCCTGACCCAGCGGGTACTCCCAACTTTTTAGGATGAGGCTTCATCAACAGTGATTAGCATGCAGCTCCTCCTTCCTCAAATTTCCTTTTAAAAGATGTTCTGCAGCATGCTAGCGTGCCCAGGGATGTAACGAGTGCAGATTAGCTTGCAGTTTCATCCGGGGCCCTGGTGCCTGAAAGAACCATCAATTCACAGGACAAACTAGAGTGGGTGCAGAGGTAGAAGTCGCATCCAAGCCCGAAGGCGCCCAGAAGACCCTTCTGCTGTATATGAGGAGGCAGGTACTATATATAACGTGTGGTAGTTGGGACCCGCAGTCTTATATCCTGAGATTACACTAATAAATATATATTAGGGACCGGATATTCATGCAGTGCCGTGATATATCACTGGACTATGCTGCACGTTGCTCAGATGTCCCCCCCCCTTTTAGATATTAAAGTTACAAATCTTCCTCTTATTTTATTTTTAATCTCTTGGCAGAAACTGAAGGAAGAAAACGCCAAGATCGTGGAGGAATTTGGCTTCTGTCTCATGGATCACCACAGGGAAAAAATCGGAAACTTTAAAATTGAGCCCCCAAGTTTGTTCCGTGGGAGAGGTGACCACCCTAAGCAGGGTATGCTGAAGAAGCGCATTTTACCTGAAGATGTGATCATCAACTGCAGCAGGTAAGTGGGTTCCGGTGGAGTAGAGCAATGATGGTCACCGTCAAGTCTTCCAACTGGAGACGGCTGTTTCTGACGCTCTGATCTGCCTCGTAATTGGGGTCCTGGTGATGTCCGTATGCTCTATTAAGATATATATGCGTAAGGGAGGCCAAAGGTTGTCCATCCAACTTCTCGATCCACAGGCTCTAAACCGTGGAGGACCAATCTTTGTCCAGTGTGTGCGTCTCTGCTACATTCATCTCTATGGGACTGGGAAAGAGGATCATTGTATAGCTCGGTCATCGTCATGGGGTTGAAGGGTACAACAAAGCGCATACTTGAACTCCAATCTCCTGGTCGCGGGGGTCCCAGCAGTCAGACCCCCAGAGGGTTCTTCTGCAGTTGCAGATTTCTCTTGGAAGCCCTCTACAGATCAGTCCCACATTTTGCCCCCCTTTCATTCACTCAACGCTTTGACCCGTTGATTGGCATGGGCAACCTTTCTTCCCTTAGCCTCATTCAGACGGCCTCCTTTCACCCGGGAGTCTTATTGGCTTTAGTTAGTTGTCAGTTAGGCCGGCTGTAATACAGTCCCTAAAACATAGCCGTCTGAATGAGGCCAAAGAGAAGTGAGATTGCAGTTGTATCCCACTCCACAGCACCTCTCCGGAAATGGTTTCCAGGCTGCAGGGGTTTTCTGAGCCCCCTGGATCCATTTGGAGACCACCTTGTAGAGCCCACTCTGCATAGAAAAAAAATGGGCGCTGCCAAACCATAGGTGATGAAGAAATAGGGTAATAAAAAATGGCTGCAAAATAACAAAGGGTAAAACCAAGGGCTATATTAAGAATGTGTTTTTGCCCTGCTTTAGGTTACTGTCGGGCATTGTAACTCTTGCCACAAACTATGGAGGGGGGGGGATAAGGGGCTTCACGGGGTCTTACTCGTTTATTACTGCCTGATCAACCAAACATTGCACAAATGCATTTTAGCAAATGATTGTTGGTAAGAACCAACACGTACCCAAGGTAGACGTTCATTCTGTCGTTTACCAAACCACCCGTATCGGTGATCGGCAACCTTCGGCACTCCAGCTGTTGTGAAACTACAATTCCCAGCATGCTCCATTCATTTCTATAATGAATAGGGTTTTGCTATGGAGCAAATTCACTGGTAGAGGCGGTCTTGATGTCAAATCGAATTCTTCTTTATTTGAAGATGGCACGTGAAGAAAAAACGCGTTTCGGGGACAAACAGTTCCCCTTCATCAGGTTTTTCTATTCATTTCTATGTGACTTCTTAGAAGAGCAGAGCAAGTATGCATGCTGGGAGTTGTAGTTTCTCAACAGCTGGTGTGTTGCAGGTTGTCTACCCCTGACCTATATCATCTTAGCTGGGAATAGCTAGGCTTTCTTCAAAGGGGCATTTTCATACTGTCTGTATACCAATCTTGCGTGGCTGGATGAATAGAAACTGCCAAGCTGAATGTGCTACAGCCAGGCATGCTCAACCTGCGGCCCTCCAGCTGTTGCAAAACTACAACTCCCAGAATTATCAGACAGCCTATAGCATGGCATTGTGGGAGTTGTAGTTTTACAACAGCTGGAGGGCCGCAGGTTGAGCATGCCTGTGCAGCTACACGGTCTCCAAAGCTCCCATACATCTCTAAGGTGAAACTATGTAGCACAGCCCATCGTGGCCACCTCATAAGGCCTAATACCAGACTAATGAGGGCAGAGTGTGTTTGGTGGCCCCTTTCCCTCAAAGTATTACATCCTTGTATGTTATGCATGTAAGGAGTCCCTTAAGGTATTTTTGTGGTTTCCTCATACTGTACATTGTGTCCCCATATGGTCACTTTGTGATTATCCCTTCCATTTTGGTGGCCTGTTTTAACTTTTGTGTTAATTGTGGCGGATGAGTTGCCGTGTTTGGCATTGGCCCCAAACCCGGTCAATTGTCACTTGGAAACATGGCGTCAAGGTTGCTAGCTATCAGGAGGAGGGGTGCAGGATTGGTGCTGTGTTGGGGCAGTGTGATAGTGCCGAGTGGTGTGCTGGGAGGGAACTGTAGGAGGAGGAATTGAGGCAGAGAATGGGGGGTAACCATATGTAGAGCCAGAGGGACCTGCTGCCTGCATTGCAGAGCAGCAGGCCTGTGTACAGCCACCATGAGACAAGCCAGTAGTAAGGCTGACCAGAGACCGCCACGGACCTGCCCAGAGTTGGACTGAACAGAAAGACGGAGGTGTTTAGGCTCTGTATCTAACCCTAACATGATGGCGGTACAAATCTGATCAATATGTATTCAACTGACAATCTCAATGCCATTGGAAGGTGTCTTCCACCAAGACTCCACCTGGTAGAAAATCACTAAAGACTTCTGGATGGATTGAACTTTCACTCTGCCACCCCTTCCATTTGAAACTTTCAGACAAACTTTGCATAATATGAATATATTTTTGGTTAGTGAGGCGCAAAGTCCGGTCGAATTAGAAGGGAATTCAAAATAATGTTTTTTGACAGCGGGTGGAAAGCAATAGCCGTCATCTTGAAAATGTACTATTAAAAATTGGAGGAGTTCAGCCATTTATCAGAGAGAGAAGAAAGTGCAATTAAAATTAGACTGCAAAGAAACTTGAGTGTATGAGCGCAGGCAGCAGAGACCTCGGAATACAAAATCACAGCTGGATGCTTTTGAAATCCTGGAATTCACTTAAGTGGTTTAAGAATTATTGCCAATAATGCTACAATAGTAAGAAAATTCTTGTCCACCTCCATAGACCCGCAGAACGGTAAAGTGACAAACGCGTTGGGTGTCTGCATAATCCTCCAAAAAGGCGATGGCTTGTCGAAGGGAAAGAGCCGGCCACTTCAGAACCAAGGACAGCTCCCAGCTCATTAGAGGAGAAGATCTCCTCCGGGTTTTGTGGAAATGCTTTAAAGAGGTTGTCTCGCCTCAGACAGCGGAGGCATATCGCCATCCAATGTCTGAAAGGTGCGGGTCCCACCCCTGAGACCCGCACCTATCTTTGGAACGGAGCCCGTAAAGTGAAGGACTCGCTTGCGCGGCTGCCCTCCATTTATTCTCATGGGAGCGCCAAAAATGTCCAAGGGGCGCCACTGCTCCATTTACTTCTATGACCCAGCGCTCCCGTAGGAATTAACTGAGGGTGGCTGTGCCATTCTGAAGATGGGTGTGGGTCCCACCTCTGGAACCTGCACCTATCAGACATTGTATATCCTAGCGATATGCCCCCAATGTCGGAGGCGAGACAACTTTTTTGAGGGGTTGCCTAGCATGCTCTCCCACCCGTCGGACATCACCTGTGGAGAGGACGCGTCTGCACGTTGGGTGGTCGGGTTGCCCAGGCAGTCGTCTGAAGCCCACTGAGTATTATGCACAGGTCCTACGCAGACCTGTAAAAGAATAAGCCTGCACAACCCTTTTAAAAGGATCGTCTGAGTGTTTACCACTGACCTGTCCTCGGGATAGGTCATCAGTATGTGATCAATGGGCTTCAGCACCCCTGCTGATCAGCTGTTTGAAGAGGTTGCGGAGCTCTGGTGCAGTACGGATCATTGCCTTATTCCTAAGCCAGGGACGTCGCGTTCGTAGGTCCTAAACTCAGACTTTAACTGAAGTTCGAGCTATTTATGAATTTATTATTTTCCGTTATAACATAATTCTTAAGACAGAATGCAAAAACTGACACCTTTAGAGACCTTCTGTTCTGCTCCCATAGACTTCTATTATGACGGAATCCCTTTAAAGGTTTCCCTTTTGCATTCCATCTTAAAGATTATGTTCTTTTTCGATATAAAGTGAAGTTCAGGTCCCTGTTGACTTCAATGGGGTTTGAGTTCGAGACCCGAACTTTCACGGGTGCGCTCATCCCTACACACTGTAGGAATCCGAACAGTAATATGCTCTAAGGGTCACTTAAAGGAGTAAGGCGTTTTCCCGGCGAGTATGAAAAGTCCTACTGCCCCCTCTCGCATATGTTGCGACGCTGCGTTGCTCTGCTCCCCGCTCATTTCCACTTTTGTGCATGTTGAGCGCAGTAGAAATCGGAGCAGCGCCAGAATGGCAATGGTGGGGAAAGGGAGTGTGTTTTTTTTTTTTGTTTTTTTTTTGTTTTTTAACCCATTGTACAAAATGATGCACAAAATTTCATAAAACTATGTCTATGACAATTTTAGTGATACATTTTCTTCATCCGGTAACTCACAAGGACAGAGTGTGTGATTGCCGCTTTTCCGCCCGCCGCGTGCTTTTCCTCTGCCTGCTGAGCAACGTCTGAAATGGGATTAGCGGTCTACTCGTCCCGCGATGTCAAAACATCTCACCCAGAAGACAGGACAGTTAGGCAAATTAGAAAGATGTTGTGGCATGCAGAGAGCAGCGGGAAGGTGCAGAGACTGCAGACAAGGGGATTACACAGAGACGGCTCCCTCCTCCGCAGGGATAGAATCCAGTCCAGCACTCCCGCCAGGTTTACCATGTTTGTCGTTTGAAAGAATTTTTTAAAAGGCGACTGAAACGAATGTATGACATGAAAATCTTATCAGAGGGTGAATGTTACGGAGCTATACGCCATGTGCATCCTTCCGCAGCAGCGTCCTATGGCAGGATGTGATTGCTTAAAGCCAGTGTACGAGATTAGTAAAAAAAGAAAAAAGGTTGCTTTCTACCAGAAACGGCGCCACTCTTGTCCATGGGCTGTGTATGGTTTTGCAACTATTGGGGCAGAGCTGCAATACCAGACCCAGCCTGTGCAGGACAATGGCGCTGTTTCTGGAAGAAATCAGTATTTTTTTTTTTAGAATTTCTTACAGTCCCTTTAATTAAAGCCCATCAGTCAGCAGATTTGTCCCTATGACACTGGCTGACCTGTTGCGTGTGCTCCTGGCGGCTGAAGGCATCTGTGCTGGTCCCATGTTCATACGTGCCCGCATAACTGAGAAAAATTATTATATGCAAATGAGCCTCTAGGAGCTTCGGGGGCGTTGCCGTTGCACCTAGAGGCTCTGCTCTCTCTGCACTTTGACAGATTCAGGCAGTGTAAACATAATTACCACTAGCAATCAAGGTGAAGAGGGCACGGCAGTTGCAGAGAGAGCAGAGGCTGTAGGTGCAATGGCAACGCCCCCGTTGCTCCTAGAGGATCATTTGCATATATTGAAACATAATTTTTCTCAGTAATGCCCGGGACATATGAACATGGGACCAACACAGATGCCTTCAGCTGCCGAGCGCACATGTAACAGGTCAGCCAGTGTCATAGGTACAAAACTGCTGACAGATTCCCTTTAAAGGGAAGTCTAGACTCCTCCTGTTCATGTGCCTTTTTGGGGTATGTTAGGAGAGCAGTCAGTCAGAGAAGTGTCCTGCGCTTTCTCCTTGTGACGACTCTTGGCTCCATTCCTGACTAAACTACTACTGGTGACCATTCTGGTGACCCTGACCTGGGAATCGAATCGGGGAATCCATACCTCCTTGAGAGGTTAAAGGTGAAGAACGGGGAGATTCCTTACACTACATGCATGCATTATCGAGTGCGCCATATCCCTCAGCTGAGATTTAAAGGGGCTGCCCACAGTTACATTTTGTTGTTTTTAATGTAAAAAAGAAGCCATGTTCTTCATCGCCGTTCCAGCACTGATCTGGTCCTGACTCCTCTCCGTTTGCCGGTCCTGGCTCGACACACAGGAAATGCCCAGCCAATCAGAGGCAGTTCACCACTTCCACCAATGATTTAGGCATTTCCTACCTGTTGAGTTGGGACAGGAAGTGGAGAACCGCAGGGGCTGGAGCGGCAGTGGGGGGGGGGGGGGGGGGGAGAGAGTATGGCGTCTTATTTTTAACCCACGGTGAGCCATGAAATAGTGCTGCACAACCCCTTTTTAAATGTCAGTTTTAACAGTCCTGCAGCGTTTTCTGGATTGTGCACTTGTCCTGTCATTTTGGTTTTTAAGGGGGGTTGTGAGAGGGGTGGGGGGGGGGGGGTTATGGCATCTTGGGACATTTTGTGGTCGTGGCTCCTCTCGGAAACCTTTAACCATTTGCTGTCAGAGGAGAAGGTGGAAGGAATGCTGATAAATGCTGCAAAGATAAAACGCAGAGGGGGGGGGGGGGGGGGCGGCTCGATACCATTCCATGATTCAGCTGCCGCGTTCCTTCCCGTCCAGGCAGAATCATTACGGCTTTGATGCTCTGGAAATGCAGCGAGGAGGCGAGCGGAGAAACCGTAGGGAAGTATTGATGGCCGAGATTAACCAGACTGCAGGTTTAACGCTGGAATACTAAGCAGGGATGGCTGGGGGATCAGTAAGGCCTCATAACGTTTTCATTCAGATGTCCAAAAATCAAATCGATCCCTGTATGAGTGACTTGTGTCTCCATCGGTACGATAAGAGGCTGCAAAGATGGGTCGTCATTGTGTGATCAGTGAGGGGGTGATCGGGACCCCAAGGGCATCACTACCTACTGGTTATACTGGTATAGCAGTGCATTCATGCATGCGGCTGTGTCTGGTGCCGCAGTTCTGACGACTGAGGGTTATATGTAGAAATGCCCTTTAAATTATAACCCCAGACACAAATGACCGCTGATACCCTATATGTGAGACATACACAGGACACGCGTCTCCAGAACTCCCATAGAAATGAATGGAGCGGCAGTTTGCATGTCCAACCGGGTGTAGGGCCCCCCATTCTTGTGATAGGTGAGGGGCCCCAGGACTCCCAGAGGTAAAACCCCCACAGATCTAATAGTTATCTGGAAGAGGTAGGACCCCCACAAACAGCGGCGTACATAGAGAAGTAAGGACCCCATAGCAAGGATCAAACCGGGCCCCCCACACAGGACAGAAGGGTTACCGCCTAAACTCCTTTCAATGACCCCCCTTGGGCCATTTTTTGTCTCATTTGCCAAAAGTTTTTCCGTTTAGAGGGTAAGAGTCCTGACCAAGTTTTCACCCCCAAGAAGAAGAGGGGAGAATCCCAACTGGGCCCCCTCTTGCCCTGGACCCCATAGCGGCCACTATGGTAGTTACACCCCTGCCCACAGATCTATACTTTAGTAGTTATACCGTTATATAACCGGAATACCCCTTTAACTTATCCTATCTTCAGTTTCAGGAACCGGAAGTACCTATCTGACAGGTAGCACTGGCAGCCATATTGGCTCACGTGGCTCTGTCACCCAGTCGGTGGTGTAGCTAGAAATGACTGGGCCCCGCAGAAAACTTTTGAATGGGGCCCCCCTCCCCCAGTAATTTTTTTGCAACCCCTTCCTTTCATGCCGCCCCCATTACTGTGGCTAGTAAAGATCGCTCTCTGAGTTTCCTACACTCTCTATACTGCCATTGTATATAATTTCATAGTGTAATACTGTTAAGGGGGCCCTGACAAAATCTTGTAATCCTGGATGGGCCCCTTCGGGGTCAGGGCCCCAAAGCAGCCGCTTTCCCCTATAGTTACGCCCCTGTACCCAGACACTCATTCTGTTTCTTGACCAGGATTCCCTAGGACCTGAATAGGGTTCCTCGAGAAGACCACAGTAGCAGTATAAGATACTGGTCATCTTCTTTGAGAACCCCAATGGTCCCTGCCCCCCCCCCCCCCCCCCCCCCCCCCCCCCCCCCCCCCCCCCCCCCTCCCCAGCCCCTCCGAAGACCCCAAGTCAGTGATTTGATTTTGGGTGGTCTTCTCATAGACCCAATTCAGTTGATTCTCTACCACTACTCAGTGGCTCGGTATGACACTGCAAGCTTATGTGACAACATACGGTATTTTGAATTCCAGTGCATCCCAAAGGCTTACAATCAAGTTGTTGTTTTTTTTTTTTTACGCCATAAAATGTTACATTTTTTCACGCTAATTATTTTACCTCTGATTTTATTTTGCATTTTCATTTCTTTCAGCCCGACCATCAGAAGTGTAAAATCCTCCAGCAATAGTAATACACCGCGGCCTGCCGTTTCCTATACAACAGCGCCCCCTGCAGGGGACTTTATTTAGCAGAAAAGGACAATGAAGTCTTTATACAATAGGCCAAGCACATATATATATTTTATTTATTTATTTATTTTCCTCTTTCTATAACTCATTTCTTACTCCTTCAACCAGATCGTGAACTTGTGACCCTCCAGGTAATTCCCAATTCACTCGCTTCTGGGTCTGAACTTCCGACACATTGCTCCTAGCTGCAAGGTTGAATTTGTTTGAAATTGCGGCTCTTGTGTTCGGCGGAGATTTAATAACCCGCGATACGATTGAAAGATTACATTATGGAGTGTGAAGCGTCGCTCCTGTTTCATTTAGATAAAGGGGATGTTTATCTTTACGGCGAGAAGGTGAACGTTTGGAAAATTCTTTCCGCTCTCGATGTGTATTACATTCCCTGCGCGCTCAATAAGGAGGCTTTATGGGGGAGACGTTCACCACGGAACGGAATATTGTTTTTTTTTTTGTCTTTTTAATGGTGACTTCCAGTACCACTGCAGTCGACGTACCTAATGCTATAATAGTTATGGAGGTATTCTCCACCAGAGGCAATATGGATCCCAGACCTCAGCCTCATTCACACGTCGGTGTTCCACGGACGGCACACGTCGCCATTAATTCTAATGTGTGTATTCACACGTCTGTGTTTTAGCACGGTCCGCGGGTCCGTGTTTGTAGCACAGATGTATGCTTTTTGTCTGGATCCATCATGCCCACTTATAGTCTATGGGTCAGTGAAAGCCACGGATGCGATCAGTGTTTCACGGATCATTAGGAAGAGATGCTTTCCGAAAATTTTATTTTTTAGCTGTGCAGGGTCAGTGAAACATGGATGGCACACGGACAGCAAAAAAACTGACGCACAAACCTCGCGCGTATCCATCGCTGGCCACCACGAATTCGAACATGGTCGTGTGGACGAGCCTTGGGTGCCGTATTACGTCTCCTTGCGTCTCGGACCTTGGGTAGGAGTCCGGCCACAACACTCTAGAGAACCGCATAATGCTGGCGATGTTCTATACGATGAAGAAGTTTTTGGTGCAGGTTGTCAAGGTGCCTGACAGCTAGAGCTTTTGGCCGAGTGTGCATTTGTTCTCAATAGGAAGCTGCACCCTTAAAGAGCACAATGATCGGGCGTGTTGAAATCTAGCTCTGCTCAACTCTTTCTTCCTCCAAAATCTAAGGGAAAGTCGGGACAATCCATCCCAATACAGATTGCATAGGCAGCTGGTCCTGCTGAAATCGATGGGTTCGGCCGCC
Source organism: Bufo bufo (assembly GCF_905171765.1). Lineage (NCBI taxonomy): Eukaryota > Metazoa > Chordata > Amphibia > Anura > Bufonidae > Bufo > Bufo bufo. The sequence goes on along the minus strand of NC_053398.1, from coordinate 139,688,074 downwards.
ATCCCTCTAAGTAAGGGTGAGCCAACTACAGCTCCCAGCATGCACACATGCTCAGCTTTTCTAATAGAAGTGAACTGAGCATGCTGGGAGTTGTAGTTTTACAACGGGTGGAGTGCCAGAGGCTAATGTGTATTGTGTGGACTGGGTATATTCCTAAATTCCTCAAATATTTTACACATGTATAGAACACATCCATCTATGATATACTTACAGAAAATGTCCATACTTATTAACTTGCAGTTGGTAAATTTGGGACAAATAGGCCCCATCCAGGGGCGTAGCTATAGGGGGTGCAGAGGTAGCAGTCGCTACCGGGCCCAGGAGCCTGAGGGGCCCCGAAGACACTGGTATTATAGAAAGTGCATGCTGGTCAAGTTACACCTCTGGCTGGAGGGAAGGGGTAAGGTCAAAAATTTGTTAAGGGGAGGGGGGGGGGGGCTAGTGTGCCTTTTCATTGGGGGGGGGGGGGGGCGCTAGTGTGTCGTTTCAATTTCAGGCAGCAGAAACGCTATGTGTTTCCCTGCCCCTGGCCACAAAGCACTGAGGGAAGGGGGGCCCAAGCTGAACTCTTGCATCGGGGCCCATCCCAAGGGAATGCCCATGTGTGGGTAGGGTTCACATGAGCACTGGCCATTTTTGGCCTAGAACAGTCCAAATTTGCAGGGGCTGTCGCTGGAAGTTCAGAGCTTTTGCAATTCGGAATGTATGTATAGAATTCCTCTATTTAACGATGACTGTTCACATTTTTTTTTTTTTTTGTTTTTTTTCTGTCCTCCTTTTTCATCCAGAGATTCAAAAATTCCTGTGCCCCCTAGTGGCCGTAAGTGGAAAGAAGTTCGTCATGACAATACGGTCACCTGGTTAGCTTCGTGGACTGAAAACGTGCAGGGATCGGTGAAATACGTGATGCTGAATGCAAATTCCAAATTAAAGGTATGAAGTGGTGTAAAGCCTTATACTGTACTATGGGTTACTGGCTGCCCTTTTCCAAAATATGGCCCCTTTCCAGCGGGCCGTAAAAGCTCGGTTTCTGCATGTTCCGTTTTAATTTATCACGTGTGCTTATGTGCCTTGTGTGTGTGCGCTTTACTATCTACAGCCTATGTGGTCTGCTCTCCTTGGATGCTCCTCTCCTCCACACTACGATCTTCCATGTACAACCTCCTCCCCCTCCTCCACACTCTGATCTTCCATGTACAACCTCCTCCCCCTCCTCCACACTCCGATCTTCCATGTGCAACCTCCTCCCCCTCCCTGCTGCAATCTCTAACATGAGAGAAGGGCAGAGAGTTGGAAACAGGTTCTGCTTCAGCTAGGTGAAACTCTAACAATGCCAGGAGTGCAGCTCTGCAGCAAATAAATAGTGCTGAAAAAGTAGGTGATAAAAATAGTAAGTTGGGGGGAGGGGGGTTGCTTTAATTTCTTTGGCAAGTGGCATTAACTCTTACCGAACCTCAAATATTATCCTAGGGTTTTATATCCTCCTAGAAATGAGATTCTATTACCCAGGGCTTTTGCTGCGCCCCGCTACACACATCGGCACTTCCTATGCTCAGCAGAGCACATTCGCTTCATTTCCGGGCCCCTTGGGATCTATAGATGAAAATGAAGTCATATTTTCAATCTGCAGCCAAACACTAACATTTGCAGAGAGACGGCCTCAGATATTCCCCAGTCAAATAACCTCCAATATCGCCTCGTTTGCCAGCAGAGCGGGAGCGTGCACACTTGTGTGACCTGCTAAGCGGGTATTTAAGGTGCGGAGATGGCATACATTTTGGTTTATTGGCACGGAGGAGGTTTCAAGTCAAAACAGGGCCCTTACTCTTGGTGACCCCTGTGCCACATAAGAGAATTTCCAGGAGAGCGTAACGTAATTACTCAATGATCTAAGCAGTAAGCACTGGATGGCGGCACCTCTATCGAAATGAAGGTGTCATTTTGTGTATTGCACACGGTGCTTGCTTTGGGGCCCCAGGGACACCGTTTCAGCTATATTTTTCTGAAATATTAACTTTTAAGTTGTTTGCATCAATAAAAAATGCTAAGTTACCATCTATCCCCTTGGAAGCTATCTATTGCTCCCTGTTATCAGATGCTGCGGGCAGACTCTTCTCATGGGTCCCACATCCTTCTCCTTGGGATGCCAACCTCCTCTGCACAGCCGATTCCAGGGTTTAATGTGAACTGGCACGCTGCAGCCCGAGGCCCCTTCCCCTCTGAATAGTTGATGAATGGCTTCCCGCTTTGTACAGGGCTGCAGGTGCCATACATCTGACACGCTACCATGGCGCTGCAGCAGATTAGACCATGCCAAGGCTTGCGCTGATGGATGGTTCGAGCAGTGCCAATTTGAGGGGCGGTGTGATGCCATTTTATGACCGTTCGCCGATGCCCATTGCTCATCGTAACAGTATTCACCGTTTTCCTTCCTGACGAGAATTAAAGTCAGAACTGACTATGGTCTTCTAGACTCCGGGACCGGGTTTAGGTCCGGGAGTGTATAATTTCACCACATGACAGAGTAGGTGGACCGCATGGCATACAAGGTTGTAGCAAGCAAAGCTGCTACTATGGACCCTATGAGCTGAGGGGGCCCATCTTCACCCTTAAAGGCTACGGACTTCTTTTTTTTATTATTTATTGCATTTTACTAATTTTGGGCTAAAATCTATTTATGTATTAAATCTGTAAAGCCATTTTTGAGTTACAAGGGTTAAAAATCGGTCCTTTTTGTTTTGTGGCGTCAGCTGACAGCTCATGTGAAGCCTCATCTCAGATCTAATGACTTGATAACCTTGATAGCTAAACTCTTATCAAACTGATAAACACTCATCTGAGCTATATTCTTATCAGTTTGATAAGAGTTTAGCTATAGTGGGTGGTTATGAAGTCAGGAGATCCAAGATGAGGCTTCACATGAGCTGTCAGCTGAAGGGACTAAGAAGTTATACTCTGAAAACAAAAGTTTTTGGTTTTTTTAACCCTTCTCTGAAAAAGGCTCAACATTTTTAAATAAAGACTAATTGAATTTTTTTTATTTTTGCATAAACTGCATTCGTAAAAAAAAATAAAAAATTGCCCAGAAGGTGGCCATAACCGAAAAAGGTCTTTTCCGAGACTTTTATATTGATAGCCTTATCCTCTGGACAGGTTATCTGTGTCTGATCGGTGGGGGTCTAACAACCAGATCTCCTGCCAATCAGCTGTTTAATAAGGTCGCCTAGGTCATGTGACCGATGAACGTGATGTCACTGGCCTAGGCTAAGCGTCCAGAATCGATCATCTGTGACTTCAAACAGCTGATCAGCAGGGGTCTTGGGAGTCAGACCCCCCCCCCCCCCCCCCCCCACTGATTAGATACTGATGACCTATCCGGAGGTCTCAGAAAACCCGTTTTAAGGATTCAGAGTTGAAAGGCAATGAGGTGCTCTTGAAAGATGGTGATGCTTGGTCTCGTCTTGAAATATATTGGCATGTTTAGGGCCCCTTACATAACACATGTATGACAGACAAGGGCCCCATAACTATTTTTGCTGTGGGGCCCCGTGATTTCTTGTTACACTTATCAGTCTTTTTAAGGCGACCTCAAGTCAAGAACTTTGTCTGTAAATAGCACATGTATAGTTCCCGGTCTGTTTCTTTCAAGATGGCTACCATCGGCTAAGGCTTCCACATGCAGAACAACATAGGAAAGTCTAAGACCTGCTTTCCCCCCTCCACTGACCCAGGATGGACACAGCATCTACGTCAGTTACTAGTCCAGCCAAGAGATCCAATGGACTCATTGGCCAGTCTGCCCTCCATCTACAGGTTGTCTCCATAGAGAGTCCTGGACCACTGCTGTCTATGGAGGTCAGATTGGTCGATGGAGCTCGCAAACCCCCCGGGGCTCCAGCCAGGCTTAGTTATAGAAACAGTTTTATGGACCGATTTTATTAAAGGCATAAAAGCCCCTTAAGAAAACGGTCAATAAAACTAATGACCCTTTTGGAGAACTTTGTTAAATTTGTTATAAATTTCTCTTAACCCAAGGGTGAAAAAGATTGGGAAAAATATGAAGTGGCCAGAAAGCTGAAGAACCATGTCGACAAAATTAGAAGAACGTACCGGGAGGACTTCAAATCCAAAGAGATGCGCATACGACAGAGAGCTGTAGCGCTATACTTTATTGACAAGGTAGGGGGGCGCAGGAAGATTTTGGTCTGACTTCCGAAAAATTCAGTCTACACAGAGTAGCTGGAAGAACTCCAGCCCTGTGCCACTTACCCATAGATCTTACTGAAGACCTCCCTTCTTCTGACGTACTACCCTCCCAATTATGTAGCATCATAGGTTGTCCTGCGTGAAGCATACATGTAAGATGACCGGTGACCTCTGCTATGGTCTTTAAAAAATAGGCTTCAAAAAGGCCCAGAAATGTGCGATATTAAACTGTAGAACTTTGCACGTGGTCTTGGATTAAAAAAAAAAATATCTGGAGGTTAGGCTATTGACAGAATGGAGTCCCCCTTTAATTTTATAGTAATGGATTTGCACTGTCACCCCCTCAGCTGGCTTTGAGAGCAGGTAACGAAAAGGAAGAAGGGGAGACGGCCGACACCGTAGGTTGCTGCTCGTTGAGAGTCGAGCATATTAAACTTTACCCAGAACTTGATGGAGAGACGCACGTGGTCGAGTTCGACTTTCTGGGTAAAGACTCCATCCGGTATTACAACAAGGTCCCGGTAGAGAAGAAGGTAAGTGATTCCATCTATGAAACCTGATGATACGTTGTCCTTGGAGATTAAGGTCTTTGTAAAAATCACTATGAACCGCGTACCAGCCCGGCGCGCCGTCACCCGAGAACACCGTGGAGGAGATTTATCAAAGCGGGTGTAAAGAAAACTGGCTTGGTTTCCCATAGCAACCAGTCAGATTCCATCTTTTATTTTCTTAGAGATCCTTTGCAAAATGAGAATTGGAATCCGATTGGTCGCTATGGGCTCTAAGCCAGTTTTCTTCACACCAGTTTTGATAAATCTCTCCCTGTATGTGGTTTTAAGTGGCGGCAAACTGGGAGGTTACCCCCCATTCCTTATTGGGTCCCCCAAGGACGGGAGTAACTTAAAGGGGGTCTTTGGGCTTTTAATATTGATGACCTATCCTCAGAATAAGTCATAAATATCAGATCGGTGGGGGTCTGACACCTGGCACCCCCACCAATCAGCTGTATGAGGAGACGGGGCGGGCGCGCGCGCGCAGTGTGGACGTGCGGTCACCTGTCCATACGGAGACGGCACGTGCACACTGCGCGCACCATCACCTCATACAGCTGATCAGACCCCGCCGATCTGATATTGATGACCTATCCTCAGGTCTCCCGTCATTCTCCCAGCTGCTATGTCTATGACAAACCAACAGTGACCAGAAAGAGAGACTGTAGACGCAACGTGCACACTGCGCGCGCTATCTCCCCGTACAGCTGATCAGCAGGGGGTGCCAGGTGTCGGACCCCCGCCAATCTGATATTGATGACCTATCCTGAGGGGATAATTAATCAATATTAAAAACCCGGAGAACCCCTTTAAGAGGAGCATGTAAACCTTTCCTGTCCTACAACAAAAGGGACTTTACAATTCCGGCTATTTTTTTTAACTGAACCCTGAGTGGCTGTTTTTATTGGGCTCTGAATAGCAATATTGTGGGGAAATATATACTGGTGGTGGTCTGGGCGGGGCACTAGGTGGCAGCCTTCTGAGTGGGGCACTTGGCGGTGGCGTTCGGGGGGGGGGGGGGGGACGACTCTGGATGTTGCGTTCGGTGGGGGGGACGGACACTAGATAGTAGCGTTCCGGGTAGGACACTAGGTGGCGGTGTTCTGTGGAAGGACAGTGGATATTGGCGCTTTGGGTGGGGCACTGGGTGGAGGCATTCTGGGCGGCGGGGGCACTGGGTGGCAGCATTCTGGGCGGCGGGGGCACTGGGTGGCAGCATTCTGGACAGGGCACTGGGTGGCAGCATTCTGGACAGGGCACTGGGTGGCAGCATTCTGGACAGGGCACTGGGTGGCAGCATTCTGGACAGGGCACTGGGTGGCAGCATTCTGGACAGGGCACTGGGTGGCAGCATTCTGTTACATATATTTGGATGAAGTAGATATGTTTATATACTGTGTAATTTATATTTAGTAAATTGAGAAGTGTCCAGAAGCATGGCAGACGGCAGCTCGGGGCCCAGGCCCATTTTGTATCAGACTGTTCTGAATGATTTTCTGCCATAATTTTTTGTTTTTCAGGTATTTAAAAACCTGCAGCTGTTCATGGAGAATAAGCAGGAAGGAGACGATCTGTTTGACAGACTGAATGTGAGTGGATTAACCCTTCTAGACCCTCTGCAGATGCTGATTACCGGAGATTTATTAAAGCTGGCAGCTCCTGGCTGCTCCCTTGTCACCAGCTGGTGGATGACGTCCCATAGAGAGGATGCAGTCACCCCCTCGGGCCACCTCCTGGAAGATTTGGTGGGCAGCATGGTGCACAAAAGCCATGCCTTGCCCATGAGAAAACCTAGAGAGGCTGCAAAAGGGCAGGAGCTGCCTGTGTACGCCCGAGAGCTAGAATAACCACGACTTCACTGGGGAGCAAGGAGCCTTGTCATCGCTGCTCGGGGATAATCGCACATGGCGCTCGTCCAAATCCAGGGAAATACACTTTGCTCTGCAAATTAATTTAGTTGCCATCCTGGTGTGCGAGAAATATACAACTGGCGCGCACACCGGAGGCGCGGATGAGTTGGCGTGACGCGTGGAATGGACCTTTTTACTGTGTAATTGTCACGCTCCTGTCTTCCCTGAGTGTTCGTGCACCAAGGAGATGAGCGAGAACAACAAATCGATAGAAAGAGAGCTTTTCCCAACTAGTGGCTGTAACTACAACTCTCAGCATGGTTGACGGCTGTCAGGGGATGCTGGGAGAGGCGCCGGCCCTGGTGGCCTTCATGTGTAAATCCAATTTGCAATGTTGTGCATAAACCTTGCTGGGTTCTTGTCCAGCAGCCGGTTTATGCTGGAGCCTATAGTACCTCTGCTACCTGACCCTGGTGGCAATCAACATCCAAACATCAATTGGTCCCAATGCAAATCTTTCCCTTGGTGGGTGAAGGGGCTATCAATTAATGGCCGAGATCTTGTATCATTTTTAGGTTCCCCAAAAAAACCTATTAAACTTTTGTATCTATTACATAAACATGGGTCATTTATTAGCTGTGATGGATCAAGGTAATATAAGAACTTCGGGTCAAAATCCGGTAAATTTAGGTCCAGATAAGTGTTACCAGCTGGGGGGTACCCCTGCACAGTCTGACATTGGCAGCGCTCATAGGACACCCCCAGCTGGTAACAGTTTCATTGCAAACTGCTAGCAATTTACTCAGAACTTCTAATAGGAATAATAAAGGAATGGCGCTGCTATAGATGCTGCTCCAGAATTGTGACGGCTCCTCTGTAAAGTATCCGTAGTAATGGAGTCAGCCATCGGTTGGCACTGGTGCCCCGCAGCATTATGCCCATGGGTTTATCTGACCTGGCATGGATATTATGTGGGTGGATTTCCTATTCGTCGTCACAGACCGCCATATGTCCGCTCCAATTCGTGTGCCTGACATAAGGAAATTAAATATTTTGAGCCCAGAGAGCAGAAACAAAACCATGGGGGTTGTAGTTCCAGCTACATCGACTTGAATACAGTTTTAAAAAAAAACAAAAAAAAAACATGGCTGCATTCTTCAAGACATGGAGCCACACCTGTGTGTGTGTGTGTGTGTGTGTGTGTGTGTGTGTGGGGTATAGCAGTTCAGCTCCATTGAAGAGGATGGGGCTGGGCTGCAATACCACACACAACCTGTGGACAGGTGTGGCGCTGTTTTTGGAAGAGTCCAGTCATGATTTTCTAATCCTGGACAGGTTTGTTTTTTTTTTTTTTACTTTTTTTATAAATTAATTTGTATAATGCAACTTTCATATACTTTGTATCAATTCTTCGCCGTTTTCAAGATCTCTGCTTGCTTTTAGTGAAAGGAAGCCGTTGGACAGTTATCAAAGGAATAACCTCTCGCGCCTCGTTTTGCAGACGCCAATGCTGAACAAACACTTGCAGTCCCTGATGGAAGGACTGACAGCCAAGGTTTTCAGGACGTACAACGCCTCGGTCACGCTGCAACAGCAGCTGCAGGAGCTGACGGACGGTAAGACTCCATCACTGCCCCGGTCGCCCCGTGTGTGCGCTGCGCCGGCATGTTCTACAACCAGAACTGGGCTTTGTAATAAAACCTTCTTTTGTTAATGGCTAGTTGTTAACATAAAGTGGTACCGCTTTCCAGATTTAGGCTACATGCACACGACTGTATGTGTTTTGCGGTCCGCAAAAAAAAAAACGGATGACATCCATATGCCATCCTCAAAAAAAAAAAATGGATCCATTGTAACAATGCCTAAAACGAACAAGAATAGGACATGTTTTATTTATTTTTTGCCGGGCTACGGAACGGACATACGGATGCGGACAGCACACATTGAAATGAATGGGTCTGCATCCTATCCGCCCACAAAAACGGAACGGACACTGAAACAAACAACGTTCATGTGCATGTAGCCTTACATAAATTCCCGGATCGGGCGAGGGGTATAACACATCATGGGTGAAGCAGTATATATACCACTCAGACTTAACTGCCCGAGGCGGGAGTATACAGGAGCGTATAGGAAACGGGGTCTCCGCCGGCGGGACTGCACTGCAGAACACAGCTCCTAGTGCTGCAGGAAATTCTCTGACGCCGCTTTCTACCAAAAACTGCACCACCCCCACCTAGAGGTTGTGTGTGGTACTGCAGCTCAGCCCTATTCACTTCAATGGAGCTGAGCTGCAATACCAGACACAACCACTAGTGATGTGTGGCGCTGTTTCAGGAAGAAAGTAGCCGTGTTTTGCTAGTTCTATACAGTGACTGGTGGTGTGGAGAGCCATGATGTAGGTGCCAGCTGGAAAGCAAGGGCCTCACATTATTTCTAAGCCTCGGTCCTCTCCAGCTGTCGGAAGGAAGGGAACCTTGCTGCAAAATAAACCATCTTACTGCACCGGGCAGAATAGGCACCCCACATTCAGTGGTAATAAATATTAGGTAAATGTCGGCAATATCGGGGCCTGATGGGTATTGTAGTTTTGCAACAGCCGGAGAGCCCCAGGTAAGAGATCTCTGCATCGGATGCTGATCTAATGATTATGACCGCCTTATTAATGGTTTATTTCACCCCCCAGGGGAGGACACCGGCCCGGGAAAGATCCTGTCCTACAACCGAGCCAACAGAGCGGTTGCTATACTTTGCAACCATCAGCGGGCAGCACCGAAAACATTTGATCAATCCATGGCAAATCTGAGATCCAAGGTGGGGAAATGTGACACGATGTCTTGTGACTTGTGGTAGCCAATCGGTGATCTGCAGCTGGAGGCTCTCCGACTGTTCTGTAACTGCAGCACGATGGCAGTTATACATTGCAGATATGTCTTAGTCTTAATACATTTTTACAGTTTCATGTATTGCATGATGTGGTCTTAATTCCTCATCATTTAAAGTCCCCTGCTTGCTGGCAGTGAACGGGAACATCACTGCAAACCTGTAGAGACCTAATAGTTCCCGCAGCTGTTTTTTTTTTTTTTTTTTTTTTTTTTACTGGTATATCCAGTCTACACTATCCTTTGTGTCAGGGGCATAACTAGAAAAGGCTGGGTCCCTTAGCAAAGTTTTGAAGCCCCCCCCTTTCTGAACAACTTCCCTGCAAACACCCCATCTAGTAAAGACCGCCCACACTCGCCATAAACCCCCCCTCACCCACTCAGTAGTTATGGCCCCTAAGTGCCCTCATACAGTTATGGTCCCTTAGTCCCACCTCACAGTAGTGGCCTCCTTACACTAGTGAAGCCCCTATGGTGTTAATAAAGTAAAAAAACAGTAATACTCGCCAAGCCCCATTCCTTCAATGAACGGATCACATCTCGATCTCTCCAGCAGGTGCAATGCAGTGATGTCATCGCATCTGCAGGGTAGGAGAGGAAACGGACTGAGGAAAGGCTGGGGAGATGACCCTCAGCAGAGCAGGCGGTATAATGTCACTGCACCTGCTCGGGGGAGCACAGGCCGGGGAATGATGCCCGAGCCATAATGGGATGACGGACATTCATTACAGCCCAGGTCCTCCTGCCATTTAGGGCCCCGCAGTGGCTGCTACGGCGGTAGTTCCACCCCCGCTTGTGCGGTAAATAAATCGGTAGCATCAGTTTCTCTCCGGTCCTGATGTTGCCACAGTGGACGGCTGTGAAGTCTCGACTTGGATAACAGAGGCTTGACACAAATGTAGCAAACCCTCAGCTACGGGAAGGATTATGTGTAGACTGGTCTCAGCTTCTGGCTTTCAATCACTGATGGAAATAATGAAGCGCATTTGCATTAAATATGGACACATTTTTTTTTACATTTAAAAATGTTTTTACGTATGAGATTTAGTGATTTCCTTAAATGAAAAAAATATTTAAAAAAGTCTGCAGTCTTCAGCCCTTCATTTTCCAAGCCGCTGATATTCTGTTTATTACCTGCACCTAGTTTCAGACCTTTCCCATATGGATGTGTCCTCCCAGTGATACATGCTGGATCTGTGTCCAGGATGCTGCTGCCTTCCACTGCAAACTGCCTTATGGGGCGCCATTTGTTCACAGTGCATTTTGTCGCACAGAATGTCCTTTTGTGACACAGAATTCTACAAAATGCCTGGTCATAAAATGCGCTGTGAACAAATAGTTCAGTGGGAACAAACGACAGCCTACATGCTGCCTTTTGTTACAAAATGTAATTTTGTGTGCAGATTTATTTTGTGATTCTGTAACAACATAACATTGTGTGACAGAATTCATTTTGTCCCACAGAATTGATTTCATGTCACAAAATAAGTGTCACAATATGAATTCCGTGCCACAGAATGAATTCTGTATCACAAAATATCATTCTGTATGACAAAATAATGGAAATAAATCTCGTCACAAAGTCTGTCACAAAATAAGTCTGTGTTGCAAAATCTATTGTCACATTATGAATTGTCACAAAATAACATTTTGTGCGACAAAGATTTCTGTAAATACCAAATGAATCCTGTGATTACTACATTCATTTTGTGTCACAAAATACATTGCGAACAAACGCCACCCCATGCATCCTGTATTATCTGCCTTTCACACCCTGATCTGCTGTGAACAACCTTCTCCCCCTCCCTCCTGCTAAGGCCTCTCGCACACGACTATGTATTTTGCAGTCTGCAAAAAAAAATGATCCGCAAAAAATACGGATGACATCCATGTGCATTCCGTATTTTGCGGAACGGAACAGCCAGTAATAGAACAGTCCTATCCTCGTCCGTAATGCGGACAATAATAGGACATGTTCTATTTTTTTGCGGAACAGAAATACGGACATACGGAAACGGAACGCACATGGAGTAACTTATGGTTTGTTTTTTTTGCGGACCTATTTAAGTGAATGGTTCTGCATACAGGCAGCAAAAAAAACTGATCGGACACGGAAAGAAAATATGTTCGTGTGCACGAGGCCTAACACTGAGAGAAGGGAGGGGGAGAGCAGAGAGCAGTCAGAACAGGAGCAGAGCTCGGATGAGGTTGAGCAGCAGCCAGGGGTGCACCTAGCCTTTCTGCTGCCTGAGGGGAAAATTGAAATGTCACCCCCCAACCCCCACACCAAATTCTCAACTTACAGCCCCACATACCTCCTTACATCCAGTAATGTTCCCCCAGTAGTAATAATGTTCCTGATAACGTGTAACAGTAGAATTGCCCCCTAATGTGCGCCAGTACAAAAAAGCCCCCTTATAATGTGCGCCAGTACAAAAAATGCCCCCAATAATGTGCACTGGTATGAAAAATTCCACCTTGTGTGCCAGTACAAAAAAAATACTCCCTCTTGGTGCCCCCAGTTGATCTAATGTCCTCATAGTGCCCCACGATTTATCAAAACTGCCTTATTCTAACCTTATTCGCCTACCATCGCACCCTGGGTCAAATCCATTTTGATATTCAGTTGCTGTTGGTTACGTCCTGCATTGGAGCTTTTGTATGGCAGGATGTAGGAAGGGGTGTGGTTAGTGTCACATGATCTGCTGATGTCAGGACACATCTCACTGATAGGACAGCAGTCACATGACAAACCAGGAAGTAGGAGTCAAGCACGGGGGGTAAAAGAAAACTGCAAATGAGGTATATGTGAAAGAAAAAAATGGGAGCTAGAGTAAAAGTAGTTTATGGCATAACCCCTTTAACTTAAAATCCAGATGTATGTATTTAATGTCTTGTGTTTCTCCAGATTGAAGCCAAAAAAGAACAGATTGCATTGGTGAAGAAGGAGCTGAAGGAAGCCAAGAAAGAAGCTAAAGACAATGACACCGAGAAGCTCCGGAAGTAAGTCATACGCCCGCACTGCCACGAAATGGACGCCAACACCCTGCACATTAGCCACGTAAAGGTCACGTTGCAGCAGTTTGTAGGTGGTGGTTCGCTGGCAGATTTGCAGTTCCCCGAGCGTATTAACCCTTTGGACTCCACATATTTGCACTAGATCATAATTGGTGCAAGCAGAAGGCAGCTGAAATCTGGCTAACTACTGCGCTTTTTCCGTTGAGCCACCATAGATTCTTATGGCACCTAATACTACGTGGGTATATTCTCAGGGTGTGGCCAAATGGAAAACCCTGCATGGAAACCGTAGTATTACATGGCGGCCATTCAGGTGAATTACCGAATGGGTGTCTCGGGTCCACCAGAATGGAAGCTGGTCATATAAAGCGGCTCTTCATCCATTCCGGCTTGGAGAGGGGTCCCGAGTGGGAGACCAGTCACTATGATGTCCACGTGGCTTAACAGGACAGGGGGTTGGTTGTCTTACCGCTGTCGACCAAATGCTTGTGCGGCCGACTGCTATCGATCCCCATCGGGGGCTACTGGAGATAGCTGCTGCCGCCGCTGCAGTGGGGGCTACTGGAGATAGCTGCTGCCGCCGCTGCAGTGGGGGCTACTGGAGATAGCTGCTGCCGCCGCTGCAGTGGGGGCTACTGGAGATAGCTGCTGCCGCCGCTGCAGTGGGGGGCTGCTGCAAGAATTTTCAGTTCACTGACAGCAAGACGGGATCCTGAAAGAGAGGAATAGAAACAAAGTAAACTTTTATAATGGGACAATCCCTTTATACAATTTTTAAAGACTTCCGCATACCAAGGTATATGTCTGATTTGGCGGCGGTCTGACCGTTGGGTCCCTCGCCATTCACAAGAACAGGGACCCAGAGTTCCCAGTTACCTGCCGCCGCAATAAGGGCTACTGGAGATAGAATGTGCGGCGGCAGCTAACTGGGAACTCTGGGTCCCTGTTCTTGTGAATGGCGAGGGACCCAACGGTCAGACCGCCGCCAAATCAGACATATACCTTGGTATGCGGAAGTCTTTTATAATGGGACAATCCCTTTATACAATTTTTAAAGTTTACTTTGTTTCTATTCCTCTCTTTCAGGATCCCGTCTTGCTGTCAGTGAACGGAAAATTCTTGCATACATTTAGTGGCTGAAAACTAGTCCTCAAATGCAGACATCTGTAGTCCTGTGACTTGTACATCACGGTTTTCAGCCTCTGAAACGTTTCCATTTGCTGTCAGCAGGCAGAGAAATGTTGATTAAATTCTACCATATGAAAACTTTACTTGAGTAACACTGGACTATCCCTTAAAGGGATGTGTGTGGTCGCTGGGCCCCCAGCAAACACGAGAATGGAAGTACTCGGTCCTCGTATAGATGGAGGGCTAGTGTGCATGGGTGACCACCACTCCGGTCACTACTTTGGGACTACGTAGAAGTGGATCAGCACTCGCTTCGTTTGAAAAAGGCCATTTAGCCGAAACGCGTCACATCTGCCTGTATTCTGCTTATGGCAATAAAGTGAAGATTTATGAGCATCAAAGTCAGTTCTGATCCACTTCTACTTGGACGGGCCTGCAACCCAGGATACGAGCACCACCTTCTTCCGGAGTGCCGACAGAGGAGCGCTAGCTCCGTCCTGTTCTTTGCAGGAATGCCCCTTTAAATAACGGTTTGGTATATTTTTATGGCGGCCTGGAGTTCTGCATGAATTCTAAAAAATAAGGCTGAGCTCCACCTAAAAAAAACTGTGCCTTGGGGCCCCTTTGGAACATATGACCGCCATATCTTCTCTTCATCTCAGAGTTGTGGAAAGCAAGAAGAAAGCGGTCATGAGGGCGGAGGAGCAGCTGATGAGATTGGAGGTGCAGGCGACGGACAAAGAGGAGAACAAACAGATCGCCTTGAGCACCTCCAAGCTAAACTATCTGGACCCCAGGATTTCGGTGGCTTGGTGAGTCCTTAATTCTTGTGGGAGTCTATATAGTCTTCTATGCAGAAGCAAACTCGCCCAAAGGAGGCTGACCAGTAAATCGTTTTCTTAAAAAGCAGTCTGAATGGCATTCAAACCCCCCACTAACCTCACCGATCCCATTCTGACACTTGCTCGGTTCCTGCAAATGACCAGCTGGACAACCCCTTTAATTTGGATGAGAACGGCGTAATACTTCACTTCCCCTGTGGCGGCGCCGCAGGGAACTTGCGCACTACTAGACCCGCTCCTATACACACAACGCGTTGTCTTTTCTCCCTGCAGGTGTAAGAAGTGGGACGTCGGCCTGGAGAAGATCTACAATAAGACCTACCGGGACAAGTTTGCTTGGGCCGTTCATATGACTGAGAAGGACTTCAACTTCTGACCATCGACCAGTCGTAGGCTCGGTTTTACTCTGCATTTATAAGACGTGTTTTAATGGCACTGAACCCGAGCACCAGACTTTTCGTTGGGATTTTACCGTTTCCATTTTATCTGCGTATCTTACGTGCGTTATTAAACATAGACGGGACTTTTAAATAGTTATTTTTTTATATAAAACCTTTTATTAAATGACTTCTATGCATCAACTGGGAACTGGATTTATTGTCTTGGAAATGGGTGGTAAAATACTAGAATCCGAGACCATTTAAAGTGACGCCGGTCCTGCTGAACTCTACTCCCTGTTATCGGCCACTTCAGACTGGGGAGAAGCCAACTGCTCCCTGCGTTATGTTCCTCCAGTGCTGAAATCAGATGTCATGTGAAGCCCATGGTCCTGATCGATCATCCATCCTTTTCAGCCCTTTGAGCCGCCCCCCCTCTCCCCTCTCTGTAAATCCCCAGTGCACAGGTTAGGGGGCTGGGCACTGATGTTGGGTGACTGGGCCCATACAGGATTAGAAAATAGTTGTTTATCTCCCAAAACAAGCCGCCATGTCTGTTCAGTGCGTATTGCAGCCTGTCCTTATTCATGTAAACAGAGACCAGCTGCAATACCAGACATGGCCTGTGCACACGGGTGGTGCTGATACTGGAAGAAATCCACAATAAAAAAAATAAAAATCTTGATGTGACCCCCCCCCCCCCCCCTCCTTTAATGCTAAACCAGGCATGCTCAACCTGCGGCCCTCCAGCTGTTGTAAAACTACAACGCCCACAATGCCCTGCTGTAGGCTGTTCAGGCATGCTGGGAGTTGTAGTTTTGCAGCAGCTGGAGGGCCGTAGGTTGAGCATGCCTGTGCTAGAACATCTCGAGTGCTTTCCTGCATCTTCGGGAAAAGATGGCTGTACACGGGTTGTGCCTTGATGTGGTCAGAGAAATAACCCGCCGGACTCCTCTCTGAATCAGCCACGTGACAGAAAGCCACTGACATTTATCAGCTGCTCATTAGACCCTGTGGCTGTGACCCCCAGCAGGAAAGGTTCCCAGTGACTGTAGAGACGATGGGAGTTATAATACTCATTGTAAAGGTCGCAATCAAATAGAACGGCCAGCAATGTGCTGTGACAACCAATATGACTCCCATCGGGTAGCCGCCCAGTGAATCTACCGGGTGCTGTAGTCTCCTCTCCTGGGAAAGTTGAATATCGCTCTCACTGGGAGCTCAATGCTCATCTTGGTTGTTACTTTGCTTGTCTGTAGAACAGACTGAACAATGACCCATTGAAGTCAGTGGGCCGGGTCATCTGTCCAATCTTCATGGACTATTGGTCCATTTGGAGGAAATCGCTTTGTGCATTATTTTGGCTAGTTTTCTCACTCATTCGAGTCGGTGGGTCCAGTAAAAACCTCAGCCATCACATAGATCCGTCCGCCAGTAGTCTTTCCACAGGTGCACATACTCTAAGCCAGATTCACCTACTGTCACCAAACAGACTGAACACAGTCCTTCTCCAAACCAGATTCAACACGGAAGGAAAATTGTCAGTTTGTAGCGGACAGAACACTGACGAGTTTTACATGGGCCCTAACGGGTCCATTAAGCATCGTTTGTCAGACGTCCTCATACAGCATAGAGTAAACTATGAAGGAGCAGGTGGTGTCATGTGAGGATGCGTCCAGCAGAGGGCAGTGTGCACAATGGTAATACAAGGCAGCAAAGAGAATAGAACTCCTGACTGATGACCAGCTCGGTTCCTGTAAAGTTTATTCTGCTCCAGTCTCTAAACCATTCTGCTGAAGCTCTTTCTGGAAGCAATTACATGAGCTTCTCTAGGGTGAAACTGGCCACCAACACCGGATCCGTGGAAAATTGCTGGGTGTAGAAGCTAAAACTGCAAAAGGTGGTAGAAGTTTAGAGATGGGGCTCAGCAACTGAAGTCCCATCACCAAAACTACTTTTCCATCTCCAGTTGAGATCTGTTTGGCTGTCAACAGATGTGAGCAGAGCCATTGAAGGGGCACAGTACCCAGCCATGAGCTTCCATCCCTTAAGAGCTGTTCACATCTTGTCTAATGTTAAAGGGGTTCTCTGGTTCAAATAACTTATGGAAGGAAGATGCAGCTTCGCTTTCCATTGAGCGTGAAGCACTTCTGCTGAGATTGAGGATTGTTTAGCCAACCCCAGCAGAAGTACCTACCAAACTCCTGTATAGACTTTTACTCACTTGATTATTTTAAGTGACTAAAAAAAAAGTTCTTTTGCCATTCCTTCTACACCTCACACCTGTTACCTTCTCTTTCCCTCGTGCTGCAGTCTCTTCCACTGAAGTCCTGAGCGGATGTGCTCCTTTCTTCCTGTTCAGCTGCATGTAATGCAAAACCATTTGTGGACAGCCTCTTGCAAGGTTTCAGCACCTGGATCCATCACTGGTCAAAACTTCTGCAGAGTCAGTAAGGCACCTTTCACACAAGTGCAATACAGCAAGTGAATGCATACACCACCAACACAATTGGCTGCATATAATAGTTTTGTTCTCTACAGTAAGGCTGGGAGAACAGGATCCTTCCTAAAATTCCAGGAAGAGATCATTTTAGAAATCCTGTATCCAGGAGGGTCCGTGCCCCAAGTCCCTGATGTAGTGAGCCAGCTACATGGCAGACACTTCCCGTCTGTCTATCCTGGTACCCCAAGAAAAAGATGTCATGTCTGTAGCAGGGGTGGAATAAGGCGTGACACCACCTTTTTTTTGTCCTGACCAGCCTGCCCTATGCATAGGAGAGTGTTTCCGCAAGTTCCACACTCAGGTACACTATTAGCATAGGGATTTCTTACACAGGACAGGCACACAGGGGTCTTAGGGCCCTTTCACCTGGGACAAAGTGCATAATGTACTTCACCACATTTCTGGGTGCTTTGCACATTGTCCCATGGGGAAGAAGTTTGTCCTCTAAAAAGGTAAAAAAAATCACCGGTAAGCAAAAAAGTTATTGTTCTGTTTCAAAAGTTTATAAAAGTTAATGTTAATAAACTTATTGCGTTGCGGCCTGTTTTTTTTTTTTTACCTTCCAGGTGGACCAACCGATCGACTAGCTGCAGCACTGATGTGCATTCGGACAGAAGCATTGCGCTGCTGTCAGATTACACGCAAGTCGGTGTATGCGGCGCTGCAAGACGAGATTTCTCCTCTGCAGTAAAAGATACGTTTGCCAAGACATATGAGCTGAGGAGGTGGCGGTGTTCATATACTTCGGCAAACACTTTGTGTGTATATATATATATATAAATAAAAAATCCCGGCAATGATTTATTCATCCACATCGATTGGAGAAATCTGGTTTGCCAGGGCATACGAGCTAAGTGGGTTTGGATGTTGGACGGAGCTCCTATGTCCTGGCAGACGCCCTTTCCCCTTTTTTCATCCACATTGATCGATGTGAATAAAGAAATCTGTGCCGTTCATTTTTTTTCACCCCAGAGGCTGAACGGAAAAAAAAAAAAAAAAAAAATCATTACCTGTATGCTCAAATATAAGGAGAATAGCAGAAACTCCTAATGCTGGCCATACATGTAATGATTGCGGAGACCCTCAAATGCCAGGGCAGTACAAACACCCCACAAATGACCCCATTTTGGAAAGACACCAAGTTATTCGCTGAGGGGCATATTGAGTCAATGGAAGTTTTTGTCCCAAGTTAGCGGAAAGGGAGACTGAGAAAAAAACCAAAAAAAAAAAAAAAAAAAAAAAAAAATTCTATGAACTCGCCATGCCCCTCATTGAATAACTTGGGGTGTCTTTCCAAAATGGGGTCACATGTGGTGTATTTATACTGCCCTGGCATTTTAGGGGCCCTAAAGCGTGCAAAGAAGTCTGGGATCCAAATGTCTAAAAATGCCCTCCTAAAAGGAATGTGGGCCCCTTTGCACATCTAGGCTGCAAAAAAGTGTCACACATGTGGTATCTCCGTACTCAGGAGAAGTTGGGGAATGTGTTTTGGGGTGTCATTTTACATATACCCATGCTGGGTGAGAAATATCTCAGCAAAAGACAACTTTTCCCTTTTTTTTTTTATACAAAGTTGTCTTGCCGAGATATTTCGCTCACCCAGCATGGGTATATGTAAAAAAAAAAAAAAAACACCCCAAAACACATTGCCCAACTTCTCCTGAGTACGGCGTTACCAGATGTGACACTTTTTTGCAGCCAAGGTGGGCAAATGGGCCCACATTCCAAAGAGCACCGGATTGGGGGGTGCCAGGGGCTTCACATTACATCTCTGATTTCAGCACTGCAGGCACATAACGCAGGGAGCAGTTGGCTTCTCCCCAGTCTGAAGTGGCCGATAACAGGGAGTAGAGTTCAGCAGGACCGGCGTCACTTTAAATGGTCTCGGATTCTAGTATTTTACCACCCATTTCCAAGACAATAAATCCAGTTCCCAGTTGATGCATAGAAGTCACATTCCAAAGAGCACCGGATTTCACAGGCCATTTTTTACAGATTTTGATTTCAAACTACTTTGCACGCATTAGGGCCCCTAAAATGCCAGGGCAGTATAACTACCCCACAAGTGACCCCATTTTGGAAAGAAGACACCCCAAGGTATTCCGTGAGGGGCATGGTGAGTTCCTAGAATTTTTTATCACAAGTTAGCGGAAATTTTTATTTTTTTTCCCCCTTACAAAGTCTCATATTCCACTAACTTATGACAAAAAATAAAAACTTCCATGAACTTACTATGCCAATCATGAAATACCTTGGGGTGTCTTCTTTCCAAAATGGGGTCACTTGTGGGGTAGTTATACTGCCCTGGCATTTTAGGGGCCCAAATGCGTGCAAAGTAGTGTGAAATCCAAAAGGTGCTCTTTGGAATGTGGGCCCCTTTGCCCACCTAGGCTGCAAAAAGTGTCACACATGTGGTATTGCCGTACTCAGGAGAGGTTGGGGAATGTGTTTTGGGGTGTCATTTTACATATACCCATGCTGGGTGCGATAAATATCTTGGTCAAATGCCAACTTTGTATAAAAAAAAAAGGGAAAAGTTGTCTTTTGCCGAGATATTTCTCACCCAGCATGGGTATATGTAAAAAGACACCCCAAAACACATTCCCCAACTTCTCCTGAGTACGGCAATACCACATGTGACACTTTTTTGCAGCCTAGGTGGGCAAAGGGGCCCATATTCCAAAGAGCACCTTTCAGATTTCACAAGTCAGAGTTGCTTCAAAAAGCAGAAATTCACATTTTTGTACCATAGTTTTTAAACGCTATAACTTTTACCCAAACCATTTTTTTTCCCCCAAACATTTTTTTTTATCAAAGACATGTAGAACAATAAATAGAGATTTATATATAGGTTTTTTTTAAAAAAAATTTACAACTGAAAGTAAAGTCTTTTTTGCAAAAATGTTAAATTTCAATTAACAAAAAAAGTAAAAATGTCAGCAGCAATGAAATACCACCAAATGAAAGCTCTATCAGTGAGAAGAAAAGGAGGTAAAATTAATTTGAGTGGTAAGTTGCATGACCGATTTGTAAAAAAGGTCCTGGTCACTAGGGGGGTATAAACCTGTGGTCCTTAAGTGGTTAAAATAGAAAATTAACCCAAAAATTTAAATTCTTAAAATTTCATCTCCATTTGCCAATAACTCATGGCACAACTAAAGGGTTAACGACATTTGTAAAATCAGTTTAATACCGACAGGGTAGTTTCTAGAATGGGCTCATTTTTGGGTGGTTTCTATTATGCAAGCCTCACAAAGTGACTTCAGACCTGAACTGGTCCTTAAAGTGGGTTTTTGAAAATTTCAAGATTTGCTTCTAAACTTCTAAGCCTTGTAACATCCCCAAAAAAATAAAGTGACATTCCCAAAATGATCCAAACATGAAGTAGACATATGGGGAATGTAAAGTAATTTTTTGGAGGCATTACTATGTATTATAGAAGTAGAGAAATTGAAACTCAAAAACTTGCAAATTTTTCCAAATTTTTGATAAATTTGGTATTTTTTTTTATAAATAAAAAAAAATTTGACTCCATTTTACCAGTGTCATGAAGTACAATATGTGACCAAAAAAACAAAACCACACATCTCAGAATGGCCTGGATAAGTCGGGATAAAAACTTCAGTCTTCTGCGCAAGTGCAGCCTGGCCAGGAGAAAACTTCAATCAAGCCCAGCCGAATCCAGCCTGGACAAAGGCAAGTATGAAAACTGATGGGACTACCCCTTTAAGGTGAAAAATGAGCCCAGTCCCTAAGGGGTTAAGCACTCTTGGGTGTAATCCATCTGGACCCGGAGCCTTGTTCACATTTACCATACTTATCTTGGACCATATCTATAGTTAGCCAATTGAGTATATTTACTGGATGTACTAACAGCCCCGGTGCCACAGATATCAGCTCCTTTCTCTTTTGTATATACAGAGCTAAAAAATAATTTTGTAACTCTGCCTTTTCCTAATCTTCAGTGACTACCACCCCTTTACACCATTTAGGGGACCTACCTGCTCAGTGTTTTTTTTTTTAGCTTTTATATATTTAAATAATTTAGGATTTGTTTTGCTCTTTTGCCACCTTTTGTTTTTGTATTTTTGCCAATTTTATCTCCTTTACAGATTTTATTAAGCCCTTTGTAATCTTAAATGCTACAGCTGACCCCTCAGATTTGTATTTTTTAAATGCCTGTCTTATTGCCCTTTTTACAGTAGCACAACTTCTACAAATGCAGTTGCCAATAGCTCCAGCAGAGGGTAACTTATGAAACTTTACCACTAACTGGCGGTTTATGGGAGGTTCCTGGCAGTTTTGGGGTGGTTTTTATTTACCAAAAGCTGAAACCAATCCCTCAATTGATCAGAGATACTGGAACTTCAAAGACAAAGTCTGGTTTGTTTGATGGTTTTTATTCTGTAAACCGTTATTTGCACAGGACAAGACCCAAGCGCCGGGGAGATGTTGTTCCACTACAGCCTGGGCTCTGGTGACTGCTATTACAGAGCGCCCCCTACTGTGGTGATTAGAACAGTGCAGTTACATCTAGGTGGTGCACACAGGACAAATCCATTATCCCCATGGGCTACTCCCCATAGGAAGACACACAAGGACACAAAATACAAGGACAGACAAAGCTCAGGAAAGTGCCTTTTGCCGAGAATGGGGCACAGGATGGCGGCCGCTGAAGACTTGGTGCCGACTCCAGGTTTACAATCTGTGCGCCTTGTAGAAATTAATGAGACCATTTGTAGAGGAGTCGTGAGAGGTGACGGGGGCATTGGACTCCAGTTCTGGCTCGATCTTCTTGGCCAGTTGTTTCCCCAGTTCAACCCTGCAGAGAAGAGTCAGACGCCATTAGGCCAGAGCCTCATGAGCGAGTTCAATGCATTACTTGCAGCATATCCGAGGTCCCATCCTTACCAGGATCGCACAACATTAGGTCGGTGTAATTCAGTAGCTTTCAGGACTAAAGGTTACACATTTATAATTCAGTATAATGCTGTGTGAGACCTCACTGACCCGTGCTGCAAGCTTATCACATGGAACTCGCTCGGGTGCCTCTGCCCTTATGTCCAGAGTTTTACCTTGGCATAAATCAGGGATGCCCAACCTGCGGCCCTCCAGCTGTTGCAAAACTACAACTTCCACCATGCCTGGAAAGCCTACAGCGGGGCACGGTGCAAGTTGTCATTTTACAACAGCTGGAGGGCCGCAGGTTGGGCATCCATAGGTTGTTTACAGGAAAAACATGGCTGCCTTCTTCCAAAAACCACACTCTAGCACAAGTTTTATCTGGTACTGGGGGCTGTAACAGTCAGCCAGGATGCAATACCACACTCAATCCATCAGTGGTGCTGCTTCTGGGAGAAAGTAGCCATGTTCTCTAGTAGAACACACGCTTGTGAAATGTCTTTAAGCGATACTCACCCCCACTGGTCGTAACTGTTGATATCCCACACAACTCCTTGAACGAAGATCTTGTGTTCATACATGGCTACAAAGAGGCAAAAAATGAAGTCTAAGTCACAGATAAAACAAGGACCGAGGGATCCGTGTCCAGTCCTGAGGCCACCGCTAGACGTGGCCTGAAACTGCACAATAACTGAAGACACTCACCGATTAAAGCGCCCAAGATGAAGGGGCTCAGTTTGCTGAACACTATAGAATTGGTTGGTCGGTTTCCTTCAAATACCTATAAAAAGGGGAAAGAAACAAAAACAAACTTAGCCTGAAACCGTGAACAAGCAGGTGATAAAATGCTGGGTTGAAGCTTTAGCAGAACATTAAAGGGGTCTTCTGAGTGTAAAATATTAATAACCCATCATCAGTATTTGATCAGTGCAGGTCTAGCTGAATGGAGGGGCCGAGACACATGTGTGACTTCCAGGCGTCAGAGAAAGGCCACTGTCACAAGAGCGTATGGACGTCAGTATTGCTTCAGGATTTACACTTTTATTGCATTTTTAATGCATTCCGTAGGCTATAATATGCCTACTTTGAAGCAAATACGCACAAACCTTAGACATGCAGATTTCAAATACTGATGGAAATTATATACTCATGTGAATAGCTCTAATCATTCACATTAGCAGCGGATTCCGGTACGTAAAATCTGGGCCATATACGGATTGTGAATACACCCGGGTGAAAGCAGCCATGGCGGAGTACAAGTACTTGGCTATATGCGGCAGCGTCACACGTGTGATCATCGCTCCCTTCAAATGGGAGCACAGGACCTAGTTCTGGTGATTGGCAGGGTCCCAGCAATCAGACTCCTATTAAAGGGCTTGTCCCATTATGACAAGTAACATTACACTGGGAAGGGCCACACAGCAGACAGGTCTGTGACTGCCCCGCTGATCTGATAGGGGCAGTAGAAAGCCACATACTGCAGAATCAACACAACGATCAGTAATCACAGAACTACTACAACAAATCTGCCACATGTGAACGTATGCCGAGGCCTCATACTAGGTTACAGCCACAAATCCTGGCCCAAACACAGATATGACCCAGCATTGCAAGGACTGAGGAGGCTGTAGGTTCCGATCATTAGACCTGCAATTGGGTCATGATTTGCATCTGTAATATGGACACTAATACAGTGTTTCCCAACCAGCGTGCCTCCAGCTGTTGCAAAACTACAACTCCCAGCATGCCCAGCCAAAGGCTGTCTGGGCATGCTGGGAGTTGTAGTTTTGCAACAGCTGGAGGCACGCTGGTTGGGAAACACTGCTGCAATACACCAACATTATATCTGTCTGAATAAAGAATTGAAGGGCCTCTGTCCGCAGATTAGTCCCTATGAAACCGGCTGACCTGTTACATGTGCACTTGGCAGCTGAAGACGTCTGTGTTGGTCCCATGTTCATATGTGCCCGCATTGCTGAGAGAAATTATGTTTTAATATATGCAAATGAGCCTCTAGGAGCAACGGGGGAGTTACTGTTACACCTAGAGACTATGCTCTCTGCAACTGCTGCATCCTCTGCACTTTGATTGCCAGGGGTGATCACGTTTACACTGCCTGGTCCTGTCAAAGTGCAGAGGGCGCGGCAGTTGCAGAGAGCAGAGCCTCTAGGTGTAATGGCGACGCCCCTGTTGCTCCTAGAGGCTCATTTGCATATATTAAAACATCTTTTTCTCAGCAATGCGGGCACATATGAACATGGGACCAACACAGATGTCTTCAGCTGCCAAGGGCACATGCAACAGGTCAGCCAGTGTCATAGGGACAAATCTGCTGACAGACAGGCTTTAAGGTGAACATGAGTCAGTCACCTTACACAGTCAGTGGTATGCCTTAGTCCATTCAATAAAATCCCACAAAGCTCATGTCGAGAGGGATTAGGAGTGTGACTGGCATCTATACATCCGCTGGAAAACCCATCCCGGGATACACAGGACAGACGTACCTTGTGTGGCAGCAGTTTCTCCAGCGCCTCTCCAGACAGTCCAGATGCTTTTAACTCTGTCTTTGCCTCTTCTGTAGATTTCCCCTTCATGAGCGCCTCGGTCTGAGCCAGGAAGTTGGCCATGAGGATCTAGCAGAGAAAGTGAAGAACTCAATCTCCTCTGACCAAATAAAAACCTCAAAACGTTATTGATCAGAGTTAGGCGGCAGTTAAGGAACAGACTATAGTCTGCCATGGTTGAAGCAAAGCCACCTGGTTGTATCACAGGGGTCCACCAGCCTAAACTTTACCTGCAGAAATACTGTGCTATAAGAAAATCAGACCCAATAAAGTGCCAGGCGGCCATAGCAGGGCAGGTCTCCTCTGCTCTCGGGTGCACAGGCTGCCATGCTTCATAGGACTGCAGCTCTATCAGCTGTATTCAGTGGCTGACCATGTCAAACACCATTGCTGCAGAGCCCTCCAGATTGTCACAGGGGTTCTTCACAGCAGTCCACATATTTAGCTACAAGAGGGTTCCCCACTGGACTACAAAACACAGCCATCATTACTGACCCCTATCAAATATCAATGAGCGTGGCCAGTCCGATCATATTCAGCATGTAATGGCCATCAGTCATGAAATATGATGTCACCAGGGTCAGTGGTTCACAGATTATTTCTATATCCTTTACCAGGTATAGCGACGTCTTACCTTATGGTGAAGTCCATCACGGATTGGATTTTGGCTCTGTGCAGGAATCATGAAGTCACAGGGGATCATACGGGTGCCTGGGGGGGGAAGGGGGGGGGGGGGTAGAGATAGGAATTTCAAGTTAGATTAAGACAAAACCTAACCCGAGGCAGGTCTGCAAGTCCCAGCACACAAATCTGTAGGTGCTTGAAAATATTCAGGCTGGCAATCATTTTATTCTTCTTGCAAATTAGAATTTCTTAAAATGTAGCAATTTACAATTCTGCCGCTAGAGGGCGACATCTGAGCATAAACCAGCTGCATCGTACTATAGTCAAATCAAATGACTCCTGTTCATGCATTTACTGTGCAGGAGAAGACACTCAAAATATATACCGATAACTGCTATATGTCCTTAGTCAAAGGCTTTATACCAAAGTGCGCACACTTTAGCTCTAGATATTATTCCCCCCTCCCTTATCCTGTGTCTGGCTGTACAGAAACTGGCTGCAGCAGTTGCCTCCCCTGTCTGCACCAAGACAGAAAGATTAAAAGGTTTGTGCACGTTTTGGGCAGGCGTGCAAAGGGAAGCATACTCTCCTGCGTCCCGACACTGGCTCCTGCGCTCTGCAGCCAGACTCCTGGTTTCAATCTGCCGCAGCCAATCGCTAGCCGCAGTGGTGACCTGCTCCCCTTGAGGGCAATTGGCTGCAGCAGATTGAAACCAGGAGTCTAGCCACAGAGCGCAGGAAGCTGGTAATTCTACTTCTTTGGAGTTCTGCTGACTTCCTCCCCACTTTGAACATACACAACCCCTTTGACCAATGTTGCTCGGCTAAACTCCACTTTTTCAATGTTTCCCAATTTGAAAAGGTTACAGATCAGCAGAAGATTACACCCCCGTGTTCTCTGCGGGATTTCCATAAGTCTGTCTTTCAGGAACATGCAGAAAGCGCGAGACTAGTTCTTCTAAATCGAATGCGCCTTTAAAGGGGTTGGCCAAAATGGATTAGTAACAAGCTAGTAATAAGCATACAAGTATCAGGGAACAAGCACAAGATACTGAAGTCTGATTCCTGTTTACACGCAGGTCCACTGCGAGCATGGCTGCTGATCGAGGGTTCTGTACTTTTACACTTGGTATGGACTGCGCATGCGCTGGTTTCCCTGTCCGTCCCCGGTGTAAATGAATCAGACTTCAGTGCAGAGTTTAATAAGGCTTATTCCGAGCTGCATGCATGTACTGTAAAAGGGATTCTGTCCACCTGATTATAGATACTGAGATTTTGGCATCAGATTAGTCTCCATTCTCTCATTACAAAGACACTAGTTTTACCCCCACCTGTCATTTCATTTTTGATAAATATAGGTTCTATATGGTAATTACCTTCTTAAAGTGCCCAGGGGGCTGTCCCTCCGGCCATTTGTGCCCCTGATCTGAGCCCAGCTGTCAATTTATTCACTCCTCTCCGGCCTTTTTATTTTTCAGTGCGCCATAATCTCACATGTCCGGGCCCACATGGTGTCCTGGCAGCAGCCTCAGAGTGATCGGCGCATGCGTGGGATTACAGCACAGAGGGAAAAAAAAAGCCAGCGAGGAGTGAATAAATTGACAGCGGGGTGGCGCTAGGCTCAGATCAGCGGCGCGGCACAAACGGCCAGCCCCTTATGCATGTTAAGGCAATTACCATATACATAAAACCTATTTATTTATTTTTTTTTAAAATGACAGGTGGGGGTAAAACTAGTATATTTTTAATGAGATAATGGAGACTAATATGACGATACCAAAATCTCAGTATCGAAAGTCAGCCCGACAGAATCCCTTTAACAGCTAGGAATAGACTGGCCAACCCCTTCAAGCAGCCGCCATTATTATACAATATTATGGGGCAGGATACACTGGAGCATTAGGCTACTTTCACCCCAGCGCTTTCCCTTTCTGCTATTGAGATCCGTCATAGGGTCTTAATAGTGGAGGAAAGCGCTTCAGTTTTGTCCCCATTCATCATCAATGGGGACAAAACCGACCTGAGAACGGAGCGCTCCAAAATGCATTCCCATAACTCACACAGAAGAACTGCAAGCAGCATTTGAGTGCGTCCTGGGATGCGGAGATTGACTCAGTCAATGGTGACGGATCAGTTTCCTCTGACACAAGAAAAC
Source organism: Bufo bufo (assembly GCF_905171765.1). Taxonomy (NCBI): domain Eukaryota; kingdom Metazoa; phylum Chordata; class Amphibia; order Anura; family Bufonidae; genus Bufo; species Bufo bufo. The sequence continues at coordinate 139,660,472 of NC_053398.1, read as the reverse complement.
AGATCCGTTCCACCATTGAGTCACAACGGAGTTAATGACGGATCCGTCTTGGCCATGTTACAGATAATACAACCGGATCCGTTCATAAACAGATGCAGACGGTTTTATTATGATGGGAGCATTTTTGCCGATCGATGCCAGCTCCAATAAAACGCTAGTATGAAAGTAGCCTCACACACAACATGAAAGTTCTTTCCAATGCACGAGCCGGCTGTAGGACCTACCCTGGTGTATGAGCTGGTAGAAGGCATGCTGCCCATTAGTGCCAGGCTCCCCCCAGACTACAGGCCCGGTGTTGTAGTTGACACGAGCTCCGGTCTTTGTAATGTATTTCCCATTGGACTCCATGTCTCCCTGCAAGAAACAGAACAGATAAGTGTTGTCTAGTGAGACCAGGCGCGCTCTGCAGGAGGCGGATATAAAGTGGCGCAGACCTGCTGGAAATAGGCGGCGAATCGGTGCATGTACTGGTCATAGGGCAGCAGGGCCTGGGTCTCACAGCTGTAGAAGTTGATGTACCAGACCCCCAGCATGGCCAGAATGACTGGGATGTTGTTTTCCAGAGGAGAATTGTTGAAATGATTGTCCTGGAAGGCAAATAAAAAAAGTTCCATTACAGGCTCCAAACTAAAAAGCAGGATGTACCCTTAGAAAGGAGTCCTTTAAAAAGGGCATTCCCATCTTGAAGGATACACCATTACTTTATGATCAGTGGGGGATAGGACTTCTGGGACCCCCACCAATCTGGAGGATGAAGGGGTGCAGGGCTCATGTTGTGGGACCCGCCTCGGTCTCTCCCAGCACAGCTTCATTCAAGTCAATGGGACCAGCACAGCCGGGTAACAGGGGCACAGTATACAGTGCCAATGAATCAGCTCTGCAGCCCCTTCACGCTCTAGAAATTGCATCATCACCCCCCAATCATAAAACAATGCCAAATATTAGTAATAGGTCATTTTACACAGTGGGTTATTCTTGTAAATTCCACGGGGTTGCACTGCAGGGTATAGCAGTTCTGCAGCTAAAACCAATCAACTACTATGCAGGACCCGATGGGGGTGGAGCATGACACCAGGATTTTGACTCCTACGCCATGTGACTAACGTTTTAAGAGATGTAGTTAAAAGTAGGCAATAGTGTATAACAAAAATATAGCAGGCACATAGAAGTCATGTGAAGAATCTGTGCCAAGTGATGTCATCGGTGCAGGATTGATTGGTTTGCATATCCCCTGTAACTAGTGGTTTTTTGGTAAGGGTACATTTTTCCTTGTACAATGGGGGATAGGATAAGGGATGAAGGTCACAAGATGAGGAGCAGACGTACCATCCAGTGAGCTCCAGCAAGAAGTTTCTCAAAGTTGTCAAATCCTGAAGGTAAAAGGAAAAATTAAAATGTAATATTCTTGAAAATGACACAACTCTACTGCCGAATGAATAAAGGACTTACCGACATGGAGGGCAATGGAGAGACCAATGGCGGACCAGAGAGAATAGCGACCTCCGACCCACTACGGGGAAGAAGAGATGATAACTATAGGTCACCATATACAACCCCCCCCCCCCCCCCCAGTGCAAAACTGAACGACCTTTAGGTGCACAGCAGAATGGCCGCGTTGTAAAGGGCAGGAAAGGTCAGAGCCCAGAATAACCCTGCGGGTGCAGGTCAGGTTACAGCCGGGGTTATGCAGGGAACAGACACTAGACAAGTGTTCTCCAACCTGCGGCAGCACTGCAAACGTATAACCGCCACTATGCTCCGATATCGTATCGTTTTACAGCAGCATCAGACTGGAGATTACTGCTGTAGAAGCTTATAGTACAACTACCCCCATCAGATACTTACATCCCAGAATTCAAACATATTGGCCGTGTCAATCCCAAAGTCTTTTACTTTTGGCTGTGAAGAAAAAAAAACAGACAGGACCAGTAAGTAAAAGGGTTAAAGTAACACAGCGCTCTGCAACCATTAGAAAAACTACAACGCCCAGCACGACTCCACAGCTTTCAGGTATCAGGGCATGCTGGGAGTTGTACTTTTGAACAGCTGGAGAGCGCTGGCGCAAGTAATACCGTAAAGGGGCACTCACAGCATTGGTAGAGAGGGCAACAAAGTGCTTGGCCACTGCAGACGGCTGAAAGAGAGAAGACATCAAATGCCATGAGAAATATAATATACACAACTCTGACAATAGGTAACATTCCTATAATGTCCAGTAGGGAGCGCTCATTATCCTATGTAGCTACAGTTCTCATTGGTGGACAGGATCAGGCAGGACGGTGCTGATGAAGTCACTAACGATCAGTGACATCACAGTCACTGCTATTAATTTGACCACAAATCTCCAAAAAATCCCTAAATGTTACCATAGAACGAATGTGAGGTTCGATTAATATGGGAGCCATTAATGCCAGGGCACAGCCATTAACACCGGGTTATTGTAAGAGGTCATAGTGATCGAGTGCAGTCACTAGTGGCCTGTGGGGGAAACAACCATCCAAGTATGCATGTGTATAGGGTGGGATAGGGGCTGGAGAGCATCTGGTTGACTGCTAGATTTCATATAGCCAGCTTTAGGGTCAAGCCTCGCTTGGTTTAAAGGGGTTATCCCTTATAATGACCACCCCCAATGCCCAGGCCGTGACTGCAATGAGCCTCCCTAGCTATTGGCTGCTCCCCACATCACCAGATGTTTTGATCCACGCGACGGGAGAAGGAGCGACATGGATGCCAGGGAGCAGGGCAAGTATAATCCAGGGCTTGACAAATTTCCTTGAAATCTAGGAGCCAGCTAAAAAAGTTAGGAGCCAGGCAGAGCCGCGTCATAAAGCCCCTAGTAGGTGCCCCCATAGTGCCCCCCCCCCCCCCCACTTCTCCATAGAGCCCCCCCCAATAATGCTGTATACCATTTTACATATACCACCGCTCCGTCCCCGGACCCTATTGACTATAATGGGGACGGGGGTGGAGCTCCGGCGCAGCACGGCAGTTTGCGGTGAGAGGCCGCTAGACTAAAAAGTTGGACATGCAGTACTTTTAGTCCGGCGGCCTTTCACCATGCACTGCCGTGCTGCGCCGGAGCTCCACCCCTATTATAGTCAATGGGGACGGAGCGGTGGTCCGGCGAAACAGCGGAAGGACGGATCCGACAGGGTGAACAACCTGCCTGATCCGTCCTGCCGCAAGTGTGAAAGTACCCTTAGTTCTATAGCTACTGAATGAGACAGAAGGGATGCCTTTAACATATAGATCTCCTTGAGAAGCCAATTTGATCCTAAAGGGTTAATTCAAACTGTAATCTAAACTGTGTGTCATCTGTCACTTCTCTTATCTCTCTGCTCCTGACCCTTAATCTTATCACTGCTGCAAAATCATCAGCAGACAGCCTCAGTGTAACCTGTTCTAGAGTCTGACTGTTCTTTTAACTCATATAATCGAATGAGTCTCTAACTAATCGGATCTTTAGATTCTTAACCTGAGACTCATTCGATTCATTTCTATTCTAACTCCCTGCACTACTCAGACGGCTCAGAGCTGCTAGTGCTTGCATTGCCTCAGCTCTGATTGGTTGGTGGGCGGGGAGGGGAGGGGCTAGCAGAAGCAGCTTCCACTCTAGGATCAGATTACACTCCTCCCGAGCCCCTCCCCTCCCTGCTGCCAGCGTCTCTGCTATTGTGTGCTGTGACGGAGCTGTTTCAAACGGTGCGGCCTCCGGACAGAACGGCAGCTCCGCACCCATCGCCCGGGCACCTTTGAAAACGGGCTGACAAATACCCAAGCGCCAGGACTAAATTCCCGGTCGCCATGGCGACCTGGGATTTGTCGAGCCCTGGTATAATCTATATAAGGTGCCTGGGCATTGGGGTGGGGGAGGTCATTATAGGGGTTGGATAATCCCTTTTAAAGTCCTGGCACAGTTCCTGCCCATCTGTATCACAGCTTTCCGGTTTTCACCTTCTCACATACTCACATCTTTGGCAGCAATCAGGAACCACTCCTTGGCGGTTTCGGCATTGGTGATGGTTTCCTGGGTGGTAAAGGTCTTGAAAAGGGGAAAATAAATAAAGTTAGGACTTGCTGAGATGATGCTCTAGAAGGGTTAGGTTACCAGATCGGTCAGGATGGATTTCCCCAGGAACCAGCATTTAAAGCTGGGGGCAAATTGAAAGCTACATGAGGTACTGAGGTAGCAGAGGCACCAATGAAATACCATAGAGGGGCCCATGCAGAACGCTCAAAGCCTCAGATGTCAGATATATAGCTCAATGTAAACTCTGTACCAGGACCCACACGGGCCAAGTGCATGCAGAGGGCAAGCACAAGCACATGGCCTGTGTGGGTCCTGGTACAGATTTTACATTGAGCTATATATCTGACATCTGAGGCTTTGAGCGTTCTGCATGGGCCCCTCTGGTATTTAACTGGACTAATTGCCCGTGGATGGGACACCCATGCAGAATCCACTGTCCCCATCCAGAGGTTATATAGACAGGACATAGCAGCGAGCTACTCAGGCAAATCAAGAATACGGAGTCTAAGCTCAGGGGCCACAGAGGGGGCGAGCGAGGACATATGAGGTCCTTTCAATCTCATCAATGGAGGCGTGGAAATCTGAACAGGAATACACAAAGCAAATGTATGCTATCACCTGAGAGGAAAAAAAAAAATAAAAAATCTTTTCATGAATGTCGGGATGCCAAGAACCCCACCCTGCTAGAAGAAATCTGCCAAGTCATTACAGGTCTGCAGAAGTATATTGCCACATGGATAACCCTGCTTCAATGCTCGTGGCCTACCACAGGGGTGATGCAACACTCAGCCTCCTTCAGTCTTTCCCTATTCAACTTAGATAAATCTTATTCTCAAGTGTGATAACTTTTTGGCTTTTTTTTTTTTTAACCATACGAAATGGGCACATGATAATCCGTACTCCTATACAGTGCGGTACAGATTCCACTGGGTGCTGTACAGCCCAGACCATGGCTGCTCCTGCCTGTACCAGCGCTGCTCTCCTAAAGCCGGGCACAGATGGGCTACGTCAAAGTTCCAGTGGGAACACAGAGGAGCGATGCCTTAGGCGAGCTCCTGCGCTCACTCAGCTCTGCTAATAGCTTGCATACTATTCACAGAGCGGGCACAGGAGCTCACACAGACATTACTCCCCTGCCTGTGCCCGACACAACCCATGTCTGCCAGGCTTTAGGAGAGCAGCACTGGCACAGGCAGGAGCAGCGATGGCCTGTACTGTGCTCAGCACTGAATGGGAGTAAGGATTCTTGAATGCTAAAGGCACCTGACACTTCAGGCTCCTATTTCACATTGAAAAGGGAGAAAAAAAATAAAATATTTGTATTACAAGAAAAACTTTGCACATTTACAAGAAGATTTAATAAAGTTTAGTTAAAAGTTTAGGTACTCTAAGTGAACTGGCCCAACTACAGTCCTCCCTACAGCCAGGTGGTCAGGAGCGCACTAAGCAGGGGGTGCAGTGCTGGATGAACACCTGCATTCTCAGAACTGGTGGGAGTAGTAGTGATACAACATTGCGTTATAAGATGCGATTAACCCTTTAAAGTCAGTCATTTCAAAAGGTATGATCGTGGGGCCATGAGTGCCGAGACTCCCATCAATGTCTGAAAAGGGGCAGAAGGCTCATGGAAAGTCTATATATTTCTGCAGCCAGACCTCACTGATGAAAACCTCGGCAACGTCCCTGTGACGTAATCAGAAGCTTTCCGAAATGGCCATTACAGTACGATATGGGCAAGGTCCACAGCGAGGCGTTCATGAGGGCAGATTAATCATTACCTTGGATGCAACAATGAAGAGCGTGGTCTCTGGGTTCAGTTCTGCCAGGGTTTTGGCCATGTGGGTTCCATCGATGTTGGAGACAAACCAGACCCGGGGGCCACCTTTAGAGTACGGCTTCAGTGCCTCAGTGACCATCAGTGGACCCTGGAAGGACACCAGTGGACAGTCAGGGTCTTCTGCCGGCCAGATCATCAAGTACCTAGATATACATGCTCAGTCCTTACCAGATCGGAGCCACCGATTCCCACATTCACCACGTCAGTGATGGCCTTCCCACTGTAACCCTTCCAGTCTCCGCTGCGCACTTTCTGAAGAAGAACAAGAAGCTCGCGTCAGCCAGCGATAGACGAGCGGAAACGGGAGGTAGACGCCAGGATCGGCACTGTACCTGACAAAACGTCTTCATCTTCCCCAAGGCGGCATTGACTTCTGGCATCACATCCTTGCCGTCCACCTGGATAGGCACGTTTGAGCGGTTGCGCAGGGCAATGTGTAGCACAGCACGGTTCTAGAGGTAATGGAATATTTAAAAATCAGTGCGAACCATACAGGTGGTATAGTACATCATAAGAGGGGGGGGGGGGGGGGGGTTCAGTACTTGTTTAATGGGCGTTTTACACTGCCCAATGCAAACTGCATGGGGATAACAGTTTATTCGGTCCCCATAGACTTTGCACACGACATGATAATCGGCTGAACTAGAATTCATAATCACGTTCCCATCTTATGCAGTTATTGCAGTGGAAACAGGAGATTTGCTGATGACAAACACCCAGACTCTACTAGGATAGTCATCCCCAAATACAATCTGCATGGGTCGGTGTAAAAGGCGCTTATTGACTTATGTGGTCAGTCGGGCTATAATCAGCCCAAGATTACAGAGATAACGTTAAGTCACTATACACATCGCATTCCTGATCTGCTTCATCATACGCTGCAGACCATAGTCATTTTGCCCTGAAAAGAGAACGGTGCCAACTTAAACAAGCCGACGCCAAATCCTACAATCTACTAGGATAGAAAATGTGCTGGCTCGGGGTCGAGTGTAATAAACCAAACAGAGCACACCTGGGGAGAGGCCGAACCCCACGCCCCGCACTGTGCATTGAAAATGCAACCTCAGGTGAGATTGCACTTCTCCTGCCAAACACACCGATCAGTCCACACCCTGCTAATTCTACCAAGAATACGGAGGCAGAAAGGTGCCCATCCCCAACCGCAAGTCAGCCCGCGAGTGTACGATTGGGTATGCAGCCGCCGATCACTTTATTCTCCTTGCTACGACTCTGCTACAAACCCCGCAGTAGGGACAGTCGCTGTGCAGGCGTGTAGTGGGTAGGACATGGCAGTGAATGGGTTACAGCTGGTACCTCAGTGAAGTTTATCTTCTCGGCAGAGAACATGCGCTTTCTGGCGGCCTCCACACCTCTTGACCGGGCCTGAAAGATGTAAAAATAGAGCGTTAGTCTGAGCCAAGTGCCCCCTTCCGCAGAGAAAGGCCGATTAGCACAACGCTGAAGGGCAAACTAAAAAGGTTAAATATACGATATTGTACAGGAGAACACAACACGAAGAGGGCACTGACACAATCGAGATTCTGCCATCCTAATGATCGCCCATTGGCATCAAGGATCATCCTGCTTGTAGCGGATCCGCCTGTGATACAACAGACTGGTGATCGCTGCAGCAGCAACACCTTAAGGCTGCATGCACAACTGTATTTTTGGTCCTAAATTTTTGCATTCGGAGGCAGACCAGTTTAATTCAATGGGATTGCAAAAGAACTGTGCACCGTCCGCATCTGGTCTGCAAAAAAAAAAAAAAGGGAAACGTGGGACGGAAAACGTGATGCACACAGCCGGTATTAGTGTTTTTCAAATTCACGATTTGCAGACCGCAAAATGGATAGTCGTGTGCTTGGGTAGGTTCAGTTTTTTGGAGGAGCGCGTGCGGCAGATTTTCCTTCCGGTTTTTCACTGAACGACAGCCGAATCCATGTAATGCACGAGCTGCACACAGCAGTCCTTACCCCTGTGTATTTCTCTGTAGTCCCCGGTGTGACTGCGATGTAGCAGTGGGGCAAATGCCAAGAATGACAGAATAGGAGGCATCATGAAATACTCTGCAAATTACTGAATAAAAAATTCTAAATAATCATCTGCGCCCTCGATTCCCATGTAATCTGCACCGTAGGTCATGTATATTGTATTCTATGAGAATTAGAAATGCTCATGCACACAATGCAGATTTTTTTCCACGCGGATTTTACCCTATGATGCAGATTTTAAAATCCGCAGCATGTCGATTTATTTCATTTTTTCTGACCGGATTTTCTCCATTCACTTAAACGGGGACAGTAAAATTCACATGCGGAATTTCCACATGCAAATCCACACCAGTTGATAACGGATTGACTGCAATGATTTGCCAGCGAACACCTGTGGATTTCAGTGCAGATTGTCCGCACGCAAAACCTGAACGTGCGCATTTACAGTAACAGTCAGTTTGTGTCAGTTCCGTCAGAGATCAGTTCTTTTTAAGTCCTGCATGCAGTACTTTCTTAGTTTAAAAATAACGGATCTCTGACGGAACTGATACTTTTTTTTCTGGCAGATCAGAAGAATGGAAAGCTAAACGGTGAACTCCCTAATCTGACATCCGAGGTCTGATTACAGGCAGAATCAGGAGACTACAAGGGCTACATCTTATACAAGCCTGGGTCCACAACTACGTCCTTAATTTCACCAGTCTGTTCTGTTGGGGGAACACTGCCAGAATTCACTGTATCCGGTGTACATGCCAACCCTCGGCCGAAAAATAAATAAATACATGCAGCATCTTTTCGTCCGGCACATACGCCGGTAAGCAGCTGGATCGCCAATGGATCCCCTTAGTGAATGGGAATCCGGCGACATGCGGTGGTATCCCGCTGTGCCAGACACGGTAAACTCTGGCAGTCTGTTCCAGAACAGGCTGCTGGAGACCAGCCCGCAGACGTGAACCCAACCCAATATGTATCAAAACCACTGCAAGAACAGGAAGAGGAAAAGTAGTTGTTTGTCAATAGAACCAAAAGAATTACATTGTACAGGACGACCCACGAAAAAGTAGCCGCCTCCAGAGATAGTATAACAAAATTAACGAGCAAGTGGATTATTATTTTTTTTTAATTACCCACAAGTGACAAATGATACTGAAAGTGGTCCCCGTTCAGGTCCCTGCATCTTTGGGCAGGTCGGATTCTGTTGGCTGATACCGCTAGTGATGCTGTGGATGGGGTTTGTGATGTTCTCCTCGAGTTCCCCCCGGGGATGTGGATTGTTAGCGGACACTCTGATTTAAAGTTTCCCCACAGATAAGGTTATGTGGACAAGTCTGGGGAACGTGGTGGCCCCATAACCCCCCGCTCACAGTTCGCTCCTCCATAAACCGTTCATGAACCCGTCCAGTGAGCTCCGCGAGGTGCGGCATGCTGCCCCATCTTGTTGGAAAAAGCAGGACATTAGTTCTTCTGCAGCATCACTTCTGAAGAGCCGCCAGCAGTATCGGCCGACAGAATCCGACCTGCCCAAAGAGGCAGAGACCTGAACGGGGACCACTTTCTGCAACTTTTCTGACTTGCACTTTTTTTTGTGCATGAGGGGAGTTAATTTTTTTTATTTTTTTTAACCCCTCCATCCTTAATTTACTAAGCATTCTGTATTAAAAACGCTATTATTTTCCCTTATAACCATGTTATAAGGGAAAATAATAAAATCTACACAACCCCGAACTTCAGGACTCCAGAGATGCATGTTAAAGGGGAACATTAACCAATGATGGGAGTGGCAGTTTTGCAAAAGTCAGAGACCACTGTCCTGGAGGGAAGAGTCTCCACGCGCTGTATGGCACCATGCACCTGTTTTTCTCTGTGGCTCTTTTGTAAGGTTCCTCTCTGTTGCATCAACATTAAGAAATTCACCTTCCATTTTCCTTCCGGTCGCAACAATTGCATTACAGACCAGAACTGACAGAGGAAGAGGGCCGGGCAACATGGACAGAACAGTGTAATGAGAGCAGAATGTCAGACACGGAAGAGCAGCACAGAGCATTTCAGCTCAAGAGCCAGTCAGGCAGCAGCGGTGAGGAGAAGATTTGGGGGGTCTGGACCTTACCAGTTCTATCAGCAGCTTGAGGACCTCTTCAGTGATCAGGTTCTTGGAGTAATCCACCAAGATTTCTCCTTCTCCGGTGTTGAGGGTCTTACTGTGAAGGAAGGACACAGAAAGTTATGACGCTGCATCCTCCCCCCCTTCCCCTTTATAAGATGGGATACCCCTTTAAATGTCAGTGAACTGAAAATAAAAATGCAGGGCTGTTCTCCATTATAAGCGGGCACCTGGCGGCACCCCGCTCGTGCAGTCGTTGTCTGCCACGTGCCGGTTACATGATGCTGCAGGTTTCCAGATGAGCGAGCGGTTTTTGTGTTTGACCAGTAGCATAAAAACACTCGCCGTGCAAACCGCTGGTGCGTGAACCGGCACGCCTATGCCCGACATGGTATGACATATGCAGATTACAGGGGTCTGCCAACGTCCAGAAGTCGGAGGGTGAGCCTGATCATACTTGCTAGGTTGGAGGATGCCTATAGACCTGATACATCAGCCATCAGGCCCCGCTCCACCCCCCATCCCCATGCCAGCCGTGCCCCATGCCAGCCGTGCACCATCCTTCACATAATACTGAAGGACAGTCCGGCCTCGCTGGAGGAGATCACAGCTTTCCCCACAGCCGCCCCCTCTGCCAAGTGATCTCCGGCCGCCGGGGTGAGGAGACCGCAACTGTGAAGGTTACGCTAAATATAACCAAGCAGAAGGGCTGTATACGGAACGTCACTCCGCCCCGATAACCAGCTGCAATATAGAGGAACGGCGACCAATCAATGCAGAGGAGCACGACCTGTGCCCCTAGAGAGGTTGGGGGGGGGGGGAGGTTATGTTTCCACCTGGCCAATGGCACCATTTTATGGGTCCCCCAACCATCTAGACAAATCCACTCCTATGGGCCTGGTGGCTGCTCACATAAAGCAGGGGGGGGGGGGGCGCAAAGATGGACAAGTACGAGTATTGCACCGCGTGGCCCCCGCCCTACGTCTCTCCCCACAGTAGCGCAGCTGTTACCCCAACTCCCATATTCTACACTGCAGAGCATCGCGTGTATGATTTCAGCCTCTCGGTCTTCAGAGATTTTCCTCTTCATTTATCTTGGTCCTGCCCCTTTAAGTGCAAATATCGGACACTGTGGCCCTTGGACCAAAAAGGCCACGGGTCCCCCGCCACAGACCGAGCTACCTACAAAACCATGCCACCAGCAGCCATTACACAGAGCTTTTCCCATAGAGCCCAGTTACATTAACCGCATGTTACATAAGCGGTATGTCACACAGAAGAGGATGGAGGGGACGTGGGGAAAGCAGCGGTGACACAAGACGCCCCTGCAAGAACCTCTTGTGACAAGAAGTGTTACAACGTATCCTCTTCACTTCCTATAGAGAACAATGCACTACAGAACGCCTGGCCCCAAGAGCTCACAGTCTAATCCCCCTGTCCCAGGCAGCCCACCAGCGTTCTTACTGCCTTAAAGGAATTTTCCATCAATAAACTGCTGCCCTCTCATTAGCCACTGACCACGAGCGAGAAAGTCAGAACCAAGAACGGCTCTGCAGCTGCTGCAAAACTACAACTCCCAGCATCCCCCTAGCAACATGCGGAGACGCCGGGCCTACACTCCCCCCCCCCTCTACAAGTGACGGCTGCTCCAGCGAGATGTGTCAGGATGCACGTACAGACTGCAAGGAGGAATGAAGGGCACACAGGACCCGGCCACCGATGCTGACTTGTCCCTCAGGGCCCCCCCACCTGTCCCAAAGTGGCCCCCGCTACCAGCACATAGCCAAGTCATACAGCAATGTACCAGTTAACCCTTTCAGTAACACGCTGCAGCCACAGCACAACTGGTAGTCTGCAGGGTCCTAAAGCCTCCACATCTGTCACCCAAGAGGACTGAAGCATGGGGCTGGGGTGCTCAGGAGTACTGGAGCATTGGGGACCCCCCTCCTTGTACAAATTATCAGGGGGCCCTAGATTTAAGCTCTGCTTCTAACAAGCCGGGGAGAACTGACTACAGCCGGCCATGCTAGTTACAGTGTGTCAGTGAAGGGGTTAAAGAGGGTCAGTTACACAAGGAAGAGGGAGGAAAACCAAAAGGACGCTGCCCAATGCCAGGATGCCCACCTTAACCCACCCCTCCCCTAACACAAGGGGTTAATTTAAAGTCACTCCACATCATACATTAACCCTTTAGGCTAGGGATAAGCAGCAATTTTCTGCACGACACCCCAGTTAATTTTTTTTTTTTTTTTTTTCACTCAATCACCCAAATTTTGCAACTTTAAAAAGGACCATGCAGCCTAAAATCTGTGCACTGCCCCGCCCCCCTCCAGCATCATAAGGGTTAATAGCATGCAATGGTGCAGGTGACATCACTGGCAGTGAAATGACGTATTGGTGACGGGCAACCATGACAGAAGACCCCCCCCCTCACCTGAACTTGTTGAACCGATCCTTGTCGGCTTCGAAGAGCTTCCTCAGGTTGAGGCAGCCATGGTTGGCTTCGTAGAACTTGGCGAGCTTCTGGTAGACGGGGTCACTGGTGAGCGACATGGCGGAGAGTGAGAGCCGGAGGAGTACGCAGGACCGCTGCTGAGCGATGACAAGCGGGCGCTGCACAGACTACGCCTCTTATAGGCAATGACAGGTCCAGGCAGAGGGAGGGGACACGCCCACCTGGCGCGCCTACACGTGCTCCCCGGACAGCCAATAGGACGCCTCGGCTGGATCAAGCCTTGTCGCCTGTCACGTGATCGCCGCTCCGTGAAGCCGGAAGCTAGCGGCCATGTTTGGTTAGACCAAAGCCCATCGACGTAGGTCGTGGTCTTCAACAATATGGTTCCTTATGGAGACCGAGGCAAAGTGAAGGAGGGATATATCAGCCATTTTATGGACTATGTCCTGTAGATAGAATTTCTTTGGTCTGGGTGGTTCAGATGTCAGTGGTGGGTGTTTTTAAAGGGCCTTAAAGGGGTTGTCCTACCATAAGAACGTGTAGGGCATCTATCAGTAGATTTGTCCCTATGACACTGGCTGACCTGTTACATGTGCACTTGGCAGCTGAAGACATCTGTGTTGGTCCCATGTTCATATGTGTCCGCATCGATGAGAAAAATGATGCTTTAATATATGCAAATGAGCTTCTAGGAGCAACAGGGGCGTTACCGATACACCTAGAGGCTCTGCTCTCTCTGCAACTACTGCACCCTCTCCACTTTGACAGGAGCAGGAAGTGAAAATATCATGACACCTGGTCCTGTCAATCAAAGTGCAGAGTGCACAGTAGCTGCAGAGAGAGCAGAGCCTCTAGGTGTAACGGCAACGCCCCCGTTGCTCCTAGATGCTCATTTGCATATATTAACCACTTCACATCCGGGCCATTTGCCCCCTTCCTGACCAGGCCTAATTTAGCTGTCACTTTATGTGGTAATAACTTTGGAACGCTTTTACTTATCCAAGCCATTCAGAGATTGTTTTCTCGTGACACATTGTACTTCATGATAGTCATAAATTTGAGTCAATATATTTCACCATTATTTATGAAAAAATCCCAAATTTACCAAAAATGTAGAAAAATTCACAATTTTCAAAATTTCGATTTCTCTGCTTTTAAAACAGAAAGTGATACCTCATAAAATATTTACTACTTAACATTCCCCATATGTCTACTTTATGTTGGCATCATTTTGTAAATGTCATTTTATTTTTTTAGGACGTTACAAGGCTTAGAAGTTTAGAAGCAAATCTTGAAACTTTTAAGAAAATTTCCAAAACCCACTTTTTAAGGACCATTTCAGTTCTGAAGTCAATTTGTGGGGCCTACATAGTGGATACCCCCATAAATGACCCCATTGTAGACTACACCCCTCAAGTTACTTAAAACTGCTTTTACTAACTTTGTTAACCCTTTAGGTGTTTCACAAGAATTAAAGGAAAATGGAGATCAAATTTTTAAATTTTACTTTTTTGGCAGATTTTCTATTTTAATCCATTTTTTTTTCTTTAACACATCGAGGGTTAACAGCCAACAAAACTCAATATTTATTACCCTGATTCTGCGGTTTACAGAAACACCCCATATCTGGTCGTAAACTGATGTAAGGGCCCACGGCAGGGCGCAGAAGGAAAGGAGCGCCACATGGTTTTTGGAGGGCAGATTTTGCTGGACTGGTTTTTGGACACCATGTCCTATTTGAAGCCCCCCTGATGCACCCTTACAGTAGAAACTCCCAAAAAGTGACCCCATTTTGGAAACTAAGAGATAAGGTGCCAGTTTTATTGCTACTATTTTGGGGTACATATGATTTTTAATTGCTCTATATAAAATTTTTTGTGAGGCAAGGTAACCAAAAAATGGCTGTTTTGGCACTGTTTTTATTTTTGATTTTTCACAACAGTCATTTGACAGGGTAGATCATGTGCTATTTTTATAGAGCAGGTTGTTACGGACGCAATGATATCAAATATGTCTACTTTATTTGTTTGTTTGTTTGTTTCAGTTTTACATAATAAAGCATTTTCGGAAAAAAATTGTTTTTGTATCTCCATTTTCTGAATGCCATTTTTTTTATATTTTTCTGCCAATTGTTTTGTGCAGGGGCTCGTTTTTTGCAGGAAGAGTTGACGTTTTTATTGGTACCATTTTTGGGTACATATGATTTTTTGATCATTCGTTATAACACTTTATGGGGCAAGGTGACCAAAAAATTGGTTGTTTTAGCACAGTTTTTATGTATTTATTTTTACAGCGTTCACCTGAGGGGTTAGGTAATGTGACATTTTTATAGAGCAGGTCGTTACGGACGTGGCAATATCTAATATGTATACTTTTTCTTATTTATTTAAGTTTTACACAATAGCATTTTTGAAACAATAAAAATGATGTTTTAGTGTCTCCATCGTCTGAAAGCCATAGCTTTTTTATTTTTTGACCGATTGTCTTAGTTAGGGTCTCATTTTTTGCGGGATGAGGTGACAGTTTGATTGTTACTATTTTAGGGGGCATACGCCTTTTTGATCGCTAGGTGTTGCACTTTATGTGAAAATTGCTTTTTTTGACACAGTTTTTATATAATTTATTTTACGGTGTTCACCCGAGGGGTTAAGTCATGTGATATTTTTAGGCCCCTTGCAGACGAGCGTGTCCGGATAAGGTCCAGATGCGTTGCGGGTGCGTTTGAGGGAAAATGCAAGATTTTTCCACGCGAGTGCAAAATATTGTAATGCGTTTGGTACCCAGATCCGAACCCGGACTTCTTCACAGAAGTTCAGGTTTGGGTTCGGTGTTGTGTAGATTTTATTATTTTACCCTTATAACATGGATGCATAGTACAATGGTACTGGAGGGGTTAAAAAAATAATAATTTAACTCACCTTAATCCACTTGATCGCGCAGCCGGCTTCTCTTCTGTCTTCTTATTTGAGGAATAGGACCTTTGATGACGTCACTGCGCTCATCACATGGTCCGTCACATGATCCATCACCATGGTGATGGATCATGTGACGGACCATGTGATGAGCGCAGTGACGTCACCACAGGTCTTTTTCCTGTGCACAGCAAAGATGAAGCCAGAAGAGAAGCCGGGCTGCGCGAGCAAGTGGATTAAGGTGAGTTAATTTTTTTTTAACCCCTGTAGCCCTATTGTACTATGCATCCATGCTATAAGGGAAAATAATAATGATCGGGTCCCCATCCCGATCATCTCCTAGCAACCATGCGTGAAAATCGCACCGCATCTGCACTTGCTTGCGGATGCTTGCGATTTTCACGCAGCCCTATTCACTTCTATGGGGCCTGCGTTACGTGAAAAACGCAGAATATAGAACACACTGCGATTTTGACGCAACGCACAAGTGATGCGTGAAAATCACCGCTCATCTGCACAGCCCCATAGAAATGAATGGGTCCGGATTCAGTGCGGGTGCAATGCGTTCACCTCACGCATTGCACCCGCGCGGAAATCTCGCCCGTGTGAAAGGGGCCTTATAGAGCTGGTTGTTCCGGAGGACCCGCACCTATCAGACATTGTCTGTGATAGAAATACCCCTTTAAGTTTTTGCAAAACCCAGTCCACCGACCAAACCGCTAAAAACTCTCCAGTTTTCAGGCACAAAGCTTTTCATTCATTATCCCCTTTGTCTATGGCTCCTCAAACGGAGCGCACACGGCCAGTGCCCGTCCATTGCGGACCTCTATTTACGGTCCACAGCCTGGGCACTGAGCCATTACATTCGTGTGCATGAGCCACATTTAGGGCCCATGCACACCAGCGTAATAGCTCAGTGCCCGTACTGCAGACCGCAAATAGTGGTCCACAATGCACGGCCACTGGCCGTGTGCGCTCCGTTTGCGGATGCGGACCCATTGACTTGATTGGCTGTATATGTTGCGGATCGCGGACCCAAAGATAGAACATTTTTTTATCTTTTTGCAGTGTGGGGGACAATGAAAGCGCTTCTTAAGTGCTTCCGTGGGCTTCTGATGCGTGTCTCCGTTCTGCAGTCCTATCTTCGGTCATATCTTGCGGATTGCGGACCCAATCAAGTCATCTGCACCATGGAGTGCACACGACCAGTGCGCATATATTTTGCGGAACGGTCATTTACAGGCAGCACAGTACGAGACGGTACGCTCGTGTGCATGAGCCCTGGGTTACCAATATAAAAGTACAACTATTGCCATGTAGAATAACATTCCTTATTTCTTGATGTGCCCTTCATTCTGCGCTTCTGGCTTTCATTTTCGCATAAATCCACTTTTTGGATCATCAAATTATGGAGTAAGGTGCCCAGAGTGGCGTTATTATCGTTCAAAAGTGCCCAGGAACGCCCCCCTCACTGCCCAGCCCGCCCTCCATCAGAGCCCAAGCACGCCTCTCCGGGGCCGAAACGAAACGCCCACACCAGCACTTTTTGCCGCCGTCATCAAGGCAATGTAACTCCGCCCACATGTGCCTCCTACAACGCACAGGCAGTCCGCAGTACTGCGCCATAGGTGGGGCGTTGCGGTAATCCACGTGACAGATTTATGCAGCCAACAGTAGACACTCCAAAAATGACTTTAAATATTACTCTCAGATTAACCCTTTCAAGACCGGGTGATTTTCCAAATCTTTTTTATTTTTTTTATTTTTTTTTTCATTTTTGTGTTTTACTCCCTCCCAAAGCCATAACTTTTTAATTTTTTCAGTCACATAGCCTGATTTTTTTTTTTGCAGGTCAAGATACACTGTCTAATGGCACCATTTACGGTTGCCTACAATGTGGTGGGAAGCAGGAGAAAAAATTCCAAATGGGGTGGAGTTCAAAAAAAACTAAACAAAAAAAAAACATTCCGCCACAGTTTTATGGGGGGGGGTTACACCGTTTCCAATGCACTAAAACTGACCTGTTACTTTTACTCTTCGGGTGAGTATGATTACAACAATATCACATATGTATAGTTTTTCTTGCGTTTTAATACTGAAAAAAATGGAAAAACTTTGGGAAAAATTTACTTTTCTTTTACATTGCCTGATAATGGCCTCATAACTTTTTTATTTTTATGTGTAAGGAGCTGTGTGAGGCCTCAGTTTTTGGTGGGACGATCTGTACTTTTCATTGATACCATTCTGGGTGTGCATGGCTTTTTGATCACTTTTTAATTAAATTTTTTTGTGGGAGGCGAAGAGGCCAAAAAACGGTGAATTTGAATTTTTCGATTATTTTCTTAAACATTTTTGAAACTTTTTTCTTTCTTTTTTTTTTCTTCCACTTTTTAATAGTTCCCCTAGGGAAGTATAACAAGCAATCATTAGATCGCTTTTTTCAGTCCCAGGTCCCTGCAGGCACCCAACGGCTATGGCGCCCGCGAGCCATTTTTAGATGCCTGACCGCCGTTGTAAATTTACATGGGGCAGTCAAGAAGGGGTTACATTGCATCCAAAGACTCGAGCAAAACTGACTTCAAATATTATCCTCATGATTAATCCCCCCATAAGGTTTGTGAGAAAGATGCTCTGCTCTAGCAGTAAATCCAATTTTGGCCACTAGGTGGCAGCCAATTCCTATTATACACTAATAAACCCCATTCATTCAAGCTGCTTTATCTTGAAGATTTCTTGGTGTCCCCCAACCTCTTATTCATAAAGATTCTTCTTCTGTGAAACCTGTTCTGATCTCTTATCTTTGTACAATGAAAGGAGGCAAATATTTTCATTCTGCACTGCACTCAACACATCCGTAGAAATGTGCCCACTAAATTTGAGCGCCCACAAGGTACCCTTAGTCCCAGTAGATTTCATACAATCAAAGTGTGCCAGCTACTATGCTACCAATCCATAGAAGTGTGCCAGCTACTATGCTACCAATCTATAGAAGTGTGCTAGCTACTATGTTACCAATCCATAGAAGTGTGCCAGATACTATGCTACCAATCCATAGAAGTGTGCTAGCTACTATGTTACCAATCCATAGAAGTGTGCCAGCTACTATGCTACCAATCCATAGAAGTGTGCTAGCTACTATGCTACCAATCCATAGAAGTGTGCCAGCTACTATGTTACCAATCCATAGAAGTGTGCCAGCTACTATGCTACCAATCCATAGAAGTGTGCCAGCTACTATGTTACCAATCCATAGAAGTGTGCCAGCTACTATGTTACCAATCCATAGAAGTGTGCCAGCTACTATGCTACCAATCCAGAGAAGTGTGCCAGCTACTATGCTACCAATCCATAGAAGTGTGCCAGCTACTATGCTACCAATCCAGAGAAGTGTGCCAGATACTATGCTACCAATCCATAGAAGTGTGCCAGCTACTATGCTACCAATCCATAGAAGTGTGCCAGCTACTATGCTACCAATCCAGAGAAGTGTGCCAGCTACTATGCTACCAATCCAGAGAAGTGTGCCAGCTACTATGTTACCAATCTATAGAAGTGTGCCAGCTACTATGCTACCAATCCATAGAAGTGTGCCAGCTACTATGCTACCAATCCAGAGAAGTGTGCCAGCTACTATGCTACCAATCCAGAGAAGTGTGCCAGCTACTATGCTACCAATCCAGAGAAGTGTGCCAGCTACTATGCTACCAATCCAGAGAAGTGTGCCAGCTACTATGCTACCAATCCAGAGAAGTGTGCCAGCTACTATGTTACCAATCCATAGAAGTGTGCCAGCTACTATGCTACCAATCCATAGAAGTGTGCCAGCTACTATGCTACCAATCCAGAGAAGTGTGCCAGCTACTATGCTACCAATCTATAGAAGTGTGCCAGCTACTATGCTACCAATCCATAGAAGTGTGCCAGCTACTATGCTACCAATCTATAGAAGTGTGCTAGCTACTATGCTACCAATCCATAGAAGTGTGCCAGCTACTATGTTACCAATCCATAGAAGTGTGCCAGCTACTATGCTACCAATCCATAGAAGTGTGCCAGCTACTATGTTACCAATCCATAGAAGTGTGCCAGCTACTATGTTACCAATCCATAGAAGTGTGCCAGCTACTATGCTACCAATCCATAGAAGTGTGCCAGCTACTATGTTACCAATCCATAGAAGTGTGCCAGCTACTATGTTACCAATCCATAGAAGTGTGCCAGCTACTATGTTACCAATCCAGAGAAGTGTGCCAGCTACTATGCTACCAATCCAGAGAAGTGTGCCAGCTACTATGCTACCAATCCAGAGAAGTGTGCCACCTCCTATGCTACCAATCCAGAGAAGTGTGCCAGCTACTATGCTACCAATCCATAGAAGTGTGCCAGCTACTATGCTACCAATCCATAGAAGTGTGCCAGCTACTATGCTACCAATCCAGAGAAGTGTGCCAGCTGCACATAAGTGTTCGTACATGGACAGTGCCAGCCCTAACAGTTTCAGTGCCAATGTGCTTGACAATTATCAGTGTCGTTACAGTGACAGTATGATCACTTCAACCGCATATCAATACCCATAGAGCCGTGCCAGTCCTAGTAGTCCCCACCAAGTGCATATCATCGCCCATTCCCATAAAGGCTCATACAAAGGTGCCCCCAACTTATTTTACTCACTGACATATTCCGCAACGCTTTACGGTTACGGACATTATCATCACTCAATGTCCCACACAATCAGTATGTCTTTGTACTATCAGAGCCCACACAGCACCGTAGTCAGCGCGGCCTCCATAGACGTCTACCAGCTACGGTGCCCACAAAGTATTTGCACCATAACCTGCCAGAGGTGCCAGAAGGGCAGCACCAGTCCTAACACTGCCCATCTGGTGAGCACGTCTGCCACTTGACTATTCTCTTGTAATATTCCCCATAGACTTACACCAGACACTTAGTGTTGCCCATTCAGCAGTGCCATACACTTCGATGCACTACACTGAAGTGCCACAAGGGGGCAGCATGTTACTGAGCGATGACTCCCTCCTCTGGAAACTAAATCACATTTTCAGTTGATGATCTGTAAGTAAAATCTACTGGTGAGGGTAGAGAATCTCCAGGAAGAAGACTGGCATCTCTGGGCACATATTTCAGTGCAAAATCTCTACCAGCCCCACCGTTCTTTATGATGACTTCCTATGTGGCAGAAGGACCTTTGTGCCCACTCGGGTCGGGTATGACTGCTGCCTCTGCACCCTCTATAGCTATAACCCTGGCACCCGGCTTTATTGTAGATTGCTGACTACTGGATTTATCACTTGGCACAGCCTTCTGCTTCCAGCTCCGTCCACTGTGTCGTTTCCAGCGCAGGCGGCTGCCACAAATAGCTCATCATGGGGGGTAAAAGGTGTCGGACCCCCACTTATCTGATACTGAAGACCTATAGGTCATCAATATCTAAGTCCCAGAAAACCCAGCTTCCTACTGTCTTGTAAGGATATGTTCCCATGGCGGAATTTCCCAGATTTTGCCATGAATTCTGTCACAAATTCTGTAGGGAATTGGCTCCAACCCCACCTCTCATCCGACCCCACCTCTCATCCGACCCCACCTCTCATCCGACCCCACCTCTCATCCGACCCCACCTCTCATCCAACCCCACCTCTCATCCAACCCCACTTCTCATCCGACCCCACCTCTCATCCGACCCCACCTCTCATCCAACCCCACCTCTCATCCGACCCCACCTCTCATCCGACCCCACCTCTCATCCAACCCCACCTCTCATCCAACCCCACTTCTCATCCAACCCCACCTCTCATCCAACCCCACCTCTCATCCAACCCCACCTCTCATCCGACCCCACCTCTCATCCGACCCCACCTCTCATTCACAGCGTGAATACCCGTGTCATGGGGGGGGAAAGGATCTCACCCCTTGGTGCGGTTTCTACTTTGGAACAGCTAAATCGGTGGTATGTACAACTGCAAATCTCCATCTGAAAACCCAGGGTCAGCCTTCGGCCTCCTGCACGAACACCATCCGTGGGATCGTGGACCCATTCACTTTAATGGGACCACGATCCGGCTGTTCCGCAAAAAAATAGGACATGTTCTATCTTTTTGCAGAACGGAAGTACGGGACGAAACCCCATGGAAGCGCTCCGTAGGGTTCGGTTCCGTGCTTCTGTTCCGCACCATTCCGCATCTCCGGATTTGCGCACCCACTGAAGTGAATGGGTCCGCATCCGTGATGCGGAATGGCCACGGAACGGCGCCCCTGTGTATTGCGGATCCGCAAATGCGGTCCGCAATACGGCAACGGGAAGCACACGTTCGTGTGCAGGAGGCCTTAGGCCCCTTTCACACGGGCGAGTTGAACGCACTGCACCCGCACTGAATCCTGACCCATTCATTTCTATGGGGCTGTGCACACGAGCGGTGATTTTCACGCATCACTTGTGCGTTGCGTGAAAATCGCAGCATGCTCCTCTTTGTGCGTTTTTCACGTAACGCAGGCCCCATAGAAATGAATGGGGTTGCGTGAAAATCGCAAGCATCCGCAAGCAAGTGCGGATGCGGTGCGATTTTCACGCACGGTTGCTAGAAGACGATCGGGATGGGGACCCGATCATTATTATTTTCCCTTATAACATGGTTATAAGGGAAAATAATAGCATTCTGAATACAGAATGCATAGTAAAATAGGGCTGGAGGGGTTAAAAAAAAAATTAATTTTTTTTTTAACTCACCTTAATCCACTTGTTCGCGCAGCCGGCATCTCTTCTGTCTTCATCTGTGAGCAATAGGACCTTTGATGACGTCACTACGCTCATCACATGATCCATCACCATGGTGATGGATCATGTGATGGACCATGTGATAAGCGTAGTGACGTCATCAAATGTCCTATTGCTCACAGATGAAGACAGAAGAGAAGCCGGCTGCGCGAACAAGTGGATTAAGGTGAGTTAAATTATTATTATTTTTAACCCCTCCAGCGCTAGTTTACTATGTATTCTGTATTCAGAATGCTATTATTTCCCCTTATAACCATGTTATAAGGGGAAATAATACAATCTACAAAACACCGATCCCAAGCCCGAACTTCTGTGAAGTTCAAGGGGCTGCAGAAGCCATTTAGTTCTGCGTCTCCTTCTAAGTTTTCCCTGCATGACGAAGACCCGGCTGTGCAAGATCCTGCAACTAGCCAGTCACTTGTGATCGGACCACCACTGATAATGAAGGAATGACTTATCTTAAAGACCGGGATACCGCTTTAAAGGAGCAAAAAATTGGCACTTTGGCCGTTCACTGAGCATGTGAAGCTATTCCTAAAACTTCCATCTCTGGAGAGAAGTGACGCATCAGCGATAAAAAAAAATATCTTATTGTTTATACAGGCAAAACCACCTTCATTTCTTCCCTCCGCCGGTTTGGTCACAAACTGCATTTTTGTGGCTTTGCTCTGATTCCTGGGGAATTGTTCACTGCAGAGAAAGCAGAGAAAAAGCTTCAGAAATGTGAGTCACATGAGATCAAATACACAGCGAGACATGGAATATGAGGAAAACCCATGTGCCTCTGAGGCTGTATGATGGCGGTATTCTCCCTCTAGAAGTATTGTTTGTACAGTTGAATAGGGCGCCTGACATATGTACCATGCAGTGGCACACAGAGTGTAACACCCCAGAGTTGTGTTACTACACTCCTCTACCCCGCTACTATCTTCTAAGATCCTTTATACTGTCATCTGATGTGATTTTGCTCATGTCCTCCACAAATGTGCATACAAATCTATGTGAAATTTGATTGCTCATGTAATTTGTCTGGTTACCAGTAGGTGGCAGCAGCTCATTGGCAAGTACAGCTTAGTGTTTAGTGTATCTAGGCTGGAATGGATTATTCCAGCTTAGCTCCCGCTCTGTGAGCGAAGTGGGCTGTTCCCTCTTCCTGCAGCATGGGTGGAGAAGGAAGTTAGGGTCAGTGTATCCTCCCCCCTGCTAGGGGAAGGCTGTGTGATAGCGTCCAGGAGAAACCCCTGCATAGGGAAGACAGCAAGGACCTAGTCTCGGCTGAGACTTGGCCATATTCCCAGTCTGAGCACCTTCAGCTCAGCTGGATGAGAAAAGCAGAAAACTACAGACAAACTCCAGAGTTCCAGGAAGAAAGCATCCCCTGAGAATCCATCTGAGAGATAAGTCCAGAGACCTAGGAGAAGCTATTCCTCCTCAGCTAGTCTGTCCCCACACAGCAGAGGTCACATTTAAAGCAGAAGCACTCATTCCTGCCAATCATTGCCAAAACCTCCTGGGACCAAGAGACCAAAGCTGTATACTGTTTGGATGCAAGTTATTTCAAGTGAATGGGTCCGCATCCGTGATGCAGAATGCACATGGCCGGTGTCCCGTGTATTGCGGACCCGCCGTATGCGGGCCGCAATACAGCCAAGGGGGACACACGGTCATGTGCAAGAGGCCTAGTACTTATCACAGCTGAGAGCTTGGTGTAATTGCATCCAGTCCAGACAGTCCAATGTGCAGGACAGAGCATTGGGGTGCTCTAGGCGGATGAGGGAAATTGCAACTGGAGACCCCAGACCAGACCCCCTAAATAAATACAGACCTCAGACCAGACCCCCTAATACAGATGCCAGACCAGACCTCTAAAATAAATTGAAACCCCAGACCCCCTTAATAAATACACACGTCAAACCAAAGCCCCTAATACAGACCCCAGGTCAGACCTCCAAAATAAATTGGAAACCCAGACCAGACCTCCTAAATGAATACGGATCCCCATACCATGTACAAGGATGGAATAGACTGGATCCGACTGTCACACTCTCTAAGGCCTCATGAACCATTCATTTCTAAGAGTCCGTAAAAAAACGGACCACACACTGATGTCATCCATGTGTCCGGTCTGCAAAAAGAACATGTCCTATTCTTGGCTGCAAAATACGGACCATGCGCTTATTGAAGTCAATCAGTCCGCAAAAAAAAAAAAAAACAGACGCAATACGGACGTCATCTATGTTTTGCGGACTGCGCAACAGATTCGGTCGTATGCATGAGGCCTAAGGCCTTGTTCCTATTTCCGTTTTTCATGATGACGTACCCATTTATTTTAACGTCCCTGGTCACACCTCAGTATATCATGAAGACATGCACTACTTTAGTCAGACCAAACTCGGCCATTATAGTCTATGGGTCCGTGAAAAAAAACACAGACTCGACACAGATGGCGTCCGTGTTTGGTTAGTTTTTCACTGACCACTGAGAGGAGACGCTCTTTCAGCTGAGCCGTGTCCCTGGAGTATGGATGACACACGGAGGGTAAAAAACATGGACACCTTCACGGACTGATTTTTTCATGGACGTCAAACGGACACGGAAATGTGAGCGAGGCCTAATGCAGTGAAACCAGTCCAGTTATTAAGGCTCCATTGATACGTCCGTAACGTGTTTTGCGGATCCACAAAACACAGACAGCGGCAATGTGCGTTTCGCATTTTGCGAACCGCACATTGCCGGCACTAATAGAACATGCCTATTCTTGTCCGCAATGTGAAGTAGAACTGGCTTAGTTACCTGCAGCAACCAATCAGATTCCACCTTTCATTTTCCAAAGGAGCTGTCAGAAATGAAAGGAGGAATCTGATTGGTTGCTGCGGGTAACTAAGCCAGTTCTACTTTACACCAGTTTGATAAATGACCCCAAAAAGCCTTTCCTTATACACTGAATGGATGATAAGAAGAACAAGGAATCCTTTTACCGTCTCCATTTTCCGTTTTTCTGATGACATTCAGAGCTCAGAGGGTTAATTCAGTCCAGTATCATGGTCCAGAGGCTGAGCTGTTACATGAGTCACGGTGACACAGTGCGAGTCTGCTTGGCTTCAATAAAGCGGACTCCGTGGACTCTGATAGCAAAATGATTTAAAGGCGCAGAACTTTTCAGGCCAAACATGAGATCAGCCGCGAGACGAGCGGGAATCAGCGGCGGGCCGTGCAAACCGATGACATGACGGGTCCTGTGACCTAAGTAATCTGCTTCTTAGGGCTTGTTCACACGACCGTGTGACGCCCGTGGACCGCAAATTGCGCCACCGACCGTGGCCCAGCCGCATGAGGATCGTGGACCCATCCACTTGAATGGGTCCGCGATCCCTCCGTTCCGCAAAAAGAGAGAGCATGTTCTCTCTTTTTGCGGTGCGGAGGCCCGGAACGGAACCCCAGGAAGCACTCCGTAGTGCTTCCGTTCCGCATCTCCGGATTTGCGGACCCATTGAAGTGAACGGGTCCGCATCCGTGATGCGAAATGCACACTGAACGGTGCCCCGTGTTTTGCGGATCCGCTAGATGTGGTCCGCAATACGGCAACGGGCAGCAGCACGCGATCGTGTGAACGAGCCCTTAGGGCACCGGCCGCGTGCTCGCTGTATCGCGGAGGCGGATCCAGTCGCTTGAAGGGGTCCGCAATCCAGAAGACACAGAGCAGAAGGTGACAGAAGCTCTACAGAGCCTCCGCGCCGCACAATAATAAAGCATGGTCTATTTTTTTTGCGGTGCGGACTGATTGCGGACCCATTCAGGTGGAATGGGTCTGCCTCCACAGCCGGTCCGCAAACCACAGATACCTTCCGTGGGCACGCCACATTTTTCTAGTCTGCAATATGGACTAGAATAGAGACATATTCTATAATATGCGGGACGGCCACAGGAATCCGCCAAAAATACGAATGTGAGCGTGACCCTATGGAAATGAATGGGTCGGCGCGCTGTCAGCAGAAAATCCTGGTAGCGCACGGATGAAAAATGCATCAGGTGCATAGTTGAAAACTAAGGCTAGAGTTTGAGCTGAGTTTTTTAGGCGCGGATTTTTGTGCGTATTCCGTGCCAAAAAAACGTGCAGAACTTCCCAAATGCTTTTAATGTACGTTAATCTATAAAGCTCTATTTTTCCCACTTGCGGTTTTAGAAACCGCACTGCGGAAAAAAACGGAGCATCCCGTCCATTCTTGTTGCAGATTCTGCATCCAGAATTCTATTGAAACTGAAACCGAAACTGCAGGAGAAAATGTCAGGAAAAAAAACGGATGCGGCGGATTCCACTAGGTTTTTTCAGCGCTGAAAATAATCAGTGTGAACTTACCCTAAGGGCTTGTTCACACGACCGTATGGCTTTTTCAGTGTTTTGCGGACCGTTTTTAACGGATCCGTTTTTTGTTTCAGAAGTGTTTCCGGTTCCGTTCCGTTTTTTCCATATGACATGTACAGTATACAGTAATTACATAGAACAAATTGGGCTGGGCATAACATTTTTAATAGATGGTTCCGCAAAAACGGAATGGATAGGGAGGACATACGGAGTACATTCCGTATGAGTTCCGTTTTTTGGGCCGACCCATTGACTTAAATGGAGCCACGGAACGTGATTTGTGGGCAATAACAGGACATGTTCTATCTTTGACGGAACAGGAATGCATATGGAGTACATTCCGTTTTTTTTTTTGCGGAACCATTGAAATGAATGGTTCCGTATACGGAACGCAAAAAACGTTCATGTGAACGAGCCCTAAAAGGGGGAAGGGGAGACCTGAATATATAAGGAGCGCGCCCTGAGGGGACAGAGTAAGAAGATCCCAACGCATGACATCAGGGATCAGCAACCTTTGGCACTCCAGCTGCTGTGAAACTACAACTCCCATCATGCACACTTAGGGCTCATGCACTTAGGGCTTCTGCGTCTGTTCCGGTTTTTTTTGCGGACCGCATACGGAACCATTCATTTCAATGGGTGCACAAAAACAAAACAAAACGGAAGGTACTCTGTGTGCATTCCGTTACCGTTCCGCAAAAAAATAGAACATGTCCTATTCCGCATTACGGAGAAGGAAAGGACTGTTCTATTAGGGGCCGGCTGTTCCGTTCCGCAAAATACGGAATGCACACGGATGTCATCCGTATTTTTTGCGGATCCATTTTTGCGGACCGCAAAATACATACGGTCGTGTGCATGAGGCCATACTCCACTGATCTTGTAACTCCCATAGAAAGGAGGATTCTGGGAGTTGTAGTTTCCAAACACCTGGAGTGCCAGAGGCTGCTGATCCCTGCATTAGGGCTCATGCACACGACCGTAGCCTGTTTTGCAGTCCGCAAAACACGGATACCGGCCGTGCGCAGTCAGCATTTTGTGGAACGGAATGTCCTGCCCATAATAGAACAGTCCTATCCTTGTCCGCCGCTCTATATTTTTGCGGGTGCCATGGAACGAAACATACATTTTTTTCGGTCTTCATCCGACCCGCAAAGAATATGGTAAAAATGTGCATTCGTGTGCATGAGCCCTTAGACGGATACATTGTAGCATATTATCAGCACAGGAGAGAGATTCATGCCGCGGTGTTCTGCTCACAGAACACTGTCTAGATTGGATATAATTGTAACAAACCTTCAGCTGTGAGAAGGGTTATGGGTTTTTGAGCTCTTGAATTTATCAAAAGAATGTTCCAATTCACCAACAGAAAGCAGAGATCTTGAAAATGATGAGGACCTGAAAGACAATGCTTTTACCTAAAAAAAAATCTTTCATATAAATAGGTTTGATTTCTAAATAATTATCTCGATTTCTGGCAAAGCTGGGTGACAACTTCTCTAAGATCCCAATATGCGGCACTATGTGGCGGTTGTACCCTGCACTTCTCATGGATGGCGGCCTGTCCGACGTGCAGGACACCCCTATCTCTGTTTTGGCTGGAGGGGGCTCTGCCGCTCCCTTCCATATACGTTTCTCAGAGCCCCCATAATTGCCCCTCGTACATTTAGGGATAAGCTCTGTCTGATCCCAGCCTCTGGTTTCACATTACTCGGCTTGTGTCCTGGTGGGAGTATTTCGGGAGAAACGGGGTTATGGTGAGGTTAGTCTGAGACCATGCTGTAATGTGTGTCTTCTGGCTAGGTTCCCAACTTACACAGTTTGAGGGGCCCAAAAGAGGGGAAAGTCGTCTCTTCACTGTTTACACAGACGATCGAGTTTTACATACCCTACTGACGGCCGTCGGTATATACAGTCCATGTATACTGACCATTAGACAAACGTCACTTGTTAACATATTTCCCTCAAGATACGTCCTTCATAAAAATCTACTTATAAAGAGGATTCCATCCTGTATAATACTCCAGAGCTGCACTCAATATTCTGCTGGTGCAGTCACAGTGTACATACATTACTTATCCTGTACTGATCCTGAGTTACATCCTGTATTATACTCCAGAGCTGCACTCACTATTCTGCTGGTGCAGTCACAGTGTACATACATTACTTATCCTGTACTGATCCTGAGTTACATCCTGTATTATACTCCAGAGCTGCACTCACTATTCTGCTGGTGCAGTCACTGTGTACATACATTACATTACTTATCCTGTACTGATCCTGAGTTACATCCTGTATTATACTCCAGAGCTGCACTCACTATTCTGCTGGTGCAGTCACTGTGTACATACATTACTTATCCTGTACTGATCCTGAGTTACATCCTGTATTATACTCCAGAGCTGCACTCACTATTCTGCTGGTGCAGTCACTGTGTACATACATTACATTACTTATCCTGTACTGATCCTGAGTTACATCCTGTATTATACTCCAGAGCTGCACTCACTATTCTGCTGGTGCAGTCACTGTGTACATTACATTACTTATCCTGTACTGATCCCGAGTTACATCCTGTATTATACTCCAGAGCTGCACTCACTATTCTGCTGGTGCAGTCACTGTGTACATACATTACTTATCCTGTACTGATCCTCAGTTACATCCTGTATTATACTCCAGAGCTGCACTCACTATTCTGCTGGTGCAGTCACTGTGTACATACATTACTTATCCTGTACTGATCCTGCGTTACATCCTGCATTATACTCCAGAGCTGCACTCACTATTCTGCTGGTGCAGTCACTGTGTACATACATTACTTATCCTGTACTGATCCTGAGTAACATCCTGTATTATACTCCAGAGCTGCACTCACTATTCTGCTGGTGCAGTCACTGTGTACATACATTACTTATCCTGTACTGATCCTGAGTAACATCCTGTATTATACTCCAGAGCTGCACTCACTATTCTGCTGGTGCAGTCACTGTGTACATACATTACTTATCCTGTACTGATCCTGAGTAACATCCTGTATTATACTCCAGAGCTGCACTCACTATTCTGCTGGTGCAGTCACTGTGTACATACATTACTTATCCTGTACTGATCCTGAGTTACATCCTGTATTATACTCCAGAGCTGCACTCACTATTCTGCTGGTGGAGTCACTGTGTACATACATTACTTATCCTGTACTGATCCTGAGTAACATCCTGTATTATACTCCAGAGCTGCACTCACTATTCTGCTGGTGCAGTCACTGTGTACATACATTACTTATCCTGTACTGATCCTGAGTAACATCCTGTATTATACTCCAGAGCTGCACTCACTATTCTGCTGGTGCAGTCACTGTGTACATACATTACTTATCCTGTACTGATCCTGAGTAACATCCTGTATTATACTCCAGAGCTGCACTCACTATTCTGCTGGTGCAGTCACTGTGTACATACATTACTTATCCTGTACTGATCCTGAGTAACATCCTGTATTATACTCCAGAGCTGCACTCACTATTCTGCTGGTGCAGTCACTGTGTACATACATTACTTATCCTGTACTGATCCTGAGTAACATCCTGTATTATACTCCAGAGCTGCACTCACTATTCTGCTGGTGCAGTCACTGTGTACATACATTACTTATCCTGTACTGATCCTGAGTTTTACAGCAAGACACGGAGGCTCATATTGCTTTCTCCTTCTTTACTTCCACCAATAGCAGCAAAGGAGAAATTAACATAATCATAACAAAAAGGCCCCTCCCCTGACAGATCCTATAATAAGCAGTGTCCTCTTGTATCTCCCCCTCTTTCTTTGCTGCTCCACCAAAGCTAAGTATCATCTATATATATAACGTTTTGTGCTTGTGTCTGTGGCTCAGGTATATTCTCTGGGCCTCAGTTACCCAAGGGAAACGGTATTTCTCCCTGGGTTTTGTTTATGGGGGCCTCCACCCCCCTGTTTTATTGTGGCTTATTGTTGCCTTGCGCTTATTTCTGCGCCGTACTGTTTTGGGGTTCATTCCCCTCTCTCCCCGTTTAGTCTCCGGTCTGTTCCCCCCTTTATATTGCGGCGTTTTGCAGTTGCTTTTTACTGCCCATCAGCTATCCTTGCAGGACGCTGTGGAGGCGTTCCTCCTACCTTTTCCCTTCCCCGTTCCCTTACCTCGCTCCGGCGCGGCTTCTGCCTGCTTTTCCCGCGGGTCGCGTGATCTCGCGAGATCTCGGCGGCCATTTTAGGTAGCGCCGCCCGTCTTCTCGCGGGATTTCGGCGTTAGGCTGCATTGCATCCGGATCACTTCGGTCTCCTGCTCTGCGGCCTCTGGGGTGACTAACCCCTATTCTTCTAGTCAGGTGGGATACTCGGTTTACCCCCCGTCCTTGGGCCTACCATTAGATTAGTTTATATTATCTATAACTTCAGATTGCTCATTTGACCATGTCCTCTGACCGCTCTCCCTCTGGGCCTAATCCCCCCCCCCCCCCCATCCACTGGGGAGCCCAGCAGGCCAGAGTTCAATGCTCAGGCCATTGAGTTACAGCGCTCGGTCTCCAGCGCTATTATTGAGGCCATGGGCTCCATGATCTCACAGACCATATCCCAGGCCTTATCTGCCCATGCTCCTGGCCCCTCTACTCAATTGCCTGTATTCACTAGCCCGCAGCCTACCATTGAACCTCCTGCCCAGGAGACTTTGACTGGTGTGATCCAAGCCACCCATGATAGCGCGCTTAGATCGCGCAAAAGAGCCTTACCGCGCCAGGCAGAAAGGGCGCAAACGTGGAAATGTGCTAGAGCACAAACTACTGACATGGATTTGGATAATGAATCTGACATGGAGGCTTATGCGGAGGCAAGTGACCACTCTGATGGAGAGTTGGAGATGGAACCTGAGTTTCCAGGCACCACAGGCCCTAGGCCTTCCACCTCTGGGTCCGTGGGCGCATCCGCCACTGCCCCTAACACGGCTTCTACCCTGGTGGATCCCTCAGGCAACCCATTATTTGACCCTGATGCCCTCCACCACCCTAGGTCGGCGGAGTGGCTGCCGGTAGCTCATGTGAGCGATTACCTTGAGCATTGGGTGCGTCGTCCTCTGAGCAAAGAGGCGCGCAGCAAGCTCCGAACGGAATGCCCCAGACCATTGATCCCTAACAAGGTCTGTGAAACGCCATCTGTGGATCAAAAAATGACACAGTTGTTGGCTAAAACCGGCTGGAATCCCCGTAAGGGGTTAGATTCCGCAATTAAGAGTTGTCAGGATAAGCTCCTTGACATCTTTGGCCCCCTTGCCAAAATCTTTGAGATGGCCGAATCGGCCAGAGTGGACGGCTCTCCGATACATCCGGAGGAGCTTACTGGCTGGATACAGAGAGCCATTTGTATTGCGGGCAGCACCAACTCCTCCCTGGCCATTGAACGGCGTAAAGCCATTCTGTTTAAAATCGACCCAAAATTGGCCAACCTGGCACTCACTGAGACAGGGAAGGATGCTCAGGGTCAACTGTTCGGGGATTCCTTCATTAAGGACCTCAGCAGATATGTAGGAGCATTTACTGCCCTGGACAAGGCCCAGTCCTCCATGAAAAGGATCTTTCAGGGACGGGTCTCCACTAGGGCCGGCAGTAGTAGGGGCCGTCTGTCCGGCCGCTCCAGTTATCAAGCCCGCAGCTCGGGCAGAGGCTCCTTCAACCAGAGACCTCCCTTCCAGGACCAAAGGAATCCTCCTTCGTTCTTCCCGGCCAGAGGCGGCCAATGGCGTTCCAGGTCCGTTAGAGGGAAACCGAACTTCGGAAAATCTTTCGGTAAGTCTTTCCCCAGTGGGGACTTCTTTGGCTCCTTGTGTCGGGGGCAGTTTCCGTCTATGTTCCCACGTTTGGTCCAGCATTACATCAGACCCATGGGTGCTGAGCACGGTACAGGGGTTCCGCATAGAACTTACGGGTTCGCCAGATCTCGTCCTTTCACCCCCACCCCTGGCACTGCCAGACAGGGATCTAGTGGATGTAGAACTTTTTTCCCTTTTTCACAAGGATGCGATAGAAAGGGCCCCTTCCACCCCGGGGGGTGTTCTCAGCCACATTTTTCTAGTTCAGAAAAAAGGTGGACAAATGCGTCCAGTAATAAATCTCCGGGCCCTGAACTCTGTGGTGCGCTACCGCCACTTCAAGATGGAGGGGATTCACCTCCTTCGGGACTTGCTGATACCGGGGGACTGGATGGTGAAGCTGGACCTCAAAGATGCTTATCTCACGGTCCCAATTGCCTCCTCGTCCAGGGATCTCCTGCGCTTCCTGTGGAGGGGCGAAGTGTGGCGTTTCACTTGCCTGCCGTTCGGCCTTTCTTCGGCGCCTTGGTGCTTCACCAAGCTACTGCGCCCAGTCATGGCTTGGCTGCGGAGTCGTGGGGTGCGTCTAGTCATCTATCTGGACGACATCCTCATTATGCATCAATGTCAGTCGTCTCTGCTACAGCATCTCCAGTGGACCTCGGAACTTCTGACGGGTCTGGGTTTTCTACTCAATCCCGAGAAATCCTGCCTCACACCGACTCGACGGATGGAGTTCCTGGGCTTCACGGTGGACTCTGTTGCGGAATCTCTCAGTCTTCCTTCAGAGAAGTTGCGGACGATACGCAAGGAGTTGAGACACTCTCTCTCAGCTCCCTCCCTATCCCTACACCACCTGGCTCGCATCATTGGGCTATTAGCCTCCTCTATCCAGGCAGTCTTCCCCGCTCCGCTCCATTATCGGGCTCTACAGCGCCTGAAGATCGCCCACCTCCGTGCCGGGGCCTCGTTTGCAGACGTGGTGGTTCTGGATCAGGAAGCTCGGGAGGAACTTCGTTGGTGGATAAGCAACTTGGAGGCCTGGAATGGCAGAGCAATCTTCGGATTCCAACCAGAATTCACGGTGGAGTCGGACGCGAGTCTCCAAGGCTGGGGTGCCCACTGCGAGGGTATTTCCACTGGGGGTCGATGGTCGGAGACCGAGGCCCATCTTCACATCAACGCTCTGGAACTTCTAGCGGGCTCGTTTGCCATCAGGAGTTTCACCAAGGGCATAGCTCACGCATGCATCCGCTTACGCATGGACAATGTGTCGGCGGTCAGGTATGTCAATCATCTAGGCGGCACCCAATCTGCCACCTTAGCCAGGCTGGCGAAGGAGTTCTGGTCCTACTGTCTGTCCAGGGACATCATGATTCAAGCGGAGTACATTCCGGGTCTTCACAACTACCGAGCGGATCGGAGTTCCCGATGCTTCACGGACGGCAGCGACTGGAGGCTGAATCCGGAGATGTTCTCCGCAATCTCGGACATCTGGGGTCCTTGCTCCATAGACCTCTTTGCGTCCCGGCTCAATACTCACCTGCCCAGGTTCTTCAGCTGGCGTCCGGATCCGGTAGCAGAGGCGGTGGATGCATTTCTCCAGGACTGGTCTTCAGCTCTACATTACGCGTTTCCACCGTTTGCCATGATTCCGAGAATGCTGCTACAGACTCGTCGTCAGATGGCGGAATTGGTGGTGGTGATTCCCTTCTGGGGGTCTCAAGCCTGGTACCCGAGCCTCCTGGAAATCCTAGTGGATGTACCTCTCCTCCTTCCGAGTCGGACGGATCTCCTCCAGGACCCTCTAGGGGCCCCACATCCCCTGCTGGTCGAGGGCTCCCTTCAACTTCTAGCGTGCCGAATCTCAGGACTCCAGGAGAGATCGAGGGAATTTCGGAGGCAACTAGACGCCTCCTGGACAACGCTTGGGCTCCCGGCACCCGAAAATCTTACTGGGCAGCTTGGGGATCTTGGGTTAGCTGGTGCATGGAACGGGACCTGGATCCCATTTCGGCACCTGTGACCCATTTGTTGCAATTCCTTACATCTCTCTTTGAAGCAGGAAAAGCATATCGGACCATCAATTTGTTCCGTTCAGCGATTTCTTCTACTCATCAGGGTTTTGATGGGGTTCCTGCTGGTCAACACCCTTTGGTGTCACGCCTATTACGTGGCTCTCATTTGGCTCGGCCTCCTCGGCCACGTTTCACCACAACGTGGGATGTTTCCCTGGTCCTTTCTTTCCTCTCTGCTTGGCCTGACAACGCGGCTCTTTCCCTCCGTCAACTTTCGGCCAAATTGCTTACCCTATTTTGCCTAATTTCCTGTAAGAGGGTATCTGATGTCAGGGCTCTGGATCATGATGCGAGATCCTTTACTCCCGAGGGTGTTACTTTTATCATCACGCGATGCACCAAGACCAATATTCGGTCTGTGTCCTATCCCTGTTTTCCATCTTCTCCGGCGCTTTGTCCTGTCGCCTGCTTACGGGAATATGAGTTGCGCACTAGGACTCACCGCTCTGCGGATAACCCACAACTGTTCCTCTCTATTCGCCATCCCTTTGGCCCGGTGACCAGTCCCACTTTGGCGCGTTGGATGAAGTGGGTCATGTCCCTTTCTGGGATTAATACGGCGGTCTTTACCGCTCATTCAGCCAGGGGCGCGGCTGCCACTGCCCTGGCTGTTTCGGGGGCTCGCTTAGAGGACATTCTGCGTCTGGCTGACTGGTCTAGGGCCACGACGTTCACAGAATTTTATTTTCGTCCGCCCCCTCATGTGTTTTCTTCTATTATTGAGCAGCTTTAAACTTGCAATACGAAGCCTCCGTGTCTTGCTGTAAAACTAAATGATTTTCCTATTTCATGACGTAAAGTCATAGTTTTATTAAAGACACGGAGGCGAGTATTGCCCGCCCTGGGTTTCTCCTGCCCACCCTGTCTGTGATGTTATGGTGATATTATTGACTGTTATATGGTCTTTTATTGTTATTTATGACATGTTTTGCCGTTAAGGTTTATTTATGGTTCTGTTTATCAGCGACCTTTTTGATGTACGACCGTTACAGGGTCGAGATTGCTCAGTTTTACCCAATTTTTACACTGGCTATATTATTTATTCTGTTTCAGGTTGAAAACTCCTCGGCATATGGAGTTCCGTGTTGTTCCAGGTTTCCTGAGAGGTTAGCCATGTTGGCTTGAGTTCTACAGTTGGACGGACCAGGATGGTTGTCGGTTTCGGATCCAGTTTCGGTTACGTTTCAGTTTCGGTTTGGCGGTTGGTGTCGTGGATTCAAAGAAAGAGGAAGATATGCAAGAGGACACTGCTTATTATAGGATCTGTCAGGGGAGGATCCTTTATTGTTATGATTATGTTAATTTCTCCTTTGCTGCTATTGGTGGAAGTAAAGAAGGAGACAGCAATACGAAGCCTCCGTGTCTTTAATAAAACTATGACTTTACGTCATGAAATAGGAAAATCATTTAGTTACATCCTGTATTATACTCCAGAGCTGCACTCACTATTCTGCTGGTGCAGTCACTGTGTACATACATTACTTATCCTGTACTGATCCTGAGTTACATCCTGTATTATACTCCAGAGCGGCACTCACTATTCTGCTGGTGCAGTCACTGTGTACATTACATTACTTATCCTGTACTGATCCTCAGTTACATCCTGTATTATACTCCAGAGCGGCACTCACTATTCTGCTGGTGCAGTCACTGTGTACATACATTACTTATCCTGTACTGATCCTGAGTTACATCCTGCATTATACTCCAGAGCTGCACTCACTATTCTACTGGTGGAGTCACTGTGTACATACATTACATTACTTATCCTGTACTGATCTTGAGTTACATCCTGTATTATACTCCAGAGCTGCAGTCACTATTCTGCTGGTGGAGTCACTGTGTACATACATTACTTATCCTGTACTGATCCTGAGTTACATCCTGTATTATACTCCAGAGCTGCAGTCACTATTCTGCTGGTGTAGTCACTGTGTACATACATTACTTATCCTGTACTGATCCTGAGTTACCTCCTGTATTATACTCCAGAGCTGCACTCACTATTCTGCTGGTGGAGTCACTGTGTACATACATTACTTATCCTGTACTGATCCTGAGTTACATCCTGTATTATACTCCAGAGCTGCACTCACTATTCTGCTGGTGCAGTCACTGTGTACATACATTACATTACTTATCCTGTACTGATCTTGAGTTACATCCTGTATTATACTCCAGAGCTGCACTCACTATTCTGCTGGTGAAGTCACTGTGTACATACATTACTTATCCTGTACTGATCCTGAGTTACATCCTGTATTATACTCCAGAGCTGCACTCACTATTCTGCTGGTGCAGTCACTGTGTACATACATTACATTACTTATCCTGTACTGATCCTGAGTTACATCCTGTATTATACTTTAGAGCTGCACTCACTATTCTGCTGGTGCAGTCACTGTATACATACATTACTTATCCTGTACTGATCCTGAGATACATCCTGTATTATACTCCAGAGCTGCACTCACTATTCTGCTGGTGGAGTCACTGTGTACATACATTACTTATCCTGTACTGATCCTGAGTTACATCCTG
The DNA here is from genome assembly GCF_905171765.1 of Bufo bufo. NCBI lineage: Eukaryota > Metazoa > Chordata > Amphibia > Anura > Bufonidae > Bufo > Bufo bufo. Next base: position 139,623,536 of record NC_053398.1, on the reverse strand, counting down.
CATTATACTCCAGAGCTGCACTCACTATTCTACTGGTGGAGTCACTGTGTACATACATTACTTATCCTGTACTGATACTGAGTTATATCCTGTATTATACTCCAGAGCTGCACTCACTATTCTGCTGGTGCAGTCACTGTGTACATACATTACATTACTTATCCTGTACTGATCTTGAGTTACATCCTGTATTATACTCCAGAGCTGCAGTCACTATTCTGCTGGTGGAGTCACTGTGTACATACATTACTTATCCTGTACTGATCCTGAGTTACATCCTGTATTATACTCCAGAGCTGCAGTCACTATTCTGCTGGTGTAGTCACTGTGTACATACATTACTTATCCTGTACTGATCCTGAGTTACCTCCTGTATTATACTCCAGAGCTGCACTCACTATTCTGCTGGTGGAGTCACTGTGTACATACATTACTTATCCTGTACTGATCCTGAGTTACATCCTGTATTATACTCCAGAGCTGCACTCACTATTCTGCTGGTGCAGTCACTGTGCACATACATTACTTATCCTGTACTGATCCTGAGTTACATCCTGTATTATACTCCAGAGCTGCACTCACTATTCTGCTGGCAGAATTAATGGAAGGCAATATTATCTGCTGAGCATTTGCTTTGACAAAACTGTCTGAGCAGAGCTGCAGTGTAAAGCATGGAGGGGAAATAGTGCATCAGCAGAGATCGTGTGTACGGTATTGGGTTTACGGTTGCTAAGGGCGACCGTACACATCTCCTCTACACCGGTGTTGACGGCGCTCTCTGCTGATGAGGTGTCGGGTGTATTGGGGAAGATGTCTGAAGAGTGGAGCAGTTGCCCATGGCAACCAATTAGGTTGCGGCCTTCATTTTGGACTAGACCTCTAATATGAATGCTGGCACCTGATTGGCTGTTGACTATCTGTCCCCCCTCCCTTCCCCCCGCTAGTTCTAGCATCTGGACCCGTCTCAGTGTGGCGCAGCTCAGTCTCTGAGCGCCGAGCCCCTGGGGCGCGCATGCGCGGCACACAGCTCTAGGCGCGGGGACGCGCACGTCTCTGCCTAGCGCTGTGTGGTCCCGGGGGCGCGCACGCCGGAGACCGAGCTTCATGTAACACCGGGACTGTCCCTGCAAATCAGGCTCCGGAGGAAAGTATGAGATTTGCCCCGCTCTGTGGAGGGGTACATTCTGTGAAAGGAGAAGAGAGCCGTGACGTCACTTCCGGCGGGCGGGGTGTCAGGGACTAGATGGTGAGAGCGACCCCGGAGGACGGTGACTGGAGCACGGTGAGTCCGGGGCCGTGTCCCCCCTCCTCCCTCCCCGATGAGCTGTCGGATTGATGCGGTGGCTGTGAGGAGCCGGTGGGTGAGGCCCGGGCTGCGGGGGATGTGGGGGTGCAGCGAGTGTGCGATCTGTCATCACTGGAGGGGGATGGAGGACGGGGGGCAGCGGAATGTGGGGGGCGTACATGTACCATGGGGGGGCGTACATGTATGATGGGGGGGGGGGGGGCAGAGGAATGTGGGGGGCGTACATGTATGATGGGGGAGTGGTGGGGGGGGCAGAGGAATGTGGGGGGCATACATGTATGATGGGGGGGCGTACATGTATGATGGGGGGGCGTACATGTATGATGGGGGGCGTACATGTATGAGGGGGGCGTACATGTATGATGGGGGGGTGTACATGTATGATGGGGGGGCGTACATGTATGATGGGGGAGTGGGGGGGGGCAGAGGAATGTGGGGGGCGTACATGTATGATGGGGGGCAGAGGAATGTGGGGGGGGCGTACATGTATGATGGGAGGGCGTACATGTATGATGGGGGAATGGGGGGGGCGTACATGTATGATGGGGGGGGCGTACATGTATGATGGGGGGGGCGTACATGTATGATGGGGGGGGCGTACATGTATGATGGGGGGGGCGTACATGTATGATGGGGGGGGGGCGTACATGTATGATGGGGGGGCGTACATGTATGATGGGGGGGCGTACATGTATGATGGGGGGGCGTACATGTATGATGGGGGGGGGCGTACATGTATGATGGGGGGGGCGTACATGTATGATGGGGGGGGCGTACATGTATGATGGGGGGGGCGTACATGTATGATGGGGGGGGCGTACATGTATGATGGGGGGGGCGTACATGTATGATGGGGGGGGCGTACATGTATGATGGGGGGGGGGGCGTACATGTATGATGGGGGGGGGCGTACATGTATGATGGGGGGGGGGCGTACATGTATGATGGGGGGGGGGGGCGTACATGTATGATGGGGGGGGGGCGTACATGTATGATGGGGGGGGGGCGTACATGTATGATGGGGGGGGGCGTACATGTATGATGGGGGGGGGGGCGTACATGTATGATGGGGGGGGGCGTACATGTATGATGGGGGGGGGGCGTACATGTATGATGGGGGGGCGTACATGTATGATGGGGGGGGCGTACATGTATGATGGGGGGGGCGTACATGTATGATGGGGGGGCGTACATGTATGATGGGGGGGGGGGCGTACATGTATGATGGGGGGGGCGTACATGTATGATGGGGGGGCGTACATGTATGATGGGGGGGGGGGCGTACATGTATGATGGGGGGGGGGGCGTACATGTATGATGGGGGGGGGGGGCGTACATGTATGATGGGGGGGGGCGTACATGTATGATGGGGGGGGGGCGTACATGTATGATGGGGGGGGCGTACATGTATGATGGGGGGGGGGCGTACATGTATGATGGGGGCAGATGAATGGGGGGCGTACATGTATGATGGGGGGCAGAGGAATGTGGGGGGGTGTAATAGCATTATTGGGGGGATGTGTCAGTATGAGGGGTGTAATCAGTAATGGCCGTGTATGAGTGTTTCGGGGGTGATCCGTCAGTATGAATGATGTTTGGGGGTCTACACAGAAAGCCAGTCGGTCCCCACCCCCCGGCTCCTGTAGCTGTGCTGGAGATAACCCCCATCATACGGAGCGGCCGCGCCTTCAGGTCTTCATATGGGTTTTTTTAAGCCAAAAAACAGGATTGGGTTTGAAATAAGAGTCGCTCCAGGCACCGTTCTATGTGACCCCCCTGTTTATGATGCACCGTCCCCCAAAACCGTGAGAATAAAGCAGTAAAACGTTGTCTGCGCCTCTTCCCTCCCGCCAGTGACCCCGGGGCCAAGTCACTATCACGTGATGTCCGCAGGACCGGTGGTCACATGACCTCTAGAATGGATGGAGTGAGGTTGACGTGGTTTATTAGATATGAATGGGGCACGTAATTTTCCGGACTTGTGGTCAGTCCGTCCAGGCATGGGTTAATTAGCCTTTTGTGGGCGTACTCTTAATTGAAGGGTTTCCATTTAGGGGGGGACACTCCTATGAACCCTGTAACTTCTGTTTGGTTACTCACACAGTGCGGCGTCGGTCAGGGACGTCCTTGCTGTGCCCGGCTTCATGAAAATGGCGCGGATGCAGGAGGCGCAGTGTCAGTAATTGTGCGGGGAGGGAGGTCGGTGCAGGAACCGTGAGGCGCGTGGAGATTTACCGGCCAGAGCTGTAGTTTATTTAGGACTCCCAGCGTGCCCAGACCGTCTGCACCTATCCACGTCCAGCAAGGCATGCTGGGAGTTGTAGTTTTGCATCAGCTGGAGAGCCACAGGTTGACCATCGCGGCGATGGGATTAGTGAGGAAGAAGAGGGTGGGTCTGGGGGCTCTTCTGACCTCGCCTCTTGCATTATTGAAGGGTAATTAAAGGGTCTCTGTACACATTGTAACGTGAGCTGTGATGGACGGTATAATATAGGTGGTCGCACGTGCTCTGTAGGTGGCAGTGTCCGTGGGACGTTGCAGGGCCGGGCCGATTTCCCCCCCCCCCATACACCCCCCCACTTGCTGGAAAGCTTGGGGTTCAGGGTGTTGGACATCCTCCTCATTTTCCGGCTATGTCTCTGCCATATTACAGCGGGAGGGGGGGGGGGGTGGACTGCGCTGCTGCTTCTCCTCTGCACAGTTTTGCTCAGAGCGGATCGTCCGTCACACGCTCAGTGCCGCAGGGATCGCTGCCGATGTAGAGGAAAGATCCCGATCTCCGCTGCTATGTAATAGTAAGGCCTCATGCACACGACCGTTGTTCTGGTCCGCATCCGAGCCGCAGTTTTTGCGGCTTGGACGCGGATCTATTCACTTCAGTGGGGCCGCAAAAGAGGTGGACAGCACTCCGTGTGCTGTCCGCATCCGTTGCTCCGTTCCGTGGTCCGCAAAAAAAATAAAACCTGTCCTATTGTCAGTTTTGCTGACAAGAATAGGCAGTTATAATAATGGCTGTCCGTGCTGTTCCGCAAATTGCGGAACACACACGGACGCCATCCGTGTTTTGCAGATCCGCAATTTGCGGACCGCAAAACACACAACGGTCGTGTGCATAAGGCTTAAGGCCTCTTGCACATGAACATATTTATTTTTATTTTTTTCAGATTTTTGCGTTCCGTATACGGAACCATTCATTTCAATGGATCCGCAAAAAAAACGGATGCCTTTCGTTTCTGTATTTCCGCTTTTCCGTTCCATTCAAAGATAGAACATGTCCTATTATCGTCCGCATAACGGACAAGGATAGTACTGTTCTTTCAGGGGCCAGCTGTTCCGTTCCACAAAAAAATGGAATGCACACGTACGTCGTACGTATTTTTAGCAAATCCGTTTTTTGCGGACCACAAAATACTGAAAAGCCATACGGTCGTGTGCAAGAGGCCTGGCGTAGCGGCTTGCAAGGAGGGGTCTGTGCGGCGTAGCGGCTTGCAAGGAGTGGTCTGTGCGGCGTAGCGGCTTGCAAGGAGTGGTCTGTGCGGCGTAGCGGCTTGCAAGGAGTGGTCTGTGCGGCGTAGCGGCTTGCAAGGAGTGGTCTGTGCGGCGTAGCGGCTTGCAAGGAGTGGTCTGTGCGGCGTAGCGGCTTGCAAGGAGTGGTCTGTGCGGCGTAGCGGCTTGCAAGGAGTGGTCTGTGCGGCGTAGCGGCTTGCAAGGAGTGGTCTGTGCGGCGTAGCGGCTTGCAAGGAGTGGTCTGTGCGGCGTAGCGGCTTGCAAGGAGTGGTCTGTGCGGCGTAGCGGCTTGCAAGGAGTGGTCTGTGCGGCGTAGCGGCTTGCAAGGAGTGGTCTGTGCGGCGTAGCGGCTTGCAAGGAGTGGTCTGTGCGGCGTAGCGGCTTGCAAGGAGTGGTCTGTGCGGCGTAGCGGCTTGCAAGGAGTGGTCTGTGCGGCGTAGCGGCTTGCAAGGAGTGGTCTGTGCGGCGTAGCGGCTTGCAAGGAGTGGTCTGTGCGGCGTAGCGGCTTGCAAGGAGTGGTCTGTGCGGCGTAGCGACGTGCAAGGGGTGGTCTGTGCGGTAGAGCAGTGATTGGACCTGCAGCCGTCCTGATTGGTCACAGTGCTATTGCATACCAGTACACCCAGTACGATGCATTACTGGTTGGTTCGGTGGCCCCAGACAGATAAATGACTGAAGATTAGCATTTTCTAAATCTATATCTTTTTTTATGTTTCTAGTCTCCAGCATGTTTTGTGTGTCTTCCCGGCAGATCAGTGGGATTCCCCCACAATCCCTCGCTCGGCACGCTCCAGTCTCGCCGTTTTCCCAGGCAGACAGGTTTCCGATTTGATCAGTATTTTTCCTGTTTCTGGCTGTCGCTGCCTGCGCAGGGTCCTCCCCATTGGCTCAGACATTTTCCCATCTACCTGTATTTCTGCTACCAAATTATGGTAAAAACCTTTTTATTTAGGGATTATTTTTTTTTTGTGTGTATATTTATTTATTTATTTATTTATTATTATTATTATTATTATTATTATTTATTTTTCTTTAATGGAGAACGCAAATATCCTCATGGGAACTGCTTGACGTGTCTTTATAAAAGAGTAATATTTGGGACGAATTGAAGGTTGGGCATGTTGGATTTGAACGCCTGATCTTTAGTTCCAGCGGAGATGATCTTGGCCAAGCTTCTCGATGTGGACTCCCCTGGACATCATGGCGGTTGTCGACTCGTGAACTAGTCCATCCGCCAGGGGCTGAAGCCACGGAAGCGTCATTACTGCCACAGATTCCCTGTGAGCATACCCTCGCTTTGGGGTTGCTTAGTGGAGGAACCCCTCCCCTCCAATGTCCAAGGGCTCAGTTGGGGGTTCTACCCTTAGACAAACCCTAAAGTCCGTCATCCGGGCGCAGTAGATGCCAGCGTGGCGCACCATTTCCTCCACAGGGGGATAAACTACAAAGACCTAATTTTTACGGTTTTAAACTTGCCCAACCTGCCCCCACGTCCCCAGAGGAATGCGAGGCTATTGTCCCTGGACCATCGAGAGCAGCGCTCGGTCAAACCTGTTATTCCTTCACGGTGTGACCGTCGTAGGTTTCGCTCACATCATAAGGAATGTGAATGGCATGCGGTGACCTCATGAAGCAGAACTTCCCATAGCAGGCGGCCTCCTGAATGAGTCCCACATGACGAGAAGGAAGCCGCGCTGCTACTTGAAGTTGCCGTATGTAAACCGATGCCATGACCTGCAGAACCCGTGAGCGGTATATGATCATGGCTCCGGAAATGCCGGGGTTAATCAGTGCTGCTTGTAGATCAGCTCAGTAAGGGACGTATTTGGAGTATGTGCGACGTTAGATGGATATCTGATTTTTGTCGTTTTTCGAGGAAGAACTTGCGCACGGTTTGTAAAGAGGAGAGACCTTGATGAAGGTGATAGAAGCCAGCACTCCAGCTGTGGTGAAACTACAACTCCCAGCATGCTCCATTCATTTCTATGGAGTTCTGAGAGCAGTGAAGCAAGTGTGCATCTTGGGGGTTGTAGTTTTACCACAGCTGGAGCGCCGGAGGTCAGCCATCACAGCTTAGTTTCCGCCACCCATGTTGGGCTGGTTCGCTCTCGCTCCGTTCGGTTGGCGTCTTAAAGGGTCTGATCACGCGTCCGTAGTGCATTGCGGATCCACAGTACACCCGGCCGGCACCCCCATAGAAATGCGGACAAGAATAGGCATTTCTATACGGGGTGCCGGCCGGGTGTACTGTCGATCCGCAATGCACTACGGACGCGTGATCAGACGCTTTAAGACGCAATTGCGGACAAGAATAGGACATGCTCTATTTTTTTCCTGGAGCCGCGGACCGGAAGATCAGCGGTGCGCTCTGGAAAGCACACTGTGTGCTGTCCGCATCCATTCCTGCCCCGTAGAGAATGAATGGGTCCGCACAATTGCGGACGGGACGCATGTGCAATAAGACTATTGGAGGATATGCCACCAATGGCAGATAGGTGCGGTTCCAACATGTAGGACCTGCTTCTGCCTCCAGGACGGGACCCCTGAATTACGCAGAGAGCAGCCGTCCGTGTGCGGCAACGCTCTGCGCTCCTTTCTGTGAGAGTTCCGAAAATAGCTGAGCGCTGGTTGGGCCACTTCCAGCAGAGGCGGGCGTGCATGCGCGATGCACTCTCCATTCGCTGCTACGGGACTTCGGAACATTTTTGGCATTTCCATTGCGGTGAATGGAGAGCACGCGTGCATGCGCAGTATGCTGTCCTTCACTTCGGGGGCTCTGTTCTGGAGATAGGTGTGGTCTCAGAGGTCGGACTTGCGCCTATCTGATATTGATGGCATGTCCTAGCGATGTCATCAGTGTCTGAAAAGGGAAATAAATACCCCTTTAAGACTGGCACATGGTGCCCCATTTTTTGCCAGCTTATTACGTGCCATGTCTGCTGAGCTGAATGATGGAGGAGTAGAAACGGGGAGCACGGGCCCCTGTTCTTGAGCTCAGCCGATCAGACACTTATCTATTCTGTGGATAGGGGTTAAGTTGTCTTAATGGGACAACCCCTTTAAAGGGAATCTTGGACTGTTATCTGCTGTGATACAGGAGTAGTCCGGCACATAAGGAGTCCAGATTGGTACGTTTTATTTTCTTACTGCCTCCCATTAATCTGTGCTGATACACATTGTCAGGACTGCTGTGCAGGCGCGCAGGAGTCCTCTCCTTTACCCTGGGTTCACACCTGAGCGCTCTGTATGCGCGATTCTACGGGCGTTTACAATCGCGCATACAGAGACAAGCGAACACTCATTGTCGCGCGTTCCCGAAAGTCTATGTACGGGAACGCGCGACAAAACGCCCCAAAGAAGCTCAAGAACTTGTTTGAGCGTCGGGCGTTTTACAGCGCGATCGTACGTGCTGTAAAACGCCCAGGTGAGAACCATTCCCATAGGGAAGCATTGGTTTCTCCTAGGAACGCGCTGTAAAACGCTCAGGTGTGAACTTAGGGTTATGTTGGTGCAGCATAGCAGTCCGGACTGTATTTCAGCTGAAATTTGAGGGGTAACGGGGGGCCGTAGATGGCGATCTGGACTCCTTAGGTGCAGTTCTCCTAGTGTATTACTACTGATAACTGTCCAGTATCGTGGAGGCTGATTCCCTTTTAAGGAATTTTTCAAGTAAGTAATAAAAAAAATAAAACACAGGTTAGAATGGGTTAAATCAAAAAGGAAGCTTAATTTATACAGTAGATCATTAACTGTGGTCGTTCTTACGCCTCTGGATGTTTTTTCCCAGCGTATTCACGTGGTGTCGGGAAGCAGTCCTGAATGACAGCGATTAAAAGCCACAAAGCGGCGCGTCCCGGACTGGTGAATGACTGGCCGCTGGTTTCCGCCCCGCCAGTCCTACCAGCCGCTAATTAACACAATGTTTTGTTTTTTTGTCTTTTTTTGTTTTTTGTTCTTGTACATTCTTGTGGGAACCAGTTTGGATGGGGGAATGGTAAACATCTGCGGAGGCTTTCTGGTAATTCTCTGGCCGATTGCAGGAAATGTGCGGTAACGCGTTCACTATGCGGTCGCCCGCACCAGCGCCCGCTGATCTCACCCCCATCACTACCTGAGAGGGCATGATGTTGGGGTGTGACTCAGAAAACGTGCCTCAGGATGATATCATCCTATGTTTATTTTAATACCTTCTCGAGGTAACCATTTTTTATTGTAATTTTTATTTATTTTTTGTAATTGTAACAACATTTTTATATATTTTTTTTTTGTAGTTTAACTTTATTTTCCTCTATTAACTTTCAGCTTTTTAGAGAGGCTTTTCTTTAGGCCTCATGCACACGGCCGTTGTTTTGGTCCGCATCCGAGCCGCAGTTTTGGCACCTCGGATGCGGACCCTTTCACTTCAATGGGGCCGCAAAAGATGGCGACAGCACTCCGTGCGCTGTCCGCATCCGTTGCTCCGTTCTGTGGCCTCCTCAAAAAAAAAATATATACCGTAACTTGTCCTATTCTTGTAGATAGGACAAGAATAGGCAGTTAAAATAAAGGCTGTCCGTGCCGTTCCGCAAATTGCGGAACTCGCATGGATGCAAAACACACCGGCCTTGTGCATGAGGCCTTACTTTGGCGATTTTTATTTTATTTTTTGGGGTAAAATGGTGTTAGATGAAGGTCGGCGGGAAATAAGAAATGCAGGAGACGTAGGAAGACTTATCAAACTTGGTTCTAAGAGCGTTCACATCAGCGTTATTTTTCCATTCTTCTGTTCATCAGAAGAACAGAGAATAAAAAACGGATACTGTGTAAAAAAAAAAAAACATCCTGTGCATGAGTCGTGCATGCCCTCTTTTCTATCTTAAAAAAACGGATGTCAGACGGGAATGGCTCACATGGATGCCAAATGTGCATAACTGATGCACAGGATGTTTGGTTTCTTTTTTTTTTTTTTTTTTACACGGTATCCGTTTTTTTTATTCTCTGTTCTTCTGAGGGTCCGTTTTTTTTTTTTTTGTTTTTTTTTATACAGGATCTTTTTTTTTTTTCTTCTGTTCTGACAGATCAGAAGAACGGAAAAATAACGGTGATGTGAAGTCTCCTGTAGTTGCCCATAGCAACCAATCAAATCCATCCCACCTTTCATTTTTCAGAGCTCCTTAAAGGGTCAATGTGATTGGTTGCTATGGGCTACTAAGCCAGTTTTCTTTTGCACCAGTTTTAATAAAACGCCAGCTTTTTTTTTTTTTTTTTTTTGCAACAATCGTCAGAGGAAAAAAATGCAGTTATCCTGAAAAGACTTCGGATTTTTCTGCCCCTAAAAAAAAAAAAAAAAAGCCAGTGCAAATTCCTGCGACGACCCAAAAGGGGCTACAGTTCTTATCGGCTGTTTGCCTGTTTTCTGGCCAAGAGGTGATTTGTGCAAAAATTTTGTCCCATTGTGTTATCAGATATACCATGAATACCGCGGTCTGAGAACAGCCTCCGTTTTTTAGTTTCTAGCTCTTGGCACCTGCACTTGAGTGAATGGTGCCCGTGGACAGGAATTCTTAGGTTTGCTGTAACCACAGGTAGGAAATGAAAATTGTGGTTAAGGAATAATCTTTTGGATTTGGGGTGAAGTGGTGTGGAATGCGGACGGATTATCGTATCCTCAGAGTCCCTTGCATGGTAACGTGTAGTTGCGGTGTAGTATATCTTTGTATGTCTGGTCTTAGGGTACTTTCACACTAGCGTTTTTGTTTTCCGGTATTAAATTCCGTCACAGGGGCTCAATACCGGAAAGAAACGCTTCAGTTTTATCCTAAGGCATTCTGAATCATCAGTTTAGTCCCTCTTACGTTTTTTGGACGGAGAAAATACTGCAGCATGCCGCAGTTTATATCCGGCCAAAAATACTAATCACTTGCCGGATCCGGCATTAATTTGCATTGAAGTGTATTAGTGCCGGATCCTGCATTGAGTGTTCCAGCAAAACGGATCCGACCTTTAAAAATGCAAAAAAAAAAAAATGTGAATACCAGATCCGTTTTTCTGGATGACGCCAGAGAGACGTATCCAGTATTGCAAAGCATTTGTCAGACGGAACTGCCTGCCGCAAGTGTCAAGGTACCCTAACATTCACAGCAATAGTTATGTAATAAGTAAGCGCCGCAGCCTTCTCACAGCTCGCCAAGCACAGCGCCGTACATTGTATAGTGGCCGTGCTTAGTATTGCACTCCGCCCCATTCACTTATATGGACTGAGCTGAGCCTAGGTCATGTGACCAATGAACATGACATCACTGATCTAGGAAAATATGAGAAAAGGAAGCAGCACTGCTGCAAGTGTCGGGGCCTTCTCAAACAGCGGGTCAGACCCCCACCAATCAGATACTGATGACCTATCCAGAGGATGGGTCATCCGTAGTAAAATGTCCAAAAAAATGTCATGTCAACCCAGCTTTACCTGGAGGTCTAACTGTTGGGACTCTTTCACACGAGCGGATCCCGTGCGGGTAATCCACTGTGTGAAAGAGAGCCAAGCCCCGTTTCGGACAGCAGAAACGCGGAGCAGTAAAAGGTCTCTGATCTTTTTACTACAAAATCTCAGCGAGATAAAGTTGTCACCGAGAGGCCCGGAGCATCATCAGTCATGTTAGTGCTCCGTGTCTCTGCTGTCCGGAACGGGGCTTAGTTCTCTTTCACGCAGCAGATTACTCGCTCGGCATCCGCTCCTGTGAAAGAGCCCTTATCCAGAGGTCGCGCTTCCAGACGAGCTTATAGATAGCAATAAAAGTATATATATAACTAGACGCCATGTGTTATTGGTGACACGTGGATTGGCGGCTAAACATGGGAATGTACGTATCTCCGTCTTATCGCGCCTCTTGAGTCATGTGCCCTTATTTCGACGCAAGGAATTCGGGCTCAGTTAAGAGGAACACCTATGCATAAACTGCATTTTATTGGGCCGTATATCATATTACTAAGGCAAATCTGTCAAAATTCATCTGCATTGAGCAGCTGTGACGAAGCTGCGGGATGTGGCGGTGACGTGCCCCGGAGATTACTAAGGCAAGTGCTGCTTTTAGAGGAACTGGTTTTTATCAATCTGCATTTATTTATTTCATTCCTATAATGCCGCCGTATTCTGCAGCGCTGCAGATCATCCCTCATATCTGAATTCTAAAGGGAAGAGGTTGTGCGGGCATACCGGCTGGCATCGGGCGCACCAGGCAGTCCGATTCCCGAGGCATATGTTTGATACCCGGTGAGTATTCTGCATAAGGCCCCTTGCACACGACCGTATGCCCTCCGAGACACAGTCTGTGAGCGGGCCATATGTCCCGGAGCGGCATAGGTTACTATGACACTGCGCATCAGGCGGCCTGCGGGACTATTGTCCTGTGCTCATATGGTCTTATATAGCCCCGCGGCCCGACGTGCACAGCATCATTGTAATCTATGATGCTGTGCGCACAATGTATGCCGCCCTGGGACATATGGCCCGCTCACGGACTGTATGTCTCAAAGGGCCTAAGTCCTATCAATTAGAAAAGGACCATGTGCAAAACTCAATGGGCATTGGATCATTGCATTGGCAACTCTGCCACCCAGCATGTGCACCTCCGCACCCACCAATCACGACACAGTGCACGCCGCAGTTTTTTTTTTTTATAACCTGTGGAAATGTCCTATCCTCGTTTGCAAAACGGACAAGAATAGGACATACGCCATCTTTTTTGTGAGGCTGAAGAATGGACATATGAACGCGGAAAGTACAGTGTGCCCTCTCTTTATCAGCCCCATTGATATGAGTGGGTCGGCATCCCATCCGCAAAAAATGCTCATCGGATCGAACATACAGTCGTGTGTGTGCGCCGTTAATCCGCTTTTTATTTTTATTTTTTATATATATAGAGTACCCAGAGGAAACCCACCCACAGATCACGGAGGTCCTGGATTACAATCCAACCATGCTTAGAATATGACCCTTGTCATCGCTGTGACTGGCCATAGACCTAGAGATTCGCATTGCTGCTGCGTCCTCCTGTTGTACACCGCCCCATTGCGCCCAGCAGTGGATACGGAGATTTACAGAGTTTGTTTGTTTGCATCTGACTCCATACGAATCTGAAAAGAGAAATTGTGCCAGTACTGTGGAGGCGCCGTATGGCAGCACGGGGCAAGCCTAGGGCTCCGTACTATAGGTTTCCAAATCACTGGTATAGAGAAGAGGCCTCGTAGAGCGCCCCCCCCCCCCCTCCCCCCCGGAGCCAAGCATCCCCATAAAATATCTGTCCGTACTCTGACCTCGTGGAGCGGACGTGTGCCATTAGCCGGCGTCCCTGCTCGTTGTGGGAGACGTTTCCGTCTTATCTCCTTGTACATGTCCCATCTCTCGTCTGCTGCGAGGCGGTGGGTGCTTCTCCGTGTCCGTAAGTGTGGTATGGGACGAAGCCACAGGGGTGGTCTTATTTCATGCATGCTTAGCGACCTCCAATGACTATTCGCTTTTTAGCAATTTTGCAAACCTGTTTTAGAGGGGTTGTCCGGGTGTTTTAATATTGACGGCCTATCCTCCGATATCTCGGCGTCCGAGCGCTGCAGCCTCCTCGCCATGGACACTGTGGCCGTGCTTCGCGAGAACGGCTCTGAGCTGCACCTAAAGCCACGCGACTGATTAGGCGTGACCTCGCTCAATTTGAGTAGTCCGCGTGGAATATCCAAAAGAAAAGTGGATCTGTTGCCCTCAGCAAGCAATCGAGGGGCAGATTTTGCTTTTTAAAAGAAATTTAATCTAGTTGCTATGGGCAACCGCCCCACTTTCTTTTTGATAAATCGCACCCCCCCCCCCCCCCCCCCCTGAAGGTATACTGGGCCCGCGACCTGACTGTTCTGCGGGGATCTACGCCATGTTTTGCTCTGGGATTGGCAGCGGCTCGGCTCCGTGAAGTATGCAGACATTTCCTGTTGGCTTTCAGAAAGCAATGAATCTTATCTGATGGAAGCCAAGCAGACGTGTTCTCAAAGTCTTCTCCAGCCTCCTGCCGCGGGCAGGGAAATCGTCTTGCCCCCGTCCACTCGTTCACTGTCTGACCAGTGGCCAGGTTCTAAAAATAATGGTGGAAATATGTGGCCCCCGACGGGCTTCCTTCGCAGGCCTCGGGACCGTCGTGAGGTTTCCTGCACAGAGACTTGTCTCGCAGCCCTTGTGTTTTTCGTAGCCAGCTTTCCGAATACTTAGGGGTCCTGCAGACCCCGATACTGCTGAACCTGCCAGGGAATCTATGGTTTTGAGATTTTGTATTTTTTTTTTACGATAAGGCAGGAGAAATCTGCACGTTGTGAGCGTCTATTTAGAAAGGAGAAACTTGATTGACCGCACAGCGCCGCAAGGTTGGTCGGCGTCGCTTACTGGATTTTGTAGTCTTTTATTGCGCCTTACAGATTGACACAGAATAAGCTGATCACGGCGATCGGCTGGCATCTAGTAGCAAGTGTTCAGTTTCCCAACAGCGCCACCACAGGGCCGATATAGAATTACATACGTAGTAGATTCGTCTGAGCTGCAGGTTTAATGGTTTGACCATGTTGGAAGGGTAAAATCTCACTTGGCAAAAGCAGATTGGATTGGCTTCCCATTCTGAAGGGGGTGCCCTGAGCCCTCCGCTTTAAGTCTGGCAGCGTCCCCGCACCTGGCACAGGGTCATCACTCAATGCAAGCCGTTCAGCTAATGTCAAAGGCTATGTAAGTCTAGTTTAAAGAGGTTATTCCCAACACTGAAAGTAGTTCTAGGATGGGGGTCTGACCACTGGGACCCCCACTGATCGGAGTACAGTATTGATGACCTATCATGATCAGTTTCGAGGGGGCACAGGGAGCCGGAACCCACCAATCAGCTGTCTGAAGTGAGCGCCGCAACCACTTCCTAGGCCAGGGACGTCGCGTTCATCAGTCGTGTGTGCAGCACAGTCCCATTCACGTTAATGGGGGCTGAGCCGCAATACCAAGTGCAACCACTACGCAGTGTGCGGCGCTGTCCTTGGTAAGCTATGAGGAGGCCGCAACGCTCAGCAGAACGGTGATCTGCGGGGTACCGGAAGATCGTCAGTATTGTACTCCCATAAAACCCCTTCAATGTGTATGGGGACCTCCCGCCTCGCCCCTGATAGTAGATGTCAGGCGGTTGACTTTAAACATGCCCGATCTTGTTGTTTTCAGAGACGGAGGCTGCCAGAGCAGCCCGACAACGGCTTCCTCCCCATTGAGGGGTATGGGGGTCGAGAGGAAATGCTGGGCGGTCTAATGTGTATGGCCAGCCTTAGAGGAGACGCACAACTACACCAGCATTGGTGGGGGTCTCGGAGGTCAGAAAACTCTCGTCTTATCGAGTGGTCGCGCCTCCTAGTAATGTAGTGTCCCTTTATGAGATTGGAATATGGCTTTCAATAAGGAGTGATCGCTGCGCCCCATGTGTGGCCAGTCACCCGCTAGCTCGGTGGGCTCCTATAGTACGGACTGTGTCATCCTATAACGGTTGCCGGTGCCCCCTTTGCACCCTTCGTTACCCTTATAAGTGTCCTGCAGATTAGTTAGGACGCAGGGTCTGCTTTTGGTCAGACGTGTCGTCTAGCCGGTTGTTGCACGCGCCCCATCAGCAGGTGGCACGCGCCCCGGACCCAGTTGTCACCCTTCTGTCACCTCTCCCGGACAGCTGGGTCCTTCCTGCATCAAGCTGTCGCGTATAGACTTATGCAGACACCTTTAAACAAATGGCATCCCCGCATATGTTCTGTACACACATGTCCGCGACCCTGGTTGCAGCTTGAGCAGTGTGTGGAGGATTCTTTGGATGCTTTCATTCATAGGGGTTTTTAAAGGGACTGTCAATGAAGCTTGGGGGGGGGGGCTGTTTGCCCCCGCTCTTTTCTGTGGGTCCTACAAAGGGAAGATGACTTGCCTGCTTCCTGGCTCCTTGCTCCACTGGGCTCCAGCCATGTGAACACCCAGTTTGATATCATTGCAGCCAATCGTAGCCCCCTTGCATCACGACACATGGTCGCAAGGGGATCCCCACACACCGCCTCGGCCAGTGATTGGCTGCGGTGACGCCGAGCATCGCAGGCCGGGACGAGAAGGAGTCAAGAAGCGGGTAAATCATCTTCCCTTTGCAGGTCTGGCAGAATGGGCGGTTTCGGCTTGCAGGTCCACAATCCGTAAGATATGGCGCGGAAGGCCACAGAAGCACTACGGAGCACTTCCGTGGCATTTCGGTCTGTGCCTCTTAATCACCATAAAATTGAACATGCCTTTTTTTATTATTTGTACGGTGCGGAAGGATCGTGGACCTATTCAAGTTAATGGGTCTGCATCCGTCAGTGCAGTTTACACGGACGGTGCACGTGCTATGGGGGCCACAATGTGCGGTCCCTGATTCGTGCATGAGCCCTAAGGCTTACCTACATACTAGTGTATTGATGGCCGAACCTGCTGAGAATTGTGGGTTCGCCAGACACGTGACGACAGATGATGTTGGGGAAGAGAAGGATCGGGAAATCGGAGTATTTTTCGGATTATCCTTTTGAGAACTATTGGATGCATGTGGCCATCTTTACCCACAAAGAACACAGCCCCTATTCGCAGGATTGGGGAAGTTTATGATCACTGGGGGCCCCAACGATCACAAGAACAGAGATGCCCGATTCCTCGTGTGACTGGCTAAGTGTTCCTCGTGATATGACCCCAACCTGTGGCTCTTGGCTGCCAGGTCATGCTGGGAGTTGTAGTTTAGCAAAGGCTGGCAAACCCCAGACTAGACTGGAGTCCTCCTCTGATCTTCTCCTCATTTTAATTTTCAGAAGATATATTTGGAGTCGGCTCTAACAAAGGAAATGCCAGTGAGATTGCACCGTCGCCGTCGTTTACTCTGCCAGGGAGAAATCTGATTGGACGATGCAAGGTTTGGCTCCTGGTGTTTACAGAGAAACTAAACATGAGCCGGACCTGTCGGGGGTGGGGATGGCTGAGCATCCCGGGGTCCTCCTGCACAAGGTACACGAAGCTGGATGTGTGGCATTGTGCAAATCCCCATTGGTTATAGTGTAATGGTGCAATTTATGGGGGAACTCTCCAACCCCCCCTCATGTACATGGATCCATACAAGCAGCTTCTGCCAGGAGCACAGAGGCGTTCTTCTCTGCCCCTAGGTGTATTGCTTTTTGGGGTGCGATTTTTGCTCTTTCCAAAATGAAAACTGCCTCTGGTGCCACCATTTGGAAGGTAGCTAAGACAGATCAAGAAAGACCAGTACCCTCCAAGAGGAACTATGGTGGGAAAACACCTTTAAATTGGTTGGCTCTCCTCCAGAAGGAAGAACGTGCTCTCTCCAGTGCCACCTGTAGGCAGCTGCTCCCTTAAAGGGGTTGTCAAACCCCCTTACAAGTGATAGCCTAATCTTGGGGTAGGCCATCTCTACCTGATCGGGCATGGCTCCCAGCACCCCCCACCGATCAGCTGTTGTCCAGAAGCTCCGGCGCTGGCACAACACAGTGTTATGCAGTGGACGCTGGCGGTTACTTCAACCATCTCCATGGATGGGACTGGAGCTGCGGCAGGGCAGCGGGGTGTCTCACCCCCGCCAACCAGAAGATAGGCCGTCACTTGTAAAAGTTTGGACAACCCGTTTAGAGTCAGGTGTCAGAAACCTACCGTACTGAGAGTTCTGAGAACGGCCAAGTCGGTGTGCATGCTGGGAGTTGTAGTATCGAAACGGCTAGAGTGCTGATTTTGCCGACCCCTGCTGAAAATCATTGTACACCCGGACATTGACTTGCAGGTGAATGTAGGTGCTACTAGACAGATGGTTCTTCCTTTTAGAGCAGGGATGGCCAATCTGAGGCTCTCCAGCTGTTGCAAAACTACAACTACCAGCGTGCCTAGACTGCCTACAGCATGGTGGGAGTTGTAGTTTTACAACAGCTGGAGAGCCGCAGGTTGGCCATCCCGGTTTTGGAGGAAAGCTACCACCATAGTGAGTGAGTGCACAGCAATGCGCCCGCCAGCCAAGCCCGGGTGACGCCAACACCTCCCCAAAAGCCCTAATGAGAGTTGTGGCGTGTACAGCGCCCTCCATCTTTCCTGAGCAGATATATGCCCGTGGGGTCTGACCCCCATCAGGCTCAATGCCAGGGCCAGTTGGTTCCATACGTTTTTTCTTCTCCTCTGTCCGAGGTTAATCTGCGGAGTGGAGCTGCAGCTAATCCATCCACGTAAGCCATAATCTTAATCTTCTGACTAGCTTCATTTGTCCGTGGCGGTGTGTTAAAGGGACACTCTAGCTGTAATTACTATGCTGCGCTGCTGCTGGGAAGGGGGGGGGGGAGCGATATTCTAGTATTCTCCTAAACCATGGAAACGAATCGGAGTCCTGGTTCTGATATCGGGTTATTCCTGGAGCAATGCTGACCGTCCAATTTAGGTGGTCCTCCACACCTCCCCCATATGCATGCATGTGTTCTGTATATGGAGAGGGATGCAAGCAGCAGACATAGAACCCCCCCCCCCCCCCCATCCCCCTCAGTTTGTAGGTTCTTGTACCCCGGTCCAGACTCTTTGGATGAACCCACCGTCTGCTTTAGGGTAATTGCCTTTTAAAGGCAATTGTGCAGGAACATGTGTTGTGATTCTGCCTCTTAATGCGACTACCTCAAATGTTTGTTCATGTTGTCATCCCCGAAATATGCCTCTGCCGTGCCAGGAATCTCTAACACGATTAGCCCCAGTCCTTTCACATTGTTCCAGGCTGTAATGCGCTCCGAACCCATCACAATAACAGTGCCCCTTGTGTAACGCCGCCACGCGGAGGCCATATTGCTTTCTATTCTAAAGGTTTCTTAAGAGGCGCGAAAGATAACCTGGAATTTCTGCATTTCTTTAGGTATGTGACGCCTTCCTGCAGGACGTGGTGTATCTGCGAGCTGCAACAGTGGGCTTTCTTTTCTTCCACAGACGGCGCCACCCCTGTTCATGGGTTGTGTCCGGTATTGCAGATGAGCTCCATAGAAGTGAATGAGCCGCTATACCACATACAACCTGTGAACAGTTGGGGCGCTGTTTTTGCAAGAGAGCAGACACTATTTTCTCATCCTCCCAGGCAGCCCCTTTTAATGGCGTGTCCTCCCAGGCAGCCCCTTTTAATGGCGTGTCCTCCCAGGCAGCCCCTTTTTAATGGCGTGTCCTCCCAGGCAGCCCCTTTTTAATGGCGTGTCCTCCCAGGCAGCCCCTTTTTAATGGCGTGTCCTCCCAGGCAGCCCCTTTTAATGGCGTGTCCTCCCAGGCAGCCCCTTTTAATGGCGTGTCCTCCCAGGCAGCTCCTTTTTAATGGCGTGTCCTCCCAGGCAGCCCCTTTTTAATGGCGTGTCCGGCCGTTTCCGTATGTCCGTATTTCCATTCCGAAAAAAAAATTGAACATGTCCTATTATTGTCCGCATTACGGACAAGGATAGGACTGTTCTATTAGGGGCCGCCTGTTCCGTTCCGCAAAACACGGATGTCATCTGTATTTTTTTTTTTTGCGGATCGCAAAATACATACGGTCGTGTGCATGTGGCCTTGTATTGATTTACAGCGTAGCTAACCCGAATGTGGATCTTCCGGTCAGTCCGCTGCAGAAAGCAGGTGTGTCCGCTGTGGGTGGCAAATCGGTTCTGTCTGAACGCACCCTGTAAACGCACCCGCTATTGTCAGAGCCCCCTGCACCTGTGATGAAGCCATACCTTCTTTCTCCCCTGCCGCTTCCAGCGCTTGGGTCCTCCCACTGCTGTTTTTCCTGGCTGCAGCTGTGACATCATGCGTACAGCAGAGGTCAGTGATTGGCTGCAGTGGCGACATCGTATATACTGTTGAGATCAGGGATTGGTTGCACAGTGACCTTTGTATACAGGAATGATCCGGTTTCAGGATCGGTGTCCAATCAAAAAGTGGTAGATACTTTGCCTTCACCGTAGCTCTGTTTACCTGGCTGCAGTGGTCGCGAGTTGTTGACGTGATGTCACCCAGAGCTGTCAGGGAAGTACTCACCACTTCTTTATTGCAGATCTCGAGAGTCGTCCAATTTCCTCTTAAAAACAGGAGAACCCCTTTAAGCCGGCCGTACACATTAGATAACTGTTGGCCGAATCGGCCCACCGTCTGATGTGGGGTCCTGCGGGGCGGCAGATGTCTGGAGCGCGGGGGACCGGCTGCTGGTTTAACGCGCCGGACCCTTTTTTTTTTTTCTCGGGGGAGATAAGCGCCCAGACGGGATGAATACGTCGCTGTATGCGCTTATTACACACGGTATTAAACTCCGACCTCCAGTAAACGCTGCTGTGCGGTTTCTATTTACCCGTGAGTCGGTAAGTGACATCCTGTGCAAATATGACTTAGTCTTAGTGAGCGGCCCTGTTGTAATGTTTGGATTTCCTCTCGGCTTCGAGATAAGGAAATGTTTTATTTATCTGTGCAATAAAGTCTAAGCCGGTCACACGCAGAGCCTTTGTCCCCAAGCCAAGGTGGCCCATCGACACTAGATAGCCGCCAGCCGGACACACGGTGCGGGGGGTGACTCCCAATGACATCAGACGGAAGCTCTCGCTTCTCTCCGCTCAGGGGACTTGCACACTTGGCCGGGCCAGATGCATGTTATTGCTGATGGAACATTTCATGTACAGGGAGTGCAGAATTATTAGGCAAGTTGTATTTTTGAGGATTAATTTTATTATTGAACAACAACCATGTTCTCAATGAACCCAAAAAACTCATTAATATCAAAGCTGAATATTTTTGGAAGTAGTTTTTAGTTTGTTTTTAGTTTTAGCTATTTTAGGGGGATATCTGTGTGTGCAGGTGACTATTACTGGGCATAATTATTAGGCAACTTAACAAAAAACAAATATATACCCATTTCAATTATTTATTTTTACCAGTGAAACCAATATAACATCTCAACATTCACAAATATACATTTCTGACATTCAAAAACAAAACAAAAACAAATCAGTGACCAATATAGCCACCTTTCTTTGCAAGGACACTCAAAAGCCTGCCATCCATGGATTCTGTCAGTGTTTTGATCTGTTCACCATCAACATTGCGTGCAGCAGCAACCACAGCCTCCCAGACACTGTTCAGAGAGGTGTACTGTTTTCCCTCCTTGTAAATCTCACATTTGATGATGGACCACAGGTTCTCAATGGGGTTCAGATCAGGTGAACAAGGAGGCCATGTCATTAGATTTTCTTCTTTTATACCCTTTCTTGCCAGCCACGCTGTGGAGTACTTGGACGCGTGTGATGGAGCATTGTCCTGCATGAAAATCATGTTTTTCTTGAAGGATGCAGACTTCTTCCTGTACCACTGCTTGAAGAAGGTGTCTTCCAGAAACTGGGAGTAGGACTGGGAGTTGAGCTTGACTCCATCCTCAACCCGAAAAGGCCCCACAAGCTCATCTTTGATGATACCAGCCCAAACCAGTACTCCACCTCCACCTTGCTGGCGTCTGAGTCGGACTGGAGCTCTCTGCCCTTTACCAATCCAGCCACGGGCCCATCCATCTGGCCCATCAAGACTCGCTCTCATTTCATCAGTCCATAAAACCTTAGAAAAATCAGTCTTGACGTTTCAGCTTGTGTGTCTTGTTCAGTGGTGGTCGTCTTTCAGCCTTTCTTACCTTGGCCATGTCTCTGAGTATTGCACACCTTGTGCTTTTGGGCACTCCAGTGATGTTGCAGCTCTGAAATATGGCCAATCTGGTGGCAAGTGGCATCTTGGCAGCTGCACGCTTGACTTTTCTCAGTTCATGGGCAGTTATTTTGCGCCTTGGTTTTTCCACACGCTTCTTGCGACCCTGTTGACTATTTTGAATGAAACGCTTGATTGTTCGATGATCACGCTTCAGAAGCTTTGCAATTTTAAGAGTGCTGCATCCCTCTGCAAGATATCTCACTATTTTTGACTTTTCTGAGCCTGTCAAGTCCTTCTTTTGACCCATTTTGCCAAAGGAAAGGAAGTTGCCTAATAATTATGCACACCTAATATAGGGTGTTGATGTCATTAGACCACACCCCTTCTCATTACAGAGATGCACATCACCTAATATGCTTAATTGGTAGTAGGCTTTCGAGCCTATACAGCTTGGAGTAAGACAACATGCATAAAGAGGATGATGTGGTCAAAATACTCATTTGCCTAATAATTCTGCATGCAGTGTATATCCGGCCTCTCCCCCGTGACTGCAGATGTTAAGGGAGAGAGGGATTGGGCAGTTGGATTTCAACATGTCCAATCCTATTGTTGCCTGGCGGCAGCTTTCCCTCCTCTCTCCTTTCAGAATACACATGCACACTCGGCCAATGCATAAGGAGAGAGCTGCTGGGTGGCGGCTATATAAAATGTATGGCGGCAGCCCTCCATATCGCTAGTGCACCTGCTGTACCAGCCTCCCCCCGTAGCAATAGTCATACGTGCTAGGCCGATCCGTCCATTTGACTTGCATGTCTTGACACCCGACCATGAGTTTCATTGACCTGAACTCGCAGCATCATAGGGGGTTAAAGGGGTGCATAATACGTCCGGCAAATGCTTGTGTGAAAATAGTTCCCACCCTCTCGAGGCTCAGACGGAGGATTTATTTGGGCTGCTGAGGGCGGGTAAGTTGCGGATCAGATTAGGTTGGACGACCTGTAAATTTAGCAATATCTGTATGATGAGCTCTTATATTACACCAGCGCGCTTCCAGCCTCCGCCATGTGACATTGGCGAAGGTGCGGCCTGCATTCTACCGAGGGGGGGGGGGGGGGCGTATATTTCAGTAACTTATTAGTGCTGCAAGAAATAACTGTGATAATTGACTGGGTTCTTAAAGGGGTAGTCCGAGCGTGCGTAAATCCCTAACACAACACCATGCTCAAAAGCAATAGTCCAATAATGAAATGTGTGATATTCGTACTAGGGTTGGGGTACCTCGATACAGGATGACTGTATCCGTATCCGCCACGTGAACACCCCTATAATATTGTGCTGTGGTCTAGGGGTTCCTTTTTCATTCTCGGATGAAGGTTCCTATGCAGGCGAGGCTTCAGCATGCAATGGCTGCCGAACCAACCTGCCCTTTGGGGCACATAATGGGGATTATCGGTTTTCTGTATAAAAAAATTAAAGGGGTATTCTAACCGTAGGTATTGATGGCATGTCCTATGTCTGATAGATGCGGGGTCCTAGTTAGGCGGGAGCTCCATCTGTCTCCAGAAGGAAGGTCTCCATCTTGGCTGCCGGCGGCTGCATCCTGGGGAGGGTATAAACGGAGGGTCGGCCGCCCATGTCTGTGCCTCTCTCCAGTCACTTCTGTGGGAGTCAGAAATGGGCAAGCAAGCGGGCAAAGTGAGCGTCGTCGGACCCCCGTTTTGGAGGTGGGTGCACCCTGCATCGATCAGACATCTGCGGCATATCCAGCGCTAATGCCATAAGTATTTAATGTTGGAATACCCCTTTATTCGTTGTATGATGAGAAGTTATGGAACTTTCTAACACGCCCTTCAGTTTCCCACCTTTCTCACGATCTCTGCGTGCAAACATCAATGGCTTATACTCGCAGCTGAGATTTTGTTGCAGTAGCTCAGTAGAAGCCTGGAGATGTGATTAAATTAGGGGGGGGGGGTCATACGTCCGTAGTTTCGGTCCACATCCGTTCTGCCTTTTGTGCCGGTCGGATGCGGACCCGTTCATTTCAATGGGCGGCAGAAGATGCGGACAGTCAATTCTGCAGCCCCGTGTTGTGGACAAGTCTAGGCATTTCTAAGAAAGGGCAGGACGTGCTAATGCGCAAAAACTCGTAACGCACGCGAATCGCAAAGAGGATGCGGTTGTGTGAATTCCCCCCTTGATACAAAGGTTGTCTGGCCACATATAAAAAAAAAAACAAGGATGATGGAAATAAATAATAATAGATGTCCTGCTCTCCTTTAAACCCCCCGCCGTCCTGTTTAATACATCCGGGACGTGTGACCGCTGCTGCGGGAATTGATTGGCGGGACCCTCACCTGTCCATGTTCAGAGGGAGCGGGAAGTACAGAGACCGGCAGGGGAGGTATTAAAACAGGAGCGAGCGGTAAGGGCTGTGTGGGACTTGTTTTGTCATTTTGTACCATTTTTAGCTTTTTCTTTTTTTTTCTTTTTTAGTGGCCAGACAACCTTTTTTAGTCTTGTGTATAGATGCACCCTCTTCGCCTTCAGCGTCCCCGTGTAGGGTGCAGGACGATGTTCACTATGTAGACTGCGCTCCTCCTAGCGAGGCTGAAGAATTCTTGAAATAACAAAAAAACTAAAATCCTCTCCTCTTTCCCCTTCTCTTTCCTTTGCCAGGAAATGACCTAGAGGCCTTACAAATACATGGTGTGCATTCTTGTCTCCGGAGCGGAGTCAATCTGGGAGCTGCACTTGTTTCCGCTGTAACTAAACTACCTCAACAAACCCAGAGAGAGGAAGACGAGGGGAGGAGAAGCTTCCAGCCGCGAATCTGTCAGGAACTCCAGGCACTTCAGTGCAGACTGGATCTGCCGGACTGTAGCACCCGCCCAGGACCTACCCGCTGTTGACCAGTGTTTGGGGTCTCTTTTCGCTTGTGTTTTTTTGGAATCTCGTGGATCGGTTTGGCTTTCTTTTCCTGTTACACTAACTGTTTGGGATAAGTTTTTTTGTGTTTTTGTTTGTTTGTTTTTTGCCTGCAGTGGAAACGGTGCCGCGGAGGGTTAACAGGAGCGGAGCCCTCAGCGAGCGAGGCGCGCACGCATCTCATTGTGGAAGCTACAAGTTGTGAACTGCAGCTGGGCTGCACTGAATACTAAAGACAAATCCCTACGTCAGCGGATCTGCGGCCTCCCTGTCCCCGCTCGCCCACAGCCTGCCTTTTGGAAATGCCTTGTACAAAACCCATGTTTGCCACCCTGCTCTACTATTTGACATAGCCAACCAACTGGAGGCGGGTTTTGTAAGGCACTGCTGATTTTTAGGTTAGGGGCGCCCCGTGGCTTAGTCGGTCACCTATGTATTGCTGTAGCGCACAGGAAAGTAAGATGGACTACAAGAGGCGGTTTTTGCTTGGCGGGTCCAAGCAGAAGGTGCAGCAACACCAGCAGTACCAGATGCCTGAGCTCAGCCGGACTCTGAGCGCACCCTTGGCCTCCACTACCCCTTTAGTATCTTCAGCTAACAGCTGCCCTCACCCTGCTGCCCACACTACGCCCATAGCGGACATCCAGCAGGGCATCTCCAAGTATTTGGATGCGCTCAACGTCTTCTGCCGCGCAAGCACTTTCCTCACTGACCTTTTCAGCAGCGTTTTCCGTAACTCGCACTACTCAAAGGCAGCTATGCAACTCAAAGACGTGCAGGAACATGTCATGGAGGCTGCCAGTCGGCTCACTGCAGCAATAAAACCAGAGATTGCAAAAATGCTGATGGAGCTGAGCGCCGGGGCTGCCAACTTTAAAGACCAGAATGAGTTCAGCCTGCAGGATATAGAGGTCAGTGGCTTTGTGCTTTCATTGTCGCGCCGCTGTTATTTGCCGGGAGTCTGCACATCCGTTTTTTTACTTTTCGCCATTATGTCCTCCTTTAAAGGGGAACTCCAACTCGTAAAGTGATGGTACATGCATTCACTTTATGATGTGTGGGGGTCTGATCTCTGGGAGTCCCTACTAATCCGGTGAATGACACTGTGTCCCCTGCCCACTGGGTCACAGTGCTAAATCCGTTCTGGAAGTCCCCGAGCTCAGACCTCTGACAATCATCGCTTTATAAGATGGGAATGCCCTTCTGGAACAGGGTGTCAACTACAGGACATGCTGGCATTTTGGGCATTGCCCTTTTGTTATTCCTCCTGGAAATGTATGACTGCGTTGGCAACCTGTCAAAAGGACCTTGCCCTCCATTCAGTGCTGACGTCAGACGGCGCGGGCACATGCCCTGCCGATAAGTGAATGGTGCCTCCAGTTGTCGGTGTAGCCATACATTTCCAGGAGGAAAGTGCAGAGACCCTAATCGTGGAGGAATGACTTGGCCTCTTTAAGGTTTTGACACAACCGTAAGTGTTTTGCTGTCCGCAAATTTCGGATCTGCAATACAGCCGCGTGCTTTCCTCATTTGGCGGACCACACATGGCCGGCGCTATATAGAAAATACCTCTTCTTGTCCGTAGAGTGCCGACAAGAATAGAAGTTGCTTTAAGTTTTTTGCGAGGCCTTGCAACAGTGCGCTGTCCACATCTTTTGCAGCCCCTTTGAATTGAATGGGTCTGCACCCGTTCTGCAAAATTGCGCAACGGATGCAGACCTGCTCATACGGTCGTGTGAATGTAGCACTTAGGAAGTGCCAGTCAGATGTCAGGCTGGCGCGGGTCTGGCAGTGCCCTCTGTCCATGTATATGTGGTCGCTTTCTGTTGAAATGAATGCAAGGTTTAGTTTCCCATACTCCTTTGCGGAGTGCACCCAGCGCATCCATGGGAGTAGGGTGGGGGCCCAGCGACGAGACCACCCCCACACTGATCTGGCATTTGTGACCGACTATTAAAGTTTTTTGAAAAGATTTCTGTACCTTTTTATAGTAGACACATCGGTGTATGTCAAGTGGTTTCACCTTATATATACTTATTTAGGGTTTCTGCCTAGGAACCCGCTCACAGCTTGGCTCCATTGAATGGCGCTAAGGCCACCGTCACATCTGCGGTAGCAGTGTTCCGGCAGACAAGCGTAAAATCGTCCGGCTACAGACCGCAGCATTCAGCAGTTGTCAGCCGGATGTCTGCCGGACTCCGTTATACTGTAATGGGTCCGGCGGACATTCCGTTGGCATCCGGCAGCGTCGTATCTGGTTCATGAAATACGCAGATGTGAAGCTAGCCTATACCGCAAGTGGACACCTGCCGCGACTTCACTGGACACCGCCCAGAAAGTTACGTGTCCTTTCTTGGCTCGGTCGTGGCTTAAAGCCGCTGGCCTGCAAATCAATGGGAGGCAGACACCACGCGGCCGCCAACTAATTCCTCTGTTATATTCTGCCATGTGAACAGGGGGTTATATCCATCTTATGAAGTGATGGCATGGCACCCTTACAAAAACATTGGACCACATAAAGGTGCCAGCAATCACCCGACAAACAAGCAAAACGCTCTTTTCTTGGATGATCACCTCTTTCCTGCGACACTTAAAATCCTCATTTGTTGGCAGCACTGTGTAACCCGAGGATGTGTCGCCAGCCGTATGCAAAGTGAATGGGGGATGAATGATCGTAATAGCAATTTGTTTTTCCCGCATTAACTTTTGATCGGCCCTTGTAACTAAGTGCTGATCTGCTTATATATCGGCACACGTTGGGCCGTGATCGGTTCTTGTAAGGAGACTCTTGGGATCCCTTACCGCACCTGTGGATCGGTACTTGTACTAAAGTGCCTTTCAGATGGCCCGATCCAAAGTGAATGTGGGACAAATGATCACTATAACGATTTTGTCCCCGCATTCAGTTTGCAAACAGTTGGCAGCACGTCTGCTGTTTACACGGGGCGATGGGCTCGCCTACAAATGATGAAAGATGCGATCACCCGACAAATGTGTGAAACGTCAGCAGCACCTTTACATGGACCAGCTATCGGGATTGGGTGTTCCTACACAACCGCTGGCCCGAAAAGGGACCCCGTACGCTTTCCTAGATGCTTCGAATACCTTTGTATCACAGTGAGAATGTGGCTCTGGTGTCAGCCATATCCCAGGTGGTAAAAAAACTGACTAAAATGAGGATCCAAACAGTAAAAGTTGCAGGAGGGCGCTTTAAAGCGAGCAGCTTCACGAGCTGAGGTCCTGGCGTCTGTTATCCGGGTTATTTTTGCTTGTGGCTATTGATGGAGCGCGGGAGTAAAAATAAAGCCCCTTTTACTGGCGATTAGTTCCATTTTTACACCACCGGGTGACGGCTGACTCGTGCAAGGAATTATCCTGGTGCCATCTTTAGCAGACAGTCAGATATTTTCTTGTATTGTCTGATGAATCCTAAAACTTCCAGACTTGATCAGTTACGAAGAGCCGTTGTATTTCTGGTCTGTGACGCCCATTGTTACCGATGAGGTGTCCTGTGCCTCAGGAAAACATCACTTCCTGTTTCCATTTTGGAGATTTTACAGCTTTTTCCATGGAAGAGCGTGAATGCGAATGATCTTTTCCTGCTTGGAAACCCCCAGAGATGACTTTGGTAAAGCGGCCACAGTGTTTAGAGGTGCAGCGCCCCCCCCCCCCCCCCCCCCCCCCCAAAACCCCCTAAAATCTGGCAAGACTGTGCCTATTGCAACCAGTTCCCGTGCAATTTAGAAAAAAAGTTGGCACTGGTTGGCATGAATTCCCTGCACCGATGACGTGTATTCATCATTATTTGACCGCAGTCGTTTTATGTAACTGATATTTAAACCCTTCAGGACCCTGCCATTTTTCACCTTCAGGACCCTGCCATTTTTCACCTTAAAAGGGGTTGTCTGGGTTCAGAGCTGAACCCGGACATCCCTTTATTTTCACCCCGGCAGCCCCCCTGACATGAGCATCGGAGCAGTTCATGCTCCGATGCTCTCCTTTGCCCTGCGCTAAATCGCGCAGGGCAGAGGCATTTTTTGGAGATCCAGTAACGTACCGGTCTCTCCATGGGCCTGCAAGGAAGCCCGGTGACGTCACCGGCACTGGTGGGCGGGCTTTAGCGTTGGCCCTAGCCAGTAAAACGACTAGGGACAACGCTAAAGCCCGCCCATCCGCCCGGCAGTGTGTGATTGTAAACAAAAGAGCCCTTGCCCTGTGCGATTTAGCGCAGGGCAAAGGAGAGCATCGGAGCATGAACTGCTCCCATTTTCAAGTCAGGTGGGCTGCCGGGGTGAAATTATGGGTATGTCAGGGTTCAGCTCTGAGCCTGGACAACCCCTTTAAGGACCAGGCCATTTTTAGCAAACTGACCAGTGTCACTTTATGTGGTAATAGCTTTGAAAAGCTTTTACTTATCCGGGCCATTCTGAGATTGTTTTCTCGTCACATATTGTACTTCATAACACTGGTAAAATTGAGTAAAAAAAATTAATTTTTATTTATAATAAAAAATAAATAAATGTACTAAAAATGGGGAAAAATTGGCAAATAGAAATTTCTCTACTTTTATAATAGTAATAACTCTGATAATAGTTATTACTTTACATGACGGGTCCCTACATGTGTGTTCCCTATATAGCCCCATGGAATAAAGGCCCAAACGCTAGTGTGAAAGTAGCCTTCGACCAGTTCTGGAGCATCTATTATGACCTTACATTGGGCCATTATTCTGTTATTTCTACTAGAAGTTTATGAATGAATTGCCAGCAGCTTGCAGTAAAGGTACAGATGGGCGTTACCAGTTGGGGGTGTGTCCCTGCCAGTCTGACACCAGCAGGACTGATTCTGATACACATGCTACTGGTAACATCCAGCAGTACCTTTACTGCAGCCACAAGTCATAAGAATAGATGCTCCCGAATTGGTATTTACCTGGGGGGGGGGGGGGGTGTTTAAGTAGTTACTAAAACAGACATGTCAGGAGAGATGACACGTGCCCTTTAGTCATTGTGTAATGAAACATTCTGCAACCTTTTAATGTACAATGTTTAAATCTTTCTGGGTCGTGCAACCATATTACCCGCTGCTTAATCTTGCTTTGGGAATTACCGCAGACGTTTTTAGCTGCTGGATCGAACCTAAAATGCTTCCATTTACAGACTGGGTGCAGAGCGACTGGGGGCCCCTGTATATTATAAAGCTGCAGAACGTTTCATTTTATAATTATCAGGGTGCATTCAGGGCCAGAAGAAATATGTAAAACCAGTGCCAGTGCCTGCTGAGCTGCAGTACCAGATCCAACCCACACGCAGGTGTGGCGCCATTTCTGGAAAAGAGCAGCCATGCTTTTCAAATTCTGTATTACCCCTTTAAGGACTTTGGTCGTGCCATGGTCCTAGTCCGCAGGCTGCTACATCTCGCGTCTGGTGCAATAACGTGATGTCATCAGGACATTAGGACACGCCCCCTGGCCAGTTTGCTCCTCGGTAACGTTTGCTCCTCCGCTGTGTTGGTGAGGTTTGTGTCATGTGTGTGCGCCCTCAGCGGTCATGACGGGTCCCTACATGCGTGTTCCCCATATAGCCCCATGGAATAAAGGCAAGCCCCAGGATTTCCTCGCACCGCGAACCCTCCCGCACTCCTCTCCGTCTGCACCGTTTCCTCTCTGCTTTATCTTGACTAATCCAGACTTGCATTCTTCCTTCCCTACGGATATACACAGAAACCCAAACTTTCCAAAACGAGGAAGAATGATCCGCTGCTCTGCTGACACCCCTATTAAAGGGACCCTCGCCCAGTTGGGGCCACACGGTCTATAGCAGATGTGCAGCTATGAGGCTACACCGGGCAGCGGCAGCATTGTCTGCAAGCATCCTGGGAGGAGGGGGGATAACCTTATGGCGGTGCCTTTTAGGGTAGATCTGTGAGCTGAGGGGGCACCAAGCCTCTTAATCACCAGTAGGGCTCATTCAGACGGCCGTATGATGTCCCTAAAAATGCAGATCCGTTTTTTTTGCGGACAGTTCAGCATTGCATTCTGTTTTTTTGCGCACCCATAGACTTTAATGGGGCCATGTCCTGATTTTCACTGACAAGTATAGAACATGTTTCATTTGTTTTGGTGAGCCGTGCAATGGAAGAAAAGGCCCCATGGAAGTGAATGGGACGGCATCTAGTCCGCAAAAACACGGATCCACATTTTTGCTGATGGCATACGGCCGTCTGAATGAGCCCTTATGGTGGGATTTGGTGGTCGCTGTTGGTAGCCCACGGTTGGTCACCATGTCTGGTTTAGTAAATTCTTGCATTCTTCATGGACATCTTTTTCTGCAGCTCTGCGTTGCGCTCTTCCTCTGTTATTCCTCCTGAATATTTGAACTAAACTGACAACTGCTTATTATTCCCCTTGTCAAAGGGTTGTGTCCCTGCACAGTCTGATACTGGGCAGCGTCAGGGCGTGTAGGCACATGTCTAGAAGGAATAATAGAGGGCTGGCACAGCACAAATATATAGATATATAGGACAGAACTTCTTTGTCTTGCACGGCTAAACATAAGTATTTGAACACCTGAGAAAATCCGTGTTGATATTTGGTGCAGAAGCCTTTGTTTGCAGTTCCAGAGGTCGGACGTCTCCTGTAGTTCTTGACCAGGTTTGCACACACGGCGGCAGGGGTTTTGTCCCACTCCTCCACACAGATCTCCTCTACATCTGTCAGGTTTCGGGGCTGTTGCCGAGCAACACAGAGTTTCAGCTCCCTCCAAAGATGTTCTATTGGATTTAGGTCTGGAGACGAGCTAGGCCACCCCAGGACCTTGGTATGCTTCTTACGGAGCCACTCCTTGGGTATCCTGGCTGTGTGCTTCGGGTCGTTGTCATGTTGGAAGACCCAGCCACGACCCATCTTCAATGCTCTGACTGAGGGGAGGAGGTTGTTGCTCAAAATCTCACAATAAATGGCCCCATTCATCATCTCCTTAATACAGTGCAGTCGTCCTGTCCCCTCGCAGAACAGCCCCCCAAAGCATGATGTTACCCCCCCCCCCCATGCTTCACAGTAGGGATGGTGTTCTTGGGGTTGTACTCATCCTTCTTTTTTTCCTCCAAACACGACGAGTGAAGTTTAGACCAAAAAGTCTCCTCTGACCACATGACTTTCTCCCCGGCCTCCTCTGGATCATCCAGATGGTCATTGGCAAACTTCAGACGGGCCTGGACCTGTGATGACTTGAGCAGGAGAACCTTCCGTACAATGCATGATCGTAAACCATGACGGCGTAGTGTTCTACCGACAGTGACCCCTGAAACTGTGGTCCCAGCTCTCTTCATGTCATTGACCAGCTCCTCCCTTGTAGTTCTGGGCTGATTCCTCACCTTTCTTATCATCAGTGATACCCCACGAGGTGAGATCTTGCATGGAGCCCCAGTCCGAGGGAGACTGACCGTCGTCTTTAGCCTCCCCCATTTTCTAACAATTGCTCCAACAGTTGATCTATTTTCACCAGGCTGCTCGGCAATTGCCCCGTAGCCCTTTCCAGCCTTGTCGAGGGCCACAATTTTGTCTCTGGTGTCTTTTGACAGCTCTTTGGTCTTGCCCATGGTAGTAGTTGGCGTCTGACTGACTGTGGGGTGGACAGGGGTCTTTAAAGAGCTCAGACGGGTGCTACTAAGTTAGATTAATGAGTGGAGTAGCGGTGGACTTTTTAAAGGCACAGTAGCAGGTATTTCAGAGCCAGAATTCTTTCTGATTCTCAGGTGTTCAAATACTTCTGTTCAGCAGCAGTGCAAGACAAAGAAATTCTTTAAAAATCATACAATGTGATTTCCTGAATTTTTTAATTGTCAGAGTGGGAATGCACCTACAATGTGAATTTCAGACCCCTCCGTGATTTCTAAGTGGGAGAACTTGCAAAATCGCAGGGTGTTCAAATACTTCTGGTCCTCAACGTATATATACACATGCGTGTGTACTGAGAGAGGACAGTATGTGGGGGTGTCTCGAATCCCTCAGCGGCTGAGGTCGGGGCGGGGGAGATGAGGATCGAGCAGTTGGATTTCAGCATGCCCCATCCTTTTCTTCTGAGGGATGTTGGGCTATGACGGAGGTGTCTGGCGGCGGTTTTCTCCCTTCTGCCCATCGCATTTTCCTGCTCGGCCGAGCGTGCATGTGGATGGTGCAAGTATGGCCTGGGCTGTGTAGAAGAATTTACGTGTCTTGATTATTTTCTGGGGAAGGTGACCACCATATCGCACAGAGCTTGTGGTCGCCGTGCAGCCACTTGGCCCTCCTCCCCGCGTGTAGTCCTGCAGAAAGTGTATGGGACGGAGGTGGGTTACGATATAGGGAGCCCTTTTCTTTGCAGAGTCCTTTCCAGCCCCCAGCGCACACAGTGATGTCGCTCTCTGTGCTTTTCCCTTCATTCATATGTTTTTATGCTGAGACGTGACGTTGCGGTGTTTGACAAGCCAGGCATTGCCGGCGCTAAAGCAGACGTCAGGGACGAAAATAGACGTTTTATTTCCTCCCCATGTGAAGCCAGCTGTGTTGGAAGGGACGCTGACGCGGAGAAGTGGCTTTGTCTGCACACGTCAGGAGGGAAAATACTCCTCCTCGCAGTTACTGATCCCAAGACCTTCATGTTTTCTACCCCCCCCCCCCGTCCCCCCACCCCACCTACGCTTTCTTACTTTCTGGACCCGCTGCTCCTCCAGAGGTTCGGGATCTTTCAGCAGTTCTTAGAGGGAAGCCGTAAGCAGGGTGATCGGTCGCTGTGCTTCCCTCCTCTTGGTTATATCTGTTTGTGAGAAAGCTGGGTGACTACCAGTAAGTGTACTGTCATATTGCATATTCCCTCTAAGCTAGGCATCCTCAAGCTGCGGCCTTCCAGCTCTTGTAAAACTACAACTCCCACAATGCCCTGCTGTAGGCTGATACCTGTAGGCTGTTCGGGCATGCTGGGAGTTGTAGTTTTGCAACAGCTGGAGGGCCGCAGTTTGAGGAAGCCTGCTCTAAGCCTTTGTAGTTAGTGGGTGTGGGGCAGACAGAGACTTGGGCGCCGAGCTCTAAATCGGCCGGATGTGCGGGGCCACATTGCATCCAGCCGCAGGTCTGGCGCGGTGAAGGTTGTTGTCCACAATGCGTACCTGTTTATTACTCCACCGTTCCAGGGCTGGAGCCAGTAATTGGCCTCAGAGGTATATGGCATACAGCCAGTGGTTGGCTGTAGCGCTCACAGGGGTATACAGGCACATCACCGCGGCAGCCACGTGATTGCGCGAGTAAGGCTACATTCACACGACTGTATTTTGGGTCTGCATCTGATGCTTTTTTTTTTTTTTGGATCGCACACGGACACATTCATTTCTACGAGTTCATAAACAATGTGGACAGCAAACGGATGTCCTCCGTGTAGACATTCCACAAACCACAAAACATCCATTTTTTTGCGGACAAGTATAAGCATTTCTAGAATAGGGCCAAATGGAGGATGCACACAGACGGAATCCGAATTTTTAAGACAGCAAAACAGATACGGTTGTGGGAGTGTAGCCTAGTGCTGCTTATGTTTTCTCACATCTTCCTCCCTTTTTCTACCCAGCTCCGACGATCCCTTTTAAGGTCTGTGTTCTTTGTGGTCTAGGGCAGTGAAGGGGTCAGAGCCAGCATCGCTGTTGGGCTTTTGTGTCCGTATCTTGGGGCAGAACAATTGTTAATGACGGTATACCTGCAGGTTGAAGGCGGTAAAAGGGTTAATGTCAGTCAGTATACCTGGTGGTCTTGGGCAGTGATGGGAATGAAGTCGAGGATCCCCGCTGGTCTAAGACACTATAAGGGCATCTGTCAGCAGTTCTGTCCCTATGACACCGGCTGACCTGTTACATGTGCACTTGGCAGTTGAAGGCATCTGTGTTGGTCCCGTGTTCATATGTGCCCGCATTGCTACTATATGTAAATTAGCCTTTAGGGGTAACGGGGGCGTTGCCATTGCACCTAGAGGCTCAGCTCTCTCTGCAACTGCAGAGCCCTCTGCACTTTGATTGACAGGGCCAGGTGTCAATGTGCAGAGTGCATGGCAGTAGCCGAGAGAGCTGAGCCTCTAGGTGCAATGGCAACGCCCCCGTTACTCCTAGAGGCTTATTTGCATATATTAAAACATCAGCAATACAGATACATATGAACATGGGACCAACACAGATGTCTTCAGCTGCCAAGTGCACATGTAACAGGTCAGCCAGTGTCATAGGGACAGATGGCACTTAATGGACTGTCCTGAAGGATAGGCCATCGATATCTAATGGGCAGGGGTCAGGCACCCCCGCCGATCAGCGCCTAAACTATGGTTCCTTCCTTAGTGGTCGAGACTGGTTACTGCGCAGTGCCGCGTGTATGAGCGCCAAATATGTCCGTTCTTCGCGAACACTCTGAGAATGCCTGTCTTGTGCTTTCCTAACCCGTGTTCTCCTCTTCTCCTCCGCAGGTGCTCGGTCGCTGCTTCTTGACTGTGATGCAGGTTCATTTTCAGTTCTTGTCCCAGGCGTTGCAGAAAGTGCAGCCTTTTGCCGAAGCGATAGCACACGAGCGCAAGAACGCTCCCGGATCCGGTGACCTGAGCCCCACAAGAGAGCTGGGCGACGCTGTGAGGACTTGGCGAGGAGCTACCGAGGTGAGGACCCAGTAACCTTCCTCTCGGCGGTCCCCCGAATAACGTATTTCACAATAGACGGCAATAGTAAGACGCGAGGACGGAGGCCGCCGTCATACTTGCCTCTTACGGTGTTCTGTATAATACAGTCTGGGGCTGCGCAGGGATCT
The DNA here is from genome assembly GCF_905171765.1 of Bufo bufo. Lineage (NCBI taxonomy): Eukaryota > Metazoa > Chordata > Amphibia > Anura > Bufonidae > Bufo > Bufo bufo. The sequence goes on along the minus strand of NC_053398.1, from coordinate 139,588,283 downwards.
TACTCGTCGGCCCAGTCTGTCAGCAGAACCCGACATTGGAGATACCGCGATGCATCAGTGGAAAATGTGAGCGGCCGAGGTGGTGCAGGACATGGGACGCATCCGCTTGGCTTTATCTCCAGGCCTTTTGTCTTTAGTCCTTTGAAGATAAACGGAATAAACAGAGCTGAATCCCTGCGTAGGGCTTGTCCCCGTCAGCCTGTCATCACTGCGGCCTTACATGATGGAAATCGTAGGGACACCGTGGCGTAGGAGGCAGAGAGCAGCGGCATTTAAAGGGGTTGTCTGACAACAGCTTTCAAGTTCTATACCAAGTGGGAGACTGACCCTTCAGCCCTCACCTTTACCCAAAACGGGATGTTTCTGACTCTATGGAGGGCAGCTGAGCGCTTGAGGACCACTCTGCGCCGGTGAGGTGCCACGTGTCATGGCAGTAGTATTCTCCTGACTACCAGCTCATTCAAAACAGCCACCAGACAACCCCTTTAAGTCTTGCCATCCCTGGTTGCCTTGTCTCTGCCCTAGTTCATTGAGAACTCCATGTTGAACTTGACTGGAAGCATAGAACCGCTGCACCCGCTACCCATGGCGATCGGCAGGGCTCCAGCCCCTTGACCCCTACCGATCCTGAGAAAGAAGGGGTTGCAGAGCTGATTTAGTGTGGCATCCCCTTTCACTATGTTCCCCCTGCCTCGGCCATCCGTTATACATGGAACTGCAGCACTGTTGGCGAGATGTTCCCAAGTTGGCGAGATGTTAAAATTATTGAAGTGCGTATAGGTAGTGGTTAACCCCCCCGCCAGCCCTGCCACCCCGATACTCTCTGCCCGTCTGTGTCTACTTGTCAGCAGCAGTGGTGTGACCACTGCAGTGCCGTGCTGTATACCAGTGAGGCCAGTGGCTGCAGCCGTCACTTGGGGTATACGGCTACATCACCGCTACTGCAGTTTAACCCCCTAAATGCAGCTTGTTAGTGGAATGCAGAGGTTTCTGGAGAGGATCTGCAGTCCCGCTATAAGGAGGTGGCCGCCTTCAGCCCGGGCCCTCCAGTGTTTATACATCATTACGTTAAGTGCATGGTGCTGGTGCCATGCTGTAAAAGTGACACCGGACCTTAGTGTCGCAGAACAAGACGCAGGCCGGGGCTGCAGACGCTGGGGAGATACCAGGCAGGTGACCCCATCCGGTGTCAGGAGGCGGCTGGTTCCCCTTGTTCTGGTCTGTGCGGACCTTTGTGCATTGTTTGCAGGGGGGACGTATCCGTCCACGCGCTGACCTTTTTTTTAATTGGAGCATTTGTGTTGTGTGTGGGAGAGCGTGGCGGTGCCAGCGCGGGCGATCTCGGGCTGCTCACAATAATGCGGCTCTTGTCTTCTTGCGCTGCTTTATTTTTAGAATCCGTATGGACGGGGAACTCCAATTCATGCATAGGGCCGAGGAATGTGGAGCTGGAAGCCGTGAAATACTATGATTATTACTGAAGGCTGCTTTCTATCCCCACTTCCCGTAATCTCCTGTGTGGATATTCTGTTTCTGTGCGGCTGCTGACAACCATATATATTTTGCAGCCAGCCAACCGCGGATCCGCAAAACCAGATACTGGCCTTGTGCATCCTGCACGTTTCTCGGTCCCTATCTGAGAAATTTGTATTCTTGTCTGCAAAACGTCGAAGAATAGGACATCTTCAATAATTTAGGGAACGGCCACATGGATGTGGACAGCACATGGATGCATTTTTGCGGCACCGTAGAAGTGAATGGCTCCGCATGGGAACCGCCAAAAATGCAGACCAAAAATATGGTCGTGTGCATGAAACCTAAGCTTTATAAGCTCCACTTTCCATCATCCACGACTTGGATTTCCCGAAGTACAGATGTGATGTCCAGAAATAGCTCTAGACCAGGGGGTAGGCAACCTCCGGCACTCCAGCTGTTGTGAAACTACAACTCCCAGCATGCATACTTGCTTTGCTCTTCTGAGAACTCTCACAGAGATGAATTGTGGTTTCATAATGGCTGGAGCACCGGAGGTTGCCGACCCCTGCACTAGACCGTCGCTCTGGATTCCAACTCCCAGCATACGGTGGAGAGTCGCAGGTGCAGTCGAATGCATAAGAAATCAGACCTACAGCCGAACGGCCACATTGGTTGCGTTTAGTGTATTTTGTGCAGCTTGTGATTTTTCTGGTGGAGAGCCGTGCGGGTGTAAGGTGTGATTATCTGTGCGGTGCCTGGGGACGCCAGTGATGTAACGTGGCAGCCCTCTGAGTAATGGGATTATTCTGGGAATAATCTTTCATACACATATAATCTCGTGCCCGGCTTGGGTTACACAGCTGAGACTTTACTCTTGGAAGGTGCCGTGGAGTCTGATGGTTCGTCCTTACCGGACGTCATTTGCTACGGATTCATTGCAAAGGGTGAAATCCACAGCAAAAATGACATACTGCATATATAAAATCTGCACCCTAAATAAATTTGCACAGCAGTTTTGTTAGTTTTTTTGTTTTTTGCAGCTTGCAAAAAAGATTTATGATGTCATTAATTTACGCCTGCTGTAGAACTTGCTGCACGCAGATCCGCAGAGGCTAATCTGCAGCGTTTCGGCTGAATTTGTAGGAATTTCTGTTGCTGAAAATCGGTTTGTCATCTTAGGCCTCATGCTCACGACCGCTGTGTGCTTTGCTGTCCGCAAAACACGGATGGCGTCCATGTGCGTTCCGCAATTTGCAGAACAGCACGGACGGCCATTGACATAACTGCCTATTCTTGTCCACAAAACATGGACAAGAATAGGACAGGTTATATTTTTTTTGAGGACCGCGGAACGGAGCAACGGATGCGGACAGCACACGGAGCGCTGTCCGCATCTTTTGTGGCCCCGTTAAAGTGAATTGGTCCGCGTCCGAGCCGCCAAAACTGCGACTCGGATGCAGACCAGAACAACGGCCGTGTGCATGAGACCTTAAGCACATGATTTTCTGCAAGACTCTAGAAAGTAGTCTGCGCTCTCTACTGCCACCTATAGATATCTACCCTGTACGTCCGTTTCCAACCCATCGCAGAAAATAAGTTCGGAATCCCCTCCCCCCCCCCCCACTCCTAAAGAATGATTGGGAGAGATTTATCAAGACAGGCGCTCCCTGCTGCGGTCGTGATATACCCTGCACTGTTGGAAGATGCACCATTTATGACGAGGCGCTGGCCTCATTGTAAAGTAGGTGCATCCCCCTGCAGTCCGTGCACCTAAAGCTCTGAGCTGCCCTAGATTTCTGGCTTCATTTGAACCCGAAAAACTGGCCGTCCTGCGGGCGAGCCATCTTACGAACTATCCCACCAGCAACGCTATAGACTGAACTGGCCAGTCAAGGTGTATATTCGCACGTGGCTCATACGCTGCGGGTTTTCCTCTGCAGCCACGCATTTGTTAGTACCCGCAAAATGGGTGAGGTTTTAGCAAATCTCCTCCACACGCTGCGGGAAACATCAGCAGCATCAATTGACCCGTGGAGTGGATTTAAAATCTGGAGCATGTCAATATATGATATGATGCCGGTTTTTACCGCGGGAAAATTAATATTTTTTTAAAATTGCAATTCCAGTTCCAGGTGATCGTCATCAGCTGCATAGAATAACGTGGAAGCCGTATGCGGTTAGTGGGGAGGAGACGTCTCTCCGGAGGCCGGAGCGTACAGGAGTGTGGTCGAGTCTAAGTAACGCCATATGAGCCCGAAATCCGATCAGATCCCCTCCGTTGTGCTGCTGTATTATTGGGATCGCTCCTATCTCTAGACGGCACGAGTCCAACAGTAACACTAGAGGGTCGGCCCCATCACGCTATTTATTGTGTGGTGTTCACATGATTAAAAAGGCACCAGTATTTTTGCTAAAAAAAAAGGGGTCGTCTAGATTAGAAAACCCAATTCCATACAACCCATTAAAAAATATTGAGGGGATGTCCTGTGTTCAGGATCTGCGTCTCTCGCTCTGTCCTGCGTTACACAGATGTTCCATTAATATGAATGGGCCCTGTGTAATGCTTAGTTTCCCCTGTGGTGGCGCTGCAGGGAATTTGCTCATATACTACCACAGATTACCGCTGATTGTTGGAGGTCCTAGCAGGAGGACACTTCGTGACCAACTTATTGTCAAGGGACCTGTCGGAATCGGAGAGGAGCTTACAATCGATAGTGTGCACATTAAAGGGGTTTTGCCATAACGCTAGGATATGCCCCCATTGTCTGATAGGTGCAGGACCTGCACCTACAAGGAGAACAGAGCGAGTAAATGAATGAATGGAGGGCGTACTGCGCATGCGCAGCCGCCCTCCATTCATTTCAATGGGGCTGTCGAAAATTGCCGAACGCTGGCTCAGGCTATTTACGGCTGCCCCATATAAACGAATGGGAGCAGGGGCCGTGCGTGCGCGGTGCGCTCCCGTTCACTTGTATGGGAGCAGCGCCTGGTGGACGGACCCCGGGAAACCCGGGGTCCTCCAGCCACAGCTCTCCCTACTCCGTTCTCCTTGTAGGTGCAGGTCCTGCACCTATCAGACAATGGGGGCATATCCTAGCGATATGCCCCCCATTGTATGTGATGGGAATACCCCTTTTAAGGCCATTTTAATTGGAAGCCAGTTCTGCGATCTGTACAGTTTTTGGGTGTTTGAAGAACCTGCACCAATATTAGGACACAATACAAAATGCGGGCACGTGTTACCCGTGGGCGGATTCAAACCCAAGATCTGATCTAAATTTCTGTGCAGTTCCCTGTTGTCGGCTTGATTCTTACGGGATGATGGACAGGAAACCCCAGACAATGGGCCCCGCTGCAGCGACGTCATCTGTTTACTTCTAGGACATGTGAATGGGCTGCAAGTTTCAGGGTTGTCTTGCCAGACACTTATCTCATGCCTGGGGGGGGGCTGCCTTCCTCCTCCTCCTCCTCCGCACACCGCACCTGATCCCGTGTGATCCCTTCTCCCACAGCTAATAACCTGCAATAACACTTGTCAGAGCAGCTATGTGTAAGGACTCTGAACCTGGGATATGCAGAGTCGTAATCTGCAAAAACTAGGTCATCTCAAGGCAGCGCAGAGCAGCCGTCTACCACAAGTCCCAGCAGAGGATGCTGGGAGTTGTACTTTCCCAGCCATTGTTCAGCCATAGATTGCATCCCTATCCCAGATCCTGCAGAGCGACCTTTCAGGTGACTCTGCCCCGCGCTTCACATCCGTATTATACTTGTAAATGAATATTCTCCCCGGTCCGTGTGACTTAAATATTTACTGCAGCGCCAAACTATGTAAATCGCAGCCTCGCTCCGTATAAACCCGCCTCTGTGTCGCTGTAGGATTTTATTTTTTTCACTGCAAATTTCACTCCTTTCAATATGAGGCCTGAAATCCGCAGCCACGTCGCCGATGAGGCCGGTCATTAGCTGCAGCGTCGCACGTGACCCTGTCCATCTGGAAGTTTACGGAGCGGCGCAGGGCAGGCGAGGGATTTATTTTTTGTTTTGCAGCAGGCTCGGCTTGAAATGTCAAAAAGTGCAACTTCCTTGGGGCATGTCCCCACGGGCGGATACGCTGCAAGCTCACCCTTACTGAGGGTCTCCTAACCGTCCTTAAAGGAGCACTCCAGAATAAACTGATCCTGGATGGGCTTGACGGGTGCTTGACTCTGTCTTTGAATCCCTGTGTCATGCCCCACCCCCTCAGGCCTAACACAGCGCATGTTACCCGAAGCGTCCCTTAGTCTGCACGTCCCTAGCTCTGCCGCTGCGGTGCGTACAGCCATGGGCTGCAGAATAGAGGCAGCTGATAGAGGCCAGCACCAACCCTTATGTTGGACAAAGAGGCTCATTGTAGCGCAGTCACATGACCCACCCCCCCAACCCAAACGACCTGTAAATACTGTATAAGGAGGCGATTTCATGTTGGGACGAGACTTTCTTTCCACAGGGGCGTCTACTACACGGCGGTGTATGTCACTGTATGCCTATAGGAATCTGCTGAGGTTGGGCCGTACACTGTGAATCCGTTCTTGTGCACGGACGTCCTCACAAGCTTCTCGTAGGCTTATGCTTGTACACTCTGAGTGAGAACAGATGCAGTGTAGAGCATGAAGGATAGACTGGTTGGAATCCCGCACCTCTGATGAAACCAAAGGCAGATTTCAAACCCCTTTGCATTCGTCTGGAAATGTTTGTGTCCAGTATGGGGGGGCGCATGCCTCTAGCGTCATGACAGAGCAGTGACCACAGATTTTAAAGGGGTCCTCAGTTGGTTCCAGACTGTGAACCTTTGAAATATTGAAGCCAAATTCTGGGATCTAAAGATGCTAAAGATACTACTGTGTTACTTGAGGGGTTCTTGAGTAATATCGGAGCTTATGGACACCTGCCGGGATATGTAATGTGTTCTGAGGTCAGAATTTGCTGACCTGCGCAGGCGATGAGATCCGCGTTGCATTAACGTGTGGTTTCTGCTGACTTTACAGGCCACAAGCCGCTTGCGCGAGAGAGGTTGTGACGGGTCCCTGGCCGGGCTAGAAGTTCAGCAGCTTTTCTGCTCCCAAAGCTTGGCCATCCCAGATCATCACCTCAAGGAACTTAACCTGAAGATCGACAGTACCTTACAGGTAAGACCTCCTCTCCGCTGGGGACGGACGTATACCTTGTGATTGGTCCTCCATGACTATATGGAACCCTGAACCCCTCCGCCATCTCCTGTGATTGTATTCTGTTGCAGGCCTACAGGATGGCGCTGGAAAGTCTGGGTCACTGTGAATATGCAATGAAGGCCGGCTTCCACCTCAATCCCAAGGCCATCGAAGAATGTCTGAAGGTAACGGCTCGCGTTCACTTACAGCATCGTTGTGTTAAGCGGACTTAGATTTTAGTAGGCACTGTAGCGTCTCGTATGAAGACCACCCTGTTACTGCAGCAGGTGCCCAGGGGCGGCGTTACTGCAGCAAGTGCCCAGAAAACCACACCTTTCACCCCTCTGACCCGCCCTTGTATCCTATTATTACCTCGTCCTCTCCATCCAAGATCTCGCGCCTGCGCCGCTCCACACTCGTCCCGCACCTGCGCACTGCTGTGCCCATTATGGGCAGAGAACAGGTAGTTGTGGGGCGCAGGCGCGAGGTCTTGGATGGAGAGGAGGTTCTTTGCTGGGTTATCATTGAGGGGTCTTAGCAGCCGGTGTCATGTTTTTCTGTGGTGCACTATGCAGTCCTCATTGGGCTGTGTGTAATATGGACGTGTTGAGTTTTCCAGGCGGACGCTGCACCTCTGACGCACGGCTGCGTGTTAGCTTGTGGCTTTCCGCTACGATGCACCCAAATTTTGCCCGATACATGGGACACCTTCCTTATCTTATAGACAAGGGTCCTGAATAGAAATTCCCTCTGCAGACGTTGGCCGACTCGCCTGAGAGAATTGTCCTTTTTGTTCCATCAGGGCTGCTGTAGTGATGCGGAGGCACAACAGGCAGGGAGGAGACAGACACCACCTCAGCCCATCCAGTGCGAGCTCCCGACCGTTCCAGTGCAGATCGGCTCCCACTTCCTTAAAGGAACGTCCTTTAACGAGTCATCAACTGATAACCTAAAGCTGAAAACGGTAACTTTTCTGATTTGCGCCTACAGTTACGGGTTTGTGCCGCAGATTCCATGCTTTATACTGAATCTCTGCTCTTCTTTTTTTTTTTTTTTATAGCATGCGATGCTGCAGCTGATCAAAGAAGTCGATACACACAACGGCATGACCGACAGGGATGAAACCGCCGTGACTGAAATTCTCAATCAAGTGTGTCCTTCCACATGGCGGGGGGCATGTAAAACTGCAGTGCAGTTGCTTTTCGGCCAGGCTGGTCTGGTAAGTCTGTGTTTATAATTTACACATCCCTTTGATAGTCATGTGTCGCTCCCTCCTAGAGGGGTCGATACATTGGGATAACGTATGACAGCATTATCAGACTACAGGGCTTGTTTGTAGTCTGTAACCATGGAGACCTGGATAATGGCTATATACACAAAATAAAAGGTTTGTTTGTTTGTCTTTTTGCTCAGTTGCTTCACTTTTGTTTTAATTTTAGATGCATAGGTGAAATATATATAATTGCCTGCAAAAGTAAAGGGTCCTGAGGAGCTCTAAGGGCAGCGCTTATTAATACCCCGTGGTTTGATTTACAGATCTAGAAGGAGCCGTACTATTGGCACCTGTATCACTCCCACTCTCAGGGAGTCTCGGGATCGGCCCGTGTCACTGCGGTCTCCAGTCACACCCTGCACAACGAGTTGTCACTTGCTGCCTTGATGATGGGAGACCTGTCTGCAGCCCACACAGCTGTATTCGGCATTAAACGTGTGGACTGATTTACCCCCAGAGTAAAGATGAGACGGCAATCTTTTATTTACTCGCGGTATAAAGCGGCGGCGGAGGTATTTTGGCAGTGACCCTCTTCTGATCTCATGAGACTTTGTGTACAAGTGACAAAGCTGCACCTGTCGCATTGTATTCCTCCCTCGCACGGGCAGGAAGCCTCCTCGCATCCCCCACCAGGCTGGGTGTGAGAAACAAGCATTTGGCTGCGATTTATGCAGTTGTCACTGACAGTCGGTAACTTTTAACCCTCTCGCACACATTCCCTGCACCCGCACCCCCTCCTACCTTTTTGGCTGTTGGCCAGAATTTTCCTATTAACATTTCTAAACTCCCTGCGGACGGGCGAGCTTCCTGGGAAGCCTACAAGATGGCCAAAGTTATCAGATTGGACAGACCTAGTACTTCTCACAGCTGAAGGGTTGCTACCATTGTATCCACTCTTGGAAATTCTCTTCCGTTAAAAAGGTTGCAGTCCAGATTCACATCTCGTTCGAGGAGGTGTGCGTCAGAAGTGTTTCCGTACAGTGCATTACATTGTTCATGGACCACAATGTGCGGGGGAAGGGTGCCATGCAGTAAATTTTTTTTTTTTTTTTTTTATTTTGTCTTGGCCCAATTTTATAGGACAGATGAGCGAATATGTTCTGTATACAGGTCAATGGAACGTATAAATAAGCTTATATAATCAGTCAGCGCAGCGTATAGGTGGATAAGGGATAATTCCAGCACCTAGAAAATTCCCTGCTTGCAGTTGCAACATCGATCACGTCTGACGTGTTGGGAAGGACTGAGTAGTGACTCGATTGACCAAGCGAAGCCGTGTCTAATGCTGCCAAATATGAATTGCTGAGATATGTAGCGGATATTGATCTATGTGGAATTTTCTTTGTCCCTTCCCCCACCACTAGGTGGTCGTTGACACAGCACAGATTGAGAATAAGGAAGCCTACGCACCTCAGATCAGTCTGGAGGGCTCGAGGGTTATCGTGCAAGTTCCATCCACTTGGTAATTGATCTTTTGCTCAATTTTGCTAAAACTGCCCCGAAGAGAGATCTCCACACTGGGTGATCTGTTACAGGGGGATTCTTAAGACCAGTTTTAGACTGGCTTTACACCTTAGGGTACTTTCACACTTGCGTTATTCTTTTCCGGTATCGAGTTCCTTCCTAGGGGCTCAATACCGGAAAAGAACTGATCAGTTTTATCCCCATGCATTCTGAATGGAGAGCGATCCGTTCAGGACGTCTTCAGTTCAGTCTTCTTTTTTACTTTTCAGGACGGAGATAATACACTTGCCATTTTCATGCATTAATGCCTGTTCCGGCACCGAGTGTTCCGGCAAAACGGATCTGGCATTACAGTCTGCGCATGCTCAATGTGAAAAGAATAAATGCCGGATCCGTTTTTCTGGATGACACCGGAGAGGCTGATCCGGCATTTCAATGCATTTGTCGTACAGGTCAGGATCCTGATCATTCTGACAAATGCCATCAGTTTGCATGCGTTTTGACAGTTCCGGCGACGGAACTGCCTGCCGGAACCCTCTGCCGCAAGTGTGAAAGTACCCTTTAAATAACTCCTCTAAATGCTCATTCGACAGATGGCTGTCTATCCCGACCACCCCATACACATGCGTGTTCATCTGCGCTTTGGCAGCAGGTTGCTCCTCTCGCTTCATAGACTCCTGGCAACCATAGTATAAATATGCGGCACACAGAATATTTTTAATCTTTTTTGCCATTTAAAGGTAATTTTGTTTAGTGATTTTCACAATAAGAGGTTCATGATCCAGTTTATAGGAAATGAAATGCTGCGTAACCACTATCCATATAAGGTTCGCGGATCCAGATATCTCTTTATCTCTGACCACAGAAACTCCCAAGCCGCTGAAGAAGGTCCCTATGGACCGAAACGTCCGGCTCATATATGGATACTGGTTACGCAGCATTTAATTTCCTATAAACTGGATCATGAACCTTTTATTGTGAAAATCACTAAATAAAATTGACCTTTTTTAAATTGCAAAAACTATTCAGTGTGCCGCATATTTATACTATTGTTGGATGACCATCGGGTCTTTGCTGGCACCGGGAAGAGTAAAACAGTGTGCGGCACTCCATTCTCTAATAGACTCCTGGCAACGACGTAGTTTTCTGAGAATAAAAGGATTGGCGTGTAGAAATCAATTGGCCCGATCCTTCTCTGACCCGACCTCTGCCATCAGTGCACATTACACCGCCGACTGGTCCAGCTGGTTTGGCTGATACATATCTAATGGGTATGGTCAGCCTTATACCATGGCTCTTGCTCATGAGTTGCCGTACAGTTGTGGCGTTTACATTGATTGGTGCATCGCCGTCTGTGTTTTGCATGGCTGCAAATGTCTCAAGCCATCAGACCGTTGCAAACGAGCTGGATTTTTGCAGTGGTCACTAAGCCGTTTTATTTTTAAAAGGGTAAGTAACCCATTAGGCAAGTTTGTTTAAAAATGTTCTAAATCGCCTTACAGTAATTTTTTATTTTTATATTCTTTCTTAGTGGATTTTGCTGTTTTACTAAACAAATTGGCACCTGAAGTTCAGGCGTCTCGCACTCTATAATCGGTACACTCCTGCACCACTGAGCTGGTGGTATAGGGGCTGCGGCGAGCTCTGTACGGGCAGGAGCGCACATCACTACTCCTGCTTGTACCCGGCATAGCACATTGATATGCAGAGCAAAATCCATGAATAAAGTATATTAGAAGAATACCTTTGAGGGGATTTAGAACATTTTTAAACAAACTTAGTTTGTTAGGTTAGTTACCCTTTAATAAACTTCTGCCACAAGGTAAATTTAGTAAGAACTAGCCAGGACATCCAGAGAAGGGAGGGAGGGGGGGGTACAGGAGGGGTGGGGGGGGGGAGAAATTTAGAAAATATGTTTGTCATGTCTTCATCATATATTTGGAAGAAAAGAAATGTGAACAGATTGTTCTTATGTACACCTTATATGCATTTGACTTTAATGTTGTATTGCAATGACATGATAACAATAAAGAAATGTTTAAAAAAAAAAAAAATTTAGTAAATTGCTGTGCTACCCCAACTGTGTGTTCACTCGGAGAAGCATACTCCTTGTGGGAGCGTTAACAGCCTGAGCTCTGTTCCTGTGACAGGACCTCACGGCCGTTATAATTTATAATGCTGTGTGTCTCTGCCCGACGTCAGCTGTAATGAATCATACTGACATAATGCCCTCAGTACAAATCATTACAGTTGAGGTCGGGCAGAGACACACAGCATTATAATTCATTGTAATGCAGTGAGGTCCAGTCACACGAGGAGAGTTTCACGGACTGAACACGTTCGTCTGAAACTACCCTTAGGGTGGTAGGTCCAAATTTACAGCCAGGTACTAAGGGCTCATGCACACGACCATATGTATCTTGTGGTCCACAAAAAACACAGATGACGTCCGTGTGCATTCTGTATTTTTTACGGAACAGCCGGGCCCTAATAGAACAGTCCTATCCTTGTCTGTAATGCGGACAATAATAGGACATGTTCTATCATTTTGCGGAACGGACATTATTTAGTTTTTTTTTTGTTTTGTTTTTGCGGACCCATTTTGATGAATGGTTCTGTATACGGTCTGCAAAAAAAGGGAAAGGACACGGAAAGAAAATACGTTCGTGTGCATGAGCCCTAAGGGTGAGTTACACTGCATTGCCACAAAAATCTGCATTTTGCTCCGATTTTTCCACTCCGCCATATATGAACAGTTCACCTCTGATCCAGTCGTTTCTGCTTCTCATCCGATAGGGATTATGGACCGCTGTCCTTCAGAGTAATCCTGCCTTGTATGACGTGGCACATTATATATTCTGTATTGTGATCCTCAGGTGTTTGAAGGAAGATCCGGCTACCATGTCTCTGCTGCAGAGGAGTCTGGACCCAGAGAAGACCCTGGGGCTGGTGGATGTTCTGTACACAGCGGTGTTTGATGTCACGCGCTGGAAGGAGGGCCGGTACGTGTCAGTCATTGTATCGTATTGCCGTCACAAGGGGCCGAGGCCTACATTACAGCCTTCATTTTTAGCAGCATTTACTTCCGCTGGGAACATCTCCGCTGCCCTACTACCTTTCTATATAACAGGGGAAGCGCATGCTTGTCTAATGTAGTAGATGATGGCGCTGTTCAGCTGCACATTTTTATAAGTAAGGCTACTTTCACACTGGTGTTCGGTGCGGATCAGTCTTGTATCTGCACAGACGGATCCGCACTGATTATGCAAACGCTTGTATCCGTTCAGAACGGATCCGTTTGCATTATTCATTAAAAAAAAAAAAAGTCCAAGTCTTGACTTACATTAAAAGTCAATAGGGGACGGATCCGTTTTCAATTGCACCCTATTGTGTCAGTGAAAAACGGATCCGTCCCCATTGACTTACATTGTAAGTCAGGACGGATCCGTTTGGCTCCACCTTGTCAGGTGGACACCAAAACGCTGCAAGCTGCATTTTAGTGACCGCCTAAAAAACGCAACGCAGCGAAATTGATGCATTCTGAACGGATCCTTATCCATTCAGAATGCATTGGCGCTAAACTGATCCGTTTTAAGCCGCTTGTGAGAGCCCTGAACGGATCTCACAAGCGGACCCAGAAACGCCAGTGTGAAAGTAGCCTAACCCTTTAAAGTAACCCAGAGTGATGGCATATTATTAGGAAATGCCGTCACTGTATAGATGATGGGGCTCCAGCATCCCCCCGACTGGTCCTGAGAATGAGCGGGATGCAGCACTACACCAGCATGCCTTCACTCTTTCTTTCCTACGGAGCAGCGCTCCTTTCAGTGTAGGGAACTGTACTGCTTGTGAATGGCGCCGGCTGCATGTCCTGCACAGCCGGGTCGCTGCTAGCGCTGCTGTATTAGGAAAAGAAGGTGACGAATCTCTGGTTTAGCTACGGCCCCTTCTCAGGATTGGTGGAGGTCACAAAGGTTGGACCCCCCACGATCATAAAGTGATGGCAGGGCCTAGTTGTATGCCATCACTTTACAGGATGGGAGCGCCCCTTTAACGATCAGCTTCTGTGTAATCACTTTCAATAAAAGAGCCACAGATGATGACTTGCTAGCGGACACAATGCATCTCCTCTGAGTCCATGAGTTAGTACGATGGTATGCTGATACGGTGTTGGACAGTCCAAAGGTAAGGCATTTACACAGCAATGTGCCAGCATGGCAGCACTCCAGATCATTAGTCAAATGGCGCTTAAAGGGATTGACTTCTTTGGAAAGCCCCAAAGATTAGCGGATTGCCTAAGGCAAATTTAAAGATAAATCACAGGGACTATCCAGCTTTGTAAAATGGATGGCCTATACTTAGGATAGGCCATCAATGTTAGATTGGCGGTGCGCTGACCGTGAAATCACCACCAATCAGCTGTTTAAAAAATATGGTGTTCCCAGCTCGAGCGCCACAGCCCCTTTAAAGTGGCTATTCAGAGTATTTCATTCAGTTCATCATTGGGGGTGCTTAGAGTTGGACCCCCCTACCAATGTAATATTGAAGGCCTAGCCTAAGGATAGGCTATCATTTTAAAAATCCCTTTTGAAGGGTTATTAAACCTTTTGAAGAAAAAAAAAAAAGGTGCAGAATCGCTGTTCAGAGCGCAGTTCATTGGCTCTGCTCAGCTTTTGGAGCGTGCAGGATACGGATCTATAGAAGGCATATGGGATTCGTACTCTACCTGCTCCAAAAGCTAAGCGGAGTCGATGAAAACCAAAGGGCAGGGATTCTGCACCTTCTTTTTCAGCAAAGGTTTAGTTACCTTTTTAAAGGGGTTCTGCACTTTGTTTAAACTGATGATCTATCCGCTGGACACCCGGGACCCCCGCCGTTCAGCTGTTTGAGAAGGCAGCAGCGCCGCGGCCTTCTCGCTGTTTACCGCCTGCCCAGTGACGTCACGACTTGTATCAACTGGCCTGGGCGCGGCTAAGCTCTGTTCACTTGAATGGAGCTTAGCACCGCCCGCGCTAGTTCATACAAGTCGTGACATCACTGGGCCGGCGGTAAACGGTGAGAAGGCCGCGGTGCTGCTGCCTTCTCAAACAGCTGATCGGTGGGGGTCCCGGGTGTCGGACCCCCGCCGGTCAGATGCTGATGATCTATCCAGAGGATAGATGATCAGTTTAAACAAAGTGCAGAACTCCTTTTAAGCTTTCTGTTTGCTGGTGTTTGATGACCACCCGTACTTTGTGCAGGTCGGATCGGTCATTGTCCGCCTCTCTTTTTACTCTCCATTTTCTATTGGTTGCAGGGAACAAGCATTGCCGATCATCCAGATTCAGCTCCAGAGAGAAACCTCAGAGTTTGGAAGTCAGATCGATCTTCCGCACGGGAATGGCAGCAAGTCGGCCGGAGGGCTGCAAAAGACTTTCTCCAAACTGACTTCACGATTCACCAAGAAAGTGTCTTGTAGCGTCTCGGGTCACAGCGGAAGTTACTCTGTCCCTCAGACCCCCTCCAAACATGTCTTAACCACTAATAACTCAGATGAAAAGGGGAAACTCCCCAACCACACGGACTCCAAGATCCAGAACATGCTGACCCTTGGAAGCTTCTCCAGGTCCATGGACCACTCCAGCCACAGCACAAACAGCCAGTTAGTCAATGGGTTTCTGGTCGACCGCAGAGAGGACTTGTTCAAAGGAGACGATCCAAAGGACGAGAAAGGAATGAACTTGCCTTCTGATCAGGAAATGCAGGATGTCATAGATTTCCTATCCGGCTTTAATATGGGCAAATCTCAGCAGACCTCTCCTGTGGTCAAGAGGAGAAATTCGACTACGTCCTCTGTAGTGCCGGAGCAGAAGCAAGGGACTGTCAAGCCACCGTCGCAGCCGGTGATGCATCCTCCTTCGATGCATCCTCCAGCTCAGCCACAGCAGCAGCAACAACCAGGACTGTTACAGCAACCACCGCAGCTGCCGATCTCCCAGAAACAGCAGCTGCAGTATTATCAGCACTTGTTTCAGCCAATCGGCCCTCAGCAGCAGCAGCAACAATCACAGCACCCATCGGGGAAATGGTTAAACAGTTCCTCCCAGCCGTCGTCACAAGCTGTTGGCAGCGGCTTGTCTCCCCTTGGTCAGCTGAGCCAATGGAGCAGCCAGGGGGTCTCTGATCTGAGCTCAGACTTGTATAGTATGGGGCTCGTCAGCAACTTTATGGATAACATGATGTCCGAGATGCTGGGACAGAAACCTCAAGGACCTCGAAATAACACTTGGCCGAATCGTGACCAAAGTGAAGGAGTGTTCGGGATGCTTGGAGATGTTCTGCCTTTTGATCCTGCAGGTGATTACTCTCGTTTTGGAAATGCATCAAGATTATAGATGCTACATAAAGTAAAAGCTCCACGGAAGAGCGTCCTAAATGTGGACATGGACGTAATGATCGTTGTTAATTGCAGTAGATGTCTGGAGGAATTCAGCTAGATGCATGTTACAAAAATGAAAACCTTACTCCCTTTTTTAAATTTTTTTTTATTTTTTTTGGAGTAGACTATTGATGACCTATCCCCAGGATAGCTTGTCAATATCTGATTAGTGGGGGTCTGACTCTGACACCCCCACTGAGCAGCTGTTTGAAGATTCTGTGGCACTTCTGCCTCGCACATTGGATAGCGGCTGTGGTTGGTACTGCAGCCTGCGCTAATTCACTCGAATGGAGCGGAGCTGCACATAGGCCATGTAACCAATGAACATGACGTCACTGGCCTAGGAAGAGGCTGCGGCGCTCGCCTGAGCACTGCGGGATCTTCAAACACCTGGTCGACAGGAATGCCGCTAGTCAGACCTCCACTGATCAGATATGGATGATCTGTCCTGAGGGTAGATCCTCAGTATCATACTCCCAGAAAACCTTTAACTCCCCCATTGCTTCAGTACTTCGGTGGTCCCTGCCAGTCTGTCTTCATGTGACTGCTGCAGCCATCACTGAGTTCAGTGGTCATATGTCGTACAAGCTTGCATCACTGCTGAGGCCAGGGGTTGGCTGCAGCAGTCAGGGTGAAATACAGCGCATCATCGCTCCAGGAAAATAAAGACTGGGTGATGTGTATTATTTTGACCGATGAACATGAGTTCTGCAAGAGCGATTCCTTTGAGGGAATGTTCCCAATTTAGACATTTATAGCATGCCCACAAGTCTGCCATAAACGTCTGAGAGATGTGGTTCCCGCATGTGTGGCGAACGGGGATCCTGTTGCTGCACATGTGCACAGCTCTCTCTAGTCACAGAAACTGACGAGCAAATGTGCTCACCGGGTTGGTCAGGGGCAAGGGAGCCAAGCGGTTGTCTCAGGATGAGCATTGGTGGCATACGGTCCTCTGCTAATGACTAGAGTGAAGTTGTGCTGTGTGGCCTCAGAAGACCCATCTTTTACCAGCACCACTGTCCTGTCAGTCAGTATGAGGCCGCAGTGGTCGGACCCTCCGGACAGATCGGACATCCTAGGCCAGGGGTCAGCAACCTCCGGCACTACAGGTGTTGTGAAACTACATCGCCCATCATGCACACTTGCTTGGCTGCTCTCTAAACTCCCACACAAGTGGAAAGAGCATGTTGGGAGTTGTAGTTTTACAACAGTTGCTGATCCCTGTCCTAGGGGTATGAGACAACCCATGCTGCGCCCATAGAACCGTCTATCACTAATCCCAGGAGCCGAAGTGATTTGGGAACGATTAGACTTGGTGTATCCTATGTGTTGTGTTTGAGCGCAGCTGTTGGGGAGCGGTCGAGGTTAATGCGTTCCTCAGGTCCCGGAGCCGGTCATGTTTCTTTTGGCTGTGCCGCCTCTTACACGCCGACGTCATTCCTGGTCCATTATTTATTATCCCTTCGGCTAGGACTAGACGCAGTATGTGGCCGCACAACATAAGATCGGACTTCTGCTGTTAATTGTAGGAAAAGATAACGGAGCGCAGTAACTGTGTATTTTGGGAAGGCGGCCCCATAGAGAGTCCTAGATGGTAATCATCCTATAATATGATATGGACCTCACAGCGAGTTAACTGGTGTGGTGGGTACGAGTCCAGCAATGGCTTCATCTGGCAGCCTGTAAACAGAGGTATTAGATGCTGCTGACTGGCATCGACTGCTCCATTGTGTTGTATTCAGAGGTGGAAGACAGCGAGGCTTAAAGGATTAGTCCTGGGGGATGACACAGAGCAGACAGCTGACTGTTGTGTGTGTGTGCTTTTCCTATCTCCCCGCAGTTGGCTCGGACCCAGAGTTTGCCCGGTATGTGGCCGGGGTCAACCAAGCTATGCAACAGAAACGGCAAGCACAGCACGTCCGTCGCCCGAGCGCCACACGTAGCAACTGGCCCCATCCTGACGAGTCGCACAGAACCTGGCCGTTCCCAGAATACTACGAAGGGTAAGCACAAGCCTGCCTGCTGATCTACAGCATGTGTGGTTGTACTAGGGTGACGGAGGGGTGTCCTGCTGCTGGAACCCCCCTTTACGACACGTCATGGGAAATCAATACAACCAGGGTAAGAGTTCTTGTCACTGACTGCAGACATCTTGAAAATGATGGGGATCTGAATCCCAAAGTATATTAGAATGATGCAGAATTTTTAATTATACATTGATTCCAGGGGTCCCCACTGATCGCAGGAATAGGGGGTCCTGTGTCCCCACCATTTCAGTGTAGTGGCTGCCTCTCCATTCAACCCATAGACTACAAGAGATAGGTGAGCGCTGTACTCGGCCGTCTCCGAGATGAGTGGAGCAGCAGCATACATGCGCGACAGCCACTACATTCACACTGGGGGGACATAGGACTCCTATTTCTTTTGGGTCATCAGCAGTCGGGCCTCTGCTTGTCTGTAGAGAGGGCATAAACCTACTTTAAAGCTTAGGCTACTTTCACACCAGTGTTTATGCTGGATCCGGCAGGGCTCAGCAAAAACGCTTCCGTTACTGATAATACAACCGTCTGCATCCGTTATGAACGGATCCGGTTGTATCATCTTTAACATTGCCAAGACGGATCCGTCATGAGCTCCATTGAAAGTCAATGTGGGACGGATCCGTTTTCTATTGTGTCAGAGTTAAATGGATCCGGTATGAAAACGCAACCAAACGGAACGGAATGCATTTTGGAGCACTCGACACCGCTAGAACTACGAATGGGGACAAAACTGAAGCGCCTTACCTGAGCTTTCTTTGTACAATCATAACTGTGAAGGAATAGGTCTTTTTGGGGCTTTCCTAATGTCTTTTTCAGCCATATTATTCCCTGTTTCAGCTGCACAGCTAGATGCATTTCTCTCACAAGCAGGGGGTGTCTCTCGTCTGTGAAATCTGCGAGCACAATACTGCCGTGACATCCTTTATCTTCCCACTATTTTTGTTTTCAGCTCTGGATCTCACAGATAAGGAGGTAGAAATGCACACGAACGTGTTTTATTTTTATTTTTTCCCGTTTCCATTCCGTTTTTTTATTGTTTTTTTTACAGGTCCATATGAGGAACCGTTCAGTGGAGCATATCGGTTCTGCAAAAAAATTGTTCATTTCCTATTCTCGTCCGTTTTGAAGACGAGGATAGGCATTGTTACAATGGAGCCACAAAAATAACTAAAAAACTGATGCAACACGGGTGTCACACAGATGTATTTTAATTTTTTTTGAATTTTTTTTTTTTTATGCGGACCACAAAATATGGTCGTGTGCATGAGCCCTTATAGACACACAGGAGGCTCTTATAAATCTTCAAAAGATACATATAAGGCTACTTTCACACTGGAGTTTCTGGGTCCGTTTGTGAGATCCGTTCAGGGCTCAGGATCAGTTTTGCCCTAATGCATTCTGAATGGAAAAGGATCGGCTCAGAATGCATCAGTTTGCCTCCGTTCCGTCTCAATTCCACTTGCTTGCAGCGTTTTGGTGTCCGTCTGACGAAACTGAGCCAAACGGATCCGTCCTGGCTCACAATGTAAGTCAATGGGGACTGATCCGTTTTCTATGACACAATCTGGCACAATAGAAAACGGATCCGTCCTCCATTGACTTTCAATGATGTTCAACACGGATCCTTTTTGGCTATATTAAAGATAATACAACCGGATCCGTTCTGAACTGATGCAGACGGTTGTATTATCTGAACGGATCCGTCTGTGCAGATCCATGACGGATCCGCACCAAACGCGAGTGTGAAAGTAGCCCAGGCAGTTCATTTAGCAGATTCCCGATCTCTGCTCGCTCTGGAACGCCCCCACCTCCTCTCAGCAATCTTCTGAGTCTGTTACCATCGACTGGTCAGGTCTTACAACAGGCAGTGGACTGCAAATAAGCTGGAAGTGAGAGCCCTAGCGGCCATGACTCTACAGCTTTTTTTTGTTGGGCGGATGCAGGCAGATTTTTTATTTTTTTTTTTAAATGAAGTGATTTAGAAATTTGCTAGTTACATCATTCTCTATCAAATGAAATGGAATTGTGTGAAAGTTCGTACAAGTTTGTAGCACTTTTAGCAACTTCCAGCTCTGGTCTGAAATGTCCTATAAGATATATGCTGCATGCATTGGCGGCTTGAAAGAGATATGATATATACTTACATAGTATGCTGCCACCTGGTGTTCGGAATGTGCAGCAGTGTGCACGTCCACCTAAAGAGCTCACTGCCGGTACCCACCTGCTCAGACACCCTCCCCACAGCTAGGGCTGAGCACTGCAGGCTGGCCTTCTTGTCGGGAAGGAGCAGTCTCTGCAGGGTAAATGGAAGGGACAATATTATATAGGGATTGTATTAATATCAGCTGCCAGAGGGAGAAGGAGACTGATTCTGTCCAGAGCCATCCCCCAGCGGCACCAAGGGTCACACGCATGGAAGCAAAAAATTTTATTGCTACGGCCTTTGTCCTGTAATCTGTCTACAATACAGAAACCTAAATGTCTCTCGTCTTCCAGGGATGTGATGAACAGCAGCTGGACGGGGGCTCAGGGAGATTCCGCAAGTTCAAGCGACGAGACCTCCTCTGCCAACGGAGACAGTCTCTTCTCTATGTTCTCAGGTCCAGACCTTGTTGCTGCAGTCAAGCAGAGAAGGTAAATGAAGTTGGCGAGCCGTCGCTGCCGTCTCTTTTGTGATCCGATTTCAATACCTGGAGCTTCTCAACAGGCGTCAAGTCGGCGTCTGTTACTACAAACCGCAGAAACTGTGCCCCGTGGTGCCGGCTGCACAGGGCGCATGTTTAAGTGCGCTCCTAAGGGACTACCCCCATGTGTCGCCCCTAACCTGATATCTGACTCCCTAGATCTATAATCGAGGCTTAAATTTCCCAGTATATAAACTTGGGTTATTGTTATATCCAGGACAATACACGTCACGATTACTATTTTCTACATTATTTTTATTATTATTCATTTCATTTTATGTTATTTAACCTCTTTGACTCCATTTTCTTTGTCCAGGAAACATAGCAGTGGTGAACAAGAGGCAAACACACTCCCCTCGCCACCTCTCCTCTCGACGGTGGATGATCTCAACCAGGTCAGGCAGTTTTTATTTATTTTTTGTGTGTTATTGTACTATTTAGGCTAGAGCTACATAGGGCGAACCCAAAAAATGGGTGCAATTGACCTATTTTTAGGGTGCAATTTATATGTATGTGTTGGTCCCATGTTCCTATGTGCCCGCGTTGCTGAGAAAAATGCAGTTTTAATGTATGCAACTGAGCCTCTAGGAGCAACGGGGGCGTTACCATTACACCTAGAGCCTCTGCTATCACTTGCAACTGCCACGGCCAGGCGTGATGATGCATATATTAAAATAAAATTTTTCTCAGCAATGCGGGCACATATGAACATGGGACCAACACAGATGCCTTCAGCTGCCAAGCGCACATGTAACAGGTCAGCCAGTGTCATAGAAGCAAAACTGCTGACAGATGCCCTTTAAGAGATTTGCAGTCGCACGTGACTTGCATCGACGTCTGGGCTGGAAAAATCGCCTGTGATTTGCCACCAGGAATCCAGCAGGGTCGAGTTTCCCACAACTGTTGTCTCATGGCTGCATCACGTAATGTGACCTTGTTGTGGTCGCGTTACAACTTGCAATGTGAAGCGGCTGCAACACGATAGTCGTGGAAAATCTAACCTGCCGGATTTCTGATTGCGAATCACGGGCGACTTTTCCAGCATAGAGCTCAATGAGCGTTGCCTGTGCACATGCTGTGTCTTCATGGGTGTTGCAAATCCTAAATCCCACGTGACTCGCAACCAAATCGCACCCTAAAAATAGACAAGTGACTTCAATGCAAAAGGCAGTCGCAGGAATTTATATGGCGGTATCTTTCTGCACTGAGCATCAGATAAACTGATAGATATATTGTTTTCTGCTTTCAGGAGAACAAAACCAAAACGTGGCCCCCCAAGGCCCCTTGGCAGCACTCCTCCCCCCTCACCAATACACTGCCCAATCAGAGTTCTTCTTTATACCACATGACAAATCCCGTGAGCCAGTGGAACGACACAATGCAAATGCTGCAGTCGCCGGTCTGGTCCACGGCCAACGACTGCGCTCCGCCGACGGGGATCTCCTCAACGTTCGCTTACGCACAGCAGCAATCTCAGCAGGCAAACAAGGGCTTTAAATCCTTCCAGATGAAGCACGAGCGCAGGCCCTCCTACCTGCACCAGTTCTGACCAAGCTGCTAGACCCCCATTTCAGCTGCATCCGTGTGTTGGGTGTGTTTAGGGGGGGTGTGGGGGGTGGGGGTTGGGTTTTGTTGTGGAAGGTTTGGGTTACACGCAGTATGGGTCGTTTGGTTCTGATCCTGTGTTGTGGTTTCCATAGACTAATCGCCTCCACTGTAATCTTCTCCGGCTGAATGTTAGGGGGCGATAGAGCATTGTGACCATTCAGCAGTTTAGAGGAGTTCCCCTTTAAGTTTTTTTTTATTTATTTTCATTTTTATCTCTAACACATCTAGGTTCCCATGTGGTGGCACAGAACAGCACCGCGAACCGCATGCATCTCTTCAAAAGACGCTAGTTTCATTTTGAGCTTTTTTTTTTATTTTTTTTATGCAATTCTATTTTTTTTATCAATTTTTTTTTTTTTTCATTTCATAGTGGAGTTGCACAGTAACATTTTTCAGATTTTCGGACGATTCCTCCATGCACGTCAATAGGTCAAATGGCACATACGTTTTTTTTTTTGTTTTTGTTTTTTTCTTAATGCAATGCTTTTTCTAAACTTGTCATTAAATGGACCTTTGCATTTTTTTATTTTAGTTTTTTTTTTTGCATCTTTCAAAGGCATAAACACATTAATATCGACCATGTGTGAACGCAGCCTAAAGATATGGATCCTTACCAAGGATACGTATTAAACCCACCGTCCCCAGCCCATTAGAACACTGCACGGTCCGGGGGGCAGATTGTGTACTGGTGAACCGGGCCTTGCTGGTAGTACATCCCCTATACAGGGGGGTTGCAAGTGCAGCCCCTCCCCCCCAGCACGACTCTAGGTCCTGGTGGTCTGCAGGTGTCTATATAAGAGAACGGATGACCCCAGAATGTTATGTTTCTCTTAGAAAGAGACCACAGGGGCTCTCAGCAAAGGGTCGCCCTTCCCCATGATTAGCTGGTGTCAGTGGGACCTCCAAACCAACATGGGGGTCACCTTTACAATTGCTCCAATGCTGTATTTATATGGACGTGCTTATTGCATCCACATAGAAATGCATCAGTTTAGCTGACTTTTTTTTTTTTTCCCCCCCCCCCCCCCAGTAGATGTAACTCATAACGTGCAGGGTTGAGGGGCACCTCCCATACAAAAGAGGTCCCGAATATTGCAGATAATACAATGCCATTCCCCGGCAGCTCCCTGGTGCCCCTATGACTGCCCTGACAACTGAAGGATAAAAAGGGGAATTTTGTACTTTGTGCTGTTATTATTATTATTATTTTTGTTTATTATTATTATTTTTTATTAACCCCCCCCCTCCCTTCCTGCAATAGAGAGAGATGGAGTATAACCCCCTCCATCTCATCCCAGCAGGATGAAGCTACAAGCAGCGAGGACCTGAACCCCCGGTGGCTACAGGTCGTGTCATAATACAATCTTACTTTCTGGCAACTTATCATTTTTAAATTTTTTTTTTGTACTTGATTCAAATGGCCAAAGGCATTATGCACATAACACTCCTGACTCTTGAGAGAAAGCAATTCTGGGATAGTTAAAAAAAAAAAAAAATGAAATAAAAACTTCAATATTCTTTAAAAATAATAATAGAAAATATAGAAGAAAAATAATATCAAAGATCTATGTGAGCTGGCTCAGAAATATCTAAATCTAATAGCAGGTAGACGACATACAAAGTCTCTAATATTTTTTTTAAATTATTTTTTTTTTTCTTCGAGTGAAGCCTAATGTCACTTAGCACAGTGCCATGACACCGAGCGGAAACCTACGGGAGCGGAGACTTTTCCAACCAAAGTGGCTGTAGAGACGCTTGACGCAATGGTGCTTGCCACGAAATCCGTACCCCGATCGATGTTACAAGAAATAGTCTTTATATATAATATTATAGAAATATATATATGTCGTCATTTCAGAGGCCCTTAACTGTTAAACCCCCGTATTTTCTAGTATAGAAAAGGCATATAAAAAATAAAATAAAAAAAGTTTTAAAAAAATTCCAAACCTTACTGACAGTATTAATCTTATTTTTGTATTTTTATTTCTTAAATCGTTCTATCACTAATCTACGTTAACTCATTACTGTGAGGGAGGGCGTGCTGATGAGACTGAGGCGGCGGCGTGCCCCGCCGCTCAGCATGTGCTTCAATTTTTTTTTGTTTTGTTTTTTACAAAGTTTATCGAAATATACCAAAAATATGTATAAAACACTAGACTATATATATACAAAAATTAAAGCGGGGTGACAAATCCCCCCCCCCCCCGACTCCCTCCCCTCATCCCTTCTGTTGTACAGCATTTTGTTCCATAGCAGGCTTTGAATGTTTTTTTTGTGTTGAGTGGAATGGCCCCAATGTTGCCCGTATTTATAGTTTTTTTTGGGGTGTGTTTTTTTTTTTTATTTTTTTTGCCTCTCTCCAATCGAGTCTTCATCCTGTCTATGTTTACAGAGACTTGTGTGCTGTATATATACCCTCCTATAGTGACGTGCTTGGCACCGTCCGTGTGTTTCTTCGTCTGTTTCTAAGGATATTTTGTACCACTCGTTTTCAGCTTTTCAGTCCCAGAATACAGTGCCCCCCCCTTCCTTCTCTTCAGTCCTTTGCACTTAATCTTTCCCATATTTTATCAGAATAAATATGGTCTTATTAATGGATAGACGTATATATTTGTACTGAACAGACGTCTCAAAAGTGCCAACGATGTTCCACAGGCTACACATATATATATATTTTTTTTACTTGTATTTTGAAGTCTTCTAAATTTAAAGGTGGTGATCCACAGGGAAAAAACAAAACTAAAATGGGATCCGAGACCATTTTTCTATATGTTGATGCTTTGACCATGTAGGTGCTATGTTTTTTGGCTTCCAAATTTTTTCTGGACACTGGTCACCGAACCCTCAAGCAAAAAAAATAAAATAAAAATGGGGCGGGGGTTAAACCCATTCCCTCTGAGCACGTCGAGTCTCAGCCGAGAGGGTTTGGCGCTGTGCGAGTGTAAACCCCCCTCCCACCCCAATTATTATTGCTTTTTTTTTTTTGTTTTTTTGTTCCAGCGAACTCCTGAACTGGAAATGTACAGTTTGTATTTTACTTCTGAAGCTTCTGTAAGTAAAATGACTTATTTGCTTTATTAAAGATACATTTAATAGTGTGACCTTATTGCTCGTCTGATTTGGTAGATGCGGCAGTTTTCCAAACCTTGTTAGGGCTCGTGCACACGACCGTATGTATTTTGAATATGGATGACGT
The DNA here is from genome assembly GCF_905171765.1 of Bufo bufo. Lineage (NCBI taxonomy): Eukaryota > Metazoa > Chordata > Amphibia > Anura > Bufonidae > Bufo > Bufo bufo. The sequence goes on along the minus strand of NC_053398.1, from coordinate 139,562,936 downwards.
CCGTGTACATTCCGTATTTTGCAGAACAGCCGGCCCCTCATAGAACAGTCCTATCCTTGTCCGTAATGTGGACAATAATAGGACCTATTCTATTTATTATTTTTTGCAGAATGGACATACGGACATGGTATGCACATGGAGTAACCATTTTTTTTGCGGACCCGTTTAAATGAATGGTTCCGCATATGATCCGCTAAAAAAAAAAAAAGTTTGTGTGCAGTAAGTGAAGAGTAGGCCGTCTGCATTGCTGATCACATGGAGCGGTGTACACTCTGCACTAGAATGTATAGAGTGGGAAGTAATCCTACGGACCGTGTCCACCTGTAGGATGGCACCCGCTGCCACTCAGCCCCATAGGAGTGAATGGGGCTGAGCTGCAATACCAAGCACAGCCACTAAACAAGGTACGGCGCTGTGTTTGAGCCCTGTCACGGCTGATCGGTGGAAGTGCTGGGACTCTGACCCCGCCAATGTGATAATGATGACCTACCCCGAGGATAGGTCATCATTATACATTCCTGGATAACTCCTTTTTTTTTAAGGAGGTTTCGCAAAGCATTTCCCAAAAAAACACCATTGTTTTTGTGGCAGGTTTTCATGCTTTTTATGAGCCAAAGTGGTTATAAAAAGGAAGGACTTCTTCTGGCTGGTTTTTACAAAGACCGCTGCGTGCAAAACCACCTGTCACCTCTCCAGACAAGTCTGCTTTAGTAACTGCTTGCATTCCTCAAATAACTGTGTTGTGCCGTTCCTCTATTATTCCTGCCAGAAGTTTAAGAATAGAGGTACTGGTGAGTGTTACCAGTTGGGGGATGTGTCCCTGCACCGTCTGCCACTGATTGGATAGTGTCAGACTCTGCAGGGACACACTCGCAACTAGTAATGCCCAGATGGACTTCTATTCATAAACTATATACTTAAAGGGTTTCCGTCATCAGAAATGACGTTATGTAGCTGACTGACATTAGTGATGGGCTAATAGTACATAACAGTGGGCTTTAGAAGTCTCTGCCTGCCACCGTTTTCTTAAAATAAACACTTCTAGGTGCTGCTATGAGGGCGTTGCTTCAGCACCTAGCGGCTCGGTCCACTCACCCTTTGGCACGCCCAGGTCCCGTTGATGGACTGGCGAGTTCTCCTCCTCGTCCAGTAAATCCTGCGCCTGCACCGTCCTGTTTACTATTTGGCGCAGGCTTCACTCACTGCGCCGAATACTTAGCGGGCCGGCTCCTGCGCAGCGAGTGAGGCCAGCAGCAGGAGCGCGTCCTTCACTCACTGCGCAGGTGCAGGATTTACTGGACGAAGAGGAGAACTCTCCAAAGGGTGAGTGGACTGAGCCTCTAGGTGCTGAAGCAACGCCCTCATAGCACCTAGAGGATCATTAGCATATTAATAAAACGGCGGCAGGCAGACACTTATAAAGCCCGCGGTTATGTACTATTAGCCCATCGCTAATGTCAGTCAGCTACATAATGTAATTTCTGATGACGGAAACCCATTAAAACTGGCAAAGTTGTTGTGAAATCTACTTTGAAGCAAGTTATGGTTTTTAAAGTATTTTATTAAAAAAAAAAAACATTTGGACACAAAACAGAATCTCACTGTAACGTCTAATTGGTACAATATTAGGTCCGCACTACAAAGCGGACTGGGCCGTGTGCAGAACATGCTGGGATGGGATCTAGCACCACCCAGTGAGTAAAGCTGGAACTGCGCTTCTGTATCCTGCTATGGAAGCAGCACATCCTTGGGTGCGATATCAATATCTTGACGTCAGCAAAGGTCGCATGTAGAGTCACGTGGTCTGTTTTTCAGGTTGTGAGGGGGTGGAATCTGCAATTGTAGCCAAGTAGATAAGATTTCGGTGGAGAATCTGCTGGTACCTGGGTAATGAAAGGAGAACATATTTATATATACTTTTTTTTTTTTTTATTACTTAGACTAGTGCAGCCTGCTTAAAGGGGTTGTGCAGGTTCAGAACCCAGACCTACCCATATTTTTTTCGCCCAGGCAGCCCCCCTGTTATTAGCATCGGAGCATTTCATGCTGAATCACGCAGGGCAAAAGCGATTTCAGTAGATCCGGTGACAGCCCGGGCTCTCCATAGGGCTGCCCAGCAGTGAGCCTGGTGATGTCGCTGGCCCATCAGAGCCAGTGATGGGTGGAAGCCTCCGCCAAGCAGTGTGTGTTATAAATTAAAAAAAAAGCCCTTGCCCTGCGCAGGAGCATGAAAAGCTCCTATGCTAACATCCAGGGGGCTGCCTGGGTGTGTTCAGGTCTGAACCCAGACAAACCCTTTAACTATGGCATGCAGTAAAAAAATAATAATAATCATTGAAGATCAAAAGTAGTGTTGAAAAAAAGTTTAAGCTGAAGTCACAGGAGATCGGTGTTCATTTATTTGTCTTCATATTTGGTACAGAGGTACCAGTTGATACCAAACCCAACTTCAAATTGCGAATTTTAAATTTGCTGAAGCCTAATAAAAAGGAACACTTGACCTTAGTTGACATAATGGGGCCCCTATGGGTCTGATAATGCATGGGCTGCTTTCCTGCCACGTGTGGACCACGCACGCTGTAGACACTGGAAACAACTATACAACAGTCCGGACCAGCAGCACTTTCACTAGATTATCAGCCCGCTATGTCCGACGGCGATTTCTTTTATGAGGTTGTCGGAATACAGCTGCCCGTATTAAGCAGTCATACAAATTTAGACCTCCATTCACTTAGTAATAATAAAGTGTGTCCGGTTTTTGTGCCAACTACCTTTTCTGACACCCCAGTCATCTGACCTTGACTATCCAGCGTGACCTTCTCTACATGTAGCCTGAAGCGCACACGTCCTTTGAAGTTCGGTAAGAGCTTGCTGGTTGGAGCGCAGACGGGGCGTCCGGCCCCCTGAGAGAGAGCGTGGAGCTGTCAGTGTTTCTCTTTCATTCACTGGATACGCGCTAATAGCAGTGCAACCGCCTGTCTAAGCTGTGCAAGTGCTTGCCTAACTGCAAAGGACGGGTGCGCTTTATCCAGGGGGGCTAAAAGTGGAGACAGTCATGTGATCGGCGGATGGGACGCCACATCACTGTATGCTGGATTGCCAGGGTCAGAAAAGGGAGTTGGAGCCCAAACTGGAGACAGTTCATTGTTAGTAAGTGGCTGGTGATCACTAAGAGAGCAGAAGATGAGCGCAGCACTTACTGTAAACTCTCCGCCGCCCTCCCCTTCTGCTGATATTCCACAATGCAGCGGATGAGCTGATCGTTCTCTTCCAGCAGCTGAAGAAAGAAGTTGGATGTAACTACAAGAGTCCAGGGTGGATGTACTGATGGCGTTCTACAAGCCAGATACCAATTAGATGGCTTCTTTCTTTTTTTTTTTTTTTTTTTTTGCATATTAATAAGGGGGAGGGGTCAACTTTTACTCTCTTGGGGACAATTTCAGCAAAAACACATAAAAAAAATTGGATTTTTGTACTTACCGTAAAATCAGTTTCTCATTCAATTCATTGGGGGACACAGCACCATGGGTATACACCCAGCTACCACTAGGAGGCAACACTAGATAGCAAAAAAGTTTGGCTCCGCGCAGGTGGGCTATACCCTCTCCACAGACACTAGGCTAATCAGTTTGTACCAATAGCAGTAGGAGAGAGAAACAAAGGCAAAGAACCAACATGTCCTTGACCGGGGAAGGAAATTAAAACAAAGGGTGGGATCTGTGTGCCCCCACCCCCAATGAATTGAACGAGAATCGGATTTTATGGTAAGTACAAAAATCCAATTTTCTCGTTAATGTCATTGGGGGGAGACAGCACCATGGGACGTCCCAAAGCGATCCCCGAGGGTGGGAAGGAATGCTCACGAGACAAGTTGGGCGCACAGGTGCGGGAGAACCATATGACCCAACAGGGCCAGGAGAGGCCATAGCATGAAATGGCAGATATAAAACTAAGGAAGGGAGCCGAGAGGCTCCAGGACCAGGAAAAGAGTCCAAGGAAAAAAATTGTAGGAGACCGCCATGGTGGGAAAAATAAGAAGCTAGGCTGAGTATAGGGAGCAGGGCTAGATGTCCTGCGCAAGAACCAAGAGATGAACAAGTGCGCACTAGAGAGCCAGAGGAAGGATCTGGAAGAACCAGGAGAGCAGCACAACCGCAAGGCGTCTGTTAGTAAAGAATTTTGTATAAAATGTGTAAATGGGACGGCTCACCCTAATAGAAGGATGGTTAGGTACTCCAACGGAAATGGATGCACCCAAATCAATATAAAAAAAAAAATCAAGGATTAATATATAAAATAGATGGGCACTCAGAGTCACATAGAAATCTAAAAGTACATTTTAATAAAAATCAATACATTAGGAAAACTGTTGAACAAAGACATTGAATAAATAGATTAAAAATGTTGAATGGAAACGACAAGGTTAGGAAATGTCCCAAAAAATAAAATCGCGTTAGGAACGTAACTGAGGGATTACAAGTGCCTCACAAATGATAACGTAGAAAGATATTATCAGATGATGAAAAACACTTAGTAGCCAAAGGTCGAATAACCAGAAAATGGATGGCTGATATTGTAATGTCTGTCGGTAAAGACCTAGCGCTCTGCATATAGGAGGAGGATCTATAGGAGGACAGACCCAAAAAGAAAATATAGACTACGAGGGAACCTGGCAGGGGAGAAAATGCCTGGGAAAAGGAGAGGAGCAGTCCGGAACCAAGGAAAGAACTTCCTGGAGACCAGCTAAAGGAAGACCCTGTGGACCACCCCTCGGCAAAAGGAAGGACCCGAGGACACAAAAGAGGAGCAGGACCTAGTTGAGACAACTCTAGGTCGATTACTGGACCTGGTGTCTGAGCGTACCCTGTCAGCAGAGGAAAAAAGGGTGGGGGGGGGGGGCCTCCTGTGGGAAAGCGACGCATGGGGAGGGGAAAAACGGGGCAAAAAAAGCATCTGGGACCCGGGTAAAGGCCAGAGAAAAATGCGGCCTAGTTAGAAGGAGAGGCCGAGGATGCGCATTAGAACCAGATGGTGAGGAGTGGGTGGCCAGGGAGGAGAAGGGAACCCAGAAGAGGGGAGAATAAAAGCACCCCATGAGAATGGAACAGAGAAAGTAAAAAGGGGGGGGCGGGGGAAACAAAAGACCACCCAAAAATTTGGTATCCCATCCCGTGACTAAGAAAGGGGGGCTAACCCAAAGGACCCCATGGGGCAGGGACTGCGGATGCAGTAAGGGGGGACTGGGTGACTGGCGAGGTACTCAAAGTACGCACCTGCAGGGGGTGCAACTAAAGTGGTTATCCATGATGGAGACCCGTCCTGCAGCAGGCAGAGACCTGGAAAAGGAATAAAATAATGTAAAAGAATAAAAATAAAAAAAGCAGCAAGATCTGCAAAAAAACAGCAGGTCAAATCTGCCTCCTACGGACACCAGACTAAAACTGATTAGCCTAGTGTCTGTGGAGAGGGTATAGCCCATCTAGTGTCGCCTCCTAGTGGTAGCTGGGCGTATACCCATGGTGCTGTGTCCCCCCAATGACATTAACGAGAAAAAACCTGTATGTGAATTCTATTGGAGGTTGGATGGTTTTCTGGATATTTTTAGTTTTTAAGCCACTCCATGTCCTGTGGGACTGCACTAAGACCCCAACTGCCACGGCTCTGGGGACGGTCAGGAAGGAAGCCCCTCTTGGTTGCTATACATATATGGTGGACATCACTAGGGGGTTAATGTCAGGGATGCCTAACCTGCGGCCCTCCAGCTGTTGTAAAACTACAACTCCCACCATGCTCTGCTGTAGGCTGTCCAGGCATGCTGGGAATTGTAGTTTTGAAACAGCTGGAGGGCCGCCGGTTGGGTATCCCTAATGTATACATTCCTGGATGACAATAAGGGTGACATCACAGCCCCTGCGATTCCTGATACCCGACCTTCCCACATTACTGAATGTCACATCTTTAGGAAAGTGGTCTACAACCTGGCTATCGGGGCATGATAGGAGTTGTCGTTATGGAACAGCTGGAGAGCCACAGCTTGGGGAACATAGCTTTAGGGGTTTATCAGACAGAAGAAGAAGAAATTAGGACTGGCTGAGAACGGTCTGGGAAAAAAACGACTACTCGCCTTTTCATAGCTCCCCCCATTTCCAGGGCTGCAGCTCGTCCCCACCAGACCAGATGTGGCATATACAGTAATTATATACAGTTGCAAGAAAAAGCATGTGAACCCTTTGGAATGATATGGATTTCTGCACAAATTGGTCATAAAATGTGATCTGATCTTCATCTAAGTCACAACAATAGACAATCACAGTCTGCTTCAACTAATAACACACAAAGAATTAAATGTTACCATGTTTTTATTGAACACACCATGTAAACATTCACAGTGCAGGTGGAAAAAGTATGTGAACCCTTGGATTTAATAACTGGTTGAACCTCCTTTGGCAGCAATAACTTCAACCAAACGTTTCCTGTAGTTGCAGATCAGACGTGCACAACGGTCAGGAGTAATTATTGACCATTCCTCTTTACAGAACTGTTTCAGTTCAGCAATATTCTTGGGATGTCTGGTGTGAATCGCTTTATTGAGGTCCTGCCACAGCATCTCAATCGGGTTGAGGTCAGGACTCTGACTGGGCCACTCCAGAAGGCGTATTTTCTTCTGTTTAAGCCATTCTGTTGTTGATTTACTTCTATGCTTTGGGTCGTTGTCCATCTTCTGTTGAGCTTCAGCTGGTGGACAGATGGCCTTAAGTTCTCCTGCAAAATGTCTTGATAAACTTGGGAATTCATTTTTCCTTCGATGATAGCAATCCGTCCAGGCCCTGACGCAGCAAAGCAGCCCCAAACCATGATGCCCCCACCACCATACTTCACAGTTGGGATGAGGTTTTGATGTTCGTGTGCTGTGCCTCTTTTTCTCCACACATAGTGTTGTGTGTTTCTTCCAAACAACTCCACTTTGGTTTCATCTGTCCACAGAATATTTTGCCAGTACTGCTGTGGAACATCCAGGTGCTCTTGTGCAAACTGTAAACGTGCAGCAATGTTTTTTTTGGACAGCAGTGGCTTCCTCTGTGGTATCCTCCCATGAAATCCATTCTTGTTTAGTGTTTTATGTATCGTAGATTCGCTAACAGGGATGTTAGCATATGCCAGAGACTTTTGTAAGTCTTTAGCTGACACTCTAGGAGAGGGCTCGACAAATCCCAGACACCAGGTCGCCATGGCGACTAGGAATTTTGTCCTGGCGCCTGGGTATTTGCCCCTGCTTGAAAATAGGCCCAGCACACCAGCAGCCGGGCGCAGCCACTGGAGGGTTAGGACCGCAAGCAAAATTAAACTTTTTTTTTGTTTTTAATCACTTGCGCCCAGGCTCGGACTGCCACCCTGCCCGGACCCCTCAGCTTTCGGCTCCATCGTGGTTTGGCCACTCTCTCTCGCCGTCTATCGGTCGCAGCGTGCTGAAGTCGCCGTGCGTCATCTCCAGGGCAGTTGAAAATGGCGAAGCCTTTACCGGAGCCCGGCCGATACTGATGTGATAACTGTCCGGCAGACATCAGAGCCCGTGTCCCGGTGAGAGAGCCTCGGCGGGGGAAGAGGAGTTAGTGCAGGGGAGGCAGAGCGGGAGCACAGGTAGCGGCGCTGCACTCGCTGACAAGTGGAGGAAAGACGATCAGCCCATCATCATTCCTCCTGCAGTATACAGCAGGGGACATGATCGGGCAGCGCAACGTCCCAGGACACCAAGTGCCGCCAGGTCCCTGCACGGCCGGCTCTGCGGCAGTAAATGATGCGCTCTGCACTTATCCGCCAGGCTCAAAGTTTGTAATGTCTGCCTGCTACGGCCATGAGCCCAGCGGGGAGCTGCATACCTGCTGCCGTCATTAGGCCGGAGCTCCTGCTAGCCACAACTGGTGGCCATTCCTGCAGTTACCATGCGGCCATTTCTTAGTTCTATCCCTTTCTAGGAAAGCTGGGTGACAGCTCCTAGGAGAGCTGTGTGGTATACAGGCTGTCTGTCACCCAGCCTTCCTGGTCTCCTGAGGAGAATATATCTCAGTATAGGAAGTTAGGAACATTTAGATACGTTATCATATGATTTACCCATTCAGGAGTCTTGGAAAGCCGGGTTGCAGCTCCTATGAGAACTAAGACTACTGAATGGCCAAATCATCTGATGACTTCTCTATATCTTCCCATACTGAGATATATTCTCCTCAGGAAAGCTGGGTGACAGGCTGTATACCACACAGGTCTCCTAGGAGCTGCCATAAGACTCCTGAATGGCTAAATCCTCTGATGACTTCTCTATATGTTCCCGTAGTGATATATGTTCTCCTCAGGACTAGGAGACCAGGGAAGCTTGGTGACCATCCATGAGAGAGCTGGAAGGCCCCTCAGTATTCGTAGGGTAATTCCAATGGAAATATTTTCCACAGAGGATTTCCTGTTGTGGATTTTTTATCAAACTCTACATGTAGCGTGTGGATTTGCTGTGGAATTCAGCCACGATCAGTTACACGTGGTGAAATCCTATATTACCACAGTGCGGATTTGAAATGTGCACAGTAGGTTCATTTCCGTGTGGATTTTATGAAGTGTGAGGATTTTTGGTAAAATCTTATCCATTTTGCTGGTATTTGCTGCAATACGCTGTGGATTTCATAGCTGCAGTTCTATGAGATGAATGAGCCCGGACCAAACATCCTGGGGAAGGGATCTCAGTTCTGTCAGCTGCAGCGACGTCGCGGCGCGGGGATTACACACACAGCGACGTCGCGGCGCGGGGATTACACACACAGAGACGTCGCGGCGCGGGGATTACACACACAGCGACGTCGCGGCGCGGGGATTACACACACAGCGACGTCGCGGCGCGGGGATTACACACACAGCGACGTCGCGGCGCGGGGATTACACACACAGCGACGTCGCGGCGCGGGGATTACACACACAGCGACGTCGCGGCGCGGGGATTATACACACAGCGACGGTGCACTGATAATAAACAATGCCCATGTTGTTTGGTTGTAGACTTCTTTATATGTTAATTCAAGAGGTGTTATTTTTGTCGCTGAAAATGAGGCTTTATAAGGTAAAAAATAAAAATAAAAAAAAAACACAGCTCCTAACTTTTTTAGCTGGCTCCTAGATTCCAAGGAAATTTGTCAAGCCCTGCTCTAGGATTCTTCTTCACCTCATTGAGCAGTCTGCGCTGTGCTCTTGCAGTCATCTTTACAGGACGGCCACTCCTAGGGAGAGTAGCAGCAGTGCTGAACTTTCTCCATTTATAGACAATTTGTCTTACCGTGGACTGATGAACAGCAAGGCTTTTGGAGATACTTTTATAACCCTTTCCAGCTTTATGCAAGTCAACAATTCTTAATCGTAGGTCTTCTGAGAGCTCTTTAGTGCGAGGCATCATTTACATCAGGCAATGCTTCTTGTGAAAAGCAAACCCAGAACTGGTGTGTGTTTTTTTTTATAGGGCAGCTGTAACCAACACCTCCAATCTCATCTCATTGATTGGACTCCAGTTGGCTGACACCTCACTGCAATTAGCTCTTGGAGATGTCATTAGTCTAGGGGTTCACATACTTTTTCCACCTGCACTGTGAATGTTTACATGGTGTGTTCAATAAAAACATGGTTACATTTAACTCTTTGTGTGTTATTAGTTTAAGCAGACTGTGATTGTCTATTGTTGTGACTTAGATGAAGATCAGATCACATTTTATGACCAATTTGTGCAGAAATCCATATCATTCCAAAGGGTTCACATACTTTTTCTTGCAACTGTATATACACAACACCACTGCTGGCCAATCCATGGCCTCCGCGATGACATGCGCTGAAATGCCACATGACCACCTCCAAAACGGAGGATCACGCTTACACACAGAGTGAGATTTCCGGACAGCACGCGCTCGTGTTAAACAGCCCTTAGGCCTCCTGCACACAACCGTATGGCTTTTTCAGTGTTTTGCGGTCCGTTTTTCACGGATCCGTTGTTCCATTCGGCATATACAGTATACAGTAATTACATAGATAAAATTGGGCTGGGCATAACATTTTCAATAGATGGTTCCGCAAAAAACGGAACGGAAACAGAAGACATACAGATGCATTTCCATATGTGTTCCGTTTTTTTTCGGACCCATTGACTTGAATGGAGCCACAGAACGTGATTTGCGGGCAATAATAGGACATGTTCTATCTTTGAACGGAAATACGGAAACGGAATGCATACGGAGTACATTCCGTTTTTTTTTGCGGAACCATTGAAATGAATGGTTCCGTATACAGAACGCAAAAAACGGCCAGTAAACGGAGAAAAAAAAAAACGGTTGTGTGCAGGAGGCCTTAGTCCACCAATTACGTGTACGTAGATGGGGCTTCACACTTCCGGTCTTCTGGGGATGACAAGGACAGTGCAGGAAACCAGAGGCTCCGACAAGGCGAGTAGTATTTATTTATTTTTTCATTCTCATCCACCCCTGATATTTGTTAGATCTCGTACGACCCCTTTAAAGGGGTTCTCCATGCTCTCCTATGTTGATGATCTATTCTCAGGACAAATATCAGATCGGCAGGGGTCTGACAACCGGTGTTCTATCAAAAAACCCTACCCCGTGAAAATACCATACCCCACGTGACTTCCGGTGAAGCGATCAGCTGGAGAAGGGGGTCGCCTCAGCGCACTACCACGGGCGCTACCATCAGCCAGGGATCACTTGAACAGCGAACCACCATCCGAACTCCCTACCCCTCAGTGCGCACACAAGGACTCACAGACACCGCGTGTGCGCCCTCAGGGGTAAGGTGATCTGATGGTTGTTTATCTTCTGAAATCTCCTTACCCTCACACTGCGCAGACACAGCACTTCAGATGCATTGCTGGCTGGCTTCGATTAGGTCGGTCTCTCACTGCTCCCAGCACTATCAGCCACCACCCGGATGGGAGCAGGGAGAGACCGACAGCCAGCAATGCATCTAAAGCGCTGTGTCCACGCGTGCGCAGTGTGAGGGTAAGGAGATTTCAGAAGATAAACAACCATGAAGCGCGGTGTCCGTGAGTCCACACGTGCGCACTGAGGGGTAGGGAGTTTTGATGGTGGTTCGCTGTGTGAGCAATCCCTGGCTGATAGTGCGCTTGCGCTGAGGCGCACACCCCCTTCTCCAGATGATCGCTTCACCGGAAGTCACATGGGGTATGGTATTTTCACAGGGTAGGGTTTTTTGATAGAACACCGGCACCCCCTGCCGATCACCTGTATGAGGAGACGGCGCGCGCGGTGTGCATGAGCAGTCTTTCTTCCTTTTCTTTGCCATAGACAGCAGCGGCGAACAGGAAAAGGGTAGGGAGACGGCACATGCGCACTGCTCGCCCCGTCTCCTCATGAGGCGATCGGTGTCTGACCTTCGCCTATCTGATATTAATGACCTATCCTGAGAATAGGTCATCAATATTAAAGAGCCCGGAGAACCCCTTTAGACAGCGACACAGTTCCCAACTATGTAGAACAGCCAATCAAATGTCTGGGAAAAATGGCACAAAACTGGTAACAATGTGTTACCCATAGCAACCAACCATTCGACTGGCCTCAACTAAAGCTGCATCCTGGATGGTTGCTATGGGCAATTGGCCCACGTTTCCATGAATCCCCCACTGACTTATCTTGTACCAATTTCAGCACATAGATATAGATATATATAGATATATATATATATATATATCCTATATACAGTCAATATTCCTGAGCCTCTCACCCGCTGCACGTTATCCTCCGGGATCTGCACTCGCCCGCGGAGCTTCTCCGGCATGAACACAAAAGACATCTTCCCGGACTTGTCAGCACTTCCGGCGCACGGTGAGAACGTCACTACGGCTGGCGTCATAGTGACGTCATCACAACTGGCCGCGGTAATCTTAAAAGGGCCCGCCTTAGTCACGTGACAACTGTATAACAGCGACGTATTGTCCAAGCAGTGTTTTATAGGGTCGCAGCTAAAGGCGCATCATCTCTACCCGGAACTGCACCTTCCAGGGGGACCCTGCGGGGGAGTCACCCACCCACCCCGGCCAGTGCTCTCTGCTGTCACACAGTAAAGATGCCCCTTGAAGGGGTATTCTGGTTATGTTATCAAGGGGTAACTATAAGATAGGTGGCGGTCCTACCACTGGGATCCCCTACAGTCACAGGAATGGGTAACCCATCCTCCCAAAATAAACAGAGCAGCAGCGTGGGCAGGAGTCCAACTCCATTCATTTCTACGGGCGTTCTGGATATAAGAGCGCTGTACTCACCCATCTCCAGAACTCCTATAGAACTAGAGTTGGGCTCCACAGGGGCCCCCGTTCTTCAGTGAGGGCCCCACCGATCTAATAGTCATCACCTATCCTGTGAATATCAGATGTAACGGGTACGTATGAGGCTACTTTCACACTAGCGGCAGGACGGATCCGACGGGCTGTTCACCCTGTCAGATCCGTCCTGCCGCCGCTCCGTCCCCATTGACTATAACAGGGGCGGCGCTCGGGCACAGCATGGCGAGAGGCCGCCGGACTAAGGCTAGGTCTACACGACGACATTTGTCGCACGACAGATAAGGCACAACTACACTGCCATTATAAAAATTGTCGCGCGGCAAATGTTGCAGTCTATGGTGTCGCACTGCGACAGTCTCAGAAAATCCATCTCGAATGGATTTTCTGCGACTGTAGCAGCATGTTGCAGTGCGACACCATAGACTGCCATTATGACAAATGTCGTCGTGTAGACCTAGCCTAAAATTACTGCATTTCCGACTTTTTAGTCCGGCGGCCTCTCACCGTGCTGCGCCAGAGCTCCGCCCCCACCCCCATTATAGTCAATGGGGACGGACCAGCGAAATAGCAGCAGGACGGATCCGGCAGGGTGAACAGCCCGTCAGATCCGTCCTGCCGCTAGTGTGAAAGTAGCCTTAGCCCAGTACACACAACCAATTTAGCAATGCTTAGATAGCTGAGGGTAACCCAGAAAGCTGGACACAGATTAGAAACTGCGGGTACCTTATAAATAATACATAACTTTTAGTAATTTGTTTCTAAAATATGCCCTAATAAATCAATATCCATATTACACTTGTGCAAAACCACATAAAACGCAGCGCCACTTAGTACTGGGGATCACAGGGTCTCTTACATCTACTCGACCCTGCCAGTGAAACTCGCACCATTTTGCAAGCAAGCTCAATTAGTTTTGTCTGCGATTGCGTTCAGTTTTTTCAGCGCGGGTGCAATGCGTGCTGATGCATTTTTCACGCGCGTGAAAAAAAAAAACTGAAGGTTTACAAACATCTATCAACCATCAGTGAAAAACGCACTGCATCCGCACTTGCTTCCGGATGCGATGCGTTTTTCACTGAAGTCCCATTCACTTCTACGGGGCCAGGGCTGCGTGAAAAACGCAGAATATAGAACGTGCTGCGATTTTCACGCAACGCAGAAGTGATGCGTGAAAAACAACGCTCATGTGCACAGACCCATTGAAATGAATGGGTCAGGATTCAGTGCGGGTGCTAGGCGTTCACGTCACGCATTGCACCCGCGCAGAAAGCTTTCTCGTGTGAAAGGGGCCTTAGGGTGAGCTACAATAATCCCGGGAGACTAGGGTTGGCAGGGTCGAGTAGATGTAAGAGACCCTGTGATCCCCAGTACTAAGTGGCGCTGCGTTTTATGTGGTTTTGCACAAGTGTAATATGGATATTGATTTATTAAGGAATATTTTAGAAACCAATTAATAAAAGTTATGTATTTAGAAGGTACCCGTAGTTTCTAATCTGTGTAGTGCTTACGTATAAGCCCCCCTTCCCCAGAAGTGAATTCCCACAATAAATGGAGCAGTGCAGCAAATCTGCATGTAACTCAGGCATCACGTACACGACTATTACTGCTACATCCGCATTTTTTGTTGCGAACCCATTGACATTACAGGGGTTATCCAGTAAGTTATATTGTGGACCTATCCCCTGGCTGGCTCATCGATATTAGATCAGCAGGGGATCTGGGTGTCAGACCTATGTCTACCTGGATAACCCCTTTAATGGGTCCATGGTCCACATTCTGCAGACAAGTTTATCTTTTTGCAGAACGGACATAGAAATCATCCGTGTGCTTTCCGCATCCGTATGTCCATTCCAAGAAAAAAAAAAAAAGCTATTGCAAAATGCGGACCACAGATCCATTAAACTAAAAAAAATAAATAATAATATTTGGATGCCACAGACTGTACCTGTATTTTGCAGGGAATGAGGCCTTACGCAAACTTTCTACACTAAAATGTCCCCAGTGGGTTCCAGTAAGAGATTAGGCACACACTGAGTTACCGGTGACAGATCCAGGACATAGGTGCGTATTTTCAAGCAGATTGAGTTAGGCCCCTTGCAGACGAGTGTTTGTCACGCTGCGAGTCCGCAGCACAGCTGATTTATGATGCTATGTAACCCTTAAGAGGTCTGGAATGCATTGAATAACACTGACAGCATTATGTCAGTGTCATCTAATACTTTCCAGAACTGTAAGGCCCCTTTCACAGGGGCGAGTATTCCGCGTGGATGCGATGCGCGAGTTGAACGCATTGCACCCGCACTGAATCATGACCCATTCATTTTTATGGGGCTGTGCACACGAGTGGTGATTTTCACGCATCACTTGTGCGTTGCGTGAAAATCGCAGCATGCTCCTCTTTGTGCGTTTTTCACGTAACGCAGGCCCCATAGAAATGAATGGGGTTGCGTGAAAATCGCAAGCAAGTGCGGATGCGGTGCGATTTTCATGCACGGTTGCTAGGAGACGATCGGGATGGGGACCCGATCATTATTATTTCCCCTTATAACATGGGTATAAGGGAAAATAATAGCATTCTGAATACAGAATGCATAGTGCAATAGCGCTGGAGGGGTTAAAAAAATAAACTCACCTTAATCCACTTGCTCGCGCAGCCAGCATCTCTTTTGTCTTCATTTTAGCTGTGTGCAGGAAAAGGACCTGTGGTGACGTCACTCCGGTCATCACATGGTCCGTCACATGATCTTTTACCATGGTGATGGATCATGTGACGGACCATGTGATGACCGGAGTGACGTCACCACAGGTCCTTTTCCTGCACACAGCAAAAAAGACAGAAGAATTGCCGGCTGCGCGATCAAGTGGATTAAGGAGAGTTTAAAAAAAAAATTTTAACCCCTCCAGCGCTATTGTACTATGCATTCTGTATTCAGAATGCTATTATTTTCCCTTATAACCATGTTATAAGGGAAAATTATACAATCTACAGAACACCGATCCCAAGCCCAAACTTCTGTGAAGAAGTTCGGGTACCAAACATGCGATTTTTCTCACGCGAGTGCAAAACGCATTACAATGTTTTGCACTCGCGCGAAAAAAATAAATAAAAAAAAAATCGCACATGTTCCCGTAACGCACCCGCACCTTTTCCCGCAACGCCCGTGTGAAAGAGGCCTACGGGTTACATAGCATCATAAATCAATATAATGCTTTGTGACCCCGGGGCAGTGCTGGGAGTTGAGGCCGGAGCAGCGCGACACCTGCTCGTCTGCAAGGGGCCTTAGGCTAGTTTCACACTAGCGCCAGTCAGATCCAGCAGGCTGTATCCGGCCCTATTATACAACGCCGGACCAGCGGAGAATCAGCCGGACAAACGCTTGTGTGAAACTAGCCTTGGGTGCAGAGTCCGTCACTGCTACAAAACAACTCCATTGTGGGAAACCCACATCATGTATGCTACGTAAGGACGTACCACAATAGTGTCTGGTAACTGGTCGCACACTTATCTGGAACAAAGGACACAAAACCTGGATTTTGTTTCATTGAACTTTAATTCTGCCTTAGAATAAAAACATTTGAATTGGCAGGAACTCCAAAAGAATTACAACGTTGTTCTTTTTACAAGTACAAAAAAAAAAAGAAAAAGAAAAATAATATACCCTGATCCTCTGTCCTCACTTCTGTAATATGCAATGTATAGCGCTTCACCCACAGTAGTTTTTGCATGGCATCAGGCCGCAGACATGATAGATTTCACGTCGCGTCACTGGGTCAGGATCGTCACGTTACAATGAGATTTGCAGCCAGCGATGCGCTTCAGTGACATCTAGTAGGGATAGCACCACGCGTGGCCCCGTCCTTGACCGACAGCCCCTCTATGCGCTGGGATCGGGCAAAGTGCAGTCAGATTCAGCGTCTTTGCAAATCCCTTATCTGGTTTACTTCGATCTTGATTTACAGATTGGCTCGTACTCCGCTCACACCCGATGCAACGATTTCCTGTAAGCATGCAAATCTTATTGCTCCCTCCGGCTGGCACACTGTCTGGTACGGGTCATGATTTATGGGAGGGATGTTGCTACGTCGGACCGAGAACAGTGGCCTGGTGTGAAGGTGGCGTTTCCCGCAACGCCGATCCTGCAGGAGAATTCTGAAGGCAGCCATGGATGTATTATCTACAGACGATGCAGTGTCTGGGATTAGAAAAAATTGATTTCCGATTCATAAACCATCACATTTCTCCATGTGTTGTGTCTGGCGGCGCACGCCACCAATTTATTTCGATGGAGCCGAGCTGCGATACCAGATACAACCTGTGGAGAGCGGTGGCACTGTTTTTTCATATCCTAGATAACCCCCTTTAACAGCAGCACCGCTCTAAGGGCAATCACTTTTAGACATGGACACGGCTGTATGCCAAAAGACAGGCTTTCTGGCCCAAGTCTGATGGGAGTAGTATATTTAGTCACAGACCATCTCGATTAGAGACCTCCTCGTCTTGTGTGGGCAGCCATACTCAGCCACTATTTGTTAGATGCAGACGGGTAACATCACCACAGAGAAAAGAAGGAAAAAAATAAAAATATGGCCAGACAGGAGAGCCTTTCCCAAAAGTAGCGCTTTTCGACAACTTCTAGCATGCTGGGAGTTGTAGTTCTATAGCCACTGGCCAGAAATCAATAAAGCGTGCATTACCAGCTCACAAGTACAAACAGTGGTCCTGTGGCTAAATATGGCTGCCTACACATACCAAGTATAAGAGCAAAGGAGTCCCTTAGCATAGAAGTCAGCAACCTCACGCACTCCAGTGGTTGTGAAACTACAACTCCCAGCATGCTACAGGAGTGTGCATGTTGAGAGTTGTAGCAGGAGGCTGCTCAATCCTGCTACAGCAAGTGCAATACGTTTGCCTTTGGTCTCATTTGAAAGTGCCAAATCTGAACCTTGTCCACGCGATGGGTTATACACACACACACACACGCCCGTCCTGTGGCCCTTTGGTATGACCCTCATATGTGCCATCTAGGAGCACATGAACAATGCCACCTGACGGCATCCACATTTCATGCTAAAAGGTGCAAGGTGACATGAACAAGTCCTGCATGTAGCAGACGGGTCCGCTGGTGGCAGGGTGAATGGGTTGTATCGTTCTACTCCATTCACATCCAGAGCTGTATTAAAAAAAAAAAAAAAACTGCATTCCTCTACACATTTGCACTGAGGCGGCAGGATCAGACATCTTGCTGCTGCCCCAGTGTTAGCACGGACCAGGATAGGCCTTGTTCAGTAGTCTGATGCAAGGGGGATTGGGTCAAACCTTCCATCTTGCAGGAGAGATGGGGGGAACATAACAGGATCTTAAAGGGATCAGCAAACGCCAGCTGTTCTGAAACTACAACTCCCAGAATCTTCCTTTTACTTCTATGGGAGTTGGAAAAACAGAAAAGTGTGCATGATGGGAGCTGTAGTGCCGAAGGTTGCCGATCCCTGGTCTGGAATAAAGAAAACATGGCTTCCTTCTAGAAATCGTGTCGCACCCAGTCCATGGGTTGGGCCTGTTGAAGTGAATTGGTTTAAACTGCAATACCACACACAACCTGAGGACAGGTGTGGCGCTGCTTTTTGAAGAAAGCGGCCTTGGTTTTTCTACTCCTGGACAATGCCTAGAACTAAGGCCGAGTTCACATCACCATTTATTTTTCTGTTTCCCTGATCCATCCGAACAGACCAGTAAGCGTCAGTTATGCAGATTTGGCGTTTCCATTTGAGATCAGTTACTTTAGACGGAAAAAAAATTAAAATAAATACTGCCTGCAGGACATTTTTTCCGTGTAAAATAACGGATCTCAGATGGAAATGGCTCAAACGGATTCGGAATGTGCATAACTAATACTCAGGATCCGTTTTTTCTTCTTTATTCTTCTGATGAACCAGAAAAACGGAAAATAATACGGTGATGTGAGCTCAGCCTAAGCCGTTAAAAGGCAGCATCTCCCTTCGTATAACATCCTGTGGTATTGTAAATGCAGCTCTGGATGTGACTAGAGAACAAAGAGAATTAACAAGTTGCTCAGCGGTATAAGGAAACACTACATGTAAATGGAGCGCTAAAGCAATTCCTTAAAGGGGTGTTCCCATCTCAAAGTGATTGTATGTTGCGAGGATATACTAGACATTTATGACTGGAGGGGGTCCAACCAATAAGTCCTGGGTTAACGCTGCGTCACTTTCCCTGCACATCGGCGCCATGCAGGAAACAGCAGCAACTCCCCCATTCACTTGAGAAGCGCGGCGCTTCTGTTCCCTCCGCAGCGAGTGTCCGGGGCGCCGCCGTGCACAGGAAAAACAGTGAAGGGGCTGCAGCACTGCACCTGGACGCTTTATGCTCAGGATCGGTTGGGGTACCGGTGGTCAGACCCCCCACCAAGCATAAAGGGATGACTGCTACCATTACCTGATATGATGGGAACAGCCCTTCAAGTTCTGGCTGAGAAAACCACATTGCAGACCGCGACGCGTGCCTTGGCCATCGGAATAAGTTACGGACGTGGGACGATGCTACTTTACAAATACTTCAGTTTTTTTGCCTAAACACAGTGAATTTTAACATTTTGTCTCAACCTTCAACAAAAAAAACTTTGCAGAGCAAAATGTCCATTTTCCCAGAAAAGAAATAAAAATAAAATCATAACAAAAAATCCCTATGACATCTTTGGATCCCTTTTTGCAGTATTCACAGACTGGGTGTTCCTGTGTATAACTTAAAACCCAATGACGATGGGTACAGTTTGGGGGGGGGGGGGGGGGTGACATGACGGCGGTTATCGCCCTCGGGTTTGGTCGTCACTGAGAGACTGAAGAGTTTCCGATCGGCTAAACCTTCACTCAAATCTAAAAAACGGGATTCCAAAGCAGAGGAAATCCTCAGCCTCCGACTACTACATCTTCACAAAAAGGGAAGCAAAAGCATTTACTACGATTAAAAGGGAACCCTGCTGCCTTGCAGAGGAGGAAGCCATGTTGTGCACAGAACCATCTTACAGTAGCCAGCGCTGACTTTATGAGCCGCGCAGAAGAGATTTAATCTTAAATTAATCTGTTTCCAGGTAGATCAATCTGTAGCTTCATTTAAAAGAGGTCGTGTGATAACTCCATGAAAGCTGGTGCCCAGTGTTCAGAAGGGTTGTCCAGGATTAGGAAAAACATGGCTGCTTTCTTCCAGCGCGTGCCTGGTACTACAGCTTCAATGGAGCCGAGCGCCAATACCACACACTAAACCCATGGGCAGATGTGACGTTTCTAGAAGAAAAGCCGCAGTCTTGTTCCCCAACCCTGAATGACCCCTTCAATGGTCCCTTATGCAAAAGCCAAAACGCCCAGTTGGGAGGGGGGGGGGGGGGGGGGTGTCACATTGACACAGAAGTTCATCAAGAGACCTCTGTGCATTGTCTATTAGGCTCCCCAAGTGCAACCATCAGAAGTTTAGACGCAGGTCTGGATGTGAATGGGGAAGCAACATAACAAAACCACCAAGAAGAGATGAAAAAGTGAAAAAGAAGGACAGAGGCGCGTGGTTCAAAGCGATGCAGAAAACCTAATTAAAGTGCCCGACACATGACTCCCGCCCCTGCACCATAAGCTAATTCTGTGCACAATGAGTTAAAAGTTCCAAAACTGGTAAAGTTTAACGTTGCGACACTTTCAAAATACGCATTTACTCTCTGCCTATAAAGAAGAAAAAAAAAAATAACTTTACATCTAATGGAAGCTTCAGGTAGAAGAAAGATGCGAGGTGGTCTCGTACAGACCATTAGACTCTGGGTACAAACTAGGATTTTGTTTTTACACCTATACAAAGCTCGGGGAGGGGGGGGGGGATCTCTTTGGCAGTGGGATAAACTCAATCTCACGACAATATAAAAAAAGTTTCCTTCGCCTAAGGAACTGAAGTAAGATTAGTCTCTTTGTCCAACTAAATGTGCTGCTATCTGGAGAAGGGGTGGAGGGGGTCACGCACCCTTTTACACAATATAAAAAAACAAAAAAATAGGACCCTTCAGGGCATCAGAGCTCAGAGATTGAACTATTCTCGCAGCAAGGAAACAGTACTTCGTAAAAATGCATCAGAATATTCATACCCAAATGACTTCAGTCTTCTACTGCAAAGAGATAATGCTGAACCAACTTAACGACTTTTTTTTCTCTGCCACCCGTCCTTTAGTGTTGCAGGGACCTCCGAATATAAAAATAATAAGGGGAAAAAAAAAAAAAAAAAAAAAAAAAAAAAAAAGGACAATTTCCGGCAGGGCCCCACTGCACTGAAGAAGCGCCGTAAAGCATCCGACCCCCACCTCCCCCAGTGCTGGTGACGAGATATACAGCAAGAAACGTCATTCTTCACCAAAGACTGAAAACAAGTTTTCCAGAGTGTGACCAAAAACTTAAAAAAAAAAAAACGCACACCCTCCGTTCTCGACTAGGCGGCCACCTTGTTGTCTTTCTGCAAAAGAAGAAAAATACTAATTAGGTTGTGGAATCCGTACATAGGTTTAATACATTGGCCCACATTTGCTGTCTAGACCGGCACCAGATTTATCACAGGGGCTCAGCTTGGATGATGAATGTGGTGCAGGGACGGACACTTTTCTCTCGCTCTACTAACTACTCCTTTTACACCAGAATTGTGGAACAAAATGGTGCATCTTAGGTCTGGCACCCTTTCCGGTGAAGCTGCATCCCTTTCCGATAAGCCTCGTCGCCCCTTTTTGAACAAGTCGAAAGTTGCGCCAGATTGCACCACATTTTAGGCACAGACACATTAGTGAATCTGAGCCATGGTCTATACACACACACCATCAAAAAGGGTCTTCAGATTTTAAACAGGGGGATGTCTGATAAGGCCAATCCTTTCCGTACACAGTTAGGGCATATGGACATCAGAGGGGACGCCCCATTTATGACCATGGGAGGCAGAGTGGAGAGCCGTTAAGCCATCAGACCAGGCACATTTGGCATTACACGGTCAGGTATTTAATACCACCACTCCTCTGTGGGTTTCTTTTTTATATGTTAAATTTTTTCAGATCTCGGACATGGATTACATTCTAGTCATTTTGGGCTAAAAGTCAGTTTTTCAATTCAATTGGTCTTCATAAAAAAAAATATATATATGTTTTCCCCCCATAAAGGGTTAACCTTTTGATTTGAGCCTTATCTGCCCTTATGTCTGACCTACTAACAGCTCTTAAAGGGAACCTGTCACCAGGATTTTGTGTATGGAGCTGAGGACATGGGTTGCTAGATGACCGCTAGCACATCTGTAATACCCAGTCCCCATAGCTCTGTGTGCTTTTATTGTGTAAAAAAAAACGATTTGATACATATGCAAATTAACCCGAGACGAGTCCTGTCCCTGAGATGAGTCCAGAGTGAAGGAACCCAGCACCGCCCCGCATCCTCAGAATCTCCTCCTTGCTCCCCAACGTCAGAAAGCTAGAGCGCCATAATCTCGCGATGCGTGAGCTAGCGCATGCGCAGTTCCTTCCTTGAGGCTAATGCCAGCACAGGGAAGGAACACTGATGACACTGCGCATGCGATAGCTCGCGCAGCGTGAGATTACGGCGCTCTAGCTTTCTGACGTCAGGGAGCAAGAAGAAGATTTTGAGGATGCGGGGCGGTGCTGGGCTCCTTCACGCTGGGCTCATCTCAGGGACACAGGACTCATCTCAGGTTAATTTGCATATGTATCAAATAGTTTTTTTTACACAAAAGCACACAGAGCTATGGGGACTGGATATTGCGGATGTGCTAGCGGCCATCTAGCAACCCATGTCCTCAGCTCTATACACAAAATCCTGGTGACAGGTTCCCTTAAGACACTTACTGGGGGAGATATATCAAGACTGGTGGATCCAGAAAGCAGAATCTTCTTAACAAATCAGGCGCATCTCCGCCCTGCCAGCTACAGGCTGGTGTAGACTTCAGCTATAACTGCCACCACTTTTTGGCGAAAGTTATGGTAAATGTGGCAGCTACGCAAGGCTATGCCCCCTTTTAATCAGTGCCGAAAGGCTAAAAAAGTTGAAAATTATGGTGCACACATACCGTGACCATAATGTGTGACTTTTTGACGCCACAATTGTGGCGTATATGTCTTGATAAATGTCCCTCAGTGTGTTCTAATCAGTAAGGCTACTTTCACACTGCCGTTTCTGGGTCCGTCTGTGAGATCAGTTTCAGGGCTCTCACAAGCGGCCCCAAACGGATCAGTTTAGCCCCAATGCATTCTGAATGGATAAGGATCCGTTCAGAATGCATCAGTTTGCCTCCGTTCCGCTCTGGAGGCTGCTTGCAGCGTTTTTGTGTCCGCATGGCCTTGCGGAGCCAAACGGATCCGTCCTGACTTACAATGTAAGTCAATGGGGACGGATCCATTTACATTGACACAATATGGTGCAATTGTAAACTGATCCGTCCCCCATTGACTTTCAGTGTAAGTCAGGACGGATCCGTTTGACTTACACTTAGACTGTTTTTTTACAGAGTTATGCAGACGGATCCGTTCTGAACGTATACCAGCGTTTGCATTTATAGGTGCGGATCCGTCTGTGCAGATACCTAAACGCAGGTGTGAAAGTAGCCTAAGAAAGAATTGAGCTATAATGAGCGTTTATAAGGTTGGGAGATCAAAGATAAGGAGCCGTCAGCCGAGAAACAGTATAAGCACAGAGCCTGGTACTAGAGAACCTCAGGACTCTACAGAAAATTTAAAAATGATCAATTGAAAAAAAAAATAAAAAATTAGTACAAAAAATGCCCCTGAAGGTTTCCATAGCCTTTAAAACATGTCAAGTCACTTACAGAAAGTATTTTTAGATTTAGGTACTTTCCATCTGTTTCCTCAAACCATCCAGAGGAAAATATGACAAGTTGTGATCTACAGACCATGACTTCTACACTCACAAAGCCTCGTGTGATTGGCAAGTACTAGATTCTGGCTCAGGTTACTGTTGTACAAAAGATTAAACCATTCCTCACCCTGTATTCATAGTCTGAAAATTCTCGTCCTCCACGTCCTCTGCTGAATCCACCACGATATCCTCGGGGAGCCCCAAAGTTGCTTCCTGGAGGGGGGCCTCTCCTTTCACCTCCACGGCCTCTGCCTCCACGGTAACCCATACCCCCTCCTACTCCACCGCCTCTACCTCGGTAACCCCCACGTCCTCTGTTTGAACGCAGAGGAAGTCCAAATGTCTCTGCGTTAAGCCTCCTTTCTTCTGCCCATGTTGATCTTCGGTCTCTAAAAAAAATAAAAAATAAAAACTCCTGTATTTTTGGTAGATTTTCCGCACATTTAAAATTGACAAAAGTGCACACAAAATTTTACTGCATATGAAACTTCATATATGCATAAGGGCGCATTCACACGACGATATCTTCAGCATTTTTTGCTGATCGGATGCGTACCCATTCATTTCAATGGGGCTGCAAATGATGCAGACAGCACACCGTGTCCACGACCCCGCAAAAAGAAATAGAACATGATCTATTCTTGTCCGTTTTGGGGCCCAAAATAGGCATTTGTTATATAGTGCGGGACCTGCGGAAGGGAAAAGGCCAGTTGCACACACACGACTCTGTTTTTTACGGATTTGAGAGTCGTGGACCGCAAAACGGATAAGGTCATGTGAAAATGCCCTTATTCTAAGCTGAAGAAAACCAACAACAGGACAAGGCAGTCATAGGAAAGGCAAACAACCCTCCGTTGCCCTCTCTGGAAGTCCATTAGCACAGAATTTGCTACCATAGGCCACTGCCAGAGAAACACCTAGCAGGCTACAGCCTTTCACATCAAAATCAGTTGCCAGCTGGATGGAGGTAGGACTCTCGTGCAGTGATAACATACAAGGAAACGATCAGTGCAATAGTCCTGTGAAATATTTTACTCCAAACTAAAGGTCACAACGCGCTTCGTACCGGTTATCATCACAGGAGATGTTGTCGAAGAAAGATTTGGTTTTGTCGTAGTAACAGCTCGTCGGCGCTTCCTCCTCCTCGGCGTTTCCTTCACTGTTCTGAGTGTCCACCCCAGAGTCTGCTTTATCTTCCCCATTCACTGGCTTCTCTGGTTTTTCTGTTTTTTCTGTTTTTTCTGGTTTGTCTGGTTTGTCGTCTGGAACAGCAGAAGCAGAATAATGAACATAAAGTCACTCGAATGATAGGTACAGACCTGATCACTTTTCTGACCAGTGGCAGAAATAGAACGGACAACATACCAAGATGGCAATATGAGGAGACCCTTCCTAATTAAGAGGTGAGGGACATTTTTATTCAATGTTCATTTGCTTCCTAAATGCAAAATGAAGCAACGTCCTGAACAGTTAGCATTCAAAAAAATACCCTGCATTTTGCTTCAGCCGAGTTTGCCCGAATCCTTCACCTAGCTGCTAAACATGACATGAACCCCTCGGAGTTCTGCTCCTGACTGACGAAGCTCTCTGCTCCCCCGTCCTTCTCTCGGTTGTAAAAGATAGCAGCAAGGATGGGGAGGATGTTGCACACAGCAGATTACAGTGTGGAAAGGAGGACAAAGGATCCAAGGATGACACCCAACGCAGCAGAGGCTGCAGACAGTGAGGAAAGCACACACTAGGTAGTTGGCGGGGGAGCAAAGGATGCGTACAAGTGTCCAGAAAAAGCAGAGCACACTCTACAAACTCAGTGTCTCCGTACGAAGGAGTAGAGAGCCCAAAACAGCTGTAGAAATGGGAAATCAGTACAGGGGTAAAGCTGTGCTGATATGTGACAGCTAGGGAAGGCAGCAGCAACCTGGACACACAGACCTCACATCCGGCATGTATTACTGGGAGGGACACATTCACATAAGAAAAGTATGAAATGAATATTGGAAGTCTGAAAATGAATTAAATAAGACTGCAGACAATATAGGTCAACTTTTTTTTACTCAAGGTAACCACTGAAACGTACAAGTAGTTTTGTCAAAGGTGTTTAACCCTCTAAAAGTTTTGGCTTAGCTCTGCTTGGGGTTTTGGAAAAGGATCTAACAGTTTAGCCTGAACAGAGCTTGGGCAGCAGGGCTGCTTTAAGCCTTCATATCTCGAGCTCTGTATTAGATAAAAAATATGGGTCTGGTTTTATTTAAGAGCCCAGAACTACATTAGGAGATATGTAGAATTTAAGTATGTAGTCACAGCAGCTGAAAGTGAAAGCAGGTTTCAGCTGCTTTCACTCCCAAACCAATTTCTAAAGGCTGTATCTCCCAAATGTAGAGGGGCTAATGTGCCTGAAACTTGTTTTAAAGCTTAGACTGGCAGCTTTCAAACAAGACCAGGCTCATATCTCTATCTTCTACAGAGCCAGAGATATTAAACTGGTTGTGCAGGAGTTTTTATATTAAGACCTCACAGGATAATTATCCCTTAAAGAATCTAATATATTAGCCCTAACACGCTTATGTTGTCAGAAAAAGAATGTTCTGGGCCTTGAAATGTAGAGACATATAAACAGGGGTTGTCCAGCCATTAATATTGTCAACCTATTGTCAGGATAGGTCATCAATCTCTGATTGGCAGGGGTCCGACTCCCGGCACCCCCGATCAACTGTTTGAAGAGGGTGCGGCGCTTCATGTGAGCGCCACTTCCTGTTCATCACCCTGAACTTCGTCTCAGCAGTGCAGTGCAACGATGAGTAAAGGCTCCATTCTAGTGAATGGAGTGAGCTCCTGCAGTTACACTACACTGCCGCTCCACAGGAGAAGAGGCGTAGTGTGAAGACCAGGAAGCAACGCCGCCTCCTCAACAAACAGCTGATCGCCGGTGGTGCCGGGTGTCAGACCCCGCCAATCTGATAATGATGACCTATCCTGAAAATTGGTCATCAATATTAACGGCTGGACAACCCCTTTAGATACTTAGTTTATAATGTTTGGACCCATGAAAGATCCTCTTTAAGGCTAAAATCGTGCAGCGGCTACATTTACTTCAGATCTACAATTTAAAAAGTTTAATTAAAAAGTTTCATTTTCATAAGGGTTTTTCTGTTTCATCAGATATATTCACAATTGCACCAGACAAGCTCACACTTACCCACCTTTTATTTTTAACTTATTGTGAAATTCCCTGTCGATTTCTTCTTTGTTGAACTGTGCATTAGCACTTTCAAAGTCAAAGTCTTTTTCAAACTTCATAGGGCCGTCTCTTCTTACACTATACCTTCCACGGCCCCCTCGGTGACCACCACGACCTCTCCTGGGCTGAGGTCCACCAAGAGCAGCTGGAAGGGAGAATTAAGAAATCCCAACACCATGGTGCAGATAAGTGTATACACATTACCTATAAGTGCCCGCTGATTCAGCATGTGCCTAAAGTTGAACGTAAAAGCCCCAAGTGTGTACGCTTCATCTAAATATTGGCTTCCTTATTACATGTAGACTTCTTAAAAAAAAAAAAAAAGAAAAAGATCCAATAAGTTGAGTATAAGGCTAGGCCAGGGATGGCCAACCTGCGGCTCTCCAGCTGCTGTAAAACTACAACTCCCACCATGCCCTGCTGTAGGCATTGTTGTAGTTTTGCTGGAGCGCCTCTGGTTGCCCATCCCTGGGCTAGACCTTTGTATTGCCATACTGAATACTGCTAAATGAATGAAGCTATATTATCTGCCATTCCTTCAAACCTACAACTACCATTAAAATAGGTATTCCCATCCTACAAAAGTGATGGCATGCTGCCAGAGTACATCACTTTATATGGGTGCATGGTGGCAGAGAGTGTTGGCACAATGTCCCACTAGGCTAGTCACTGAGAGACTTCCCTGACATCACAGATTCATAGAATGAAGGGGATACGTTACCATTCTATAGCTGAACCCCCTTCTAAGATTTCCCAGCACTGCAAGCTGCTGGCTGTGCAGGGACCTGCAGCCAGCCCAATTCACTTGTGAAGGGCATGCAGGACCACCTCAGTGCTGTGGGCCCTGCACTCTTCACAATCAATAGCTCCCAATGACGTCCAAGCTTTCTCACCTTGTCTCTTGTTGGGGTCGTGTCTGTCGTTCCTGAGCAGGTCTGTGTCAGGCCTTGAGGATTTGTGTGCATCAGCTGCAAAACGGAAAGGACATGAAGATCCAAGTACAACGGAGATGGCTGATCTCAGCAATCAATAGTCTCTTTTCTTACCTTTTCTTTGCTCTGAATTATCCAATGTCTTTTGGCTTAGGGATGGCAAAGCTCTAGAACTTAAAGGACTTCTTCTACCCACCGCCCCTGGTGCCTGGGCAATGGATGCAGTTTGGACACCTTGTTCTAGTGTTGGGCTCTTCCGCAAAGAATCTACCAAAGGGGTTGTTCGCCCTAGAGGAAGGTGGAGTTGTTATTCGGGATGTACAGTTTACCATAATTCAGGGGGGGGGGGGGGGGATGTACTACTGTGCTGCCCATAATTATTCATACCCCTGGCAAATTTTTACTTAGTTACTTTTATTCAACCAGCAAGTAATTTTTTGACGGGAAATGACATAGGTGTCTCCCAAAAGATAATAAGACGATGTACAAGAGGCATTATTGTGGGGGAAAAAAAAAACATTTCTCAGCTTTTATTTACATTTGAGCAAAAAGTGTCCAGTCCAAAATGATTCATACCCTTCTCAATAATCAATAGAAAAGCCTTCATTGGCTATTACAGCAATCAAACGCTTCCTATAATCGCGGACCAGCTTTTTGCAGGTCTCCACAGGTATTTTTGCCCATTCATCTTTAGCAATGAGCTCCAAATCTTCCAGGTTGGAGGGTCTTCTTGCCATCACCCTGATCTTTAGCTCCCTCCACAGATTCTCAATTGGATCCAAGTCTGGACTCTGGCTGGGCCACTCCAAAACGTTAATGTTGTTGTCTGCTAACCGTTTCTTCACCACTTTTGCTGTGTGTTTCGGGTCATTGTCATGTTGAAATGTCCACTGGTGTCCAAGGCCACGTTTCTCTGCAGACTGCCTGATGTGGTCGGTGAGAATCCTCATGTATTGCTCTTTTTTCATGGTGCCGTTTACTGTGATTAGGTTCCCTGGTCCATTGGCTGAAAAACACCCCAAAGCATTAGGTTCCCACCACCATGTTTGACAGTGGGGATGGTGTTCTTTGGGTTGAAGGCTTCTCCTTTTTTACGCCAAATGAAGGAAACCTAATTGTGACCAAACAATTAAATTTTTGTTTCATTTGACCATAACACAGAAGACCAGACGTCGTCTTCTTTGTCCAGATGAGCTTTTGCAAAGGCCAAGCGAGCTTTTGTGTGCCTTATCTGGAGAAGTGGCGTCCTCCTTGGTCTGCAGTGTCCGTTGGATTGTCTGCCTTGAGACATTGCCACCAGCAGAGCCCAGATTCCCCAGGATGGCCTTGGTGGTGATCCTTGGATTCTTTTTCACCTCTCTAACTATCCTCTTGGCCAGCACAGGTGTCACTTTTGGCTTTCGACCGCATCCTCTGAGATTTACCTCAGTGCGGAACATCTTATATTTTTTGCTCAAATGAAAATAGAAGCTGAGAAATGTTTTTTTTTTCCACAATAATGCCTCTTGTACATCGTCCTATTATCTTTTGGGAGACACCTATGTCATTTCCCGTCAAAAAATTACTTGCTGGTTGAATAAAAGTAACTAAGTAAAAATTTGCCAGGGGTATGAATAATTATGGGCAGCACTGTGTATCTCCTTATGGGGAGCGCCTTAAGAGCAGAGCTCCTCGAATTCTGGGAAGAGGGCATGCAAACGAGTTCTTAGCAAGCTCTGCCTCTAATGCCACAGTTGCATGCCCTATTCCCGATTACCATAAGAAACACAAAAGAACCTGTGCATTTTCCAAAAATTAAAAACACAAAATTAAACCAAACAGCTCATCATTCTGACTACAGCCTAGAAGTACGCACCATTACGGCAAAGGAATGCGAGAGAAGAGTCTCCCACAGCAGGAAGCATCGCTCGCTCTGCAGAACCTGGCACGTCCGTGCATAACAAGGATGGCAATGATTTCACACTCTAGATGAGCAGCTTATCGCATGGGGGTTCAGCAGAAGAGCATACAAGTAAAGGGACAAGCTGTATGCGTTACCTTGAGAGGACTGCATTTTTCTCGTTTCTTGATTAAATGAAGAGCCGTCACTGCTAGCCAGGGGTAGAGAAGCACCGGTTGTACCGCCAGCACCTACGGAGCTCAAAGAGTTTCCTGTTTCAGAAAAAAAAAAAAAAAAGGAACCTAAGAAAATTTATCCTCAGGATAGGCCATCAGTATCTGATTAGTGGGGGGCCCCCAACACCCTGCCGATCAGTTCTTCTGCACTAACTTTCCAGTGACGTGAATGGGGGCAGCTTCACGGTAAGCTCCATTCATTACAGAAATGGACTGAGAAGTGCAACGATGGAGCCGTTGTTACTGTAGAACAGCTGATCGGTGGGGGTGCTGGGTGTCGGACCCTAGCCCATCAGATATTGGGTAGGCTATCACCTGTCTGCAGTCCTATCGCTGCTCGATTCCCAGCAACTTTCAGTCCCCACAAGGATTCAGCAGTGATGTACTGTTCAAGCTGTGGCCTGTGACTGGTCACGCGACCAAGCAGCCTCACAGCCCTGTGGGGAACAAAAGCGGTTGAAAATGGAGCAGCAGCAAAACCATGGACAGGCGAGTGGGCATTTTAATGCAGGGGTGGGCGACCTGCAGCAGTCCAGCTGTTGTGAAACTATAACTCCCAACATGCATGCTTGCTTCAGTTGTCACATTGTAACAGGTATCAGATCGCCATTATCTAAGTTTAAACACATTGCATCTTCTGCTGATTCAGAGTTTCTTCCTGTAATATACTCCAGAGCTGTATTCATTCTGCTGGTGCAGTCACTGTGTACATACATTACATTACTTATCCTGTAGTGATCCTGAGTTACATCCTGTATTATACTCCAGAGCTGCACTCACTATTCTGCTGGGGGAGTCACTGTGTACATACATTACTTATCCTGTACTGATCCTGAGTTACATCCTGTATTATACTCCAGAGCTGCACTCACTATTCTGCTGGTGGAGTCAAAGCATTACCCATTTACACATGGTAGCTGGACAAAGCTTGTTCTGGGGATGGGTTGCATTTTGGGAAGTACACATACAGTAATGTGATGTGGGGAAAACGTACTACTCCCTGTATTACAGGAACTTTATTAACCTAAGCAATTTTAGACAAGCCTGTTGTCTGTTTCCAATAGCAACTAAGAGGCCTGTGAATGCAGCCTGGAAGTATCATCAGAAGTGACCAGAGCTTTCAGATTCCGGTCATTGATATCACATTGGTCGGGGTCTATCTAGAGAACAGATCATCAATATCTAAAAGTTGGACGATCCTGTCAACATTCTACAAAATGACAACTAGCCACTATCCAGCATTACCTTATTGAAGTCTGTAGTTTGATTCCAACGCTGTGCGATGTGCCGAAATTCATAAAAAAAGACGGCTAAATGCATAGGGAATTGCGGGGAAACGGCGCAGGCACAAGAATACGTTCAAGCATCCGGCATTGAGGGAATGGGAAATTCTATAAAGCACTAAAGGAGCAGGAAAGGGGGCGCACCGAGCGCGATTCGAAGCTAGAAAGCCACAGCTCCCTTGACTTCAAGACCAAAATTAACATAACGCGGGCAGTTGAATATAAGTCTTTTTTATGACTTGGCACATCAACAACAACTTTGGAATCAGAGCGGTTTAATATGCGTTTTCCGGGTGAAAGGTTCCGTTTAAACAGAACGGGATGTGCAAAGTTCTAAAGTGTCCTCCAAGGCACAGTATAGGGCAGTGCTGGCCAACCTACGGCCCTCCAGCTGTTGTAAAACTACAAGTCTCACCATGCCCTGCTGTAGGCTGATGTCCGTAGGCTGTCTGGGCATGCTGGGAGTTGTAGTGTTGCAACAGCTTGAGAGCCACAGGTTGGCCAGCCCTGGTATAGGGCAGTGATGGTGAACCTTTAAGAGACCGAGTGCCCAAACTGCCACCCAAACCCACTTACCGCAAAATGCCAACACGGCAATTTACCCTGAATACTACAGTCCAGTAGAATATATTTTCCCATGCATTTAGCTATAATTTCCTGCCATTCATCAGCGCACTGACTGTAGGCAGGATAAGGCCACTTTTTGCGTTCCGTACACGGAACCAGTCATTTCTATGGATCCGCAAAAAAAACAGAAGGTACTCCGTATGCCTTCTGTTTCCGTTCAAAGATAAAACATGTCCTATTATTGTCCGCATAACGGACAAGGATAGTACTGTTCTATTAGGGACTGGCTGTTCTGTTCCGCAAAAAACGGAATGCACACAAACGGACGTAAAATAGTGAAAAAGCCATAGTCGTGTGCAAGAGGCCTAAGTCGAAGGCATATTGGTACAGCATAGACTTTTTCCAGGGTGCAGGTGCCCACAGAGAGGGCTCTGAGAGCCACCACTGGCACCCGTGCCATAGGTTCGCCATCACTGCTATAGGGCATAACAATCTGATCAGTGGCAAGGGCCCGACCACTGGGACTCCCAATGATATTGAGAATGGGGCCCGTGTGCCTTGCGGCTCCATTCATATTTATGCCAGAAGCAGTCCCATACAGAATGAACGGAGAGGCAGCTGTCATGCGCCACCTGCCTGTCCGTTCGGAGGAACAGGACACCCGTTCTCGTGATCGGTGGGGGTCCCAGGGATCGGACCCTCACCGATCAGATAGTTATCCCCTATCCTGTGCACAACTCCTTTCTTAAGGGGAAGGAGCCTTCCAGTCTAAATAAGCTTACCGACTCCAACCGATCCAAACTGCTGGGCCACCAGAGGATTGGCGTTAAACTGGTTATATGCCGGCATCCTGCTGAACGGGGCGTAGGAGTTCACACCGCTCAACGACGCTGAAGTACTGGATCCTAGAGAGGACTGCAGAGAAACAAATCATCTTTAGGGTCGTCTGATGCTGGAAACGTGGGACTTAAAGGGGTTCTTCGAACTATTCTGAAAATCTTGCTGGGTGCTGACCTGTGGCGGCAGGAGCCCTCCACCGCACGGCGGCATGACAGCAGTATAAGCACCGAGCTTCCCTCCACAGGTCAGACCAAGCAAGATTTTCAAGATAGAACCCCCTTTAACATAAAAAATAAGGACTTAACCCCTTCCCAACCGCCTCATGTAAATTTACGTCGGCGGTTGGGTATTTAAAAATGGCGCCCACATTTTAAAACAGCAGGCAATGTGGACTCATGTATGCGATCGACGATAATGTCGAACGCATACATTAAAACCCCTCAGGCGCCATGGTCAAATGTGACGACAGCATCTGGGAGGTTAAAAGACTGGGAGCACGCACCTCCGGCCATGTCTCGGCTCCCTCCATCCTCCCCGGGGGAAGCTGGGAACGTGGCCGTGGTCACATTGAATGTAGTGTGCGGCAGCCTCGGTCCCCCTGAGCGATAAGAGGCTGGCGCACATTAGTTCCTGTGGCAGGGCTAGATAGGAACAGAGGACTTCATGGGTCAAAACTTTCTAAGAAAAGCCTTAGTTGCCCATAGCAACCAATCAGAGCTCACCTTTCATTTCCTTAAGTGTTCTAAGGTGAGCTCTGATTGGTTGCTATGAGCAAGAAGGTTTTCCTGTTAGTTTAGGTAAACGTGGCCCATAGTGTATGAGAGAAGCAATCTGATGACTGCGCGTTATAGTTCCCTATGGGTACTATTAAAAAGTGTAAAAAAATAAAATAAAATGGTGATGCAAAGAAAAAAGTTCTATGTTTTTTGCAGTATTAAAACGCAAAAAAACAAACAAACCAACATAAATAAAATAAAAAAACACACAGATGTATCGTAATCACACAGACCTGGAGAATGAGAGTCAGGGTACTTTCACACTAGCGTTTTTCTTTTCCGGCATTGAGTTCCGTCCTAGGGGCTCAATACCGGAAAAGAACTGATCAGTTTTATCCTAATGCATTCTGAATGGAGAGCGATCCGTTCAGGACGCATCAGTTCAGTCCCTCTTACATTTTTTGGACTGAGAGAACACCGCAGCATGCCGCAGTTTTATCTCTGACCAAAAATACTGATCACTTGCCGGATCCGGCATTTTTTTTCCATTGGAATGTATTAGTGCCGGATCCAGCATTAAAACTGCCGCATTGACGGATCCAGTCTTCCGGTCTGCGCATGCGCAGACCTTTAAAAATGTAAAAAAAATAAAAAATATAAATAAAAAAATACCAGATCCGGTTTTTCGTTCCGGGTGACACCGGAGAGACTGATCCAGTATTGCAATGCATTTGTGAGACGGATCCAGCAACGCAAGTGTGAAAGCAGGACCCTAACAGGTCAGTTTTACCACAAAGGAAACACATGAAACTGTGGTGGAATTGTGTTTTTTTATCATTCCAAATTTTTCCCCCGCTTCCGTCTACATTCCCGTAAGTTATACACGTGTATAACCGCAAGAGGTGCCATTAGAAAATACAACTTGTCCAACAAAAACACAACAACAAGCCCTCAAACTGAAAAATAAAAAAAAGTTATGGCTTTTGGAAAGCAGGGAGTGAAAAATGAACAAGCAGAAAATCGCCCAGTCTTCAAGGGGTTAACCTTGGTGCTACGTCTCCTTTGTAATGGGGTTGTCTGCTATATGACGCCCCATTTTAGGCACCCTATTAAGGGAGCGTCAGTCAGACGGGGGCCCCGCGAGCCTCTTGCTCTGAAGGTCCTAGACACTTCTCCCAAGAATAAAAAGGATGGGGCAGCTGAAAGCCAACATGCCCGACCTGGATCTCCCCCACCAGCTGCCCCGGCGGGTTCGCTGTGTGGCCGGCCTGACATCCGCGGGCAGAGGCCGTACCTGGACTATTGCAGGGTCTTGAGGCAAGGAGCACTGAGGTTTGGGGGGTTCACACACAGTGAGGTCCTTGATGTCGCTCCCCCGGAATATGATATATTCAAACACTTCATCTCGAGGAGGAACCGGCCGCTCGGTGGGTCGATCTTCTGTTCCAAAGGACCGCACTGCCGAGAAGGAAGAGAAAGAAAAAGAAAAATCCATGAGACACCGCCATGACGGATTGTGGGGCGCTGCACACGTCCACGCCGGCTGGCCATGGAGAATACGCGGCTGTCGCTTTAAATCTGTGCACCATCCTATTACTGCTCTCCATGAGTAAACTACTGCGCTGTAGTGTAAAGCATGGTGGAGAGGGGCAGCAGCAATCTAAGCCTGTGAGGAAATAGGAGGTGGGTTTCAGACTACCACCAACTGCTATTATGGGGGCACTGTACCGGAAGGGGGGCGTACACTGTACCGCGGGGGTGGGAAAAGGGAGCACTGTACCAGAAAGGGGGAGGCTTACACTGTACCGTGGGGGGGAGGGGGCACTGTACCGGATAAGGGGGGGGGGGTGTACACTGTACCGGAGGGGTGGGGAAAGGGGGCACTGTACCAGAAAGGGGGGGCTTACACTGTACCACGGGGGTGGGCAAAGGGAGCACTGTACCAGGGGGGAGAGGGGTCTCTGTACACTGTACCAGATAAGGGGGGACTGTACCAGAAGGGGGGCGTACACTGTACCACGGGGGTGGGGAAAGAGGGCACTGTACCGGATAAGGGGGGACTGTACCAGATATGGGGGGCGTACACTGTACCGCAGGGGAAGGGGTCTCTGTACACTGTACCGCGGGGGTGGGGAAAGGGGGCACTGTACATTGTACCAGAAGGGGGCCGTACACTGTACCGCGGGGGTGGGGTCGTCCATACACTGTGTATATGAGGGAGCCCGGTACACTATGTATACGGGGGTCGGGTACATGACGGGCCCCCCACGTCCGGCCTCCTCAGCCCCGGTTCCCGCCCTCGCCCTCCCCGCGGGAGGCGCAGTCGGAGCCCGGTACCTTTGGCCAAGGCCACGGTGGAGTTCTCGGTGTCGATGGTGTACAGGATGCCCTCATACCGGATCTCCGCCTTGGAGATGAGGCTGATCTTGCTGCCGATGTACGGCGTCCCGCCGCTCATGGTGACTCTCCCGCCGGATGGATGCGGATTGTTGGCGCCCGGGGGGGTTGAAGATTCTTCCGCTTATTCCTTCCTGCGTTCTCCGGACAAGGGCCTAAACTAACATGGCGGCCGCCGCTAGGGACGCTGGGAGCTGCCGCGCTGACTTCTCGCGAGAGCCGGCTGGTTGGCGGGCGTGAAACCGCGGACTGCCTGCCAGCCAGCCTTAAAGTGACAGTGCCGTAAATGACTCGCAAAGCAGAGTGACAGTGTGGAAGAGCGAGCTACCGTGTGAGCGGTGACAAGAGGCACCAGATACTTATTCTTACGGTGACATAGCAGCCGTTTGCTTATCATATCCTTTTTTAAAACATAGCTCTCTCTGCATCCCAAAAGAAGGTTGTCAGAAAACTTAAATTTCCAGGCTTCTTCGTGTTAATCCTTCATGTTTATCCAGAAATTTAACCCTGCAGTTTCCATATTGCTTCATAACAAACAAACAAAAACAAAACAAAAAAAAAAAAGCCCTTCGGGACAATCCAGGCACCAGAGGAGGTTATCAGTAGTCAGATCTGCCTGGAAAACCGGAGAGAAGTGAACATATTTTAATTTCGCTTACTTTTCTGTTTAATTTTGCAGTAAAGAAAAATAAAATCCAGTGGATCCCTTGGAAACCGTCAACAGGCTGCCGTCGGTGGATCTTACGGTGAAGAATTGAAAAAGAACGCTGATCAAAATTAGGCCTCTTGCACACGACCGTATGGATTTTTCAGTATTTTGTGGTCCGCAAAAAACAGATCCGCAAAAAATACGGATGACGTCCATGTGCATTCTATTTTTAGCGGAACGGAACAGCCGGGCCCTAGTAGAATAGTCCTATCCTTGTCCGTTATGCAGACAATAATAGGACATGTTCTATCTTTGAACGGAAATACGGAAACGGAAGGCATACGGAGTACCTTCCGTTTTTTTTGCGGATCCATTAAAATGAATGGTTCCGTACACGGACCGTATACGCAATGCAAAAAACTGAACGGAAAAAAAAAACGTTCGTGTGCATAAGGCCTTCGAGAACGCTTTCAGATACCTGCAAGTTCTTGGTGTTAGGACTCTTTCACACTCTTTCCGTTTACGCTCCGTTTTTTGTGTTCCATATACGGAACTATTCATTTCAATGGTTTTGCAAAAAAGCTGAATGTACTCTGTATGCTTTCCGTTTTTCCGTTCCCTTCAAAGATAGAACATGTCCTATTATTGCCTGCAAATCATGTTCCATGGCTCCATTCAAGTCAATGGGTCCGCAAAAAAAAAAAAAAAAACGGAACACATACGGAAATGCATCCAAATGTCTTCTGTATCTGTTCCGTTTTTGCGGAACCATCTATTGAAAATGTTATGCCCAGCCCAATTTTTTCTATGTAATTACTGTATATGGCATACGGAAAAATAGAACAGAAACAGAAACAAAATACGGAACAACGGATCTGTAAAAAACGGACCGCAAAACACTGAAAAAGCCATACACTCGTATGAAAGAGGCCTTAATCTGGCAACTGGTGCTAATTTCCTTAATGATCTGACAAATCCTATTTAACTGGAAGCCTAAGGACTCGTTCACACGATTGTATGGCTTTTTCAGTGTTTTGCGGGCCGTTTTTAACGGATCCGTTTTTTTGTCTCAATAGTGTTTCCGGTTCCATTTTTCCATATGGCATATACAGTATACAGTAATTACATTGAAAAAATTGGGATGGGCATAACATTTTCAATAGATTGTTCCGCAAAAACGGAATGGATACGGAAGACATACAGAGTACATTCCCTATGTGTTCCGTTTTTTGTTTTTTTTTCGGACCTATTGACTTGAATGGAGCCACGGAACGTGATTTGCGGGCAATAATAGGACATGTTCTATCTTTGAACAGAAATACGGAAACGGAATGCATGCGGAGTACATTCCTTTTTTTTTTTTTTTGCGGAACCATTGAAATGAATGGTTCCGTATACGGAACTCAAAAAACGTTCGTGTGAACGAGCCCTAACTTTCCAGTTTTCACTGACTTTGCAAACATGGTGTGCCGTTCCAAAGTGACTGAAACCCTCTGGCAGCAGGTTGTCCAGATGAAGGCCAAAGGGGTGACCCTATCCGCCATAGCAAGAGAAGTTAGTCGTTCCAAGTCTGAGATTTTTTGAATAATGCATCTTTACAACATCACAAACAGTGATGGTCAGTTCGCAGTGTTCGCCAGCGAACACATGCGGGCTGCCATCTTTAGTAAGGTAGACTCACAAGTCCGGCGATGCACAGGTAAGCCCTTACCTGTGCCTCTGCCGGGAGCCGGTCTGAAATCAAATGCAGTCACCGGGAGCAGGCAGTTCCGAGGACAGCCCAATGAAAGCCCCCGGCGGCTGTTCTCGGGACTGCCTGCTCCCGGTGACCGCATTTGATTTCAGACCGGCTCCCGGTAGAGGCCCAGGTAAGGGCTTACCTGTGCATCGCCGGACAGGTGAGTCTACCTTACTAAAGATGGCAGCCCGCATGTGTTCGCTGGCGAACTGACCATCACTGATCACAAACTCATTCAAGTCCCCCAAGAAGGCTGGTTGCCCTCGAAAGACAAATGCAAGAGAGGACGGGATAATGCGGAGAATCTCCATGGGTCATCGTCTCAACACTGCAGCTGGGATTGCTCGCGGGTTCAGCACTGACCGGGGTAAGGATCTGTCCCGCCATACAGGGTCTCCACGCTTAAGAGCATTCGGACTGAAAGCCCACCCTGCAGGGACCAAACCTCTCATTAGCAGAAAGAATCAAAAGGCTAGGCTCACCTTAGCTGAGGAGCATCTTGTGTGGACAGAGGAGAAGTGGACAGGGGAGAAGTGGGCAGGGGAGAAGTGGACAAAGGAGAAGTGGACAGGGGAGAAGTGGACAGGGGAGAAGTGGACAGGGGAGAAGTGGACAGGGGAGAAGTGGACAGGGGAGAAGTGGACAGGGGAGAAGTGGACAAAGGAGAAGTGGACAGGGGAGAAGTGGACAGGGGAGAAGTGGACAGGGGAGAAGTGGACAGGGGAGAAGTGGACAGAGGAGAAGTGGACAGGGGAGAAGTGGACAGGGGAGAAGTGGACAAAGGAGAAGTGGACAGGGGAGAAGTGGACAGGGGAGAAGTGGACAGGGGAGAAGTGGACAGAGGAGAAGTGGACAGAGGAGAAGTGGACAGAGGAGAAGTGGACAAAGGAGAAGTGCTCCAGAGCTCATTGTAGTGATGAAAGCAAGTTTAATGTATTTGGGTCTGATGGGAAACATTATGTTCGTCGACAAACTGGGGAAAGACTGAACCCAAAGTGTGTAAA
The DNA here is from genome assembly GCF_905171765.1 of Bufo bufo. NCBI lineage: Eukaryota > Metazoa > Chordata > Amphibia > Anura > Bufonidae > Bufo > Bufo bufo. The sequence goes on along the minus strand of NC_053398.1, from coordinate 139,524,212 downwards.
GAAGTCAGTGAAAGGTGGAGGAGGAAGCGCCATGGTTTGGCCTCATGCACACGACCGTTGTGTGTTTTGCGGATCCGCAAAACACGGATGGCGTCCGTGTGCGTTCCACCATTGGCGGAATGGCACAGACAGCCATTGATATAACTGCCTATTCTTGTCCGCAAAACTGACAAGAATAGGACAGGTTATATTTTTTTTACGGACCAACGGATGCGGACAGCACACACAGTGCTGTCCGCATCTTTTGCGCCCCCATTGAAGTGAATGGGTCCGCATCCGAGCCGCAAAAACTGCGGACCAAAACAACGGCTGTGTGCATGAGGCCTTTGGGGAATGTTTTCTGCAGCAGGAGTTGAACCTCTCATACAGCTACATGGCAGAGTGAATGCAAGGGTGGATCAGAACCTTCTGCAACAACACCTGGTTCCTTCCTTGGGTTCATCACTCAATCAGCCAGGACAATGCCCCCTGTCACACAGCAAAACGGGTAAAGAAGTTCCTAGAAACCATGAAATGGCCGCCCCGAGTCCTGATCTAAACCCAATAGCAAAACTCGGGAAAATCCTTGGTGACAACGTTATGATCAAGAAACCCACAACAGTCACAGAACTGGAAGAAGCGTGGAGCAAAATCCCACCGGAGCCGTGTGAGAGACGAGTGATGTCCGGTGGCCGCAGATGTGCCGAAGTCATTCAAAGCCAAGGGCCTGTGCACGTCTGGTGACTGGTGTAACCTGCAGACAATGTAGTCAGAATCTCTCTCTGTGCTGCAGTCATTGCTCTTCTCTAATTATCATCATCAGGTTTTTTGAAAAATAAAGGTTTTATGTTGATATACTTTGGTTATTTTGGAAAACACTGTTCTAATGGCAGGGTGCACCCCTTACAAAAAATCCTTCAAATGATGATCAATGTAGATTAACTTATTTCTGAAAAAATCAAGTGTTCGTAAATTGTTCTCTAATTTTGATCGCCAGTGTAATATATATATATATATAGTTAGAATTATTATAATTTATTTTTATGATTTTTACTTTTCAAAGTTTGTTTCTTTTGTCTACAAACTAATCTCAATAAAATTACAATAAAATAATAAAGATGAGCTTGCTGCATTTCAGCTACAAAACATCTCAAGTCAGATAGGAATAATGCAATACTTGTAATTACTTGTAATTCCCACATCTGTCCACTAGAGGTCCACCACACATCTATTATGTGGTATAAGTGACATACGTATAGTATACGTGTACATGACCACAGCTACGGAAAATGCATATGTCATCAATCAAAGGGATATTAAAATAGACAGAAGTCCTGCTTCTTACATGCCATTTAGTAGAAACAAGCCCATGGTCGCCTGCCCGGGAGCAATTTCCATACAGAATTAGTGGATCCGCAATACACTGGCACCATTCCGTGTGCATTCCGCATCACGGATGCAGACCCATTCACTTTAATGGGTCCGGAGATGCGGAACGGAACCCTACGGAAGCACTATGGAGTGCTTCCGTGGGATTTCATCCCGTACTTCCGTTCCACAAAAAGATAGAACATGTCCTATCTTTTTGCGGAACGGGCGGATCGCGGACCCATTAAAGTGAATGGGTCCGCGATCTGCTGCAGCTGCCCCACGGTCGGTGTTCGTGCATTGCGGGCCGCAGCACGGCCACGGGGCGCAGAAGGCCTTAAAGGAATATACTCCGCAAAAAAAGTGGTCTGCAACTGCAGTTTATAACCCTAAAATCATACTCTCTCCCAATTCATGCTAACCAGGGGTCCGGAAGGCTGAGATCTGGGGATCCCTATGGTGGGATTCTGCTTTAAAGGGGTTCCGCCTTCGTAGACAATCGCTAGGATATGCCCCCATTTTCTGATCAGTGCGGGTCCCACCTCTAGGACCTGCACCTACACGGAGAATGGAGCAGTAAATGTAATGGGGGGGGGGGGGGCACTGATCATGCACAGCCTCCCTCCATTCATTCCTATGGGGCCCACTGAATATAGCCAAGCATTGGCCCCCATAGAAATGAATGGGAACAGGGGCCGCGCATGTGCGGTGCGCTCCTATTCACTTGTATGGGAGCAGCGTTTGGTGGTGACCGGACCCCGGGAAACCTTGAAAACATTTCACTAGTTGTCCGACTAGCTTTCTGAATTAGAATGACTTGTACAAGGAATCTCCGGCATAAAATAAGTATTTCATGCCGGAGATTCCCTGTACAAGTCATTGTAATTGAGAAAGTCAGTCCAGTTGCTCTGACTTATTACTACTGATAACCCTTTAAAGCGTTATTTACATAAGGCTCAACTATCCCTTTAATTGTAGTCGTTCTTGAATGTTTGCGTGTTTTAGTCCAGTCCAGTATTGACACCGTTACTTTAATATCTTCTCCAGGAGTCTTCAAGATAGGTCATCAATACCTGATTGGTGGGGGTCTGAGTCTGACACCCGACACCCTGCTGATCAGCTTTTTGAGGAAGTCATGATGCTCTGGTGAGAGCTGCATCTTCCTCTCAGCTCACCAACCACAGCGCTGTCCATTGTACAGTGGCTGTACTTGGTATTGCAGCTTAGGCCCATTCTCTTGAATAGGGCTGTGCTGCGCCTAGGCCATGTGACCGATGAACGTGATGTCAGTGGCCTAGGAAAAGGCTCAAGGAGCGCTGCGGTCTCTTGCTACAGCTGATCAGTAGAAGTCTGGAAGTTGTAACCCCCCACCCTTCCCACACGATCTGATATTGATTACCTATCCTGAAGATAGGCCATTAATATAAAAATCCCGGAGAACCCCTTTAACGGGGCTCCGCTAAACCAAAGGTGGTCCGTTGCCTGTAAAGCAAGCTGCTGAGGCACACTTGTGTGAATACCGTCCGTACTTCTGTAGATTATCAGCATCCCGCTGAAGGATACAGTCACCTGGCAGATAACAGAGAGCAATAGATTTGATTTAAAGGGGTTGTCCCACAAAAAATATTCTTCAGTTTTCAAACCCGCACCTGGATCTGAATTCTTTTGTAATTGCATGTAATTAAAAATTTAGCATAGCCGCTGAGTTATTCAATAAAAGGTATCTGTATAGCGCCACCTGCAGTTTTTTTGTTTTGTTTATTTCTTTGTCCCGCTCACTGAGAAGGCCGCACATGCTCAGTTTCTTCCTTCAACTGTCTCCTGAGCTATGATAGGGAGAGCTGAGACACGCCCCCTGAGCTGTGATAGGGAGAGCTGAGACACGCCTCCTGAGCTGTGATAGGGAGAGCTGAGACACGCCTCCTGAGCTGTGATAGGGAGAGCTGAGACACGCCTCCTGAGCTGTGATAGGGAGAGCATAGACACGCCCCTCCCAGCTGCAGCAGAATGACACGCCCCCTTAGCTGCAGCAGACTCCCCTTGAGCTTTCAGCTCAATATAAATCCAGCAGAGCAATGAATGGGGAGATCTCTGGATCCATGTGAGGTACAGGGCTGGTTCTAGCTTTGTTAGAAAGCGGTTTTCATGTGCTATATGATGTCAGATTTTTTACATTAGTCATAGGAGAACCACTTTAACCAAAAGCACATGGATGTGAGATTAACTTTCCTGCCTCTTGATGCTGTCATTCATCTGCATTCAACACCTCGGACCCAAAAAGACCCAAAGTGAATACTCCTGAAGCAGCATCTCCCTCCCCTCCCCTCCTCACCAATGCATCAAGACGCACTGTCCTGCGGCTGGTAGGACGGCAGCGCTTACAGAGCGGTTGCGTCATGACAAATATTGTGTTTTGCCGCTGCGAACGATTGCTTTTAGCGGCGTCTTCTATAGATCTTAATATTCATCCTGATAACTGATCAAAGCCGAACGATGCTTTTACGCTAAAACAAGCGGCTGTTTAGCATGCTGCGCGCGGAGCAGGCGGCGAGATGCGAATTGTCTGCGAGCAAGAGTATAATTGACAGAGGTTCTCGTCTCTCAGAACCACAATGTATCTGCAGCCTGTCAGACAGGGAGGGCCTGTCACTTAAACTGCCTCTTGTATCTTCTCCTGCGCTGCGGGGCACGCGCTGCGTCCCTCCCAGGCATGATTAAAGCCAGAAAAGCTCCATCCTCCATAATTTAATTCATCCCAGTCATCTAGATTTAGACAAATTGATATTGGCCCAAGACCATAGCGATGTAAGTAAACTCTTCTCCCAGGGATGACGGGAGACGCGGGAACGTTCTCTCTCTCTCTCTCGCCGTTTATTAACTTCTTTTTTTCGTGAGATGTTCATCTTCAGAGATTCATTGCCGAGTGAACAGATATTCGACTATTGGGAGAGGGCGGAGCGTTTAGGATTTGGCCTCAGGGCGATGGATAAAGTCGCAACAACAAAACAATGGAAACGATCATTAGGATATTTTTTTAAAACGTTTTTTCTTTCCGTCAGAGACACATGACCTTATCCGTTTTGCGGTCCATGTGCCGTACGCATTTTACTTGCCAACCTATGGTTTTCAATGGGTCCGTGGTCTGCATTTTAAGGACATAGTCTACCTTTCTGCGGATCAGACGTACAGAAAGCGCATGGTTGATCCGCAAAAAGACTGAATATGTTCTATAATTGTCTTCATAATGCAGACCACGGACCCATAGAAGTCAATGGGTCTGCAAAAAATGCAGATGCAATATGATGGCCTCCATATTTTGCAGAACGCAAAACGGATAAGGTTGTGTGCATAGGGCCTTATATGGAGAGGCTATTGCTATACAGCAGGCATCCTCAAACTGCGGCCTTCCAGCTGTTGCAAAACTACAACTCCCAGCATGCCCGAACAGCGTACAGGTATCAGCCTACAGCAGGGAATTGTGGGAGTTGTAGTTTTACAACAGCTGGAGGGCCGCAGTTTGAGGATGCCTGCTATACAGCATTATAATTAAAGGGGTCGTCCACTTCTTTTATATTGATGGCCTATCCTATCAGTTTTCTGGGAGTCCGATACCCCGCACCTCTGCCAGTCTGCTGAGCTCTGGCTCTGAAAATACACAGCTCCATCCATTGTGTAGTGTACTTGCAGTACCCTGGAACAGCGTACCTGCAAAAAGGGCTATTGTTATTATGTTAACTATTCTAATCTAATGTTCTGATTTACTGCATTGATGGTTGTGTATGGATGGGTCAGGGTTAACAGTCCTGACTCTGCCCCTTCTAGGATACTAGGAGATGGACTTAGGTCTGCCCCTAGTTTAGTGAATTTGAGAAAGAGAGAGAGAAACTGTATGTGCTCACTCCCGAAGATAGGTCATCAATGAAAAAGTACTGGGTAACCCCTTTAAGGAGGGAGGGGTGTGCCAATCAGAGCTTTAGGCTGGAGCTACACGGTGACTTTGGATGGGACTAGCTGTGTAGCAGTGCAGCCGCACAAGACAATCATAGTGAATGGGTGGCACGACTCGCACAAGTTTTCTTGGCTACTACTCTTTTTTGGCAATTCTGGGGTCAAGCCAACCTGGAATTCATTCTGGGACCCTATTGGCTTCCATTGTGTTGCATTGCTGAACTGCTACAAAGCGATCTCTGGCTGTGCGACACTTATTGCTTTATATATATGGCTATATATGTCATGTCTGATCAGCGCGGGTCTGACACTGAGAACCCATGCTGATCAGCTGTTCTAAATAAGCTCCAATACTGGACGTAGGCATTTTTTTCCGCTGTGGAATTGCCGGTGGAAAATATACAGTAGCAGCAAAGTGGATGAAATTTTAACACCTCATCCGTAAGCTTGCAGAACCCATGTATATTTAGGTCAATTTATGTGGCCGATTTAACCGTTCTCTTAGGGTACATTCAGCTGGTGTGGTTTGATCATCCTTTTTTATTTATTTATTTTTTACAAAAATCACTGCGTGAAAACCCAAGTTTGCAGCTTTCCTCACCTGACTGTGTTTTCTTACTATGATCTCCTCTGAAGCCCTAGTAAGTCCCGTTCACATGGCATGGATTTTTTTATGGTGGAAATTCGCAGCGCGCAGATTAGCCGCTTTGTAATTCAGTGAAGCTAAACCAGGGGTTTTCTTTGCTGATCCTGCGGCCATAATGAACATGATGTAGATTTTAAAACCGGCATTGCATTTGTTACTCTGCGCTGACTTCCTCCGGAGCATGTAAATACCTCATTGATTGGCATTACCAGCAGAAGTCCAGCAGATTTGCTCAGGATTTAGGTGCAGAATCTGCACCTTAAAGGCTATGTACATCTTTGGGGCCAATTTTTTATTTATTATTATTTTTATTGCATTGAACTCATTTTCAATTGGTCTTTGTTAAAAATGCTGAGCCCCTTTCTCTGTACAGCCTTGAGATTCTCTAGTAACATATGTAACGCCCCAGAGTGGCATTACCACTTCTGCACCTCACTACCATCTCTATTTATGTAACTGTTCAAGTGTGATTCACACGGAGTACCTTCCGTTTTTTTTTGCGGGCCCATTAAAAATAATGGTTCCGTATACGGTCCACAAAAAAAACAACAGAACGGACACGGAAAGAAAATACGTTTGTGTGCATGAACCCTAAAGAGGAAACTGAGTTTCAAAACCAGCCTGTGAACACAGCAGAGCCAGAGAGCAACAGATGTAGCAGAGAGAAGTTTGCCTGCCACAGTTTTAATGCCAAAGCCTGCTGGAAACCAAGAAAAAGCCTGTAAATCATTTGGAGAAAAGTTTATTCAAGTAAAGCTGTTATCAACTTCATCACAAGGTCTGGACTCAATTTATTCTTCATCCCCTACTACTACTACTACCCCCTTTTTCTGCTTTCGGAAGGCCATGCCTGGGGTTTCAGCGTATCCAGGTAGGAGCACCGTAACACATGCAACACCATTAAGGTAACATTTAGGCCACCCTACACCACTCTGGCGTTCCTACACCTGGGTACCATCTACTATCATATCACTAAAAGGGGCCCTGTGCCCTTGTTGCTGCACTGCAACTGGCGTCACAACAAACATGTACTTTAAGGGACCCCAATTAGTGCGTCCGACGACTGTACATGCTCTGAATTTCCACTCTGTTCTGTCAGGCAGCTCAGCTGACGGCTCCTTTTCTCTGAACTCTGACCTTATAAACACTCAGCTCAGTTCTATCTTACTGATAAGAATGTGGCTTAAATAAGTGATTATGACCTTTTTTTGAATCAGATCTTTTTTATTTATTTGACAAAGATATCACATATTATTTGATAAATACATGCCATATGTAACATATGCATAATAAATCATGACATTCTTCAAGATAAATCATCATGACTTATACTGCAATACATTATCACAATCTTTTAATAAAAAGACATGTATAAATTCCTAGAAACCCACCTCTCCTCCTAGCAACTATCCCCCTCCCCCCAACCCCTATTCACTCCGGCGACAAATCGCCCCCTTGTGCTTTACAGCATAATCGCACTGTTTGACATCCAGTCGCCCCATAGTTTGTCAAACTTTTAAGAAAAATAGCTTTTTCATTTATCAACATATTATGAACATTGGTCCTAAACTCCCCCAATGTCAGAGGGCCCGTGTCACGGATGAAGTTAGCATATAGCTGGAACATATAAATAAACGAGCGACTGGCTTGATCCCAAACTAAGGAGCTTATAGGTGAGCCCTATAAAACCCTAAGAGCTCTCCCTGACTGCTATGCACATGCAAGGGTCTGTATGGTAGACGATTGCATGCCCGCGTACCTAATACTGTGTGACACCTGAAAACCCTATAATAGTGAGGGGACGCGACCACCGGCTCCCTGCACTTAATACGGACGGAGTCAGGGTCACCTAGAATCAAGCCAGCAAGGAAACACAATAAAGTAAAAGACTTATCTGTACAAACAGCAGAAGCAGCCTCCAGCAGTGAACACATCATCCAGGAAGTAGTATAAACCGAAAAGTGAGGCAGTATGGGAGGGATTATAAAGGAAGACGATTAGTCAAAATAAGTGACACCTGGCAGAAGGAAAGGAGATGAGAAAGTGAAACCAAAACAAAGAACATCATACAAGAGGTAGAGAAAAACGTCTGCCAGATCTTCTCACAGAACTGGCGGTGACAGCCCGCTTGTATCCAATGCAAGACTATCAGTTTTCTAGCCACGTACAGCAGTCTTCCCACTGCCACTTTCCTGCAAACGTCTGTCCCTAGCTCAGATACATATTTTGGGGTCTCTATCTATTCTTACTGACATTTTGTTTTGTATTATCTCTAAAATACCTTCCCAGTATCCATCTATACCCTAACATTTCCACAACATATGAGACAAATCCGCTGGCTCAAAAGAACACCTTGGGCATTTTGCATCAGTTCTGACTCCAATCCTCAGAAATATTGGTGTTTTATACACCTTGTGTATAATAAAGAGTTGAAATAAAATTAACAGCAGCCTTGATTATCGATGCTTGGGTACATTTATTGGTGTTAATTTCACATGCAACAGTATTAACGTTTCGGCAAACAAATGCCTTCGTCAGATACTAACGTTTCGGCAAACAAATGCCTTCGTCAGATACTAACGTTTCGGCAAACAAATGCCTTCGTCAGATACTAACGTTTCGGCAAACAAATGCCTTCGTCAGATACTAACGTTTCGGCAAACAAATGCCTTCGTCAGATACTAACGTTTCGGCAAACAAATGCCTTCGTCAGATACTATGCCGCAGGGAGAAAGAAGGAACAAAGTGAACAGACGCAGATGAGGTATGCATGTACTGTGCATGCTTAGCCGGAAGTGGCGCCGCTTCCGGCTAAGCATGCACAGTACATGCATACCTCATCTGTATCTGTTCACTTTGTTCCTTCTTTCTCCCTGCGGCATAGTATCTGACGAAGGCATTTGTTTGCCGAAACGTTAGTATCTGACAAAGGCATTTGTTTGCCGAAACGTTATTAATACTGTCGCATGTGAAATTAACACCAATAAATGTACCCAAGCATCGATAATCAAGGCTGCTGTTAATTTTATTGCATCTATTGGAGTGGAACCCTACAGTCAGCCTCTATACAGAGTGCGCTGAATACAGATTTAATAATAAAGAGTTGAGACAACTTTCCCTGTTCACTCAGTGAGGACAGCGGAATCGCCTCCAAAATGTCCTCCCACTGATCTTGAGAGATCTCTTCCACATCATTTTCCCACTTTTTCATCCAGGCCAACGGATAAGAATCCAGGAACTTTTCCAATAGTAGGGTATACAGCCTAGAAATTAACCCTCTCCCCCTCCCCCCCCCCCCCCCCCCCCTGAGAGAATCAATTTTTGGACTTCCTCTAATTTAGAGATGTTGGTACCTTTTTTAATCGTAGTGTCATACGCATGACGAATTTGGAGGTATTGGTAGAAGCGCGTACGCGGGATCTGATATCTTTCCTGCAAATCCGTAAAGGATCTAAATATACCGTTGTGTAATAGATCTCTTATTCTAAGGATCCCTTTATTCTCCCAAATCTGAGTACCTGACAGAGGAATAAATTCAGGGAGAGGGAGCCGTATATTATTCCAAATCGGAGAAACCTCACTAACTCCCCCAATTCCCCTTAACTTTTTAATCTTGTCCCATACTTTGGAAATAAGCCCTATCAAAGGTGAATTTAGCTCCAAGTTTTGTAACCCTGCCCCCTCCAAAAACCACATTAAGTCCCTCTTACCTATTTGGTGCAGTAAAATCTGGCTAGACATATCCGCCACCCTATAATTCAACCATCCCTTAAGATGCTGACGCTGTGCTGCAAGATAATAAATCCATGGGTTTGGTACCGCCAATCCCCCCTTTGTTTTAGGGTGCTGCAATGTCTCCAATTTGATTATGGGTTGACCTCCTCTCCATATTAGATCTCTAAATATCACATTCATTTTATCAAATCTGTCCATAGGCAACCAGACCGAGGCATTGTGAAGTATGTACAACAACTGCGGCATCATTATCATCTTGAGGAGGTTTACTCTGCCCACTACAGAAAGAAATAGTTAGCACCATGCCTTGACCTTCAATCTGAATCTCGACAGCAGAGGAGACAGGTTAAGCTCCTAAAATTCTGTACTCCAGGGCGAAATATGAGTTCCTAAATATTAAATTTTCCCCAATATGGAATATTATTAGCACGGACCGTGGCAGACACCTCCTGACCATCAATAGGCATCAGCGCCGACTTCTGCCAATTTATAGTGAGTCCAGACTTGTCTATAAGTAGAATAGTGGTGGCTAAGAAGGCCGTCGTATCCCCCAAGAACAAAAGAGTATCATTCATATACAGCGCATTTTTATTATGTATCCGACCATATTAAAAACCCTTTATATCTGGCGATTTACGCACTGCTGCTGCTAACAGTTTTATGGCTTTAGCAAATAGCAGCGGCGAAAGTGGGCAGCCCTGCCTAGTTCCTCTAGCCAACTGAATGTAGTTGGACATCCCCCCATTAGCCCTTATTCTTGCCTTCGGGTTGGAGTATAAAACCTGCACCCACCTAATAATCCGAGGCCCAAATCCTATACATTTCAGCGTTCCCCAGAGATATCCCCACTCTACACTGTCAAAGGCCTTGGCAGCATCAAGTGACAGAATAGCTCTATCCCCACAATTATCAGCCGGAATTTGCAGACTAGTATATACTCTGTGAATGTTAATTGCCGTGGACTTCTGAGGCATGAAACCTGTTTGGTCAGAATGGACTACACTGAGAACCACCCTAGCCAAACGTTTTACCAAGACCTTTGCCAGTAGTTTAACGTCCGCCGTTAGAAGGGATATAGGTCTATATGAGTCAGGCATCCTCTTATCCTTTCCTTCCTTAGGTATTACCACTATAAGAGCCTCCTGCATTGACGCCGGTAAGGAACCCACCTCTAACGAGTAGTGGAAAACTTTCAATAATTCCGGTAATAACACTCCTTGGAAGTGCTTATATACTTCCATTGGAAGACCATCCGAACCTAGGGCTTTATCATTGACCATGTCTTTCAGGGCCTCTTCCAATTCCTCCAGCACCAAGGGTTCCTCTAAGCTCTCCCCATCTCCCTCCGATAATGGTGACAAACCTGCTTCCTCAAGGAATTGTAATAACTCTTCCTCCGAACTAGAGGTCTTAGTAGAATATAGAGAAGAGTAGAATGCCTCAAGTATATCTAGTATATCCCTGGTGTCGGTACATATTCTCCCCTGAGTGTCCATCAATTCGGTTATATAGGTTGTCCCTTGCTGGGCCCTCGAGACAACCGATAACATGTGTCCCACTTTTTCTCCTTCTGCAAACAATTTTTGTTTATAAAATAAACTCTTCCTATCTGCTGCCTGTAGTAGATGACATCTCAACTGTTCCTGTGTCGCTCTCAATACTCTACTAGTAACCAGGGAAGGTGCTACACCATAGGTTCTCTCCGCCTCCACTACTGCCTTATGAGCCCTGACATCCGCTTCCTTAGACCTGTTTTTATGTAGACTTATAGCTTTAATCAATGAACCCCTCAGGTAAGCTTTCATTGCCTCCCAAACAGTATGCGGAGACGCCGTACCTGTGTTAAACCTAAAATATTCCTTAATGGATTCCGTTATACCTGACAGGTCACCCAAAATTTGCAGCCACATTGCATTGTACTTTCACAATTTCGGCCCCGGTCTGGCCCCCCCGAACCCCATCTCCACCATCATTAGGGAGTGATCCGATAATGCTCTAGGCATGTATGCAGAGGAGTGTATATACGGCAGCATGACATCATCCACTAGCGCCAGATCTATTTGAGACAGGGTTTGATATGTCGAGGAGCAACAAGAGTATTTACGTTCTGTAGGGTTGCGCACCCTCCATATATCAAACTGTCCTACCTGTTTCATGATATTACGTAACACTGAGCTTCCCTGAGAGCCCCCCGACCCCTCCACTCTACATCTATCCAGCCGATCATCTGGTGTGCAATTATAATCTCCATTGAAGACCCATGGTAACCCTGGGTAATCCGCCAAAAAGGTGAGTATCGTTCTCAAAGGTGTCGATGCAAACGGCAGGGGAATATATATTGCCACCAGTATCAATTGAATACCCTAAATTTTACATAGTATACATATAAACCTTCCTTCCTCATCCAAGAATTCTTTAATACATTCAAACCTAATATCTTTATACACTAGTATACTTACTCCCCTGGAATGTGAAGAGAATACAGTATAAGCCGCATAGCCCACCCGTGACTTACTTAACCACTGTAATGTATTCTTAGTTAAATGCGTCTCCTGCAAACAAAATATAGCTGGCTGAAATCTTGCTAGGTAATTAAAAATGCTATGACGCGGGGGCGTGGCTTCGACATGGCGGCGTGAGGAGCGTTCCCTGAGAGCTCCGTGACTGCCCGCAACAGACTGGGCAAAGGGAGCACTTCGCTAACTCCATTCCGGGCCATGACCAGGGGCAAGAGGTCCAGGAGCCAGCCTGCCGTCCCCTCAGGTCAGACGATCGGCCGGTTCCTCCGCTCTGGACCCGCTTACCCGCCTGCCGCAGAGTCGCCTAAGATGGCGGACGTTCTGCCGGAGCTGTGGCCTACTGCACAGCTGGCGCACAGTGATCGCACCCCTGGAAACGTCACCCCGGGAGGACATCTCACCTCAGGCCCAGCTGCACACTACCAGGGGGCCCAGGCTCTAAGGCAGGGACCCACTCCAGCACGCAGCCATCTATAATGGCAGGACTTTGCCCCCCAGCCGTGCAGGTACCGCTTTCCCTACAAGCAGTGCCCGATACACCATCACTCAGCCAAAGTATGCCAGCCATCTTCTCCCCCATACCGCAACCATCAGGGGGCAGACTGTGCGATCCACCACCTCCACCTACTCTGGACCGCACATTATCAGAACTATGGGGGATGGTGAGAGCTCTACCCACCAGAGCTGATTTGGAGACCCAAGTGGCCCGCATAGAAGCTAATCAAGCCCAGGCCGTGCAGGCCACAGTGCAAGCTATTGCTGAGCGGGTTTCGACCCTTGAACAGCAATTTGCGACATCCTCGTCTAAACTGGCCTCTCTCTTAGATGTATTGTCCTCGCATACTTCTTATATGAAGGACTTCTCACTCCACCTAGACGACGTGGAAAACAGGGGTCGCCGTAACAATCTCAAAGTTCGGAACTTGCCTGAATCAGTCACTGGCGACCGCTTGTACAACACAGTGGTGTCGATCTTTAATACCATCCTGGACCGACCCCTACACAGTGAGATTGAACTGGACAGGGTCCATAGGGCCATGGGCCCGTGATCTCGGGAACTCAAATAGACCACGCAATGTCATTTGCCGGGTCCATTTTTACAGAATAAAAGAGGACATTCTACGCAAAGCTTGGGAGAAAAAAGAAATACTCTTTGAGGGTTCTTCGGTACTGGTCCTCCCTGATGTCTCCCGACTGACCCTATACATGAGACGGCTCGTCCGGCCACTTTTGGAGGCCGTTAAGCAGGCAGGCGCAACATATCGCTGGGGCCACCCGTTCCACATCATTGTGAGAAAATTGGGCGGCCAATCCCTCTCTGTTAGATCTCCAGAGGACTTACCAGAGGCCTTTGCATTTCTGGGCATCCCGCCCATCTCAGTTCCGGATTGGACTGTCCTTCCCATGCTCCAAGCTCGGACCTTTTCTGGGGACCCTTCTGGAAGACCTCAACACCACCTGCCACCACGCACGACGAGTGATCACCTTCATGATACCTGGAACCGCCGCCGACATCTTTCACCGGTGAGCGCCTCTCGCACTCCACCCCGTTGATGGTCCTGAATTGTCAGCCAATTGGTCTCTGTCAAAATGGAGTCCAGCAACGTACCCAGTTGGACCCGTCTCTGGGTTGCCATTGGTTACCTAAATGTCCCTTTCCGTCTGGATGCCTCGTTGCTCGGTTCTGACCGTCCTGGCTCTCCTGCCAGTAGCGAGGCTGACGGTTGTGTACCTCTATGATGATCCGTTTGCTTCCTCTCATTTCTTTTCTACCTGTCTGGAACATGGGCAACTCACGGTTGCTCCTTTTTATGTTTCTTTGTTGCACTTCCGCTGTCAGTTGTTTCACTTCCCCCACTAGGGTACCGTGTATTCGGCCACTTCTGGCTGATTTTCCGGAGTGGACAATACACAGTTTATTAGCGATATTGCTACCAACCAGATTTCTCTAATTCCCAGTTTCCTATAACCTTCCCTTCCCCCCTCTCTCCTTTCCACCTCCTTTCATCCAACTCCAACCTACTGTCTATCTCTTTGCTTCCTAACAGGTCTTAAAACTACAATTTGCTTATTGTGAACATGTCTGACATACTGTTGGTTTCTCTTAACGTACAGGGACTGAACATCTCTAAAAACTATCCTCCCTCCTCAGACTCCTATGGAAGAAGCGTGCACACATGGCGTTCATCCAGGAAACGCACTTTCGCTCAGACGCTATTCAATCGCTTACCAACCGCCGGTTTCCATATGTGTATCACAGTACCTCCCCTGACTCTAAGACGAAGGGAGTCTCTATCTTGATCTCCGGAGCCATCCCCTGGGAATTGGCTGAGGTCCGTACTGGTGGAGCAGGACGTTACCTCTTCGTGAAAGGTACTTTAGCGGGTAGAAAGATCACACTAGCCTCACTTTACGCACCCAACTCGGGACAGACGACATTTTTGGATGAGACTCTCACAGATCTGGAAGGGTTTACATGCCGCAGACATTACTATGAACACGGGAATAAACCGGGTAGGACTTTGGCTCGGGCACTACGCAAATCGAGATTAAGCTCCCCCTACCCCTTTCTGATTGATAACTCAGGCAACCGGGTTACTTTGCCTTCGAAATAAGCCGAAACTTTCAGGCAATATTACCACTCACTTTACAACATTGACTCTTTCCGCACTGATTCAGAGGGCCACACGGCCGCCATACAAACTTATCTCTCCACCTCTGGCATGCCTCGCCTCCCTCCCGGCACTGGATTCACCATTAACTGAATCCGAATTAGCTCTAGCCATCAAAGACTCACGCAGAGGCGCCCCCGGCCCTGACGGCTTGCCCTTGTCGTACTATATGACGTTCAATGACCTACTAGCTCCACAACTCCTAACTGCCTTTAACAGTTTTGACTGTCTACGGAACCTCCCACCAGACACCCTCAGGGCACATATCTCAGTTCTACCCAAAGAAGGGAAAGACCTGTCGCAATGCCAGAGCTACCGTCCGATCTCATTAATTAACGTTGATCTTAAATTATTCTCCAAGATTTTGGCTACCCGCATGATCCCCTATTCACAACACCTCATACATTTGGACCAGATGGGGTTCATGCCCATGAGAGAAGCCAGAGATAATACCACTAGAGCTATCAACTTGATATACCACGCAGTGTCAACTAAACTTCCCATGCTTTTACTTTCAACAGACGCTAACAAAGCATTTGACAGGGTGAACTGACGTTTTATGTTCGAAACATTGAAATATATAGGCCTAGGAGAGACCATGATGACACGAATACACAACTTATACTCAAATCCCTCTGCCTCGGTTAAAGTGAATGGTCAGTTTTCTACCAGCTTTCCCATTACCAATGGGACCAGGCAGGGGTGTCCCCTTTCCCCTCTAATATTCATTCTATGCCTGGAACCATTACTGGGACATATTAGAGCAAATCCTCATATCTCGGGCGTACGCCTCAGGGGAACCCACCACAAAGTTGCCGCCTACGCGGACGACCTGCTCTTCTTTCTCTCAAACCCTAGAATTTCGATTCTGAGCCCATTACAAGTTCTGAAAACTTATGCCCACTTGTCGAATTATAAAATCAACCTCCAGAAATCTGAAGCTCTCAATGTCACACTCCCTACCACCACAGTTGGCGACCTATCGGCAGGGCCGGACTGGACTGCCGGGATACCGGGAAATTTTCCGTTAGGCCGGCAGGCCTGAGTGCTGCAAGGCCGCGGCCCTGGTGACAAGTGGGGGCGGCCGGCGGCAGGGCACAGCAGGAGATGAGCGCTTCCATTGTGGAAGCGCTCATCTCCATAGTCATCTGTATCGCCGTCTTTAGGACGGTGATACAGATGAATATGCTACGGCAGGGGAGGGAGAGGTGTGTCCCCTCCTGTTCCTCTGATAGGCTGCCAGCACTAGGCCGGCAGCCTATCAGAGTCCGGTGCAGGCGGCACGATGACGTCATCGCGCCGGCTGAGCCATATAGCGAGGGACACAGGCCGGAAGAGGCCTGCATCGCATCGCTGGAGGTAAGTATAAGTGTTTATTTTTATTTTTTATATAGGTACAATACTGGAACATAATGGGGGGGGGGCTACTGGAACATGATAAGGGGTGGCTACTGGCACATAAGGATGACTACTGGCACATAAGGGGGGCTACTGGCACATGATGGGGCGGCTACTGGCACATAATAAGGGGGCTACTGGCAAATAAGGGGGGCTGCTGGCACATGGGGGGCTATTGCCACATGATAAGGGGGCTACTGGCACATAAGGGGGGCTACTGGCACATGATAAGGGGCGGCTACTGGCACATAAGGGGGCTACTGGAACATGATAAGGGAGGCTACTGGCACATGATAAGGGGGGTTACTGGCACATAAGGGGGGCTGCTGGCACATGGGGGGGCTTTTGGCACATGATAAGGGGCGGCTACTGGCACATAAGGACGACTACTGGCACATAAGGGGGGCTACTGGCACATGATGGGGGGCTACTGGAACATAAAGATGATTACTGGCCCATAAGGGGGCTACTGGCACATTATGGGGGCTGCTGACACGTGGGGGGGTTATTGGCACATGATATGGGGGCTCCTGGCACATAAGGGGGGCTACTGGCACATAAGGGGGGCTGCTGGCACATGGGGGGGGCTATTGGCACATGATAAGGGGGCTACTGGCACATAAGGGGCTACTGGCACATAAAGGGGGCTACTGGCACATGATAAAGGGCGGCTACTGGCACATAAGGGGGCTACTGGCACATAAGGGGGGCTACTGGCACATGAGGGCGGCTACTGGCACATAAGGGGGACTAATGGCACATAAGGGGGACTACTGGCACATAAGGGGGACTACTGGCAGATAATAAGGGGGGCTACTGGCACATGATGGGGGGGGGACTCTGCTACTGGTGCAGTACGCCAGTCCTGCAGGGTGAGCGAATGTGAGGTCACAGGGGTAGTTAACAAACCGAGGGTTGCTCTTGGTACTCACAGTTTTTATTTACCCTGGGCAGGCGTACAGCAGTGATGGAGAGGTTGGCACATGGATCCGCTGGGGCACTCTCTGTGTATAGGGACCAGGCCAGGTGGTAGGTGAGGTGCCCTGGGTGTTGTAGGTTTAGTGTGCCTGTGGCAAGATCCCTTAAAGTTCGTGACGCCAGTGCCGGTAACGGTGGCACACCGATTAGTTGTAGGAATAATTGAGGTAAACAAAGTTGCAGTGAACCAGAACTTCTTTTTACTGAACAGTCCAACTATATACAGTCTTCAGTTAGTTCCATATGTATAATGTTGAATACAGGCAGGCTTAATGCAAATGGCAGGCAAAGTCTTTGCAAGATACACAGGCACACTGGCTTCTGACTACACTCCCTCTCTCTGGTCTGGACCTGACTATATATACTAGGGGGTTCCCTAGCTCCCTCTACTGCCTAGGAGGAGGAACTACACCCCTAACAGGCCTGGTACACAGGAAATAACATAAAATTATACATTACAATGCAATATAAAATACCATAACTATGTTCCACAGAAGGTGGAGAACAACGTGACCCAATTGACCCTTGAGTAGTGCCCACCCTTACGTAGTGGGACACTACATACCCCGCTACTTTGAGGTTACCCGACCTCGGCGCAACATAGGGGGCCCGCCCAGCTGGACACTGTGACCTGAAAGACAAAAATGCAAAGCAGGCATATACAACAAACACTACATTTGCAAAGAAAATATCAGGCAGCTCCGCTGCCAAAGGAACAAGTGCGGTGAAAAGGGGCGTCATTCTCTTCACAGGATAATACAGGGAACAGGGGCGCTGACCTGGTTCAGCGTATCAGGAATAACCAGGATAGTCCATAATAATAAAATATGATAGTCCCATAAAACAGCATCTCAGAGGCCCACATGCATTGTGGTCATCTCTGGGCACAGTTAAGATTGCACAAAAAAGTCAGAGCACAGAACTCTACATTTCAGGGATACTTTCCCCTGGCAAGTCCTGGTAGATAAAAGTGGTGCTGTAATATCCCTATTCAACCTGAAATGGGGTTAAAAAGGGTAAGGTGCAAAACAACAGGCACATACTTAGAATGGCACTTAAAGGGAACCTGTCACCGGGATTTCTTGCATAATGCTGAGGACATGGGTTGCTAGATGGCCGCTTGCACATCCGCAATACCCAGTCCCCATAGCTCTGTGTGCTTTTATTGTGTAAAAAAACCGATTTTATACATATGCAAATTAACCTGAGATGAGTCCTGTACGTGAGATGAGTCAGGGACAGAAATCATCTCAGGTTAATTTGCATATGTATCAAATCAGGTTTTTTTACACAATAAAAGCACACAGAGCTATGGGGACTGGGTATTGCGGATGTGCTAGCGGCCATCTAGCAACCCATGTCCTCAGCTCTGTACCCAAAATCCCGGTGACAGGTTCCCTTTAAAGCAGGCAGGATGTCCTGAAAAACAAACATGGCATAAGAGCTATTAGTATTCTCAGTGGCTTTTCAACTACCACTGGGCCGTAGGTAACTGGCAACAGCTCGTTTGGCCAAAACATAAGACTCCTGTCCTGAAACAGTTAAATTTACTGGAAGGGTCCCTCAGCAATCATGGCCTAGCAGGCCTACTTACAGGTATGTATCCAGTTCGTACTGACCGTCAGACGTGGTGCATCCTGGTTCTGCTCTGAGTCTTGGCCTGTGTGGATTAATACTTGGCTGGGCCCACAAAATGGTATTAGCAGGCAACTGTAGAATAAATTAGCCTGTCACTGATATAGGCTCCGCAAGCCTGGGGGTTAACGCTGCAGGAGGCTCCATGGGTCGCTGGCTTTATTTGACGGACCCGACTCCTGGTGTAACAGAGTTTCTCGGGCACGGTGATGGTAGTTGCTGAGCTAGTGACAACGGGATCTTTCACTGCAGGCCCAGGGACATCAGAGTTCTTGGGTGGATCGCTATTGTCCGGTGGTATGGGTGCCACTCTGGACGCAGCAAGTTGGCGCAGGCCATGAAGATGGATCTTTAGCCTGGCGATCTGGTCCTCCAGTCTCTCAGGTGATGCTCCGCTGCAGGGATCCGGTACTGTCGCAGCAGGTTCAGGTGCGGAGTTACAACTCTTCCTACGCCGCAGGGCATCAAGGGTCTCATGGAATTTCTGCATATTTTCCATCTCCGCTTGTGTCTTCTCCCTGCGGGGCAACTCAGGTGAGGGATAGGGACTCATCCATTTCTCTAGCACAGTAGGCTGCCAGAAGATATTGGGGCCGATGAAGGAACCCCTCTCCTGGTACGTATTGCGAGCAGGCTCTACAGGACTCTCTTGCTCGCATTCTGGACTGGTGGGCTCTTCAGGCTCTTCCCAATCCTCTGGTCCCGACTTGGGATGGGTTATGGCCATGGCATACGGACCCCTCAGGCCCTCGGCGGGGGTAAACTCCACCTCTTCTCCTTCGCGGAGGTTATGCAAATGTTCGGGTAGGTAACTTCGTTTTACAGACCTCCAATTCACAAAAAAGTCTCGGCCTGTGGAGAAGTCCTTGATGAACCCGAAACCCTGGCTTTTATCAAACTCCACCACCACTCCCATCCTTCTCTCCAGGTGGGGCTGAGTTTTCGAGTGGCGCTCGTATACAGTCTTCGCAAGCTCCTCGAAATAGATTTTTTTCTCAGTGGTTTTTCGTATTGCCGCGGCGCATATGTTGGCCATCAGCAAAAGCCATTGCGCACTAGGCTGGGCAAATCCACCCTGCGAGCCAGGGCTCGGGCTGCGACCGCTGTGGGAAGCAAGGTGGCCTCTCCGGTCCCGGAGTATAGGCGGGTGGTGCTTCTCCCTCCTCGATCATTGCAGGCTCTGCAGTCCTGACGGTAGGTGAAGCCCTTCGGTTAGAGTAATCCTCTCTCTCCAACATGCTCGATCCTTCTCTGGTGGATGACAGGGCAGCTCTCTGTACTTCACACAAGACCTCCCACTTCTCCGGGAGGCCGCCCCCTAGGTACTCCAACATGGGGGAGGCGGAGTCCATCTTGGCAGACATGCAAATTAGATGATAAGGCGGTGGCGCGAACATACAGTCCTTCCCGCTCTTTCAGCAGAAGGTGCCAAATTCTTTCCGCCAACAAAATACAGCGATGGCGCAGCAATAATTCCAGTCAGCTTAAGCGGCCATCTTTAAGCATAAGGCTGTCAATTCCCTGACAGCAAGTGGTGACTCAAAAAGCAGCAAACAGTCCACAATATACAGTTTTTTCACACCGCGATTGTCCACAGTTCTTTGGCCCAACAATTTTCAAATAAACAGATAGGGCATTTATCACTTAATAGGCAATTATGGCACACAGTTAAGATTCCACTATGGCATCTAATGTACTTTTTAGTAGTTAATGATTGTATATAATTAGTTAGATTATAATCAAATATCCACATGACAGGTTCCCTTTAAGAGCTTAGTCGTATGTGTCATATTCTTGAATTGAAACATCTTCCTGTCCCCTCATCTTTACAGGCCAGAATTGCACTAACCCCACAAAAAAGGTCTCCCCTATAACCCTGCCGTAGTGAACCCCCTCCCTCCCCCCCTTCCCAATTCCCAACCTGAAAATATAGATTCTAATCCTGAAAGCGTAACAACTAAACATCCCTCTCCGAGGGCACTTCCAGGCAAAACTGCCCACCATTTTAACTAGCATTCTCAGCTCTGCGGTTCCTGTTATATGCGAGCTTCACTAACTGTGTTCAGCTCTCACTTCTGCTTCATAAGAACTGGAAACATACTTAAAGAACAAAAAGTCCGAAACGTGGACCTAACCCTTTTTGAGATGTCCTCCTGTATTTTTGTGACTTAAATCCTGAAGGAACATTTCTGACAGTAGAAAAATTTGATAACTTGCGGCCTCTTCAGGGCTTCCTGCCGAACGACGTAGGTGCTTCCTCTCCAGTCCCTACTGCTCAGGTGTCCTTGTTCTGTTCTTTCAGCTGACTTTCATGACGATCCAGCCAGTTTGCCGCCTCTTCTGGATCCTCAAAGAATCTGGCTAGTCCCATGGCCATCCACTCTCAGCTTGGCCAAAAACAACATAGAGTATTGGACCTGCAAGTTTCTAAGTCTACTTTTAACATCCAGGGAACTCATCCGTCTCTTCTGGACTTCAGCGGAGTAATCCGGAAAGATGGAAATCCTTACTCCATTTATGGCCAGATCATCATGCTCCCGAGAATGTCTTATTATGGTATCTCTATCTTTATCTTTAAAGTGCAGTATTTTAGCAATGATGGGCCTCGGTGGTCTACCATGAGGTAGAGGTCTTGTGGGCACCCGGTGGGCTCTTTCCACAGCACATAACGGGGGCAGTCCTTTATCCTGAAATTTTTGATGTATCCACTTTTCTATATATTCTGTGGCATTCTCCCCTTCTGTTTTTTCGGGTACCCCGACGATTCTTATATTGTTGCGGTGATATCTTTTTTTCAAAGTCATCCGCCTTGGCGAATAGGGCAGCCATATCCCTCGCAGTTGATTTAGCCACCATTTTGAGAAGCCGCACATCATCCTCTATTGCTGACACTCTTTTTTCCACTTCTGAAGTTCTCTCAGTGATTTTGTGCATATCATTTCTTATTAGGGAAATGTCTTCCCTCAGACTGCCCATCTGAAGGTGAAGGGCTTTAAGGGTTGTGTTGCAGCTAGCTACTGCCTTCATAATATCTTTAAGAGTCGGCTCTTGTTTACTGGGGTTAGGAGAGTCAGCTTTCCCCTGTGTCTGCCCTTTTTGCTCAGGGAACTGGTGTACTTTGTTAGCTTCTTCCTCCTCATCCGAGGAACGATCCTCATCTTCAGAAGAGGACACGGTCTCAGCTGCTTTACTTTGTGACCAGTCCCTTACCTTCTCCGACTCTCTGGTGAATCTGCTAAGGCGCGCTGCTGCGCTCCGGCTCACTCCCTCAAGCTGCTTCTCCTCCTCCTCCGCTGCGGCGCCGTTTTGGCCGCACTCTGCTCTGTCCGAGCGCCCGCTGCTCTTCACTTTCTTGGGCATCTTGAACTTTCCGGAGGTGTTTAAGAGGACTCCTCACTCCCTCTGACCTCTTTCAGTGCGTCCACGTCTGGCCAACTGCATAGAACAGGATAATGGCAGGAGCGCACAGAGACGTGTCTCACACCATGCTATGGTAGCCCCCCCCCCCTTGATTATGACCTTTTAGTAATTTAGAGATAAGGTTTATGACTGGCACAAAGTGAAAGTACAATTCACACAGCTAGACAAACAGTTAAACTTTCATGACATAACGTCTCAAATTTTTAAAAAAAAATAAAGACCAATTGAAGAATTGATTTTTAGCTCAAAAAAAATAATGCCCCCAAAGGTTTACATAGCCTTTAAAGGGGTTGTCTGGTGGAATTAAATAACACTCAGAGTGGGTGAAAAATAAATAAAAGAAGCATTACTCACTGATCCACGTCCCCCCGCCACTGCTGGCATTGTGATGGTTACCAGTCCCCGCTGCTATCCACTCCCAGAAAATACCTTCTTAGCCAAGTCACCTATGCAGCCATTGATTAGCTGAGCTGGCATCTCTGGCCATGGACCAGGAGGTGAAGAGCAGCGGGGATCGGTAAGCATCACAATGGCAGCGGTGGAGGGATCTGTGAGGTGAGTAACGCTTCTTTTATTTGTTTTTTACCCAGATTACCAGTCAGATATAGCTGTAGATAAAATGGATATAGACTGAGATAACAGATTAGGTACAAGCACTTGTGTTTTACACACGGTGTCGTATTTTTTATAGGAAGGGGTTAGAGCGGAGACGCGTTTTTATGAACGCACTGGAAAGTTTTGTTTGTGATGCCAGACTTGGGTCATTAAATTGTGCTTGGGGGTAGAGGGAAGGAAGCTCTTTTCATCGCTCGTCAGCCCCGAGCTCCCCTGAATCCGGGACTGACAGATGAACGAAACTGTTCTGATCTGTGCGCGGCAATGTTTTCTAGGTGCCCGGCATTCATGTGCTGCAGTCAAAACTGATCTTTAATCTGAATGTATGTATTGTCTGTCCATAGGCCTTTGCCTGTTGTGGTACAACAAGTCTCAGCACAAACAGAACCAAGATGCCAACCAGCCATGAAAACACTGACTCCGGTATTCTGCTCAAGCTTGACAACTTACAAAAAGATCTAGAGCTGAATACATCTATAAGGTTTGGGTCACTCAGCAGTGCAGAGTATTTCAGCAGAAGAGTGTGCCGATTTTGGAGAAGGCCTTTTGACTTATGAAAAAATTTATGGAAAAATTAATTTAAGTCGGGCTCCAACAGGAACAGTACATATGGAAAAGCAGCAGCATAGCTGAGTGGGGGTTGGGGGCAACCGGGGTGCGTGCTGTGGGTGCTAGGAAAAGGAATCGAACCTTTACCCTGGGGAGAATCATGGAGACAGGTAAGGGTTCACGCACACGACTGTATGTATTTTGCAGTCTGCAAAAAACGGATCCGCAAAAAATACGGATGACGTCCGTGTGCACGGAGTACCTTCCATTCTTTTTTTTTTTGCGGAGCCATTGAAATTAATAGTTCCTTATACAGTCCGCAAAAAAAAAAACCCGGAACAGACACGGAAAGAAAATATGTTCGTGTGCATTAGCCCTAAGAGCTGTATCCTCCAGCAGTGCAGAGTATTTCAGGAGACGAGTGTGCAGATTTCTATGAGAGGCAGAGATCTGTCCATTCATGTGATCATGAGAAAAGGGCTGCACGTGACAGATATTAAAGGCTAGGGCTGCACGGCAACATGTGTCATGCAACAAAAAGGGTACAACTAGACCGCGACCTGTGTCGGGAGACATTTTTTGCCAATGGTGTTGCACTGCAACATGCTGCAACTCGGATGGATTTTATTTTTGCGACTGTCATTCATGTTGCAGTGCGACACTATTGACTATCATTACAAAAAAAATGTTTCTACATGTGACAAATGTCGGCGTGTATCCCTAGCCTAAATAGGGTTGTTCATGGGAGTTATGGCTCGTCCAGTCCCCACCGGTGCTGCCTTACTGAGGTCTTTGTGTGGCCATTTCCTGTTTGACGCGGATGATTTGGCTGCGTCAACCAATAACTGGCCGCAGTGGTGATGTCTCTTCCATGTGTCACGTCACTGGGTCACCGGACCGAAGGAGCCAGAACCCGGTGGTGGGCTGCAGTTCCTGCCCCATGGGAGAAGGGGTGGTCTGGCAGAAAGGGTTTAAAGGGGTTGTCCATGTTGGAAATATCCCCTGATATTGTCCTTGACGATGGCTGCCATGACATCTGCAGGAGAATGGCCAATCTAAGGCCCCTTTCACACGGGCGAGTATTCTGTGCGTTGCGTGAAAATCGTAGCATGCTCCTCTTTGTGCGTTTTTCACGTAACGCAGGCCCCATAGAAATGAATGGGGTTGCGTGAAAATTGCAAGCATCCGCAAGCAAGTTCGGATGCGGTGTGATTTTCACGCACGGTTGCTAGGTGACGATTGGGATGGGGACCCGATCATTATTATTTCCCCTTATAACATGGTTATAAGGGAAAATAATAGCATTCTGAATATAGAATACTAAGTAAAATAGCGCTGGAGGGGTTAATTTTTTTTTAAACTCACCTTAATCCACTTGTTCGCGCAGCCAGCATCTCTTCTGTCTTCATCTGTGAGCAATAGGACCTTTGATGACGTCACTACGCTCATCACATGATCCATCACCATGGTGATGGATCATGTGATGGACCATGTGATGAACGCAGTGACGTCATCAAAGGTCCTATTGCTCACAGAAGAAGACAGAAGAGATGCTGGCTGCGCGAACAAGTGGATTAAGGTGAGTTAAATTTTAATTTTTTTTTTTTTAACCCCTCCAGCCCTATTTTACTATGCATTCTGTATTCAGAATGCTATTATTTCCCCTTATAACCATGTTATAAGGGGAAATAATACAATCTACACTACAACTAACCCAAACCTGAACTTCTGTGAAGAAGTTCGGGTCTGGGTACCACAGTCAGTTTTTTATCACGCGCGTGCAAAACACATTGCACCCGCGCGATAAAAACTGAACATCTGAACGCAATCGCAGTCAAAACTGACTGCAATTGTGTACCTACTCGCGGGGGGCAATGCACCGGGACGCATCCGGACCTAATCCGGACACACTCGTCTGCAAGGGGCCTAACTCAGCAATACAGACACAGGGAATATGTCAACTAGTCCTAAAAAGGCAGATTTTTCCATCCAGGTGTCTCAGAAATTGGATGGCAACTACTTTAACGGCGGCCATAATGGTTGTCACCCAGCTTTCCCAGAAACATGCTAATTAAGAGGTAGCTGTATACACGTGTGAATAGGGGACACGCTGCAATGTCTGCACGTCTGATGTCACCAGTTATCGGGGGCGCTCGCTCAGAGGGATACGTCTCCATTTGTTACCAGAAAATAAAGGGACGGGTGTAATGCTGCAATGGTTATGCAAATCATGAATCAGAAGGAATTGACAAATCTGTCGTTTTTATAAAAGCATTAATGAGATTTTCCTAATTACGAATCCCCTGTAGCTGTATAGACCTCTTACACCAAAATGTGCCGCCGGGCAGACTCTAAATCTGTCTGCGCCCGCTTTTATTGCCTCTTGTCAAAACAGGGCCGCAGATTGTGAGGCGTCCTCACCTAGACCCAACGGGGGGCATGCACTACCAGCCATCGCACCTCCGCAGTTGATTTTATGCTTGATAAATTTTATGACGCCGGATTAAATCACATTTATGATGTGACACGACTACCATGGACTTAACATTGTGTTTATTGACTTTCCAGAGTGACTCTGCGTCGTGTTTCTACAGAAAATCATAGCGGCAGTACTGGGTAGCGGGGCTGTCCGCTGGTAGCCCTGCCATTGGTGGACCGGGTACAGTGGGGCAGATTTATCAAAACCGTCTATCGGAAAAACTGCTCTGGTTGCCACGATCGACCAATCACAGCGCAGCTTTCATTTTACCTCAGCAGTTTAAGAAATGAAAGCTGAGTTCTGATTGGTTGCTATGGGCAACAAAGCTAGTTTTAATACATGAGGCCCAGTGTTCACAAGCAGTCACTCAGCAGATGAGGGTATACTATAGACACTTAAAGGGGTTGTCTGACATAAAAAAAAAAAATCAATGACAGGCAGGAAATGGTGTAAAAAAAATAAAAAAATAAAACTCAAAATACTTACCTTTTGAATGTCCTGCCATTTCTGTGCCATCTTGTGGACACATTTACCGAATATAGGCATAAAAATGCTGTTTTAGGCTACATGTGCACGACCGTATGTGTTTTGCGTTCCGCTAAAAAAACAAATGGATGACATCTGTATTCCATCCGTTTTTTTCTGCGGATTCATTGTAACAATGCCTAAAACGGACAAGAGTAGGACATGTTCTATTTTTTTTGCGGGGCTACGGAACGGACATACTGATGCGGACAGCACACTGAGTGCTGTCCGCATTTTTTGTGGACTAATTGAAATGAATGGGTCCGCATCCTATCCGCAAAAAAAACTGAACGGACACGGAAACAAACAACGTTCGTGTGCATGTAGCCTTAGACTGTCATGTTTTTTAGTCGCATTTGCTACTGAAAATGCTCCAGTTTTGGAGCCATTTGCGCCTCGTTCACTAATTCAGAAGTTTTCTAACTTTTGTGCCTATTTTCCAACCTTTTTATGTAGGTGCGTCTTATTTTGCGCCTTATTTAATCACCAGTCTAATTTGAGTGAATTGGGCCACATTTTGCCTAAAAAGTTGCAGTTTTCTGGAACCTTGCATGTACTTTCAGCTCACTTGTGCCACATTTACAAGATAAGGGGTGGCTGGACATATGACACCACTTATCCCCCTGGGAAACAAATGTGTAAAGATAATTAGTGCCTGCCTCCCAGGGCTCATGCACACGAACGTAAGGGCTCCATACCCGGGCTGCGGACTGCAAACAGCGGTCTGCAATTCACGGGCACTGGCCGTTGCTGCGGATGCGGACCTATTGACTTGTGATCCGCAAGATGCGGCAAAAGATAGTACATGTTCCATCTTTTGCAGTGCGGAGGTACGGATCGGAAGCCCACGGAAACACTCAGAAACTCTTCCGTGAGCTTTCCGGTCCTTGCTTCCGCTGATCACAGGTTGGACTCATCAGATATTGATAACCTGTCCTGAGGATAGATCATCAATATTATATTCCCAGAACAACCCTGTAATTATTCTGATGCTTTGCGGGAGGTCCATACTCATGGAGCCGGAAGTTACGTCAGCTAGGAAATGCGGGCAAAAAAGAAATAAGGCCGAGTTCACACGAACGTGTGTGACCCGTGCCTGTGCTGCGGCCCACAAATAGCGGGCCGCAATGCACGATCGCCGGCCGTAGGTCAGCCGCATCGGATCGCGGACCCATTCACTTTAATGGGTCCGCGATCCGCCCGTTCCGCTAAAAGATAGGACATGTTCTATCTTTTTGCGGAACGGAAGTACGGGACGTAACCCCACGGAAGCACTCCGTAGTGCTTCCGAGGGGTCCCGTCCCGTGCGGCCGTTCCACGATTCCGGATTTGCGGACCCATTGAAGTGAATGGGTCCGCATCCGTGATGCGGAATGCACACGGAACTGTGGCAATACGGCCACACATGTTCGTGTGAACTTAGCCTAAATCTGTGCAAATTTTTGCACAAAACAGGCCTTGCACCTTTTTTGGGGGCCAGTTGGCATAGAATCATTAATAAATTTCCCCTTTCCTGTGCATGAGGCCTAACAGTAAAACTGCCTTAGGCCTCATGCACACGACAGTTGTTTTTTGCGTGCGCTAAAAAAACGGATGTGGCATCTGTTTTTTTTGGAGGATCTGTTTTTTTCCACAGATCCCTTGTAATAAATGCCTATACTTGTCCGCAAATGTGAAAAAAGTAGGACATGCACTATTTTTTTTGCTGAAGGGAAACACGGAAAACAGACGCGGAACACAAACGGATGAACTATCAGCATTTTTTTGCTGACTTATTGAAATGAATGGGTCCCCATCCTATCCGCAAAAAAAAAACGGAACGGAGGCAGAGAAAAACAACGTGTGCATGAGGCCTTAGGCATCTTTCACACGAACGTGTGTCCCCCAGCCGTGTACATTCCGCATCACAGATGCGGACCCATTCACTTGAATGGGTCCACAAATCCAGAGATGCGGTGCTGAACGGAACCCTACGGAAGCACTACGCACTTGTTCTATATTGTTGCGGAACGGAGGGATCGCGGAACCCAATCAAGTAAATGGGGTCGCGATCCGCATGCGGCTGGCCCACAGTCGGTGCCCGTGCATTGCGGACCACAATTTGCGGTTCGCAGCACGGCCACGGGGGACACATGTTCGCGTGAAAGAGGCCTTAGGAGCCCATAGCAACTAATCAGAGCTCAGCTTTCATTTTCTCAGAGCCCTGTAGGAACTGAGAACTGAAAACTGAGCTCTGATTGGTTGCTATGGGCAACAAAGACAGATTTACTATTAGGCAGTTTGAGATATTGGAGGCAGGCTACTTTTTTGTGGGCCACCTTGTACTTATGCCTTATGTTAAATTTAAGGCGACCCTTTCATCCCCCTGATGCTGGAGACGCCCCTGTGTTGTCTATTGATACATTGAAAGAAAAAAACTGACAAAACTGGGAGCAATAAAGTTTGCTGATTGACAAAAAAAAAAAAAAAAGAAACAAATGAGGCCTGTGGCTGGTGGCAGGTGAGAGGCTCAGTCAGGTGCGGGCTCCATCTTGTTTTATTTTATTATCCAGACTCTGTGAGGAAAGTTTTGTGTATTGGCAATGTTTAGAGGAAATATTTCATGAGGAGGAGGAGGAGGTCTATACACATAAAATATGTACATTTAGGCTGCATTGACGTGTGGCAGTAGCACAAGTGCAAGCCCTTTACCTCATTACTGCGGTTCTGAGACATAGGTGTTCGTTGCGGCATTTTTACAGGTCAAATGTGTTAGAAAGAAGGTATTTTCACCAGTAAAAACCCTCAGCCGCGTCACCAAACCGCTGAAATTTGCATTGAAATGTGTGCGGTTTTGGCCCAGTCTGAGGCACGTGTATGGAAAAAGTAGCAGATTATAAAAATGGCGCTGGTAAACTGCACCCATGTGTATGAAATAGGCCTGCGTTCTGTATGGATTGTGCCATTTTATTTTTTTTGTATCGCAACACATCGATGTACTTGTGGAAGCGCCATGAGGCGGCAGAAGGAAGGGATGCGTACGCGGTATACTGTGAGCTGTGCCAAGCGTGTTCGGTCTCCTGGTTCATATTCAGGTGAATGGACCTGGGCTAGTGACAAGCGAACTTCTGTTTTCAAGTTCGGCGTACAAGGTTCCAATACCCGTAATTCGGACGCTTTGCAGGAGCTTCATTCTCCGGAAGCTGGAAGCTACGCTGACTAAGAAATCCAGGCAAAAAAAATAAATCTATGCTGGTTTTTCTTTCTTGTTTTTTTTTCTCGAATGGATTTTTTGCAACTGTTGCGTCGCAGTGCGACACCATAGACTATCATCATAAAAATTGTTGTACGACAAATGTCGTCGTGTATATCTAGCCTAATACATTTTCCCTATTGTCTTTGTGTTTCACCTGTACTTGTCACAGACGACCGCCCAGCGGCCTCATTATGCAAACCAGGCCTAATGCCTTAGGGTTCATGCACATGACTGTATGTATTTTGTGGTCCGCAAAAAAATACGGATGACATGCGTATTGCATTTTTTTTTTGCACACTGAGTCATTTGTTTTTTTTGCGGCCCCATTGAAGTGAATGGTTCCGCAGAAAAAAAAACGGAGCGGACGTGGAAAACAAAGAAGTTTGTGTGCATGAACCCTTACTGCTACAGGAGAATGAGGCCTCTTTCACACGAGCGAGTTTTCCGCACGGGTGCAATGCGTGACGTGAACGCATATCACCCGCACTGAATCCTGACCCATTAATTTCAATGGGTCTGTGTACATGAGCGGTTTTTTTTTTTTTCACGCATCAGTTCTGCGTTGCGTGAAAAATGCAGCATGTTCTATATTCTGCGTTATTCACGCAGCCCTGGCCCCATAGAAGTGAATGGGGCTTTAGTGAAAAATGCATTCCATCCGGAAGCAATGTGTTTTTCACTGATGGTTGCTAGGAGATGTTGTTTGTAAACCTTTAGGTTTTTTTTTTATCACGCGGGTGAAAAACGCATTGCACCCGTGCGGAAAAAGCTGAACGCAATCGCAGACAAAACTAACTAAATTTCTATGCAAAATGGTGCGAGTTTTCCTGAACCCATCCGGAGCTAATGCGTCACGCTTGTGTGAAAGATGCCTAAACAGAGTGAAAACTACTCCAGTCAGGGGCTGGAGGGCATGAAAATCCCCAACATGCACAGGTAGCCTAATGGGGACTGTATTGTCAGGACTTTTTTTTTTTCCATCTAGAAAAACAGATCTCAGACGGAAATGGCTCAAACAGACGCCAAATGTGCATAACTGATGCACAGGAACTTTTTCAATTTTGTTTTATTATTTTTCCCCTTTATCAAATTTTTTTTCTTTTTGTGGCGTATGAGCAAAAAACAGCAATTCTGGCATTGTTGTGGTTTTTTTGTGTTTTTTTTAAGTGCAGACACACGCCCGGGACCCCCGCCGATCAGCTGTTTGAGAAGGCAGCCGCACTCATGTGAGCACTGCAGCCTTCTCACAGCGCCGTACATGGTATAGTGGCTGTGCTTGGTATTGCAGCTCAGCCCCATGGGGGCAAATGACACATTCTAATGCTAACTTGGCCACTAAATAAATAATTGACACCAACAACATAGTGGAGGAAATGGCTGCTGTGCTTTATTAAGGGTCACTTAAAAGTATTTTACAACAATAAATTAAATAAATTAATTAATTTAAAAATACCACCATAACCGATACCAAAAGACCAATAATAAATTAACCATATAAAGACCAAGATCCACTCAGCATGAGCTGAGCGACACTACCCCTCTAATAAAGCACAGCGACATGTGACACAGTGAAAAATTAGGGAAAGGGGGGGGGGGGGGGTGGGACGCTGGTCAGTTCTTCAGGCACTTCTGAGCCAGCTCCGCCGAACCTGCAAATATAAAGGGGAACAGATTCCCGCCGCTAGACCAAACAACAAATCAGGGAGCTGGAAATCTCCCCCAGCAACAGGCAGCGACCAATCAGCTGCACTCTTGACTCGCAGAAGCCGGAATCATCTAGAATGCAGGTAAGAAACTTTCTGAGGTGATTTTACCTGAAATAGAAAAAAGGCGGGAAAAGAGAGACAGGGAAGAGAAACAAGGACCCTAAATTACCCCTAACTTTAAGACTACCTAAGGTGTCATCTCCCCCATGCTTCCCCCCCAAGCTAAACGCTCTGGTGGGGTTAATTCATTCACTTGAATAGGGTGGAGTTGCTTGTAGGTCTTGTGAGTGATGAACTGGCCTAGGAGAAGGCTGATCGGCGGGGGTCCTGGGTGTCGGACGCCACGGTCACTTTAAACGGCTGGGATTGGTCATTTCTCTGATCCTGGCCATTAGAGCTGGCGCCTGCTGTCACTAAGGGTACAGTCACACGTCCGCAGAATGGGTCCGTTCCGCATTTTGCGGAATAGATGCGGATCCATTCATTCCTATGGGTGAATAAAATGTGCGGACAACATTCAGTATGTTGTCCACATCCATGTTTCCGCATTTCTAGTCCGCAAAAATATGAAGCTTGTACTACTATTGTCCGCACAGATCGGTCCGCAGCACCATTCAAGTCAATGGATCCGCAAATTGCGGATGACAAATTTAATGTAATGGTTTCCATATGTCATCCGTTTTTTTGCGGATCCGTTTCCATATTTTCTTGACAACTATGAATTAATAATTCATTTTTTTTCCTCTCTCTTGTTTCCTCACGTTTTTTGCGGACCATAAAAAACTGAAGACATACAGAACACAAACGGAACTCATTCGTCCGCAAAATGGGGACACACGAGTTCAGTTATTTGCGGACTGCAAAACGGAAAGGATTACACACGGTCGTGTGAATGTACACTAAACAGATAGACACCTGCTCCCCCTGGTTAAACCTGTACTGAGGTAAAAAGCGGTAGGTTCAGGTCTAAAGCCTGTTAGTGACCAGTTCCAGCACTCCTATCCTCCCCGTGACACCGCTGCAGGCAATCACAGGTCTAGGCAGTATATGGCACATGACTGCGGAGGACGATGATTGGTTGCAGCAGTCACATGGACTATACGGCATGACTGCGGCCATGCAAAACCCAGTGAGGAGGAAGTGGCAGGGAATAAAATGGATAAGTATATTATATTATTATTATTATTATTATTATTTTCTCACAATTGCTGGCTTGGGAATTTTTTTTAAAAGTAAGGCTACTTTTTCACTTGCGGCAGAGTGATCCGGCTTACAAATGCATTGCAAGAACGGATCCTTCTCTCCGGATGTCATCCGGAGAAACTGATCCGTTATATATATTTTTTCACATTTTTATTGGTCTGCGAATGTGCAGACCGGAAGGACGGATCCGGCATTGCGGTATTTATACATTTCAATGTAAAGGCATTCTGGCAACTGATCTGGAATTTTGGACGGAGATAATACCGCAGCATGCTGCAGTATTTCCTCCGTCCAAAACGCAGTTCAGTGACTGAACTGATGACATTCTGAACGGATTGCTCTCCATTCAGAATGCATTAGGATAAAACTGATCAGTTTTTTTCCGGTATTGAGCCCCTAGGACAGAACTCAGTGCCGGAAAAGAAAAACACTAGTGTGAAAGTACCCTGATACAACCCCTTAATTTTTCCAAGCTTTGTCTGGGAAGCACTATGCAAGATTGCGAGTAACAGAGGCTAAATAGAGAGTAATAGTATGATCTGATCATTTTGCACTGCGTGAGACCTTTAGAGCAACGCACAGCGGCCTCCTGCTAATTTGGAGACAGTTAAATACAATTCCTGGACGGAACGTTCTTTGATACAAATCGGTGCAGACAGCACATAATAACACGGCTTGGTGTTTTCCAGGCAGAATAGTGAAGGCACCAACAATACAAGCCAGAACCAGACCTGGGGGCTGCAGTGTTCAGGTCTCTGCAAATCACAAAATCAAGCTGAATGACCCTTGAGGCGCTTCTGCCAGGTAAAAAAAAAAGAAAAGGGTTTGCTTTGAAGAAGAATACACCAGAGGGCAGTGTTTTACAAAAGTTGACAAGCTGAAGGTCTCCTTATCTAGAATCTGGAAGCAATTGTTATGTAAGGTTTACACGGCCAGATTGCATCATAATTTATGTTTCTGGAGAGAAAATTGCATTAATGTGCTTTAACCAAACCGCATACAATGATCAGGCCAGGACGATGCAAAGTGTTTTGGCAGACGATTGTTAAGGAGCATTCGTATGAATGCTCGTTAGCAATCATCTTGCAGTGTAAGGCCTCATGCACACGACCGTTTTGTGCACCCGTGGCCAGTGTTCCGTTTTCCGTGATTTTCTGCGGACCCATTGACTTTCAATGGGTCCGTTGAAAACTCAGAAAATGCACCGTTTGTCATCCGCCTCCGTGATCCGTGTATCCTGTCCGTCAAAAAAATATGACCTGTCCTATTTTTTTGACGGACAACGGTTCACGGACCCATTCAAGTCAATGGGTCTGTGAAAAAACACGAATGCACACAAGATTGGCATCCGTGTCCGTGATCTGTGTCCGTAGGCTACTTTCATACAGACGGATCCGAAGATCCGTCTGCATAAAAGCTTTTTCACTTTGTGAAAACTCAAATCCGACAGTATATTCTAACACAGAGGCGCTACCATAGTGATGGGGACGCTTCTAGTTAGAATATACTACAAACTGTGTACATGACTGCCCCCTGCTGCCTGGCAGCACCCGATCTCTTACAGGGGGCTGTGATCCGCACAATTAACCCCTCAGTTGCTGCACCTGAAGGGGTTAATTGTGCGTATCATAGCCCCCTGTAAGAGATCAGGGGCTGGCAGGCAGCAGGGGGCAGACCCCCTTCCCTCCCCGGTTTTAATTTTATTGGTGGCCAGTGCGGCCCCCCCTCCCTCTATTTTATTAATATCATTGGTGGCCAGTGCGGCCCCCCCTCCCTCTATTGTATTAATATCATTGGTGGCCAGTCCGGCCCCCCCTCCCTCCCTCTATTGTATTATCACTGGTGGCCAGTGTGCGGCCCCCCCCCCCGGCCCCCCCTTCCTCCCTCTATTGTATTATCATTGGTGGCCAGTGTGCGCCACCCCCCGGCCCCCCCTCTATTGTATTAATATCATTGGTGGCCAGTGTGCGTCCTACCCCCCCCCCCCCCCCCGATCATTGGTGGCAGCGGAGAGTTCCGATCGGAGTCCGAGTTTAATCGCTGGGGCTCCGATCAGTAACCATGGCAACCAGGACGCTACTGCAGTCCTGGTTGCCATGGTTACTTAGCAATATTAGAAGCATCATACTTACCTGCTGCGCTGTCTGTGACCGGCCGGGAGCTCCTCTCCTCCTACTGGTAAGTGACAGATCATTAAGCAATGCGCATCACAGACCTGTCACTTGTAATAACAGCGGTCTCCTCCGCTAGCAAGAAGGTGATTGCCAGGAAGGAACGCTTCCCTCCCGACAATCGTCTGCCACATCGGGCTGTGTAATAATAAGGCTATGTCCACACATGATTGGAAAGGTGCGGATTTTCATTCAGCAAATCTACAGCGTTGTACGGAACCAGCAAACTGGATTGTAAGAAAGGTCATCCACACGCTGCATAAAGATAAACTCAGACTGAAATGACCTGCCGTGCCGATTTGAATTCTGCAAGCATGACAATTTATGCTGTGGATTTCACCATTTGCAATGGAGAGGGTCAATTCCACAGCCATTTCCATGGCGATTAAACCTCATGGAATACATGCAATTTAGGGCTCATGCACACGGCCGTTGCCCGACCATGCCTGTATTGCGGCCCGCAAACAGTGGGTCCGCAATACACACGCACTGGCCATGTGCTTCACTTAAATGGGTCTGCAATCCGGAAGGGCCGGTGCAGAACAATTGCGGACAAGAATAGGACATGCTCTATTTTTTTTCCGGAGCTGCGGACTGGAAGAACGGGGCCACGCTCCGGAAATGCGGATGCAGAGAGCACATAGTGTGCTCTCCACATCCATTCAGTCCCCATAGAGAATGTATGGGTCCGCACAATTGCGGAACAGGTGCGGACAACACTTGCAGACGTGTGAATGGACCCTTAGGCTACGTCCACCTGCAGCATATAGATGAGATATCTTAAAATGTCATCCACTTTGTTGGTACTGTACAAAGCTGCAGATTTGATCCATGAAAACATGCAACAGCGTATCAGCCACATGTGAACACGCCCTTAGGGTTCTGTTAGAAGAGCAGATATTTTTTTCATTAATAAGCAGCGAGCAACAGTTGTGTGTGCCGTTTGCATTCAAAAGACGTTTGATAACACCGTAGAATGGCTAAATATTTTTAGCTGTTTACTCATTAATGCGATCGTTGCTCGTTGCACGCTGCTGAATTTTCCACGACAAAATTAGTCGGTGCGGATTTTCCAAAGTTGCACATTTTGCGTGTGTGAATAATGTTGTGCATTTCTGACACTTTTTATTCCCATAAGCTAAAATGGGGGCTGTCTTTATTGCATCGTGTGAAGGCGTTCTTACACTTGGCGACTTATGATTAGATATGGAAGGGGGGGTGACGGCAACTAACGATAATCTTTGTCAGGCTGTTGTGTCTGATCCTCAGAAGACGAGCGACATACTGCTCATCATTTGATCGCTACATGCTATTACATGTGATGAT
Source organism: Bufo bufo (assembly GCF_905171765.1). Classification (NCBI taxonomy): domain Eukaryota; kingdom Metazoa; phylum Chordata; class Amphibia; order Anura; family Bufonidae; genus Bufo; species Bufo bufo. Next base: position 139,488,105 of record NC_053398.1, on the reverse strand, counting down.
ACTCGTCAAAATTTGAACGATTGTACAAAAATCCAGATGATAATTGATCTAATCAGCCCTTAAGGCTTGATTGACACCTCTATGTGACAACTCAATGTTGTTTTCTGCTCTCGTTTGATAGGGTACAGTCCTGATTTGTCAAGCAGCACATGGTCCTTGCCTGGGCAGCATACCCTTCAACATCTCAATATCATAACCAAATTCACAACCATTCCAGCATAACCGCACCTCTCACACGATAAAGTGAAATTTTTATTTTTTGCACTGGAAAACTGGCACACAGACCATGACTAGTTTTCCCCAGTGAATTGACCATTCTTGTTGGCCAACTTTTTCTTCTGGATTATGGATACGAGTGGGGTTTCACTTTGATAGTGATGTCTCCTGGTTCCTGATCTGAGGCATTGATTCTGTTCCACACCTTCTCTGTATGGGACGCAAAAGTGTTTGTCACCCACAAAGATCCCCGGAGTCATAGCTAGGTTTCCTGTCACCAGAGCAAAGATTTATTTTGCTGCCCTACATCTACATATCATGGTTAAGGCAGAGTGCCGTAGGTATCCGTCTCATGGCCCATATGAGTAGTCCACTCCTCCATCCAACTACAATAACAGTGAACCAGCTGCAGAAGACCCCAGGATATTCTGTCCCTGTCACATATGCTTCCACTGTGTCTGCTGCAATACGTCCTTCTCCACATGTTGCAGTGGAGATGCGTTTTATTGGAAAATCTTCTCTAAGCGCTCATGCACACAACCGCATGTATTTTGCGGTCCACAAAAAATACGGATGATGTCCGTGTGCAATCCGAACAGAACATCTGGCCCCTAATAGAACAGTCCTATCCTTGTCTGTAATGCGGACAATAAAAGGACATGTACTATTTTTTTTGCGGAACGGAAATACGGAAACGGAATGCACAAGGAGTAACTTCAGGTTTTTTTTTGCGGACCCATTGGAATTAATGGTTCTGCATACAGTTCGCAAAAAAAAAAAAACACAGAACGGTTCTTATGCATGAGGCCTTACTGTGATAAAATGATATCACATTGGATAGTCACCATCAGCGCTGTTTTCTGTGACACCGGTCTGGCCCTCACTTCCAATTTCTGTTTACAGGCTTCAGCAGTGCATTAGCCTTGTATAGCACTTGACCGCAGCAGCCAATCACTGGCATCAGTTGTTGCACCGCTGAGGGCAATGATTGGCTGCAGTCACTGTTAAAGCCTGTAAACACAGAGCCCGGAGGAGAGGACTGGAGTGAGATCATTTGGAAAGGCAGGGGATTTAGTGTACGACCACACGGTGCTATTAAGATGAAGTTGCGGCGCAACTGTGCTGCAATCGAGTACCGCAAGGTCCTGTACAGGCCGCTAATGGAACTATCAAGGACCGCACTGTTTAGTCAGTTATCGTTAATGGCCGTGTGGTATCACAGGTGCTGGGTGACCATTAGTAATGCAGACAGACTAAACAGTGCGATTCTCATTAGTTTAACAGGAGCCAGCTGCAGCCGGCACAGTCAAGAGGTACTTGATCGCAGCACGGCTGTGTCACAATCGCGGTATGACCACACCGTGTGGTGGTACCGTAAGTGGTGAGTATCCAGTCATTTATTATCTTATAAAATTTAGGGATACTTTTTAAAAACTCGGACAACACCTTTAAGTCAGGACGGATCTGTTTGGCTCCGCACCGCCAGGCGGACACCAAAGCGTTTTGGTGTTCGCCTCCAGAGCGGAATGGAGGCGGAACGGAGCCAAACTGATGCATTCTGAACGGATCGTTATCCATTCAGAATGCATTGGGGCTAAACTGATCCGTTTGGGGCTGCTTGTGAGAGCCTTGAAACGGATCTCACAGACGGACCCAGAAACGGCAGTGTGAAAGTAGCCTTAGTCGTAGCTACTCATTCCTATGGCAGCCCTGCTACGCTGTGATACTTGGACGTGACGCAGGTCCATTTTCAGACTGTGTGAAACATTCCTGTAGAGAACTCTGCTCCTTTGACTGGACTGCATGGTATCATAGTTATTTATAATGCTGTGTGTCTCTGTCTGACCTCAACTGTAATGATGTAATGCCCTCAGTACAGATCGTTACAGTTGAGGTTGGGCAGAGACACACTGAATTATAAATAATTATAATGCTGTTGGTCTGGTCAAAGGAGCAGAGTTCACCACCGGAATTCATGCTTCCACAATCGGGCGTGTTTCACGCAGTGGACATGCTTGTCAGAAACCAGCTGTACAAAGTGGTTCCATTCATTAGGAGCAAGAAGAGATATTGAATATGGTTTGCAACTAGTGCAAGAGAACTGAACAGTAGCTGCCCATAGCAACCAATCGGAGTACATTTCTCATGATTAAAAATATACAAAAGTGCATGCGTATCTTATGCATTTCTTAGAACGCTCATCACAAGGAGGGAGGGAGAAGGTGTTCGGTCTATGGCCTGTGACAGCAGACATGTTCATCCATTGTATAAAGGACAGCAAAGTCTGTAATGCCCAGCTGTACAAACTATTTTTTGCATTACTATGATATTCATCATTTCACCGGCCATCAAAGGTGAGGCGAGCTTCCCGCGTATCTGGGGTATGTTTGTTGCCGTTAATAATGCAGAAAGTTGCAGCTCTCATCATCCAGTTCCATCAAGCTATCGGGAAGAAGCAGCAAGCTGCGTGAGGGAGAGAAAATCTCTCTGGTACCTGATCGCTGATAGGAGCCATCATGGCGTAACCAGCGGGTCTTGTTAGATTCCTGCAGAGATAACTGCTTCAGAGGATCAACCCATTATCACAAGCGTATGATTCTCTTCTCCAGCTCTTTCAAACACCCTTGAAACTTTGCTTTAAAATTCCTTAACATCTGTCTCTGTATATTGAGCTGGTATCATTCCCCACAAGAGCTTGGCAAGTGGGGCGGGGGGCAGACATTGTTTTCTGGTTCAGAACCTCACACGTCCTTAAAAGTAGCATTTTGTCGGAGAATTACATGTTTTCTATCTCTTTGCTGAGTATTCACATGGCTTCTGTTGGTGAAATGTTAATATTTCTGCAACCAGTTTTTTTTTTTTTTTTTTTTTTTTTAGTAAGGTTATTAGTACGGTGTCTGTTTGTATACTTGTCTAAAAGTCTCCATACAAATAATATCAGTTATCGACTCTGTGTTAAAGGCTGTGTTCACATCAAGTTTTATGCCTTCGTTTGACGTATTTGTTAGAAAAGAAAAAAAAAGGGATACAAAACACAGCACACCACGTTCTTGTATCCTGCAGAGTCTGGTAAAAAGAAAGGTATATATTTTGACACAGTGAGAGGTTTGGTCTGGGAAAACAGGTACAGTATTTTCCTCCAAGGATGTGCTGCTGGGCTGATTTACAGCCAGGTGAGGTCAAATACCTGTCTGGGTTTTGGCAGCACCTGACTGTCCTTAAATAGGCAGCTGGGCTCAGAAGCCAAGTCTCTGTGTTGGGATCTGTGAGCCTTGTGTCTGGATGAAGGCTTGCTACCTGTTTGGCATGAAAACAGGTTGGTGCTGCTATCAGCAAGGACTATTTGAGGCAGAATTGCCGCATGGTGTGAATTACCACCAACACCGCAAGGTGACTTTTTGTTTGAATATGACTGCTTGTTTTGTCACTGGCCTAAAGTGTGAATAAAACACCGAACTGTTTGATCCAAAGAACTTGTTGTTGCCTCTATACTGCGTCCGCTAATCCTGTCTACCAGAGCGATCCCCACAATATATATCTCTCCAAAAGATGAGGCAGCACTCCAGTAGATAAAGTGAAAAGTAGTGGACCCTTTATTGACTCCTCTGCAACGTTATAACCGCTCAATGCAGCCTTTATCAAGCATTGATGCTTGATTACTGCATTGCAGGGCTGTGGAGTCGGTAGATAAATGTTCCGACTCCTCAGTTTTATGTACTTCCGACTCCAACTCCCCGACTCCGACTCCTCTGTATTAATATGCGAATGTATTTTATACATTCCTTGAGGGAAAGAAACGCAACCTACCACAGGACTACTGGCTGGGAAGCCAACAGTCTACTGTATTGCACAGTTTAAGCAAAAGACAAACACAATGAAAACAAAGTTTTATTAATTTTTTTTTATTAATCAATCAAGTGGCTGGATAGTAGCAGCAGGCATAAACATCAGGAACAGGATCTTTACCAGTTCAAAAATACAAACCACATTATTTGGTTGTTTTAGAACAAAAACAAAGCTTATCTATAATGAACCAAAAACAAAATCTGTAAAACCTAGAAATGGTTTATATTAATCTTGAAATGTAGTTATAGGCTTAGCAAATGCAAATCAATTCAATGTAGAGTTCTAAGGAAGAGAATTGCCTCTGCCAGATCCTCTTTCATAGAGGCTCTTAAGTCAGACTTTATTATTTTTAGGGCTGAAAATAATCTTTCGACACTGACTTGGGTGGGTGGCATTGCAGTAACTGGTCTTTATTCTTACAGTAGAGAAGTCATTAATTACAACTTTTTGTGAATTGGGACATTTAAACTTGCTTTTTTTTTTTTTTATTCCAATCTAAATTTAGTAGGAGTCGGAGTCGGTGCATTGTTTGCCGACTCCAGGTACCCAAAATTTCCCCCGACTCTGACTCCGACTCCACAGCCCTGCTGCATTGAGCGGTTGAAACGTTGCAGAGGGGTTAATAAAGGGTCCACTACTTTTCACTTTATCTACTGGAGTGCTGCCTCATCTTTTGGATATATATCATCTAATTAGCTGTTGAGCCTGCGGCTTGGAGGATTTTGCACCCGTGGTCTATTGGACTAGTGCTGCTGTCTGAATTTTTATATATGTATATACACTCACCTAAAGAATTATTAGTGCCCCCATACTAATACGGTGTTGGACCCCCTTTTGCCTTCAGAACTGCCTTAATTCTACGTGGCATTGATTCCACAAGGTGCTGATAGCATTCTTTATAAATGTTGGCCCATATTGATAGGATAGCATCTTGCAGTTGATGGAGATTTGAGGGATGCACATCCAGGGCACGAAGCTCCCGTTCCACCACATCCCAAAGATGCTCTATTGGGTTGAGATCTGGTGACTGTGGGGCCATTTTAGTACAGTGAACTCATTGTCATGTTCAAGAAACCAATGTGAAATGATTGCAGCTTTGTGACATGGTGCATTATCCTGCTGGAAGTAGCCATCAGAGGATGAATGTTCTCATTCTGTTTACGCCAAATTCGGACTTTACCATTTGAATGTCTCAACAGGAATCGAGACTCATCAGACCAGGCAACATTTTTCCAGTCTTCAACAGTCTAATTTTGGTGAGCTCGTGCAAATTGTAGCCTCTTTTTCCTATTTGTAGTGGAGATGAGTGGTACCCGGTGGGGTCTTCTGCTGTTGTAGCCCATCCGCCTCAAGGTTGTGCGTGTTGTGGCTTCACAAATGCTTTGCTGCAGACCTCGGTTGTAACGAGTGGTTATTTCAGCCAACGTTGCTCTTCTATCAGCTTGAATCAGTCGGCCCATTCCCCTCTGACCTCTAGCATCCACAAGGCATTTTCGCCCACAGGACGGCCGCATACTGGATGTTTTTCCCTTTTCACACCATTCTTTGTAAACCCTAGAAATGGTTGTGCGTGAAAATCCCAGTAACTGAGCAGATTGTGAAATACTCAGACCGGCCCGTCTGGCACCAACAACCATGCCACGCTCAAAATTGCTTAAATCACCTTTCTTTCCCATTCTGACATTCAGTTTGGAGTTCAGGAGATTGTCTTGACCAGGAGCACCCCCCTAAATGCATTGAAGCAACTGCCATGTGATTGGTTGACTAGATAATTGCATTAATGAGAAATAGAACAGGTGTTCCTAATAATTCTTTAGGTGAGTGTATATATTTTTTTTATAATGAAACCCTAAGGTGAGGTGAACAGATACCACTGTATGGCATCAGTCTGAGGCATCTGTTTAACATATACATTTTTTGTATACGTTAAACAGGTGGGGAAAAAAACGGCATATGAACCCAGCCTTACTTACGTTCACACGACCATATCTTTGCTCTGCATCCGATCTGCACTTTTTGCAGATTAGATGCGGACCCATACTTAAAAATGGGTCTGCGAAAAACGAGGACAGCACATCGTGTGCTTCCCACATCTGAATGTCCGCTCCACAGGCCCACAAAAAAAAAGATAGAACATGTCCTGTTCTTGTCCGTTTGGCGGACAAGAATAGGCATTGTTGCAATGGGTCCGTAAAAAAATGGATGCAACATGGATGTCACACAGACGTCATCTATATTTTTTGCAGACCGTAAAATACATACTGTCACACATTCTTAAATTGTGTCTTTTTTTTATTAAAACTTCCCCCAAAATTTCCCTTGAGGCCACACGGCATGGCAGATTCTTCTTTTTGGCTGACTTATAAAAAATATCAAAATAATATAAAATATATCAAAAATGTGCAAATGAATCAGAATTTGGGCATAACCACAACCGTAAATGTGGACCTTTGTGTTCTCTAATGGGAGGTTACTGTATAGCATCTCTGCTCTAAATTAGAAATCCTCACAATTTTATCTTTTAAAATCTTAAAGCGAATGTGTCATCTGAAAATGACTTATTGTTTAGATCAAATTTTTATAATATGCTTATTTTTTAAGATTTTCTTTTCAGAATATCTGCATGGATTTAAAATAGAAATCTGACGTTTTGCAGTAATCTCACTGGACACAGAGCCTCATAATAAGTTGACACTTCCTACTCTATAGAGATCACTTCTCAGCAGTCATCTAATCATCATCACAGGCAGGATTACAGTGACATGTAAAGTAGATGGATAACACAGGACCCACTGCTGACAATGTGATGTTCACCGCTTACCTCTCAATCCGTGCACAATGACCTCTCTGCACAAATCGGAGAGCTCACAACATTCAGAAGTCAGTGAGTCAACTCCAGACTACAGGCTCCTATGGTCCATGTGGCTGCTGTAAAAGCAAATCTCTGAAATATGCCATATATATTGATGACCTATCATCAGGATAGGTCATCAATATCTGATCGGTGGGGGTCTGACACCCCTACCGATCAGCTGTTTGAAGGGGTCATTACACTATGCTCCTGTGGAGCGGCGGCGTAGTGTAATTACAAGTACTCGCTCCATTCAAGTTAATGGAGCGAATACTCCTCATTAGACAATGTGTAGTGTAATGACCAAGAAGCGGAGCTTGCATTGAGCGCCACCTCCTCTTCGAACAGCTGATTGGTGGGGGTGCCGAGTGTCGAACCCCCGCAAATCGGATATTGAAGACCTATCCTGACGATAGGTCTTCAATATACTGCATATGGCAGGACAACCCCTTTAACAATTCAGGCAAGATGGCCGTCCCCCTAAAATAGCAAAGATGTACAATCTAAAAAATAAATGATATCACATTATATCAAACCAAACTCATCCTATATGGCGGTTTCGGATGATCATATAATACGTATGGCCACCTTTTACAGATATATTATTATGACCATTATTATGGACTGTCACTGGATCCTTATGAAATCACCACACCTCGCATGCTAATATACACATCAGGGTGACAAGACGCACACACAAACACGCTACTTCATTGTCATGTTTTTAATGTAGTGTGCGTTTACCACGACATTGTTATTACAATAGATGGGGGGGATGGTATTGTTTACGATGGGTCATCTAACCCCTGAGGCAGGTCTGTTTGATGGAAACGAAACTCCTGCAGCGCCCTAAGGCGCACGGAATCAATGCGAATGAATTTCCCCATAAGCTTAGTTTTTTTTTTTTTAAATACATTTACAGAGTCCTTTTGTTCTAAAAAGTCTTTGTGAACGGATTGTGCCTGGAGCCGATTGATACCTTCTGTGTGCGTTTGTAGTGCACCCGCCATTGAGCGCTATTATATATTTTCTGATCTACTCTCTGCAGAGAGGATGGCAACCTGGTGTTATTAATGACTTATCCCTGTAATAACTACATTAATGTTGTGCATAAATGAAACCGTAATTTTCTTTAATTTTATATATATTTTTTTACTGTTGGGCAACGAGATATTTGTAATCTGGAAGGAACATTTTCGGATGGTTTGTCCAGACTACTGGTAGTTTAATAATGTTGACTCGTTCCTTCACAAACACAATGATGTTTGATGCTGAACTAGAAAATGAGCCAACAGGTCCTGTCTCCGAACTGATGTACCCGTTTATGGATTCAGAAACTGAAAATGCTAGAGGATTTCATAAATGATACTCCCCCTGGAATCTCATGCCTGAGACTGATTGGGGATGCAGCATAGTCATAGGAAAAAAATCGATAATTTAAAGGGTAGGTTCATTTACTATGTAGGCTATGTACACTTTCAGAGCAATTAATTTTTTTATGATTTGCATTTTACTCTTTTTGGGCTAAAAATATTTTTTTAATTGGTCTTTAATAAAAATATTACTTTAACTTTGTGCCATCATCTAATAAGCCTTTGGGGGTAATTTATTATACTGAAATACACCTATATTGGTTGCGCTACCATCTGCGACTTTTCCCCGCTCACGCTAGGTCTAAAATTGTGGGTGGGGAAGGGGACGGCCAGGCAGGCCCGTCTTATTCATTATTTTCTACGCCTATTTTAGGCATAGAAAATGGTCTAAATGTAAGCCAGCAAGGAAGCTCGGAAGCTGTCTTACATTTAGAAGCGGTGCTGGATGCGCCAATGTTATGGAGAGGCCGGTGCCTCTTCATAACTTCAGCAGATCCACTGCCAGCACAGGACCTTTATTATGACCAGAGTCTAAAATGCCGGTCTTAATAAATGACCCCCTTTATGTCTAAATTACTAAAAGTTCATAAACACTTATTTAAGCCAAATTGTTCTAGTAAGATAACAATTGAGCTATAATGAGTGTTTATAAGGTCAGAGATAAGGAGCCGTCAGCTGAGCTGCCTGACCAGAGAAACTCATGGTTGCACAGAGACAGGGGTTCAACATTTTTAATAAAGACCAATTGAAAAAAATGTGTACAATGCAATAATACTAATAATAAAAAAAAATAAAAAAATTGGCCCCAAAGGTGTACATAGCCTTTACTAAGATTTTCCCATCTTAGACATTTATGGGTGAGTTCAGAATCCCAGTTACGAAAACAGATGAGCAGGCTGCCATTCATTGCTATGGGAGTGATGGAAATGGCACAGTACAGCCTGTAAGGGGGTCAGCCCCCTACAGAAATCATCTTTTTGACCATGAGTGCCATGCATGACCCACACAAACAGTGGGTCCGCAATATACGGGCACCGGCCATGTGCACACAGTATCAATTGTATCGTAATCCGGAAGGAACGGAGGCACGAATGCACTACGGAGTCTGAATACCCCCATTATAACCGAACCTGTAAATCTACCTCAAGGCAAATGATTCTCAGTAAACGTTGCAGTTATTTATTTAATGAACCTCAGGGCCTTCCCTGCAACTAAGACGCATACCACCAAGGGCACCTATCCAACATCTGGCACCAAAGTGTGCACCCAAAGGAATCTAGTGCCTTTCTTCCCGTCACTGCACGCCAGCCCAGGGAGCTTCAGAAATGTGGGTACAAACTACTACACCCATCAGGCCACCACACTAACATATTGCACCCCTGCGGCCCGGTCACTGCAACACGACAGGTACCCTGGCACAAAATGATGGTTCACATCTAAAGTGGTTCCATTTGGTTTACAGTCTCGGAGCATGCACAGAACGTCCATGCAGAACCCATTGCTGCAGTGATATCTCTTCTGTATTTGTGTTGGGGCCTACGGATTTCTCTTCTTGTTGTCCATCCAAGCTCCTGACTCTGTTCATCCCTATAAGCGCACGGCATGTTATCATTACTTGAATTATGCACTTTCCCTGTGGTCAGAAGAGGCTGAAGGCGCTAATTGATAAATCAATTAATCTTTACTCCGCTTTGTTCAGGAACTGTCAGGGGTTTGTCACTTTTTTATTTATTTTTTTCACCCCTGGGAATATTAAACTGGGTCGATTTTCACTGTTCTGTTTTCTTGTTTAGGTGCCAATTTGATTCATTTAAAATATTCAGTATTTTAATTTCTGGGGGAATGGAAAACATTTCACACACATTATTCTGCATGTGACTGTAGGATGCAGTGTGTAGTGGCATATGCACAGAGGCTAAAAATCTGTCTACCTGGAAAATCCTCTTTTCAGACCACTGGCATTCTGAATTTTGCAATCTTCATTTTGCTATGAAAAGAATGCATATTGCACTGTAATTTGTGGCTTAAAGGAATATTCCAGGCTAAACTGATATATTAGGTCTCGTGCACAACAAAAATGCAAAACTGACCAGAATAGTGCATGTTCTGTAATTTATACAATATAGATGCAGACAGCACATAGATGTCATCTATGTGCTGTCCATTTTTTTTTCCTTGTCGACCCATACATATGAATGAGTCAATGTGTGATCCGCATAAGATGCGGATTGGACACGGACGCAAAATGCAGTTGTATGCATGGGGCCTTATTCCTATTCCAGGGCCCAGGGTGGAAGTACAGCCGTGGACAAAAGTTTTGAGAATTACATAAATATTGGAAATTGGAAAAGTTGCTGCTTAAGTTTTTATAATAGCAGTTTGCATATACTCCAGAATGTTATGAAGAGTAATCAGATGAATTGCATAGTCCTTCTTTGCCATGAAAATTTACTTAATCCCAAAAAAACCTTTCCACTGCATTTCATTGATGTCATTAAAGGACCTGCTGAGATCATTTCAGTAATCGTCTTGTTAAAATGGCAGACTTGACATGTTAAAAGGAGGGTGATGCTTGAAATCATTGTTCTTCCATTGTTAACCATGGTGACCTGCAAAGAAACGCGTGCAGCCATCATTGCGTTGCATAAAAATGGCTTCACAGGCAAGGATATTGTGGCTACTAAGATTGCACCTCAATCAACAATTTATAGGATTATCAAGAACTTCAAGGAAAGAGGTTCAATTCTTGTTAAGAAGGCTTCAGGGCGTCCAAGAAAGTCCAGCAAGCGCCAGGATCGTCTCCTAAAGAGGATTCAGCTGCGGGATTGGAGTGCCACCAGTGCAGAGCTTGCTCAGGAATGGCAGCAGGCAGGTGTGAGCGCATCTGCACGCACAGTGAGGCGAAGACTTTTGGAAGATGGCCTGGTGTCAAGAAGGGCAGCAAAGAAGCCACTTCTCTCCAAAAAAAACATTAGGGACAGATTGATCTTCTGCAGAAAGTATGGTGAATGGACTGCTGAGGACTGGGGCAAAGTCATATTCTCCGATGAAGCCTCTTTCCGATTGTTTGGGGCATCTGGAAAAAGGCTTGTTCGGAGAAGAAAAGGTGAGCGCTACCATCAGTCCTGTGTCATGCCAACAGTAAAGCATCCTGAGACCATTCATGTGTGGCGTTGCTTCTCATCCAAGGGAGTGGGCTCACTAACAATTTTGCCCAAAAACACAGCAATGAATAAAGAATGGTACCAAAACACCCTCCAACAGCAACTTCTTCCAACAACAGTTTGGTGAAGAACAATGCATTTTCCAGCACGATGGAGCACCGTGCCATAAGGCTAAAGTGATAACTAAGTGGCTCGGGGACCAAAACGTTGACATTTTGGGTCCATGGCCTGGAAACTCCCCAGATCTTAATCCCATTGAGAACTTGTGGTCAATCCTCAAGAGGCGGGTGGACAAACAAAAACCCACTAATTCTGACAAACTCCAAGAAGTGATTATGAAAGAATGGGTTGCTATCAGTCAGGAGTTGGCCCAGAAGTTGATTGAGAGCATGTCCAGTCGGATTGCAGAGGTCCTGAAAAAGAAGGGCCAACACTGCAAATACTGACTCTTTGCATAAATGTCATGTAATTGTCGATAAAAGCCTTTGAAACGTATGAAGTGCGTGTAATTATATTTCACTACATCACAGAAACAACTGAAACAAAGATCTAAAAGCAGTTTAGCAGCAAACTTTGTGAAAACTAATATTTGTCTCATTCTCAAAACTTTTGGCCACGACTGTAGAGGTCAGTGCATGTGTGACATGCATGTTTTTTTGTTCTTTTTTTGGTGTCAGACACAGCCATTGGATTACGATGGTGCTGTTTCTGAAAATATATCCATTAGGACTCTGCACTTGAAACGCGGTCCGTGTGTCGGACGCATCTCTCGGGCCAACCGTGGCTCCCCTCACCCAATCTGACTGTATCGTAGTAAATTACCACACAGTCATTTCATATCTGAAAGCAATGCTTTTGCAGTATACAGTCAGTTCGGGTCAGCGGAGCCACATCTGACACATGGACCCGGGCAGATGATGGTCATATGCAGAGATTTAACATAATGGATAGATTGGGGCCTTTCCACCTGATGTGCACTAGAAGCAGGGGAGCATCACCATGAGGCTCAGCCGAAGGGCCGCGGGCTAAAGGGAAGGGGTTAGGTTAAGAAATTGGCATTGGCAAGGGAGGGCGGCATTTCAGTTTTGCCTCGGGCAATAGAAAGGCTAGGTGCACCCCTGACAAGCCACCCACAGACAGCCACAAAGAAAAGAGATGACGGGCGAGAATAAACGGCATATGTGTAGTCTATTGCCAGCTCCTCCGGTTATGAGAGAGATATGGGATCTATGCCTATGGTCACAGCCAACTACAAGACCTCTACATATATGTCATAGATATGTTATAAATGTCTCGTTGCCATTGCCATGCGCCTTTAACGTGTATTCACACATATTTTTGCTGTTTAATTCATCACTTGACCTCAACAAAGGATCAATATTGTAAATGCACTTAAAAGATGCAGGCGCGGAGCCACTACGCGTCTGAGTCTGCCACTAACACATCGCAGCAGAACTCTAGTCATGACAGACCCGAGGAACACGTACAGGATTCTATTAACCCCCTACAAAACAAAAACATATGTTCGCTTCTCTAAAGAGGTAAAAAAAAATAAAGTTTTTCATTTAGGGGGTAGGAGGAGGCCAGGAACGTTCCTCAAATGAGTCTGTTTGCATATTTTAGCTTCAACCCCTAACCTCTCCTAAGGACAGATAGACGTCTGAGTATAAAGCCTCAGGGCAAGGAGCTGGGGATCTGTATTAATCCTCTCAATGCTGCCTTGCAATTCCCAGCGTGTATGAAGAATGTGTGAGTTGCCCAAGGGGGAAACTGGCATCTAAAAGCAATAATATATATATATATTTATTTAGTTCAAAATAACCCTTTCTATATACGTTTTGCTCTTGCAATCTTGGTTGCATTTTGTTCTTTTCTATTGTTATTGTTTACAGTGTTGCACATGCATATTGTTGTTATTACGGCCCCCCTTCCCCCCCTGTCCTATTTGCTTTCAGAATCTATCTCTTGTTTCTCTGTTATTCAACCTTCTGAAAACAAGAGCCTCTGGCTCCCCTCGTGGCGTCTTCAAAGTTGAGTCAGGTGTTGACCTAATTTTTATTCCTTCTCTCACGTGATAGTTTTGAGCAGCAAACAAGTTTTTCATTTTTTATTGTTGAATTCAGCAGTGGTAATAATTATGGAATAATTCTTGTCCCGCCATGGACGGAAAGGGAAACTTTTTCCAAGCCATGAACTGGTAAATGTGGAAATTCGCACGTTTAGGGATTTCAGAGACATTTAACACATAGTCGTCTCTAAAACATTTTTAAATCGGGCTGAAGTCAGCACTTGCTCCATGTGCAGTCCCTGAGCAGTTGAGAAGGTGCTGAGTTTGCTGCAGAGGCCACTGCATGGCACCTGAATGTCACATAATGTATCACTGTGGATAAAGAAAAAATTATAACTGCCTGGTACTGTGTTAACTACAAAATTTTGGGCAGCACGGTGGCTCAGTGGTTAGCACTGCAGCGTTGGTTTCCTAGGTTCGAATCCGACCAAGGACAACATCTGCATGGAGTTTGTATGTTCTCCCTGTGTGTTGTGTGGATTTCCTCCGGGTTCTCCGGTTTCCTCCCACACTCCAAAGACAGACTGATAGGGATCTTAGATTGTGCTCCCCATTGGGGACAGTTGGATACTAATGTCTGTAAAGCGCTGCGGAATATAATAGTGCATAAAATAAATAATAACCGGGTATCATATTTTATTCTCTTAAAGGGGTTGTGAAGTGGTGGCCTGTTTTCGTGATGGGTCATCAATCTCAGATCAGCAGGAGCCCAACTCCAGGCACCAAGAACACATGTTATACCTATAGATGTGACTAGAGCTGTGTCAGCCATAGTACGTGCTATTGGGCCCCGAGGTTGGGAAGTGGAGGGCAATCGGGTACAAGAGCATTAGGGGTCATTTACTAAATGCAGCTCACCACTTTATGGACCTTTTTGCAACTTTTTTTTTACCCTTGGGCATCAATATTTAGTCACACAGGTGTTTTTGTGCAGTTTTTGCCACTTGAGAGTGACAGAGGCCAGGCCCGGGACCTGGATCCCAGCAGATTTGCCTGTTTCTCTGCGTAAATATTGGCAAAAAAAACTAACTACTCCACTCAGGGAGTCGAGTGATTTTTATCTCTAGGTGCATGACCTAAATTAGCTGAATCTTACGGCAGTGCAGGGGAATCTAAGATTGGCGTAAAAAGCTGGACTTAGGAAATGAGTTTTTATGGAGAATAACAAGCTGGTGGCTTTTTACTGTCTAGCACTATATTGTGCTTTGTTTTATATATTGTGCATACTTTTAATTATTGCCACTTATGCGGCTGATTTAATTTTCTGGGGGTCCATCTTATTTCGCAAAGTAACAATTTTTTATTGTCACAGGGCATCTAAGTTGAGAAATGAAACAACTTTTTAATTACAATTGGTTGTAATTATACATATCCTACGGTTTCATTTATACTACTCCTCCACAGACCTACGGTATGTGTCCCTGTGGTAACAGACTGCAATCAGACAAACCCTGTATAGTCTGAACCTGTTGTCGTACTCCCTTCATTTTGTCCATTACTTGCTTAGGCTAGTTTCAAATTAGCGCTAAAATGATCCAGCAGGCTGTTCTGTCCGAGGCTGCTGGAGTTCACTGCATCCTGCATAGCCGTAAAGGGCTGGAGCACCATCAGGCCCCATTGTTTGACACACATGCTCAGTCACCCTCCCCACAGCCATGTCTCTGCAGATGCAGTGTCCCACTGTGTGCTATATGTGGGCATTTTAAACCTTTGCTGCTAACTGTCATATTTAATGTATTGTAATTCCTAATATCAGGCTGGCATTGTCATTACATCTATTCGGCCGTAGGTGGTGCTGGCACCACATATTATATATAGCCAGGGGTTTGCTAATAAAGTTAGTGTAAGTTCAAGTTCAAGTTGAGAGAGGGAGGAAGGAAGAAAGTGTATGGAGGAGCAGAGCAGGCTCAGTCCAAGATGTAGCTGCCTTTCTTTCCTCTAGGCCCTGATCAAGCCTGGAGAGGACAGACCAAGTAGTCACAGCAGCCCAGCACAGACAAGTGAGTCTATGTACGAATATAAAGCAAGTCTAGTGAATATTAGAGCGAAGTCTAGCCAAGGGTCCTTTGTGCTGCAATCTCCAATTATTATTATTATTTTTTTCCCGCTTGTGCCAGGTCAAAAAAAAAAAAAAAAAGTGGGCATAGTGTGGAAGGGGACGGGCCAGCAGGCCCATCTTATTTACCATTTTCTATTCCTGTCTTAGGCCTAGAAAATGGTCTAAATCAGGGACGGGGAACCTCCGGCCCACGGGACCATTTCATGTGGCCCCCTGCCAGAACATATTGTGAAAATGCTATTGACCGCTTCCATTATGGAAGCAGTCATTAGCATGCAGGAGCCACAGAAAGATGAGAACAGCGTTGCACTGGCTATCCTCACCTTCCCTTGTCTTCTTCCGGCCCCACGCTTTGTCCTTACATGTACAGTGTCAGGACATAGTGCACCTAGGTGTGCACTATGACCTAACACTGTGCGCTGTCAGGTCACAGTACAGTGCAGCGGGAAGAAGACCAGGGAGGGTAAATGAATCTGCCAAGTGGCAGCGCCGTCCAGAGCTGGAGAGGTAATCTTATTGGGGCTGATCTGAGACTAATGGAGGGTGGGGATGGTCTGAAAGGGGTCTGATCTGAGGCTGGGGGTCTGATCTGAGGCTAGGGGGTCTGATGGGGGTCTGATCTAAGGCTGGGGGTCTGATCTGAGGCTGGGGGCCTATTAGGGATCTGATCTGAGGCTGGGGGGTCTGATGGGGGTCTGATGAGGCTGGAGGTCTTATATGAGGCTGGGGGGTCTGATCTGAGGCTGGGGGGTCTGATCTGAGGCTGGGGATCTGATGGGGGTCTGATCGGAGGCTGGGGGGGTCTGATCGGAGGCTGGGGGCCTATTAGGGATCTGATCTGAGGCTGGGGGGTCTGATGGGGGTCTGATGAGGCTGGAGGTCTTATATGAGGCTGGGGGGTCTGATCTGAGGCTGGGGGGTCTGATCTGAGGCTGGGGATCTGATGGGGGTCTGATCGGAGGCTGGGGGGGGTCTGATCGGAGGCTGGGGGCCTATTAGGGATCTGATCTGAGGCTGGGGGGTCTGATGGGGGTCTGATCTAAGGTGAACCCCTCGGGGTTTAGCTTGGCTGCCATTAATACAAATAAAGAACTAAATATATAACATTCTTAACATAAAAATTAGACTGCTAGATGTGGTCAAAATGGGACCTATACTATTTGTAATATATATAGTGCAGGAGCCATTTTGTGCTGCAAAAATACAGCGCTCTAGTTTTTTAAATTGAAGCGCAATTTCTGTAACTTACCCCTTATGTTTGACCAAATACAGCCGTCAAATTTTTAAGTTGAGAATTTTGTATGATCCCCGAACGATGTTCCAAATATCCAAATGGCACTTGGCAGCAAAAAGGTTCCCCACCCCTGGTCTAAATGAAAGACCGCTAGGAAACTGCCTTAAAGGCCTCATGCACATGACCGTTGTTTTGGTCCGCATCCGAGCCGCAGTTTTTGCGGCTCTGGTGCGGACCCATTTACTTAAATGGGGCTGCAAAAGATACGGACAGCACTCCGTGTGCTGTCCGCATCCGTTGCTCCGTTCCGTGGCCCCGCAAAAAAAATATAACATGTCCTATTCTTGTCGGTTTTGCGGACAAGAATAGGCATTTCTACAATGGGCCGCCCCTTCCGTTCCGCAAATTGCAGAAGGCACACGGGCAGCTTCCGTTTTTTGCGGATCCGCAGTTTGTGGACCGCAAAAAACAGAATGGTCGTGTGCATCAGGCCAAATTTACAGGCGGTGGTGGATCCGTTGAACTTCTGCGGTTCCACCGCCAGTGCAGGGCTTTATTAAGACCGGCATCTAAAACGCCAATCTTATGAAATGTGCCCCCAGAGGGCTAAGAAGACTGATTCTTCCAGTGACCACACCCAACAGCACCATAGGGGACACATGGAAGCAAAAAAAAGGGATGAAAAGGGTATTTATGCTAGAAATAATACAAATTACTTTAACACAACATTTCAGACTTTTGGTATCAAAATGATTCATTGGGTTAACCCCTTCAAATCATTGTTGGGCATTTTTTTTTGTAAAATCACCGCCCTATAGAACTGATGGCAGATATCGCTTAGCAATGAATTTGTGACATTGAGCAACTCGATCACTATTGCTGCAAGTCTCCTCACAGTGCTCCAAAATAGCTGACATAAGCCAGGAGTAACTAAAATCATTGAGGAACCTCATGATGCAGTATGTTTGCTGGTACCCCATGAATGGCGTATTGCTTTAACGCACTACATGGCTGTTCTCCACACTTGGCGGGTAACATTTGCACTTTGCATCTCTCTAAGGTAATGTCACAGCAGCATCTATTTTGGGGATAATATTTCGGTAATTTTGAGATAATTCCCATTTTCTGGCCAATCCGGAGAGAATATTTGTGAGGCCATGTAAAGGCAGTAGGTGAGTGGTGATGTATAGGTCATCTGTCTTGCAGCAGAGAAGTCCTCGGGGCAATTCTCCGTATGCATCCATTCATTTGACCTGACAATACACTCTGTGTGATTGAGATGCTAAGCTTAGATTCAGCTGCGTCTATTGACACCAGATGTTGCTGCAAAAATATTGCAGCCATGTTTACACTACCGTCCCAATGAGGACATAGAAGGAAACGTCACTCACAGAGATCCCTCTATTCAATTAGATAAACCTTTCTGGCAAATGGGCATTTTGATACCCCGGAGCTAAGCTGCCCAGCATTCCACATGAACAAGATGCTAGCGAGCTGAATAGACAAAAATAAGGTCAACCACTATGATCTATGGAGATTTCAGGCCTGGTCGTTACAGCCCCCATTGCACCCATGTCCGGCCTGCAGAAATATTCATATATTCCTTAAAGGGGTTGTCCCATCTTGGCATATCGCTAGGACATCTGAGCAATACATTTAGATAATACGTCCCGTCATGCACTTCTGTGAGTCCTGCCTTTAAAGGGGTTGTCCCATCTTGCTCATTGGGGGCATATTGCTAGAATATCCCTCCCAGTGTCTGATACGTGCAGGTCCCACCCTCCTCTATCCTTAGAACAGAATCCACAAAGTGCTGGAGGGCCCACTATGCATGCGCGGCCACCCTCCATTCATTTCTTTGGGACTGACGAAAATAGGCAAACGCCGGCTTGGCTAGTTCTGTAAGCCCCATAGAATTGAACGGAGTGGCCACCACACTTAAACGGCTCGCTTCCCATTCATTTCAATGTGACTTCCAAAAATAGCCGAGAGGTGCGCACCCATAGGAATGAATGGAGGGCGGCTACACATGCGTGGTGCACCCTCCATCACTTTGAAGGCTCCATTCTAAGGATAGGTGCCAGAGGTGGGACCCACACATATCGGACCCCCCCCCCCCCCAATGTCCAAGGTGGGTCAACCCCTTTTAAAGGGTTTATCCGAGACTGAAAAAATGTTGGGCCTCTCACACTGAATTTATTTGCCTCGCTCCCCACGCCGCCGCTGCAGCTTCTCCTTATGCGCGGATGAAAATATCCGGTGTCGGAGGGGAGCAGCGAATGGCAGGCGGTGACAGGGGTGATGCTAGGGAGGCTCGTCCCCGTCCCTGCCTGCCATTGGCTGCTTCCCCCTGACACCGGATGTTTTCATCCGCGCACTTAAAGGATTGTGTAAATCCTTTAAGGCTAGATTCACGCAAGTGCATGTCGGGCGTATTATCCAAATATTCTTGCTGATATTCAGTGTTTTACAAGCTTGTGATTGACAGCCTTCACTGCATCACGGTGCAGGCAGAAATAGCTGCAGGTCACTGATATAGGACCGCCCATTGGACTCCTGAGCATAGAAAGTGCAGAAATTTAAAGAGGTTTTCTGGTTAGAGAGAGTTATACCGTATCCACAGCTGTTTGAGAAGGCAGCGGCACTTGCAGGAGCGCTATGGCCTTCTCCAGCTTTTCCTAGCCAAGTGACGTCAAGTTCTTCGAACACATGGTTCAGCTCCAAGCACAGTGCGATACCAAGCACCGCCGCCATCCAATGTACGGTGCTGTGATTGGTGACCACGGAGAAGGCTCTGGCGCTCACAGGAGCGCCGGTGTCTTCTTAAACAGCTGATCAGTGTCGGGCCCCCACTGATCAGATACTGATGACCTATGCAGAGGATAGCTCATCAGTAATAAAGTCTCAGAAAACCCTTTTAAACTTGAAATATGAAATGCACTGCATTGTGACTTGAGTCTTTTGTGTGTTTTTTAGGTCAAGGTTTTTTTTTTTCAGAATGTGCCTTGCTCTGGGTGTAGCATTTCTTCTGGCATTTTGCCCTTAGGCTTCTCTACAGGACCTGAAAAACAAATGTAGATAAGTTAGAGGACACCAAACAGTCTTGTAAAAAATGCTTTGAAAAAATTCATTCTATTTCGTTTTCTTTTTTTTTTCTTCAAGCATTTAAAAACACTGAAAAAAATGTGTGTGAATGAATCCTCACAAAGCTACCTTTGCAGGGTGTACTCGGGAGACAATGGGCAGAAGCTGAAATTATGATTGGTTTTATATGGGCTTTAAGGGCTGCCGCTGTCCCTGCACTTTGATTGATAGGCTCCTTTGCATATATTAAAACATAGTTTTTTCACCAAAATGCGGCCCCGTGTCAGGATGGGACCAATGCAGATCAATTCTGCTGACCAGCACACAGGTCTAAGGTCAGCCTGTTCTAATGCTAGGAAACTGGTGACAGAAACCCTTTTAAGGCCTCTTTCACACAAGCGAGTTTTTAGTCCGCGTGCGATGGGTGAAGCTACCCGCATCCGGACTGAACCCTGATCCATTCATTTCTGCGTTCAGGAAAAATCGCAGCATGTTCTATATTATGCATTTTTCACGTAGCTCTGGTTCCATAAAAGTGAAGGGGGCTTGCGTGAAAATGCGTTTTTCACTAATGGTTGCTAGGAGATGTAGATTGTGCCGTTTTTTTTTTTTCACACGCGCAATCCAAAACTGATTGCCCCCGCATGGAAAAAACTTAACCACTGAACAAAATCGCAGACAATGATAATTTAGGAGGAGATTTATTAAGATCCTATACCAGATTTTTGTTCTGGAAAAGTTGTACATTTTGGTGCAGGTTCCAGATTGCAACAAAATTTGCCACTTTTTAGTATTTTACTGACTCCCTTGCCAGTTTTCCACAAAGTGGTCAGGAGGAAGTGGGCCACGAGGTACAGCTGCAATTATAAATGGTGGTGTAGGAAAGTACAACTTGTTCTGCAAAAAACAAGCTCCCATATGGCTACGTGAACAGAAAAATAAAAAAGTTATGGCTCTGGGAAGGCAGGGAGCGCAAAACGAAAATGCAAAAATGAAAAAACCTCCGGGGCAGAAGAGGTTATTCATGGGATAACTCCTTTAATAACAGAGAAGCCCCTTTAAAATGTTGGGACCGAAAATCAAACCACGGCTGCGTAGAAGAGCACTTTGATTGTTAAAGGCGCCGCACCCATCAAAAAGGAAAGAGCACCATTCTCTGTCAGTGTGTTATTTGGCCCCAAGAATTGTTTTATTTGCCAGATTCCCCAAACAAAAAGTCCTATGTACTGCAATATGGCACAAATGAAAACTACACCTCATCCTGCAAAAAACTAAAAAAAACATGCTCTCACAAAACGACATCAATGGATAAATTTAAAGGTTATGGCCCTTGGTATATGGCAAAGTAAAAGTTACTCTTTTTATACATGAGCTGTGTTGTGCAAATGTAGTATATTGATGCATCTTTGATGTCAGTGTAACATTCACCTGACAGTATAATCAGGTAAGTGGGACTTTACAAAAAGGAACCCTGCTCCAGAGTATTGGATTGCAACTTGTGGTTCTCCAGCGGATAGGCCATGCTGGTATATGTAGTTTTATGGCAGGGTTAGGCTTCAGCTTTGAGGAGACCTCTATATACTAGGTCAATGAACACTACATTTCCTAATGTAGCTTTGTTATTGCATTTGTTACCCTATAAGAGCAGACACTGATCCAATATATACAAAATATAAGAAATGGAACTGGATCGCACATCCTCAATACTATGCTTTTACCTAACTGCTTCTCAGCATAATTAATATCGCTTCTCATCGTAATTTATCGTATACCTACCCCTATGCTGCATGCTGTACATGAGGCATTAGCATACAATTTGATC
This sequence comes from Bufo bufo, assembly GCF_905171765.1. Lineage (NCBI taxonomy): Eukaryota > Metazoa > Chordata > Amphibia > Anura > Bufonidae > Bufo > Bufo bufo. Next base: position 139,466,388 of record NC_053398.1, on the reverse strand, counting down.
AAAAAGCATAGGCCCACTCACCGCTTCAAGGTTGCCTCTTCGAATGGGACCCTATTCTAAATTGGGCGCAGCACTGCACGGCGACAACCGACGCAACAGCACCACCCCAGCAGGCAGCGGGACCCAGCAGTCAAACAGCGCCCCCGCTGTCCGACAAAGCCACCATAGCACCGGGACAGCACAAGAGCAACAATGGCCGCCGTGCAGTACTGCACCATGTGAACAGGTGTGGGACCAACCCCATCACATACTCTCACCATGTGAACAGGTATGGGACTCACCCTATCACATACTCTCAGGAACTCCAACTGAGAGGTAGGAATATATACCCTCATACAGAAGCCTGCTAATTAAAAGCACCTGGGCCGAATGTGGAGGAGTGCTGATACCAGGAGGGGAAAGAGCATAGATTCCAATATATATTTAGAATATTGTTCCAGTGTTAATAAAGGGTCAGTCTACATATACAGTGGATCAGAGGGGGTTCTTGACTCTTTTACTTAGCTGTAAAGTGTTGGATAACAATATACTCCTATATCTTGATGATCGATGAGTTAGTGTTTGATTTTCACTTCCTCACCTGACCACTAGATGGTGCCATACTTTAGGTTTCTTTTATCATCCTGACGACGCAGAAGGAAAGTAACACAGGGAGAAGTTTGCCTTTTATCTTTGGTTTATGATCTGGAGACCATTTAGATAGGAGCTAAGTTCATTATCTGACATGTCTGTTAAGTTGGCTATAAACTGTGCAATTATTTTTGCCTTATAAATCCAATAATTATGACCACGACTGTTGTGTTTCTGTTATCTTTCTGCTAATCAGAAGGTGCTTAGTGCTGTGGGAATTCGCTCTGGTAGGATAAGCGGGCGCAGTACAGAGACAAAATACAAGTTTCGTATTTTAAACTTCAGTGTTTATTCACACATGATGCCAAAAACAAATAGTCACTTTTGCAGTGTTGGTGTTACTTTACACCCAATGGCAAGTTAATAAAACAAAAGTCACCTTGGTGGCAGTCCTGCCACAGAAAGTTCAAATACAGGCTTTAGGCGGCCTGTTCCCCTGACACACGGGTCTCTGCTCTCCAGCCCAGCACAGGCCTCAGATACCAGCACACAGACCTCCTGAGCTCCACTGTCAGACGGAGGTAATCCTCCCCACCTGGCAGTCCTGGCTGTTTTTTATGCCTGGCAAAACCCAGCCTGGAACGTGGGGAGTAGTCACCCACCCAGCACTTTGACTACTCCCAGTAAGAGCCGTCCCAGATCAGCTATTACAGCCATGCTAAGTACCAAGGTGTCAAACAGCAACTGCTGCTGACACATAGAAATTGGCTCTTACACCACCGAGGCCAGGAACTTCGGTGACACGTAGCTATCATCCACAATGATTTGTTGCACCTTCTTAAAGTTTAAAATAAAAAACCCTAAAAAAAACATTTTATGAGTTCTAATGGAAAATATACCTTTAGGGGTATCAAAATGTTTTGGTAAATATTCCTAAAAACTTCAGCAACTTTCTTATAGAATTAGAGAGATTTTGTTGTTAAGGAAAGTGGTGGTCACGCATATGCCCTGCCGCCTCATTCTCGCTAAGCTGTTTTCGCTGCTCCCATAGAGTTACATAGAACGGCAGTCATTTTCTTTGGTCTTGAAGGTGGAGTGGGATCCTTATTCTAGCGGTTGTCGGGGTTCCCAGTCATTCGGTTATATATAATTTCCACTAAAATACCCCTTTAATTTATACAGCTGCTGCAGGAGGTATGGGAGGGATCCATAGAGCGAACATTACTATCGAGTTGGTCCCACAGATACTCAATTGGGTTCAAGTCTGAGGAATTAGGGGCCAGGGTAGTACTTGGAAGTCTTGGTCATGCTCTTCCAAACAATGTCGGACATTTCTAGCGGTGTGACATGTGGTATTGTCTTCTGGAAGATCCCATCCGCCCCAGGGAAGACAATCAGCATGTATGTGCAGCGTCCCACTTATGTGTGTACAAATGGTCCCCTTAAATTTCTGTATAATTATTTGTATTTAATGTATTGCATTTCCTAATATCAGGCTGGCATTGTCATTACATCTATTCACCCTTAGGTGGTGCTGGCGCCACATACTATATATAGCTTAGGGTTTGTTGACTTGGAGAGAGTAGGAGGAAGTTGAAGTAGTTGTGTTGAGAGAGGAGAAGGAAGTTAATGGAGGAGAACAGGCAAGTTCCACAATGTAGCTGCCTTTCTTTCCTCTGGGCCCTGATCAAGCCTGGAGAGGACCAACCAAGAGTTTACTGCAGCCCAGTACAAGACAGTAAGCCTCCGTCTGAATATTACGCAAGTCTAGGGAAGATTAGAGCCGAGTCTAGCCAAGGGACTTCCCTAGCACCAGTGACCGGGAGGAACTTAAAGGTACCTGGACACAACTGGATAATTAGTGCGCAGAATTATCCTTTTTCACTAAATGCCCTCTGGGAACATAGTGAACCTGAATACTTCAGGAAAGCATCCTTCATCAAATAATGTAGTAGAGAGTTTGCCTGCCACGAGGAAGAACGCCCTTATTGGATTGCTGAAGATAAATAGGAAAACATTATATTCAGTACCTGAGTGATAGAAAGTGGACTTAGTGCAAAACTACTTGTCATTGTCATTCTGCCTGTTAAAGCCGAAGCAGTAGAGAATAGTGATGGCCAGTTCGCAGTGTTCGCCGACGAACACATGCGATCTGCCATCTTTATTCCCAAGCCCGGCGATGCAGAGGTAAGTCCTTACCTGTGCCTTCGCCGCGAGCCGCTCTGAAACACATGCGGTCACCCGATGAAGGCTGTTCTCGGAACTGCCTGCTCCCGGTGACCGCATGTGTTTTAGAGCGGCTCGCGGCGCAGGCACAGGTAAGGACTTACCTCTGCATCGCCGGGCTTGGGAATAAAGATGGCAGATCGCATGTGTTTGTCGGCGAACACTGCGAACTGGCCATCACTAGTAGAGAACTCCTCAACTGATAATTGCCAGACCTGTATTAAGGTATTCCGGCTAAAGAAACATCTGGATTATTACCTTAGATATATAAATAAACTAACAACTGTCCTGAGACCATTGAGTACAAGTTCAACTGTGTTTTATTACAACTGACTCTTCATCCTATCTACTACTCTCAACATTTGCACCTTACGGTGCTGGCGTCACAAACACAGGGGCCCAGCCACCAAAGCACCTTAAACACCGATACCATCAAGGGCACCCAAACTTCCATCTGGCTGGTGTTCCCTGCCATAGAGAGTGCCCCGGAGGATTTAGTACTGTCTTCCCCATCACTGCACGCCGGCCCAAGGAGGCTCTGCTAACCGTGAGTAAATTAACTACTACCCCCATCTAGTGATGAGCGGCAGGGGCAATATTCAAATTCGTGATATTTCGCGAATATATGGTAGAATATTCGTCATATATTCGCGAATATTCATATTCCAGATTATTCTTTTTATTGCGAAAAATCTGTAATAAAAAAAAAAATCGCATAATGCGCATTTTAATGCGAAAAAAGGTGTTGGTCAAAAACTAGTATATAGCACTACAGAATATACTGCTATATATTTGTTTTTAGAATATTCGTCATTTTTTCCATCTGAACAAATGATTCCTCCCTGCTTAAAATGCTTGTGGGTCAATGAGTCATTGCCCCACAAGCAAGAAGCAGGGAGGAATCATGACTTTAGATGTTAAAAAAGGACGAATATTCTAAAAAAATAATATATAGCACTATAGCGAATATATTCGTTGTAACGGAACGCCTAGCACCCCGACCGGGTACCTCCGTTAATAGATGCTCCTAGTGCTTTCCGAGGACTCCAAGCACTCCACTTGACACCGTACGCACTGCAGACCCCACGAACCGCCGAAGCTTGGTTGAGGTCTCACCGTCTCCTACCCACCCTGGACCTACGACAAGGCTCCAGGCTCCAGTGGGTGAACCTCTCCTAAAACCAGAGAGCAGGAACAGCTCTTAAAAGAGCTAGTAGTTATAGCCAGGGGAGTATAGCGAATCTCCCAGCGTATAGCAATCCCCAGCGTCGATCAGTTACCCAAACATCAGCCTCAACATGATAAAGGGTAAAACAGGAACACTTTATTGAGGGCTCCCCGCCCGTATTTATGCAGGTCCCCATCTGGTGGACACTCCCCTAGGGGACCAGAATGAAGACTGTGACACAGGACAGATATGCAGCACTGCAGGATAGACAGACACAATACATCCCCACAATGCATCATGGTTTCCTCCTCTCTGCCCTGGAGACACCCGAGGAGTAATCCAATTATCTCTCAAGACAAAGGGAAATCGCCAATACACATGTGGATACAACAGGACAGGAATCACCACCCAAACACACAATCTCACACCCCCACAGCAAACAGACATTTAACATATTCCCAGATAGCTCAAGTCTGAGTGCATATCATTAGGTGAATGGCACTCAGAATACACAAATACAATAAAATTAGCTATCTGGGTACCCTCACATAACAAAATACAATTGCAAAGACAGATTTAATCTGTGCGGCCGGTCTGTCTGCTCCTTTAAAGTTAGTATGGGCCATAATCCTGAGGCAAGAGGCTGGTAGCCAGGCCCCTCCGAAACCCAGTGGCGAGGTTGGTTTCGCCACATTAGTTTTGACATTTTTTTGAATATTCGTTTTTTTTTTTTCTTCTCCAAACAGTACAGTTAAATCCCTTTGGCATACTCCTCCCCACAAGCGCCCCCGTCACCATGGGAACGCCTGGTGGTTAGAATATACCATCGGATCTGAGTTAGATCGTGAAAACTCAAATCCGATGGTATATTCTAACACAAAGGCGTTCCCATGGTGATGGGGACACTTGAAGTTAGAGTATACCAACAGGCGCATACATACTGGCCCCCTGCTGCCTGGCGGCACCTGACCTCTGACAGGGCACTTTGATCCACACAATTAACCCGTCAGGTGCCGCACCTGAGGGGTTAATTGTGAGGATCACAGCACCCTGTCAGAGGTCGGGTGCCGCCGGGCAGCAGTGCGCCCCCCCACTATTAAAATAATTCATGGGCAGTGCGCCCTAACCCCCCCTTACCAGTATTACAATCATTGGTGGCCAGTGCGGATCCCCCCCCTCCGTATTAAACATCATTGCTGGCAGTGCGCTGACAATACCTCCCCCACGTATTAATCATTGCTGGCAGTGCGCCCCCCCCCACCCAGTATTAATCATTGCTGGCAGTGCACCCTTAATCCCCCCTCCCTCCCCAGAGCCCGGCGGCACCTGAGGGGTTAATTGTGTGGATCATAGTACCCTGTCAGGTGCCGCCAGGCAGCAGGGGGCCAGTATGTATGCGCCTGTTGGTATACTCTAACTTCAAGTGTCCCCATCACCATGGGAACGCCTTTGTGTTAGAATATACCATCGGATTTGAGTTTTCACGATCTAACTCAGATCCGATGGTATATTCTAACCACCAGGCGTTCCCATGGTGACGGGGACGCTTGTGGGGAGGAGTATGCCTGACTCATTGACCACAAGCATTTTAAGCAGGGAGGAATCATTTGTTCAGATGTAAAAAATGACGAATATTCAATATAACTAATATATAGCAGTATATTCGTAATATTTGCGAATTATCGAAGTTGCGATATTCGCGATTAATATTCGTTATTCGAATATTCGCGCTCAACACTACCCCCATCGGCCCACTGTTGCCTCAAGCGTTGCCCCTGCTGTCCGGTCTTCTGCATATGGCTGTATGTGATCTGCAAGGATTGATTCATACCCAAATCAGTGGAGAGTGTCTTCCACATGGATAAGTGGCCCAGAGAATGCCATGAAAAAATTCCCCAGACCATAACGCAGCCCCCACCAGCTTGTGTTCTTCCAGCGATGGCTGCAGGGTGTTTGTTCTCTGATGTTTATCACCTGACATGCCATCGTCCGTCCATTCCATAAAGCAGAAAACGGGACTCTTTAGAGAAGACATCCCTGTGCCAATCAGCGGAGGTCTAATTCCGATACTGCAGCAAAACCTGAAGTCTTTTCTCCCGAGGCAACTTGGTTAGCAGAGGTGCAGTGACCATCCGTCTGCTTCGGAGCCCCATACGCAGTAGGATTCACTGAACTGTTGTATTAGACACACGTCTGGTAGCCTGTCACCATCCACTACAGCTTCGAACGTGAGGCTACCATCAATTTATAGACAATCATATTGGCTATCTCATGCATAAATTGGACTTGCAGCTATTTAGCATATGATTAGTTCTGCAGATTCTTGTCATGTACCGTATTTTTTGCCCTATAAGACGTACCGGCCCATAAGACGCGCCTACGTTTTTGAGGAGGAAAATAAGAAAAAGCATTTTTTTTAACCAAAAGGTGTGCTTTTGGTAGGTTTTCAACTAATGGTGGTCTGTGCATGACATTATTATGGGGGATCTGTGGATGACGCACTGTTATGGAGGGGATATGTGGATGACGCACTGTTATGGAGGGGATCTGTGGATGGCACTGTTATGGAGGGGGATCTGTGAAGGGCACTGTTATGGGGGGTGGATCTGTGGATGGCACTGCTATATATGTGTCACCCACAGATTCCCCCACCCCATAACAGTGCCATCCACATATCCCCCACCCAATAATAGTGGCATCCACAGATGCCCTAATATACCATAGCTAAACCTGTGGGAGGGAGGAGGGGCCGTTGCGGTCACTGTACTCCGGCCCCGCCGCTCACTCACTGCTTTATTGCTTAAACCTTTTATAATAATAACTTTAAGTTCCGATCCCCAGCCCCATGTACTACTTACTAAATGTCTTGTAGCAGGCAGAGCAGGGCGGGCAGCCGGCCGTAACTCACTGACGTCACATGCCTGCGCCGCCTACTTTATGAATGAAGTAGGCGGCGCAGGCACGTGACGTCAGTGAGTTACGGCCGCCCGCCCGCCCTGCTCTGCCTGCTACAGGACATTTAGTAAGTAGTACAGATGGGGCTGGGGATCGGAACTTAAATTAAAGTTATTATTATAAAAGGTTTAAGCAATAAAGCAGTGAGGGGGGGGGGGGGAGTGCGTCTTGTGGGGCGAAAAATACGGTAACTGCCTTGTTACTGTTTTGCTGCTAAAATTAAATTTTGTACATGCACCTTTTGGCTTTCAGCACTGCCTGAATCCTTCTGGGCATGTTCCCGATCAGACTGAAGTCTCGACTGAAATCTGTCCCCAGGTCTCTTCTACACGTTCCCAATGTTGGTGAATGCTGGTCGACTCACTTTGGTATGAATACAGCTTTTTCTTCAACTCTACCCACAAGTGTTCGATTGGGTTGAGGTCTGGGAACTTTGGGGGCCAATCCAGCACCTCTCCTTCATTGTCACTGAACCATTGCTTCGTCAATCTCGACGTATGCTTCGGGTCGTCATCCTGCTGGAACACTACAGCATGTCGTCCTTTTCTTACCCATAGCATTCGAGTACAAAGTAACTCTTCTTGTGGGACACTCAGATATAGCTCAGCATTAAGACCACTATAGAATCCTGGTCAAGTATCCAACGCCTTTGGCTGTAAAACAACCCCATATCATCAGGCTTCCTCCACCGAACCTGACAGTTCCTTCAATTTCTCGTTCCGTTAGTATCCTTTTCACTTCCAGATCTACTTGCACCCATCACAGCCCAGTCTATTGGCTTTCTGTTCATCACCGTTTTCCAATCTTTTACTGTCCAATGTTCATACTTTTTTGCAAACTCAAGCCGACGCTTCTTATGACGATATTGAAGTCGAGGCTTCTTCACCTTTTTTCAGGCTACCATTCCAGACTTGTGTAATGCCCTTCGCACGGTGCTTGCATGGACGTCTGTGATCTCACTATGACGAAGCATGCGAGCCGCCTCCACTGCCGTGTTTTTTGCGCCAGAACTGATAGACCTCGTCATGAGCCAACTTGTTGACTCTGATATTTTTCATGGATGTCCACCTCTTGGCTTTGGAATGGATGGACTGACTTAATTTTGTATTCTTCCAGCTGTCATGGTGCTCACAATTTTCCTCGCCGAGATACCGCTATCAATGAGCTGGATGATGCTTTCTCTTTTCTTAGGAATTCTTCTTCATGGCTGCTCCTGGATTCGAACCAGTGACCTTTCGCTTGGGAATCAACCTAATAACACACTGAGCTATTAGGGAAATGAGAACAGGTTGTCATTTGTTGTATCCAAGAAGAAAAAGATTGTTCCACCACCAGGAGCAAAACACTAACGATGCAGTTACATGAGAAGAATCTGCACAACTAGTCATATGCTAAATAGTTACAAGTCCAATTTATGTATGAGATAGCCAAGATGATTGTCTGTTCATACAATTATGGGAGCCTGAAAATCAGAAGTTCAAAACATTGTTACCCTTTTTCTCCTCTCTCTCTCTCTATATATATATATATATATATATATATATATATATATATATATATATATATAGTTGTTTATTTCTTACGAATCCGTTAGATAAGGTGATATAATTGTCCTCTTTTTACACTATAATCTCGTGCACCCCTCCTCCGGCTGATATAAATTCAGGTGAGAATTGGAAAAAAAGCGAGGTGTAGATGTAACTCTATATTGTCACCATAACCTTGTAGCAATTTTTTGTTACTGTCTTTTTTTATACCCCCCTTTCGGCATCAATTAATCAACTCGTTCTCAGCTTGTGATCATTTTACAAAGGACAGATGAATCAAATCCATGAGAACGTGCAGCATTTCTAAGGCATCTCATCGCGTGACAGCGCCAATTCCTCATAACATCTATTATCCCCTCCTTTTACATTTTTTTAAATCTTTTCATGCTAAAAATTTGATGAAACATAAAGAAACACCCCTGAAGTATCAAAGGAAGTACTGTCTCATAAATACATTAAAACTTGGTTAATCGTGTATTGCATCTACTTTTGGCTAATTTACTTAGCCTTTTTTTCTCCAGCTAATAAACTGTTTTAATCAACTAGTTTCCTTTTTGTGCCCTAAGATAAAATCATTGCAGTGCCCCCTACTGGTGAATGGCAGCTCCGTGCGGCAGATGTGGCATTGATTGACTGAGACAAACCAATAGCTGACATAAAGCCAAGGGTGATGCTGAAGAATGCCAGTTCATTTTACATCACATCTTTAAAAAAACAAAAAAAAAACAGAAGTAAATATCAATAGGAACGTAACGCTCACCGCACTGCCTTTATTTTTCCGACACATGACGGTTTGCCGCTGTTGGATTTGGCTGGGATAATGTGATATCGGCATGGAGAGGGGGAAACATTGTTTACATTTTTTTTGCCACCTTGGTAAATACATTTTTGTAATTGTGCATGTTGTCATAAATTTTAACCACTGAATTTTATGAAATTTTATTTTGCATTGTTTTCTAGTGGTGTCCCAATACGGTACATTTATAAAGTGTCATTTTAATGTTTGGCACAAAATTGGCACAAATTTCTTGTGACGTGTCGCATGTGTGTAACTCCAGGACCCCTCCATAAATATGCAAAGATGACCCTCCTTGCAAATTACAGGACTTGAAGGGGTTATCCGGTTTCTGGAAGAAAAAAAACCTCAGACTTTCCAGCATACCCCACAGATGCTCGATCTGATTAAGATCCGGGAAATTTGGAGCCAAGTTACCACCTTGAACCCTTTCTGATGTTCTTCAATCCATTCCTGAACAATCCTTGTAGTGTGGCCGGGCAGTATCCTGCTGTCCTGTCCTTCTTTTAGGACCCAGGGTTTAACAGCAGAACATTACCTAGTGCCTCTGCCAGTTTGTCTTTTTACCATAGTGCATCCTGATCATCTCCTGGTATGCGATGCCCATGGAAAAAAAAAAAGTGATTTTTCTGACCTGTCCACCTTCTTCCATTTATCTATGCCCCCGTTCTTATGTCCACATGTGCATTGTAGGTACTTTTGAAGGTGGATGAGGTAGCATGGACATTATAACCAGTCTGCAGTTTAAAAGGGTATTCCGGTTTTGCAATTTTCAGCATCAATTGACAGGCAACAACACATACTATCACTTACTTTGTTTATTGTATTATATTGTTTAATATAATGCCCTGCACTCTGTTGTGGTCACATGACATTTTCCACTCTTTTGTTTCCCTATCTGGATGACATCACATCTACATCTGATGTCAGCAATGATGCTGTCTTAGACTGGGTTCAGACCTGAGCGTCTTTGATATGCGCGTTTAACGCGCGTTTTTTGCAATCGTAAACGCGCGTTTGACGCGCGTTTGTGTGATTGACTGCAATGTCCTATGGCCACAAACGCGCTGTAAAACGCCCCAAAGAAGCTCAAGAACTTGTTTGAGCGTAGGGCGTTTTTCAGCGCGTTCAAACGCGCTGTAAAACGCTAAAGTGAGAACCAGGGCCATAGGGAAGCATTGGTTTTCATCTGTTGAGCGTTTTACAGCGCGTTTGAACGCGCTGTAAAACGCTCAAGTGTGAACCCAGCCTTAGGGTGGGTTTATTCAGCAGGGTTTCAAGCAGTCTTGAATCCAGGGCTGCAATCAGAAATTTCAGGGCTCCATACAGGCAAACTGTGTGCCCTCCCCAATCATTTTTATTCACTGTTTACCAATCACCATAAATAATATATTCACTATATTGTATGGATTATTATGATTACAGTGATCCCAAATACAGTAAAACTAGAAGGCATTAAAAATGCCATCTTTACAGCAGAGCTTTCATATAGAGGAGTAGGAAAGGCCTGTGTTCACTCTACAGAGGGTCTGGGGTTCAAATCTCACTGAAACCTGTAAAATAATCTTGATTTATTGATTATAGTAAAATTTGTGGGAGAGAAATCGAATTTTTACTTTCTGTCTTTTTTTTCTTTTATGGTAAAAGTAAAAATTTTCTGCAAAGTTATTGTTATTTAAAAAAAAATGAAGCAAAAACCAAGTTAGATATTATACCAAATATTAGACTAGACTGTTATACAAGAATCTGTAAAGAAATGCACAGAGCTTATGCTATGGCTGGTGCAGTGACCAGGAACGGGTTCGCTGACGCCACTTTTGTTGCAGTGGCCGGGTCAGGTGGATAATATAATCTGTATTTGTCGTGACGCCAATTGCAGTGTGCGCAGGGTATTATCCCAGGGCCCTTCCAAGGTGTTATAACTCACGTCCCAGATATGGAATGCCAGGGTGGTGTAATGGCCTATAATGTCTCTATAGCTTGGTGGTAGTTGTGTCACGGTGTCTCCTACCTGGGTACTGCCGGACTCCTGGCTCACTTGCAATAAATGTGAGTGTAGTGATAGTAGGAGTAATAGAGGAATTTTGCATAAGAAATGATGTCCAGACCTTTAGATGAAGTTCAAACGTTGCTTTACTTGAAATAACTTGCAGCTTTGGTCTCTTGGTCCCAGCAGGTTTTGGCAATCATTGGAAGGAATGAGTACTTCTGCTTTAAATGTGGAGCTTGCAGGATAAAATGTCTGCTTGGTAGCTCTGTAACTGTGGCAGGGTTAGCTTCTGCACTTATCTGATACCTTCTGCTGTGTGAGGACAGACCAGCTGAGGAGGAAATAGCTTCTCCTAGGACTCTAGACTTATCTCACAGATGGATTCTCAGGGGATGCTTTCTTCCTGGAACTCTGGATGTTGTCTGTAGTTTCTGCTTTCCTCATCCAGCAGAGCTGGAGGTGCTCAGACTGGGTATATGGCCAAGTCTCAGCCAAGACTAGGTCCTTGCTGTCTTCCCTATGCAGGGGGTCTCCTGGACACTATCACACAGCCTTCCTCTAGCAGGGGGAGGCTACACTGACTCTAACTTCCTTCTATACCAATGCTGCAGGATGTGGGACCAGTCCACCCTCTCCACAGAGGGGGAGCTAAGCTGGAATAATACATTCCAGCTTAGATTCACTAAACACTAAACTGTACTTGCCAATGAGTTGCTGCCACCTACTGGTAACCAGGCTAATTACAAGAACAATTGAATTTAACATGGATTTATATACACATTTGTGGAGGACATGAGCAAAATCACATCAGATGATAGTATAAAGGCTCTAAGAAGATAGTAGGGGGGTAGAGGAGTGTAGTAACACAACTCTGGGGTGTTACACTGGCAGCACAGAAACTCTGAAGATTTAAAGTAAGGTTAACTTATCAAAAACTCCTCCCCAGGCCATGCAAGTTGAGAAAATGAACCAGATTCAGGTGTTAACTAATGTTAGTACACAGGGCGAGGCTAAGGCAGCTAGGATATCCCTGTTTGCTCATACCACAAAAATGGGAGATTTATCATGAGCGACAAGTCCGTTTGCAGGAGTTTCTTTTGCAGTAATTTGCACCAAATTTATCAAATGTTGCACAGCGTGTTAAATTTGGTCTAATACTTCCACTTTCTATGCCACTCCTTTTTATTGGAGTAAGATTGCGACACTTTTTGCTAAAAAAAAATTAAAGTCACAGTTGATACATTTGGCACACCAGGCTAACCATGCTTACTTTCCTACCCGATTTTCAAAAATTTAAGTGGTGTTAAAATGCAAAATGTCCAAAAATGTTTATGCAAATATGCCTTAAAAGACGCAAAGCCCTATTTTATGACTTTTTGAAGCCAGAATTCTGAAGTAAGGGGTGTGATAAATTCCCCCTTAAGTCACTCGCATCCTTACACTTTGCCTATTTTTCTTCTTCCAGCACAGCTTCAAGAACTGGCTTGCCCACTATATGCCACCTTTTTTTAGGTGCCATTGCCACAAGATAATGTTACATATGGTTTTAATGTTAAGGCTGATCAATGTGTGTGAAGTCAGCTTCCCATAACCCAGTCCTACATATAAAAAGGGTAAAACTTCAGCCTGAGAAGGCAGAGTCTTTATAGGTAGCATCAAGCCAGTTTGGTCATTCACATAGGGATTTGGGAACATTAAATTTAGACCAAGTTTTTTGGCTGCATACTACAGAGCCTTAGGCACTCTGGGGGTCATTTACTATTCTGAAATATGCCTAAATTAGGCGTATTTCAGGCACAGATGGCGGCGCAATTGTTAGCTATCTGCGACTTCTCCCCGCTCACGCTAAGGCCCCTTTCAGACGGGCGTTGCGGGAAAATGTGCGGGTGCGTTACGGGAACACCCGCGATTTTTCCGCGCGAGTGCAAAACATTGTAATGCGTTTTGCACTCGCGTGAGAAAAATCGCGCATGTTTGGTACCCAAACCCGAACTTCTTCACAGAAGTTCGGGCTTGGGATCGGTGTTCTGTAGATTGAATTATTTTCCCTTATAACATGATTATAAGGGAAAATAATAGCATTCTGAATACAGAATGGATAGTAAAACATCGCTGGAGGGGTTAAAAAAAATAATAATAATAATTTAACTCACCTTAGTCCACTTGATCGCGTAGCCCGGCATCTCCTTCTGTCTTCATCTGATCTCTGTGCAGCAATAGGACCTGTGGTGACGTCATTCCGGTCATCACATGATCCATCACCATGGTAAAAGATCATGTGATGTCACCACAGGTCCTATTGCTGCACAGAGTCAGATGAAGACAGACGAGATGCCGGGCTGCGCGATCAAGTGGACTAAGGTGAGTTAAATTTTTTTTATTTTTTTTTAAACCCCTCCAGCCCTATTGTACTTTGTATTCTGTATTCAGAATGCTATTATTTCCCCTTATAACCATGTTATAAGGGAAAATAATAATGATCGGGTCTCCATCCCGATCATCTCCTAGCAACCTGTGCGTGAAAATCGCACCGCATCCGCACTTGCTTGCGGATGCTTGCGATTTTCACGCAACCCCATTCACTTCTATGGGGCCTGCGTTGCGTGAAAAAGGCAGAATATAGAACATGCTGCGATTTTCACGCAGCGCACAAGTGATGCGTGAAAATCACCGCTCATGTGAACAGCCCTATAGAAATGAATGGGTCGGGATTCAGTGCGGGTGCAATGCGTTCAATTCGCGCATTGCACCCGCGCGGAATACTCGCCCGTGTGAAAGGGGCCTAAGTCTAAAATTGTGGGTGGGGAAGTGGAGGGGCCGGCAGGCCCGTCTCATTCATCATTTTTTACGCCTGTTTTAGGCATAGAAAATGGTCTAAATTTAAGACTGCTGGGAAGCGGTCTTGCATTTAGAACTGGCGCTGGATACGCCGAAGTTATGGAGAGGCCAGCGCCTCTTTATAACTCTGGAGGATCCATCGGCAGCTATGGGGCTTTATTAAGACCGGCGTCTAAACGTTGGTCTTAATCAATGTGCCCCTCTGTGTATTGCCGCCTGGGGAATCCTACAGAATCCAACAGAAAACCTCTATATGAAATCCGTGCCAGCTTCAAACAACTCAGAGCCATAATGAGACAGGAAAAGTTAGCTTTGTGCTCCAAGTTCAACTTTGATTTGGCCATTTACCGGCTTAAAAGATCATTCAGGTCAGAAGAGAGAGGGGCTGGAGTCCGAGCCATCAGACAAACTTTCTGAAGGGTGTATCACAGAACGGTATTCTGCAGCTGCTATGTACCATGAAATAATATAGAAGCTGCCGAAGCCAAAACGAAGCAAAATGTTTGATAAAAATCAATAACCAAGCCTTTTTGTAACTCCCCAAAAAATGGGATTAAATAGATAATCCAACAGATCAACCTCTGTTAATTCCCGGATATATTTGCATGCTTCTGTGTGTTACTTTCTAAGATACATATTTGCACGTTCACGGCTTTTCCTCCAGTAGATATTAAAGGCATCAAACAACCTGATGTAACTCCTGTTCTCAGCTATGTAGCTTTTACTCGAGCATGCTTGTGAAATCTTATTAATGATGGCAGTCTACACAAGTCACTGTGTATCTGCTTAGCACTGCTATTTGCAATGTGATCTTTAATGAGTCACACTAATTGTGTGTGATTTTTTTTTTTTTTTCCTTCTTTGTTACAGCTGTGAAATGAAAGTACACTTGAGCGATGTGTTGTTGGTGTTGTATATTCATTAGAGGTAAGAGTGGAAGACACTTTATTTTTCATCCCAGTAATCATTATGCACCATATACCTTAACCTCTATCTATCTATCATCTTTTAGACAGGTCACTTAAAAGGGTTTTCCAAATTTTTCTTTACTGATCGAATCGAAGTTGTCGAAGTGGAATTCGATCAGAATTTCAGGAAAATTTGATTCGTCACAAAGTCGAATTTCCTTACACTTTGTGAATCCGATTTTTTTCTAAAATGGCTGCTGCATGTTAGAAAGAGGAAGTAAGAAGCCTGGGAATGAGGGATCGCCCATAATTCCGTGCATCAGCAGATAGCCAGCGCCTGTGATGTCACAGTCCTATAAAAAGCCTCCTCCTGCCCGGCCTCCGCCATTTTCCAGTGACCTTAGTGCAGGGAGAGGCGTTAGAGGCACTAGGAACAGTGATTCGGAAGCACTTTATTTACAAAATATTACTTTTGAGCAGTTCAGGGACAGATTATGGATAGTGTAGGGATATATTAGGGAGGTTATCCACACTATAGGGAGAGTGCAGGGACCAATAGAAGAGTGTAAAGCCTGGGTAATAGAGAAGCTATTCTATTACACCTTGCTGCACTAATTGGGGTTAAAAAGCATACTAATAATACTGATTTTAGGTTGTTTGCATTCTTTTTTACATAAGGAATTACATTAATCCTTGATTCTGTTATTAGGTGAAATTGTGTACAGATTTTGGGGTGTTCACATACTTTTATATGTAATTCAATCCGTTAATCCTTGATTGTGTAATTGGGGTGAAATTGCGGCTTGATACTACAGATTTTAGGGTGTTCATGTTCTTTTACATTATTTAACCCTCTTTAATTGTGTAATTGGTATGAAATTGCTGCCTGAGAAGGAGGATTAACTCAACTACTATCGAGACATCCGATGTAGTGAGTTGCCCCTTGCCTATGTGCACCATCGCTCATCCTCGCGAAGGTCTAACCGGTGGGGCCCTCTGCGCTCACGTTTCACTGCCATGGCTGCTGGAGGTGGGGTTTGGGGGTTTGGCAGGAGCAGTACCAGCTCTATAAGCAGCAACTTAAGTCTGGAGTCTCTAATAAGCTCTTTTCTTCACCTATCTACTGAAGAAACCACCCACCAGCAGCAGCAGGACATGGAGCAGAACTTGAACCAGCAGGTGGTGGCACACTTGGACTGCACCTTGCCACCCGACATCCAAAATCCCTTGGACTACTTGGCAGCCAAACTTAATTTGTGGCCGCAACTGGCCAAGTTTGCCCTGGACAAGCTTTCCTGCCCGGCCAGTAGTGTGGCATCAGAGCGGGTGTTTAGTGCGGCGAGGGGCATAGTTACCCCAAAGAGAACTCGCCTTTCCACCCAAAATGTTAAGAGGCTGACCTTTTGTAAAGATGAATCAGGTGTGAATCAGCCAGGAGTTCTATACGCCAGTGCCTGATGCATCAGACTACATCATTCCAGGTGCCACACCCAAACTTTGCCACCTGCTTCAGCCACTATTCTGATGCTGCCACCCGCTTGTTGCCACACACTAACTGCCTCTGCTGCCATCTTCTCCTACTGCCACCCACCATCTTGTGCTGTTACTACAACTGCTGTTGCCCCGCATCTCCCCATAATGTAACTGGGCCACTGTGTTGACTCCTTATGTGGTTGTCACCGCGCCACTCTGTCACTAGGCCACTATGTTGACTCCTCATGCGGTTGCCACCCTCCCCATAATGTAACTACGCCACTGTGTTGACTCCTCATGCGGTTGCACCCTCCCCACTCTATGACGGGGCAGCTATTGTCCTTGTTTGGCCTTGTTGACATCACCATTTATTTTACCCTTCTGCTGATCTGTCAGAAGGACAGAAAAATGAAAGACACACATCGGATCCTGTCTTTGGAGCAGCCATAAGGCCTGTATCACACGGTGCCTATTTTGCATCAGTATTTGCTCATGATTTGGAAGCCAAAAGCAGGAGTGGATACAAAACACAGAAGACATGCAAATATTCCATTCACATGTCATCTCTGTTTTGGATCCACTCCTGTTTTTTTTGGCCTTGGCAATACTGATGGATTACTGACCAAATGCTGACCATGTGAAGGCGGATGCTCAAAAGAATCAGTTTTTTGGGAGTTGTTCCTTTGACCCATCAGAAGAAGGGCAAAATAAACAGTGACGTCAACAGAAACCTACTGCTGACACCCTCTTCACTCTGTCAGGGTGACACTACTAGTATCAGCGTGTAACAGAACAGGTTCCGTAGAAATCTATGTGGAATCGGCTGACGACGGTGCGCTCTTTCACTCTATAGTACAATCTCAGGCCGCTGCACGGTTCTTTATAACTGACGCTAACTTTGACCTATAAGGTTAAGTTCACACTTGAGTTATTTGGTCAGTTTTGGCCCCGTTACTGACCAAATAAGTGAAGTGATTCTAAGAGTGGCGCCTGTCCCCTGCGTGTCATACTGACGCGCAGTACTGTTTCACTACCACAGCGGACTCCCTATGCGTGTTTCTGCCATGCACAGTGTTCTACACCCCTATAGAGGCTCTCTGCAGCTGGGAAATAGCAGATTTTTAATGTGCCTCATCACGAATAAATTCAGATAAAAACATCCTCAGGTCCATCATATCTAATTGGTGGGGGTCCGACACCCGAGAACTCCGACGATCAGCTTTTTTGAGAAGGCACCGGTGCTCGTGTGCCTTCTCTCAGCTCAACAAGCACAGCACCGTACATTGTGTAGTGGCTGTGCTTGGTATTGCAGCTCAGCCTCTTTCACTTCTATGGGGCTGAGCTACTCCTAGGCCACGTGAAAGATGAATATGTTGTCACTGGACTAGGAAAAGCAGAGAGAAGGATGCAGCGCTCACCAGAGCCCCGGTGCCTTCTCATAATAGCTGATCAGTGGGGGTCCTGGGTGTCTAAATGCAGCGATCTCCTCCCGAGAATGGGGAGGAGAGATCACTAATGTCATCAATCTTGCCCATACTGACTCGTGTTTACACAGCATGATCTGCTGCCGACAAACGGCGATGTTTGTGTGTGCACAAATGATCGGATTACTCAATGAACGAGCATTTTATTCGTTCGAGTAATCGGCGGTACGTCTACACCACCAAATTATCGCTAATGAGGGTTCCTGTGAACGCTCGTTAGCGATTATCTTTAGGATTCTCGATCCGTATAAAGGGCACTTTACAGAAGTCAGCATTGTATTTGTGCATAAATGGCACTGTATTCTGCTGACAGGTCCTGTAAGAGAAGCGCAAAATGCTGTCAGTTCCTCACCTTTTGACGTAGCATTGTTATGCAAATTAGCCCTCTTTGCAAACAGAAAAGAAAGCTGAGCCTCTGATGCCACTAGATGTAAGGCAGCTATCCTGTAACTTCGACCTTTTAGAAAATACTTGAGACTTAATGCAGACAGCTGTTTTGAGGGTGATTGCTCCTCATCAGTGCAGAGAACACCAGGTGGAACTGAGTGCGAGGCTGGGATCTAGGGATTATTATTTCTCCTTGTGGACGGTGCTTAGGAGGCATATAGGGCCAGATTTATCATTGCACTTACATCTTACTCCACTGTTGCATATGTGCAAAGTCACTTTTGGCTAAGTCAGATTTATTAATGGTCCTTTAACACTGTGATAAATGTGGTTTGCTGGTAGCAGTTTATCCTTCAGTAAGCGGCTTTACAAAAGTCACACCTCTTTACAAAAAAGTCGCATGTTCTATTAAAAAGTCGCATAAGATAATAGAAAATAAGATAATTTTTGCGCAATTTTATGCGACTTTTTAAATTGTCACAATAGTAAATCTGTCTACAGATTCATTTACATAAGAAAACACGCCCACTTTCAGAAAACTGTCGAGCATAGCGCAGAGCCAATAAAAGTCGCAAATTTTTGCGCAGTTTTAGCGATTGCGCAAAATTTTTCAACTTTTTCACTCCATTATTTTGACTTGAGCTAATGATAAATCTGGCCCTTAATAGAGTCTTATACGTTGCGTGGCATTTAAGACTCCTTTAAGGGGTCCTCTCACTTCAGCAAACAGCATTTATCATGTAGAGTAAGTTAATACAAGGCCGTATTGCCTCCTTTGCTGGCTGGATTCATTTTTCTATCACATTATACACAGCTTGTTTCCATGATTACGACCACCTTGGAATCCATCAGTGGTGGCTGTGCTTGCACACTATAGGAAAAATCACCAACCTATGAGCAATCCCACGGTCTCGATCACCAGAAAGGCCGCCACTTTTTCCTATAGTGTTCAAGCATGTCCACCACTGATGGATTGCAGGGTGGTCATAACCATGGAAACGAGCTGTGTATTAATGTGTTGGAAAAATGAATCCATCCAGCAAAGGAAGCAATATGGATAATCAGAATACATTACTAAGTGGCTTGTATTAATTTTCTATACATAAAGGTACTTTCACATTAGTGGCAGGGGACTCAGGCAGGCTGTTCCGGCGGGTGAACAGCCTGTCGGATCCGTCCTGCCGCTAGTTCACGTGTGCCCCGGACTGCCGCTGCCGTGCCGCCGCCGGAACTCTGCCCCCGCCCCCATTATAGTCAATGGGAACGGAGCGGCAGTCCGGGGGCACTTGTGCACTAGCGGCAGGACGGACCTAACAGGCTGTTTACCTGCCGGAACAGCCTACTGGAGTCCCCTGCCGCTAGTGTGAAACTAGGCTAATAAATGCCACATGGAGTAACTTCCAGATTTTTTTTTTGAGGACCCATTGAAATGAAAGGTTCCGCAAAAAAAAATGGAATGGACACAAAAAGAAAATACGTTGTGTGCGTGAGCCCTAAGACTAAGATTTTATATAACAGAAGCACTACTTTGCATATAATGCTTGAACTGTTTACATGGCTCCGTCATTCATATCCGTCTCTGCATTTACAGCTAATGATAGGTTATGCTATAATCGCCCATTAGGTAGAACAGGTTCATTGTTATTTGTGGATGTCGATCAGATTTCTGAGTTCTGTCTTGTAGCAAAATGCCTGGGAGGCTTTTGTCAGACTCTCGGCCATATGTATGCATCCAGATATACAGTATATGTGTGTGTGTGCGTTTTTGTATTATTCCAGAGGCAGCATAGTAAAAAAAAAAGGACGCGGCCTATCAAATTAATAAAACATGAATGCTGTTTGGGTGTAACCATATTTTTCACACACCCGAGGTGTGGGATGTTTCATAAAGCCCTTAAGCTCTCCTCTGAGCGCTTAATTAACAAAGGGAGAGAAAGGAAAGAGGAAAACCTCGGGTGTGGATACATTTTACAGTAATTTTTCACCACCCTTAAATTATGCATAATTGCACCTGTAATTCAAGCTTCTATAGCCAGAAATGTTGCAAACACACGCAGCTTCCATTGTGTTCTTATTTTTGCATTGTGCTATCGGTAATGAGGCAGAACCTGCGTGAGGTTCTTGAGGTGCTGTCTCTTTCAGATGGGATTTGGTTACACACATGGAAGGTGCATGATAAGAGCATCCTTAGCATTTTGGTGTAGAAGATGGTTTTTACATTACTTTCCATCAGGGCCTCATAGTCATCGAGGGGGTTTGTATATCTGGTATGTGTAACAGCGGCTGCTGTGCGCTGCTGTTCCGCTGCTTACCGTCGCGGTCCCGGGCGCCGTGTTCAGCGGTGATCTGCTGCCTGTGCTTCGCATTCACCGCTGCAGTCCTGGGCTCTGTCTGTGTGGGTGCTGTTTGTTTCCTGCAGCACTTCCTTAAGGGCCGGCGCCGTCACTTCCTGGGCTTTATGGGTTACGTTATGTGACCTATCCTAGTCCTCCTGCGCATATATAAGTGGCTCAGCCCACTTCCCAGATGCCTCAGTCTCAATGTCCTTGTGTCCTGCTAAGGTTCCTGGTTTCCTCTAATGTTCCTGACTCGTATCTGTATTCCTGGACTCTGCTACCTGTTAGATCCCTATCTGCTTGACTTGACTCTCCTGTTGCCGATCCTGATTTCCTGACCTGTACCTGTGCCTCCTGCCAGGACCTTTTGCCTGTCTGACTACGCCTCTGCCTCATCCTTTGGTCCTGCACCTCTGGTACCTTTCTCAGGTACCTCCTGGTCTGCCTGGACCAGCTGCCTCATGTGCCAATCCTCCTCAAAAGGTAGCAACCTGGTGTTCCCATCGGGAAAGCCCATCCCCACCATCAGGGGTACTGTGAAGATCCAGGGGTTCACTTAGACAACACCCTTAGAGGAGGTAGGACACGTGGCACAATGGGTTCACGCCCTCTTGTACGTGACAGTATGCTCCTCCAAGGGCCCCTTCAGACGGAAGATGGGAAACTTGTCTGTTTTCCAGACAAGTTTTGGGTTTCATCATCTGGACAAATTTTGAGTTGTGCGTTCTAGACGAGTTTCCAAGTTTTTACATGGACTGCAAGCAAATGGCATCCATGTAGTCTGTTTTTTCGCAGTTCCATTCACTTCAGTAAGTCATGCAGGAAAGTCAGAACCAGGCGGTGCATTCTGCTATTTCCTTATCCTGGACCAACAGTCCTTGCAGAAAATCACTCATGTGAAATTACCCATTCATTTGAATGAGTTGGTGGTCACTTGTCAGTATGGATGATGTCCGTTCTAAACTTGCACAGAACCCGGACGGAAATGCTGTCCGTCTGAAAGGGGTCAGAGCGGAGGGCTGCTTGCAGAGATCAGTTTTGGTGCTGCAAAACTGAGAGCAATCATGTGTGCATGATCGCCCACTGACTTGGAAATCTGAATGTGCCACCAAATTCAACCCTTTGCTAAGGGGTTTGCATAGTCTATGACAAAGGGAGAATAAGATCGGCCTGCATTAGCCTCCTCCTCCCTTCACTTGGCTCTATAACTTCTATAAAAGTATCAAAGGCCATCATTTTTATGAGGAGTCCTAGCACCGAAGTGGCTAAATACACCGAAAACTGTTAAATTGTTTCTGCAGTTTTGTTTGTCATTGTACAAATCCAGTATCCTTTAGGTCACATTGCGGTTCCTTACATGCCGGGAATGTACGTTTTGGGAAATCCCTGTGATACGGTCGTTGGGTGTCTCTTACAGCTAGTGATCACTAGGTCTGGATATCCATGTTTTCCCCATATTAATAGTGGGTTGATTCTGTAATTGTCCATAGAAACATACATAGAAACATAGAATGTGTCGGCAGATGAGAACCATTTGGCCCATCTAGTCTGCCCAATATACTGAATACTATGGATAGCCCCCGGCCCTATCTTATATGAAGGAAGGCCTTATGCCTATCCCATACATGCTTAAACTCCTTCACTGTATTTGCAGCTACCACTTCTGCAGGAAGGCTATTCCATGCATCCACTACTTCCTGATATTACTTTTAAACCTTTGCCCCTCTAATTTAAAACTATGTCCTCTTGTCCACTTCCAAGTCTAACATAAAACATGTTGGGTTTTTTTAGCAATAGATGAGAAGGATAGTCCCTTTTACCATGACTCTAATGGACCTTCGAGTCATGGTAAGTAGACAACCCATTTAAATCCTAAAGTTAGAGATAGTCAGAAACTACAGTACTGGACTGGTTCTGAAGGATTAGAACATAATTGTTTTGCTCCTGAAAATATTTTCTTGGTCCTAAACTGGAGGCCCACAAATTGCAGAGATGAAGACATGAGGTTGATGGGTATTGTCTTCTATTTATTTTACCCACTTATAAAATACTTCCTCCAGTAGTTTGCTGCCCTCGCCCTGTGTCCAGATACCTTGACCAAGGAAGAGTGGCTTGTCGGGGCTCCTCTGAGGCAGATGGTGTATAGATGAAACGTGTGAAGAAACTGTAACCCCTCCACCATTTTATGTCTTGTGTTTGGGGACCAAATTTTAATGCACTAGACATTGGAAATTTGGTGCATCGGGCATGTGTTTACTATGTGTTGGTTTTTCTTTTAGTGTTTTTTTTTTTTAAAGCTGCATATTTAACAGGTTGCAGGGTCAGGCCTGCAGGCTTGAAATTGCACCTCAGTTATTTTGAAGCATCCAATCTCCAACACTTTATATCCTGTTTTCCTTTCTAGGCTGTTTTTTAACTTGCTGCAGCAGACGAAGGTCCTTATCCATCTGTTAACCAGTTTTTTTTTTTCCCCTTTTCCTTTTTTGAGCAGAACGTCTCGAGGCTAGAACGCTTAAGGCAAGCTCATCTAAAACAGGAAAACGGAGGTAAGCAGATCTGGAGATATTACAATTGACATATCAAGGCTTCACACCGATTAATGTTTTATACCCCGCGCCTTGCATATCATTAATAGAAAATCTGATGAAAAACTTTTTAGGATATATTTGTTGCTTTTTTGCGTTTTGATCTTAATGTTGGCAAACTAATACATTAATATATAGCGACCCCCCGAGGGGAGAGAGTATTTGCATGCGTTACACTTTCATTTCATTTCAGGTAGTTTGACTATCACCAAGGCTGTTTACTTCAACTCAAGTTTTTATTTTGAAATAGGGCAAAAGAAATGCATGCGTAATTTACTGCTAATGGGGAAAGCTTCCCAAAACAGAAACTGTAATCACTTAGAGCGTGTTAGGTAGGATTGAGCCTGATGGATGAATGTCATGGAGCGGGTAATCAAATTGAAACCCTTCTGGTGTCTAAATTACAGCGTTAATTAGTTTTTCATTAACTATAAGTGCCAATTCATATACATTTTGAGTTTTTACTAGTGTAGTGACTTATATGTGTGGAAAATTGAATTGCAGAATTCTATAAAAATATGTCTGCTTGCCTCTGTTCAATTCATAGGGGATTAAAAAAATATTCTAATTATTCAGGTACAAGTTACCTATAATGTCCATAAAGTGAGCTGAATGTTAGCCCTCCAAGTAGCAGCCCTAGCATCTGCCCGTTGGGGCCCTTTGACAGAGGAGGTCTAAGTTTTTTTTTAGATATTTCATTTTTGAACTGCTAAACCATAATTTACTCTCTAGTGCTTGATGCAAAAAATATTCTCCAAAGCAATGTCAACTCATAACCTAAAATGCCAGATTTTAGTTTCCTGTCTTGAAGGGGTATCTTCTCAGACTTTGATGGCACATTGCTAGGATATGGCATCAATGTCAGATAGGTGCAGCTCCGACATCTGAAACCCACTCCTATCTCCAAAACTGGACCTCCAAAGAGAACAATGAGCAGCCGCTCATGTAGGGTCACCCTCTGTACACCGCTATGGGAGTTCCGAAAATCCCTACCGCTGGCAGTCCCATAGCGATGAACAGAGAGGGGACAGCGCTTGCGCAGTCTCTCTCCATTCACTGCTATGTGTCTTCCAAAAATGGCTGCGCACGCTCGCTTGGTTATTTTTGAAACTCCCATAGGGAGGAACCGAGAGCATGTCATGTATGCATAGGGAGCTCTCCTTCACTTCTCTAAATAGGAGCGGGTCCTAGTAGCTGGACCCACACCTATCTGACATTAATGGCATATCCTAGCTCTTGGCTTGACACACAGGAAATGGCAAGGAGAATGGCAATCACTGGATGAGGAGGGTCACCGCTAAGGCCAGTGATTGGCTGAGTGGCATGTCGAACCACTACCAGGAAGTGCAGAGCAGCGGTGACCAGAGCAACGTTGAAACTGCAGCGCTGCAGGATTGGTAGAGGTATGTAATCTTTCATTGTTTTTTACTTTCAAACAAAATTTTAGCTTTTTGTTCAGTTTTTGCTGTAAAGATCCTTTGTGTACTACACTCAAAATATGGGGGATTGATGGTCTAGGTTGGATTCCCTGGGACCCCCGGAGTTGCTGTAAAAATTGAGAGGATTGTGAGCGTAAGGGTAAATGTTTGCAAAATGTATGTTGTTTTTTTTTCTATTGTGTTGGAAAGGGTCGAGGATACCCAGTGGAGTTGTAGAGCACGTGTAGAAGGAAGTGGTTAATCTAAAGCAGTAGCGGAACAAAAACTGCAACCACTTTGGGAGTAATCCTGAATGATCAGTCTTCTTACCTGTTGGCAATGCAACTTTAGACCCTTTTTTGTGAACAGAAACCTTGTGAAACTTGGGATAAAAGACAAAATGTACTGGAAACTTGATGCACAGATCAATTTATGCCTTATTGTATTGAGTAAAGATGAGCACATTTTTAGAAAAATTAGATTTGGCAGCTTCGAAACAAATTTTGACAAGAAATTAAATTTGTGTTAAAACCCTATGTAGCCTATCAATCAAGATAGAAGTGCATCCATCTAACGGCTGTTAAAAATGGTAATACGCTTATACGCTAGTGCAATTTGGCCTTTAAAAAAAAAAAAAAACTCCATCCACTTGCTCGCGCAGAGGCAGTCCGCTCCTCTTTTGAGTGGAAAAGACCTGCCAAAGGACCTGTGCTAAGCGTGATGATGTTACCGTGCACTCCCAGCATGATCATGTGGTGACGATGGCGTAGGTCCTTTGGCTGGTCTTCAAGAGAGGAGCAGACTGCCTCTGCGTGAGCAAGTGGATGAGATGAGTAATTTTTTTTTTTTTAACTTCAGTCATTTTTTTTTAAAGTGGCAATTCACTTTAAAACTTGAAACCGAACTTGGCTTCAGTTCTGAGGTACTAGTCAGAACCAAAGAAGAGTTTTGTTTCAAGTTTTAAACTTCATGAATAACTAACTTCAGCTCATCAAAGCCCAAACATTCTAATACTGTACGTAGTCGAATCTCTGTACAATATTATTCCGAAGTTTTGAACGAAGAGACTTCGGAAGAAGTATCCAAAGCTCGCTTCGCTCAACACTAGTTGCAGTGAATATTAAGTTGAAACTCCTGTTGTCTCATCAGATAATACCTCTTAGAAACTTCAACTCACAGGCAATCAGCTGGTTGTTCCAGGTTGCATTCTCAGCAAAGAGCTGATTTTTGCCCAGGAAAGCTGCATGACAATCATTAAGGGTGGTCCTCTGTTCAGTTTCCACAAGGTACATTGGGTACATTGTAGCTTTCTCTGTACTTGATGCTCGTGTTCACACTCTACATACATTGGCAAATCCCACATGTATTAAGTGTTAATGTGTGCGATAGTCATCCGGCCAATCAGTTGTGATTCTTTTGTATAAGGTTTATACACTTTTTAAAAGGGTTCCCTGGGAATTAAGAAAATTAAATACTTAAATATTACTTTAATATAAATATATTCCCAAATACCTTTCATTAGTTATCATGGCTTGTTTTGTCTGGGGAGCAATCATCAGGAGAAATAAAATGGCCGCCGTCCTATTAATATAAACAAAACCTGTCCTAATCACAAAGGACAAGTTACTTCACAACACTGAAGTAAAGAGCTGCCTCATCCTCCTCTCTGCTCTGGTGTCAGGGATTATGATCCTGAATACAGATGATAAGATCTTCAACTGAATCTCTGTGGGAATGGAGTTCAGGAGGAGACATGAAGGACGGAGAGGAGGTGAAGATGTGGAAAATGAGCAGCAGCTGTTGTATGCAGCCTCCAATACCACAGTCTGCCTTGTTCATCTGTACTTTGTCTCCTCATGAACTCCATTCCTACAGAGATTTAGCTGAAGTTCTTATCAGCTGTGTTCAGGATCATAATTAGAGATGAGTGAAGTTTTGAACCTTCGCCAGTGTTTGCCAAGAAATAGTTGTTTTTTTCTTATGAATAAATATGCCATGAATCGTTATAAATCGGGAATACCCAGGCCACTCTGCTTTAGGATATGGCCATGCTGTGGGCGAGTTGCAGCCATGCTGCGGTGAAGAATTAGCCCACAGTTGCCTTTCATTTAGTAATTAAGATTGCACTGCAGTGCCATCTTAAGAGCATTATAGGCCCCCGGGCAATACAGTGCACTGGGGCCCTGTCTACACAATCACGCACTAGAATAAAAATGCAAATTATCAATAAGGCGATATTTATTGGGCATTTCCTCTTGTGGATTTTCCCCAGCAGTAGGATCAGGTAATGATACCATTGGTATTTCTGCTGGAATTGGAGTGCATGTAGATGTGGATGCTACATCTGGAGGAGCAGAACTACTGGCTGACGTTGCACCTGGATTGAGCCAAGATGTTAGTTTTGGAAGTTTGCACATTTTCTCTTTCTCCTCTGCAGCCTTTTTCCTCTTCTGTGCTCCACTCAAAACATTACGTTTCATTTCTGCACTAAAGGTTATTTTCACCAACACGTAATAAACTTTATTTTTCCTCACCTTTTTTACACTTCCTCGAACGAGTGGCAACTCTAAGATTGCTATATAAGGGGGACACATAAGATATTACAGTCAAAACTTGAGGGGCACTAATAACTTAAAGTGGATGTAAACCCAAACATTTTTTTTTTTGTGATGTCACAATGTAGAGTACCCAGGCAGTACACACGCCACTCCAACATTAATACCCACCAGCACCAGCAGTACCCACACCAGCATTACCCACCAGCACCAGAGTGTGTGTACATTTATATATATATCTATATTTATTTCGTTTTTTTAGTTGTATGATTAAAGTGGATGTAAACCCCCAAGTATGCAGTATAGCACCCTATAGTATACAGCACCACACAGTATGCAGTATAGCACCCTATAGTATACAGCACCACACAGTATGCAGTATAGCACCCTATAGTATACAGCACCACACAGTATGCAGTATAGCACCCTATAGTATACAGCACCACACAGTATGCAGTATAGCACCCTATAGTATACAGCATCACACAGTATGCAGTATAGCACCCTATAGTATACAGCACCACACAGTATGCAGTATAGCACCCTATAGTATACAGCACCACACAGTATGCAGTATAGCACCCTATAGTATACAGCACCACACAGTATGCAGTATAGCACCCTATAGTATACAGCACCACACAGTATGCAGTATAGCACCCTATAGTATACAGCACCACACAGTATGCAGTATAGCACCCTATAGTATACAGCACCACACAGTATGCAGTATAGCACCCTATAGTATACAGCACCACACAGTATGCAGTATAGCACCCTATAGTATACAGCACCACACAGTATGCAGTATAGCACCCTATAGTATACAGCACCACACAGTATGCAGTATAGCACCCTATAGTATACAGCACCACACAGTATGCAGTATAGCACCCTATAGTATACAGCACCACACAGTATGCAGTATAGCACCCTATAGTATACAGCACCACACAGTATGCAGTTTAGCACCCCACACTATACAGTACCCCACAGTATATAGTAGAGCAGTATAGACCCCCACACTATACAGCACCTCACTGTATACAGCACCCCAAACTATACACGATACAGCCCCCCACACTATACAGTACAGCACTCTACACTATACCGCACCCACAGTATACAGCCCCCCACACTATACAGTACAGCAGTATAGCACTCCCCCCACTATACAGCCCCCCCCCCCCCACACTATACAGGCCCCCCACACTATACAGGCCCCCCACACTATACAGCCCACCACACAGTATACAGGCCACCCCCCCCCCCCCCCCCCACACACAGTATACAGCCCACCACACAATATACAGCCCATTACACAATATATAGCCCACCACACAATATACAGCCCACCACACAGTATACAGGCCCCCACACAGTATACAGCCCCCCACACAGTACACAGCACCCCACTATACAGTAGTTTACAGTATATTAAAATAACAACCCCATGTCACCTTT
The DNA here is from genome assembly GCF_905171765.1 of Bufo bufo. Lineage (NCBI taxonomy): Eukaryota > Metazoa > Chordata > Amphibia > Anura > Bufonidae > Bufo > Bufo bufo. Next base: position 139,437,688 of record NC_053398.1, on the reverse strand, counting down.
TTCTGATGTAATCTTTACACAGAAAAGCTCCACAGTTAACTTCTGCAACACTCCTGATAGGACCTGTGATGACTTCATAGCCATGTGACCAGTAATTGCTAGGTTACTGGTCACATGGTAATGATGTCATTAAGGTCCTAGATCAAAACTCATTAAGGTCCTAGAATTAAGATCATTAACACAGTACGATCATGATGCCTGTGTAGCCGACAGCCTGACACCCGGGGCAGTAGCTAGCAGGGCTCAAGAGGCAGCTGCCTTGGGCCCCCCCAGGAGCAACTGGGCCCAGGGCAGCTGCCCCTTTTGCCCCTTGGTAAAGACGGCCCTGGCGGCAACGCTGCTAAATGACGGTTGGGAAGTTGGCTGGTGGGTTCACTGGGCAGGCGGGCCCCCAGGCAAGTGGGGCCCCCGGGCAACTGCCCAGCGTGCCCATTCGAAAAGACGGCCCTGCTGCACTGTATAGTCTTTCTTCATTGTTGTTCGGGTTGCATCAAAAGGGGCATAGATCTCGATGATGAGAACATAGTCCTACCACTTTACAAGTGATGATGATATCTGTAAAAGTGCTATGGAATATGTTGGCGCTATATAAGCATGAGAAATAAATAAATACTTAAATAAATAGTTATTGACAGGACCAAAAACCTGGATGTCTTCGTCTTGCTGAGCGTTATCAGCCTCCTGCATATAACAGCGTTTTATTTCTTCCTCTCTACAGACCATTTTAAAAGGCGAATAATCGGTCACAGATATAAAACGGAAATCAACACCAACTGCAGCCATGATTAAGATGGGTGTCAACACCTTCGAACATAATAAGAAGTGACAGTGGGGGGAAAAAAAAGTTTCTTGTTTCTGTTTCTTACCCTAAATCTGTACTGCAGATCTTACATTGAAGAGTCAATGCCGAGGAAGGTTTTTGAAGCCTGCAATAACCCAGCCATCCCCCGCAGCTATGTAGAAATTCAATGTCAGGTTCAGGTATCTCAAATCTGTGACTCTCTCCACCTATAAATTATACTCAAAATGCTTGTATATCAGAAATGATAATAGCGGCTCGCTCAGATATGTCTTGAGAGAAAAGAAGTTACAAGCAGGAGACAGGGTTTGTTGCTCACAGTGGGATGATTTCCAGCATCTTTTCATATATTATTATTTTTTTTTTTTATCTTAACATAAATGAGCTGTGGTGCTAAACACCAGATTCTTTTAATGCCTAATTATTAGCAGAAACGTTATGCCGCCTGTCAGTGAGGAAAGACAAGGCGCTCATGGGGTAATAACCTCTAGGAAAGACGGGTACAGAGCACAAAGCTGTATATAAATTCCCACCTTGTGTGGTTGTGCAAAATTTAGGCACAACACTAAAGGAGCTTGGTAGTCGCTAGAGATAGCCTTGCGGTTCGCCCGGCAGTAGTTTCGCGGCAAACTTTTCTCGTTCGCCGAACGGGCGAACATATGGTGATGTCCGCCAGCGCCATATTATTTTACATTGTGAAGAACCTTGACCCATGACACATCCATCATGTGGTACAGGACAGCGAATTGAGATATTTCAGCACATGGACACCCCCCCAACCTTATAAATAAACCCGATCTGGCTGCCATTTTACATTCAGTCTTTTGCCAGTGTAGGCAGAGGTTGCTGTGTGGAGCAGGGACAGACTGTTAGGGACACCAAACGCTAGCTAATAGGGCCACAAAAGTCCTTTTAAAGGGACTCTGTCACCACTTTCTAACCCCCCCTTTTAAAAGTATTGTTCTCTCCATGGCGCCCTTGTGATTACAAAGGTGTTGTTATAACCTAAATTTGCCGTCTCGTTTTGATAAAAATACCTTTTATCTAACCTGTCAATCTTGTGGATAAGGTGCCCAGGGCGTTTCTGAAGGTCTGAAGCTGCCGCCCGCCGCCGCCGCCGTTGGTGCCCAGCTCCTCACCTGATCCTTTCAGCGCCGCCTGAATGTAAAGAAATCCGCCTCCGGCTCTCGCTCAGTGCCCCCTCCTCCTTATCAAAGATCCCGCGCGTGCGCACAGGCCTGTGCCTGATGCGCCCGTGCAGACATTTAGAATCAGCCTCATTGAGCGAAGTGCGCATGCGCGCACTTCGCTCAACCTCCTCATAAGACGAGCACTGCAGCCAGCCACTCAGAGCCTGCCAAGCGCTGTATGGAGCCGCAGGCTCTGAGTGCCTGGCTGCAGTGCTCGTCTTATGAGGAGGTTGAGCGAAGTGCGCGCATGCGCACTTCGCTCAATGAGGCTGATTCTAAATGTCCGCACGGGCGCATCAGGCACAGGCCTGTGCGCACGCGCAGGATCTTTCAAAAGGATCAGGGGGCACTGAGCGAGAGCCGGAGGCGGATTTCTTCACATTCAGGCGGCGCTGAAAGGATCAGGGGAGGAGCTGGGCACCAACGGCGGCGGCGGCGGGCGGCAGCTTCAGACCTTCAGAAACGCCCTGGGCACCTTATCCACAAGATTGACAGGTTAGATAAAAGGTATTTTTATCAAAACGAGACGGCGAATTTATGTTATAACAACACCTTTGTAATCACAAGGGCGCCATGGAGAGAACAATACTTTTAAAAGGGGGGGTTAGAAAGTGGTGACAGAGTCCCTTTAAGGACTGGTATAGGTGTGCTATCGATAGGTGTGATACACAGAGGGGTGTGATATACTTATAATATACTTTCTAACATAGAAAGTATATTATACTGCAGCTACAGTAAACGCTGTTGGAACAAATAATTTCTACTGGTGTGATATACCAGTTGCCCCCCTAAAAAAGTGATTGAAGCAGGGGTGTTATATACCAATTATATATTTTCTATATAGTGCATTTAGGTAATGCAGCATTTGTTTGCAGTTTTGCTGCGTTACCGCAGCTACAGATAGTGACAAATGACATTGCAACAAATAATTTCTACTGGTGTGATATACCAGTTGCCCCCCCAAAAATAGTGATTGAAGCAGGGGTGTTCTATACCAATAATATACTTTCTATATAGTGCATTTGGGTAGTGCAGCATTTGTTTGCGGTTTTGCCGCTGTAAAATTGATATCCAATGACCGTGTAATCTACCTCCAGTCACATACTTGCTTGTTCTTTTCTGTACGGTGAATGCCTAATGTTTGGGGCCTGTACTCCAGTGGCCTACAGTAAAATTTGTATCCATTGACCGCATAATGTACCTCGAGCCACATAATCAGAATTCCTTTTATGTCAAGTGAATGCCTAATTTTTAAGGCCCGTACTCCTGTGGCCTAAAATAAAAATTTTCTAGGCCCCAACAAGGCACATTTCAGATAATTTCCCTTTTAATACACATAAAAATATCCCCTGATTAAGATACATATTTTTTGTTGGAATTTTTGTCATTGATCCCCTTCTAGTATGTCACTGTCCATGTTGTGGGACTATTTGTACACTTCTACTAAGTATTTTGTGGCTGCAAATATGAGCTGAAGGTTTTTCAGGTTCGCCTGCCAGTAAAGTGAATGGGTCCTGCCACGCACTTGCGGTTCGTGAACATTTGAAAGCATTCGTGCACCGTCCCGGCCGATGTTCGTCCATCACTAGTAGTCGCAGCCAACATGCAGCGGTAGAGATAAAGTACTGGGTTCTGTATAATCCACTTAGGGCAGATGGACATTGTACAGGCACAAAAAGGAGGTCCGGAGCTCCAAAACGCATTGTTCTTACTAAGCATTCAATAAAAAGCCTTCAACTCCATCCTGGATCTTGTGAACTGTAACTTGTATTGTGTCTATCCATCAGTGGATCATACTGAACCCTGTAGTCTGCCTGGCAGAGGTGGCCTACTGTCCTATATTATGTATACCTTGCCTGTTCAGACTGTCTAAGAATGATGACATTATTATTGTAATGGACCTTCCCGGCTGTCCTGTAGACAGATGGCGACTGTGGAAGGTCTATATGCCTAGGCAGCCAATGAGGAAGTTTCCCTATAGATCCTATGGCCAGTTTGCTCCTGGATGGGAGCATCATACAATACACCTGTAGTTGGTTCAACATCAGGATCCCTTATGGTCCAAACATATGATCCTACCTGACCACTGCTGGTTGTCCTACTAAGACATCCCACTTGCTTCCTTGGACGTTTCAGAATGGGACTAAATATGTTAAAGTATTGGGGCACAAGCATAAAACCTTTCACCCTGCAACTCATTTTCTATGAACCCCCAAGGAAGCAAAATGCAGAATTACAATATATTACCCTGTTTAGTATTACTAATTACTGGAGAGGACGTGGATCTACTGGATTACTACAGATTTGGCATTGGGTTAAAGATCAGGGCTGGCAGAGTTCAGGTAGTATGGTAGTCATACGGTAAGTCAGGTTGAGTGGCAGACTGGTGTACGGGGTCAGAGAACAAACCATGTCAAAATGAAGGACTATGGATGAGAACAGCTTACAGCCAATTGGTACCTAAAGGACCTTATTGCTTCACTTACCCGAAGGTGAGGGAAGGGTCCTTATGAAGACTTTAACCACAGGGCATAGACTGAAGAGATGGTTCAATGGTGCTGACCTTTTAAGAACCTGAGAGTCAGCCTGCACATGGAAGACAGAAACAGAGCAGCGGCATAGAGTAGGGCGATGAAGACAGACGAGAAGATAGTTGAATGCTGAGAACAGAAGTCCTGCAGCTTAAGACCAGACAGATGAGCAGAACTCCAGGCCTCAACTGAGGGGCAGAGGCATGACATTCTGCTCCTTAAGTCTACCATCAACATGATAATAAAAGACCACAAATGCTGGCAAAGCATTTATTACAGTATAACACATCTCTGTGAGGTTTCCCACGTACTGTAACCACTCACTGCATGACCTGCCTGTGTTTTATAAAATGTTCTTTTAGGACCTTGCAGCTCATAATAGCCCTAATTACTGTTTTCACAGAAGGCACCTGTCACGGAGGCTTAAATGTTTGTGTGTAAACAGGAATTGTGAATGACAGTTGACTTGTATAATACGCGCACCTCGCAATGCTACACATCGGGGGACTGATGCGTGTCACTAACATACAGATTTGCTATTGACACTTCTCCTGGTTTTGCGTTCTCAATGTATCAAAAGTTAAGAAGCAGACAAAACACATATCGCATCCACAGCAACACACAGCAATTTGTCAATGAAAGTGCAGTTCGCAGTCAGCAAATACTAATTACGCTCTGGAAAATTTGTGTATGATTGAAAATCTGAAAATGTTTAGACAGAAGTTCACATCAAATCTGATTACCCATATTTTCGCTGTGAATACATTTATTTACGAATAAATATGTTCTATCAATTAACAGCACAGCATCTGGGGCATTAAAGTGAAAATTAACGTCATTAGGTTTTCCGGTTCCTAATTACTGTAATTCTTACAACTTTTTTTTTTTTTAGATGCACAGAAAATGCAAAGTTAGTGATTTTGCAATAATTCATTAAAGAGTGATTCTGTTCCCCATAGATTGCAGAGCGGCAGCATTGCTTACTGGTGATAATCGCATATTTTATTATCAGCAATTTATTTATCTTTATATCTCTGGATATATTAGGAAGCAAGTTAACAGTCAGTTCTTCGAGTATAGGGGGACATATTGGACTCAGAAAAAATAGACAAGCATAAGGAGCTGAATGACTTTAACAAGGGCCAAATTATGACAGCTACATGAGCATCTCCAAAATAGCAGGTCTTTTGAGGTGTTCCAAGGATATGTGGTTAGTACCTACCAATGATGATCCAAGTACAGCGAGCCCATGAGGAGCCAGAGAACGGAGAATAGTGGCAGTGGAGAAGCGTGGGTGGCCAGCACCCGGGGCAAGCCAAAAACTGTGCCCCCCCCAAGCCTGTGGTCACGCCCCTTTTAACAGATAATGTAGTAGATCACTTGCAGTCCTACGTAACACCACAGATAACAGTGATAACTCTCTTAGTACAGATAGTGTAGTAGATGTCACCTGCAGTCCTATGTAACATCACAGATAACACAGTGATAACTCTCTTAGTACAGATAGTGTAGTAGATGTCACCTGCAGTCCTATGTAACATCACAGATAACACAGTGATAACTCTCTTAGTACAGATAGTGTAGTAGATGTCACCTGCAGTCCTATGTAACATCACAGATAACACAGTGATAACTCTTAGTACAGATAGTGTAGTAGATGTCACCTGCAGTCCTATGTAACATCACAGATAACACAGTGATAACTCTTAGTACAGATAGTGTAGTAGATGTCACCTGCAGTCCTATGTAACACCACAGATAACACAGTGATAACTCTCTTAGTACAGATAGTGCAGTAGATGTCACCTGCAGTCCTATGTAACACCACAGATAACACAGTGATAACTCGGAGTACAGATAGTGTAGTAGATGTCACCTGCAGTCCTATGTAACACCACAGATAACACAGTGATAACTCTTAGTACAGATAGTGTAGTAGATGTCACCTGCAGTCCTATGTAACATCACAGATAACACAGTGATAACTCTCTTAGTACAGATAGTGTAGTAGATGTCACCTGCAGTCCTATGTAACATCACAGATAACATAGTGATAACTCTCTTAGTACAGATAATGTAGTAGATGTGACCTGCAGTCCTATGTAACATCACAGATAACACAGTGATAACTCTTAGTACAGATAATGTAGTAGATGTGACATGCAGTCCTATGTAACATCACAGATAACACAGTGATAACTCTTAGTACAGATAGTGTAGTAGATGTCATCGGCAGTCCTATGTAACATCACAGATAACACAGTGATAACTCTTAGTACAGATAGTGTAGTAGATGTCACCTGCAGTCCTATGTAACATCACAGATAACACAGTGATAACTCTTAGTACAGATAGTGTAGTAGATGTCACCGGCAGTCCTATGTAACATCACAGATAACACAGTGATAACTCTTAGTACAGATAGTGTAGTAGATGGGTGTGAGGGCCCCAGAATTCAGAACACACACAGTGCGGCAGTCTGGGCCAAATTCTCAATCTCCTCCCCCCCAACTCTACTATGAAACAGATATTTGGATGCACATTATATACATCGCTATTAAATATACAGTAGAATACAGCACCATACCTGTTACATCCAGTGACGTCTCCTGGGATGTAGACTCTTTCCTCAATGTCTTCATTCAGAGATAAGACCGCCATGATACCTTCTTTCAGCCGCTTCTCGTCTCTGCAGAGTTTCACATACAAAAAATTATAAATTATAAAATCTGTATTATTATTATTATAATGGCCCCTCTGTATCATTAGTATATATAATGGCCCCCTCTTTGTTATTAGTATAATGACCCCCTCTTTGTTATTAGTATAATGGCCCCCTCTTTATTATTAATACAATGGCCCCCTCTTTGTTATTAGTATAATGGCCCCCTCTTTATTATTAATACAATGGCCCCCTCTTTATTATTAATACAATGGCCCCCTCTTTATTATTAATACAATGGCCCCCTCTTTATTATTAATATAATGGCCCCCTCATTAGTATAATGTCCTAGGTCCTCCTATCTCTGCCCCCAGTACCTCCTCAATTAGGGTAGGGTACATACATTAAAAAAAAAAAAAATTACTTGCTTCTCTCCATCACAGCTTGTGGCGTCCCGGGGCAGGCGGTCACGAACGCCTCACTGTGCCTTCCCGCACCGCGTCATCGAGTCAGCTCGCGAGACCCAACGCAGGAGGTCACAGTGAGGTAATCATGACCTTCTGCATCGCCTAGTGGCCTGAAGCCTATGAGGCATAACGGAGGTGACGGGAGCCATAGGCCCCTGTGGCTTTCATTGAAATGCTTGCTGCCTGGTGCCCCCTGCAATTTGGCGCCTGGGGCAACCGTCCCCCCCCCCCCCCCCCCCCCTCCACGCTACGCCACTGGTTAGTGGCTCTGGCTGTTGCAGTCAATCAAAGCGACTGTCCTCACTAGGGCTCTCTAGGGCCCTGCAGTCAAAGGAGGGGTTACTCTTTCTTCTCTTAGGCATACCCTGATTCTGGAGCTCCTGCCTGATGGTAGCTGTTTGGATGGATGCAAGTCAGGACATGTTGCATGCAATGGCCAGCGTATGGTGTAGGAATCAGGAAATCAGGCCAGAGTTAGAAGAATAAATGTCTCTTTTTACTGTGGTGCAAAACGGGAGTTGTTGTACATCCAACTATAGCAAAACACAGTTCCAACTGCACATAGTGCAATTCTCTTCCAGATAGCAGTGTGTGGATTTAGGTAAGGATGGAATTTACAGCCTTCTTTGAACACTATCTTGCTAAAGTCTCTCTCAGTAGAATCTATGGCAGGTAATAGTACTTTGGTAATAATGGCTATGGGAAGAAGAAAAGCCAGTGGAGGCAGTGTGATGCTCTGGGAAACGTTCTGCTGGAAACCTTTGGTCCTGGCATCATGTGGATGCAACACGTACCACCTACCTAAACATTGTGCAGACCAAGTAAGCTGGCAGCAGTATTCCCTAATGACAGTGGCCACTTTCAGCAGGATAATACTGTTCAGGCATGGTTTGAGGAACATAATAAAGAGATGAAGGTGATGACTTGTTTCCAAATTCCTCAGATCTTGATTTGATTGACATCTCTATGATGTGCTGGAACAAACAAGTCAGATCCAAGCAGTGGTGCGCCTAGCCTTTTTGCTGCCTGAGTTGAAAAATTGAAATGGTGCTTCCCCATCACCATGCCAAATTCTCAACCTAACCTCTTCCCATACAAGGCAATACAGCACCACATACCTCTTACATTCAGTTATGTGTCCTCTGATGTAGATGTTCTCTTTCCTCATCTTCTCCTTTCAGACCAGACCACCATGATGATTTCTTTCAGCCGCGTCTCGTCTCTGCAGAGTTTGATAAAAAAGACATCTTAGTATCCTACCTTTTCATCATCCTCCCACCATCTGAACGCCCCATCCTGCCACCCCCAATACAATACTGCAGAAACAGTCCCTCTGAAAATTCTAGTAACACGCAGATAGTGCCCCCTTCAATAATTACTGGCACACCTAAAACAATAACTGCACCAAGCAAATAGTGGCCCTGACACCAATAGGGTCTCAAACATAATGTCCCCCCCAAAAAATTGTGCTAAGTTGGTACTGTGCAAAGGTGCCCCCCACAGTAAAAGTGCTCCCAAAAGTCACACCGATAGTAATAATTGTCTGCCAGAGTGCACTTAGTAGTAATAGTGTCCCCACTGTGCCCCAGAAGTAATAGTGCTCCCATAGTGCCCATACTAGTAATCATGTTCCCTATAGTCCCCCAGTAGTATTATTTCTCCTTTATAGTATGTGACAGTAGAAAAATGCCCCCTTATAATGTGCAGTAGTCCAAAAAGTACCCCTTTATAATGTGAGCCGGTACAAAAAATGTCCCCTTATAATGTGTGCTAGGACAAAAAATTCCCCCTTATAATGAGAGCCAGTAAAAACATGTGCCTTAGGCCTCATGCACACGACCGTTGTTTGGGTCCGCATCCGAGCCGCCGTTTTGGCGGCTCGGATGCGGACCCATTCACTTCAATGGGGCCGCAAAAGATGCGGACAGCACTCTGTGTGCTGTCCGCATCCGTGGCTCCGTTCCGCGGCCCCGCTAAAAAAATATAGCATGTCCTATTCTTGTCCGCACTTTGCGGACAAGAATAGGCATTTATATTGCTGGCGCCCGTTCCGTTCCGCAAATTGTGGATGGCAACACGGGCGGCTTCCGTTTTTTACGGATCCGCAGATTGCGGACCGCAAAAAACTGAACTGTCGTGTGCATGAGCCCTTAAAATGTGTGCCAGTGTAAAAATACCTCCTCTTGGTGCTCCCAGTAGAGCCAATTTCCCCACAGAGCCCCCATAATGTGTGCCAACATAAAATACTCCTATATAGTGCCCCCAGTAGATGCCCCCATAGTACTCCTCTCCCTCCTTCCCCATATTGGCCAAACAGCATGGTGTCAAATGAAAAAAAAATAAACACAAATACTTACCTCCATGCATCTGTCAGCAATGCGGTGCACGCCTCTTGATATGAATATGCTAATCTTCAGAATATGTTTCTGGTTGGCCTGTAGCTTTATCACATAGATTATAATTGGACCCATTGCCAGCCTGTAGTTATATTGTCTAGATAAGCATCCAGTAGGTGGAGTCCAAGATTTCGTGAAAGGTTATTGGACTATTTTATTGTCCCAAATCAAGTGCCTTATTTTTCGTTTTGTAAGATGCATCTGATGATAACACACACCTAGGTTTTAGAGGAGGAAAATAATTTTTTACAAAATTTGTCATCAGACCCCCAAATAAACCCCCATCAGATCAGACCTCCGATCAGATCCCCCTATTGAACCACCATATCAGACCTCAGGTAAGACCTCCATCAGAGATAAAGTACCTCTCCTGCTCTGCCACCATTCTGCAGATCCGGCGGTCTCTTCTGCAGTCGCACTCCCTGGTCTTCTCTGGGCCTGGGCTGCACTGGGACTTGGTGACCAGACTGTGTGCAACATCTGGTCATAGTGTGTGCACAGTCAGGACAGTGCAGCGCGGCACCCTGAGAAGACCAGGAATTAATGAGTACAGCCAGCGTTGGCAGCGCTACAGTTACCGCTTCCTGCGCCTCCTGCATACTAGTGAGCACTTTCATGATGATAGCGCTCAGTAGTATTCACTTTATAAGACGCACTGCCATTCCCCCCCCCTACACACACACACACACACACACACACACTTTTGGTGGAAAAACGTATGTCTTATAAATCCAAAAATATGGTGAATCATAGTTCAAGTGGTTAGAAAATGGCATGTGAGCTTTAGTGCCTAGACAGGGCTAGGACTTCCAACAGGGCCCTGAAAACAGTGGCCGATTTAACTGTATTGCCAAACTCAGAACAACGATACAGTTGAATAGTGCGGCGGGGCACAGGAACCAATGGTTCTCCGCCCCACCGTTCATTCTTATAGGCCAGAGACTGCTAAGCCTGAAGCCTATGAGGCAGGACAGGTGGTTGCCAAGTGATATCATCACAGCAACCTGCACTGGGACGCAGGAAACTCAGGCCACAAGACGGAAGAGGCCTGCACCCTGCTTCGCAGATTGAAGCAAAGAGCCGGACTGAAGCATTTTTTTGTCACTTTTTGGGACACTACAACTACTGGGAGACTATAGAGGGGCCTATAATACCTATTGGGGACACTATAAAGCAGGCATGCTCAACATGCGGCCCTCTAGCTGTTGCAAAACTACAACTCCCAGCATGCCCGAACAGCCTACAGCTATCAGCCTACAGCAGGGCATTGTGGGAGTTGTAGTTTTACAACAGCTGGAGGGCCGGAGGTTAAAATGCCTTCTATAGAGGTACCTACAGTCAGGTCCATAAATATTGGGACACCGACACATTTCTAACATTTTTGGCTCTATACACCAATCACAATGGATTTGAAATGAAACAAACAAGATGTGCTTTACCTGCAGACTGTCAGCTTTAATTTGAGGGTATTTACATCCAAATCAGGTGAACGGTGCAGGAATTACAGCAGTTTGCATATGTGCCTCCCACTTGTTAAGGGACCAAAAGTAATAGGACAGAATAATAATCATAAATCAAACTTTCACTTTTTAATACTTGGTTGCAAATCCTTTGCAGTCAATTACAGCCTGAAGTCTGGAACGCATAGACATCACCAGACGCTGGGTTTCATCCCTGGTGATGCTCTGCCAGGCCTCTACTGCAACTGTCTAGAGTTCCTGCTTGTTCTTGGGGCATTTTCCCTTCAGTTTTTTCTTCAGCAAGTGAAATGCTCAATCGGATTCAGGTCTGGTGATTGACTTGGCCATTGCAGAACATTCCACTTCTTTCCCTTAAAAAAAAACTCTTTGCTTGCTTTTGCAGTATGCTTTGGGTCATTGTCCATCTGCACTGTGAAGAGCCGTCCAATAAGTTCTGAAGCATTTGGCTGAATAAGAGCTGATAATATTGCCTGAAACACTTCAGAATTCATCCTGCTACTTTTGTCAGCAGTCACATCATCAATAAATACAAGAGAAGCAGTTCCATTGGCAGCCATACATGCCCACACCATGACACTACCACCACCATGCTTCACTGATGAGGTGGTATGCTTAGGATCATGAGCAGTTCCTTTCCTTCTCCATACTCTTCTCTTCCCATCACATTGGTACAGGTTGATCTTGGTCTCATCTGTCCATAGGATGTTGTTCCAGAACTGTGAAGGCTTTTTTAGATGTCGTTTGGCAAACTCTAATCTGGCCTTCCTGTTGTTGAGGCTCACCAATGGTTTACATCTTGTGGTGAACCCTCTGTATTCACTCTGGTGAAGTCTTCTCTTCATGGTTGACTTTGACACACATACACCTACCTCCTGGAGAGTGTTCTTGATCTGGCCATCTGTTGTGAAGGGTGTTTTCTTCACCAGGGAAAGAATTCATCGGTCATCCACCACAGTTGTTTTCCGTGGTCTTCCGGGTCTTTTGGTATTGCTGAGCTCACCGGTGCGTTCCTTCTTTTTAAGAATGTTCCAAACAGTTGTTTTGGCCAAGCCTAATGTTTTTGCTATCTCTCTGATGGTTTTGTTGTGTTTTTTTCAGCCTAACCTTGCTTCACTGATAGTGACAGCTCTTTGGATCTCATCTTGAGAGTTGACAGCAACAGATTCCAAATGCAAATAGCAAACTTGGAATGAACTCTGGACCTTTTATCTGGTCATTGTAATTGGGATAATGAGGGAATAACACACACCTGGCCATGGTACAGCCGAGAAGACAATCGCCCCATTACTTTTGGTCCCCTAAGTGGGAGGCACATATGCAAACTGTTGTAATTCCTGCACTGTTCACCTGATTTGGATGTAAATACCCTCAAATTAAAGCTGACAGTCTGCAGGTAAAGCACATCTTATTTGTTTCATTTCAAATCCATTGTGGTGGTGTATAGAGCCAAAAATGTTAGAATTGTGTCTATGTCCCAATATTTATGGACCTGACTGTATATTAATTACTGGGGGAACTATGGAGTGGCATATGATAACTATTGGGATCCACATCCCCACCTATCGCTTGGTTGAACTTGATGGACTTATGTCTTTTTTCAACCATATTGACTATGTAACTATGTAACTTTAGTGGGGCCTATGATAACTATTGGAACTATAGGGGGTCTATAATAACTACTGGGGGTACTAAAGAGGGTATATGATAACTACTGGGGGCAGTATAGAAGGCCTTTGGAACTACCAGGGGCTGTATAGAGGCGACTATGATAACTACTGGGCATACTATTGAGGGGCCTATGTTAATTACTGACCGCAATATGCAGAGGCCATCCTATATACAGCATGATGAAGGGCTCCTGCCCGAATCTTTGTTAGAAGGAATGCTACTTTCTTGATGCCTCGGGAGTGTCATAAATTAATAAAGTATAAAATTGGAACATTGGCCTACAGTTTGGAGGACTGACCTATTCTTTTTTTTTTTGAGAGTTGAAATTAGCAATGAATGTCCAGATACAAATTATAGTAATAAGTATACAGTAAAATGTAGGAAGCTTGACAATCTAGGAGAATTGAAAAGAAAAACAAAATGGAGGGTATGGGGGGTTCATGGACACATTGGAAGCATAGAGGCTAGTGTCTATCAGTATGTCCTGAGCCATGGCTACAAAGCCTTAAAGGGAATGTGTCATCAGAAAATGACCTATTGTTGAAATCACATTTTTATTTATATATATTTTATTTAGAATTTTGGTAATTTTTTATTTTTTTATTTTCCATGTTACTATATTTAAAAAAAAAAAAAAACTATACAAACCTTCAATTTCTGCACTAGCCGCCAAGCCGAATAATAGCTCATGATTTCCTGTTCTGTATAGGTAACTTTTCAGTAGCTATGCCGTTATCATTACAGGAAGAATTAGAATGACACAATAGGTGATATCACAGCTTACCTACTCCCTCCTGACCTCTGCACAAGTCACTAGAAAACTCTCTCATATAGAAGTGAATGGGGTCAGCTCCTGTCCATTGTGTCTATGGTCCATGGTGGCTTCTCTCAGTGAACAGGAAGTCTTGACATATTTAAGGCCTAGTGACCAGTGTGAAAAACTGCAGGATTTTAGGATTTTTTTTAATATAATATCATGCAGAATTTGAAAAAAAAAAAATTTTATTCGGAATTTAAACAACAGGTAATTTTCTGTTGACACATTCCCTGGACCAAGACTTCCTTGATATTTATGACAAAATAATATTTTTCACTTGCATGGGTTTCTGAGTGCTGCAGATCTTTTAAAAAGATAAAATAAAAAATCGAGACCTACCTGTAACCCCTATTACTGCATGTATTGGGCTTTATTTGTTTAGAGTCCCTTAAATGTGCTTTTATTTTGCACAGGTCACTCTAGGCTATATCCTAAGCTCTTACAAGATGCCTTTATAAAATAAATATTACTTATGTACCAGAATATTTAGCATTTTCTTCACCCTCTACCAAGGTTTTAAGCAGAAGGTCATTCCTTACATAATGTTCAAGGTAACAGTAGCTTTCTTGTGTCAAAAAAGGAATATTCTGTTGCAATGTTCTCAATTATTACCAATGTCTCTGTTACATGGGGGAGGGAGGACTCTGCGCTGGTTTATCCCTGAAAATTTCCTTTGTTCTGCCTAGCGCTCGGAGCAGCAACTTCTGTCACTTAAGGAAAAGGGAAGGTTTGGTACTGATTGCTGTTCCTGGGGCAATCTTGGTTTTTATACCGCACATATAGCTCCTTTTGCCTTGGCACAGACCCATCGCACAGCAATGTATAATTCATAGCAGATCCAGGAAAGTATACTTTCTACGTCTGAATGATCAGTGTCGAGCACAAGCCTTTGATTAGAGTTCCCGAGTTCTTGATAAATTATTTCATCTCCTTAAGTCGGAGAAGTACACAGTGCTACCACAATTTGTAAAGCGAAGATAAAACACATACAGGCTTGCCCTAATTCATCCTGCTTGTATACATTCCATTAAACTACTGTCTCTCCCTTGCAGGACTTTCCAGGACATTATCTAATTAAATAATGAGGTATTGCACTTGAGAAAACGCTTCGGCCCCTCCGGCGTTATCGTTTTTAGCAAGTAAACAACCTGCGATATTAACATTTGCAATGTAAACGGCGCGGCCACTTCCACTTTTCTTGGTTTCTTAGTTGTGTGCATTTTTTTTAATTTTTTTTTTTGTACAGGATTTGCACTGCTGCGGTGGCTTCGTGTTAGTAGAGGCGGCTCATATGCGCTGGAGGCTATCCCTTTGTGTCTGATACCGAAGGATGCACAAATATTAGAACCTGCGATGTTGCATTGGGGCTGCGATAGATCTTACTGACCCAGCTTTTTAAACCGGGCAGGTTATAAAATATAGAAGGTGATTGCTCTTTGCCTCAGTAAGTCACTACTCATATGCAAATTCCAAATTTGAAGGATTTCCCCAGCAAAATTCTATGCATAGACTTATAGAGGATTGGATGTGTATATTCAAGAGGTGCAGTTAGGCTTTCCTTCATCTGTAGCAAAGATTCAGTTTGCTGCTCTAGCCCTGCTTCTAAACGGCCTTGCCACCCTATCTGGCACTCGTAAAACAGGGCTTGTCAGCCAATGTATTCAGTACACCGCAGATCAGCAGAACGCTTGCTTGCTTTAAAGAGGTTGTGCCAAGTTTGCTAGTTATCTCCTATCCATGTGATGGGAGTCTGACCGCAGGGACCCTGACAATGAGGGTCCCATTCTCCTGATGAAGCGGCAGGTTGGGCTTGTGCCCTGCTGCTTCATTCATTTTCTATGGGTACTGTACAGAGCGAGCACTCCGTACAGTATTAGAATGTATTGGCTCAGATGAGTCGAAGTTATTATTTTGCGAAGTCTTGCGAGACTTTGGGTAATAACTTCATAAATTGATTTCTACTGTAAAAAAACATTTCCCGAACTCTGGTTCGGTTCCAAGTGGTTCGCTCATCCCTAATTAGTATATATGGCCGGACAACCCTTTTAAGTTGGCTATACACATTGCAGAAATGTCGGGTAAACCCGACTACAGTATCTCTGTAAAATTGAGCAAAACATCTGTGTTTGGGGGGCTGCCGACTCTCCCCTGACAACCGAAGTCAGAGGAGATAAGGTTTTAATCTTGCTGGATGTTTTGATCCTCGCGACGGGGGGGTGCATAGCAACGCGGGTGACGGGGAGCAGGTAAGTATGATGTATATGAGGAGCTTGGGCATTGGGGAGGGGATCTTTTAGACTTTGGATAACTCCTTTAAGACAACCTATTCCCTATCTTAGGGTACTTTCACACTTGCGGCAGGACGGATCCAACAGGCTGTTCACCCTGTCGGATCGGTCCTTCCGCTATTTCACCGTGCCGCTGGACCGCCGCTCCGTCCCCATTGACTATAATGGGGACGGGGACGGAGCTCCGGCGCAGCACGGCAGTGCACGGCGAAAGGCCGCCGGACTAAAAGTCCTGCATGTCCGACTTTTTAGTCCGGCGACCTCTCACCGCGAACTGCCGTACTGCGCCGGAGCTCCGCCCCGTCCCCATTATAGTCAATGGGGATAGAGCGGCGGTCCGGCGAAATAGCGGAAGGACGGATCCGACAGGGTGAACAGCCTGTCGGATCCGTCGTGCCGCAAGTGTGAAAGTACCCTAAGACATCTGTACTATGCATCTCTTGCAGACCCATAGGGTTGAATAGAGTGATGGACACGCATGTGTTTTCAGAAGAACGCAAATATGTTTTTCTAATACTATTAAAGAACCCGCCACCCAGTTCACTGCTGTGGATTCTATAAGAAAGAAGTTTCCTACCTTTTATGTTTGTCTGTCCCTTTAAATCAAAGTACCATACCTGTATTTAATTGCCTTGAAGCGCCACAACTCCTGATATATTACAAAATTGCTGTAACAGGCTTGACTTTGGGCTAATCCCAAGGGCGTTTTCCTGGAAGTCCCTTGGTATTTACCCTTTAACGCAGAGTTTGTGCGTATCCATAAATCAAATTCGAGGTTAGGGCAGGCAGCGGAGGATCAGAGTCAGTAAACAGGCAAAGTTCGTACACAGGAAGACAGAAAAAGCACACCTTCACTTGGACCAGCGAACACTAGAAAACCTAAAGCTCAGGCAAAGGGATGGAACCAACAGCCCAGTATAAATAGGAGACCTGATCAGCAGCTGGACAAAGAGCAAGAGGGAAAGTTTAACTCTACGTAGCAAGTTAAACAATCTCTTCGCTGTCATATTGATTGCATGCATTAACTGTTCTGGTCACCATGTGCCAGTGATGTTTGGAGCATATTACTGTATGTTTCTGTATAAGTCTACGCTGGTTGAATTTACAGTATTGACAGGGCAAAAAAGGGTTCATTCTTATTATAGTAGTGGCGCTAATTGAATAACCTGTTTACGTATTACACATCACAAGGTCACACATAAGATGCTGAAAGTAGCACACATACCGTAGCTGACAAATGTAAAATATGCAATGGTAAAGTATATTTATCTACAGCTCTGCAAATCTCATTTGTTTGCTCAATCATATTGTTGACTTCCTGACGTTAAACTGCTGCCAACTGCCAACTACACTGGGACTGTTCCCGGAGACAGTGGTGAAGTCCAGATGCCCCAGGGCATGGCCAGGACAACATCCTTAGATTTACCCCAAAAACAAACCCACAAGTTGTCACATTGGATCCACACCCACTGCCTTTTAGGACTCATTTACACGAGCATAGGTCGTCGGTGTGTGGCTGTGTGAATTCCACATTGCGGCGCGGACCCGTTGACTTGAATGGGTCCTCAATATACGGCAAAGCATGGCACATGTCCCAAAAGCCCACGGAAGAGCTTTGTAGGCATGGGCCTCCACTCCGCACCTTTCCGTATCTTGCAGTTTGTGGACTCAGTCACCCATGATACGGAATTCACACAGCCAGTGCCTGTATATTGCGGACCTGCTGTTTGTCGTCCGCAATACGGACATGGATAACCTACGATCGTGTGAATGAGCCCTCACAGCGATTGTGGAATATATCAGGAGTTACGGCACTCCAAGGCAACTATATGCAGGTATGGTATTGATCGGTGTGATTTGGGGTGTGGTTTACTTTGATTTAAAGGGACAGATGCACATAAAGGTACTTGCTAAAAATGGCAGAAATGCCAAAAAAAAAGACTGCGTAATACCAGTTAATGCTTCTTTACACTAGGGGCACCTGTTCTTGACTATGGCAAGTGCTATCTTTATCAGCAGTACTTGGCACTGGAGTTACGGTGTCTAGATGATCCAGATGCAGTTTTTCTTGCAGTGGACGGCATCTGAATTCTCAATACATAGGATTAGAGAAACGTTGCCAACAACTGTGCCACCCCTGTCGACAGGTTGTATGGGGTATTGCAGCCTTTTTTTATAATTGAGCAGCAAAACTGCAAGCCGTGATTTTGGAATCCTGTACAACCCCTTTGAGACCAAGACTGTGTATGTTCTTGTATGTTGGGAGAACTACAGGTCGCAGCAAAATCTTCCTGGCACTTGCAGGTATCATGTCTTAAGCGCGAACATATGCTTTAATATTTACAGATTCATAATCTCTCCGCACAGATGCAAAGCATTGAAATCTGCTCTTGTAAACAACTTGGAACATTATGCTTTGACTTTGCAGTTTCTTGCTTTCTCTTGCCCCAAGGACTCGCCTGTGAAAATGGTGGGCCGCATTCAAAGACAACCTTCGATTTTCCACACCTGGCAAATTCTCTTTATTTAGTCTGGAACACCGTCTGCATCGCTGAGGAGATGAGATCCTCAACGCGCCCCCATACTACCATCTCGGGGGGGTGACATTGAGCAGAGGGTCACCGCACTGACGCAACTCCGTGGACATGGCCAGGTATATAGAATGATGTAGCATGCCCCCAGCAACAATGATTCCGTTTTTAAACACTGGCAAGCAAAAAAAAAAAATGTGTTTAACCAGAAAATGCTCTCATTTTCACCCTGGCAAGTATGAATCAGATGGTTTCTTCTGTTTCACAGATTGCCTCTGGTAGTAATTCTATCTATGCTAAAAGAGAAAAAAACATTAAAATGAATGAGTTTCCTAGCGGAGTTTATATCCTATTCTCCTCTGCAGTTTTCCAGCTGGGCTCATATGAAGCAAGTCAGTGACTCTTACAACTTTACAGAACCTGTATGTACACGCTGTAGATAACAGGTGGACATACACCTGCTGCAATGTACAGTCTGTTAGTGGGATACAAGGACCAATGCTCTGCCTCCCGTTAAATGATCCACAGTTGGATTTTATTTTTTAATTCTATTTCTCTACATTTTTTGTACATGGTCTGTTACCTGTCAGCAGGATCAACCCCATTAAACTAGACATGCTTCCTGATACGGGTGATCCTGCAGATTAAAATGATACCTGTCTTGTGAAAAACGGTTGTGGTGTTTTCAATAAAAAAATAAATAAATAAGACTTTTATTCTTCATTCAAATGAGGGCTTCAGTGCACTGAGGGGCGGGGCTAGCACTGGAGAGCTGAGGAGCCAAGGTGCACCAAGGGGGCGGGGCCAGCACTGGAGAGCTGAGGAGCCAAGGTGCACCAAGGGGGCAGGGCCAGCACTGGGGAGCTCAGGAGCCAAACTGTTCCCAGGGACTTAAGCCCTCCAGAATAAAAGTATTTTTTCTTGAGAATGCTACAACCGATTTTACATGAGAGGTACTATTTTATTCAGCAGGATACCATTTTATTCAGCACAATACCAGTCTCAACACAGGTGTGGTACTGTGTTTATCTAGTCCTGTACAACTTCTGTAAAACGGTTGTTTGAGCTGAGTTTACCATTTTAACTAGTGATGTTGTGCTATTCTGATTGTTTGCCTGTGTACCAAACTTCTACTCTCTAATACTCTACTGCCTGCCCTGACCTTAGCCTGTCTATTGTACTGACCCTTTGCTGCCTGCCCTGACCTCTGCTTGTTTACTGACTATAAGTATTGCCTGATCGCTTGGTACTTCGCATCGGTATCTTTGATTCCCGTGGTCCATTTGCCAACTACACTGGGACTATTCCAAGAGGTAGCAGCCTGGTGGCTCCCCTGCAGCGAAGGCCAGATCCCTGTATAGGGGTTAAGGCTCCATTCACATGTCCGTAGCCGCAAAACACGGACACGGCAATGTGCGTTCCGCATCTTGCGGACCGCACATTGCCGGCACTAATAGAATATGCCTATTCTTGTCCGCAATTGCGGACAAGAATAGGACATGTTCTATTTTTTTCTGGAACGGAAATGCGGACCCGGAAGTGCGGGTCTGCATTTCCGGAGCCGGGCCGCACATCGTGCAGCCCCATAGAAATGAATGGGTCCGCAATTTCGTTCCGCATTTTTGCGGACATGTGAATGGGGCCTAAAGGTTGAAAACCAGGGAACTGCCGGGACACCGACCTCTGGAAAAGCCCAAAGTCAAATCGGTTAGTTGGCACCATGGTTCCACTTCCACAACCACTGTCCGTAATATTCAATTGTTTATTCTAGTGTTTCTTTACAAGCATATTTGTGGTACATATATTTTTTTTTTCATTAGTAACACTTTTTTCAGCTCTTTTTCAAATTTTATAGAAGAGTCTGTTGGAGAAATGCCAGGAAAAACTTCATACCCTGATCATGCTGCATTTTTTATTTTTTTCCAGACAGTGGGGCAGATTTCAAGGGAACCTGTCACCGGGATTTTGTGTATAGAGCTGAGGACATGGGTTGCAAGATGGCCGCTAGCACATCCGCAATATCCAGTCCCCATAGCTCTGTGTGCTTTTATTGTGTAAAAAAAAAAAGATTTGATACATATGCAAATTAACCTGAGATGAGTCCTGTATGTGAGATGAGTCAGGGACAGGACTCATCTCAGGTTAATTTTCTTATGTATCAAATTGTTTTTTTTTTACACAATAAAAGCACACAGAGCTATGGGAACTGGGTATTGCGGATGTGCTAGCGGCCATCTAGCAACCCATGTCCTTAGCTCTATACACAAAATCCCGGTGACAGGTTCCCTTTAATATTAAAAATGCACCAGTTGGGCAAATTTTACTCCAAAAAACTGGCGGGCATGCTTTGCATCACATTTACTGTTTTACACTCTTTTCTAAGCATTTTACACCTCGTTCATCAAGGGGGCGTGACATCACAGGATAGAGGCGTGGCTTTGTGGGAAAAGGGGAATGGCTTAAATGCCGCTCGGTGCCCCAAAAATGCACCAATATTTTAGTGTATTTTTAAAGTGAAACCACGCCAACTTGTAGCTGCCACAAACTAAGACTAGATAAAATTCTGGCCCATGGACAAATGTTTGGTGCAAAAATGGAATTCCAGCGTAAATATGGCGCATGAGTTACAATACTCCAACTTTACACAAGTCCATTGGCCAGAATAGTAAATTTGTCTAATATAAAAAGTAAACTGTCATTCATATTCTTAGACAGTACAAAGTATTTCTTCATGACATTTTTACCTCCTTAGAGAAAGTGATATGGAAAATACTTGAAAAATCTGCAATACCTCCAGCATGCTGTGCTTCTCAAAAGAAGTAAGAAACACAAAAAACACCAGGAACTAGTAAAAAAAAAATACTTGTGTGTCCTGTTTTTCATATTTTTCATAGACCTTCAGCTAACATCTGGAGCTTGTATTTTTACCCCCAAAAAACACCAAAATGCAAAAAGGCAGAAAAACACTAGCTAAAACCTATGTGTGAACCCACCCTTACACTATTGACAGTTTTAGCCCCACACCCAAACATCTCCTTAAAATAGGTCTGGAATCTCTGGATGTTCCATGCTCCTGAAATTGATGAACTATGCTCAGGATAGGTCATTAATATGTAATCGGCGGGGAGCTAGAACTAGCTCTTGAATAGCGCAGGTCTGTTCAAAGTATTGGGGCCATGCTAGTCCACTGGCCGGATCTGGGGTGGCCCTAACGCTATGCTGGGTTACCTGGACACAGCTGAGGTGTCACCACATGTTGCTGCTCTCTCAGAGAATGGGGAGTCGTTGTGCACCCCAATGGAAAATAAGTCCAGAGAGTCAGGGTTTGCAGTAAACTAGTGTGCTTCTTTACTGGAGGAGCTCAAATGCAAAACAATACAGGCAAGGCACTGAGCTGGCTTGTCCAGTCTCCTCCCTGGCAGAAAAAAGATTAGTGCTGAGGAATGGCCTGAGGTGGCTGTCCCTCTCGCTCTGAGACAGCTAGTATCCTGGTCAAATGCTGGTGATCCAGGGTCTGTGGCAGAGTATTCCCATCTCAGCATCTTCTTCTGGTCCCTCATGTAGTCTGGCAGAGTCTCTTCTAAGCACTGATCCCTAACTGCAGAACAGGGGCATAGCTATAGGGGGTTCAGAGGTAGCAGTCGCTACCAGGCCCAGGAGCCAGAAGGGGCCCAAAGACCCTTACGCTGCATAAAAAGACACCAGTATTATATAAAGTGCATGCAGGTCAAGTTACACCTCTGGCTGGAGGGAAGGGGTTAGATCAAGAATTTGGCATGGGGGTGCAGTTTAAATTTTTGCCTCAGGCAGCACGAAGGCTATGTGCTTCCCTGTCCCTGGCCAGAAACCATTGAGGGAAGCGGGGCCCCAGCTGAACTCTTGCACCAGGGCCCATAAGCCTTTAGCTATGCTCCTAATGCAAAACACTAGGGGCTCTGACTGTTCTCCTTATATACAGTTTCTAGCTGAACTAGTGAAGTGGAGAAACACAACCCAACCAAATACAATGTTACAATTATCGCCCGTCATAGACTTGCATTAGAACATTAATAATACTCAATTGAAAAGATGAACCAGTTTTTACAGACAAAAACAAGTCTTCAGACATAATAACATAGCTAAACCAGACATCCAAAAAGTCAGTCTGTCTGGTTTTGGTGGTAAACAAGTTTAGATTTTTCCCTCCAAAACATACTCTTATTTAACCCTTACTGTGAAAAATTACTAGCCTATCATTTTAGCTAGAAAGTTCCAAAAGTTTCTCGGTATTCATTAACTCTTTCCACAGTGCCATGCAGACACTGTGCAACTGAACAACCAACATACTAAATGCAGTTACACAGTACTAAACAATATACCCTTCCAAATAAAGTAAGGAGTTAATGACTTTGCAAAGGGGAAAATGTCCACAAATGTCCAGACTTCAAAGTTCCTCTGCTCCAGGGCACTACACTGGGTTACTTTAGCTCAGTTACCATTGGAGTGAATGGTAGATGCAGTAACCCAGCACAACCACTGCACTTTGAATGGAGCTGTGCCTCCTGTTCCAATCAAAGTGCTAATTCCAGCAACAGAGGCTGCAGGAAACAGCTTATCAGTGGGGGTACAGGTTGTTGGACCCTCACCGATTGGATTTTATTGACCTATCCTGAGGATAGATCATCAGTTTAAACAAAGTGCAGAACCCCTTAATGCTGCAAAAACATTAAAAAAATAAACTACCTTGTTTCTCTGAGTTAGCCCATTATATACAGTATACTGGAGGAGGCTAATGGTGACCATAAGTGTAGGTGAATAACTGCCGTGTATGGGGGTGCCATGACTTTCCCCCTGTCACACAGCGGGTGTGGAACCACTGTGTCAACCAAACTGATTTGACATGGGGCTAGTCCATTGCGTAGCAGCCATGTCAGGTTACCATTCCTTGAATGAAAGTTGAGTTGCAGTGGCCTGACCTGGCATGGCATCTTCCAGTCTGCAGAAGTCATTCTCAGCAGGTGTCGGAAATAACACAGAGCTGGAAGAAGACAGCTCTATCTACTGTGTAGTGCTCATCCTGAAGATAGGTCATCATCAATATCTAGAGCAGGGACAACCCCTTTAAGGTGCCAATACCCATTAGTCTTTGAGGCTATGTTCACATCTTCTTAGGAGGATCCATTGGAAGCCTTGGTTGCAGATTGAATCATATATTTGACTAAAAGAATAGCACAGCATGCAGTCCTATTCTTCCTGTGAAAACCCACTATAAGTCAAATGGGACTGTTGCGTTGCGACTTGGTTGCCTTTTATAATGGAAACCACAAAGCAGATGTAAACAGAGCCGAAAACCGTCAGGATTTCACTATCTTTTTACAGCGAAACAAGAATAGGCATTTCTATCATAGGTCTGGCCGTTCCGTCACTCAAAAGGCGGAACGCACACGGCCGACGTCCGTGCTTTGCGGACTGCAAAACAGATACGGTCGTCTGAATGAGCCCTAAGTCACATTACTGTGACATATGGAGTATACAATAGAAACTCCGATACCAATTAGGGAAATATCCTCTGAACTCAACGATTTCAGCAGGTTTGGCCAAACATCTCGTGTGTATCAGTGCCCCAGACTTTACCCTGATGACAGAAAAGGGTAAAGAAGGATGGGGCATATAGGATTTCAACATGCTCAGTCGTTTGCTCCCACAGGAGATAAGCCACTGCCAAAAGACTCTGACATTGGCTTATTCCTTTATCCCTATTGAAAGCACATCCTTTCTTTAGCGTGAGAATTTCGCCTAAATCAGAGAAAATCTTTATTGAGTGTCTGCATATTTCTGACAGACTTGCCTTTTTTTTTTTCCTTTTTACAAGATTTCCCTTTGCTATTTAGACATTTTCATTGCTCCGTGGCCAAAGGTTGGATTAACATGTCAAGCCGCATAAACTCTCAAAGGCTGGAAAGAGATGAGACGTATCCATGGCAAGTAACGTGTTCTTAGTATCAGGTGAATGTGTCAGACAAGTCAATAGGCTCTAAGGAGGTGTCAGAAATACTAACTAGGAAATCGGGTGTTAATTGTATTCAGGTGCACAGTAAACCTCAGCATAGGAGCTGTCGACAGTAAGGATTGTGCTAAACTTGTTTACTCCACATGAACCTGTTTCGAAGACTATAGGCCTGGCGTGGATGAAAGGGTTAAACTTGCAAAAATTTTAACCAGCAGCTAAAATATGCAGAGTCTCGTGTGAAGACATTCACAAATTTACTTGTGAATCTTAAAGGCTCATTCCAGACGTAAAAAAAAAATATATATAAAATTTTTTGTCTAAGAATCATTCACCCTTCAGCTATCGGGACTCGAGGTTCCTCAACGAGTGCCCTTAGCCTTTGGGAGAGGGGAGAAATACAAATCCAGATTTTATGTTTTTAGCAGGGGTAGCATGCATGCCCTCGTTTATTAGGAGTGAAGATATCTAAAGGGCGTTTGTTTCCAAAAGAAATGGAATTACTGTATAAAACCACTTTTGGGTTTAAACAAGGAGTCTGCCTTTTTTCAGGAGGGCAGAAATTAACCTACAGCTAGGCTTGGGTCAGAGTCGCTATTGCGTTGGTGGCTGTGGAAAAATATGCGGCGCCAAAGGCGGTGAAAAGAAGTCCTGGAAAAGAAGATTGGCTTACAGTACGTTCACACATGGGGATAGGCTATGGATTTTGCAGGTGCAAAATTCTGTGTATTACAGTAGCAGTGGATGGATATCGCCAAATCTATTCTAGATATTGCAGAAAAAAAACACATGGGGGGATTTATCATGAGGGGAATATCTGAAGTCTGTTTTGCTTAGCAAAGAAGCCACTTCTCTCCAAAAAAAACATCAGGGACAGATTGATCTTCTGCAGAAAGTATGGTGAATGGACTGCTGAGGACTGGGGCAAAGTCATATTCTCCGATGAAGCCACTTTCCGATTGTTTGGGGCATCTGGAAAAAGGCTTGTCCGGAGAAGAAAAGGTGAGCGCTACCATCAGTCCTGTGTCATGCCAACAGTAAAGCATCCTGAGACCATTCATGTGTGGGGTTGCTTCTCATGAAGCCCAAAAACACAGCCATGAATAAAGAATGGAACCAAAACACCCTCCAACAGCAACTTCTTCCAACAATCCAACAACAGTTTGGTGAAGAACAATGCATTTTCCAGCACGATGGAGCACCGTGCCATAGGGCAAAAGTGATAACTAAGGGGCTCGGGGACCAAAACATTGACATTTTGGGTCCATGGCCTGGAAACTCCCCAGATCTTAATCCCATTGAGAACTTGTGGTCAATCCTCAAGAGGCGGGTGGACAAACAAAAACCCACTAAT
The DNA here is from genome assembly GCF_905171765.1 of Bufo bufo. NCBI lineage: Eukaryota > Metazoa > Chordata > Amphibia > Anura > Bufonidae > Bufo > Bufo bufo. The sequence goes on along the minus strand of NC_053398.1, from coordinate 139,411,518 downwards.
TCTGACAAACTCCAAGAAGTGATTATGAAAGAATGGGTTGCTATCAGTCAGGAGTTGGCCCAGAAGTTGATTGAGAGCATGCCCAGTCGAATTGCAGAGCTCCTGAAAAAGAAGGGCCAACACTGCAAATACTGACTCTTTGCATAAATGTCATGTAATTGTCGATAAAAGCCTTTGAAACGTATGAAGTGCGTGTAATTATATTTCACTACATCACAGAAACAACTGAAACAAAGATCTAAAAGCAGTTTAGCAGCAAACTTTGTGAAAACTAATATTTGTGTCATTCTCAAAACTTTTGGCCACGACTGTACAACTGCTCTCTTGTGCTTTCAGCAACATGGCATGTGTGGCCCAACACTCTCCCAGCTCCATGTTGGTCACAGTCCACCACCTTCTCTTTCTCACATATAATGAAAAGACAGGATGTTTCTCTCCAAGCAAGGGCCAGTGAAATCCAGACACGGCACACTACCGGGCAGCCCACCAGGAAGGACACAGCTGCAGCCTTTAGTCTGGAGCCAGCTCTCACAACACACAGGTATTTTAGTTTGTGTGTATTTCTGCGTTTGTGAAATAACACATAGTGACTGGGTGATAGAGAGGAGTCAATGTTTCTTTCACAGCCTGGAACAGTGTGACATTACACAGACTCAGCAGGCAAAAACTTTTGCAACTTCTTTTTTAGAATAAAATCTGAACCTTGTATCAAAAGTTATAGAACCGTTTGGCCCATCTAGTCTGCCCAATATACTGAATACTATGAATAGCCCCTGGCCCTATGGGTTTTTTTTTGGGGTTTTTTTTGTGCCGAGCTTTGACTTGTCTTCCAGATATATTTTGACCATTGCCGCTGCTTTTTGCTCTGGTACTTATGTGGTACACAGTACTGGAGGAGCTGGGGTTAGTGGGTAGAATTACCTCTTTCCCCTGTCTGGACTGGCTATACAGTGATGGCTAACCTCCAGCACTCCAGCTGTGGTGAAACTACAACTCTCATCATGCTCCAATCATTTCGATGCGGTTCAGAGAACAGCCAAGCAAGTGTACATCTTGGGAGTTGTAGTTTTACCAGAGCTGAAGTGCTGGAGGTTAGCCATCACAAGCCTATAAGATGGCCGGTTTTCCGGCCCAGTGTATATCGGTGAAACAGGGAACGTCTGGCTGTACTGTTTCCCCGGTGGGTGTTGTCCAGTGCGCCCTAAGTAAGTCCATGAAAAACAGGAGACAAAGAGCAACGGTTCCACAAGTGACACGGGCAGACGAAAACATCATTACCTTCCGACATGCAGACACACAAAACATAAACCCAAAGAACAGTTTTGGTAGTGGTTCCTTCTACCAATGGCTTGGGCTGATCTTTTCCATGAGTGTCTCCACTTGGTTGGGCTAACTCTGCTCTCACACTTTTGGTGCAGTTTCCATATCATGGCCATTTGCTTGATGCTTCAGAGTGTCTGCTTCATCTTTCTTTTTCCAAAAGGCCAGCAGAAGACAAATGAAAGGGACCTGCACACCATACTAACAGAATAATTTTGGATGTAATTACATAAGAATAAGACACGACTTTTGGCTGGTTCTGCATCTTTCTTTTTTTATTGTCTTTCTGACGCAAACTATATTTCTGCCCGTTCTTAGGCATTAGGATTTTCATCTGGTCTTGATCACTGCCTGTCCTGACTCTTCTTTTTTTTCCAGTTGTTTTTATTGACATTTTAAAGAGGTTTTCTGATACATGTAAACTAATGACCTATCATCTGGAAAGATCATCAGTATCTCCCCCCCCCCCCCCCCCATCAGCTGTTTGAGATAGCATCGGCACTCCTGTAAGCACTGTGGCCTTCTCACAGCTTACCAAGCACCGCGCCGTACATTGTATAGCGGATTTGCTTGATATTACGCTCAGCCCCATTCACTGCACCTAGGCCATGTGACCAATGAAAGTGGCGTCACTGGCTTAGGGCAAGCTTCCAAAGTCTTACAGAAGCGCGGGTGCCTTCTCAAACAGCTGATCAGTGGGGGTAACGTGTGTCGGATCCCCCACCAATCAGATACTAAAAAGTCTCAGAAAAACCCCTTTGGCAAAAGGCAAAAATAAAGAAAGAATAGGCTGTAACTCAGCATGTGATAAATTATATATCTGCCTCGTTAGGTAACTATATAAAGAGCAGTTGCTGAGAAAAATTTGTGTCGTAATAAGGAAATGCAATAACATAATCAGCACTTGAAAAGTAAAACAACATAATAGTATGGCACCATAGAAAAATCAAGTTCTGCCCTTCTTGTTAGTCCACACTTTCAGTATCTGATTTTAGGTCAAACCTGCGGAACATGTGAAACAGCCTGCCACCAGATCCACTCTACTTTGTGGAAGACCTTGGTGAAAACCAAATTAACTGGCAAGTGTCCAAACATAGAAGACATAACTATGTAAGAGATCCGCTGTGGAATTTACTACAAATCTATGGCAAAATGTAAAACTTGTATTTCATGCATTTAAATTCCTGCTCGTTCTAGACTTTGAAGTCCAGGAGGCGGTCCTATCTGTGATTGACAGCCTTCCCTCTATGTGTATACACAGATAGCTGTCAATCATTGATAGAACCGCCTCCTGGACTTTATTGTCCAGAATGAGCAGGAATTTTTTAAATAAAAAACAAGTTTTACAAAATCTTTTCACACAAAACTATATATCGATCTACTCAGCTCCTCCTGCTCTATAACATGCCGCCTGTAGCTTAATTTTCATTTTCATGGTGACAGGTTCCCTTTAAGCTCTGCCAGGGCATAAAAGGAAGACATCATAATCACTGTAGACTGTACTAAAATATTGCAGTCTATGGTATGAGCAACCCAGTGGTCGTAAGTGCAAGTCCCCAAGGGGAACTAAAAATAAAAGGTAGAAAAAGTTAAAAAAATATATATATATTTTAAAGAATTAAAAACAAAAGTATTAAAAGTTCACAGCACACTTTTTTCCAATTTTACATTTAAAAATAAACCATAAAAAAGTATTGGCATCTCTGTGTCTGATAGTGGCCGATCTATTAAAATATAAAAGTATTTATCCCATTTGGAGAATGCTGCAATGGAAGGAAATAAAAATACACACACAAAAAAATGGATTAAGAGATCAAAAAGTTCTACATAAAAAAAAAACAGCACCAATGAGTCTCTGTAAACAGACATTAAAAAGTTATGGGTGTCAGAATATGGTAACACAAAGCAAATTTTTTTTTTCAGTTTATTTTAAAAACCATGAGAAAAACTATATAAATTTGGTATCACTATAATTGTACTGAATGACAAATAAACATGTTAATTTTGGCACACAGTGAATGCCATAAAAATAAAACACAAAAAGATGATTTCCTTTTTCTTTTTTTTCACTTTCACCCTGCACATAAAAAAAACCACAACAACAAATAAAACGAGCCTTCTTGCGACTATGTGAACAGAAAAGTGAAAATGTTATGGCTCTTAAAAATCGGGAGGTAAAAACTAACACAAAAAAATTTGAAAACTGCCTATGGTGAAAGGAGTTAATTGTTGCAAAAAATAACTACATTGTATCATTATCTTACAATGTAACAAAGAACACCAATGCAAATACATGAACATACAGTATGTGCTATAAAATCCTGATATGCAAGATGGATTGTCAGATATTCTGGATTTTTACCCTGAACGGATCCCACCACAGCGGACGCCGGGGCTAAACCTCTGAAATGTGTATCCCCTGGTATTTCTGCCTGTCGTTACTGTGTCCACCAGGCTGGTCACACAGCTTTCCAAGACTTCTGAGCAGTGAGGATATACTGTATCTGTGAAATATCCTCTTTATGTAAATAATATAATGGACATGTGTATATGTTGCTATGATATAAGCGTAACTCCTTGGGGGAATTTTTTAAATTGCAGAGTCCGCATTGTGTGGTATGGGAGGAAGCAGAATGGTTAAATCACTGAATGTAGGTATTGGGCTTGCACATTTGTCAACAAAAACTGCATTGTTGAGACACTGTGTAACATATGCTTCCAATCGGGGCGGCCAGTCTGGACTCATAATTGCGTTCCGCTGTTGGATCGTATTTTGAGAGTCATTGGTGGCTTGGTTATTGGGATAGTAAGTGTTTGTGACAGGTTGTTTGCAGAATGTTTCTACTGTGCATATGGTAAATTGGAGTTCAGATGCTGGCAGATTTTTTGCACTTAGCCTTCGTCTCAAGCTAAAGGAGAAACACTTAAGACCATTAGTATTCACTGTTATTCTGTGTACTGCCATGCAACAAATGATTAACCCTTCTTAACAAGGTGGCATACTTTGCAAATACTGGTAGGTTTGTAATTGGGGGGTCCTCTAATGGCTTCTGAATGACAAGGGCTCACCGTAGGCTGCTCTATATGGGGCACAAAGTCATGTACTTTTACAGCCTTATTAGACAATATTCTAGTAAGATCGTTAAAGACAAAACATTCTTTGTAAGTGGCTGGTACTTACAAAATTTGTATCCTAGCTTTAATCTAATATTTGCTATTTGGTATGTAAAGTTACGTCATAATGATAAGACCATGACTGAACCCAGACTCGGACTGGCCCACAGGGGTACAGGTGAATCCCCCGGTGGGCCCCTGGTCTCCCACCTCCTGCACAAGTGGCACATAACACAGTAGACTTACTGCACTACATATATGTATTCAATGTTCAGCACCTCAACCAGCCTATGTTCATATAAAAAACTTGATAGATTAATAAAGAAACCTCTCAGTTTATTACTATAGACACGATCAGAGCTGAGATGACTTCTAGGTATAGAGGAAAGCTAGGCAGTATCCTCTTCTCCCCAGGACCTACCTTCCCGGCTGTCTGTAAATTCGGTCACCCTGGTCACAGTATAGAACGGGTTTGCTGATCTCAGCCATGAATGCTTGAGATGAGAATACCTCTTTAAAGAGAACCTGTCACCATGATTTTGCGCATAGAGCTGGGGACATGGGCTGCTAGATGGCCACTAGCACATCTGCAGTACCCAGGTCCCATAGCTCTCTGCGCTTTTATTGTGTTAAAAAACCGTTTTGAGTGATATGCAAATTACGTGATATGAGTCCTGTAGCCGGAGATGAGTCAAGCGGAAAGGAGCCCAGCACCGCCCCGCGTCCTCCGACACTCCTCCTTGCCAGCTGACGTCACAGAGCTGGAGCGCCGAAATCTCGCGATGCGCGAGCTAGCGCATGCGCAGTGTTGGCATCATGTTCATTCCCTGTGCTGGCATCGGCACAGGGAACGAACTACGCATGCGCTAGATCGCACATCGCGAGATTTCGGCGCTCCAGCTCTGTGACGTCAGCCGGCAAGGAGGAGATTCTGAGGACGCGGGGCGGTGCTGGGCTCCTTTCCGCTTGACTCATCTCCGGCTACAGGACTCATATCACGTAATTTGCATATCACTCAAAACGGTTTTTTAACACAATAAAAGCGCAGAGAGCTGTGGGACCTGGGTATTGCAGATGTGCTAGTGGCCATCTAGCAGCCCATGTCCCCAGCTCTATGCGCAAAATCCTGGTGACAGGTTCTCTTTAAGCAGCAACATAGGGGCACATTTATTAAGACCAGCGTTTTAGACGCTGGTCCTAATAAAGGCCTATAGCTGGCGGTGGATCACGGGGGTTATGAAGAGGTACCAGCCTCTACATAACTTCGGCGTATCCCGCCTCAGTTCTAAATGCAAGACCGCTTCCTTGCCGTCTGAAATTTAGACCCTTTTCTACGTCTTAAACAGGCATAGAAAATGGTGAATGAGATGGGCCCGCCAGCTCTTCCCCGCCCACTTATTTAGGCCTGGCATGAGCGGGGAAAAGTCGCAGATAGCGCCATCTGCATCTAAAATACGTCTAGTTTAATAAATGACCCCCATAGAATAGCTGGATTAACTACACAGACAGAATAAAGCTCTATACGGCCGGAGGTCACCATTATCAACAGTGCTGATAATCATCAAGGGCAGAGGAGCCTGTCCGCAGAAGAGACGGGGTAGAAATGAGTATGAAGTCACTGACTAATACACTAGGGTCCACAGCGGAACCGAATTGTGACTTCAGGATTAGAGATGGCCTTGCGGTTCGCCCGGTGGTCGTTTTGCGGTGAACTTGGCTCGTTCGCGATTCGCCGAACATGCGAACATATGGCGATATTTGCACACTCCATATTTTTTTGCATAGCGCCGAACTTTGACCCATGACACATCCATCAGGTGGGACAGGACAGCCAATTGAGACATTTTAGCACATGGACACACTCCCAACCCTATAACAGAACTCGATCTGGCAGCCATTTTACATTGTGTTTTGCCAGTGTAGGGAGAGGTTGCATTTTGGAGCAGGGACAGTTAGGGACACCAAACACTAGCTAATAGGGCCACAAAAGTCCTTTTAAGGACTGGTATAGGTGTGCTATTGATAGGTGTAATATACTTATAATATACTTTCTAACATAGAAATTATATTATAGTGTATTTGTATTGTGGAGCAGTTGTGTGCGATTCTGCTGCAATACCGCAGCTAGATAAAGGGAAAAACACTATTGGAGAAACTAATTGCAACGGGTGTGATATACCTGTTCCCCCAAAAAACAACTGCTTGAAGGCTGCGATATAACTTCTTCCACAAAATCCTGATTGAGGGGTGCTATATACCTTCTTCCACAAAATTCTGATTGAGGGGTGCTATTGCTATATATCTTCTTCCACCAAATACTGTTTGAGGGCTGTGATACACCTGCTTCCACAAAATACTGATTGAGGGGTGTTATATACCTATTTCTGCCAAATACTGATTGAGGGGTGCTATACACCTGTTTCCGCCAAATACTGATTGAGGGGTGCCATATACCTTCTTCCACAAAATACTGATTGAGGGGTGCTATTGCTATATACCTTCTTCCGCCAAATACTGATTGAGGGCTGCAATACACCTGCTTCCACAAAATACTGATTAAGGGGTGCTATATACCTGTTTCCGCCAAATACTGATTGAGGGGTGCTATATACCTGTTTCCGCCAAATACTGATTGAGGGGTGCTATATACATTCTACCACGAAATACTGATTGAGGGGTGCTATTGCTATATACCTTCTTCCATCAAATACTGATTGGGGGCTGCGATACACCTGCTTCCAGAAAATACTGATTGAGGGGTGTTATATACCTATTTCTGCCAAATACTGATAGAGGGGTGCTATATACCTGTTTCCGGCAAATACTGATTGAGGGGTGCCATATACCTTTTTCCGCCAAATACTGATTGAGGGGTGCCATATAACTTCTTCCACTAAATACTGATTGAGGGCTGCGATATACCTTCTTCCACAAATACTGCTCTTCTCTACGGACTTAGGCTGAGGTTCATTTAGAAAATGACAGGCAGAGAAAGAGGCAGGCCGCTCCGCAGGGATAGGTCGGGCATGTGCACCAGGTCGGAGCCTAAGTGGGAAGTTGGAGAAGGCACGTGCGATAAGTTCAAAGGGAGCATCAGAGTTGGTTACAACAGGATACAAAAACGTGGAGTGCTGCACATTTGTATACATCAAACCGATAGGAAATATAAATTTAATAGGCTCCAGCAGGGCCCATTTTTAAGAGTTTCCCTTTAAGACGCATTAAAAATGGCCCCTGATTAAAATACATATTTTTTTTGTCAGAATTTTTGCCAATGATCCCCCTCTGGTATATCACTGTCCATGTTGTGGGACTATTTGTGTACTTCTAGTAAGTGTTTGCTGGCTGCAAATATGACGTCAAGGTTTTTCAAGTTCGCCTGCCATTAAAGTGAACATTTGATCGCAAACGCGCGTTAGCGGTTCGCGAATCGTCCCGGCCGATGTCCGTCCATCACTATTCAGGATTTTACTGTACAAATGCTGCTGATTATAATGCAAGATTTGATCCTTTCTAAGCATGAAGTGTATTTTATATAGTTTTTTGAAGCTCTTTCCACTCATGATAGATCAGTCTTTAGTAAATACTTGCCTTCCCAATAAATTATTAGTTCTCATCAGGCCGTATTAACACAGTCAGTGATTGTGAGCCTAAACCACGAATGGAAGTTACACAGAGATGAGCTTTCTCACAGACCGAACACTGACATCTGTATGCCCGTTCTGTAGCCCCGCAAAAAAATAGAACGCGTTCTATTCTTGTTTGCATTACGGACAAGGATAGGACTGATCCTTTTTCCGCAAAATGCGGAATTCACGCGGCTGGTATCCGTGTTTTGCGGATCTGCAATTTGCAGCCGACAAAACAGCCGACAGTGGTGTGCATGAGCCCTGACTCTGATGTCGACACCGTATGATACAGTCAGCACTGATTAGAGGGAAATATCCCTAACTGGTAATACCCAGGTGTTAATTTAGTCATACACTTCTAGGAGGAATATCAGAGAGACGGCACAACACAGAGTTAGAAGAAAAGAAGTTATATTGTGGGAAATTATCTAGAAAACGGACATGTCAGGAGTGGAAACGGGTTCACTTTACGGTACATCTTTGGCTGTACCAATGCTGTACATGCATTGCAGGCCTGATATAGGCTCTAGTCCTCTGCCACCTCTATTAAGAAAAGTGGATGGATTAAATTAGTAACTAGCTCCGCAGACACAACAGAAGGCAAAAAAGTAAAATAAACATTATTACATTTTGCTCAAGGCATTAAAAAAGTGGAAACCTCAAAGCTGCCATATTTTTTTTTTTACATAGCTCTAAAAGCATTTTTGGATGGCCACCATCACACGTGTCTTTATTTAATAATGCAGCATTGTGTAACAGGTAACCGCACTGCAATCACCAGCCCCATCATCATTTACACGTCACAGACTGATATTTTATATGATTGGTACGCCATAGCTGTGCTGAGCCAAGGTTCACTCTTAATTGCACTTATTATAATGGGGTGTTGCGGCACTGGCTGGATGCTGAGTGTTACATTAGCAGTGTATGTGTTTAGCACTTTTCGTACGTACACATGCAGAATATTCCAGTATCATATGCACCTTGCTTATGTTTTTTTATTTAATTTTTTTTATTCCACTTCCACCCGGCAATTTGTACAAAATCCTTGAAACCGTCGCTGTGCCTTTCTGTTGACCAAAAAAACCTGCACACCGGCACGGTCTCCTCGCTTCCATTGGCTTGTCGTGTTCGCTAATTAGAGATCTGCTGCACGGTTCACCTTGTTAATTAGAGGGACTTGCACACATGAAAAGTCCTTCAGGCGGAGGGAAGGAACAGCCTTGCAATACTGCCCTGAGATAGCTGGAGCCTGTGATGTGAGGGCTCTCTCATCTACCTTCTATTTTTTATTTGAAATGAATAAATCATTGAGATTTTTCCTTGTGGAGTGAGAATGCAAGATTTCACATCTTTTGTAAGATGCAAATTACATGTGATCAATAGGATGGGATCATTCCCCGCATTGTGCCTACCAGACTCCTTAATTTATTGCTTGCCAGTTCGTTAACAAAAAAAAAAAAGAACAAAATATTACGAGAAATTGCTTGAAATATTTTGTCTCCGATCGGGCATTTTTTTCCCATTGATCTTAGCAGAAAGCAGATTTTGTAGCAATGTTTAAACTTAACCACTCAAGACGTCTTAAAATTTTTAGTAGGCTCATATGTTAAATGCTGCCTGAAAGAAGACATCCTCTTATATTATATCTCTATTTATAAACTCCTCAGACTACGAGCATCATTTATTTTTCTTAAAATCCCAATTCTTGCTATTATTTCCCTTCTGATTGCCCGTGAATTTTTTTTTTCCCTTCTCCTACAGCTCACTCAAAGCTATTGTACTCCTGCCTTCCTTGGTCCGTTCTTGGTCAAATATATCATTGAAGACCCTCTGGCTGATCTGAGGCTTACAGTGAGTTGTCTTAAGTTTTCAGAGTGCGTTAGTCGTAGGAGTAAGAGCCGAGTTTGTTTTTTCTGTGTAGAATTTTTCAGCATTACTCGTGTCCTGTGACTTTCTGGTGTCAGATTAAGTGTTATTGCAGCAGCAAAACAAATGATCTGAGCAGTCTAAAAAGAAGAGTCTGTAGTTTAGAAATCTCAACCATTCATCTAGTAAGATCACTGTCACAAGCTTGCAGCTTGCATGTTCTCTTATAAAATTTTGTGATGTTGTGAAAATGTAGGTGACTTGGGTACAGCATGAAGACTAAAGCTGACCATACACGTTAGATATACAGTATGGTGGCACCTGCCACCCATCTAATGTCTATGGTGGGTTCATAGATGTCAAGGGAGATTGGAATCTAGGAGGAGGGTTTCAACTTGCCCTGCCCTTCGTTCTTGGAGAAATAAGCCATTGTCAGAGGTATTTGGCAGCTGATTACTCCCATTACTACCATTCAGAATTCTTGAATACTCAGCCTAGTCAAGCACACATGTATATTGGGGATCAAGGAGTAACAGGTTATCAGGGATTTTGATATTAATGACCTACCTTCAGAATAGGTCATCTATATCAGATCAGCGAGGGTCCAACTCACAGCACCCCTGCCCATGAGCTGTATTAAGAGGCCATGGTGCTCTGTGAATGCTTAGGCTTTTTACTAGGCCATGTGACGTCACATTCTTTGGTCACAAGGCCTAGGCGTCGCTTAGTCCTATTCAAGTGAATGGGGCTGAGCTGCAATACTAAGCACACCCACTATCAAATGCTTGGTAAGCTGCGAGGAGGCCACGGTGCTCACCAGAGCTCCGGTGAGTGCCGCGGCTTCCTCAAACAGCTGATGAACTTATCCTGAGGATGTCATCAGTATGAAATCATTTCCATAGAGTTTTAATTTGTAGACCAAAGAAAAGTACAGTAACTACTTGTTTTCTTGCTTCTTGGTAAACTTATTCCCCACCACAGTAGAAAAATGGCAATCAACCTTGGCCAAAGTAATGTAGATGAATGCCAAAACTCCATGCTCTCGATAGAGAACCATTCGGCATATTAGGTTGTATATGAACTCTTCATTGCCTTGCTCTTTAGCTGATAGTAGAACTTCTCATGAAACCCAAAATACATTTCCTTGTCAACAAGGTCATGAAGAGCCTCAGCAGTTAATATTGCAGCGATTTAGAAAGCAAATGCAGTGGGTTTGAGGTGGCCCCAACACTATGAAAGGACCCCTTGATACCGTTGAGATGTCACCATGTGTTGCTGCTCTCTGGAGGTGATGGTAAGACGTGGTGCACCCCAATGGGGAATAAGACCAGAATATCAGGGTTTGCAATAAAACAGGGTGCTTGTTTACTGGAGGAATTCAAGTGCTAAAAATACAGACAAGGACTGAGCTGTCTTCTCCAGTCTCCTTCCTGGCAGAACAAAGTTTAGTGCTGAAGAAAGGCCTGAGCTAGCTGTCCCTCTTTCTCTCAGATAGCTGATACCTTGGTCAAAGGGCTGATGGCCCAGGGAATGTGGCTCAGTCATCAGGCAGGGTATCCCCCATCTCATGTGTATCTGGTCATTCGTTCAGTCTGGCAGAGTCTCTCGAACTAAACACTGGTCCCTATGTGCAGACTCATAGAGGATCTGACTGCTCTCCCTTCTAACTGAACCAGAACCTTTTAATTGAAGGGATGAAGCTGGAGAAGCACAGCCTAACAGAAACAATGTGGCAGTTTACAGCTACCATAGACTTGATTTGTGCCTCAATACAATTCAGTGGGAATGACTATACAGTTTCCAAGCATAAACAGCCGTCCGACAGAGCTAAACCAGACAGTCAGAACTTCACTGTGTCTGTTCCCCCCCCCCCCTAAAACTTTGCACTACATAGTCCATTATGGAAACTGTGGAAAATTACAAGCTTCTCAGTGGGCAGGCTGGAAAGTCCTAAAGTCTCTCAGTATTAGTTGGATGTGCATTAACCCTTCCCACAGTGCAATGCCAATATGTAGAATAACAATGAAAATGAACAGGATATATTACAATAAACATATAAAATGCAGTTAAACAATATAAAACCAAGTGTAAACAATGGCATGAATTGTTGTGCATGTTAGGCTACTTTCACACCTGCGTTTGGTGCGGATCCGTCTGGTATCTGCACGGACGGATCCGCACCTATAATGCAAACGCTTGGATCCGTTCAGAACGGATCCGTTTGCATTACCATGAACAAAAAAATAAATAAATTTTTGTTCATGATAATGCAAACGGATCCGTTCAGACTTTACATTGAAAGTCAATGGGGGACGGATCCGTTTGAAGATTGAGCCATATTGTGTCATCTTCAAACGGATCCGTCCCCATTGACTTACATTGCAAGCTGCGTTCAGGTGTCCGCCTGCTGAGCGGAGCGGAGGACAAACGGTGCCAAACTGATGCATTCTGAGCGGATCCGCATCCACTCAGAATGCATTAGGGCTGGACGGATCCGTTCGGGGCCGCTTGTGAGAGCCTTCAAACGGAACTCACAAGCGGAGCCCCGAACGCTAGTGTGAAAGTAGCCTTAAACATTCAAAGTGCTCTAAAGTAGTGAGTTGATGGCTTTGCATAGTAGCAAAAGGGGCAAATGTCTACGAACATCCAGACTCCAAAATTATTTTGCTCCAGGGTACTAAACTGGGCTGATGGGTGGCCCTCTATGTTTTGAAAACAGTTTTGTCTTGTTTAACCCGTAGGATACAGGGTCACAAATCCCAAACCCCTGCTGTATGCGCCGCCATCGGTGAAAACACCGATGTCTGTACATTATCACTTGCGGTATCCTGCTGGGTGTCCATCGGGTCCCCACGCTGCTGTGACAGGGACCCAATTGCTTGGACGACAGCCCGATAATCTTCCTTAGGCATCGTGGCTACCATCCGTGTCATCCTGTGAAATCCAGCCCCCTGGATCTCACAGGCAGTAAGGCTGTAAGTGTATTACACTTAGAGCCAATACATTACAATACAGAAGTATTGTAATGCATTGTAAAGGGGATCAGACCACCAAAAACTGAAGTCCCAGAGTGGGACGAAAAATAAAGTTAAAAAAGAAGTAATAAAAATAAAGTTTCACAAAAAAATTAAAGTAAATTTTCAAGTTTCAAGTAAAAAAAAAGCGTCCTTTTCCCAAAATAAAATTTAAAAAAAAAAATTTAAAAAGGGAAAAAGAGAAAAATAGACATATTAGGTATCGCCACATCCATATCGACCAGCTCTATAAAAATATCACATGATCCACTCCGTCAGGTGAATGCCGTAAAAAATAAATAAATACAGTGCCAAAACAGCAATTTTCTGGTCACCTTGCCTCACAAAAAGTGTAATACCAAGTGATCAAAAAGGCATATTTAGCCCAAAAGGGTACCAATCAAGCAGTCATCTCATCCCGCCAAAAATTAGACCCCACCTAAGACAATCGCCCAAAAAAAAAATATGTTCAAAAAGGCTTTCACTGTGTAAAACTTAACAAAAATAAAAATTATAGACATATTGGGTATCGCCGCGTCCATAACAACCTCCTCTATAAAAAATATCACATTATATGCCCCCTCTGGTGAATGCCCCCTCTTGCCTCACAAAAAGTGTAATACCAAGTGATCGAAAAGTTTTATGTACCCAAAAATGGTACCAATGGAAACATCACCTCATCCCACAAAAAATGAGCCCCCACATAAGACAATCACTTGAAAAATAAAAACCAATGGCACCCGTAAACCAATCCATCAAAATCTGTGCTGCAACATGTTATTAATCCACTTATTCCTCCATTGTGCTGGAGATGTCATTCAGATACTGGCTCTTAGATTTACATATGATGGAAGAAGTGCTCATTGATGGTCCCATTCTGGGCTGAGGTGAACAAAATGATACAACAAGTTTGTGTTGGATCTCCGAAGATCACTCCGTTCTTGTTATTTTTAAATGTTTCCCCTGACATATGGGGTTATCTGAAAAGAGTATGGTCCCTTTGTATTGGAAACAGGAGAAAGCTCTTCCCATATCTCATTGGCTAAACAAATTGAGCCAAGTAGGTAGGTTGGAGGAGATGAGTGCCCCTACCCACAAAGCGATGTCCAGGTATACCAGACACTGGGGATCTTGGTGGAGCTTCACTAATAACCTGTCACAGAACCATGAACCAGACGTACAACAAGGGATAAGTGAAAATAAGAAGGCTTTATTGAAAATAAAGCTGTAAAGCAAAAGTCCAAACGGATGGCGAAACCGAAACAGAGTCTTTGCGAAGCCAGAGGTCAGGAACCAGAAGGGTAGTCAGACGAAGCCAGGATCAGGAACCAGCAGGGTAGTCAGACGAAGCCAGGATCAGGAACCAGCAGGGTAGTCGGACGAAACCAGGATCAGGAACCAGCAGGGTAGTTGGACGAAACCAGGATCAGGAACCAGAAGCAGCAGCAGTCTAGAAGCATGTGAACACAGGGGGACCAAGCAAGGAACTGAAGCCACAGACCTCCTATATATATGAGCTAGGCATCCAGCTCCTCCCAGTGGGAAGGAGGAGCCGCAGGGTGGGAGGCTACAAGAAACCCAGAAACCAAGATGGCCGCCAGCACATGTCAAACGAAGGAGAACAGCAAGAAGGTAAGACCATGACAGTACCTCCCCCTCAAGGGCCCCTCCTCCGCGGAGTAAAGAACGGTTTCTGAGGGAAGCGTGCGTGGAAGGCTCGGAGCAAGGCAGGAGCATGGACATCTGCGGAGGGAACCCAGGAACGCTCCTCTGGACCATAACCACGCCAATGGACCAAAAACTGCACCCGACCGCGGACCAGGCGTGAGTCCAGGATATTGCTCACCTCATACTCCTCACGATTACCCACTTGGACCGGACGAGGCCGAGGAACCGAGGAAGTGAAACGATTACACACCAGTGGCTTCAACAGGGAGACATGAAACACGTTGGAGATCCGCATGCCAGGAGGAAGCGCAAGGGCATAGGCTACCGGGTTTACCCTGCGAAGCACTCGGAAGGGACCAACAAAGCGAGGCGCCAGCTTGGGAGTGGGCACTCGAAGGTTGAGGTTGCGGGTGGACAACCATACACGGTCTCCGACCTGGTAGGAAGGAGCAGGCGCTCGTCTGCGATCAGCCTGGAGTCTCTGGCGCTGCACAGAGACCTCAAGGGATTTCTGGATCAGTACCCAAGAAGCACGTAGGACGGAAAGGTGATCCTCCACAGCCGGAATATCCTGGGGAGAGAATACCTCCGGTAACACGGCAGGTTGGAACCCATAATTGGCCATGAAGGGAGACGTCCCAGAGGAAGAGTTCACCGCCGTGTTCCTGGCAAACTCAGCCCAAGGCAGGAGGTCAACCCAATTGTCTTGGTGATCGGAGACATAGCAACGAAGGAATTGCTCCAAGGCCTGATTGGATCGTTCTGCGGCCCCATTGGACTGAGGGTGGTAGGCCGAGGAGAAGGAGAGATGAATCCCCAACTGGGAGCAAAAGGCGCGCCAGAACCTGGACACAAACTGACTCCCCCGATCCGACACAATCTCCTTGGGCAAACCGTGCAACCGGAAGACCTCCCTGGCAAAAATCGTGGCCAACTCTTGTGCAGAGGGTAACTTCTTGAGAGGAACATAGTGGCACATTTTGGAAAACCGATCCACAATCATGAGAATGACCGTATGGCCTCGGGATGCAGGGAGGTCCACAATGAAATCCATCCCCAGGTGTGACCATGGGCGCTCCCCGGTGGCTATGGGTTGCAGAAGGCCCAACGGAAGGTGCCGAGGGGACTTACTCTGGGCACAAACGGAGCATGCCGCTACATATGCGGCGATGTCGGAACGTAGGGAAGGCCACCAGAACAGACGTGAAACAGCCCAGGACAGCTGATTCTTTCCAGGATGCCCCGCGGTCTTGGAGTTATGGTAGGTTCGCAACAACCGAGTGCGCAACTCCTCAGGCACAAAACATCTGCCGTTGGGTCTCCCAGAGGGAGCACCAGATTGAGCCGCCAAAATCTGCTCACCCAGGGGAGAGGTCAGGCTGGTGCGAACGGCGGCCAAGATCTGATTCGGAGGTATGACCGAAGTCGGAATCGACTCCTCCCTGGACAGCTCGGAGTACTGCCGTGATAAGGCATCCGCCCTGATGTTCTTGGAACCGGGTAGGTAGGAGACCACGTAATTAAAACGTGACAAGAACAGAGCCCATCTGGCCTGACGTGGTGTCAATCTCTTGGCCTCAGAAAGGTAGGTCAGATTCTTGTGGTCCGTCAGGATGAGGACCGGAACCACCGAACCCTCGAGCAAGTGCCTCCATTCTTTAAGGGCCTGCACGATGGCCAATAACTCCCTGTCACTAATCTGATAGTTGCACTCCGCGGAAGACAGTTTCCGGGAGTAAAACCCACAAGGAAGCAGAGGACCCTCTGGTGTTCTACGCTGAGACAGAAGGGCGCCTACTCCCGTCTCAGACGCGTCCACCTCGAGGACAAAGGGCAACCCAGGGTTGGGATGCGACAGAATCGGAGCCGACACAAAGGCGGACTTTAGAGCCTCAAAAGCTCGGATGGCCTCGAGCGGCCAGACCTGGGAATTACTGCCCTTCCTGGTCAGATCCGTGAGAGGCTTGGCTAGCATGGAAAAGTCCCTGATGAACTTCCGATAATAATTGGCGAAGCCCAAAAAGCGCTGCAGGGAACGAAGACCACAGGGCTGGGGCCACTGTAAGACAGCCGAAACCTTCTCAGGATCCATGGAGAACCCCTCAGCGGAAATGATGTAACCTAAGAAGGTTACCTGGGATCGGTGAAATTTGCATTTCTCAAGCTTACCGAACAGCTTGTTCTCTCGTAACCGTTGCAACACTCGTCTGACATCCAGAATGTGGGCCTCCATGGATTCAGAATATACCAAGATGTCATCCAAATAGACCACCACACACTGCTGCAACAGGTCACGGAAAACATTGTTGATGAATTCCTGAAAGACTGCGGGCGCATTGCACAACCCAAAGGGCATAACCAAGGATTCATAATGACCGGTCCTGGTGTTAAACGCGGTCTTCCACTCATCGCCCGCCGTGATCCTTACCAGGTTATATGCCGCCCTCAGGTCGAGTTTGGTAAAGACCGTGGCCCCTTTAAGGCGATCGAACAGCTCGGAAATCAAGGGTATCGGGTAAGCGTTCTTGATCGTGATGCGATTGAGACCCCTGTAATCGATGCAAGGCCTCAACTCACCGCCCTTCTTTTTCACAAAGAAAAATCCAGCCCCTGCCGGGGACGAGGATTTGCGAATGTGTCCGCGTGAAAGCGCCTCCCTCACGTACTCCTCCATGGCCTCATTCTCCGCTACCGACAGTGGATAGACTTTGCCACGAGGAGGAACGGCACCAGATTGTAACTCTATGGCACAATCGTATGGGCGGTGCGGAGGTAGGGCAACCGCGCGCACCTTATCGAATACATCCCGGTACTCCTCGTATTCAGGAGGCAACAGAGAGTCCGAGGAAGTAGACAGCAACTTGACAGACCCATGGATGCAACTAGCCCCACACTGCGGTGACCACGAGAGGATCTCGGCCGATCTCCAATCGAAAGTCGGATTATGCTTCCGGAGCCAGGGGTACCCCAAGACCACCGAGTAGTGTGGAGACGAAATAACCTGGAGGCAGACCGACTCTCTGTGAACGGCACCAATGGCTATCCCCACTGGAAGGGTCTCATGAGTCACGTGTGGCGGCAGAAGGGGTCTGCCGTCTATCGCCTCAAGAGCCAGTGGGGAACCTCGAGCCTGCAGAGGAATGGAATTGGCGGCAGCGAACACATTATCAATGAACAAACCACCGGCACCAGAGTCCACCAACGCCTGGGTCGTCACCGAGCCCCCGACCCAGGAGAGGACAACAGTGATCAGTGGTTTGTCAACACGGGAAACCGGGGACGAGGAGACTCCACCCAAGATCTGCCCCCGACAGGATCTCAGGTGCGAGCGTTTCCCGGACGGTTCGGACATGCCAACCGAAAATGCCCACCGAGACCACAGTACATGCATCGGCCCTCGCGTCTCCGGAGTACCCTCTCCCCCTCGGACAGGCGAGCAAACCCCAGCTGCATGGGTTCACCCCCAGACAAGTCATCCCCAGGAGGCGTGGGAAGAGAGGGAGGCACGGGTGGGACAACAAACGTAGGCGCCAATCTGTTAGAAAACCTCCGCAGGCTCTCCTTAAAGGAAGGTCTCTCCCTGAGTCTGGTGTCAATCAAAATCAGGAAAGAAATAAGAGACCCACTGGTAGGTCCTTAGCTGCAACCTCATCCTTCAAGGCATCCGAGAGACCATGAGAGAAAGCAGCGACCAGAGCCTCATTATTCCAGCCCACCTCTGCTGCCAGGGTACGAAACTCAATGGCGTATTCAGCTACGGATCGTGAACCCTGTCTGATGGACATAAGGAGCTTCGCAGCAGAGGCAGCACGAGTCGGCACATCGAATACCTTCCGAAGAGAAGCAACAAAACCGGAAAACTCGGCAACCACCGGATTGTTGTTCTCCCATAAAGGGCTGGCCCAGGCCAAGGCCTTGTCCGAGAGCAGCGAGATCAAGAAGCCCACCTTTGATCTCTCAGTGGGAAAGGCATGTGGCAGCAACTCGAAATAAATGCCCACCTGGTTAAGGAAACCTCGGCACTGAGTTGGCTCTCCCCCAAAGCGCTGTGGAAGAGGGGCAGAACCGGTCATACCCCGAAACACCGCAGGTGCAACAACATTATTAGCATAGCATGTAGTGGAGCTGTGTGTGTACAGGGTGCATGTAGCAGAGCAGGAAGCCTGGCAGGGACTCGGTGACAGTCTCTGACTCATTAGATTCTTTTAACTAATAAACTCTCAGACGATTCTCTGAGTCCCTGCAATAACTATACATTGTAATTACATCAGTCTGCACCACTGCATTCACTGCAGCAGAGCTGTGTTTGCCAGGAGCTAGTCCCTCCAAACGTGATAGTGTATGTCTTCTATGACCCTGGTCCCTCCCTTCCTGCTTGCAAGCTGCACATTGATCTCTAAAAGCAGGCATTAGGGCAAGAAGAAATATACATTACTGTATGATGGCCACAAGACTATTATACTGAGGAGGGGGGCTTCAAAAATTGTTGTCCTGACTCCTTACAGTAGCATCTCCTTGTGGCTGCCCCATGCAGTATAATGTCTCCTTGTGGCTGCCCCCATACAGTATAACGTCTCCTTGTGGCTGCCCCCATACAGTGTAACGTCTCCTTGTGGCCGCCCCATACAGTGTAACGTCTCCTTGTGGCCGCCCCCATACAGTATAACGTCTCTTTGTGGCCCCCATACAGTATGATATCTCCTTGTGGCTGCCCCCATACAGTATAACATCTCCTTCTGGCTGCCCCCATACAGTATAACGTCTCTTTGTGGCGCCCATACAGTATAATATCTCCTTGTGGCTGCCCCCATACAGTATAACGTCTCCTTGGGGCTGCCCCCATACAGTATAACGTCTCCTTGGGGCTGCCCCCATACAGTATAACGTCTCCTTGGGGCTGCCCCCATACAGTATAACGTCTCCTTGTGGCTGCCCCATACAGTATAACATCTCCTTGTGGCTGCCCCATACAGTATAACATCTCCTTGTGGCTGCCCCATACAGTATAACATCTTCTTGTGGCTGCCCCATACAGTATAACATCTCCTTGTGGCTGCCCCATACAGTATAACATCTCCTTGTGGCTGCCCCATACAGTATAACATCTCCTTGTGGCTGCCCCATACAGTATAACGTCTCCTTGTGGCTGCCCCATACAGTATAACGTCTCCTTGTGGCTGCCCCCCATACAGTATAACGTCTCCTTGTGGCTGCCCCCCATACAGTATAACGTCTCCTTGTAGCTGCCCCCATACAGTATAACGTCTCCTTGTGGCTGCCCCCATACAGTGTAACGTCTCCTTGTGGCTGCCCCCATACAGTATAATGTCTCCTTGTGGCTGCCCCCATACAGTATAACGTCTCCTTGTGGCTGCCCCTGTCCCCATACAGTATAACGTCTCCTTGTGGCTGCCCCCATACAGTATAACGTCTCCTTGTGGCTGCCCCCCTACAGTATAATGTCTCCTTGTGGCTGCCCCCCATACAGTATAACGTCTCCTTGTGGTTGCCCCCCATACAGTATAACGTCTCCTTGTGGCTGCCCCCCATACAGTATAACGTCTCCTTGTGGCTGCCCCCCATACAGTATAACGTCTCCTTGTGGCTGCCCCCCATACAGTATAACGTCTCCTTGTGGCTGCCCCCCATACAGTATAACGTCTCCTTGTGGTTGCCCCCCATACAGTATAACGTCTCCTTGTGGCTGCCCCCATACAGTGTAACGTCTCCTTGTGGCTGCCCTCCATACAGTATAACGTCTCCTTGTGGCTGCCCCCCATACAGTATAACATCTCTTTGTGGCCCCCATACAGTATATTGTCTCCTTGGAATGTTATAGTTCTCTTTTTGGGCCTTTTGGTTGGTCAGAAAATACATGTGTGTGTATTTTATTGTTAAAATTAGTATCGGTAATTGGTATCGGTGAGTACTTAAATAAAAGTATCGGTACTCGTACTCAGTCTTAAAAAAATGGTATCGGGACATCCCTAGTTAACAGTATAGTAGATTAGACCTCAGCTACACTTCAATCCAAGCTATGGCGGTATTTATTGTAGGGCTGGGTGGTGCTTTACAGGGTTCAACAGGATCAGATCAGGCTTTTCATCTATTAGCCTTGCCTACAAAACAAAGGGTTGATGCCATATTATTCATGGAGAGCTACCACTGAGATGATCTACAGCAGAGGCCTACAGGATGTAACTGTGCATACTGCAGAAGACAAAGGATGGAAACCTTAGAAGAAGCTGCTTTCTGAAAGAGCAGTCACCCAGTCGAACATCCATGTGTTAATCCGACGGGCTTCAGTCACAACATCTGATGCCAAATTATCTCCCTCTGTCTCTCCATTATCATCGGAGACTGTATCTGATGAATTGTGGCTTCCTGTTTATGACATTTGTTAGCCTGTAGGGACTGATCAAGAGTGATCTCAGTTCATCCCTATAATTTTTCATTCTCAACATGGTTTGAAGCTTAACGCACACTGCACCCACTGTCTATATGGAGAGGGTCAGGACCCCCTCAATGTTGTTATCATTGCCTTAACCCGTTCTGGAATACCACAATCTGCTTCTATATTTATCTAGCTATTCTATGTCTAATCTATCTATCTATCGATCTATCGATCTCTCTCTCTAATCTATCACCTATCTGCCTGTCTACTTAATATGTTGTTACACAGAATCATATTAGTTGCCAACAGTCTCAAATTTTCAGTGTATGTCCCTGAGTTTATTAGGGACAATCCCTGCAAATTTGGGCTGAAAATAGCTGTTTTATCTAAGTCTTGTCCAAAAATGGGTGGTCCTTCATGGCTTGGGGTGTTTCGGGGCCAGGACCTCTTTATCTTGAATTTACCAACTGCAAACTTGGTAAGTCAATTGTAGTATATGCAAGTGCCAGAGTATAGTTTGTATTGAGTCCCCTTCCCTCTCACTCCCCCTTGGCAACTCTGCAAGTGCAGTCAACCAGTCCTGCTTACATTCCAGAACAGGTTGCTGGCAGCCATTGTAAATCATTCCCACATAACCAATTTAAGACCCTATTTGGCTTAATTAATGCAACTTCTGTTACCTCACCCGAATCTAGCATCAGTTTCCATCTCTCCTGCTCTGTCTGTCTCACCTTTCCTGGATCCTTTTTGTGTGCACACTGATCTTTATGCTACTGACCTTGAACTTGTTCCTGACCTCGATCTTGTTCTTAGATATGCTCGACCTTTGAATTGTTTACCTGATACCTGTGGTTCTACTGCTGGTTCTAACTCCTGGCTAAATCCTGACCACACCCTTGTATCATCCTTTGGCCTTTCAAATCTAGACCACTGTCCTTGGAATGACCCTGTATATAGGTAGCACTGTTTGGTTAATTATGCCCTGACTCAGCAGAGGGAATTAGCTTTCCCCTCCAAGGGAGGAGCTTTCTAGTCAATAGAGCATCAGCCACTTTGAGTTGAGCACTGCCTGCTGTTCAGGGCAGATGCAAGTTTAGCTCCAGAAACATCATTCTTCTTGAGAGAACAATCCTTGAGGGAAAGCTGTAGAATGTCCAGGATCACAAGGTCGTGCGTGCTAGCAAGGTATTTGTTGTTTATGGCCGATATAGACATTTGGTCTTGTGGAACGATCAACAGTTACCGGCACCTTTCACTCTTACTCTTTCCATTTGAAGGATTTTCACCCTGCCATGGGACTGCAATACATTTCAGAGTTTTGCATGTCGTGTGATCATCTTGGAGAAGGTGCAAAGTGTTTTCAAAGGAGCTCCGGCTGGGACTACTAATACTATTACCATCATTGTTGCCATTTTTCTATATACAACTATTGGAAACAGACTGTACTGTGACTTGCCTTGATATCGTTGGATGTACGTCAGCTACCATTCTGCATTTCAGCAAAGAGAGACTTGTTTATTTTCTACAGTCGACCTGTTTACTGACTCCAGCATCGTACGCCAGCCACTGTACCTACATGCCCTGTTTTGCACCCATACAAAACGGTAACACCAAGGGCATCCAAACTGCAATCAGCAGGTGCTCCCACATCATAGTGTGCCTCAAGGGAATAAAGGTTGTGCCCTGACCCTAGACAGCGTTGGTGTGAGGACTGCCACTGTGTTTGTTACAGCCAGAGCCACTATCACTTTGCTCCTCCAGGCCTTGCGGCACTTCCTGCTGCTTGCAATGATGTCCGAGCACAGGAGCATGTGATCACTTCAGCCACTCACTTGTAAGCCATGATTGGCTGCAGTAGTCAAGTTCCTTTGTCTGGTTGTCATTTCAAGCAGCAGAAGGTAGAGAACGGCGGAGGAGCAGGCATCATTGGAATGGGAATGACAGTGGATTGGTGAGGTGAGTATGCACTTATTTTCACCATGCTAATGGCTATGAAATCTTTTTTCCACTGGACAACCCTTTTAAAGATATTTTTGTCCTACTGTAGACAGAGCAGAGTGAGACTCCTGCTACAGCCAGTTGTCTTACAGGCAGGCACAGGACAGGGAGGAGGAGGAGGAGGAGGAGGAGGAGGAGGAGGGGAAGGAGATGACTGAGCTAGTGGGACACATGGAGATTTCTTTATTTGTCAGTTTTATCTGTAATATGACAAAATAGGATCAAAGGAAAAGAAGGGAAGAATTGATGGGATATTTTGTAGCTTTAGTTTGTGCTTCTGAGATATAGCTCAGTATTATCCAGACAATGATTCTTAGTTATTTATGGATTTTCTGAACACATTGTATTCTGATCCTAGCAGTCATATCGTCTGTTGTGTCTATGGCTCATGTGTGTAAAGGAAGACAACTGGAGGGATGTGTTAATATAGGACCCTTGGGTTTGGGCTACAATTAATACATTATAGGTGCCCATGCCCATTTTATTAGGTAGAAATGCTTTGTAATGCCTTGTTATCTTTGACGTCACCAATAAAATATCATTAGGGGTCAGAGCCTTGCAG
The DNA here is from genome assembly GCF_905171765.1 of Bufo bufo. Lineage (NCBI taxonomy): Eukaryota > Metazoa > Chordata > Amphibia > Anura > Bufonidae > Bufo > Bufo bufo. Next base: position 139,387,950 of record NC_053398.1, on the reverse strand, counting down.
GTTAGCATTTTCATCTCCTTTGTCGCAGACCTTCTCCGTTCTTGGTTCAAGAAAATCCAGCTCCACTTCAGTAAAGGAAAATTTATTTTGCTTGCGGTAAAATCACATCCAGACAGTTACAAAGTCGTTGTCTACGCGTTTCGGGCTACTGAAGACAATTCGCGCCCTTACTCATGACACAATACAACATTAACCACCTCCGGACCGCCTAACGCAGGATCGCGTTCCGGAGGTGGCAGCCCTGCGCAGAGTCACGCATATATGCGTCATCTCGCGATGGCCGAGATTTCCTGTGAACGCGCGCACACAGGCGCGCGCGCTCACAGGAACGGAAGGTAAGAGAGTTGATCTCCAGCCTGCCAGCGGCGATCGTTCGCTGGCAGGCTGGAGATGTGTTTTTTTTAACCCCTAACAGGTATATTAGACGCTGTTTTGATAACAGCGTCTAATATACCTGCTACCTGGTCCTCTGGTGGTCCCATTTGTTTGGATCGACCACCAGAGGACACAGGTAGCTCAGTAAAGTCCCACCAAGCACCACTACACTACACTACACCCCCCCCCCGTCACTTATTAACCCCTTATTAGCCCCTGATCACCCCTGATCACCCCATATAGACTCCCTGATCACCCCCCTGTCATTGATCACCCCCCTGTCATTGATTACCCCCCTGTAAAGCTCCATTCAGATGTCCGCATGATTTTTACGGATCCACTGATAGATGGATCAGATCCGCAAAACGCATCCGGACGTCTGAATGAAGCCTTACAGGGGCGTGATCAATGACTGTGGTTATCACCCCATATAGACTCCCTGATCACCCCCCTGTCATTGATTACCCCCCTGTCATTGATTACCCCCCTGTAAAGCTCCATTCAGACGTCCGCATGATTTTTACGGATGCACTGATAGATGGATCCGATCCTCAAAACGCATCCGGACGTCTGAATGAAGCCTTACAGGGGCATGATCAATGACTGTGGTGATCACCCCATATAGACTCCCTGATCACCCCCCTGTAAAGCTCCATTCAGATGTCCGCATGATTTTTACGGATGCACTGATAGATGGATCCGATCCGCAAAACGCATCCGGACGTCTGAATGAAGCCTTACAGGGGCATGATCAATGACTGTGGTGATCACCCCATATAGACTCCCTGATCACCCCCCTGTAAAGCTCCATTCAGATGTCCGCATGATTTTTACGGATGCACTGATAGATGGATCCGATCCTCAAAACGCATCCGGACGTCTGAATGAAGCCTTACAGGGGCATGATCAATGACTGTGGTGATCACCCCATATAGACTCCCTGATCACCCCCCTGTAAAGCTCCATTCAGATGTCCGCATGATTTTTACGGATGCACTGATAGATGGATCCGATCCGCAAAACGCATCCGGACGTCTGAATGAAGCCTTACAGGGGCATGATCAATGACTGTGGTGATCACCCCATATAGACTCCCTGATCACCCCCCTGTCATTGATCACCCCCCTGTAAAGCTCCATTCAGATGTCCGCATGATTTTTACGGATGCACTGATAGATGGATCCGATCCGCAAAACGCATCCGGACGTCTGAATGAAGCCTTACAGGGGCATGATCAATGACTGTGGTGATCACCCCATATAGACTCCCTGATCACCCCCCTGTCATTGATTACCCCCCTGTAAAGCTCCATTCAGATGTCCGCATGATTTTTACGGATGCACTGATAGATGGATCGGATCCGCAAAACGCATCCGGACGTCTGAATGAAGCCTTACAGGGGCGTGATCAATGACTGTGGTGATCACCCCATATAGACTCCCTGATCACCCCCCTGTCATTGATCAACCCCCCTGTCATTGATCAACCCCCCTGTCATTGATCACCCCCCCTGTCATTGATCACCCCCCTGTCATTGATCCCCCCCTCTGTAAGGCTCCATTCAGATATTTTTTTGGCCCAAGTTAGCAGAATTTTTTTATTTTTTTATTACAAAGTCTCATATTCCACTAACTTGTGTCAAAAAATAAAATCTCACATGAACTCACCATACCCCTCACGGAATCCAAATGCGTAAAATTTTTTAGCCATTTATATTCCAGACTTCTTCTCACGCTTTAGGGCCCCTAGAATGCCAGGGCAGTATAAATACCCCACATGTGACCCCATTTCGGAAAGAAGACACCCCCAGGTATTCCGTGAGGGGCATATTGAGTCCATGAAAGATTGAATTTTTTGTCCCAAGTTAGCGGAACGGGAGACTTTGTGAGAAAAAAATTAAAAATATCAATTTCCGCTAACTTGTGCCAAAAAAAAATAATTTCTATGAACTCGCCATGCCCCTCATTGAATACCTTGGGGTGTCTTCTTTCCAAAATGGGGTCACATGTGGGGTATTTATACTGCTCTGGCATTCTAGGGGCCCCAAAGCGTGAGACGAAGTCTGGTATCCAAATGTCTAAAAATGCCCTCCTAAAAGGAATTTGGGCACCTTTGCGCATCTAGGCTGCAAAAAAGTGTCACACATCTGGTATCGCCGTACTCAGGAGAAGTTGGGGAATGTGTTTTGGGGTGTCATTTTACATATACCCATGCTGGGTGAGAGAAATATCTTGGTCAAATGCCAACTTTGTATAAAAAAATGGGAAAAGTTGTCTTTTGCCAAGATATTTCTCTCACCCAGCATGGGTATATGTAAAATGACACCCCAAAACACATTCCCCAACTTCTCCTGAATACGGCGATACCACATGTGTGACACTTTTTTGCAGCCTAGGTGGGCAAAGGGGCCCATATTCCAAAGAGCACCTTTAGGATTTCACAGGTCATTTACCTACTTACCACACATTAGGGCCCCTGGAAAATGCCAGGGCAGTATAACTACCCCACAAGTGACCCCATTTTGGAAAGAAGACACCCCAAGGTATTCCGTGAGGGGCATGGCGAGTTCCTAGAATTTTTTATTTTTTGTCACAAGTTAGTGGAAAATGCTTATTTTTTTTTTTATTTTTTTTTTCATACAAAGTCTCATATTCCACTAACTTGTGACAAAAAATAAAAAGTTCCATGAACTCACTATGCCCATCAGCGAATACCTTGGGGTCTCTTCTTTCCAAAATGGGGTCACTTGTGGGGTAGTTATACTGCCCTGGCATTCTAGGGGCCCAAATGTGTGGTAAGGAGTTTGAAATCAAATTCTGTAAAAAATGACCTGTGAAATCCGAAAGGTGCTCTTTTGAATATGGGCCCCTTTGCCCACCTAGGCTGCAAAAAAGTGTCACACATCTGGTATCTCCGTAATCGGGAGAAGTTGGGGAATGTGTTTTGGGGTGTCATTTTACATATACCCATGCTGGGTGAGAGAAATATCTTGGCAAAAGACAACTTTTCCCATTTTTTTATACAAAGTTGGCATTTGACCAAGATATTTATCTCACCCAGCATGGGTATATGTAAAAAGACACCCCAAAACACATTCCTCAACTTCTCCTGAATACAGAGATACCAGATGTGTGACACTTTTTTGCAGCCTAGGTGGGCAAAGGGGCCCACATTCCAAAGAGCACCTTTCGGATTTCACAGGTCATTTACCTACTTACCACACATTTGGGCCCCTAGAATGCCAGGGCAGTATAACTAACCCACAAGTGACCCCATTTTGGAAAGAAGAGACCCCAAGGTATTCGCTGATGGGCATAGTGAGTTCATGGAAGTTTTTATTTTTTGTCACAAGTTTGTGGAATATGAGACTTTATATGAAAAAAAAAATTTAAAAAAAAATCATCATTTTCCACTAACTTGTGACAAAAAATAAAAAATTCTAGGAACTCGCCATGCCCCTCACGGAATACCTTGGGGTGTCTTCTTTCCAAAATGGGTTCACTTGTGGGGTAGTTATACTGCCCTGGTATTCTAGGGGCCCAAATGTGTGGTAAGGAGTTTGAAATCAAATTCAGGAAAAAATGAGGAGTGAAATCCGAAAGGTGCTCTTTGGAATATGGGCCCCTTTGCCCACCTAGGCTGCAAAAAAGTGTCACACATCTGGTATCCCCGTACTCAGGAGAAGTTGAGGAATGTGTTTTGGGGTGTCTTTTTACATATACCCATGCTGGGTGAGATAAATATCTTGGTCAAATGACAACTTTGTATAAAAAAATGGGAAAAGTTGTCTTTTGCCAAGATATTTCTCTCACCCAGCATGGGTATATATAAAATGACACCCCAAAACACATTCCCCACCTTCTCCTGAGTACGGAGATACCAGATGTGTGACACTTTTTTGCAGCCTAGGTGGGCAAAGGGGCCCATATTCCAAAGAGCACCTTTCGGATTTCACAGGTCATTTTTTACAGAATTTGATTTCAAACTCCTTACCACACATTTGGGCCCCTAGAATGCCAGGGCAGTATAACTACCCCACAAGTGACCCCATTTTGGAAAGAAGAGACCCCAAGGTATTCGCTGATGGGCATAGTGAGTTCATATAACTTTTTATTTTTTGTCACAAGTTAGTGGAATATGAGACTTTGTAAGAAAAAAAAAAAAAAAAAAAAAAATCATAATTTTCCGCTAACTTGTGACAAAAAATAAAAAGTTCTATGAACTCACTATGCCCATCAGCGAATACCTTAGGGTGTGTACTTTCAGAAATGGGGTCATTTGTGGGGTGTTTGTACTGTCTGGGCATTGTAGAACCTCAGGAAACATGACAGGTGCTCAGAAAGTCAGAGCTGCTTCAAAAAGCGGAAATTCACATTTTTGTACCATAGTTTGTAAACGCTATAACTTTTACCCAAACCATTTTTTTTTTACCCAAACATTTTTTTTTTATCAAAGACATGTAGAACTATAAATTTAGAGCAAAATTTCTATATGGATGTCGTTTTTTTTGCAAAATTTTACTACTGAAAGTGAAAAATGTCATTTTTTTGCAAAAAAAATCGTTAAATTTCGATTAATAACAAAAAAAGTAAAAATGACAGCAGCAATGAAATACCACCAAATGAAAGCTCTATTAGTGAGAAGAAAAGGAGGTAAAATTCATTTGGGTGGTAAGTTGCATGACCGAGCAATAAACGGTGAAAGTAGTGTAGGTCAGAAGTGTAAAAAGTGGCCTGGTCTTTCAGGGTGTTTAAGCACTGGGGGCTGAGGTGGTTAAAAAGTGGCAATGTTTATAGAGGGACTGCACCTGTTTTCACTGATTGTAGTCACATGACTGCAGACAACCTCCAAAGCATGCCACACCTATGAACAAGACTTCTCATGAGAAAAAAAAGAGACAAAAAAAACACACAATGAACAAAAAAGCTTATACAAAAAATGCACAATATATGTACTGGCTGTGGGAAACAAAATTAAAGGAGAGAGTTTTTTAAAGTTTTTTTTAGCTTTTTTTGAGGGACGGCTGTGAAGTGCAGAAACAATAACATGATGGATTTATTGTTGCAAGATTAGCCGAACACAGAACCCCCGTTTGAAGGCATTAGTAGTTCAGCTTTGACTCTTCTTGTAAATGTTCTCATCAAGTATTTGCTTTTGTAGAAGAAAGCATGCTCTTATAATGGTGCTCTGTTAATTAGACCCCAGCTACAATGCAGTGAACTGAGCCCTGTGTATCTCTGTACTTACTCTTCATGTACATGTTGGCGGAGTCCATTGGGAATTCCTGTTTATAGGACTTAGATTGAACTCAGAGTTTGTTATGTAAATTATTAAAATTAAATTGGGTTGTGCAGGTAAAAGATAAATTAGAATTTATAATACATGTGCTGGATTGGTCACTATCCAGCTGATCCGGTTCCAACCTTAATATAAAAGAATCTTCAAAAGACTTTGTAACAGCTATAACTGCATGGTGCCTTTTGCAGGACGATCCCCAGTTCATGGGTATTGGGAATTTGAGGTGCCGCTGTAAGAAAAGGAAACCTATTGTTGCATTGTGTTGCCCTCTTGGAACCTGAAAATATAGCATTCTCTGATCTCCTGTCATACAGCAGGGACGTTGAAGGGGTTTTCTGGGAGTTTGATATTGATGGCCTACAATGATCAGCTGTTTGAAGAGGCTGCAGCATTCCAGGGACCTTCTGAGAGCATAGCACCATACATACATTTATAGTGTCTGTGTTTTGTATGGCAGCCCAGGCCCATTCACTTAAAGGGGTTGTCTCACCTCAGACATTGGGGGCATATGGCTAGAATGGAGCCCCCAAAGTGAAGGAGGGCACACGCGTGGACGCCGTCCATTCATTCTTATAGGAGCGCCAAAAATAGATGAGCACTGGCTCGGCTATTTCTGTCGACCTCTTGAAAGTGAATGGAGCGGTGGCCGTCTGAGGCACCCGTCAGTGGTATATGCTAGCAAATCTTCTGATGCAGTGTGAAAGCAGACTAACACTTGTTTTGAACCTTTTTCCTTAGAGGTAAACGGATGGGAACAGATTTTAACCCCTTCCCGCTCAGCGCAGTAATAGTACGGCGCAGCGGGATGTCACTTGCCGCCCAGTGCAGTACTATTACGGCACGCTGATCAGTTGCAGGGGACGATCAGCTGCAGGGGATCGGCTGTTCCCATTAGCCGGACCCCTGCTGTGTGCGCTAGCATCTGTGAAAACACTGATGCCAGCGCATTAACCCTCACTATGTCGCGGTCAGCGCTGACCGCGGGATCTGCAGGGTGTGTGGAGGGAGGGAGCTCTCTCCCCTTCCCCCATCCTTAGGCATTGTGGCTGCCTTCAGGGAGAGCCTGTGAGATCCAGCCCCCTGGATCTCACAGCCTAGGAAGCAGGCTGTAAGTGTATTATAGTGTGTAATACACTTACAGCCAATGCATTACAATATGTAAAGGGGATCAGACCCCCAAAAGTTGTGGAATTTTTTTTTTACAAAAAATATGAAAAGTTTCAAGTAGAAAAAAAAAGCGTCCTTTTCCCAAAATAAAGTAAAAAAAAAAATTGTAAACATTAGGGAAAAAATAAAAGTGGACATTAGGTATCGCCGTGTCCGTAACGACCGGCTCTATAAAAATATCACATGACCTAACCCCTCAGATGAACACCGTCAATTTTTTAAAAATAAAAACTGTGATAAAAAAACATTACTAAACATCACTAAAAGTGCAACACCAAGCGATCAAAAAGGCGTATGCCCCCAAAATAGTACCAATCTAACCGTCACCTCATCCCGCAAAAAATTAGCCCATACCTAAGACAATCACCCAAAAAAATTAAAAAAATATAGCTTTCAGTCGATGGAGACAGTAAAATATGATTCTTTTTGTTTCAAAAATGATTATTGTGTTAAATAAAAAAAAAAAATACAAACAGTAGACATATTGGGTATCGCCGTGCCCTTAACAATCTGCTCTATAAAAATACCACATGACCTAACCCCTCAGGTGAACACCGTAAAAAAATAAAAATAAAAACGGTGTACAAAAAGCCATTTTTTTGTCACCTTACATCACAAAAAGTGTAATAGTGTAATAGCAGGTGATTAAAAGTCATATGCACCCCAAAATAGTGCCAATCAAACTGTCATCTCATTCCGCAAAAATGATTCCCTACCTGAGACAATCGCCCAAAAAAAATATATAATATGGCTCTCAGACTATGGAGACACTAAAACATGATTTTTTTTTGTTTAAAAAATGATCTCATTGTGTAAAACTTAATTAAATTTTAAAAAATATACATATTAGGTATTGCCACGTCCGTAACGACCTGCTTTATAAAAATATTACATGACCTAAGCCTTCAGGTGAACACCGTAAAAATAATAAAAATAAAAACTGTTTAAAAAAAGACATTTTATTGTCACCTTGCATCACAAAAAGTGTAATACCAAGCGATCAAAAAGTCATACGCACCCCAATATCATACCAATCAAACCATCATCTCATCCCGCAAAAAATGAGACCCTACCTAAGACAATCAACCAAAAAATAAAAAAAACTATGGCTCTCAGACTATGGCGACACTAAAACATGATTTATTTTGTTTCAAAAATGATATCATTGTGTAAAACTTAAATAAATAAAAAAAATTGTACATATTTGGTATTGCCACGTACATAACGACCTGTCTATAAAAAAATATCACATAACCTAACCTTTCAGGTGAACACCGTTTTAAAAAAGCAATTTTTTGTCACCTTACATCACAAAAAGCATAATACCAAGCGATCAAAAAGTCATATGCACACTAAAATAGTACCAATAAAATTGTCATCCCATACCGAAAAAAATTAGCCCCTACATAAGACAGTTGCCCCCAAAAAAACAAAAAAAAACTATAGCTTTTAGAATATGGAGACACAAAAATTTTTTTTTTTCTAAATTGCTTTATTATGTAAAACTGAAACAACCAAAAAAAGTAGTCACATTTGATATTGTCGTGTCCATAGCAACCTGCTCTATATAAATACCACATGATCTAACCAGAGCCAAAACAGCTATTTTTTGTTACCTTGCCTCACAAAAAGTGTAATATAGAGTAACCAAAAATCATATGTACCCTAAAATAGTACCAACAAAATTGCCACCTTATCCCATAGTTTCAAAAATGGGGTCATTTTATTGGAGTTTCTACTCTAGGGGTGCATCAGGGGGTCTTCAAATGTGACATGGCAACTTAAAATTATCCCAGTGAAATCTGCCCTCCAAAAACTATATGGCGTTCCTTTCCTTCTGCGCCCTGCCGTGTTCCCATACAGCAGTTTACAGAAACACCCCCTATGTGGTTGTAAACTACAGAATCAAGGCAATAAATATTGAGTTTTGTTTGGCTTAACTGCCAAACAAAACTCAATATTTATTGCCTTGCTTTGTTACTGGAAAAAAATGGATTTAAATGGAAAATCTGCCGAAAAAGTGAAATTCTGAAATTTCATCTACCTTTTCCTTTAGTTCTTGTGGAACACCTAAAGGGTTAACAAAGTTTGTAAAATCTGTTTTGAATACCTTGTGGGGTATAGTTTCTAAAATGGGGCCATTTTTGGGTGGTTTCTATTATGTAAGCCTCACAAAGTGACTTCGGACCTGAACTGGTCCTTTAAAAAGGGAGTTTTGGAAATTTTCTGAAAAACTTCAAGATTTGCTTCTAAACTTCTAAGCCTTCTAACGTCCCAATTAAATATAATTTTCAAAATGATTCAAAAATGAAGTAGACATATGGGAAATGTAAAGTAATAACTATTTTGGAGGTATCACTATCTATTATAAAACTAGAGAAATTGAAATTTTCTAATGTTTCCAAATTTTTGTAAAATTTTGTATATTTTTATAAATAAAAATGAAATATTTTTACAGAATTTTGCCACTATGATGTAGTACAATATGTGAGGAGAAAACAATCTCAGAATGGCCTAGATAAGTAAAAGCGTTTTAAAGTTATTTCCACATAAAGTGACACAAATATCTTAGGAGTGGATTTGTTTCATCTCTGATCTTCTGCTTGTATTTAGTGTTGAGTGAATCGAAGTTGACGAAGTGGAATACGATCCGAATTTCAGGGAAAATTTTTTACATAACATAGTAACATAGTACATAAGGCCGAAAAAAGACATTTGTCCATCCAGTTCGGCCTGTTATCCTGCAAGTTGATCCAGAGGAAGGCAAAAAAAAACCTGTGAGGTAGAAGCCAATTTTCCTCACTTTAGGGGATTAAAAATTCCTTCCCGACTCCAATCAGGCAATCAGAATAACTCCCTGGATCAACGACCCCTCTCTAGTAGCTATAGCCTGTAATATTATTACGCTCCAGAAACACATCCAGGCCCCTCTTGAATTCCTTTATTGTACTCACCATCACCACCTCCTCAGGCAGAGAGTCCCATAGTCTCACTGCTCTTACCGTAAAGAATCCTCTTCTATGTTTGTGTACAAACCTTCTTTCCTCCAGACGCAGAGGATGTCCCCTCGTCACAGTTACAGTCCTGGGGATAAATAGATGATGGGATAGATCTCTGTACTGACCCCTCATATATTTATACATAGTAATTAGATCTCCCCTCAGTCGTCTTTTTTCTAACGTGAATAACCCTAATTTTGATAATCTTTCAGGGTACTGTAGCTGCCCCATTCCAGTTATTACTTTAGTTGCCCTCCTCTGGACCCTCTCCAGCTCTGCTATGTCTGCCTTGTTTACAGGAGCCCAGAACTGTACACAGTCCTCCATGTGTGGTCTGACTAATGATTTGTAAAGTAGTAGGAATATGTTCTCATCACGGGCATCTATGCCCCTTCTGATGCAACCCATTATCTTATTGGCCTTGGCAGCAGCTGCCTGACACTGTTTTTTGCAGCTTAGTTTGCTGTTTATTAAAATTCCTAGATCCTTTTCCATGTCAGTGTTACCGAGTGTTTTACCATTTAGTATGTACGGGTGACTTGCATTATTTCTTCCCATGTGCATAACCTTACATTTGTCAGTGTTAAACCTCATCTGCCACGTATCTGCCCAAGCCTCCAATAACGAATCCGAATTTCCTGCCGATTCGATTCATGGGATGCTGCACATGTTACAAAGTGAAAGTAAGAAGCCTGGGAATGAGGGATCACCCATAATGCCCTGCAGCCAGCCAATCCGCAGATAGCCGGCCCCTGTGATGTCACAACCCTATAAAAAGCCTCATCCTGCCCGGTCTCCGCCATTTTCCAGTGAACTGAGCATAGAGACAGATGTGACAAGTGCTAGGGAATGTGATTAGGAAAGACTTTATTTACAAAATATTAGTTTTGAACAGTTCAGGGACAGCACTGAGATAGTGTAGGGAGAAAATAGGGAGACTTTATCCACACTATAGGGAGACTGGCTAATAGGAGCTATTCTATTACCCCTCACTGCACTAATTGTGGTTAAAAAGTGTTGTAATACTACAAATTTTATGTTGTTCACATTCTTTTATACATAAGTACTTCTGTTAATCCTTCATTCTGTAATTGGATTTTGGGGTGAACAGGTTCTGTAGAAATCTATGTGGAATCAGCTAAGGACGGTGTAAAAGGAGTGCGCGCTTTCACTCTATAGTAGATTCTTGGATCACTGCATGGTTCTTTATACTCGACGCTAACATTGACCTGTAGGACTGAGTTCACACTTGAGTTATTTGGTCATTTTTGGCCCTGTAACTGACCAAATAAGTGAAGTGTGAACTGATTCTAAGCGTGACTGTCATCTGCGTGTCATATTGACGCACAGTAACTGTTTCACCACCACTGAGGACTCCCTATGCATGTTTCTGCAATGCCCAGTGTTGTACAACGATATACAGGATCTCTAGCTGATTTTTAACGCGCTTCGTCACAAATAAATTCATCTCAAATCAAATCTTTTTGGAATTTTTTTTAAAACTTAGCTCATCTCTACTTATGTTCTTTTGATATCTGTTTTAGAAATGATGACTTTCTGTACATCCATCTCTGTTGAAGTCATAGGCATGAAAACTAAAGTCCATGCAGTTAGTCAGATGACACCTGAAATATTCATCTCCAGTGGCACCACATCACTCTTGAACCTCATGTGCATTATTTCAGTCTTTTAGTTCAGTGACAGCGCTGGGTTCACAGTGAGGTTCGAGGCATCACATACACTCTCTTCATTCATTAAAGTTGTCACGTTAAATGAGGGTGATTTGCAGAGCCACTTGTGGTGTTGTGGCATGGCTGATGTTCTGCTGTAGGCTCAGAGGAACATTGCATTTAACATACACAGGGCTTGCAGCTTTCTCTACGTCTTATGTTCTCATTTATGTCGCCATGAAGATGATTGGCATGGGCCACTGTGCTGCATCAGTGTTCATTGTTGTAACATTATGTAGTACCGAGAGGGACAGATCGTTATACTGCACTGAAAAATTCCCTCAATGCAGTGCTTGAAATATTCCAGCACGTGGTTTTGGTTCTGTTCTGTGCAAGGCTTCTGAGTTTATAACTGTACACAAATCACATTATTCATGTCTCTCGCTCTCTTAGACTACATTCAAATAATCTGTAAAAATGGCAAAACAGTCCGTTTTTTTTTCACTGAGGCCTTTTTGAGAAAAGTGCTTTAAAAACAGTCCCCTTCAGTTGTATGGGGCCTGTTGGTCTGTGAAAACAGACAAAATAGAACATGCTCTATTTTTTTACATCCATTACTGACTGGTTGTCAAAAAGACTGCTGCATGAATAACCTCATCAACTACCATTGTTCTTAAAACGGACAAAAAAACACAATTCCAGAACAATTTTTTGGGGGTTTTGTTTTTACAACTTTCCCTATACTATAAAACTGACAAGTTGCTTACATTCTCCAGGTCAGTATGAATCCAGAAATACCACATATTTATATTTTTTTATTGCATTTTATGCAGAAAAAAAATAAAAACTTCAAATAAAAATAATTTTATACTTTTAGTCTCCATATTCTGACCCTTATGTTTGTATTTATGTGTTTCCAGAGCTTTGTGAAGACTCATTTTTTTGTGGGCCGATTTGTACTTTTCAGTAATACCATTTTGGGGCGTGTACGACATTTTGATCACTTTTTATTGAATTTTCTAGGGGAGGAGAAAAGACCAAAAAAATTACAAATTGGTCATTTTGACTTTTTTCCATTTCGCCGTTTAATATATGGGATTAAATTTTTTATATTTTGATAGTATGGTCAATTTTGCACACAGGGATATCTATGATGTGTATTTTTATTTATTTTTTTCATTTTGGGGAAAATTTTTATATTTGTTTTTTTTTATTTATGAAAACAATTTTGTTTTACACTTATTTTTATAGTTCCCCTTGGAAACTATAACAATCATTGGATTGCCTTTCTCATAGTTTATGAGCATTTTACTGTATTTTTATGGAGCCCTGCTATAGGCAGGGGCTTTATAGAAATTACTAAGCAGCAGCCACTTGTCACAGAGGAGCACAGGGGCTTCTGCTTACACACCCCAGCTCCCCCGATCCCTGCCAGGGGGAGGCGGAGCACACTCGGAAGCGCGCGCTTCTGGATTTTTAACATTGAGATGCCGTGGTCAGTATTGACCACAGCATCTGAGGGGTTAAATGTATAAAACAGCAGGCACCCTACGGCTATTGACAGGCACCCTGCGGCTATTGCACCCCTCCGCTCAGGAGCAGGAGCCATCTTTAAAGTCCCGACCGCCAACGTATATAGTGGTATGGCGGTCAGGAAGTGGTAATCTAGTGGCCAAAGGTTGTATAGTCAGTGCAGTGTTTCACCTCTCACAATTTTGTGTTGTGCATGTTTGGGGGCGTATATAGAGGCAGGCCTGCATGCAATCCATGGCGGTAATGCCAAATCCACACGGGTGCCATGGGTTACATGCTTGAAGGCAGTCAGAAGGTTGACCCAGTGGGCAGTAAAAGTTATGTACCTTCCCTGCCCATGTTTTCTAGAGCACGTGTCTGTGGTCAGATGTATCTTGGCACCGACACTGTGTGTCAGAGATATATTCAATTGCCGCTGAACGTGGCCATATAGCTCTGGGATGCCCTTCTAGGAGAAATATTTCCTTCCGGGGACCTTCCATTGCGGTGTGCCAATGGCCACAAATTTTCTAAAGGCCTCAGAGTCCACCAGTTTATATGGCAGTAGTTGGCGGGCTAGCAGTTCCGACAAGCCAGCGGTCAGCCACTGGGCATATGGGTTATCCGGCGTCATCAACTTTTTAAGGTCGAACATTTGGGCCACGGAAGCCTGCCTTCTGCCAGATGAACGCGACGACAGCATGGTGGAAGGTGGAGTGGAGGACAAATGGGAGGAGAGAGGAGAAGGAGTAGAGGCAGGACGTGGAGCATCGGGAGTGTGACTTTGTGGGTTCTGACGGCGTTTCTCCCACTGGGCTCGGTGATGGGAGGCCAGGTGCCTTCTTAAGGCGGTCATCCCTAGGTGAGTGTTGGGCTTACCGCGACTTATGCGTTGACAGCACAGGCTGCAAATGGAAACACTATTGTCAGCAGCTGACACGTTAAAAAAAGCCCACACTGTGGAGCCATGTGCCGGCGTCCTGGGAGCGCAAGATGTGACCGAGCATGGTGGGTGGCTCGCTCCAGATACATTTGCAGTCTGCTTTTTGCCTCCTGTGCACTGCGAGTTCTGCCTGCTTCTCCTCCTTCTCCTCCCTATCTGCTGCTCTGTCTCTCCCTCTGAACTCCTCTTCCTCTCTTGTGGGCACCCACATGACCTCCATCGACACACCATCATCATCGTCACCTTCACCACCACTGACATTAGAGATCTGGGAGTAGGCAGCAACAGCGGGGACCACCCTCCTTGGGCTGATCTGGGTACTGTCGTCAGACCGCTGGGTAGTGGCTGTTGCTACCTCCTCTGATGCCAAGAATAGCTGCGCATCGGTAAGGTCTGGGAATGGATGGGAAAATCATTCCTCTGACTCGAGTGGAGGGGCAATAGTGGTGGTGTCTTTGGTGGTGCACACAGAAGAGAATGAGAAGGGTGCAGTTACAGAGGATGAGGAGGGTGCAGAAGTGGAAGGCTGAGTGAGCCACTTAACCAACTCTGGTGCTTCCTTTGACGAAATCGCACGCACCTTCTCCAACTTCCCACTTAGACTCCGGCCTGGTGCACCTGACCGACCCCTACCACCCCTGCGTTACGGCCTGCCTCTTCCTCTGCCTGTCATTTTCAAAATTACCCTGTGACAAAATCCCTAGAGAAGAGCAGTATTTGTGGAAGCAGGTATATCACAGGCTTCAATCTGTATTTGGTGGAAGCAGGTGTATCAAACCCCTTAATCAGTATTTTGTGGAAGCAGGTATATAGAACCACTTAATCAATATTTGGTGGAAGCAGGTATATCAATCCCCTTAATCAGTATTTTGTGGTAGCAGGTGTATCGCAGGCCTCAATCAATATTTGGTGGAAGCAGGTATATCGCACCCCTCAATCTGTATTTTGTGGAAGCAGGAATATCAAACCTCTTAATCAGTATTTTGTGGAAGCAGCTATATAGAACCACTTAATCAATATTTTGAAGCCGGTATATCACAACCCTCAATCTGTATTTTGTGGAAGCAGGTATATAAAACCCCTTAATCAATATTTGGTGGAAGCAGGTATATCGCAACCCTCAATCTGTATTTTGTGGAAGCAGGTGTATCGCACGCATCAATCAATATTTGGTGGAAGCAAGTATATCACATTCCTCAATCTGTATTTTGTGGAAGCAGGAATATCAAACCCCTTAATCAGTATTTTGTAGAACCAGGTATATCACACCCCTCAATCAGTATTTTGTGGAAACAGGTGTATCGCAGGCCTCAATCAGTATTTGGTGGAAACAGGTAAATTGCAACCCTCATTCAGTATTTTGTGGAAGCAGGTATATCAAACCCCCTAATCAGTATTTTGTAGAAGCAGGTGTATCGCAGGCCTCAATCAGTATTTGGTGGAAGCAGGTATATAGAACCCCTTAATCAATATTTGGTGGAAGCAGGTATCTCGCAGGACTCAATCTGTATTTTGAGAAAGCAGGTATATCAAACCCCTAATCAATATTTTGTGGAAGCAGGCATATCAATCCCCTTAATCAGTATTTTGCAGAAGCAGGTGTATTGCAGGCCTGAATCAATGTTTTGTGAAAGCAGGTATATCGCACCCCCCAATCAGTATTTTGTGGAAGCAGGTGTATCGCAGGCCTCAAGCAATTTTTGGTGGAAGCAGGTATATCAAACCCCTTAATCAGTATTTCGTGGAAGCAGGTGTATCGCAGGCCGCAATCAATATTTGGTGGAAGCAGGCATATCAATACCCTTGATCAGTATTTTGTGGAATCAGGTATATAGAACCCCTTAATCAATATTTGGTGGAAGCAGGTATATCGCACCCCTCAATCTGTATTTTGTGGAAGCAGGTATATCGAACCCCTTAATCAGTATTTTGCGGAAACAGGTATATCGCAGGCCTCAATCAATATTTGGTGGAAGCAGGTATATCAATCCCCTTAATAAGTATTTTGTGGAAGCAGGTATATAGAACCCCTTAATCAATATTTGGTAGAAGCAGGTATATCGCACCCTTAATCTGTATTTTGTGGAAGGAGGCTTATCAAACCCCTTAATCAGTATTTTGTGGAGGCAGGTATATCGCACCCCTCAATCAGTATTGTGTGGAAGCAGGTATATAGAACCCCTTAATCAATATTTTGTGAAAGCAGGTATATCACACCCCTCAATCAGTATTTTGTGGAAGCAGGTATACCGCACCCCTCAATCTGTATTTTGTGGAAACGGGTATATAGAACCCCTTAATCAATTGTTGGTGGAAGCAGGTATATTGCACCCCTCAATCAGTATTTTGTGGAAGCAGGTATATCGCAGGCCTCAATCAATATTTGGTGGAAGCAGGTATATCGCATTCCTCAATCAGTATTTGGTGGAAGTAGGTAAATCAAACCCCTTAATCAGTATTTTGTGGAAGCAGGTATATTGCACCCCTCAATCAGTTTTTTTGGGGGCAACAAGTATATCACACCAGTTGCAAATAGTTATTCCAATAGCGTTTGTCCCTCTATATACCTGCGGTATTGCAGCAGAACCCACACAACTGCTGCACAATACAAATCCACTATAATATACTTTCTATGTTAGAAAGTATATTATAAGTATATCACACCCCTCAGTATATCACACCTATCGATGGCACACCTATGCCAGTCCTTAAAAAGACTTTTGTGGCCCTATTAGCTAGCGTTTGGTGTCCCTAACAGTCTGTCGCCGCTTCACAAAGCACCCTCTTCCGACACTGTCAAAACACAGAATGTAAAATAGCTGCCAGATTGGGTTCTGTTATAGGGTGGTGGTGTGTCCATGTGCTGAAACGTCTCAATTGACTGTCCTGTCCCACCTGATGTGTGTGTCATGGGTCAAAGTTCGGCGCAATGCAAAAGAATATGGCGCCGGCGGACATCGCCATATGTTTGCATGTTCGGTGAATCGCGAACGCACAAAGTTCGATGTGAAACGACCACCGAGCGAACCGCAAGGCCATCTCTATCTGCAGATCAGTATGGGGAAAGCACAAAAATGGCATTTAAACATCCACACATTGTATTTAGGCTTTTTATTTTTTTTAAGCTATGAGAAAATAATTTATGTCTATTGGAGAAAATGTCAGGAAAGGGAGGAAGCTAGTTTAGTGCTCTCATTAAGAGAAACAAAATAAGAGTATTGCAGGTTTGATACCTTTTAACGGCTAACAAAAATAGAAGTAATGATGTTACATAGCAAGCTTTCGAGACATCACCAGTCCCTTCATCAGGCGTACTCCTGATACTCTTAAACCTCATGCACACGACCGTTGTTGTGTTCCGTTCCGCAAAATGGGGTTCCGTTGTTCCGTGATCCGTTTCCGGATGTCACCAGACATGAAGGAAAGTAAAAAATTGTCTAAGTCAAGTTTGCCATGCAAATGATAGAAAAAAAACGGACTCGGATGACAATCTTGTGTGCCTCCGCGTTTTTTCACGGTCCCATTGACTTGAATGGGTCCGCGAACCGTTTTCCATGAAAAAAATAGGACAGGTTACATTTTTTTGACGGACTGGAACCACGGATCACGGACGCGGATGACAAACGGTGCATTAGCCGAGTTTTCAACGGACCCATTGAAAGTCAATATAAATACATGTGTGGTCAGAGCACATTCATTCCAGAACCAGGTGACATTCATTATGCGTAAAGGAGTTTAGATATCTATAAAGGAAAGGGTTCTTTATAGTTAAAGGGAATTTGTCACCTCCATATGGCCATATACAGTGCTTACATTGTCCTATAGCACACCTATACATGAATGTAATAGTACCTTTGTCTTTTTCTTTACACTTGCAGAAGCTGGAAAAGTGCCCATGAGCGGCGTTCACTGTGTTGGAGCCCAGGCTGCTCAGATTTTTTCATTGTTTCCCCGTCTCAGCCTCTGCCTATGCTCGCCCTCCTATTCCCTTGCGTCATCCTTCGGTCCGGCCGAGATCCAGTGCCTGCGCACTGCCTCGCGGGGCCGGGGCATGCATACTGCAACGCCCATTGTGGGAACGGCATCGCCTTAACTACTGCGCATGTGCTGGCGAACGGCGCGAAACCAGCGCCAAGTGGGCGTTCACCAGCGCATGCGCAGTAGTTAAAGCGATGCCGTGCCCACAATGGACATCGCAGTTTTCAGGCGCGGGATCTCGTCCGGACCAAAGGATGACACAAGGGATTAGGAGGGCGAGCACAGTGTGCTGTCCGCATCTGCACTTCCGTTTCGCGGCCCTGCAAAAAAGGCATTTCTATTATAGTGCCTGCCATGTGCGGTCCGCAAAATGCGGAACGCACATGGCCGGTGTCCGTGTTTTGCGGATCCGCAATTTGCGGACCACAAAACACTTGCGGACGTGTGAATGGACCCTAAGGCTGGGTTCACACTGGCGTTGCGGGAAAAGATGCGGGTGCATTGCGGGAACATGCATGTTTTTTTCCGCTCGAGTGCAAAGCGTTTTAATGCGTTTTGCACCCGTGTGAGAAAAATCGGCATGTTTGCTACCCAGACCCGAACCCGGACTTCTTCACAGAAGTTCGGGTTTGGGTTAGGTGTGTAGATTTTATTATTTTCCCTTATAACATGGTTATAAGGGAAAATAATAGCATTCTTAATACAGAATGCTAAGTAAATTAGGGATGGAGGGGTTAAAAAATAAAATAAAAATTTATCTCCCCTCATCCACTTGTTCGCGCAGCCTGGATTGTCTTCTTTCTTCTTCTTTGAGGACCTGGGAGGAAAAGGACCTTTGGTGATGTCACTGCGCTCATCACATGGCCCGTCACATGGTCCATCACATGGCCCGTCACATGGTCCATCACCATGGTGATGGACCATGTGATAAGCGCAGTGATGTCACCAAAGGTCCTTTTCCTCCCAGGTCCTCAAAGAAGAAGAAAGAAGACAAGCCGGGCTGTGCGAACAAGTGGATGAGGTGAGTTTAATTTAATTTTTATTTTTTTAACCCCTTCATACCTAATTTACTTAGCATTCTGTATTAAGAATGCTATTATTTTCCCTTATAACCATGTTATAAGGGATAATAATAAATATCTGGTCCCTATCCCGATCGTCTCCTAGCAACCATGCGTGAAAATCACACTACATCCGCACTTGCTTGCGGATGCTTGCGATTTTCACGCAGCCCCATTCACTTCCATGGGGCCTGAGTTGCGTGAAAAACGCACAATATAGAGCTTTCTGCGATTTTCACGCAACGCACAAGTGATGCGTGAAAATCACTGCTCATGTGCCCGGCCCTTTGAAAGTGAATAGGTCCGGATTCAGTGCGGATGCAATGCGTTCACCTCCCGCATTGCACCCGCGCGGAATTCTCGGCCGTGTGAAAGAAGACTAAGGCAGACACGTGGAATGCCTTACCCCAAGAGGTAGTAATGGCAGATACTGTAGCAGGATTTACAAAAGGGTGATAGGCTTGCGTAATAGTGGCATTTGATGGTTCTAAATTATCTAACAATTAATGTTGTGTAATTGATCTGAGAAAAGTTGAACTTGATGGACCTGTGTCTTTTACTACCGCTCTATGCAATCGCCGACTGGCCATAGACCCTACAGGGAATTTTCCCGGTGGGCCAATGCCATAGGGTCACTTAAACCAATCTCGCAGCTGTTAGCCGGGTGCATACTACTGGGGGAACTGTAGGGGTCATTATTAGAGGAAGTCCAGGCAGTATGCTGAAGGTAGAGTTGGCTTGGTGTTGTGCCCCACATCTCACCTCTTAAGACCCCTGTTCCACATCCATATTGGTGAAATTTGGAGATGAAGTAGGACAGAATGTAGCAGTAACTGATTGCCACCACAGAGGGACAGCTTCTGGGGAGATATTTTATGCTTCACCGTGGTATTTGGTTCTGTGGGATGGTATTCTTTGTTGTACTATGGTATTACTGACCCTGACAACTTGTATTGACCCCTTTACTTCTGTGGCCCCACCTTCTGTCAGTTTGGACCCGCCTACAACATCGAGGCCACTTTAAGTTTTTTTTCCAGAGCCACTTTAAGTTCCCAGTCCACCCCTGACTCTATGTAACTATAAGGTACTTACTCCTTAAATGTCCTAAACCTGCGTGTACCAAAGCTATACTGACATTTTTAATATTCTACACCTACTTGAGTAAATGTTTATATTTTTATATTTCTATGGCTGTCCAGTAATCCAGACTGTTTGTAATTAGGTCCCATTGATGCCAAATTAAGGGAATGTTATTAATTTTGTGCTCGACATATCTATGTTTTCAGGGTCATCAGAATCTGTATCGCATCCATTACATATTCCGTATTTTGCGATAACTTCCACCTATCTGTTTCTTTCCATTAGGCCCCTTTTCTATTTTTTTTTAAATTATTTTCAACCTTTTGCAGCGTTCATCTTTCGAGTCATAACTCCTTCTCGGAGGTATTCCCAGTGTCAAGATTTGCAGATCTCTTTACAATTGCCCAGAAGCGTCATAATTGCAACTCGCCGCACAAAATGTCCATTTTCTTTTCCCTGACTACAAATAGGGATCAATGGAATTTTAAATGACTGCTTACGGGCTAGCTTCCAATCGTGACCTTTTGCAAATGATCAGCGCTACCACCGTTCATATCTACCTGAAAAGGGTAAGTAGATTGGGTGGCATTTAGTCTGGAGTCAAGCCAACAATACTCTGTCTGAGAACCTAACCTGACTTGGCAAAAAGCTAAACGGAGACCTTTGCATTGTCCTCCTGATAGCCCTGTCTACACATCACGAGAGCCTGTCTCCCACAGTCTCATGTCTGCAGATAGACACTTTCTATATCTAATTGAACACAGAATGGTCTTCAAAGACATATTTCTTTCTCAAATCTGTGGGTGGAAAATAGAAACTAAACTAAATGTTCAGGGAAAGCATTCTTTGAATCTGCTAACTAACCTTAAACATGGTTCTAAATCTGGATAAAATAACGTCTCGGACATATGGTTTGATTTTATCGAATCCATTAAAGTAGCAGCGAATAATAGGCACCACTTTATTATTATAAAGTAATGGGGGACGTATAATACGAAGCACATTCACATCATTTCAAATTTTATTATTTTCTTCTTTTTCGGTCCAAGCCTTAAATTCAGGGTGGAAATTGTAGCATTAGCAGATGGGGACAGAGAGAGCTGGCTGTTCTTAGCAATACCTTGAAAAAGATTTTCCTATCTGATACGTGTCTGTTGATTCCTGCATATTATTACTATCCTGGGCCCTGGCTCCTTGGTGGCTGGGGGACCAAGCAAAAAACATTTCCTCTACCATCCAAAATCTAAATAATTAACATGTAAATTTTCTAGTTTCCATAAGTGTTGTTTCCCCCCCCCCCCCCAAAAGTAAGCTAAAGAGGTCAATTAAAGGTAATGTATAATTATAATTTTTTTTACTAATATAAACCAGATACTGACACATTATTTCATCTTTTTTTATTTATTTTTTTATTTGCTGATGGTAGTTTTTATGTGCCTGATTAATGGGGAAGCTATCTTTTTTTAATGTTTATTTATTAATTTTATTACAACACTACACTAATATGTAACACAACGATTCTAAAGAAAAACAAAAGGGGAAAAAAACATGTACCTCATTCCCCACCCACCCAATGTAAGGAGGAAAGGGAGAAAAGAATTTTTTTTTTTTCCCATTGATGTTCTGTTTTTTGCGTTCCATATATGAAACAAACGGAAGGTACTCCGTATGCCTTCCGTTTCCGTATTCCGTTCAAAGATAGAACATGTCCAATTATCGTCCGCATAACGGACAAGGATAGTACTGTTCTATCAGGGGCCAGCTGTTCAGTTCCGTTTTTTTTTGCGGATCCGTTTTTTGCGGACCGCAAAATACAGAAAAAGCCATACGGTCGTGTGCAAGAGGCCTAACCTAGGGTTTTCTGAGATCTTTAGGGCTGGTTCACACGAACGTGTGATGCCCGTTGCCGTATTGCGGACCCGCAATACACGGGCACCGTTCCGTGGCCATTCCGCATTACGGATGCGGACCCATTCATTTCAATGGGTCCGCAAATCCGGAGATGCGGAACGGAACACAAAGGGAGCACTACGGAGTGCTTTCTGGGGTTCCGTTCTGTGCTTCCGCACCGCAAAAAGATAGAACTTGGATCACGGACCAATTCAAGTGAATGGGTCTGCGATCCCCATGCGCCTGCCCCACGGACGGTGCCCGTGCATTGCGGACTGCAATTTGCGGTCCACAGCACGGGCTTCACACGTTCGTGTGAACGAGCCCTTATACTGATGACTCACCCTCTGGATAGATCATCAGTATCTGATCAGTGGGGGTCCGACACTGATCAGTTGTTTGAGAAATCACTGGCCTTTTCTCAGCTTGCCAAGCACAGCACCGTACATTATATAGCGGCTGTGCTTGGTATCACAGCTCAGCCCCATTCACTTCAATGGGGCTGAGCTGCAACTAGGCCACGTGACCAGTGAACGTGACATAACACAACCTAAGGAAAGCTGTGAGAAGGCAGTGGCACTACTGCGAGCGCCTGTGCCTTCTCATACTACTGATTGGCGGGTGTCTAGGGTGTCGGACCTCCAATAATCAGATACTGATGACATATCCAGAGGATAGGTCATCAGTATAAAGATCTTGGAAAAAACCCTTTAAGGCTAATTTCAGACTTGTGGCAAAATTAATCTGGAAGGCTTTTTTTTTGGCAGAGAACAGCCTGCCTGGGTTCTCCAGATCTGGCATAGCTGGATAGTGCTGCATGACCGCCAGACCCCATTGACTATAATGAGATCCAGTGGGGAATTGGATGGACAAAAATCACTGTACACAGCAGATTTTGTCTGGTCGAATCCTGGCATTTATGCCGGGGAGCAGCCGTATTGCCGTCAGATCACATTATAGTCAATGGAGTCTGGCTGTCTGCGGCACTATGGACTATGCTGAATCCAGAGAACTCCGGCAATCTGTTTTCTGCCGGAACCGGCCTGTTGAATTAGTTTTGTCTGGATCTGGATCCAGAATCTGAGAGTCAACATCTTGGCATGCAATATGGCCCCCAAAACTTTTTTTTTTTTATAAATTCAACCCTCAACTCCACTGAAGATCAAGCAAATATCAGGAATGTTTAATTCACTCCCGATAACTGCCTGAAACATCTGTCCGTGTAAAAGTGCCTTAAAGATGCTGTTTGTTCATCCGCTAAAAGCATTGCTGATGTGGTCACCTAAATACTTGTTTCTGGACAGCAGATTGTGCAATGATTCTCCTCTGGGATACATGCGTGTAAATGCAACAGTCCCTTCTCTGCCACGTAGGCTATTATTGAGAACGAAGTGTTCATTCCCAATAATTAGCTGCTTTGTCAACTTGTGTAAAGTGGTTTGTACTGATGTCTCTTCCCACCGCAGGATGGGCACAGGTCGCACTGGGTCCAAGCAACTCAGTTATGTCTGGAGAAGGTCCGTCTATCTTCTTTCCTGTTGCCCCTAGTTCACCCTTAGGCCTCATGCACACAACCGTTTTTTTTTTAAGGGCCGCAAAAAAGGGGTCCGTAGGTCCGTGATCCGTGACCGTTTTTTCATCCGTGGGTCTTCCTTGATTTTTGGAGGATCCACGGACATGAAAAAAAAGTCGTTTTGGTGTCCGTCTGGCCGTGCGGAGCCAAACGGATCCGTCCTGACTTACAATGCAAGTCAATGGGGACGGATCCGTTTGACGTTGACACAATATGGTGCAACTGCAAACGGATCCGTCCCCCATTGACTTTCAATGTAAAGTCAGGAGTCCCTATTATACCATCGGATCTGAGTTTTCTCCAATCCGATGGTATATTTTAACTTGAAGCGTCCCCATCACCATGGGAACGCCTCTGTTAGAATATACCATCGGATTTGAGTTAGATCGTGAAAACTCATATCCGACAGTATATTCTAACACAGAGGCGTTCCCATAGTGATGGGGACGCTTCAAGTTAGAATATACTACGAACTGTGTACATGACTGCCCCCTGCTGCCTGGCAGCACCCGATCTCTTACAGGGGGCTGTAATCCGCACAATTAACCCCTCAGGTGCTGCACCTGAGGGGTTAATTGTGCGTATCATAGCCCCCTGTAAGAGATCATGTGCTGCCAGGCAGGAGCGGGCACACCCCCCTCCCTCCCCAGTTTTAAATTCATTGGTGGCCAGTGGGCCCCCCCTCCCTCCCCTGTAGTACTGTCCATTCATTGGTGGCCAGTGGGCCTCCTCCCTCCCCCTCCTAATTAAAATCTCCCCCCCTATCATTGGTGGCAGCGGAGAGTTCCGATCGGAGTCCCAGTTTAATCGCTGGGGCTCCGATCGGTAACCATGGCAACCAGGACGCTACTGCAGTCCTGGTTGCCATGGTTACTTTGCAATTTTTAGAAGCATTATACTTACCTACGAGCTGCGATGTCTGTGACCGGCCGGGCGCTCCTCCTACTGGTAAGTGAAAGGTCTGTGCGGCGCATTGCTTATAGCACAGACCTGTCACTTACCAGTAGGAGGAGCGCCCGGCCGGTCACAGACATTGCAGCTCGCAGGTAAGTATAATGCTTCTAAAACTTGCTAAGTAACCATGGCAACCAGGACTGCAGTAGCGTCCTGGTTGCCATGGTTACCGATCGGAGCCCCAGCGATTAAACTGGGACTCCGATCGGAACTCTCCGCTGCCACCAATGATAGGGGGGGGGATTTTAATTAGGAGGGGGAGGGAGGGGGGGCCCACTGGCCACCAATGAATGGACAGTACTACAGGGGAGGGAGGGGGGGCCCACTGGCCACCAATGAATGGACAGTACTACAGGGGAGGGAGGGGGGGCCCACTGGCCACCAATGAATTTAAAACTGGGGAGGGAGGGAGGTGTGCCCCCTCCTGCCTGAGAGCACATGATCTCTTACAGGGGGCTATGATACGCACAATTAACCCCTCAGGTGCAGCACCTGGGGGGTTAATTGTGCGGATTACAGCCCCCTGTAAGAGATCGGGTGCTGCCAGGCAGCAGGGGGCAGTCATGTACACAGTTCGTAGGATATTCTAACTTGAAGCGTCCCCATCACTATGGGAACGCCTCTGTGTTAGAATATACTGTCGGATATGAGTTTTCACAAAGTGAAAACTCAGCTCTGAAAAAGCTTTTATGCAGACGGATCTGCGGATCCGTCTGTGTGAAAGTAGCCTACGACCACGGACGCGGATGCCAATCTTGTGTGCATCCGTGTTTTTTCACGGACCCATTGACTTCAATGGATCCGTGAACCGTTGTCCGTCAAAAAAATAGGACAGGTCATATTTTTTTGACGGACATGAAACACGGATCACGGCCGCAGATGAACAACGGTGCATTTTCCGTGTTTTCAACGGACCCATTGAAAGTCAATGGGTCCGCAGAAAATCACGGAAAACGGAACAACGGCCACGGATGCATACAACGGTCGTGTGCATGAGGTCTTAAAGGCAGGCATCCTCAAACTGCAGCCATCCAGCTGTTGCAAAACTACAACTACCAGCATGCCCGAACAGCCTACAGGTATCAGCCTACAGCGGGGTATTGTGGGAGTTGTAGTTTTGCAACAGCTGGAGGGCCGCAGTTTGAGGATGCCTGCTTAAAGGGAACCTGTCACCGGGATTTTGTGTATAATGCTGAGGACATGGGTTGCTAGATGGCTGCTAGCACATCCGCAATATCCAGTCCCCATAGCTCTCTGTGCTTTTATTGTTTAAAAAAACCCGATTTGATACATATGCAAATTAACCTGAGATGAGTCCTGTATGTGAGATGAGTCAGGGACAGGACTCATCTCAGGTTAATTTGCATATGTATAAAATCGGTTATTTTACACAATAAAAGCACACAGAGCTATGGGGACTGGGTATTGCGGATGTGCTAGCGGCCATCTAGCAACCCGTGTCCTCAGCTCTATACACAAAATCCCGGTGACAGGTTCCCTTTAAATGAGTTGTCTGAGACAATGAAAAATCGGACAACCACTACAATGGTGTAAAATTAAAAAGAAAATCTTATACTCCCCTCCCCAATCCAGCGCTATTCTCTGCTGGTCCCAGGATATAGCACATTATCTCTGCAGCCAGTCACTATATCAGCTGCAGACTATGCTAGTTGCCCCCCCCACCCCATACTACTAAAAGCTGCTTCAGTTAGTCGCCCCCCCCCCCCCCCCCAAAAAAAAAAGAAAGTACTAAAGGTTACATATGCACATGGTGTGGATTACGCACAGATTTTGCACGCATATTTTTGTACAGAAAATCCACAGTTTAATACAGTACCGGCTAAGGCAACTTTCACACTTGCGTTGTTGTTTTCCAGTATTGAGATCCGGCAGAGGATCAATACCGGGAAAAAAAAATTCCGTTTAGTCCTAATGCATTCTGAATGGCAAGAGAGCCGATCAGGAGGCATCAGGACGTCTTCCGTTCCGGCAGCATTCCGTTTTGTGACCGGACACAAAACCGCTGCAAGCTGAGGTTTTGTGTCCGGTCATAAAAACTGAAAAGAAAAACTGATCCGTCGCTGAAAACAATGGTAACAGAGGGAGCCTAAAAAAAATTGATCTGTTACCCATTGACTTTCAATGTATTTAGTGACGGATCCGTTTTTTTCCCGTTTTGATTTCACACAACAGCATCCTAACGGAACGGATGCATCCTGATGTGCAAAATCAAAAGGATCCGTTTAAGGCTGCTTTAACATCTGCGCTTTCCCTTTCCGCTATTGAGATCTGTTATAGGATCTCAATAGCGGAGGAAAACGCTTCAGTTTTGTCCCCATTCATTGTCAATTGGGACAAAACTGAACTGAAGGAAACAAAGTGCACCAGAATGCATTCCGTTCCGTTTAATTGTGTTCCCGTGATCCCAGATCCGTCATGCCTCACAATGTAAGTCAATGGAGACGGATCCGTTTTCTCTGACACAAAAGAAAATGCAAAAAAACGCTTCCATTACAACCATCTGCATCCATTATGAACGGATCCAGTTGTATTATCTTTAACATAACCAGGACGGATCCGTCATGAACTCCACTAAAAGTCAATTGTCTGTGTTCCGCATCCCATGACAAAAAGACAACCGCAGCTTGCTGCGGTTTGCTCTCCGGTATGGGAACGCAACCAAACTGAACTGAATGTTCAGTTACGTTTTGTCCACATTGACAATGAATAGGGGTAAAATGGAAGCGATTTTCTCCGGTATTGAGATCCAATGATGGATCTCAATACCGGAAAATGTAAACGCAAGTGTGAAAGTAGCCTAAAACATTTAGGAGTATAATATTCTATGGACCCTGTGGCAATGTGAAAAAAATCAGGATGCATTTAAAGAAACCACCTTTATATTATTATTACAAATTCTACTCCACGATTCTGGAGACATGTCCGAGATTTGCTTTACAGCAGCCACCTGATGTCTACAGGGGGGGCTTGTGTGCGGCTCTGTGACCTGTGCAGAGGTCACTGTCCAGGGAGGAGAAGAGGTGAGCTGTGACATGACCTCTTGTTAATAGTTGATCCTTTGTTTTATATATATATACATTTTTTTTTTTGTTTGTTTTTTTTAATGCAGAAAAAAAAGAAAAAGTGTGTGGAGGGGGTTCAAGGCTAAGGTAGTATGGAAATTCAGTAACCCAGTGGAAAAATCGGCCTCGCAACCAAGAATGACACTCACCTTGGCCAATTTGCTCTGTGATATTTGGCACAGCTGAAAAGCAGACATGTAAAGTATCACAGACTCCACGTCGCTGGCGGCTGCAGGCTCCAGAAGCCAACATCATCCAATTATTCTATAGGGTTGGTGTCTGTAATGACAAATGGAAAAACGTTACTCTTTATAGACACTGACATTTTTTGTTCTGCGTGAAGCGTTAAAAAGTGGGTGCGTGTTGTAATTTTTAGCAGTCCATGTGGGTTTATCTTCCATTGAACCATTTGGTATCGGTGCCACTCTTTTAACTGGGAGTCCATCTTTTGTTCCCAGAATATCAGTCAGCAGCGCCCATAGAGAGAAGTGTTTTGTCGTTTTGCAGTTTACAGACTTTTGTAAAAATGACCACCACAACCAAACAGAACAAGGACAATGATGCATAAGAAGACAAAATGACAACTTTGGCAATCACTGTTACTTATAATTTACTAATAGGAATCGATTTTTAAGTTTTGAGCTCGTGTTAAAAGCACCCTTCACTCTCCAGATGGTGACTGTAAGCAAAATCAAGCGGCGGTGATACACATTCAATAGCTGTCGGCTGAACAGTCTTTTTGCCAACAGATATCTCTTCCAACTCCCTGAAGGCGCCACCATGCACATACACTTTCAAAGGGAGAGGGGAAAAGGCCGCTGCCAGACACTTCTGGGGGCAGCATATCTCCCAGGAGAACAAAAGAATCGGACAAAAATACTCATTTCGCTTGATCCTTTAGATGACAGGATCCAATAAATATTAGTGTGTTGTCGTCAGGTTGAGCCAACAGTCTAATGTGTGTGGAGAGAGTCGGGACCTTACTAATCCGACTCCCAGCATACTCTATTCATTTCTATGGAGCAGGCATGCTCAACATGCGGCCCTCCAGCTGTTGCAAAACTAAAACTCCCAGCATGCCCGAACAGCCTACAGCTATGAGCCTACAGCAGGGCATTTTGGGAGTTGTAGTTTTACAACAGCTGGAGGGCCGCAGGTTGAGCATGCCTGCTATGGAGTTCTGAGAACAGCCAAGAAAATGTGCATCTTGGGAGTTGTAGTCTTACCACAGCTGGAGTGCCGGAGGTTAGCCATCACAGCAATAATGTTTATGGGAGCATACTTTTGAAAGCGCAGTCTAGTGGTCCAATGAATCGCATGTGCAAGTCACATTCATGAGAACTATCACCTCACTAAAGTCTGTGCGTTACCCTGGCCTTATACGTGCTGATTTTCCTTTAATATTGATCTGATTGGTCAAAAATTTGTGTGTGTAGACCGAGCGTTTGTCAATTGACCTTGTTTAAGTCGCTTTAATGCTAGCCAATGACTGGAGCAATTATCGGGATGGAGCATTCCTAGGAGCGTTCATTCCAGATAATTCCCCTGTGTAAAGGTGCTGCTGATTACCCTACTCATCTCCACACAGAGGAGCAAGCAGTTGTGATCAACAGGCATTTATTGGGAATGAAAGTTATAATTGTTCCTGATAATTGCCCACTGTTTCAGACCATGTAAAGGGGATTTTAGTCCTTTTAACCATGTCAAAGTAGCGTGGGATGACCCTTCAACGGTGACAACTCTTGGATTGTTGCTGGTGCAAGACGGAAAAT
The DNA here is from genome assembly GCF_905171765.1 of Bufo bufo. Taxonomy (NCBI): domain Eukaryota; kingdom Metazoa; phylum Chordata; class Amphibia; order Anura; family Bufonidae; genus Bufo; species Bufo bufo. The sequence continues at coordinate 139,358,595 of NC_053398.1, read as the reverse complement.
GTGTGCTGTCATGTGCATAGCTTTTTTTTTGGGGTGGGGGGGGGGGGGGGCTTGTTAAATTACTGCTCCCAGATTCGCATCTGCACCAACTATTCACCGTGTAGAACTAAATACAAATCCAATGAGGCTCAGTTTCCAGTGTAAAAATCCATGACCACCAACGTTTTCCACTATGAACGGTTCCAGACGTGCAGATCCCAATTCCTTATCTGCACCTCCAGTTACTTTCAATAATGGAGATGTTGGTAACTAGTGGGTTAAATCTTCCTCCAGAGCACTTCTTCACGTATGGGGCCGATTTGCTTGTCACCTCACTTTTATATTGTTTCTTTACTGTACATTTCGATGTTCGAAGTTCTTTAAAAAAAAAAGAAAAAGACGACTTGGGCTCTTTAAGCCGTCGCACAAACAAGGGAGGAAATGAATTCATTTTTTCCCTCCTTTTTTTTTTTTTTTCACTTCATTTTCACATCCTCACATTTCCTTATTTCACATGGTTTAAAACAAAAACGCCTCTAGCGTTATTTTTCCTTTCTCAAGAGCAAAGTGAATGTGACTTTTCTAAAGGGGTCACAGGATGCCTGCAGGGCCAGTGGGTGTTGCTGGACCGCTGCCTGCTTTCAGCTTAACTGAAGGGCTTGTCAGACTTTTCATCTCGTAAGAAATTAGCCCCAGGCCCTGGCCAGCAGCAGGAAAAGGCAGCCTTATGAATCCCACGCTGGCTATTTCCCACTGACATCAAATCCTGAGTTTTTTAAATTAATCCCTCACAAAGACAAGCCTTCATTTCATTGCCAACCCGAAATTAGCCTGAAATAATGACCTTTCAGAGACGTCTAGCATTGTCGATAGACCCCAGTCTAAACCTTAAGGTAATAGTCACACCCCTACGCAGGACAGACGAGAAAAAGGTCCAGCGCGTTGACTCCATGTCGGGGCCGATGGCTTAACCTATACTCTGCTGTTGAAATGAAACCAGTAGCCAAAAGGGACTTTGTAGCCTCACGGAGCGGCAACGAGAGAGCTTTGGAACAACATGAAAAAAGCCGATTAGTTACAATTTTTTTCTTCTTCTACATAGGACGCGTCGTTCCACCTCCAGAGCTAGACTAATGCGCTGGGTGTGGAGCGATTTTCCGCACCCTAATTTGCTGCAAGTGGGAAATCAAGGCAAGCCAAACATCGCCATCCACTCTGTGCGTACACCGGTGCATGCAAACAGCAGTAAATCAGAATCACATTTAGAGAAAAGTTGGAAGCTGTTGTACAGTTTCTTTTGTTTTTTTTCTTTTTTTAGAAAGAGTAAAAGGTCAAAGAAAATGTAATTTATGTGTAGTTTGATACAACATTATATTCTCTGGTACAGAAAATCTATTATGTATGCTTTGGTTTTCTAGCCCTTTTTACTTCTTTTTTTTCTTTCTTCCTTTTCATTTGCTTTATGAGGCGATTGCCTCAGGCAGCGCGCCGCCAGGTAGGGGCAAGAGGGGGGCAGCGGAAAGGGGATTATCTGTTTCTGCAGGATAGTATTGGGAAGCACAGTGGGCACAGTATGTGGCGCTGTATTACCCTCCATGTTTTGTAGCTCCGTATGTAATGTTTTCCAAGTATGTCTTTAAGGGCTCATGCACACGTGCCGTTTTTTGCGCTCTGCAAATTGCGGATCCGCAAAAAACAGATGCCGCCCGTGTGCCTTCCGCAATTTGCGGAACGGAACAGGAGGCCCATTATAGAGATGCCTATTCTTGTCCGCAAAACGGACAAGAATAAGATATGTCTCATAATTTTTGCGGGGTCACGGAACGGAGCAACGGATGCGGACAGCACTCTTTTGCGGACCCGTTGAAATTAATGGTTCTGTATACGGACCGTATATGGAATCAAAATACGGTCCGTATACGTAACGCAAAATATTGTCGTGTGCATGAGCCCTAACAGTAAGGATACTTTCACACTAGCGTTATTCTTTTCCGGCATTGAGTTCCGTCCTAGGGGCTCTATACCGGAAAAGAACTGATCAGTTTTATCCTAATGCATTCTGAATGGAGAGCGATCCGTTCAGGATGCATCAGGACGTCTTCAGTTCAGTCTTTTTGCCTTTTCAGGACGGAGATAATACCGCAGCATACTGCGGTTTTATCTCCGTCCAAAATTCTGGAACACTTGCCGGAATGCCGGATCCGGCATTTTTTCCCATTGAAATGCATTAATGCCGAGTTTTCTGGCAAAACTGATCTGGCATTGCGATCTGCGCATGCTCAGACCGCAAAAAACGTGATAAAAAATAAATGTCGGATCCGTTTTTCCAGATCCTGATCCGTCTGACAAATGCCATCAGTTTGCATACGTTTTGACGGATCCGGCAGGCAGTTCCGGCGACGGAACTACCTGCCGGAATCCTCTGCCGCAAGTGTGATAGTACCCTAAGGCTGGAGGGAAGGGGTTAGGTTAATAAATTGGCATTGGGGGGTTGGGGCGCCGTTTCAGTTTTTGCCTCAGGCAGCAGAAAGGCTAGGTGCACCCCTGGAAGTAGCGAAGATATATCAAGCAATAGCAGGCAGGAACTGAACATTGGCGTGCTTATTGCCGGTAGCCTTAGCCTGTGGGAGCAGGGAAAATGAAACTGTAGGTCTTCAAGCTTTTTCACGTGCCTGCGATTTCGCATTCACAAAAAATTTGCTGGAAATTGATCGGAATCAGTGGTGCTGAAAACGGCATTGCATAGAATGTTGCACGATCTAACACAAAAGCGCTGCATATTGCTGGGCCGGAGTATATTAGGACTTTTTCTTGTAACGGGCCAAGCATCTGTGTAAATCGGACATCATTAGGATGGGCTTTCTGCTACAGAAACCATAGATGACTTTCTATTGTGGACAGTGTTTCTAAATTTTTATTATTCCAGCGACCCTTTTAGCTTATTTCATTGATAAATAAAGGAGTTGTCATGGATATTAAGGATGATGGCTTTTGAGCAGGATAGCTCATCGATATCAGAATGGTGGGGATCTGATGCCCCCCACCGATCAGCTGTTTAGTTGTAGCTTTAGTCTGGGTTTGTCAGACTCCTGCCAATATGATATCAAACTGGGCAACCACTTTAAGGTTGAATTAAAAAGGTTTTCCAAGAACTTTATACTGATTAAGATAGGTAATCAGTATCGAATAAGCTGTGCTCACAGTAGCGCCGTGGCCTTCTCCCTGCTCACCAAGCACAGTGCTGTCCATTGTATAGTGGCTGTGCTTGGCATTGCAGCTCAGCCCCATTCACTTCAATGGGGCTGAGCTGCGCCTAGGTCACATGACCGATGAAGGTGTCGTCACATGGCCTAGGGAAAGTTGTGAGAAGGCCGCGGTGCTACTCACACAGCTTATTGGCGGGGGTCCCTGTGTCGAACCCCCACAATCAGATACTGATGGCCTATCCAGAGGATAGATAATAAAATCTTGGAAAACCCATCTATGAACATTGAACACCATTTACAGCTTGCATGTTAAATTAATTCACATTTAAATTTGAATAATCTTGCAGATACACTGCAGTACTTATACTGATTCTGAGTTGCATCTTGTATTATACTGCAGAGCATCAATCACAATTCTGCTGGTGCAGTCACTGTGTACATACATTACATTACTTCTCCTGTACTGATCCTGAGTTACATCCTGTATTATACCCCAGAGCTGCACTCACTATTCTGCTGGTGCAGTCACTGTGCAAATACATTACTTTACTTTACTTCTCCTGTATTGATCCTGAGTTACATCCTGTATTATACTCCAGAGCTGCACTCACTATTCTGCTGGTGCAGTCACTGTGTACATACATTACTTATCTTGTACTGATCCTTAGTTACATCCTGTATTATACTCCAGAGCTGCACTCACTATTCTGCTGGTGCAGTCACTGTGTAAATACATTACATTGCTTCTCCTGTACTGATCCTAAGTTACATCCTGTATTATACCCCAGAGCTGCACTCACTTTTCTGCTGGTGGAGTCACTGTGAACATGCACATACCTATCTTGTATTCACAATGAGTGTCAACCTGTATTATACCCTAGAGTGGCATTCACAAATCTACAGTTTTCACAGCTCAAATCTCTATGAATTCCTTTGTAGTATAACATGTATGCGTGACTGATTCTGGGAAGTGTTGGGTTTGCAGTGGACACCATACAGTAATCTAATATAGGAAAAGACATGATTTTTTTTAATATGTACTGTACTTAAAAGATGGATGTTAACTTTCTCCAGTGCTGGAATTTGACTTTGTTTCTACATTGCTACCCAGGAACCTATGGGGCATTTTCTCCGTGCACCGGATCTTCCATTTTGTTCCTGATGCCTGTGGACCCGAATTTTTATGTAGATCTACACCTAAGGCTACTTTCACACTAGCGTTTGGAGCGGATCCGTCTGATGTTTCATCAGACGGATCCGCTCCTTTAATGCAGACGTTCGCATCCGTTCAGAACGGATCCGTCTGCATTAAAACTTAGAAAATTTTCTAAGTATGAAAGTAGCCTGAGCGGATCCGTTCAGACTTTACATTGTAAGTCAATGGGGAACGGATCCGCTTGAAGATTGAGCCATATGGTGTCATCTTCAAGCGGATCCGTCCCCATTGACTTACATTGTAAGTCTGGATGGATCCGCTCGCCTCCGCACGGCCAGGCGGACACCCGAACGCTGCAAGCAGCGTTCAGGTGTCCGCTCACTGAGCGGAGCGGAGGCTGAGCGCTGGCAGGCGGATGCATTCTCAGTGGATCCGCCTCCATTGAGAATGCATTGCGGCCAGACGGATGCATTCCGGACCGCTCGTGAGCTCCTTCAAACGGAGCTCACGAGCAGACACCTGAACGCAGGTGTGAAAGGAGCCTTAAAGGGGTTGCCTGAAATAAATAAATAAATAAAAAAAAGCTGTGAAGATTTTAAAACAATGTAAAGTGTCAAAGCTTCTCTCTTCCACTTTTGTTGGTTAGGCTTTGTTTACGTGACTACAGCCATAGCATGACCGTATTCTAAACGTGACCACTGCCGCCAATATCTGACCTCAACAGTTTAATGCAGTGTAAGGCCTCTTGCACACGACCATATGCCCTCCGAGACATAAGTCTGTGAGCGGGCCATATGGCCCGGAGCGGCATTGATCGTGCGCACAGAAGTACACAGCATCATAGATTACAATGATGCTGTGCGCGCCGGGCCACCCGCGGGGCAATTGTCCCACACTCATAAGATCATATGAGTGCGGGACAATAGCCCCGCGGGCGGACTGACGTGCACAGCATCATTGTAATCTATGATGCTGTGTACTCCCGTGCGCAGAATCAATGCCGCTCCGGGCCATATGGCTCACGGACCGTAGGGCATACGGTCGTGTGCAAGAGGCCTAAAGCTGAGGCCAATGATTGGCTGCAGTGGTGATGTGCAGTATACAGAACCTCCTTGTTGCAGCCGAGACCATAGCGTCATGGCTGCAGTGCCAGGGAGGATTGGACAGGCGGCGGTGGAGCGGAAGGGGTCTAAAATACCCCCCCTATATCAGCACCATATCTTGTCCACAATACATCTATTCAGCGACTATATGCAGCCATATAGTGATAACGTTCCTGTGTTGGATTTTTGGGTTGGTTTTTGTTGTAATCTGAACTGATCAGATCATCACATATCATAGCCTGCCCACATCACCTGTTGTTTTGCCTCTGGGGGTAGTATAAGTCATGTATAATCTCCACTAACATCTGCATTTGGGGCAAAGAAGGATCCAGTATATTGGGTTTCAACATGCCTGATCCATTCTTCACATGGCAGATAAGCGGTGCCAAAGTTTCCTGACAGCAGCCTATCTCTCTGGCTGTCCATATGAACATTTGGCAGAGTTAGAAGCAGAACCGTTACTTGAACTTCTTGGGCCCCATTGCAAAATCTCTAATGGGGCCCTTCCATGGGCCATTTGTAATACTGGTATCTTATAGGGAAGAGGGACCTTTGGGCCCCCTCAGGCACCTGCTACCTGCAACCCCTCTAACTATGTCTGTGCACCCCAGTATGGGAGAGAGAAATTATTCAGCATACAGCAATCTCATATTAATGGCCAGCTTTTACAGCATAGCTACGCAACCTGTAGTCTGCGATGCCATTCTTTGCTGTCCCAAACCCTTTGAACACGGAAATGCCTGTGTGTGTGGCTACTTATACGTAGTTTCCATCTCATCATTTTTCTCAGTAATGCGGGCACATATGAACATGGGACCAACACGGATGTCTTCAGCTGCCAAGTGCTCATGTTACAGGTCAGCCAGTGTCATAGGGACAGATCTGCTGACCGATACCCTTTAAAGAGTAACTAAATCTTTGTTACAATTTTTAATATGTTGTCTCTAATGCCCTAATAAAACGATTTCTAATATACTTTATTATTCAATTTTCTATTTTTATGACACTTTTTCTTCCCTGGTGCGCTTAAAACTCAGTTCTCTGTACACCGCTCCTGCCCGTACTCACAGCACTGCTGCGGCCCCATTCATAAAATGTAGACTCCGTACTCCGTACGCTGCTGAACTGTCAGCAGTGTATGGAGAACTGAGCTTTTGGGAAGTAAAAGTGTCCTAAAAATAGAAAATCAATCAATAAAGTATATTGCAAATAGTGATGAACTGCAGGGGCAATATTCGAATTTGCGATATTTTGCGAATATTTTGTAGCATATTCGTCATATATTCAAGAATTCGCGATTATATTCTTGATTGCGAAAATCGGCAATGTAATATTCGCGTAATGTGCGCAAAATACAGGCGTGGGTCACTCATGCTACATTTTTCAAGCTGCTAGAAGTTTCCTGAGACTGGAGAAAATGGTTGAACATTACAATAGCTTTATATGCAGATAGTGCTCCAATATATTTTCAGCAATTAATGATGCGCATATTTTGCAGTACGTGCAACTTGTGACATCACAGCACTATGTCAGTAGCACGTATGTATGGAAAACAGAACCTATCACACTACCTAACACCCTCACTATAGATCAATCTAACCTACACTGACTATCTCCCACTAACTATCTGTACTATATATACGAGCTAACTAACTATCTAATGTAATGACTCAGGAAAGCGCAGAGCACAGCAATGTCACTGCTCGCTCTCTCAGAACTGCAATAAACTTTAGAAAATAGCTGCTGGGGAGGTTCTTATATAGTAAGGGGCAGGCAACTTTCCTATTGGTTGCTAGGGATGTTGCTAAGCCGTGACAAAGCCTTCTCATTGGCCCACAAGCTAGAAGAAGGGAGGGATCATGGGTTCAGATGAAAAAAAAATCTAGAATATTCATAAGTACGAATATATAGCACTATATTCTAAATCTTTGAGAATTCTCGAAGCTGCAATATTCGCGATTTGAATATTCGCGCCCAACACTAATTAATTACAAATAGTTTTATTAGGGACAACATAATAAACATTGTAACAAAGGTTTAGTTATTCTTTACGTTTTATTGTAACCCTCGTGATTATTCAGCATGACAATGTGGGCAGAAAGGCTGTGCAATCCTGATGAAGGACAGGAAGCGCGGCTTCTTCTATGGGTAATTTATCCCCAAACCTCTTTACTCTCTCCTTTTGTAAGATTCCGAAAAGAAGAGAAGAAATCTGTTTGTCTCCTCTTAGCGTCACCTGATTTTCTGTCCATGCGCTTGTAAACATTTTACTTCTGTGACCTTCGCAACGAAACCTCCAATTGTTCCAACCCAAAGATTTGTGATCTGAGATGTAAATGTTTAATGTTGCTTTGTAGTTGCCTCTTAAGGCACAGCATTGCCTAAGGAGACCCACAGAGGCTCCCAGTAATACATTCCCGCAGCCTGATAAATGAATGTAAAGTGTTCAGATAAAAAAAAAAAAAAAACTTTCAGACATAAAAAGACCATTTGACATTGAGCATAATTCTTTCATTTAGAATTTCGAGGACGTCTCATTTACTGGTTACTCCTACTGGAAACCATTGGCTACTTCCTTCTGTTCATTTCTCTCAACCGCTTGGTTTAAGATTATAGATCAGGGAGGGGGAAAAAAAAGTTGCAGAGAAAGCCGATGCCCTCTCCTGCAGCTAAATTAACTAGAATCACGTGGAAAACAATCCCAGCCTTGTATGAAAAGGGGAGCCATTAAAACTAGCCCGCAGCTATGGAGTGCACCCAATATGACTAGGACGCACTCACTGCAGATGTTTGAGGCTGGCTCTAAGGCAGACCCGGCTATGTTGTATAGCTACAATTAAAATCAACTCCTCTGCCAAAAAAATAAAAGGAAGGGAGGGTAAAGCAGAAACATCAAAGACAGATTGAAATGTGTAGTTAGTAATAAGAGTGGTCTCCTCTTGAACTGAGCCCTGCAGCGCTCCATGGCCCCCTTGTTAATGAGAAATTTTGACCTCTGGTTTGTAAGTTAAACTTGTAATCCCAGCTAATGAAGTAAATCAATCCCAACTTCACCGCTCGTTTCCATTTCTCTTTGCACACTGTGTCCGTGAGTTTGTCTCCAAATGTATAAATCTTAAGGACGAAGGAAAAAAAATACTGTGCAAGAAATATAGATTTATTCTCCAGAAGGCTATAGCTTTCTCTGTTTTTCAAATTGACATTTCATTAAGTCCTGATCGAGGAACAGGGGGAATTAGTATGTCCGTGTATACATAGTGGGGAAGGTTGTGGATGGCGATTTAGAAGCAGGGGTGGACTGGCCATAGACCCTACAGGGAAATTTCCTGGTGTGGCCAATGCCCAGGGGGCAGCCTCATGGATACCTAACGATCTGTTGCTCTCAGTAGTAATTATTGCTAGGGGCATCAGGTACTTAATCTCCTGCACGGTGGCTGCAGGCGACCTCCTGAATTGAACTGTATCGCCATCCTCAGGACAGTGATAGATATGATTACTACCCCTCCGCTGCCGGGGGGCGTTCTTCTGGGGTGGCAGTTTGTGCTGCCCTATTGTATAGACTACATCTCTTGTCCCTGCCTATTTGTATTTTCCCTGCCTACTAATGTTGCCCATCTTCTGTCAATTCGCACCCAGCTTTTCTTGGGTTTTTCTAAGGCCACTTTAAGCTTCCAGTCCGCCCCTGTTTAGAAGAGCTTGCGGATTGTATCTTGGTCATAGGTTGATATTTTAGTAGAAATAAGTACAAATGTCAGTCTTAGTATAAAGTCCGTTGGTGCGGAATGTGCCAAACTTATTAAGAGGAAAAGGCCTCTTAATATATTTGACACATTTCTAGGCAGTCCATGCACCAGATTTTCAATTTTACGCTAGCTTTGAGGTGTAGGTTTGAACTATCATTTACAATAGGTTTTGGCGTAAAAGATGGTAAATTCGGTGGGCCACGGAGGCCGCGCCCCTACCGCTAAGCCCCACCCCTTGTCTTGATAAGTGAAAAGCATGCGCCATAATTTGTGACTTTTTTTACAGCACAATAGTGGCGTAAACACTTTAACAAATGTCCCTCAATATGTCTCCTTTATTAGTCCTTATACCAACCCCCACAACTTGCCATGGTGCCTTACAGACGTTGTGGCCGTGGCTCTGCCCATAGGGTCTTCTCCTGCTTCCTTGTGTAGAGCAGAGATTCATTTAGCGGATCAACTGGCTGAAGAAGACATGAGAGGAGGTCAGGTGTGTGCTGTATGAAGAGGAGGGAGCCATGTAAGGGCTAAGATACAGTGTGGTCATCTGAGGGTAATTTCTTGGGAGGGGGGTGGAGGGGTCCTATTTTTTTTTTTTACAGAGTTACAAACTATCATAGAGAGTATACCAGGCAATGCTGCGTGGGAAAGAAAAGGTATGTCGATTAGCTCTCCTCCAGAAGGAAGACAACTGTCTCTCTACTGCCACCTTGAGGTAGCTACCCTGTAAGTCAATGTCCAACACATTCAAAAGCCATGAAACATAAATGGAAGAGACACCCATCTGCACCCTAAATAACTATAGGGGTCTTACCGTAACTCCATAAGCTTCAAATTTCAAACTAGGGTATACAGTCCAAAACTTGTAATGCAGTGCTGTACAAAGAACCCTGTGATGGCACACGCAGCGCCTATGCCCCTGTAATAGGGAGCTACGTGCCCTTTGGAAACCCAATACCTCAGTAAAAGCAAAAATCCACCTTTCCAAAGCAGCTGATTGATTCCATAGTGTCTAGTGGCCCCTCATGCACTTCAGTTGTGTATTCATGTCTCCATGTGTTTCCGTGGTTGTGTATTTAGACTAGCAGATGACTGGACCAGAATAAGTTTGTGTACTGGTATCTGTATGCTCATTTGTTATAATAGACTGTTAGGGAAAGCAATTCAGACGTGATTATGTATATAGCTATAGAAAGTGCCCCGCACTAAGTCTTACCTGTTCTCCAGTGGGCCATAGTAGGCTGTGTAAGCAATGTTAGAGGGGCAGACTGCAGTGATTACTAAAACATAAAGGTCAATGTCCAGCATCAAGTAAACAAAATGTCAAGCCAGTTCCAATAGGTCATGACTACCTATGTATTTTCCTCAGTGTTTGCTGCTTGGTTTTATTAGAACACAGCTGTGATCAATAACTACAGCATAGCTACTGCACCTGCAGAGAGTCCGCGGTAGTCTGAGACACACCTTTTGTCTCGTGATTGGTTCAGCTCTGGTCCTTCAGATTGGCTGCTGAGTGTAAACACAAGCTCAACCAGAAATTTATGCACAAAGAGGTGATTTCTACTACACAGGGACAGAATAAGATATAATTTTATTAATCCCGACAGCAGGGAAATTACAATGTTGTATCAGCAGTCACAACACATATAAAAAACAATAATAGGCCCTATCAAAATTACACATAATACATTTACGAATGCTTTACATATACATGTAAAAGTAAAATAATATATCATAAATAAAATATAACCTCACTCACCATCCTCATTACACACCCATAATAACATTATAAAGTGCAATCTCTGAGGGCAAAAACGATTTCCTATATTGATATGTTCTATATACTCTACCGAGTATGTAGCCTTGAATATAATGGATCATCTAAGTTCAGCATAATATCCCCGAATAGAGATGGCCTTGCGGTTCGCCCGGCGGTCGTTTCGCGGAAAACTTTGCTTGTTCACGGTTCGCCGAACAGGCGAATATATGGCGATGTCCGCCGGAGCCATATTCTTTTACATTGTAAAGAACTTTGACCCATGACACATCCATCAGGTGGTACAGGATAGCCAATTGAGACGTTTCAGCACATGGACACCCCCCCACCTCATAAATAAACGTGATCTGGCCGCAATTTTACATTCAGTCTTTTGCCAGTGTAGGGAGAGGTTGCTGTATGGAGCAGGGACAGACTGTTAGGGACACCAAACGCTAGATAGTAGGGCCCAAAAAGTCCTTATTAAGGACTGTTATAGGTGTGCTATCGATAGGTGTGATATACTGAGGAGTGTAATAACATAGAAAGTATATTATAGTGCATTTGTATTGTGCAGCAGTTGTTTGCAGTTTTGTTGCGATACCGCAGCTACACAGAGTGCCAAACGCTATTGGAACAAATAATTTCTACTGGTGTGATATACCAGTTGCCCCCCCAAAAATGTGATTGAAGCAGGGGTGTTATATACCAATTATATACTTTCTATATAGTGCAGTTGGGTAGTGCAGCATTTGTTTGCGGTTTAGCTGCGTTACCTCAGCTACAGATAGTGACAAACGCCATTGGAACAAATAATTTCTTCTGGTGTGATATACGGTACCTTCTTCCACAAATATTGTTCTTCTATAGGGACTTTTGTCACAGGGTCATTTTGAAAGAGGAAGAGGCAGGCCATTCCGCAGGGGTGGTAGCGATCGGGCAGGTGCACAAGACCGGAGCCTAAGTGGGAAGTTGCAGAAGGTGCGTGCGATTACCTCAAAGGACGCACCAGACTTGGTTAAGTGGCTCACTCAGCCTTCTGCTTCTGCGCCCTCCTCATCCTCTCTATTTGCACCCTCTTCACTCTCTGCTGTGTGCACACCCAAAGACACCACTACCACCATATCCCCTCTGCTCGAGTCAGAGGAATTATTTTCCCACCTATTACAAGACCTTACCGATGCGCAGCCATTCTTGGCATCGAATCAGGAAGAGGAGGTATCAGCGGTCGCCACCCAGCGGTCTGACGACAGTACCCAGATCAGGACGATGATGACGTGTATATGGACGTCACGTGGGTGTCCACAAGAGAGGAAGAGGAGGGGAGTTCAGTGGGAGAGACAGAGCAGCAGATAGGGAGGAGAAGCAGGCAGAACTTACAGTGCACAGGAGGCAAAAAGCAGACTGCTAATATATCTGGAACGAGCCATCCACTATGCACGGTCACATCTGGCGCTCCCAGGTCGCCGGCACATGGCTCCGCAGTGTGGGCTTTTTTTTAACGTGTCAGCTGCTGACAATAGTGTTGCCATCTGCAGCCTGTGCTGTCAACGTATAAGTTGTGGTAAACCCAGCACTCACCTAGGGACGACCGCCTTAAGAAGGCACCTGGCCTCCCATCACCGAGCCCAGTGAGAGCAACACCGTCAGAACCCACAAAGACACACTCCTGGTGCTCCACATCCTGCCTCTCCTCCTTCCCCTTCTCCTCTCTCTTCCCATTTGCCCTTTCCCCTTCTCCTGCCTCTCCTCCTTCCCCTTCTCCTCTCTCCTCCACTCCACCTTCCACCGTGCCGTCGTCGCGTTCATCTGGCAAAAGGCAGGCTTCCGTGGCCCAAATGTTCGAGCGAAAATAGATGATGATGGGCAGGGAAGGTACATAACTTTTTCTGCCCACTGGGTGATCCTTCTGACGGCCGTCAAGCATGCAACCCGTGGCACCCGTGTGGATTTGGTGTTACCGTCACGGATTGCATGCAGGCCTGCCTCTTCTTCTCCTCCTCCTACTCCATCCTCCGTCTCCTCCTCAGCTGAATCCTCCTTTTCCACTGCTACCGACTCTTCCAATGCGCCCCCCAAGCTCCCCAGAACCTATTTGACGTGCCAGGTGAGATGTTGCCATGCTGTGTTGCGGCTGTTGTGCCTGGAAGCCAAGAGCCACACTGGTCCTGCACTCCTTTCAGCTGGAACTCCACTTTGTATATGCTTGATAGGCTGCTCCAGCAGAAATGTGCAGTTAACGACTACCTGTACGAACTCTGCGGCAGGACAGGTTCTGGGGAGCTTTTTTTTTTTTTCACCGCACCAGTGGCTGCTCATGCGTGACGCATGCAGACTTTTGCGGCCATTTGATGAGATCACTAAACGGGTCAGTCGCAGCCAGGGCGCCATATGTGACATTGTACCTTACTCCTTTCTGGAGCGTGCATTGCGTCGTGTCATTGATCAAGCCGTCGAGGAGCAGGAAGATGAGGAAGTCGCAATGCTGGACGAATTTCCGGGGGGGGGGGGCTACTCCATCTGAGACAAGTCAACAGGAGTCTGAAGAGGAGTTAGAGAAGGATGGTGCCGGGGTGGAGGAGGAGAAAGAAGAGCATGCTTTAAATGTTTCTGGAATTCCTGGTGTTGTTGTTGGCTGGGGGGAGGAGACCGAGGACGACATTATCCTGGGCGATGAGCTGGAGCCAGGCCACTCCACCGCTTCCAGTTTAGTGCAAATGGGGGCCTTCATGCTCCAGTGTTTGAAGAGGGACCCCCGTATAAAAAGCATAATGGGCAAGGACCAGTACTGGGTGGAAACGTACTTAGACCCCCGGTACAAACACAAAATGGCAGACATGTTACCAGCATCACAAAGGGATGTCAGAATGCAGCACTTCCAGGCCTTGCTTCTAGAAATGCTGCATTCTGCTTTTGCGGGCACTGGCAAAGGAATTTCAACTCACAGAGAAACAGTTGCAGGTACCAATCCAACAGCGCATGCAAGAAGAGGGCAGTTTGAAGATGTGTTGGTCACTTCGGATATGAGATCATTCTAGCAACCAACCCATCGACAGCCATGTTTTTAATTTCGTTAGCCATGTTTTTAATCCAATTTTATATTTTTAGTTCTTTTAAACATATGTATTTGACCTGTATTTGTACTGGCCTTCAGTAAAATTGATATCCATTGACCGTCTAATAGACCTTCAGCCACATACTTACTTGTTCTTTTATGTACGCTGAATGCATAATTTTTGGGGCCTGTAGTACACTGGCCTGCTGGAAAATTGATATCCAATGACCGTGTAATCCACCCCCAGCCACATACTTGCTTGTTCTTATATGTACACTGCATGCATAATTTTTGGGGCCTGTAGTACACTGGCCTGCTGGAAAATTGATATCCAATGACCGTTTAATCTACCTCCAGCCACGTACTTACTTGTTCTTTTATGTACGCTGAATGCATAATTTTTGGGGCCTGTAGTACACTGGCCTGCTGGAAAATTTATATCCAATGACCGTGTAATTTACCTCCAGCCACATACATACTTGTTCTTTTATGTACACTGAATGCATAATGTTTTGGGGCTCGGAGGAATTCAACACCTGTGACGACCACGTGTTTCAACTATCATTAGGGATTTTTTCAAGAGGGGGGATTTCGTTAGCCATGTTTTTAATCCAATTTTATATTTTTAGTTCTTTTAAACATATGTATTTGACCTGTATTTGTACTAGCCTTCAGTAAAATTGATATCCATTGACCGTCTAATAGACCTTCAGCCACATACTTGATATCCAATGACCGTGAAATCTACCTCCAGCCGCATACTTATTTTGTTCTTTTATGTACGCTGAATGTATAATTTTTGGGACCTGTAGTTCACTGGCCTGCTTGAAAATTGATATCCAATGACCGTGTAATCTACCTCCAGCCACATACTTACTTGTTCTTTTATGTACGCTGAATCGATAATTTTTGGGACCTGTAGTACACTGGCCTGCTGTAGAATTGATATCCAATGACCGTGTAATCTACCTCCAGCCACATACAGTACATACTTGTTCTATTATGTATGCTGAATGAATAATTGTTGAGGCCTCAGAGGAATTCAACACCAGTGATGACCACGTGTTATCGAATTTCAACTATTATCATTAGGGTTTTTTCAAGAGAGGGGATTTCGTTAGCCATGTTTTTAATCCAATTTTATATTTTCAGTTCTTTTAAACATATGTATTTGACCTGTATTTGTACTGGCCTGCAGTAAAATTGATATCCAATGACTGTGTAATATACCTCCAGCCACATAATCACTTGATCTTTTTTATCCGGTGAAGGCCTAATGTTTGGGGCCTGTAGTCCAGTGGCCTACAGTAAAATTTTTATCCATTGACCGCATAATGTACCTTGAGCCACATAATTAGAATTTATTTTATGTCAGGTGAATGCCTAATTTTTAAGGCTCTTACTCCCGTGGCCTAAAATAAAAAATTTCTAGGCTCCAACAGGGCACATTTCAGAGAATTTCCCTTTAAGACGCATAAAAATGTTCCCTGATTTAAGATACATATTTTTTGTTGGGATTTTTGTCATTGATCCCCCTCTAGTATGTCACTGTCCATGTTGTGGGACTATTTGTACACTTCTACTAAGTATTTGGTGGCTGCAAATATGAGCTGAAGGTTTTTCAGGTTCGCCTGCCATTAAAGTGAATGGGGCCCGCCGCGAACTTGCGGTTCGCAAAGCGTCCCGGCCGATGTTCGTCCATCACTATCCCCGAACTGCCCCAACATTCTGTTTTCCAAGAGCCCTTTCAAAACTAAAACAGTCCCGCACCATACTTGTTCTTTTAATCAATTTGATAATTACGTACAAATGAAAGTACAAAATAAGAACCCAGCACAGGTTCGAGATGAGTAGGTATTTTATTCCAGGATATATACTGTGATCTAATTAGACACTGGGTATTGCCACAAGAAGGCATAAAAATGCTCTCCCCACTGCCCTATAAAAAGGCTTTCAGAGGCTACTTTTGGGTAGTTTACCTGTTGGTGTAAGATCACTGACTGCTGAGCATGCCTCAACGATGCCCAGTTGACAGACTTTGAGAGGAGGCACTTCATTAGACTGAGAGAAGCAGAATGGTCATTTCAGTGAATTGCCCATCATCTAGACTGTTAGGAGGTGTTGGGAGCCAAGGTTACATGGGGGCACACACACACAGTGAACAGGCCCGGACGGCCCAGACAGACCACCAGTAGAGAGGATTGTTTGATCTGCCAACAAGCATGAGCACCTCCCACATTTTCCACCATCCAAGCACAGGTGGCTTCTTCATTACACACCCCTGTTTCTGCCCAGACCATTTCCAGGCATTTAGCAGAAGGAAATTTGGCATCATGGCGCCCATTACGTGTCCTGCCATTGACAGCCAGCCAACGTTGCCTTTGTTTGCTGTGGTTTCAGGAATAATAAACCTGGACTGCTCTGGACTGGAATCACATCACCTTTAGCACTTAATCTAGGTTCCGTTTGGGATCTGACGATGATCGGGTTTGAGTAAGGAGGACTAGTGGTGAGCGCTTCAATCCTGGCTTTGCTGGTGTGATGATCTGCGGAGCCATCGCATACAACAGTTGGTCACCCCTAGTAGTGATACTAGGGACACTAGCAGCTCAGTGATATGTGCAGGACCTCCTGCCGCCACGTGTGTTCCTCTTATGGCAGGCCTTACAACTGGCATTTTCCAGCAAATAATGCTCGCCCATACACACCTCTTCATTCTAATGGTTGGTGCGGGTCCCGGAGGTTAGACCCTCACTGATCATAAAGTGATGGCATAGCCTAGTAATATGCCATTACTTTGCATGACGGGAAATGCCTCTTTAACTCCAATGCAGCCGTTCATAAACCACAAAACACCTAACCATAAGCAGCTATTCCATCACTGAGTTCCATATTCTATTCTATGCAGAGTGGTTGTGACTCCCATACAGTAGATGGGAAGGATCTTGGCTGAAAGACTATCCAAAGGAAAAATGATTTACCTTTCCTTACCATAAGTCAGGAAGCACACAAGTTGAGGGATTTATTAAACTGCTATGCCAGCAAATTATTTTTTGCCAGAATTCGTGACTTTCCTCCATTTTTCTAACAACCTGGTAACGTTTGTAAAAAGTAGGCATGAGGGGCCCACACACTTACCAATATGTGGCCAAAAACTGGCACACATTACACCAGAAATATATGACAGTACCTTGAGATTGTAGATTTCATTTTCTGGAGTTCCCGAAGATGCAACAAAATTATTTGGAGGCCAGCGCCTCTTAATACTTTTGGCACATGGTATACCAGTTTTGTTTTTTTGTTCTTTAAACTAAGACCAGCATAGGAAAACGGCCATCTTAACATCGTAATAAATTCCCCATGTGCAATTTTGAGTGGATGATGCACAAAACTGTGAAAAAAATTGCCACAAAAGCTGCATGTGTGATTCCAGCCTGAAGCCTTGTGGTAAATAAGTAAATATCAGGACCAGGATAAAATATTTTTGAGTATTTTTTGTCTTCAGTTGGCCAGATTATGTATTTTAAATGTGGTTCTACAATGGATGGAGATGCCATTGTCTCTTTTATTCTTTTTGAGATAAAGTTCTATGAGCCAATTCTATAACAAGTGTTGCAAGAATATAAATGAAATATTGCAACTGTGTATTGCAAAAATTTTAAAAAGTTGACAGTACATGACAAACACCTCCCCAGGATTGAACATGAAAGGCTGGCGATAGATTGCCCCCAAGTGTCAGTCTCATCTCCCTGGGCCAGACATGGCAGAAAAGTGTGAAGAATATGCACAACTGTCAAACGTTAAGGTCTCTTCCAGTTTTTAACTTTGCAACCCTATAGGGGTCTTCACTGATATTACTGGACCCTCCAGCGCTAAAGCTGTTAATAGCAGGTCTGTAATTATCAAGAAAAATCTAATAGTTTTCTTGTACATGTCAATCTACATAGCACTTTTAGTAAATTAAATGACAAGGACATATTATCACTGATAAATTTACCATTCATAGGAATTTTCTCACCTAATTGTCAATGACAGGATGTGTGAGAATAAGTCAGCGGCACCTTGAGCTGCTGGTTTATTAAAGATAGAGATAATTCACCTGACAGACACTTCAGCATTATGCCTAAAAGTGTTAAAATACCCCATTGTCGTTTCCTGGTATCGTCCGCCTACTAGAAAGACTGTCAAGAAGCTCGCAAGGTATGGATATAGAGAAGTGATCTGTGCATAGCTTTGGTCCAGCCAGCTGGTGTTGACCTATTTAGCTGTGTCCATCTCAATGCATTGCTCCACAGTAGTGTTTAGCCCATATACAGGGTGTCCTACCAGATCGCTTCCGTCAGTGAGCAGTAATAGTGGCTCATTGAGCTCCATGCCTCGTTCTTCATGAACCATGGCAAAATCTAGTGCAGGAAGCAGTGTTGGACTGGGGCTCAACCCCTATAACATTAATAAAAGTTTATTGGGTTTTAAATGACAGAAATAGACCCTAGTGGCAAGTGATTGACTCCAAAGAAAGCCAAATAGGTTTTTCTTCTTGAACTTTGGTGCCCATTTCGGTATCACAGCCTAGGCCCACCAGTGGATCCTCTGGTAATCTGGTGAGCCAGTTTGACACTGGCAGGAAGAATATAACAATCTTTTAAGGAGCACTGACCACTGCAGTTGTTAATTTATATTAATTGCAATATCTTGCTCTTCCTCCTCTGTTGCAGTGCTTCTTTATCCAAAAGTGGCTTCAAAAAGTTCAGCCATGTCTAATCGAATTCTTATTGGGCTTTGGAAGACGCTGCCATAGTGAAATTTGAGTCGTGTGATATACAATATGTGCAGCGAGCCCCTGAGGAGGTGGTGCAGAGAATGGGAGTGGTAGTAGCCCTGATGAGATGTTGTGTCATGGTGTACTCCCTCAGCCCATTGCTCCCTGGAGATCGGTGCAGTGGAAAGGTGGTTTGAAGAAACAGGCCAGAAGTAAAAGTCTGTTTACTTAGTGCAAGATATAACTTGTGGCACATCCAGCAGTAATAAGTACAAAGTGCAGTTTCTGGCACCAGATGAGAGGTATGGTGGCTGGTTGTGTGGAAATTTAATGGTGCTTGCAGGCACTTGTGGATATAGATATCCACTGTGTGATACAGGCTTGGCGTTAGTCTGGCCTGGAGTTGGTTTAGGTGAGGGGTGTCTGAGGCGTAGTTCCTCACCTACAGCAGGATCTGTAAAGCTGTGATTTCACTGATCACTCTGCTGTCTAGGCACACTGAAGCTGCTTGAAAGCAGGATTCTGCTTCATTATTGGAAGCAGCCTCCCTTGCCTTTCTCTGCTATACGTATTGCAGAATTGAAGGCTGTTTACTGGCATTTCCATTCATCATCAGTGTTTGCCTGTGCCACAGTTTGTTCACAAACCACATTACAAGCGATGGATGGAGAACTTTTATTTTTACTGCGTCTGTACTGGATCCTAAAGATAAGTGCTCAGTCTACGCCGACGGACACCGCTAATACAGCTTCATCAGGGGTATCAAAGCAACGAGGGGAAATCGCTACTGATGTGCGGTTTCTGTCACTATGTTTAACAGAGTCTTCACTCAGCTTTGCTGCACCTGTGAGGTTGTGTAACCATTGATAGAGTCTCGCTGGTACATTCCAACAGCCAAAGTTTCCCCAAAAGGTTTCCAGAGAGGAAATACGAACAGTCATCCTTATCCTGAACGAGACACAGCTGTTGGCTTTGTACATTAACCCCCCAGGTGAATATTTTCCAGCCCTCCTCTGAGCTCCTCCTGTGGATATGTGGGAAACGGTAATGTACGTCCATACATTGTGTGCAACCTAACACCGCTATGCATGAGAATGAATATATTATGTGGTTCTCTTATGAGACCGCCATCCCTCCTAATGCAAATAAAACATTTGTAAACTATGGTCTCAGCTTGCATAGCCCATATTAAGTATCATACACATTTGTCCGCTGCATCCAGGTACTCACTACAGGTGTATGAAGAATTAGGCCCTGAAGCTATCCCCATGTAAGGTTAAAGTCAGGTGCCGTCTTTCACTGGGAAAGAGAGAAAACTTGCGGGTTTTGTGGATATTCTAGAATGTTGGAAAATAAAACTGATATTAGTGCAGAGGAAAAGTGCATTCACCTCCAAATATCTTGAACTTTCACAATATCCAGATGCTGGAGTCAAAAAACCCTGCACTTTTTTTTCTTCCAAATCAGAACTTTTTAGAAATAAGCAAATTTTTAGGACCCGTTCTTTGTGTTTTCTTGTATGCTTATTAAAATGTTTTTATTTAACCTGTACATTTTTGTAACCTTCACTGCTACTGTATTCAGAGTGCTCTATATTTCCCCTTTTACATTTGAATGTCTATTCCAAGTTTTACAACTTTTAGTCCCGAAAGTTTAGTAACATCTGTGTCTGTGATGGTATATATTATGCGAATAGGTGCCAGGTATATACCCAGATCTCATACGGTGCCATAGCAAAACCTAGTATGGGCTCAACCTGTCCCACCAAGTTTTTCAGTACGTCTGTGTCAATCACTTCCAGGCGATGCAGAGACTCAAAGCGCAAGGCACTAGATTATGGGCCAATTTACAATTATTTTTATTAAGTGGAAGAAGAATGGAATAAAAAAAAGTCACCACCTACTTTTTCCGGCTTCTATGTCAGAAAAAGTTGAACAGGTGCTTCATAAATATGGCGATCTTTCTGAATGCCATGTTTTTCAATGCATTTACACTACGCAACTGGGATAAATACATTGATAAATCTCCCCATACAGTTCTATGTCTCTGGCTTCCCTCATACAGTGCCTTATAAAACTGTTTAGCTGAAGTCACCACTAGGGGGAGTTCCTTGCAGTGTATTTCTTTTTACAGTTTCCACTGACAGCAATGGAAGATGCAAACATCTCTCTTCACTGATCTACCATTAGTGGCGGCTGCATGAAAATGCAGTATGTTCATGTCGTGAACAGAAGAAGGAGTTCCCCTCCCTCTGGGCCCCATAGTAGTCTTATGGCTTCCAAGGAAGGTGCGCCATTGACCTTTACGAAAAGTAGTTCTTCTTCCTGGGTTGGGTCTTTACTGGTAATCACTGAGAATTTCCTACTCTAAAATACAACTTTTATTGGATATATATTAAAATATAATAACCCACAAATGTATATGCAAAGCACTGATAGGTAAAATATGTAATCTATTGGTCCAGGGACCTTGTGGGGCTACTTTGTAACAGTATGTTGCCACCGGGGTGGTCACTTACGGTTAAGACGATCAGATACAGATAAGTGGTCTATCTGAGACCAGGAACCTTATTGCCAGCGGTAAGCTGTATCACCTGGATGACGAAGCACGGTTCTTCAGGGTGGTCCAGTTCCTTTTCAGTCTGGATAGTTGAAGGATCGCTGTATTTGATGAATAAGCCGGTAAGTATCGACACATCTGCTTTAGTTAAAGATTGGAGACTGGGACACTGACCTTATGGAAGCTAGTAGTCCCTGCGTCCCTGCCTAACAGCGGAGTAGTAGGGGTGGCCCCACTTATGGGTGGCTGTCCCAGAAATAGCAGTCCCTACCTAGACCATTTCCCCTGTTGCATTTGGATGACAAGTTAACCAGGGAACATAGAAAATATATCAAGCACAGTGGCTTATGATATAAAAGCAGAAACACAGAAATATAGTGGCAATTCTGGAGGAGCTGCTCAACCCCTAACACTGTGGCGTGTCTTTCATTGGGGGAGCAGCCCCACCGCATGTGGACCGCAGTAATCGACTATCCCCAGCAAAATATGCATACAATGGAGGATGTCGGCGCTGTCCACATGCACCACAAAAGCAAACTACACAGAATGTAGCAAATAATCATATGAAACACAGAGAGAGAATGCACCAAACAGATATGCCACTGACTATACTGGCAAGTCATAAATGCAGGTATTAAAAGCTGAGACTTTCGCCAATATATTCCTGTCAGGAAAATATCGGAGCCCATCATGCACCACGTCACGGTCACTCAGCATGGCAGAGGGTCCTACCACTGCTCTAACTATGGTGTGAACAAGGTCTGAGGGTGATGTAATCCAGCTCACAGCCAAGCTTCCACACAACCGCCCAGCAAGAAAACTAGTGCAATGTGAACAAAGCCAGACTGTGAGCCACACCCACATCAGACCATGTGATGGAGGTTAACAGGTGCAAAAGAGTGTTAGAATGCCAGGTAAAGGCACACACACTACATATCAAACAAGACAGAAACACAGAAATATAGTGGCAATTCTGGAGGAGCTGCTCAACCCCTAACACTGTGGCGTGTCTTTCATTGGGGGAGCAGCCCCACCGCATGTGGACCGCAGTAATCGACTATCCCCAGCAAAATATGCATACAATGGAGGATGTCGGCGCTGTCCACATGCACCACAAAAGCAAACTACACAGAATGTAGCAAATAATCATATGAAACACAGAGCGAGAATGCACCAAACAAAAAGCAGTAAGTTTGGTCCACGGTGCGGCCTTTAATACAATCATAAGAATAGGTTTCCATGTTCAAGTTTTCTGATGCAGTTTTTGAAGGCAAAACCAGGTATGGATCATAAAGGGAGAGTAAATATAAAGGATAATTACTACTTCACCTCGTTTTTTAAATTCACTCTTGATTTTGTCTCCAAAAACTACATCCGAAAACCTGAACGTGTGAACCCAGCCAGAAGAGTCTTAACTGGTCATCAGCATGTCTCCCTATGTAAACAGGGGTGTGATGCAAACTTAATGGAAAGTATATGAGGGATGAACGAACATATTAATGATCGTTTGTCCCCCGGCAGTTTTCATCAGTCTGTGTAAAGGCCCTTTATATGAGCATCAAACGACGCTCATTGGCACTCATTTTGGCCAGGCATCAGCCCATGTAAAACCACTTTCCACAAAATCTATGCAAAGGAGATCGAGGATCACAAGTGCTGCATTCACATTACCATTTTTGATAGTCTGCCTGGATATTCAGTATTCTTGATGGCAGAAATAGCATAGCCTGCAGCTCTATTCTTGCCATGAAAAATACCTGAAAGATGTTGAACCCCAGTTTAAACCGATGAGATCCATTAGGATTTGTTGTGATCTGTACAAAACAGATCTGCGATCGTTGTCCCGACTCTAATATGAATGGAAGCCATGACCGTGATGAGCACAAAGGAGCCCCTAGAAACTGATTACTGGACAGGTGATAAATGCTATATTGTTGGATGTCCGACCAGGGGAACCTCGCTAATCGGCAGCTGAGCACTGCAACTGTTTCCGCCAGTGCCGTATGGCCTGTTTACACGGGCTGACAATCAGGGCAATTATTGGGAATTTTTTCCTGACGATTGACTTGTGTGAAGGTGCCGCCGATTACATGATGAACGAGCAAATTCTAGTTCACCGGATAAAACCATTGTTGATGTGGACCCCTAAATCATCAATTCCCATTGCCCATCTGTATTGGGATGGGTGATTGCTGTAGCCATCTCTTGTCTCCATACAGCAGAGATGATTGCTGCATGTAAACGCAGCTTCAGCTAATAGGGAGTTAATTCCCAATAATTGCCTGCTCAATCGGCTCATGTAAAGGCAGCTTTAGACTTTGAATGGAGGGGCAGGGAGCATGCTTGATTGCCTCTCCATTCAAACTCCTTCTAATAAGGTTCCCCTGTTCTGTCATTGATTGGACTCTCAGTGGATAGGTGATAAGTTCTCATTATATCCTTTAAATATTAGAAAACCAAATACTTTATAGAAAAAAAGTCAAATAAGACACCAGGGTTATTTATCTGTAGGTATATAATGCAAGTGAAATGATAAAGTCCAAACTTTCACATGTCCTATTATTCTGACCACCAGGTAATATCCAGAGTAACCGCCGTGTGCAGCACGGACAGCAGCTAGATAGGCTGGGAGTGACTCCATACTGACTGCAGTGCATCCCACAGCTGCTGGAGGAGGCGTGGGGGGGGATCTATAGAGGGAACATGATCATCAAGGTGGTTCCACAGATGGTCAATTGGGGTTCAAGACTGGGGAATTAGGGAGCCAGGTAAGTACTTGCAACCAATGTTGGACATTTCTATCCGTGTTGCATATCGTATTGTCTTGCTGGAATATCTCATCTGTCCCAGGGAAGACATTGAGCATGTATGAGTGTACGTCAGGGGTGGCCAACCTGCGGCTCTTTGCCGCTTCAAGTGCCGCTCTAGCGGTGGAGATGGGAAGCAGCTGCGCAGCCTAATAGAGAACATGGCACGCGCCGCTCTCAGCGCGTACCATGTTCTCTTCACTAGCACAGTGGAGAAGGAGGGAGTCCCTCCCTCTCCACTGTGATGCTGCTGCCACCAATGGGGGCATAGCAAGGAGGAGAAGGGGAGCGGCTGTGGCCACTGCACCACCAATGAATGTAATTAACACATTAATTCAAGTATAGGAGGCAGTGGGTGTCGGCAGCGGTATCACATACCCGGAACCCAGCCTCAATACCAGGGCATGCAATCCGACGAACCGTGGAAATTAACCCCTCAGGTGCCGCACCTGAGGGGTTAATTGCCACGGTTCGGCGGGTTGTATGCCCGGTTGAGGCCGGGTATGTGATACCGCCGCCGACACCCGCTGCCTCCTATACTTGAATTAATGTGTTAATTACATTCATTGGTGGCGCAGTGCACCCCCTCCCAGTATTATAAATTCTAACCATTAGTGGCGCAGTGCCCCCCATCCCAAGTTTTAGTATCATTGGTGGCAGTGGCCACAGGGTCCCCTCCCCACTCTTCATTGGTGGCAGTTCCGATCGGAGCCCCAGCAGTGTAATCCTGGGGCTCCGATCGGTTACCATGGCAGCCAGGACGCTACTGAAGCCCTGGCTGATGGTGAGCTCCCTGCTGCTGTGTGTACTATGCACAGGGCAGCAGGGAGAGTGTGAAGTCCTATTCACCCTAATAGGACAAGGGTTCTAGCCCCTAAGGGGGCTAATAATAAATAAATAAATAAAAAAAAAAGTAAAAAAAAACACCAAAATACTAAAAGTTTAAATCGCT
Source organism: Bufo bufo (assembly GCF_905171765.1). Taxonomy (NCBI): domain Eukaryota; kingdom Metazoa; phylum Chordata; class Amphibia; order Anura; family Bufonidae; genus Bufo; species Bufo bufo. The sequence continues at coordinate 139,333,520 of NC_053398.1, read as the reverse complement.
CCCTTTCCTAATTTTACATATAAAATTTACAAACAATAAAAAATAAACATATTACATATCTCCATGCCCGAAAAAGTGTGAACTATTAAAATATTAAAAAATATTTCCTATGCGGTGAACGCCACAACAGAAAATAAAATCACAACCGCGCCATGTATAGCTTGTGGCTCTTGGTAGTCATACAGGTTTTTTTTCTGGCTCTTTGTGTCTGTAAGGTTGGCCACCCCTGGTGTATGTGATCTGCAATGAGGGATTCATACCAAAATTGGTAGAGAGTGCCTTCCATATGGATGAGTGGGCCCAGGGAATGCCACAAAAACCTTCCCCCAGACTATAACGCTGCCACCTCCGGCTTCCATCCGGTCAATGAAGCAAAAAATATGACTCATTGGAGAAGGCAACCCAATTCTGATACTCAACTGTTGTATTAGACACACCTCTGGTAGCCCCCAGGTTCTTTTGATGGTGTTCTGCTCCACTGTAGTGCGTTAGTCCACCCTCACCCACCTTAGTAGCCGACTTTCACCTCTCACATCAGTGGCACTTAGTGCTCCACAGTTTCCATGTTGCTGATTCAGAATGGTGCCATTTGTCCTCTTACCATACACTTTCACCACTGCAGCACACGAACAGTTCACACTGCGCAGTTCTCAGATATACCGCCAAAAAAGCCAATAATCATCCCATTTTGCAACTCTGATAAATTGCCCCTTTTACCTATGACCGCAACGAGGCCTATGTGTGAAGACACACCTTATATACCCACCAAGCCAGCTTACCACACCTTATATACCCACTGATCCAGCTCTGCACACAGGATTTCCTTCATGAGCTACGAGCTGCCAACGTCAAAAGTATGAAGTGGTCAGAATAATGGGACTCGACTGTGTGTTACCAGTATTCACTTTGTCTTTCTTAGACATCACATAGTTTTATAGTGAAAGGGACACGCATCCGGCTATGTAACAGGCCTATAAACCCATAGGAAAAAATGCCATACTATTTTAGTTATAGATTTTCTAAACCAAGATAAAAATCATAGTCTGAACGATTACGCTCAATCTATATTTTCCAGTAAACAGCCAAAGCCTTGCTCGAATATCAATGTAAAAAATCCCAATTTTCCATCAAGTGCGATTATAAAATAAAAATTTTAAAAAAAAAAACACTGGAAGAGACAAAATTCAAACACTTTCCTCCCGTACGTGTCAAAAGCAAGATTCTGATGTGGGAGAACTTTGAAAATATTCACGCTTTGTTAGCCGCAGCCCCGAACCCTTTGTTTCTATTCATTTATCTCTAAGTGAAACAACCCAGCATGCAAAACTAAAATTAGCTGCATAAAAAAAAAAAAAAGGTGCGAGCTTATAAACAGGCAGAGCCATTAGTGGGGCTGGGTTAGTGGCTGCCTTGCCTTTGCTCACACGGTACCCTATTAAAAGTGGTAATGTATGCCGGCAGCAATGCCGGGGGGTTGGAGAGAGGAGGCCAACACAGGCATATTTCAAATGCATCAGACACAAGAATTAAATAGACCATGTTCTCTAAAAGACTGAAGTACATATCTTTCTGACGTTCATTGCAGGCAAAAACCCATTGATCTCAGAATATCCCTTGGCAATTATAAAATATTAAATCCAAGTCACACTTTGCTAGTTGGCTTAATTTTTTTCTCTATTCACAGCTTTCTATTTGATCAATTTTAACAAGTTGGGAGACATTTTCTCTGTAATAAGAAAGGGAAAGTAGTTTGTTCCCGGCTCTCCCCGTGTTATCTTTTCCTCTGTTTGCAGGTCTGTCACCCTGCGACGAGCAGCGATTTCAAGACCGTATCGGCTTAAACATACTTTGTTTTTGCCTTGTGATAAATATGGATCTGTCGCCATGTCCTAACATTGCACCGTTCATCTGCTGAAGGCTAGCCACCTGCATTTCGTGAATTCTTATTATTTGTGTGCTGTAGTCTGCTACTGCTTACCTATCCCTAAAGGACTGGACAGTTTAAAGGGGTTTGGGATTTTCTGAAATTTGTCTTAGGCTACTTTCACACTAGCGTTTTTGCTGCATCCGGCAGGGTTCAGCAAAACCGCTTCCATTACTGATAATACAACCATCTGTGTCCGTTATGAACGGATCCGGTTGTATTATCTGTAACATAACCAAGACGGACCCGTCATGAACTCCATTGAAAGTGAATGGGGGACGGATCAGTTTTCTATTGTGTCAGAGAAAACTGATCTGTCCCCATTGACTTGCATTGTGGGTCATGACGGATCCGTTTTGCTCCGCATCCCAGGACGGAAAGCAAACCGCAGCATGCTGCGGTTTGCTCTCCGGTATGAGAACGGAATGCATTTTTGAGCATTCCGTTCTGTTAAGTTACGTTTTGTCCCCATTGACAATGAATGGGGACAAAACTGAATCGTTTTTTTCTGGTATTGAGACCCTATGACGGATCTCAATACCGGAAAATAGAAACGCTAGTGTGAAAGTAGCCTAAGACATGACAATGATATTAAAGGGGATATTCCAGGATTTTAATATTGATGGACTATTCTTAGGATCAGTGGGTGTCCTGCTGCCGATTAGCTGTTCTGCAGTAGCTCTGGTGCCGGATCTACAGAGCTGTCTAGTGCACGGAGTCGGTTACTGCAGTGCTGCTGCCATTGAAGTGAATGCTAAAAAGCTCTGTCCACTTATGCAACGAATGCACATGTGCTGTTGCAGCACAACTTCAAATGAAACAGCTGATTGGTGGGGTGTCAGACCCCCACCAATCAGATATTAATGGCCTACCCTGACAATGGGCCATCAATATTAAAATCCTGGAATACCCTTTTAAATAAATAAAAAATATATAAAAAAAAAAGATAAATCTCACTCCTCTAGAAGTCCCCACCACTCCTGCAGTGATGTTGCTTTGACGACTGCAACTAATCACTGGCCTCAGAGGTGTCCCTTGTATGTGGCCACTAAGGCCAGAGATTGGCTGCAACCATCACACAAATAATGTCATGGAGTAAATCGCTGCAGAGTGGGGTGGGCAATTTCATGGCTGAGCAGTCGTTCGTTTTGTAATTTATACCATTTCCTGCTCTTAGGTAAATTTCAGAAAATCCTGGACAATAAATATCTGCTAGTTAAAAAAAAAAATATATATATATATATATATCAGTCAAACAAATAGGTAAGGCTCTGTTTCCACATGCATTGGTCAATCCTGCTAGCAAGAATAACACCGCATCCAGAACAATTTTTCCAGTGGAAAATGATGCAACCCGGAAGGGCACAGACAAACAGGGCAGATACGCTGCGAATTTTGTGCAGAATTGCGTACAAAAGATCTATAGCGTAGAGAGTAGCAGCAAAGTAGGATTTTAACGAAGTTCATGCACCTGCTGCAGAAAATTTCTGCAATGGAATCCACACTTTAAATCCACAGTGTATCAATTTATTCTGTGGATTTCTACCTCATATTTCACCCGTTGGTATGTGAAGGCAATAAATAAATTAAAATCAAGTACAATAAAATAAAACAGGTGAAGGCGATCTGGGTTAGCCTGATGAAGGGGGCAGACCGCCTCTGAAACACGTCTCCCCTTGCCGCCTTCTTTTGTTTTATTGTATTCTACTTGATTTTAATTTCCTTATTGTATGTTCTTAATAAAACTATTATTAAGTGACCAGAGCACCGTAAACCAATTTTTTCTGTGCTGTCTTTACATTTCTTTGTGTTCCTGCAGATCTCCCACATGGTTGGGAGCAGAGGTCACTCGCCTTTAACTACTGTACATGGTTTATCCAGAGTTGTGACTGAAACAGCACAACTCTTACTGGTATGCGCAATTTAATCGTTGTGATTTTTTTTCTTCACATTTAGCAGTGCTTTGCTAGTGCACCTTTTTTCCTTGTACCATTTGGTCTTTTAAATTTGTATCAAAATCTGCATGTAACTCCTGATCCGCAATGGATTTTGTGCACCAAAACACATGCTGCGTGGACGTAACCTAATTGTGACCATCTGGATCTGTTGGACATAATATATGTCATTGGCATCATGACTTCTGTTACAAAGTAGTATGAATATATATGTATATTTTCTATGTATGTATCTATCTATTATCTATCTATTACGGTACATATCTATCTATATATTACATATCTATATCTATTAATAGAGAATTATGTAACTAAAATTAATAAAATCTACCTGCATCTACATGAAAAAAAAAAACCTGTAAAGTTGTGGCCACTAGGGCTCTCACTTTCACCTAAGTTGCAGTCCATTGCCTGTTGTTAGGCAAGATCCATCCGTGGTAAAAAAAAAACTAAAGAAGTGGGGCCGTTTTCCTGAGCCTGATTAAAACAACTGCTTCTACATTTCTTCTGAACATCATAGGAGCGTCCTGCCTTTCTGTAAGTGTGATTTATCCCTCCTTATCTGTTCTGTGAGCTCCTGAGCTGAAAACATTGTTGGAAATAAGGGAAAGGATGTCACAGCAGTAAAGTGCTGGCAGAAGGGAGACGCCTCTTGCTTCTGAGTGAGATGCATCTAGCTGTTCAGCTGAAACATAATAATATGGCTCAAAAAAACATTAGGGAAGCCCAAACATAACTGCTCCTTCATAGTTCTGATTGTACAAAGAACCACAACTATTTTGCTAACTTTTTCTGACAACTCAGGTACGCCTTAGGCCTCATTTAGATGAGTGAATCCATGTGTGGATATCATGCTCCATATGTGGCTTTGATTGGTCATATTACAGGATCTAAAAAATACTTTTCCCCCCCACATTTTTCCTTTTCTGAATGTGACTCCCGTCATGCATAAGGACTGAGGAAATACTGTGCCCATTATTGCCCCCTGCAGTGCACTTTACTGAAGATAACAATCCCATCCTTTTATTTTCCCTGTGTTTGGACTCCTGTCAGAAGAAGACCATGTTCAAGAGCGCTTTGCGTCCATTCATTGTGCCACATCTTATATATTTTATATATATATATATGTCAGCAGGCTGGATTAACAAGTTGGTATGTAGCTTCATTATAAAACCTTTGTAGGACACCTTGACTTTTTTAACTTTATTTATCAGAGGAAATGACGTATTGGTGTGGACAATCCTGTATTTGTTAACTGGCATCTTAACAGGGTTGTCAGGTTGGGAAGAAAAGCTGAATGGGGCTGAGCTGTGATACTGGACACAGTGAGTTGCAAACTGTAGAAAAACAGCAGGTCTTTTTTGTGAACCCGTACAACCGCATTACAGACAAAAGACAGAATTGACATGGAAGAATGCTTTTCACATGTTAGTGGTTGCCCTGAGTAAAGAAAATGGCGCAGTAAACTTCAGTCTACAATATTAATTCCAGTTGCATAATTAGAACTCATTGTCCCCACAGCATATTTTTGAATGCCCTTTCCCACTTCAGCAACCCCTGTCTCTCATGAAACCCTCACTCTTGCAGCTAGTCAAGATGGCTCTCCCAGACCAAGCCTGGCAGTCACTCCGTCAGTTTCCTACACATATGTGTCATGTCACTGTATATAATGTCTTTGTATAATACTGTTGAGTGGGACCTGACAATAAAATCTTTCAGTCCTCCTCCTGAGCGGGCCCCAAAGCAGATGCTTCCACTATAGCTACGCCCCTGCGTCATACCTGGATCTGTGTGTCCTGGACACTGCAAACTGCCTTGTGTGTGCATTCCTCCCTATCTATAGCATGTATGATCTTCCTTTCTCAGATGCTTTCTCTCCTCTCTATACATACACTTCTCACAAAAAGTTAGGAATATTTGTCTTGTGGGTGAAATTTCAGAATGAACCTAAAATGCGCTTTAACCTTTACAGGTGAACTTAATGTGACCTTCTCTAAACTTTTAAATGCACATGTCCAACTGTTCAAAGTTTCAGTACTTTTTGCACAACTTGCTGTTCTATAACAAGGAGCTTAACGACAAGATTCACAACAGGTGTTTGATCCTTGAGTCGCCCAATAAGTTTCCTGGTTCAATTAGAATTGGTATTTAAACAGTTCCTCCTCATCATGCTGTTCATATTTTGACATCATGAGACCAAGACGACTAAATAATTGATTAACAGTACCTCGCCATTGCGAGTCTTCAAGCAGGATGTTCTCAGACGGAAGTGGCCACTGAGCTTAGAGTGTGACAGAGTGTCATCAGCAGGTTGTATCAGGGATGCAAAGAGACTGGAAGAGTCACAGAAAAGCATAGAAGTGGACGTCCTTTGGTCACATCCCACAATGATGACCGCTTCATTATGAACAATGCCCTGCGGAACGGGATGCTGAATGCCACACAACTCCAGGCACATTTAAGGGAGATGAGAGGCACTCAAGTGTCACATCAGAACATTCAAAGCTTTTTACATCAGTGTGGTCTGCGTGCTAGACGAGCTGCAATGGTACCTGACCACAGGCATCATCGTCTTGCATGGGCCAGGGAGCATCTACGCTGGACGAGGGACCAGTGGGCCTGAGTGCTGTTCACTGATGAAAGTCGATTCATGCTGAGCAGAAATGATGGCCCCTAATGATGTTGGAGATGTCAAGGAGAGCGCTATGCATCAGCCACTGTTGTCACCAGACGAGCCTTTGGTGGTGGTGGTGTTACATTGTGGGCAGGTGTGTCTAGTCAGTACAGAACTGCCCTACACTTTGTGAATGGTCCAGTGACAAGCCCATACTACTTGTAGAACATCATTAATCCAGTCATTGTGCCTCTGCATGACCAACACAGGCCTGATTTCATCTTCATGGAGAACAATGCTCCAGCTCATTGAGGTCGCATCATTAGGGAAAGGGTGCTGGAGATTGGGGGACCTCAAATGGATTAGCCTGCACTTTCTCCAGATCTGAATCCCAATGAAAACCTATGGTATCAGCTGAGTCACCGTGTAGAGGCTTGTAACTCTGTACCCCGGAACCTCAATGACCTGAGGGCGGCCCTTCAAGAATAGTAGGATGCCATGTCTCAGCAGACAATAAGGAGACTTGTGAACAGCAGGAGACGTCATTGTCAAGCTGTAATTGATGCTCAAGGCCACATGACAAGTTACTGAGACACTGACCGTTTTTTAGGGGTTTACCCACCACTGGTGTTGGCTTTTGTTTCTATAAATTGTTTGAGATGAGGAAATCACCATTACTGCTTCTACTTAAATGTCCTACTTTCATGATATAATATCACGGGAGCGGAAACGTTTTACATTTTCCATAAATTTCACCCGAAAGCTAAATATCCCTAACCCTTCCCCTCCTTGCTGCTATCTAAGGCCTTATTCACATATCCAGTGTTCGGTCAGTGATTTCCAAACCCAGGTGTAAATCTTTGCTTTAATATACCTTATCTCTGTGTAGCCTCCACTCCTGGTTTTGGCTGAAAATCACTGAACATCGATGTGTGAATGAGGCATTACACTGAGGGAGAGGAGCAGAGGGAGCACCCAGGAACAGGAGCGGATTTATGTCAGATTTTGCAGCTCCAGCAGCTAGGCGAAGGACTTTGACATACTCTGCAGATGCAAAATAGGAAATGTTTAATGAAGACTATTTAGAACATTGCTTCATTTGCGTTTAGGAGGCAAGTGAACAGAAATCAGTGCAAAACTGCACATAGGCTTAATGTTGTATGTAAGCATTAGTACATTTCATGAACTACCAGGCATACTTTATGGCTGCGGTTAAGTTTTTTTTTCGTGGCTAGACTAAGAAGCATTCTGGGAAGGCTTATTTGTATGAAAGTTTTTTCATGACATTTAAACTTTTTTTTTTCTTATGTATGTTGAATGTATTACAATGAGATATTTGACCAGTTGTTATGTTTTAATAGTTTACAGCTTTAACGCTGAAGAAGTGATATAGAAGGAAGATCTAGGTGATCTCTGAAACACTGCATGCTGCGCCACAGAGACAGCAGAGGTTTTCCTATGTTTTTAGACTAAATACCATGCATACAGGAGCCCTAAGGCGACAAGCAGCATTTAAAAATAAAAATCATGGTTCAATCCAGGGTAATGTACACAGTGGAAACTACACGTATTTGTAATGAAGAAAGAAAAAATAGACTATAGTTTTAATGTATTTATTTAAGAATTCCCCCAAACTAAGATCATTTTTTTACAGAATGGGCAAGTGCGATCTGTTGTGTGGAAATAAAGGCCAAAATATCATGCAGAAATATCTTTCCAACTCTTACTGCCCTTTTGGACCCAGCTCTACCTCTCCAAGCATACTCAATCTGACATCGGGCAAAGAGAGACGCAATTGGAAGCTGGGCTTTATCGTTAACAATGCCACCATTGACACCCAGTGAATATGATGCATGGGTTGCATTAATTAGAAAATGTCATGTTTGTGATACTCACTGGGCAATGTGTGGTTTCATCAGGTACTGTACCGCCCAGCATGGTTGTATCTCTCCACAGTCAGATCAGGCAGATGCCAGGTCTTTCCGTTCCAGTGCGAATGGATGGGTCATCAACATTACACCCTCGAAAATCTGCTTTAAACATTCATTTATTTCTTGTATCAGACATCATAACTCAGAAAACGTAATGGATTGCCCCGTCTAATATAGTTTATGCAGGAGCCAATCACGTGATAAACATCCAGGTCCTGAAGTTCTCCAGATACGGTTGAATTGCGATGAGTGTAACCTCCTTGTCAGAGTACACATCCATAACACGTGCTTTAATTGTTCCTACACACACATATGTTGAAGCTAATTTTTCATTGTCACTTTGCAAATTCCAAAAGTTGAAAATGTAAGACGTGATGGATGTGTTGCCTAAATGACTCGGTTCTTGCCGAATGTCTGTTTACATTAAGCGACTCTCTAGTTTTGGACCATTCTCCTCGTGCCCATCAAGTAGGAAGAGTTGAATGAGAATGAATGCGATAGGATTTCCACTGCTCGGTACTCCGTCCTCCGCTATAGTCTGACAGATGCCATGCTACAGTGTTTATTGGCAGCTTGTAAACGATAATGCAGAAATCACACAACATAGAAATAGCAGTTTTCGGCAAGCCAAGAGTTCAGCTCAATTTTGTGAGCAGGTGAAAAAAAAAAAAAAGCGTTCCCCTGTAGCACAGTTATGGCTGGATTTTCTATTAGGCACAAGAGGCACATGACTAAGGGCAACGTAGGAAAGGATGTCCAGGTGTAAATCCAGTATTGAATGGAGTTGTAAGAATTGTCGCTGAAGAGGTTGGAAGTATAAAGACTTGGGGTCCATTCACACGTCCGCAAAATGAATCCGCATCCGTTCTGCAATTTTGCGGAACAGGTGCGGACCCATTCATTTTCAATGGGGCCGGAATGTGCTGTCCGCATCCACATTTGCAGATCCGCACTTCCAGATCCGCATGTCACGGATGTAGTAGGGGAGAACACCAAAAGACAATGGAGAAGGAAGGGGAAAGACACTAGGCCTCACTGCTAGGGAAGGAAAAGGGTCACCACCTATAAAACCCTGCTCCTGGCCCTAACTCCTATCCGTATGGGCACCTCTCGTTGGTAGAGAAACCCATACACGGGAACCTAGAAAACCCTGGTGACCCTCAGATGCCCTAAAGATAATGACAGGGCAGAGACCACCCGTACTTAACTTCAGAGGATGAAGGATGTACAGGACTTCAACACGAACCACACTCCAGCTATTCCAAGACCAAATGAAGCTATCCCAAGCAAGGAGTGATGGGAAAAGTCAGACTAAATAGGGTGAGGTAAAGGTCACATGATCCACACCTGAACAGGAGGTGTGGACATACCAGCAACACACAGACAAAGTGAAACCAAAAGAGGCTGTCAGATCACTAATGCGTAGATAATCTTTCAGACCTTCTGAGACCTGTCACGGATGTGACAGTACCCCCCCCCCCCCCCCCCTTCTACGGGTGACCTCCGGGCACCCAGGACTGACCTTACCAGGATGAGCTCTGTGGAATGCTCTCACCAGACTACTAGCATTAACATCGGTCGCTGGAACCCACATCCTCTCCTCTGGTCCGTACCCTCTCCAATGAACGAGATACTGGAGGGATCTCCGGAGAACTCGGGAGTCCACAATCCTGCTGATCTGAAATTCTAAATTGCCGTCCACCATGACAGGAGCGGGAGGCAAGGAGGACGGCTCAACAGGTTCGACACATTTCTTTAGCAACGATTTATGAAATACGTTATGGATTTTCAATGCCTGAGGAAGTTCAAGACGGAAGGCTACAGGGTTAACAATGGCAGTGATCTTATATAGACCAATAAATCTTGGGCCCAACTTCCAAGAAGGTACCTTAAGTTTAATGTTTCTTGTAGACAACCACACAGAATCACCCACTCTCAGGTCCGGACCACTCATACGTCTCCTGTCAGCCACACGCTTATACCTGTTGCCCATCTTTTTCAGGTTATTTTAGATTTTCCGCCAAATAGAAGACAAAGAAGAGGAAAATCGTTCCTCCTCAGGAATGCCGGAATTTTGAGCACCAGAAAATGTACCAAACTGTGGATGGAACCCATATGCCCCAAAAAACGGCGACTTATCAGTGGATTCCTGTCTACGGTTATTTATAGCAAACTCGGCTAATGACAAAAATGAAGGAGTGATGGGAAAAGTCAGACTAAATAGGGTGAGGTAAAGGTCACATGATCCACACCTGAACAGGAGGTGTGGAAATACCAGCAACACACAGACAAAGTGAAACCAAAAGAGGCTGTCAGATCACTAACGCGTATATAATCTTTCAGACCTGAGACCTGTCACAGATGTGACACCGCACTTCCGTTCTGCAAAAAAATAGAACATGTCCTATTCTTGTCCGCAATTGCGGACAAGAAAAGGCATTTTCTATGAGAGTGCCGGCGATGTGCAGTCCGCTAAATGCGAAACGCACATTGCTGGTGTCCGTGTTTTGCGGATCCGCAAAACACATACGGACGTGTGAATGAACCCTAATTCACATGGCAAATTTTGTGGTTGGACTGAAAAATAGTGTGCAAAATTCCTCACATTTTGTAAATGGGAGACTGTGCTGCCATTCACACCACTGCAGATTTGCACCTCTTTCTCCACTTATCAGCTCTTTTCTAGTGATGAGCGGCATAAGCAATATTAGTTTTCACAATATTTTGCGAATTTTCCGCATAATATTCGCAATAGATTTGCGAATTCTAGAATTCGAGATCTCCAGTTATTATTTTCGTGATTGCACAAATCTGCACTAATGATGCGCATATTTTTTGCGCAATACATGTAACTTCACATTTTATCAGGTCTGAGTAGATATTACTGACAAAGATATTGCAGCCTTCTCATTGGCCCACAAGCAAGAAGGGAGGTTACTGATGAAAGAAAATCTAGAATATTTGCGATTACGAATATATAGCACTATATTCTACATCTTCGCAAATTCTCGAAGTGCCGATATTTGCACTAAAAATCAGTGATTGATCGACACTACTCTTTTTCTTGCCCCCGCTATCCTAAACTAACATTTACCCTGTATTCCGTGATAAATCAATTCTTCACGCACTAAGATGGACAAGGTGTCGGACTGGCCCACCAGAATACCATAGGATCCTCCTATCGGCCCAGTCTATGAAGCCATAATGGACCACAAAGGTCCAAGAGAAAAAATTGCATTTGAAACTGTCTTTTGAACTAATCACTGTCCACTTGGGTCTATGCCTTAGGTTATGAATCAATTAGACTTTTTCAATGATATAGGGCTTGGTCCCCGGGTATAATTTCCTCTGGTGGGTCAAGGAACTCCAGTCTGACACTGGATAGACTGTCAGCTCACTGAGGGATCAGACTACAGTTACCCATAGAAGTCTATTGAGAGAATAGAGAAGTAAATTGTGAGAAACAAGCATAGACACAGAGACAAAGCTGCAGTGTTGTATTTACATACAAGTGTTGTATTTACATCAGTACTGTTCAGTATTTCTCTTAGCAATTAGAAGTGGTGTTTGCCTCTATAGCTGACCATACACCTTATATAATCTTGGCCAAACCTGCTGATTTTAGTGGGAGCGCCAGTCATCCAACTGAAAAGAAAGGTTGGGGGGCTGATCTTCAACACACCCAGTGTTTGTCTGGACAATCTATCATTGACCTGTCTAAATGGCTTATCCATTAGCCGACAGACAGCTGTTAATTTGTTTTTGTGAGCATAATAATGTCCATTAGTCGGCAGCTCGTCTAACTGTGTAAATAGAGGCTGTCCTGCAGACATAATGTAAACTATATGAAGGAACGAATGATCGTAACAATGATCGTTCATTCCTTGTTGGCCTTTGTATAGGCTGTTTAAACAAGTTCTTATCAGCTTCTTTCATCGTTGAATGATGCTCGTTATGGGCCTGCAATGGGCCATCTTAAAAACCCTTATTCCTCTCTCCCTATTGAAGGGGTTGTGTCACTTCAGCAAGTGGCATGTATCCTGTAGATAAAGTTAATACAAGGCACTTACTTATGTATTGTGATTATCTATATTGCCCCCTTTGCTGGCTGGATTCATTTTTCCATCACATTATGCGCTGCTTGTGTCCATGGTTACGACCACCCTGCAATCCAGTGGCTGCGAGCGGGGGAGTTCACATAGCCTGATGCTTTTTTTCTATAGTGTGCAAGCACGGCCACCACTGATGGATTGCAAGGTGGTCGTAACCAAGGAAACGGGCCATGTATAATGTCATGGAAAAATGAATCAAGCCCGCAAAGGAAGCAATATGGACAATCACAATACATTAATAAAGTGCCTTGTATTAACTTTCTCCACATAATAAATGCTATTTGCTGAAGTGACACAACCCCTTTAAGAATACATACACAATAGGCTGAGTATGCATGTGTACGGATGTCCAGAAGGAATTGCTGTCAACCATCTAAAGTGTATTGCCACCTTTAGAGTGGGAAATAATCCACTTCTCTGGCTTCACTCAAGGAGTTCTCCTCTAGACTGGACTAGTCTTAGGTTGGATTGACCTTTCTCACCTTATTGTCAGTGTTGAACTAAGGTTCCTTCATTTGGACCCCTCATGATGGAAACCTGATTGATGCCAAACAAAAAGGATATTTGCTGCATCTATGGCGGCGGTAATGGACATTTCTATCTGGGTTGATGATTTGATTGCATTTCATTAGCCCCTTTTGACGCAGCAGAGGTCGTGGAATGTAATCTTAAGATGTCTTTTATATAGGACGGGTTTTCTTTGCTAACTGTATATTAATTCTAAAGGTCATCATACCTTAGTTACCATAGCATTGACCTAAATCTAACCCTCCTACTCCACCTGGATGTCTGCGTTTAATGTTCGCATTCAGAAATGTTCTCATTCCCCTTAGAAGTCCAACGCTGAGAAGTCACAGTCCCTACAGCTAGACTCATAAAGAGATCGCTCCTGGACAACATGGTCTGTTTCTGGTGTAATAATCGAAATTGAACTAAATTGCCACAGTTGCATTAACTACTCTGCTGCTGCTTCCTCCTTCCTCTTCCTGACTTGGAAGGCATAGAGAAATGACCTTCTGAGACTAATTGTGCCTGTATTGTCCCCGGTACTCACATAAGGCTACATTTTGTGTTTGGTGTCTGCAGTTCTCTGACCTTCATGTTAAAACCTGGGTGGTTGGGGAGGGGGGAAGTCGAAGCAGGGACGAGCGGAGGAAATGGAGCTTTAATGTGATGTGTCGGTGATCTTGTGCAAAATTATTGGTAGACCTGTTATCTACTGCTCTGCTAATATAGGCGTTGCAAGGTTTAGTCACACGTCTCCTAGTGCATTACAGGATACGGCAAAGTTTTCAGACAATATTGCCACTTTTGTGCAGGTCTAAGGGTCCATTCACACGTCTGTGTGTGTTTTGCGGATCCACAGATCTGAAGATCCGCAAAACACGGACATCAGCGATGTGCGTTCCGCATTTTGCGGACCGCACATCGCCGGCACTTAATAGAAAATGCCTAATCTTTTCCGCAATTGCGGACAAGAATAGGACATGTTCTATTTTTTTCGGGAACGCAATTGCGGACCCGAAAGTGCGGGTCCGCAATTCCGGATCCGGGCAGCACATCGTGCTGCCCCATAGAAATGAATGGGTCCGCAATTCCGTTCCGCAAAATGCGGAACGAAATTGCGGACGTGTGACTGGACCCTTAACGGGATTTTGCAGTTTGCATTAACATCTTTTAAAATAATTTGTCTTTTTTTTTTTGCTCCTGTCTTTCGTTCTTGGCTGTGTCCATGCAACTCTTATTTCCTGTAATGTTATGTCCATGGGCGTGTCAAAGCAGCAAAAGAGACAGTGATAGGGGAGTGTCTATGTAACTAGCTGGGTGGGAGGAGCTATAAACTAGGTGGGTGTTGTTAGGGGCGGTGCTGGAGCTGTGGCAGAGAAAAGAGAAGTGCATCATGGGTTTGGTTGGATACAGCAACTGGAAGTGCTACATGCAGGATGGAAATAAACCAGAGAGATTAGTTTACACGGTGAAAACGGGTCATGAGAGTCCAAATTGAAAAAAAAAAAAAAAGCATGGGAAGATACACATGAGGTAAACAAATATGTAAGTATATCCATTAGAAGCCATAGTAATCCTAGAAAGGAGAACCGCAGCTCAGAGATCTAGGTGAAGATGGGTGGCTGTCGGTGAATTAGCATCCACAGTTTTGGGGGCTGTTTAGTGGCTCTTCTTGCATACCCTTAAGTTAACCCTTTATATGCATTTCTCTAGCCCCTTTACCTATGTATCAAGTTTACCTATGTAACAACATACACAAATATCACAGATCAATTTGGGCTATTGGCTTTTGAACCAACAATCAAATTAACCTAATCTCCCAGAGTCCTCAGCAAAACCTGCTGCCCTTGTAGACGAAAATGGACTCCAAAGCACTAGATTGATTTGAGCCCCTATTTTTGCAAGTATTACATTAAACTATTTCTCATGACATTTCTTTCTGGTAATCATTAATTTTCTTTGGGAGGTGGCAACTCAGTTTTTTCTTGTGAAAGGCAGATCCTCCTAGTTACAAGGGCTGAACGGGCCCATTAGGGTACCAGAGGATACTGCGGTGGGCCCAGGTCATTACACGATAGTGGGCCCCAGAGATTCAGAAGACAACTGTATTTGAAACGTATTATGCTGAGGCTGAAAGAGTCTCCCAACCATGTCTATTATAGTCTCCACATCGGGACCACTTGAGCCCTCTAAGACAAGGTGCATCTGCAACTTTTGCATTTCGCTACACCCCTGTCTAAGAATTATTCTTATTAGTTTTATTCCAAAACCTATAATTTATTAATTGTACAACCTGATAGGTATGATTAAAGGGGTTGTCCAGGGTTTTACTTTTGATGGCCTATCTTCATAATAGGCCATTAATATCTGATCAGAAGGATTCCCTGCACCCCGCCAATCAGCTATTCTACAGGAGCTGCGGTGCCAGAATTACACAGCTCCATCCATTGTGTAGTCAAGAGAGCAGGACACTGCCGCATTGCTCCTATTGAAGTGAATGGTAACCAGCTCTGTCCACAGTTGTGTAGTTCTGGTGCCGGAGCTTCCCTGAACACCTGATCAGCAGTGGTGGGGGATGTCGAACCTCTTGACAATCAAGAATTGATGATCTCTCTTGAGGATGGGCCATACATAGTAAAATCCTGGAAACTCCTTGCAGGATATAGTTAGAGAGGACCTTTCACCACTCCTGTTTCAATAGCTTCATGCATTTCCCACATACTAACAGTTCTGGAGCATCTATTCCTATGTCTGTATGTTGTCCAATTCCTCTATTATTTCTACTAGAATTTATGAATAATTGGTAGCAGTCTGCAGTTAGGGTACAGAGAGGAGGTAACCAGTTGGGGGTGTGTATCTGCACAGTCTGAAAATGGCAGCACTGATTGGATAGAGTGAGACTGTGCAAGTACACACCCCCAACTGGTTACCTCCCCTCTGTACCCTTACTGCAGACTGCTAGCAATTCATTCATAACTTCTAGTAGAAATAATAAAGGAACGGCACAACATAGAGCCATAAGAATAGATGCTCCAGAACTGTTATTACATGGGGAATACATGAAGCTATTAAAACAGACATGTCAGGAGCCGTGAGAGGTCCTCTTTAAAGTAGGACATGCAGAAGTTCAGAAAAGACTCGTAGGCCCTCAGAACTGTCGCATTTGGTGGAGTCAAGGCTCATATTGGTTTTTAGGATATATTTATCATCTTAGACTAAAACTATTACCATTTCATATAAATGAGAACATAGACCAAAAATTGTCATTATTCCTTTCAACGTAACATATAGAACGGAATATAATTCTATTCCAATTCACAGGTTAACGGCGTATGCTTTATTGTTCTGTCACTCTGCTCCCTGCACCTTCATAGTTAGGTCTGTAGAAAGCGCATATTGGTTATACCTCCCCATAGACAGCATTCTAAACAATGTCATCTGCAGGCTATAGAATAAAATAAATGTACGTTTTCTGATACCTTCTGAATGATGCATCACATTGGGAATACAATACAGCATGTACTGTATCTTTCAAGAGAGCGATCAATCCTGTGCACATCCTTTTTATTGCCTCAGATGTTCGTGCATGTGTTTGTAGAGTCCAAAGCCATATCAGTTTTTATACAATTGCACCTGATTTGTTGGTTTGCTCGGGACAATCTATAATAATCTCCTCTATCTGGAGAGTCAATTGGTACAGTTAAGGTCCATTCACACGACCGTATTTCTGGGTCCACAATTTTGCGAAACGGGTGCCGACCCATTAATTTACACCGCAACCCGACAAAAAAGATAGAGCAATTCTTGTCCGCAATAGGCATTTCTATCAAAGGGCTGGCCGTGTGTGTTCCACAAAATGTGGAACGCACACTGCCAGTACCCGTGTTTTTCTGATCCACAATCCGCAAAACACGGTCGTGTGAATGGACCCTTAAGTATATTAAATATTTCTCTAAGCCTTCTACCCAGTGCCTTAGCATGAAGATGGTGCAACTGGGTAGCATGGAAGCAACACAGTCCACACAGCCTAATAAGAATAAGCAGTGCGATCAATAGGCAGTGTACGAGAATGACACAAATATTAGTTTTCACAAAGTTTGCTGCTAAACTGCTTTTAGATCTTTGTTTCAGTTGTTTCTGTGATGTAGTGAAATATAATTACACGCACTTCCTACGTTTCAACGGCTTTTATCGACAATTACATGACATTTATGCAAAGAGTCAGTATTTGCAGTGTTGGCCCTTCTTTTTTAGGACCTCTGCTATTCGACTGGGCATGCTCTCAATCAACTTCTGGGCCAATTCCTGACTGATAGCAACCCATTCTTTCATCATCACTTCTTGGAGTTTGTCAGAATTAGTGGGTTTTTGTTTGTCCACCCGCCTCTTGAGGATTGACCACAAGTTCTCAATGGGATTAAGATCTGGGGAGTTTCCAGGCCATGGACCAAAATGTCAACGTTTTGGTCCCCGAGCCACTTAGTTATCACTTTTGCCTTATGGCACGCTGCTCCATCGTGCTGGAAAATGCATTATTCTTCACCAAACTGTTGTTGGATTGTTGGAAGAAGTTGCTGTTGGAGGGTGTTTTGGTACCATTCTTTATTCATGGCGGTGTTTTTGGGCAAAATTGTGAGTGAGCCCACTCCCTTGGATGAGAAGCAACCCCACACATGAATGGTCTCAGGATGCTTTACTGTTGGCATGACACAGGACTGATGGTAGCGCTCACCTTTTTCTTCTCCGGACAAGCCTTTTTCCAGATGCCCCAAACAATCGGAAAGTGGCTTCATCAGAGAATATGACTTTGCCCCAGTCCTCAGCAGTCCATTCACCATACTTTCTGCAGAAGATCAATCTGTCCCTGATGTTTTTTTGGAGAGAAGTGGCTTCTTTGCTGCCCTTCTTGACCTCAGTCCATCTTCCAAAAGTCTTCGCCTCACTGTGCGTGCAGATGCACTCACACCTGCCTGCTGCCATTCCTGAGCAAGCTCTGCACTGGTGGCACTCCGATCCTGCAGCTGAATCCTCTTTAGAAGACGATCCTGGTGCTTGCTGGACTTTCTTGGACGCCCTGAAGCCTTCTTAACAAGAATTGAACCTCTTTCCTTGAAGTTCTTGATGATCCTATAAATTGTTGATTGAGGTGCAATCTTAGTAGCCACAATATCCTTGACTGTGAAGCCATTTTTATGCAACGCAACGATGGCTGCACGCGTTTCTTTGCAGGTCACCATGGTTAACAATGGAAGAACAATGATTTCCAGCATCACCCTCCTTTTAACATGTCAAGTTTGCCATTTTAACCCAATCAGCCTGACATAATTATCTCCAGCCTTGTGCTCATCAACATTCTCACCTAAGTTAACAAGACGATTACTGAAATGATCTCAGCAGGTCCTTTAATGACAGCAATGAAATGCAGTGGAAAGTTTTTTTTGGGATTAAGTTAATTTTCATGGCAAAGAAGGACTATGCAATTCATCTGATCACTCTTCATAACATTCTGGAGTATATGCAAATTGCTATTATAAAAACTTAAGCAGCAACTTTTCCAATTTCCAAAATTTATGTAATTCTCAAAACTTTTGGCCACGACTGTACATGCCCAATGACCAGCCCGCTCTCCGGGCAAGTACTAGCATTCCCCATGAGGTAACAATTCTGAAGCATCTTTTCTTACAGCTCTGCATTAACATATATAATAAATGAATGTATTCATTTCTTTAATTAAAGCAAATTTATTAATGAATCTAATGCATTTTATTTCAACAGACTTTAGACTAGACTTAAGAAACTCCATTCTTAGGCCTCATTCACATGACTTGCAAAATGGCTGTTTGATTAACTTTCTTTAATAGCCATTAAGCGGCCATTTTCAGAACCATTGCAGTCTATGGGGCTATTCATATTGACATTTTTTTTTACTGCCATTGAATAACTGAGGTTCATGTACCACTTCTGGCTCTTATGATGGCCAGATGGGACCCATTAGCCACTTAGACTGCTGTTTAGACAGAAGTACACCCACCTAACAGACGTTAAAATGGGTACACTATAAAAGCAAGTAGCACTGTGTGATGAAAGCACCTTCGTCACTGGGAGTTGAAGAGGCCTTGCTTGCCAGCCTCTTGCCCTGTGACTATGGCCCCTGGGACACTATTTGGGCATATTGGATTTCAAAGGCTCTGTTTCTGCCCCTTGGACCTTTTACTGGAACTATTTGGGGCATGTGAACATGTGCACGGTGGGGCAAAAATAAGACTTCCAGGAAATTCCTGAACCCCTGAACCAATCTGGTGATTTTTGGATAGGTTGTTCGCCTAGATCGAGGCTATCAGGGGATGTGACTTTTATGGGGATATGTGGTGTTTTGGGGTGTTTTCTGTGGTTGGGAAAAATTAGTTTTTTATGCCTGTGAGTAATTAAGTTCATTGTGTTTGTTAAATATATCACAGGCAGAGTCCATTGTGTCTGTTAATTGCGTCACAGACAATGGCTATTCTGTTATTGATTGCGTCACAGGCAATGCCATTGTGTTTGTTGAATGTATAGTTTTTGTGTTTAAACTGTAAAACTGTAAATGATTGGCTGCTATGTTATGTCCTCAGTTCCCAACCAGGTCCACGGGGGTGGTAACCTCGTTGGAAAATATGTATAAAAGGCAATGCTTGTGTGGTTAATAAAGTGAGTTCCTGTTTTGGCCTTCAACATAGAGCCTCGTCTCATGTGTGTGGGGATTGCTATACGCTGTATACTCCCCTGGCTATAACCCCTAGCTCTTGTAAGAGCTGTTCCTGTTCCTTGTTCCTGTGGTGGTTACAGGGTCGAGCGGAGTGCTTGGAGCCCTCGGGAAGCACTAGGAGCATCCATCAACTGAGGAGACCCAGTCGGGGTGCCAGGAGATCCGTTACACACTATATATATTTACGGGCACCGAAGGGGTCCATTATACAGTATTTACTGAGAGCACTGTGGGGGGGGGGGGGATTATATCTACAAGGTGCACTGTGGGGTGCAGCACTTTACATACTGGGGGCACTATGGGGACCAGTATATACTGGGGACACTATTAGGGCAAATATATATATGCTGGGGGCACTAAGGAGGAACATGTTTTGTACTGGGGGCACTATGGGACCATTATATGAACTGGGGGCACTGGAGAGGGGCATTATTTGTAATAGGGCACTATAGGGACCAATATTTGTCCTGGGTGCACTATGGGGGACATTACGTATATACTTAGGACACTGTGGAAAGGCATAATATATACTGAGGGCACTGCAAGGCTTGGAGTTAAGCACCTGTCGTGCGAATGTACCCTTAGTAAATCTTCCCCATTGCATTAATCAAGCTCGGAGGTATTTTAGGAATCAAGAACCATTATTGGTTGGGGTTGTAGACCACTCTTAATGGGCCATTGCCTCACACACAGATAGTTGGCGAACTTTGCAGACGTTATAAGTTTTAGTCATAAGAAACTGGAGAGATCACGCAGAATCCAGGCACATTATAACCTCAGTATTATTACTACTTCTTAGTTAATCTATGCTATTAGGTTCCTCAAAGACCTTATTCGATAGGAGCTACATGAGGGATCCAGAACACTAGGCTGTTCTCACAGATTCTGATGAATTTGTGCACTAAATACTGGCCACTGTTAACAAACAATATTATCATGGCCTTGACAAATGTGCTTCAGTTCAATGTAGGCATGTACCTTAAAATACCCCAGTCCCTACAGCTTTTATGGGACTCATAGAGGGAGCCCCCACAACCAAGGTTAGTCTAGGTGGTCTGAACTTCCTCTTTCGGAAGCTAGACAAGGGAAGGTATGATGAGGAAGTAGCATATTTCATTTCCTGTCGTAGATTACATTATACAGTTTATTACATTGAAGATAGGGACTAGTAATATCATCAAGCGCTACTTGATATTCACACCCCTTTCCCTCTCCCTGAGGCAAGATTCCCAAAATATGAAGTCGTCTGGTGGGAAAAATACAATATCTGTCATACTGAAACGCCCAAATTGTGTTAAAGTTCAGAGCTCATCATCTTGCACTTCAACGAGTAAAAAAACGACAAAATCGAGAGTCTCCTTGTTACTTTGCTCTGCTTTCCTAACCGCCAGAATATGCAATCTACAGGTGAAACTCGAAAAATTTGAATATTGTGCAAAAGTCCATTTATTTCAGTAATGCAAATTAAAAGGAATTGCATTAATGCAGCTTAAAATTAGAATTTTGTGAAAAGGTTCAATATTCTAGGCTCAAAGTGTCACACTGTAGTCAGCTAATCCATACCCCCTGAGCAAAGGGGACCTCAAAATTGTGACTTTGGGGTTTTCATAAGCTGTAAGCCATAATCATCCAAATTATAACAAATAAAGGCTTGAAATATCTCGCTTTGCCTGTAATGAGTCTCATATGTTAGTTTCACCTTTTAAGTTGCATTACTGAAATAAATGAACTTTGCACGATATTCAAATTTTTCGAGTTTCACCTGTATACATAAGGCTTTAGACCATCGTTCCATCTCCAGGCGTAAAAGAAAGAAGAACAATATAAAGACAATATCATGCGGAATTAAAAATCTGATTAATGTTTAACAGCGGAGGCCGACAAATCCCTTTCATCGCCTGGTAATGTGTTTCAGGCTTTCCAGCAGCACAGGGGTTAATCAGAAAATTGAGTGGGTACGCTCCAGGGCAGCAGCGCTTCAGAACATAGCAGTGTTTCGTGAGAAGGAAAGTCATTTCCCGAAAACACTGCAGACACATGTCCTCGGGCGGTCTAAAACCTTTGGAGACCAAAATGGCTCGCAGGAGTTAGAAGTAATAAGGTGTTTTTTTTTTCCTTTTCTTTCTCCTTGACTGAAATTCTGTAAGGTTCTATGCATTTCTGCTGAAACAATGGAAGCGCCTTTTTGTGTTTCTTTTTTATTTTATTTTTTTATTTTTTTATCTGAGTATTAAGATCTATTACCGATGGGATATTCTGTGCAATGGTTATGTTGTAGCATGATGTCAAATCACAGCTGTTTGTTTAGAGTTGAATTATTCATTTTCCCCCCCTATCCTCTCGATGACGTGGAAAGCTGTGGAATGCATTGTCTTTGAGTTAGTTTTTTTTTGACTGGCATTATTTTGTGTTTTTGCATAAATGCAGTGGTGACTTGTAATAAGAGGGGCAGTGACATTGTGTGTGAAGCTGGATGTTGGAGCAGGGTACGTGTCTACCAAGAGTAAAGAAGTAATAGAGTGTGAACCGATTGCGGGGTGTATGATTCAGAGAGATTCTCATTTCATAGATACATAGTACTATTAGATTAGAAGCCTATTCCAGGAGATCTATGAAATGCAAATGCAGTATTGCCTATTCATTTTTGTGAATTACTAAAAGGACACTTCCATCATTTTTTATCATGTACACCCCTAAACATTGAAATTGCAACATGCCGTAAAGGTTATGCAAATCAAGGAAGAAGCGAGTGTCACTAGCATCCGCCAAAGATCACATTTTCAAACACCTAGCTCCAGTCTTTACCTTGTTGGAAGGGCATAAACGCCAGATTGAAAGCAACGTTTTTTAACCACATGAAACCTCAAAAAAAGGGTCAAATCGTGTGGGATTATTGTGCAATGCCTCCTGTTCATTGACGTACCACTTATTTCCACTTGTCGCAAACTGAGAAGGACAGAATCCTTGAACTGAGAGATCTTGCTTTATCACCTTGGCAGATCGCTATGCCCCTAGGGTGGGATATCGGATATGAACTTTGTGTGTCCCTCTGGTTGGAAGAACAACAATGAGGACAGCAAGGGGTGCACAGAGGAGAAACTCTGCATGGGCGGATCATCTAAGTAGAAGAATGGCGCATAGAGATCCATTCTGTAGAGCAAGTGAAATTGAATGTCACATCCCAAGCATAGGGCGGCAAACAGGGTCCAAACAACATTGGGCTATGAGCCAGATGTCCAGCCAAAGGTGTTCCATTGACCTCATACCAGAACTATCATCGTGAACAGCAATACAGGAGTGCAGGCTGGAATGGAGGTCTATCCTCTTTAGCAATTAGTCCTGCTTTTGTCTTGGATACAGTCACAGCTTGGGATTGATCTGGAAACCACATTGTCAATGCCATGAGGAGTCCCTCACAAGGAAAAATGACACCCGTTCTACTTCTGGCATTATGGTGTGGGGTGGCATGTATTGTAGCCAGACCCTTCTACTCTTCATTTGGCTCGGGTTACATTGATTTGGTCATGGAGCTATTTCTCCAAAGTGACCCAGGAGCCATTTTTTTCACAGGACAACACCAGGCCACATGTTGCGCTACCATGGCCTGCAGCGTCTCCGGACATGTCTACCATCAAGCACATCTGGGACGTCACTGGTCGGTAATTGCAAAGGGAGCTGCTAGCAGCAGATCTTGATGATTTTCATGCCAAAGTGCATTCAACATGGCAGAATATTTCTCAGACAACCGTTAATGACCTCATTGATAGCATGCCAAGGCATGTAAGTGCGTGTATTTATGCGCGTGGCGCTCATATTCGATACTGCATAACGCAACATGTTTTGAATATTTTGTTTCCAAGTTTTAATCATTTGCAGATCATTAACATGTCTATCAATCCTGTGATTTCCATATTTCCAAAACATTTCCTTCTTGGCGTTGCAATTTCAATTTCGAGGAGTGTATTTATGTTACCAGCAACAGACAAGTCAACAATTGAAACAAGATGAATGAAGGCCCTGCCCGCAAGAGCTTACAATCTATGAGGAGATAGTGGTGACACACAAGGTAAGAAGTGCTTGTTTTAACACAATAGGGGAGTAGATATAAAGCTGCATGAGCCGTCACCAGCCGATATCTTGGTGCTTCTGAGAGCATGGGGGTGCGGTGGATAGTGTTTGGTAAAAATTAAAAATGCATAATTAATCATCAAGAAATAAATGTCATAGTGAAACCAGCCATAATACCTAAAACTATGTAAAAAGAAATAGGGTCCTGCTGTAACGTAGTTAAATGGGGAGACAATAAACCCTATGTGTATCACTGTAAATATGGCTGCTCAGCCAAGTATGTGTGAATTCTCAATGGGGAGATGGGTGAAAAAATGCTGCTGACACCTCTTGCCACTTACGTATCACCCCTAGAGCAAAAGGATTAGGCTTGTTAAAATCCAACTGCCTGATCCTTCTCTCCCCTTCGCCACAATATCTGCCATCCATAGAGGGGAGGGGGGGGGTGCCCCCCATGTACAATGGATGGTTAATTGAAATCAATAGGGTCGGTTGGACTATCCATGGCCAGACTTATCCTGTAAACCAGCTTAGGCATGTTGGATGGTAAAAAATAGACTTCGATGTAATAGTAAAAATTAAAAATACGAGTAATTAGTGTTTATTATTTCTCTTCCAATCACAATTAAAATGATTATAGAATGTAAGAAGCAAATCGGATGCTTAAGTGATAAGATAACCTGCTCCTACAGACTGTGGTAATAAGATGCTGTCTTGCTGTGCTACATTAAAAGAGCTCTCAATAGTGTGAATTTACATAGCACTTCATCAACATTACACCATTGCCAATGGTGTGTAAAATTTATGCAAAGTAAGATTAGCTAGATCAATGTGATTTTCCCCCCCACCCCACTTCATTTAGAAAGAGTCATGCATTGGATTAGGCTAACAGACCTTTCCTATGCCTTCCAAAAAATGGGGAGAACTTATTTTCTCCATTAAAGAGCACCTCTCCATAACGTAGCAGTTTTCTCTCTAAAGTTAAAGCGGTTGGACCACCTGGAACATTGATGGCTTATTGCTAGGATATGCCATCAAAGTCAGATTGGTGAGGGTCTCTTCTCTGTGACCCACTCCTATTTTGAGAACGGGGAGGAGAACAGATTGAGCACACACCGCACTTGGCTATTTTCAGAAGTCCTATAGTTGTGAATGAAGAGCCACCGCATAAGCACGTCTACCTCTCCATTGAGCTCTATTGAACTGCCGGAAATAGCTGAGCCAGGGTTTTGCTATTTTCTGAACTTCCAATATGGTGAACAGAGAAGGGGGGGGGGGGGGGGGGGGGGTCATGCATGTGCGGCTGCTTCCTGTTTACTTCGGAGCTCCCGTTCTGGAGATGTGGGACCTGCACCTATCTGATATTGTTGGCATATCCTAGTGATTTACCATCTATTCTCAAAATGGGAACACCATGTTAAGGGAGCGTTGTTTATGTTATATGTTCTTTTGGGAGAAAGCAGAGTCCTTATCAAAATTCATGGAAAGGGAAGAGCTGACATGTCTTCTGTGTATCCCTTTATTTTTTAAAAGGAATAGCATGAAATTAGAATTTTTTTCCAGAAACAGTGCCCCTTCTGTCCATGGGCATGCCTGGTATTGCAGCTCAGGCTCATTCCCTTGAATACCATACAAGCCCTTTATTTATGGTAGTTTTACTGAAAGCTAAGTGACCAATCACCATCCCGGGTGATCTAGAACAGTTAATTCCACTATCCATGGTGGTCTTGGGTTTTGGAGGGGTCAATGTGAGGATCCCTTTTAATCCGTGGCATAAAAAGAATAAATGTTAGTATGCAAAGTGAACTATGGTAATAATGAGGTTAATGTAAGTATACCTGTTTACCTAGGACAGTGAAGGAGATAATTAGGGATGATCAATCCCTAGGGATGAGACATCCGAAGTAGATTCGCATAAATCTTCGTTTTGAATACTGTACGGAGCGAGCGCTCCGTACAGTATTAGAATGTATTGGCTCAGATGAGCCGAAGTTATTACTTTGCGAGACTTCGGGTAATAACTTCAAAAATTAATTTCTACTCTTAAAAACCTTTTACCGAACTCTGGTTCGGTTCCAAGGTTCGAATCCCTGGTGGTCTATGTCAGTGTCAGCACTCATGTTAATATAGACTGTGGTCTATGGAGAGTCTATGGTGGTCTAGGGTAATAAGAAGGTTAGTGTCGGTATACCTGTTGATCTAGGCCAGTGAAGGAGGTAATGTCAGAATCCCTGGTGATCTAGGGCAGTGAAAAGGTTAATATCAGTAAATCTGGTGGTCTAGGGCAGAGCGGATGTTAATTCCAGTAACCCTGGTGGTCTAGGACAGTAATAGAGTTAATGCTGCATACCTGGGGTCCAGTGATTACTCATATCTCCAGTCTTATCCTGGCTGTAACTCTGTTTTCTCCATGCATTGATCATAGAGATGAGGGGACAGAGAAAACGGAGCATCTCTAACTGTACGGCCACAAAGTCCTCTTTATGATAGGTGAGAGCCATTCAGGAGCTCTCTGCCCAGTCATTACGGGGACTGGGCACCTGGCTTAGGAGTACAGTCACAACTGATGTGGGCCCTATAGCTACCTCTGTTTCCCAAGTTCCTAAATGGCGAGTATGCCTAGCTAGGGAGTGGAAATGTGACTCTCTTCTTATCAGAGTTTTGTCAGGCATATCGGTTGTAAGTTTTCCTAGAAATACGTATAACTAATAAAAAAAACTGAATAAAACTTGACAGAAGAGTGCACTTATTTATTTTGGCAGAGGAATATTCGTTTGGCTTTGATAGATTCCAGCTGTTGTATTGGTTTTAATTGTAGACACGTTTAGGCCCCAGACCTGCCATAGATGTACATACATGAGGTCTTACGTCTTGCATACAGAAGGTCTATACTCTTACATAAAGCAAGCAATCATCACTTCAGTGCTGGGGCATGGAGACACTGTCCATCTGTTTTCAATAAACTTCTGCTTAGCGCCATGAACTTGTGAGTTTTGGTTCCTGATCAAATTCTACACATGCAAATGAAGGAACAGACCTTTATCCCACATTTAAAGGCATAGCAGTGCTTAAAAAGAAGCCAAAAATGAAAACAGAAATTTCTGCTCCTGTTTGCAGTCCAGCAAGACCATCGGTTTAATTACTAGAACATCTGACTAGTTAGGACTAATCTGTTTTGTGATTTTACAATTTTTTATTTTTTTTTATCTTTATAGATTGTTGCGATCTTACACCCTGAATTTTTGGTCCTCAACCTGTGGCTTTCCAGGTGTTGCAAAACTACAACTCCCATTGTCATGGAGTTTTGAAATACCTGGTGAGCCATAGGGTGGAGAACATTGGTCAAAACTATGAGCATCTATTTTGGATACAAAAGTCAATATGTAGCCAAGTTCTGGTCTTGTCAGTGGACCAATAGAAAGCATGGGGAGACTATAAAGGTCACCATATCGGTGTTGAGACCCAAAAATCAAGGTGATTTAAATCAGTAGAAATGAAATAATTTAAGATGAGCGAATTTATGAAAAGTTCGATCCGGCTGATTAGCTGAATTTTACAAAAAATTATGTGAC
Source organism: Bufo bufo (assembly GCF_905171765.1). NCBI lineage: Eukaryota > Metazoa > Chordata > Amphibia > Anura > Bufonidae > Bufo > Bufo bufo. The sequence goes on along the minus strand of NC_053398.1, from coordinate 139,306,092 downwards.
GAAGTGAGCTGCGATAGCGCCGCTATCCCCTCAGACAGAACCCCTCATATGCCGCGTTCATACATGATCGCGGCATCTGAGTGTAAAATTTTTTTTTATCAAACTTACCGCCTCCATTTGCTCGCGACGGGCCGGCCTCCGCCATCTTGCTTGAAGATCTGGAGCGAAATCTTGCAGGGCGCGAGATTTTGGCATCTTGCCGGCCGGCGTGGTGACGTCATACGTCACCACGCACAGGATTTCGGCCAAGATCTTCAAGCAAGATAGAGGCTAGCGGCCCGTCGTGAGCAAATGGAGGTGGTAAGTATGAATTTTTAGTTTTTTTACACTATTTCAGATTAAATCGATTCACTAGCATGAAGCACGAGGATATTCGGCTTCGAGGCGAATCGAATTCATCCTGAAATTTGGATCGAATTCAACTTCATGGGCTTCGATTTGCTCATCTCTAGAAATAATGAACAAAATCTAAGAACAAATATCTAAATTACAGTACGTGACATTTTACAGGTTATGAGAGTCCCCAGAGGTGGTAGATCCCATAAAATCCATTATAAGGCCCAAATTGGACATTGGTTACTTATCCTTTAATCATTTCGGTTAAAATTAGAGTCTCTTGATACAACCTCTAAGGCCCCTTTCACACAAGTGAGTTTTCCGTCCGGGTGCAATGTGTGACGTGAACGCATAGCACCCGTACTGAATCCTGACCCATTCATTTCAATGGGTCTGTGTACTTGAGCATTTTTTTTCACGCATCACTTCTGCGTTGTGTGAAAAACATTGTGTTTTTCACGCAGCCCTGGCCCCATAGAAGTGAATGGGGCTTCAGTGAAAAACGCATTGCATCCGGAAGCAAGTGTAGATGCAATGCGTTTTTCACTGATGGTTGTTAAGAGATGTTGTTTGTAAACCTTCAGTTTTTTATCAAAACGCATTACGCCTGCACGGAAACAACTGAACGCAATCGCAGACAAAACTGACTGAACTTGTTTGCAAAATAGTGCGAGTTTCACTGAACGCACCCTGAACGCATCCGGAGCCAAACCGTCACGCTCGTGTGAAAGAGGCCTAAGGCCCCTTTCACACGGGAGAGAATTCAGCGCGCATTGCACCCGCACTGAATCCAGACCCATTCACTTCAATGGGGCTGTGCACATGAGTGGTGATTTTCACGCATCATTTGTTTGTTGCGTGAAAATCGCAGCAGGTTCTATATTCTGCGTTTTTCACGCAACCCTGCCCCATAGAAATGAATGGGTATGCGTGAAAATCGCAAACATCCGCAAGCAAGTGTGGATGAAGTGCGATTTTCACGTATGGTTGCTAGGAGATGATAGGGATGAAAGCAACCCCGGACCCCATTAAAGTGTATTCCCTGTATTACTTAATACAGAATGCTTACTAAAATGTCGATTGAGGGGTTAAAAAAAAATAAATAAAAAATTAACTTACCTTATCCACTTGATCGCGCAGCCGGCATAGTCTTCTTTCTTCTTCTTTCAGGACCTGCAAAAGGACCTTTGGTGACGTGATTTCTATCTTCATTGAGCAGGACCTGCACTGACGTCACCAAAGGTCCTTTTGCAGGTTCTGAAAGAAGAAAGAAGACGATGCGCGATCAAGTGGATAAGGTAATTTTTTATTATTTTTTTTTTAACACCTAAATCTACATTTTAGTAAGCATTCTGTATTAAGAATGTTATTATTTTCCTTTATAACCATGGTATAAGGGAAAATAGTAAAATATACAGAACATCTACAAAGAAAAAAATAAGGGGTTGGGTCAGCACAACCTGCTGCAGGTGCACATCACTATGGCGAAATACATATACAAACGGAAAATGCAAATGTGATCGCACACTACATCCAGCACTCTGCCCTCCATGCTGGATGAGACATTGGTTTATATTTTGGCCAAAGCATAGTAAGCCACTCACCGCGTCAAGGCTGTCTCATGAGTGGTCCCTAACTCTTGTTCCTACCTGTTCATGGGCCATGACAGCCACATAAAATCCAGGGAATGCAGGTCAGCATGCAAGCCAAGTACACTTTGCTTGTAACCCCGTCCGGTGCCATTACAGCTTTCATCGGATCCAGGGATGCAAGTACCAACATGCATGCTGAACCTACCATATACTTCTCCTGGAGCCAGATGGCTAATGGTAGGTTCTATACAAGCAGACTCAGTTTTATACTGACTTTAAAACCAGCCTCAAGGACAGATTAACTGGTCAGGTGTGCAATGACTCCAAGGAGATCGCCACGCCTCCAATATATACTACAAAGAAAAAAATAAGGGGTTGGGTCAGCACAACCTGCTGCAGGTGCACATCACTATGGCGAAATACATATACAAACGGAAAATGCAAATGTGATCGCACACTACATCCAGCACTCTGCCCTCCATGCTGGATGAGACATTGGTTTATATTTTGGCCAAAGCATAGTAAGCCACTCACCGCGTCAAGGCTGTCTCATGAGTGGTCCCTAACTCTTGTTCCTACCTGTTCATGGGCCATGACAGCCACATAAAATCCAGGGAATGCAGGTCAGCATGCAAGCCAAGTACACTTTGCTTGTAACCCCGTCCGGTGCCATTACAGCTTTCATCGGATCCAGGGATGCAAGTACCAACATGCATGCTGAACCTACCATATACTTCTCCTGGAGCCAGATGGCTAATGGTAGGTTCTATACAAGCAGACTCAGTTTTATACTGACTTTAAAACCAGCCTCAAGGACAGATTAACTGGTCAGGTGTGCAATGACTCCAAGGAGATCGCCACGCCTCCAATATATACTATTGGCCAAAATATAAACCAATGTCTCATCCAGCATGGAGGGCAGAGTGCTGGATGTAGTGTGCGATCACATTTGCATTTTCCGTTTGTATATGTATTTCGCCATAGTGATGTGCACCTGCAGCAGGTTGTGCTGACCCAACCCCTTATTTTTTTCTTTGTAGTATATATTGGAGGCGTGGCGATCTCCTTGGAGTCATTGCACACCTGACCAGTTAATCTGTCCTTGAGGCTGGTTTTAAAGTCAGTATAAAACTGAGTCTGCTTGTATAGAACCTACCATTAGCCATCTGGCTCCAGGAGAAGTATATGGTAGGTTCAGCATGCATGTTGGTACTTGCATCCCTGGATCCGATGAAAGCTGTAATGGCACCGGACGGGGTTACAAGCAAAGTGTACTTGGCTTGCATGCTGACCTGCATTCCCTGGATTTTATGTGGCTGTCATGGCCCATGAACAGGTAGGAACAAGAGTTAGGGACCACTCATGAGACAGCCTTGACGCGGTGAGTGGCTTACTATGCTTTGGCCAAAATATAAACCAATGTCTCATCCAGCATGGAGGGCAGAGTGCTGGATGTAGTGTGCGATCACATTTGCATTTTCCATACAGAACATCTAACCCGAACTTCAGTGAAGAAGTCCGGGTTCGGGTCTGGGTACCACAGTCAGTTTTTTATCACGCACGTGCAAAACGCATTGCACCCGCGCAATAAAAACTGGACATCGGAATGCAATCGCAGTCAAAACTGACTGCAATTGCGTACCTACTCCCACAATTTTCCCTGATCGCAGACGCAACGCGTCCGGACTTAATCTGGACACGCTCGTCTGCAAGGGGCCTAAGGGTATATGCACACAGCAGTTATTTCATGTGGTTTTTGGACCATATTCCACAATCCTCGCTCCACTGTCTTACATGGGAATTAGCATTGCCATTCATACATCCATAAATTTTTGCCTTGCGGATTTGAAGTCTGCACCAAGAAATGACATGTCATGGATTCTGCCCTGGACACTACTGCAGGTTTACTGCATGCAGAATTCACTACATTGAATGGGGCTAATCCATGCCCAGACCCACAGCAATGCAAATCCACAGCAAAGATCTAAGGGTCAGACGCTGATTTTCACCACAGATTCCATGCTGCATTTTCCAATTAAAGCTGTGTTCACATCCACGTTGTGAACTCCACAGACTGTTCCAGGAAAGGAACAGAATACCGGAGTTCACTTTATTGGACATAGCCGGATACCAACATGCACCGCTGGATCTTCATTCACTGCAATGGGATCTGACTGTAATCCGGCCACTTTCCGGCATATATGCCATTCTTCAGCCGGACAAAATTTTTTGCATGTACCATTTTTTGTCCAGCTGAAGAGCCGGAATGTACGCCGGATACAGTGACCGGATTACAATGGTGGAGTTGACAATGCAGATGTGAACCCGGCCTAATCGGTGTTTGTCGTGAGCACATACCCCGAGGGTGGATTCACACTCAGCAGATTTGTTGCAGAAATTTCTGAATAGAGTTGTTTTAGAGGCAAACTCTTGGATTACTGTCAGCCTCGTTCAGATGAATGGCAAAGTCACAGCAATTACCTTTATAATGTATAGACGATGTGGACCGATAGCATTATTACAAACAGAAATCATTGGTTTTTTTTTAGTTTTTTTTCTAACCAAGCCACAAAAGAATGTCAGAAGAAATGAAGAAATCAATACAGATTTATTGACGATGAGATTTATGAAATTGATTTCCTCATTTGCCGCCCCTATTGCTTTCATTACAAAAGATTTAGACTTTCTGCTTTGTACATGATGTTATCATAAATTGTTCGACATTGAGAACATTGATGAAGATGGTTCTTTCTTTTCGCCTGCACACATCACAGAAACTTGCAAAGAGTCCACAAAAAAAGAAAAAATCTGAAATGCTTTGACACAGATAGATCCAAAAAAAGACAAAAATGAAGAAAATTCAGCTTCGGAGCAGCCTGCGGGAAGCAGGTTTCAGTACATATATTGCTTGTGTTCTGTCATATCATAATACTCCGGAATCCCCAGAGCCAACAAGAACCGTCTTACTGTTCTTTTATTATTGCCCGTGGTGCAAATAGACCCCAGGCTTTATTCCATTTCTATTGATCACACTACATTTCAAATTGCGCGGCCCCCGTTATTTTCTTGGGTTAATCTATAGATGTGTGTGTATATATATTTCTTAAGGCTAGTGCTCCAAAGAAAGTCTATGGAGGATAGTGCGCACAAACATCTCAGGCAATTCTATTTTGGCGCCTTAAAGGTTAAATATGCAGACATATTTTCTACAGCTGTCCAATTCTGTTTTATTACATTTTTTTTCATATTCATTAAATTTTAGTGATGTCTGAGGAGAAATTAATGCCAGTTGCAAGACCCCTTGACCGCTTTGTCAGATTATGAGACTTTCATGTGGGTTCATTTTACATTTTAACGAGATGAGTGAACAAATGAAATGTATTTTCGGGTCCGGTTCGCCAAATTTATTCAAAGGTTTGGTTTGGACCCGAATTGGTTCGGGCTGAACCGAAGTTGTTCCAATTGCCCTGAAAGTTGACTCAGAATGTTTAGGAAAACTTACTATCTCTTTTAATATTTTTTTTTATGAATACAGAAGGTGATGGTAGGCAGAATGCAGCAGTGGCGTGATAGAGGCGGCAGCAACAGCCGTACAGAACATGATGGTAGGCAGGCCGCAGGAATGTGGCATGATGGAGGCGGCAGCAGCCATACAGAAAGTGATTGTAGGCAGGCCGCAGCAGGGCCATGATGGAGGTGGGAGCAGCAGCCGTACAGAAAGTGATTGTAGGCAGGCCGCAGCAGTGGCATGATGGAGGCGGCAGCAGCAGTCGTACAGAACGTGATGGTAGGCAGGCCGCAGCTGTGGCATGATGGAGGCAGCAGCAGCAGCCCTACACAACGTGATGGTAGGCATGCCACAGCAGTGGCATGATGGAGATGGCAGCAGCAGTTGTACAGAACGTGATGGTAGGCAGGCCGCAGCAGTGGCATGATTGAGGCGGCAGCAGCAGCCGAACAGAACTCCAGGCTTGGTTTATTTTGATGATTAAGTGATGTTTTGGACACTGGCAGAGGACAACTTGGTCCGTTTGGGTGTCATCTCGCTCCTTGTGGAACTAAAAACCCGCTCAGAGATGACACTGGAGGCTTGGCAAGAAAGAGAGCGTGCTGTGCCATTTTTGGGCCACTGTGCCCAGAAATCCATGGGGTCAGGGAACTGGGTATGTGACAGATTTAGGTAATCCGGACGCTGGGCGTTGAGGTGGGAGTTGTCGGCTTGTTGAGTGGACTCAGCCTGGCGCGGGATATTGAAAAACTGCTCCATCATGTTGAGGAAACTGAAATGGCTGCTGCTACTGCTGCTTTGGCTTCTGCTGCTGGTGGAGGCGGGAGGGGGCTGACTGCGGGGAGCGGAGAGGGTCCCCTCTTTCAGACGTGCTGGTGGCAGGCATTTGCCTGCCATAAGCTGCAACAAGCTGCATACACAGTGTTTCCTGGTAATAATGCAATTTGTCCTCCCTTTCTGTGAGAGGAAAACATTCCTCTATTTTTCCTTGGTAGCGAGGGTGTCACGAACGTACTGAGACATTCCCGTGACAGGTGGCAAGAGATCTGTGAGACTGGCAACAAGTGGTTTGATCTGACATGTTTTCCTTTTGGATCAAGTGACGTCTGTGTTGTTTCTGGTGCTTCTTTACCCAGGTGTGGCTATTGTGGTCATTTAACTTTCTCTATTTATTGTTGTTTCTCCCACTATGCTATGCGGTTTATTGCTTCTGTTGGACTCGTGGTTAGCTTGTGTTTGGTTCTCGGCTGAGTTCCTGGTGCTCCCAAAGCTTCATTGTATTTTGTTTATATATATATATATATATGTGTGTGTGTTGCCTTTCCTTGTTGTTAGTCATTAGGCCTGAGGGAGACTCCTGTTTGTCCTTCCCTTTGGAGGAACAGGTAGACTCAGTCCTGACATTAGTTCCAGGGTCCTATAGGGTGAGATAGGATTCTAGGTAGCCGTGTATGAACTTGCCTAGCTTTGGGGCCTGTTCATATTGGTAGTCTGTCAGGACTGGAGTTGGGGTTTTCTCCCAAACATGAGCGTGACAGAGGGTCTAAAATCATGGCTGTCCAGTAATCATCAGACTGCTTGATGTCAACGATACATCTGTCACTGCGTAAGCAAGCAAGTCTACAGGTCACCATTCTGGCCAGCCTGCCCTGTGGCCAGATTATGTACCCAGAAACTACTCGGTAGATGGGAGACAGAAATCACTGACTGTTCCGTACGCTTGATGAAATTACTTTAAAGGGACACTGACAGGCTGTTAGAGCATATAAAGTGACATATATTCTTCTATTGGTCTTAATATGCTTAATTAAACTATACCATTATCACCCCTCGCTGCCTTTCCTTTACTTATAAAAAGTGTTTTTATCAATATGCAAATTACCTTACTTTGTGCCCAAGGGGCTGTCCCTCATTCAGTTGTGTGCCCAGCCGCGCCCCAACTGCCATCTCCTAGTGCCGCCCAGCTCATTAGTATTCATTGCACTGGGCGGCTTTTTTTTCTTCCGATGCAGTGAAATCCTGCGCATGCCCTGAACAGGAAAACATTAACCTTGCTATATTGGAGAAGAAGACTGAGGAACTGACTCAGACAGTCCTCACATTTAAAGATCACTCAGATTTCTCCAGAAGAGAATAAGAACTGCAGACTCACATTGAGCGATATAAAAGTGTTCTAAAAGAAAGCAAACGTAGACAGTTTATTAAAGATCTGGGTACATTTTGCAATAAGACTGCATACGAGACTCTTAAACCTACAAAAAAAACTCTCTGTCAAACTAGACAGCTACAATTACCACTTGTACAGTATCCAAAATAGACTAAAACAAGCAAGTGGAAGTAATGTATCAAAATATCATTTATTATAAAATATAAAATATGGGGAAAAGACAGGATGGTATACAGTATACAGAGAAGCAAAGGGCCTTGCAACACCAAATCATACACCTATCAACCTATGCATGATAAAACACAGGGTAGTATAGCCAGTAAACCGGGGCATTAGCTCCGCGACAACCAGTATGGCGTAATACAAAATAATCACCACAATGGGGCTATGTGCAGTAAGTGCAAAAGATCATACCTGGTTGACCATGAGCTATCCCACACATCCCAAAGTACATAGGCAACAAAACTGACCAGTATAACAATGAACCCTCAATGAAGTCAGTATATGGATCTCAAAAAAGTGGCAAAAATAAACCTGAATATTCGGGACCCACTATGGATATATATAGAAGTGCCATATGGGGATGCCAGGCTGTACTAAACACAGGACGTACCTGAAGACATGGTGAATATGATGGATACCAGACCCTGAGCGCGAGACCTCGACGCGCGTTTCACCTCAGCGGCTTCGTCAGGTGCATACGAGACTCACCAGGGAGTAGGGACAGCTTCAGCAACTGACACATCTCTGATGTGGACAGCTCAGATATAGAATATCAACAGGTAAAACACCAACCGTCTAATCAGAGATTCTCTAGGGAAGGGGATGTTTAAGGGACCGAGGGAAGACTACAAATCACAGAATACCAGAAGGTACCAACAAAATTATCCGATCACAAGCAAATTATGGAGTCCACCTCCAGATATGAGAGTAACCACAAATACAGCTACTTGTGGGGCTCCCATTGGAGTACAAAACAATACCTCTGGCTCTATATCTTACTCTGCTTCCTTAGATACTACAGCACCACCCCTGACCTTCGCCCCTCCTTTTTTAAGGAGGGACACACAGCAGGACCCATATTCTCTGAGAGACCGCACACTAACTCAACGCAAGTGAGACAAGATGATGCCCCACAGGTTATTAATGTCTGATATTGTTTTATCAGATGCCAAATTCTCGATCATCTCCAAAGGACTTGCCTTTGTTCCCACAAATAGATTTAACCGATTTGAAAGGGTCAAGGATCTCCATTTATTTGTTTGCAAAATTAAATTCCATAAAACCTACATGCAAAAAGACAGGAAGAGATGCCAGGAACTAGGTCTAGACCTGGAGGACCTACAGGGTTTTGATGACCTTATGCAATTATTGGGCGACGATGAGAGACTGAGGGTACAGGGCCCCTTTTCGGGGCTTGGGAATAAAATTGCCACCAAAGGGAGGGGGGAACATAATATTGAACTTTTCCTTAATTCAGTTGGTAGGGACTTGGAACAGATAGACAGCGATTCAACCATTTCCCAAACAATTTACTATTTACAGAAATGGAGGGTCTAAAAAATCTGAGTAAAAATAAAAACATTGTTATAAAACCCTAAAAAGGGCAATATTTTGGTACTACACTTAAAAGAATACAATAAGATGTGCTTTGCCCTAATAAATGACCATAATAACTATGAAATTCAGAAAAGTGACCCCATATCCATCTACCTTGATGAATTGTCACAAATATTACAGGGAGCACTAGAAGATCGACTAATTGATTGCAGGGAATATGATAATTTACTCCCCATACACCCGAGGGTGGCAATTTTCTATGGACTCCTTTCTAAGGTCCATAAGCGGCTAACCCCACTTAAATAGAAAAAAACAAAGTGTAGCAGCACAACAGAAAACAGGGGTAAATACCGTTCCTTATTGTGGTGGTGCCTGCCGTGTCGGAAGTCAGTCTCGAACTCCCCCAACTTTAGATGCACTTGTAAAAACGCGCAGCACTCTCCAGTCTTGATTCTCTCAAAGGTTTATTCCCCAACATTATGCGACGTTTCGAACTTGTGTGGTCTTTATCAAGCAACTGACAATGTGAACAAAACTGAATACATATACCCTCTCAAAAAGGTCACATGACCCAATCTAATATGCTAATAAACAATTACATATTATGGTGAGAATTTTGAATATGTAATTTTTTATTAGCATATTAGATTGGGTCATGTGACCTTTTTGAGAGGGCATATGTATTCAGTTTTGTTCACATTGTCAGTTGCTTGATAAAGACCACACAGGTCGAAACGTTGCATAGTGTTGGTGAATAAGAGTGCTGCGGTTTTTTACAAGTGCATCTAACCCCACTTAAATGTCGCCCAGTTGTATCAGCCTCACCCAACACATAGGAAGCTATGTGGATAAGATCTTACAACCATTTGTATTAGCCCTACTGTCATACCTACGGGACACGACCGATCTTTTAACGAAATTGGAAGGTATAATGGTTGAGATTAATACCTTACGGTCATCAGTAGATGTGGAGGCCTTATACACCTCAATACCTCACGATAAGGGCCTCCTGGCAATGAAACATTATCTTCAGATGAGGACTGGAGTAAACAGATGTCTGCAGTTCTTACACACAACTATTTCATATTTAACTCTCATTTCTACCACCAGCTCAGGGGCACCACTATGGGTAGCCCTTGTTCACCATCTTATGCTAACCTGTTCCTGGGCTGGTGGGAGGACACGATTGTTTTATCTGAATGGTATCATAGATGGACACAATATATTATCCTTTGGGTACGCTTCATTGATGATATCCTGTTACTCTGGTCAAGATCTAAAGCTGAGTTCCTACAGTTCATGGAAGTTCTGAATAGAGATTTGATTGTTCTTTACACAGGAAATTGATAACAACATACTATTACTTTTCTTGATACAGAAATCAGTATTCATGATAATTTGAACATTAATACCACTCTATTTCAGAAAAAGACTGCAACAGTCTGTTGAGATGGGAGAGTTTCCATCCTAGACCCCACAGAATGGGTATCCCGAAGGGACAATTTCTGAGAGCAAGAAGGAACTGGGTTTGAAGAAGAGGCCCTCGGATTATTTCAGTAATAAACAAAGGGCATAACCTGATGGCTGTTTAAATGCAGCTTGGGATAAGGCTCGACACATGGATTGATCACTGTTACTTAACCCTAGGTCGAAAATTAATAAAGATGATGTCATTAGGATTATTGGTACAGAAGATTAGGGATATTCTTTCCCGCTATTGGTCAGTATTAAAGACTGACCCAATGATGTACTACCGGAATTCCCAGCAATCCCCTTTAGGAGAGGACGCAGTGTCTGTGATTTCCTAGTTTATAGCCACTTTGAACCCCCTGTCAGGGACAACTGGCTTACAAATGGACAAACAGGGTACATTTATGTGTGAACACTGTAAGGCTTGTGCTTAGATTAGACCGGGCAATAACTTTACTGACTTCTCAGGTAGCACTACCTATAGGATCCGTAGCTTCGCTAACTGTAATACTAGAGGGGTGGCTTGTTGTACTTGTGATTCCATATATATTGGAAAGACTTGTAGAGAACATTACATTTTTATATCTTGGAACATATAGGCGACATTAGAAATAAAAGGGATAAAACCATAGCTAGACATGTCATCCGGGAACATGCTGGTGATCCCAAAGTCCTGACCTTCTTGGCCATTGAAACCATCAACATCTCCCTAAGGGCTCATTCAGACGGCTGTATGCTGTCCGCAAAAATACTGAATGCTATCCGTTTTTTTGCGGATCCGCAAAAAAAATGAAACATGTCCTATACTTGTCCGTGAAAATCAGGACATGGCCCCATTGAAGTCTATGGGTCCGCAAAAATACTGAATGCTATACGTTTTTTTTGCAGATCCGTTTTTTTGCGGATCCGCAAAAAAACGGATAGCATTCAGTATTTTTGCGGACAGCATACGGCCATCTGAATGAGCCCTAAGGAGGGGTGATATGGATTTACACGTTTTATTGACTAAATTAGCCGTTCATGACCAGGGGGTATATGAGTAGCATGTTTGGCTATCTACCTGCCTCTCTGGGGGTTGGATAACTCCCCCTTAGATAAGACCCCCCTTTACTTGCACCTTCTGATGTTTTTTATATCCAGCACTATATGTCATACTCCACACAGCACTGACACACAGAGATCTGTTTATACAGAAAATGTATATTAATTGTGCCAGAGGGACCCCCGGTAGTCATCATTATACGAGCGGGTTTGGTTTTTCACTCCTCCTCCTGATTATTCGTTTTTTTACCACTAAGAAGACTGCTGTACATCTTGTATTTATTGCGATTTGCATCCCACCCCCTAATCCTGCATCACTTAAGTTCCCGGCACTAGCGATCATGTGTCACATCATCATCTTGCAGGATGTGATGTCATTGGCGGCGGCGTGTTCAAGCGGTCACTCGATCCCAGCCTGTTGTCCTACTCCACAGACAGGGCCTCCAGCTGTCCAGCTATCCCTGATTGGCGCAAGTATTCATAACCCCACACCAGGGGCCATCTTCAGTGTGTGACTATATGAGATGTGGTCTCCGTGACACACATTGGGGCACTATATGTCTGGCATTTATTCATTGGTGGATACCATATTGTAATCGATTATCTGGGGACTGGCAAGGGTAATTTGGTTTCTTGATGATACATGTGGCTGTGACTGGGCAAATTTGGCTTTATCAAAGGAACCCTAGCTATGTGGAGTGTTACTATATATCAGTGTATTATCTAATTTTGTTAGTCATATTTGTATCTATATACTGTCCCTAATGCCCCTGATGAACTATGGCGCAATAGCCATACGGCAACGCATTCAGATTATTTATCTCACAGGGACCAGTCAGAATTTCCTCTGAATTGTTGACATTATACTTATATGGGGCATTGTTATTTTTGATACAATATAAACAATTGTGTCCAGTATATATATTTTTTTCAGCATTTTGACAATGACTCAACAGAAAACCGTATAGGTTTACACCTTTTGGTGATGGTCTATTCTGTGTTAGTCTCCTTACAGCATCCAGGAGGTTCCTGACAATGGATCACCCCTATTGGGGCGGCCATTCCGTTTATAGGCAGGGCACTATTACTCTAGGGAAAATATCAGGGAGAATTCTTCTGACTTTTTGTCCCTACCCTGGCTCTCTAACATCACTTAATAAAGGGGCATTTTAATATTTTAGATTTATTTATTAAAAGTTATGTTTTAACAGTGGTGGTTCTGTGATTTACTTTAGTCTGACATTGTTACCCTATCTGACATACTGACTGTCTTGCTGTCAGAACTGTGATACCCCACAGCGTGCCCGAGGAGCCAGTTCATTCCACTTCCGCCCCATACTAAGACGATTGGGTGTCATGGCCGATGTCCTCTTCATCATCCTCTTTCTCCTCCAACTCCGACTCCTCTTCCTGCTCCTCAAGTGACAGCACCTCCTCCTCCTCCTCTATAGGAGTTTCTTACTGTGGGTCCCCAATAGCTACAGGACAGAGAACAAGATGTGTTAGCTGTTCTTCCTCATCCTTTGTTATCACCTGTTGCATGAGCATCAGAGTCTCTTCAAAAATACATATGAGAGGGATTAGGGACAACTGCAGCATGAATGGCATGAGCTGCCACTGCCCGACCTGGAAACAACACATGCTCTTTGCTGAGGCGGTCTGGTGCATGACCAAATTGTTGACTGCTCATACCAAAGCTCAAGCATGTGCAATGTTGAATTCCAGCTAATTAGAACCTTGCAGATTAAACAGTGTAGCTGCAGACATTTCTGATGCTGCAAGTCCAGGATAACGTTCTTCACCAAGTGACAATGGCTGAAAAGAGTCTCCTGAAGATTGTCAGCACCTTGTGCAAGCCAGTGCATTTTAAAAAAAGGCCATGCAGGGAATATGTGTTATTTCCTCCAAGTTCAGGGCAGCAAGGATGTTGCGCCCATTGTCACTGACCACCTTTCCCAATTGGAGTCGGCGGGGTGATAGCCAGCGGGATGTTTGCTGCTTGATGTACTTTCGCTGCAACTCCTCGTCGGTATGGCTACTCCAACACGCCGTGGCAATGTTTGACTTGACACGTGATAGTAATGACTAGTAATGCAAAACTGTTCCCTACTGCTGTCGTGAACAGAATCGTATCCATGGAGGAGCAGGTAGAGGAAGCAGATAAGTGCCTGCTGTGGGAGCCATTCCCATTTTGCTGGGGTCCTGCCTCTCCACTGCCGCAAAAAAAAATGGGCTGTGAAAGACATGTACTATCCCTGGGAGCCAGACCCATGATATAGTGGGAGGGGGTCAAAAGGACCTGGCCATTTACCCAGTGGGCTGTGAAAGACATGTACTATCCCTGCCCATAACAACGGCTCCAGGTGTCCACGGTGGAGTGCAGCTAGTTGCACCATGAGAATCGCAAGCAGTGGCCCACATTCTCCGCCATGTGAGAGTACAAGGCACTATTACAATGGTACTACAGCGACTGCACCACTAGCAACGGGCCTTACCCACCCACAGCTTCAGCGGCATCACCAGATTCTGAAGCAGACATGGCCCTGGCTGTTCTTTGGGAGGTACATGGCCTCTGCTCCTTATTGCTGCCCCCACCACCCTGCACTGATGTTACCTCCTCCTCAGCACCCCAATCCAGCTGCCAGGTCCTGTCAACACACAATGTCATTAGAGTCATCACCCTCCCTGCCGTTTTTATCAGACTGTAAGATATCATGGTGGGCTTCTGGGCTCTCCTCCCCTGCTATGTGTTTTCCCCAACTCCCACCATTACTACCCTCACCGCCATTGCTGTGGCTACAGATGCCACTATTAACACCACCATCAACACAGGTATGCATGGGATCACCAGCTTCCCCCCCCCCCTCCAAACTTCTCCTCGCAATATCCCAAACCGTGACAACACATAAGTCGTCAACAGGGAGACTCTCTTGACTATCTTCCAAAGGGCGTGGTGGGGTTTTCTTGCCACTTCTTAGGAAAAAGGAAGGCGCCCCACTAGGAAGGGGCAGTGAACACTGAGACGAATCTCAACTGAAAGCTTTTGTCTGGGACTTCAAGGAGAAGGAGCAGGAGGAACAATGTGACCCCTGGCTCCACGGCACGGTGCCGGACTCCAAAGTCACCTCCATGTCAGCATGCTGCGACTGAGAGGAGGAATGAGCCATCCAAACCAGAATCCCATCCTCTTTCTCCTTAACAATAATGTTGCGTCTTTCTGAAGCCAGCAGGGACAACTGCGGCCTACTAATACTACTACTACTTCTGTCCGGATAACTGGTGCTACTATTACCCACATTCTCGTTTGGAAGAGTTCCATAGCCCAGGCATTTTTTGGCCAAAATTGGGAACGTTTAGACAGAAATAAAAGAAAACAGATTTAGGCCTAAGTTCATTATGGCTCACAGATAATTTTGTGCACTCCCCCGTGTTTCGCTGTAGTAACCTCAATGGGGAGGGTGCAACTGCCCTGGGGGAAAAATGGTTAGATGGCTGGAGGAGCTTTTAAACTAGGATCTTGGGAGGGGGAGGTGTCATACTAATAAGGGGGTAGATAGTGTTCATAGAGAGTGGGTTATAGAAGGGGACAGTGGGGATTTAGTGGGGGCCGGGGCTAGCAAGGAAAATTGGGAGAAGACTGGGAATAACTTTACATTTTTAAAAAATAGAACTGCTGGTAACAAGAACCTGTCACATACAAAAATTAACCAAGGTAACCAAAAAATTCTGGATAATCACTTTACAGGTAATAGTAATTTAAAATGTATTTTCACAAATGCCAGAAGTCTAGCTAGCAAAATGGGGGAGCTGGAGGCTATGGTACTAGAAGAACACATAGATGTAGTTGGTGTGGCTGAGACATGGTTGGACTCTTTGCATGACTGGGCTGTTAATATTGAGGGTTTTACACTATTTAGGAAAGACCGGGTCAATAGAAAAGGTAGTGGCGTGTGCCTGTATGTGAGGAGTGATCTGAAGACAAGTGTGAAAGAGGCAATTGTGCGTGAGGATGTGGAAACCTTATGGGTGGAAGTTCAAAGGGATATAAACACTGAAAAATTAATACTTGGTGTAATCTATAGACCCCCTAACATCACAGAGGAGATAGAAACGCAACTGTATAACCAAATAGAGCGGGCGGCACAGGCTGGTACAGTGGTCATAATGGGAGATTTTACCTTCCCAGACATTGACTGGGGTTATGGTTCTGCCTCAACCGCAAAGGGGAGAAGATTCCTCAACTTGCTGCAGGACCACTTTATGGGCCAGTTTGTAGAAGCTCCCACTAGGGGCGATGCTCTGTTGGATCTGGTAATTTGTAATGATGCAGAGCTTGTTGGAAATGTTACTGTTCGAGAAACACTAGGTAATAGTGACCACAATATAATTATATTCCCCCTAAACTATAAGAAGCAAACTGTGTCAGGCAGAGCAAAGACACTGGATTTCAAAAAGGCTAATTTCCCTGGGTTGAGGGCAGCATTTCAGGGCATAGACTGGGAGCAGCTACTGTCACATAATGATACAGAGGATAAATAGGAGAGTTTCAAATCCACATTGAGTAATTGCACTAAAAATGTTATCCCTTTAGGTAACAAGTATAAACGGCTTAAATTAAACCCCCCCCCCCCCATGGCTTACAGCTACTGTAAAAAGAGCAATAAATGACAAAAAGAGGGCATTTAAAAAATACAAATCTCAGGGGTCAGCTGTAGCGTTTAAAGATTACAAAGGGCTTAATAAAATCTGAAAAAGGGAGATAAAATTAGCAAAGATACAAAACGAACAGCAAGTAGCAAAACAAAGCAAAACAAATCCCAAAAAGTTTTTTAAATATATAAATGCTAAAAAATCTATGTCTGAGCAGGTAGGGCCCCTAAATAATGGTAAACGTGGGGTAGTCACTGAAGATAAGGAAAAGGCAGAGTTCCTAAATAGGTTTTTTAGCTCTGTATATACAAAAGAAGATAAAGGAGCTGATATCTGTGGCGCCGGGGTTGTTAGTACATCCAGTGATATACTAAATTGGCTAACTGTAGATATGGTCCAAGAGAAGTTAAATAGGGTAAATGTGAACAAAACTCCAGGTCCAGATGGATTACACCCAAGAGTGCTTAAAGAGCTCTGTTCAGTCATTGCTGTTCCCCTGTTTATAATTTTTAAGGATTCTCTAGGGACTGGTACAGTGCCAAGTGATTGGCGCAAGGCAAACGTGGTGCCCATATTCAAAAAAGGATCAAGGTCCTCCACAGGCAATTATAGACCAGTTAGTTTAACTTCTGTTGTGGGAAAAATGTTTGAAGGACTCTTAAGGGAATATATACAGGAGTATGTGACTATAAATAGTATTATAAGTGATAACCAACATGGGTTTACCAAGGACAGAAGTTGTCAGACTAACCTGATTTATTTTTATGAGGAGGTGAGTAGTATCCTGGACAGAGGGGTGGCTGTGGATGTAGTGAGGTCAGTAGTAGCCTGGACAGAGGGGCGGCTGTGGATGTAGTGAGGTCAGTAGTAGCCTGGACAGAGGGGCGGCTGTGGATGTCGTGTTTCTGGATTTTGCAAAGGCTTTTGATACTGTCCCTCATAGATGCTTAATAAGTAACGTAAGGTCTATAGGCTTGGAAAGTATAGTCTGTAATTGGATTGAAAACTGGCTGAAGGACCGTGTCCAGAGAGTTGTGGTCAATGATTCCTATTCAGAATGGTCCCGGGTTATAAGTGGTGACCCCAAGGTTCAGTGCTGGGCCCTTTATTATTTAAAGGGGTTGTCCGGGATTAGGGACCATTGTTTAATAAAATTGCACATGCACACACTTTACATACACCCATGTCCTACCTTTTCAGCATGTTTCTAAAGTACCCTTTTTACCAAAAACCTTTATGGCAGGAAGTAACAGATTTCTTTCAGTCAGTGACGTACCGGGTCCCTTGCAGAGGAGGAAAGCTTCCTCTTCCGCTGCTCCGGGAGCCCGGTGACGTCACTGACAGCCTCATTAATTATTCAAAAGTCTAGGAGGGGCAGTAACTCTCCTGGCTAAGCTCCGCCCCTCCAGTCCGGTGCCGATATTGATGGCAGCGGCTCAGGAACGGAGCCGCTGCCATCAGCAGAGAGCGTTAGCTGTAACTGTAACAGCTAACACCCGCGGCATCCAGATCTATGTGGTTGAGAAGGAGGGAGCTCCCTCTCTCTACCATCGTGCCCCTGCTGCTGCTATTGCAACGGCGCGATCGTTGCCATGGCAACCGGACGCCTAACAAAGGCGTCTTGGTTGCTATGGACCTAAGTCTCTCTCTCCCCCTGTGCTGCTGCCCTCGCCGCTGCCAATAAGAAGAGACGGGAGGGGGGGGGGGGAGGGCTATGACCACTGCGCCACCAATGAAGAAAAATGACCTGTTTCTAATACAAATACAGGAAGCGGGTGCCGGAATCAAATAGCCGGCACCCGACCTCTGTGACAGGGAGCTGCGATCAGCTGCAGTTGAGTTAACCCTTCAGGTGCGGTACCTGAGGGGTTAATTGTAGCTGATCGCAGCTCCTTGTCATAGAGGTCGGGTGCCGGCTATTTGATTCCGGCACCCGCCTCCTGTATTTGTATAAGAAACATTGGTGGCACAGTGCGCCCCCCCCCAGTATAATAAACGTTGGTGGCACAGTGCGCCCCCCCCCAGTATAATAAACGTTGGTGGCACAGTGCGCCCCCCCCCAGTGTAATAAACGTTGGTGGCACAGTGCGCCCCCCCCCCAGTGTAATAAACGTTGGTGGCACAGTGCGCGCCCCCCCCCCCAGTGTAATAAACGTTGGTGGCACACAGTGCGCCCCCCCCCCCAGTATAATAAACGTTGGTGGCACAGTGCGCCCCCCCCCAGTATAATAAACGTTGGTGGCACAGTGCGCCCCCCCCCAGGGTAATAAACGTTGGTGGCACAGGGCGCCCCCCCCCCCAGTGTAATAAACGTTGGTGGCACAGTGCGCCCCCCCCCCCAGTGTAATAAACGTTGGTGGCACAGTGGGAAGTGCCAATGAGGGTTAAAAAAAAATTAACTCTCCTCCTCCAGTTGATCGCGTAGCTGCCGATCTCCTGTTTTTTTTTTCTTCAGGACCTGTGGTGACGTCATTGACCTCATCACATGGTCCATTACCATGGTGATGGATCATGTGATGAGCACAGTGATGTCACCACAGGTCCTTTGACAGGTTCTAGAGAAAGACCAGGAGACGATCAATTGGAGGAGGTGAGTGAATTATTTTTTTTATTTTTTAACCCTCATTGGCACTGCCCACTGCGCCACCAATGTTTATTCTATTGAGGGGGGGGGCGCTCTGAGCCACCAATGTTTATTATATTGAGGGGGGGTGCACTGCGCCACCAATGTTTATTCTATTGAGGGGGGGCGCACTGCGCCACCAATGTTTATTCTATTGAGGGGGGGCGCACTGCGCCACCAATGTTTATTCTATTGAGGGGGGCGCACTGCGCCACCAATGTTTATTCTATTGAGGGGGGGCGCACTGCGCCACCAATGTTTATTCTATTGAGGGGGGGCGCACTGCGCCACCAATGTTTATTCTATTGAGGGGGGGCGCACTGCGCCACCAATGTTTATTCTATTGAGGGGGGGCGCACTGCGCCACCAATGTTTATTCTATTGAGGGGGGGCGCACTGCGCCACCAATGTTCTATTGAGGGGGGGCGCACTGCGCCACCAATGTTTATTCAATTGAGGGGGGGCGCACTGCGCCACCAATGTTTATTCTATTGAGGGGGGGCGCACTGCGCCACCAATGTTTATTCTATTGAGGGGGGGCGCACTGCGCCACCAATGTTTATTATATTGAGGGGGGGGGCGCACTGAGCCACCAATGTTTATTATATTGAGGGGGGGTGCACTGAGCCACCAATGTTTATTATATTGAGGGGGGGTGCACTGCGCCACCAATGTTTATTATATTGAGGGGGGGCGCACTGCGCCACCAATGTTTATTCTATTGAGGGGGGGACGCACTGCGCCACCAATGCTTATTATATTGAGGGGGGGGGGCGCACTGAGCCACCAATGTTTATTATATTGAGGGGGGGTGCACTGCGCCACCAATGTTTATTATATTGAGGGGAGGCGCACTGAGCCACCGATGTTTATTATATTGAGGGGGGGTGCACTGAGCCACCAATGTTTATCATACTGGGTTGTTGGGGGGGCGCACTGCGCCACCAATGTTTATTATATGTACATGAGCCCTGATGGACTGTTTTTTTAGACAAATTTATGACAGCACACAGGCAGCATTCGTGTTTTTTAACTGCCGCATAAGGGCTTATTCACGTGCCCGTGCTGTTGACCGCAAATTGAGGTCCACAATGCACGTGCACCGACCGTGGGCCAGCCACATACAGATCATGGACCCATTCACTTGAATGGGTCCAAGATTCATCCGTTCAGCAAAAAGATAGAGCAAGTTCTATCCTTTTCCTGTGCAGAGGAATCGAATGGAACCCCAGGAAACACTCCGTAGTGCCCCATTCCAAATCTCATGATTTGCGGATTGGGTCTGCATCGGTGAATCATAATGCAAATGGAACAGTGCACATATATTGCGGATCCACCAATGCGATCCTCAATAAGGCTACTTTCACACCTGCGTTCGGGTGTCCGCTCGTGCGCTCCGTTTGAAGGGGCTCACAAGCGGCCCCGAACGCAGCCGTCCGGCCCTAATGCATTCTCAGTGGAGGCGGATCCGCTCAGAATGCATCAGTCTGCCAGCGTTCAGCCTCCGCTCCGCTCAGTGAGCGGACACCTGAACGCTGCTTGCAGCGTTCGGGTGTCCGCCTGGCCGTGCGGAGGCGAGCGGATCCGTCCAGACTTACAATGGAAGTCAATGGGGACGGATCCGTTTGAAGATGACACAATATGGCTCAATCTTCAAGCGGATCCGTCCCCCATTGACTTTCAATGTAAAGTCTGGACGGATCCGTTCAGGCTACTTTCACACGTAGAAATTTTTCTAAGTTATAATGCAGACGCATCCGTTCTGAACGGATGCAAACGTCTGCATTATAGGAGCGGATCCGTCTGAGCAGACATCAGACGGACCCGCTCTGAACGCAAGTGTGAAAGTAGCCTAAGACTTCTTTCAGACAGGAGATTTAGATCTCACAAGAGGTCTCCAAAACAGATCAGTTTTGCCCTAATGCATTCTGAATTGATCTGCTCAGAATGCATCAGTTTGGCTCCGTTCTGCCTCCATTTCACATTAGAGGCAGACAACAAAACGCTGCTGGCTGTGTTTTGGTGTCCGCATAACCAAACTGAGCCAGACGGATCCGTCCTGACACACAATGTTAGGCCTTCCTCACATCACTTTTCTCAGCAATGCGGGCACATATGAACATGGGACCAACAGAGATGTCTACAGCTGCCAAGTGCTCAAGTCAATGGGGACAGATCTGTTTTTTATGACACAATCTGACACAATAGAAAATGGATCCATCTCCCATTGACTTTTAATGGTGTTCAAGATGGATCCATATTGGCTAAGGTAAAGATAATACAAACTGATCCATTCTGAGCGGATGCAGCAATTTGTATTATCAGTGCGGATCCATCCATGATGGATCCACACCAAACGTGAGTGTGAAAATAGCCTTACTGTGTAGCAGAGCAAAACTAGGGAAATTGTAAAACATTAGCAATGCTAAGATATATTACTAATAATTGGTTATTGTAATGATGAATGCACACATAAAACTAAAAATGAGATACCATTGTGGAAAGATGGAGCTGCTCCCTGTGTGTTAGTTCACTGTCTGCAAACACTGAGCACATGACATGTGCAAGAGACAGAGCAATGAGGAGTTTATGGGGGAGGAATATGTAAGAGGGGGGCGGATCTATGGAGGCGTGGCTGATGTGGAGGAGGCTGAATATGTATGAGGGGGCGGATACAGGGAGGGGATCTTACACTGTAGAAACCAGAAGCTGCACTGGGAGCCACAATGCACTGCAGCAGGAAGTGATGGCATACATAAACAGCTATGTAAACAGTCTGCTGGGGACTGTAGGAGCCATGCAGCGGTGCAAAAGCTACCTAAAAACATCTTAGGAAGATAGATTTGGCTACTAACAGTGAGTAAGCAGTTTTAAAAAAAAATGTTTGATCCCGGACAACCCCTTTAATTTATTTATTAATGATATGGAGGATGGGATTAATAGCACCATATATATTTTTGCAGATGACACTAAGCTGTGTTACAACTGTACGATCTATGGAAGATGTCCACAAACTACAAGCTGACTTGAACACTCTGAGTGATTGGGCATCAACTTGGCAAATGAGGTTCAATGTGGACAAATGTAAAGTTATGCATCTTGGTAGTAATAATCTCTGTGCTTCATATGTTCTAGGTGATGTAGCACTGGGAGAGTCACTTATAGAGAAGGATTTGGGTGTCCTTGTGGATGGCAGATTAAATTATAGTATACAATGTCAATCAGCTGCTTCTAAGACCACCAGGATATTGTCTTGCATTAAACGAGGCATGGACTCGCGGGGCAGGGATGTAATATTACCACTTTACAAAGCGTTGGTGCGGCCTCATCTGGAATACGCAGTCCAGTTCTGGGCACCAGTACATAGAAAGGATGCCCTGGAGCTGGAACAAGTACAGAGGAGAGCGACTAAACTGATAAAGGGCCTGGAGGGTCTTAGTTATGAAGAAAGATTAAAAGAATAGAATTTATTTAGTCTTGAGAAGAGACGTCTAAGGGGGGACATGATTAACCTGTACAAGGAAATAAATGGGCCATACAAAAAATACGGCGAAAAGCTGTTCTTTGTAAAATGTGCTCAAAAGACAAGGGGGCGCTGCCTCCGAGTGAAGAAGAAAAAGTTCAGTCTCCAGAAGCGTCAAAGCTTCTTTACTGTGAGAACTGTGAATTTGCGGAATAGACTTCTTCAGGACGTAGTCACAGCAGGAACAGTGGACAGTTTCAAAAAGGGTTTAGACGAATTCTTAAAAGTAAAAAATATAAATGCTTATGAAAACGTGTAGAAATCTGAGTCTCACTTCCTTCTGGGATTCGCTTCCCCACCTATCCCTTGGTTGAACTTGATGGACGTTTGTCTTTTTTCAACCGTATTAACTATGTAACTATATACTGGTTTAATTAAATTGAACAATCCCGAATTTAATTCCAACTGTGTGGATGTAGAATAAACAGAAACGGACGATTGAGGCCTGACTCACATTAACACTCGTAGGTAAATTGCTGTTCTATGCTGTGTTTTGTTGTAGTAATCGCCTATATACGCTTGTTTCATTAAATTGAAAAAATCCTCCCAAAAATTACATTTCCAACCCTTGGATATAGAATAAACGGAAACGGACGATTGAGGCCTGACATTCAAATTCACGTTAACGCTCACAGGTAAGTTGTTGCTCAGGTGTGTATTGATGCACTAATCACCTATATGCTGGTTTGATTAAATTCAATGACCCCCCCCCCCCCCCCACACCCGACCAAAAATAAAAATAAAAAATTGGAACTGAACTGTTTGTGTGTCGAAGATAATAAACAGATTTAGCCCTAATACTTTGTTCTCAATCACCGATCATTGATACGGTTTTGCAAACTAAAACCAAACGAATAAATTTAATATATGAGACGTTAGAACGCCTATTGTGCAGTTTTCGCTTATTCTACCCCACCCCACCCAAAAAAAGGATTTCTGTGAAAATGAGAAAAAAAATTAAAGGATTTCCTTGCAGGTAGCTTCTTTTGAGGGTTGCAGCCAGGGCCGTCTTTAATATTGATTGGACGCTAGGCAAGAATTTACTTGGGCCCCCTGGATCCCGCCTTCCCACACCCTAGCATGCAATCACGCCCCCCACCGTGAATTACTGTAAATACTTAGGCCTCTTTCACACGGGCGTCGCGGGTGAGGGCTGGGCGCAATGTGGGTGCATTGCAGGAAACCCACACGAGTGCACACGCAATTTCAGTCAGTTTTGTCTGCGATTGCGTTGCGTTGTTCAGTGATGAGCGCAATGATGTCAGCGAAGGTCCTTTTGCAGGTCCTGCAAGAAGAAGAAAGAAGAGGATAATGGCTGCGCGATCAAGTGGATGAGGTGAGTAATTTTTTACAATTATTTTTTAACCCTCAATGGACTTTTACTTAGCATTCTGTATTATAGAATACTATTATTTTCCATTATAACCATGTTATAATGGAAAATAATAAAGTAAATGGCTCATCCCCTATTTATTCACATAGTCTCCTTAGCAATCATCCGTGAAACTCACATCGCATCTGCACTTGCTTGCAGATGTGATGCGAATTTCACGCAGCCCTATTCACTTCTATGGGCCCTGTGTTGCGTGAAAAACACTGAATATAGAATATGCTGCGATTTTCACGCAACGCACAAGTGATGCGTGAAAAACATTGCTCATGTACACAGCCCCATCGAAATGAATGGGTCCGGATTCAGTGCGGGTGCAATGCGTTCACGTTATACATAGCACCCGCGCGGAATACTCACCCGTGTGAAAGGGGCCTTACAGTTCTGAAGACTCCAGGCAAAGTAGGGAAGAAGGGTAATAGTAGTTAGATGACTGGGTATAGTATAGGGGATTACCTGGTATGTGTGAAATGAACCGTAAGTGGTAGGCAGGTGACATTATACAAACATATATATATATATATATTTCTAAATATATACATATAATGAACTGTTGGTAGTAGTGAGGTGACATTATAAAAAGCATGCAAAATGTCTATTGATTCAATTGGATGCCAAGTTCAGCGTACATGTGACAACATAATAAGGCAGGAAAGAAAAAAAGAAAAGAATGTGCAGAAAAACGGTGGTGTTGTGTAGGGAGATATCTGGTGCCGCTTGTTGCAGGTAAGGTGGTAGGTGGTGGGCGACAAAGTGCTCCTAAATTGAAAGTGTGCATCCGCACTGCTGCTGTACTGAGCCGCTAGTGAGAAGGAGCGGCGTGCATTTAAAGAGCGCGCTTCCCTCGGTGAGCATGCGCATGATGGTGTGTGTCAAGCCTCCGAGCGGGGCTATGTGTGATGGAACGCACCAGCGCTGGACAGTGTAGTGCTGGTGTAGGGGGATGGTATAGCGCTAAGAGAGAGTAGAGCGCTATTATAGAATATGTGGAGACACATCGAATTTGTGGGCAGTGGCCAATGGGGCTCAAGAGGCAGCTGACTTGGGCCCCCCAGGAGCAACTGGGCCCAGGGCAGCTGCCCCTTTTGCCCCGTGTTAAAGACGGCCCTGGTTGCAGCAGCTGCAGTTCTGCTAGGAGGCACAGCGGTCACAGCTCCTCACTCCTTACTCCCTTGCTGACAGCTTCCCTGCTTTTCCCTATTCTACACACACAATTCTTCTTCTCCTTGGTAATCTTCGCCTTTCCATTCACTCTTCCTGGCAGTAAAATACAAACTTGGTTGATTATTGACTGTCCCCGATTGTTTTTTTCACTCTCCCTGACTCCGTAAGACTCCCTAAGATGGTTTTTCTGGCAGACATTGTTCTTCTTTCACAGTTAGTGCACCTCCCTGCCTGCTGCAGCATAGATTGGCTCATCTATACTGTCAGCCTGGGAGCTAATCGGGGCCAGCCGTCCCCTCCACTTCCTCTCAGGGTCATGTTAGAACCCTTCTTCCTGCCCTATGGTTTTTTTCCCGCCGACATGTGCACTAAAATTGCGCTATAAGCTGCCATCGTCTGCCATCTGAAAAACTGCAAACTTGGGACCGAACCTTGGTTTGGGCCGAACTGGTTAGCTCATCCTTAATTTGGACCGTGTGTTCTTGGGATTCATCTCATTGACGAAGTGAATAGTTGTCATAGCTCTGTCCCTGTTGGTCATCAATGTCAGATCGGTGGGGGAACCCCTGCCGTTCAGCTGTTTGAGGAGACCATAGCACCACGTTCTCTTCACTGTTTACCTGCACGCTGTGGACAATGCAGTGGCGGTGCAGTGTAACTACAGCTGCTCCATCCCATTCACTTGAACAGTTATAGTTACACTGCACCACTGCTGCATCGTCGACAGTGTGAAGAGAATGCAGCGTAGGCATCCAGCCAAAAGTGAACATACCCTTAAAGGAAGTGTTCAGGATTTTGATATTAATGGCATATCCTCAGGATAGACTATCCATATCAGGTCTGCTGAGGTCTGACAACCTGCACCCCCCACTTCCCAATCAGCTGTTACCTTGTAGCTCTGGCTGGTAATGAACATATATTACAAAGATGCTACACTTTATATTTGTTGTTTATAGATCTAATGACAATCAGAGGGGGGATTCCGGGTAGATTCGCAGCAGAATTTGTGTGGAAACCTGTGGCATTTTGCTGCAGAGGGTGAAAATCTGCAACGTTTATTGGCATGCACTGGTTTTAAAATCTACATCAAGGTCAATTTCTGTGCAGTTTTTTTTATCTGCAGCGTGTAGACAAGATTTATTAAAATCCCACCCTTCTTGCAAACCGCTAGGAAACTACATGTGTTCATCCTGTGGAGGTATTCTCTCCATAATCAAGTAAATACATGTATATAAATGCATATATTGCAACAACTGCTCCTTCGTATGGAATAAACATTTTTTCAGTCCCCGGCCTAAGGGGCTAGTGACACAGGGAAGAATATTGCGGTGTCCCACCTTATGGGAATACACCCTACAGCTGGGAATAGACACAAAATGGTTGTTAAAAGAGGAATTTTTCAGCTGTAAGAAAGTCTTTTCTGCATTCTGCATAATTCTGTGAGACTGATAAGGAGCTGATTACGAGGTGCCTGTTTTCTCAGAGGAGAATCGGGAAAGATCTAACCTATGGCCCAACCAGCGTAGGACCTCGGGGGAGCGTCTGATGGGATATGCTTAGAGATAGCTCGTGTTTATTGGCTACTTTAGCCTAGCTTGATTTATATTGATAAAACAGATGATGAGATCAGTAATATTAGGTACACGGAACCTTTAGAGGAGATGGGCAGCTAAGTAAACAAAACGTAACATTTATGCTTTCCTTGCAATCAGGTTGCATTCCTGTTACTTCACTGGATTGCAGTACTTAAGGGGTTACAGAACTTTAATCCAGTCGACAGCTCCCCACTTTGTGACTTCTGGCCCCATGGCATGGCTTTCATTTGTTATTGCTATGCAATG
Organism: Bufo bufo; assembly: GCF_905171765.1. Classification (NCBI taxonomy): domain Eukaryota; kingdom Metazoa; phylum Chordata; class Amphibia; order Anura; family Bufonidae; genus Bufo; species Bufo bufo. The sequence continues at coordinate 139,279,227 of NC_053398.1, read as the reverse complement.
CCCCATCTGTCTGCTGGCAGAGGTAGGATTATATATCCAGCGCAGTCGTACATCTAATGCACCAGGTCATGGGCTGTTTAATTCCCTGTACCTGGTGATGATAAACAGATTCATAAAGACGCAGAGAGATGACCTTAACTGCCATTATGTTAAGTAGTCAGACAATGGAAGCCGTCTCCAGATGGCATTCAGTATAAAAGGTTAAGGATCATCTGACTGCCCTACGGCCCAACAGATTCTGTACAAATGCCATTAACGTACTGTCGGCTGGTTATAAAGGAATGGTACCGCAATCAGGGAAGAAGAAGAAGAGGAAAAAAAAACGATTCTGTCCCCTAGAGCATGAATACTAGGCACCAAATCTGAGGCTGTCAGACATGGAGAACATGTGTACGCAGCATCCTGTAATCATCATCTGTGTATGGAAAGGACATTACATAAATGCTCTTCAAAGGGGCTGCTCGCTGGGAAATGCTTTCCTTACAGGTACTGAGCGTGCAGACCTAAGGAGCACAAGGGAGGATAATCACTAGATTTTAGGGAATTGCATACTTAGCATTTTCCTAATATTGACCGTAGGTCTTTGTTGATCAAATTGGAAAGCTCCAGAGAAATATTTTCTTACGGTTTGTAGACTTAGCTCTCATGCCCACGGCCGTTCCGTGCGTTGGGGACCGCAATTTGTTGTCCCCAATGCACGGGCAACATCCGTCCGGTTTCCGCAGATGGATGCAGACCCATTTAACTTGAATGGATCTGTGATCCGTCCGCACCGCAAAAAAATAGAACCTGTTCTATAGCGCGGAGGCACGGAGAGAAACCCCACGGAAGGACTGTGGGTCTGCATCCATGATGTGGTGCACAAACATCGGGGGCCCGTATATTGCAGTCCCACTGTTTGCAGGCCGCCATACGTGTGCATGAGCCCTGAGAGAAAACACAAGATCTTTTATATCCGTCTGTGCTGCTGGCAGAGTGCAGGCTGCCATAAACAGCAGTCTGATTGACTAGCTGGGAAATGGAGCGAAATAACTTCTTTTTTTTTTGGCCGTATTGTCCACATATAAAGGGGTTTTCCAAGACTTTTATACTGATGAGCTATCTTCTGGATAGGTTATCATTATCTGATACGTGGGGGGCCGACACCCGGGACACCCGCCCCCCAGCCTATCAGCTGTTTAAGAAGGCACTGATTCTCGCGGCAGCATCTCAGCCTTCTCTCAAGTTAGTTTAGACCATGTGACGTCCCGTTCATCAGTCACATGGTCTAGGCACAGCTCAGTTCCATTGCATATTGCGATTCCAAGCATATATGACGCTGTGCTTGGTGAGCAGTGAGAAGGCTACTGCACGACTTCTAGCGCTGGTGCCTTCTCAAACAGGGGATCGACAGGGGGTCCCGGCTGTCAGACGCCCACTGATCACTTACTGATGACCTATCCAGAGGATAGGTCATCAGTATAAAAGTCCCAGAAAACCGCTTTAAAACCCCTGCTCAAGTGTTACTAACAATGTCGACATGACATTTTTACTCTATGATAGTATGTGTTCAGTATGTGTGGCATTCAGAGTGGTTATCACCTAATTTTCACTACATAGTTGTTAAGGGTTTTGTGTAATAAAACAAAATAATAGAATATAAAAACAAAATCACGACATAAAAATGACAGAAGATCATGGGCACAGAAAGAAGATCCTTGGCATGGAAGGAAAAGCCTGGGCAATGGAGAGAAGACCTTGGGCACGGAAAGAAGAGCCTGGGCACGAAGTGATGAGCCTGGTCACAGAGAGAAGACCCTGGGCATGCAAACAGAGAGAATAACCTGGGCACAGAGTGAAGAGCTTGGACACACGCCCAGTATAGAACAGGGATGCTCAACCTGCAGCCCTCCAGCTGTTCCAAAACTACAACTCCCAGTCATGCCAGGACATCCTACAGCTATTAGGGCATGCTGGGAGTTGTAGTTTTGAAACAGCTGGAGGGCCGCAGCTTTAGCATCCCTGGTATTGAACATGCTGCAATTTTTCCTGAATGTAAAAATGATGCGTGAAACACAGATCCATTGTAATGAATGGGTCCCCAATGCACGGGATTTAATCCGGATGCTATGTGTTCGCTACCCACATTGCATCTGGACAGAGAACTCGCTAAGCGTGCATGCTGCATGTTGTAGTTTCACAGCAGCTGGTGGCTAATCCCTAGTCTACATTATTGATATACTGTATGGCAGTGCACAATACAGTTCGGTTTGGTGCAATGTTTATGGGTGTTAGGCTGGGGCTATAATGCAGGGATCATAGTGTAGCAGTGGAGCCATAGACATTAATGGGGGGACTTGCAGGTTACTGCAAACCCAAAATCGCAAAAAAAATCCAACCCTGCTGGTTATTTTATATTCGTATTTGTTAGATGGCCGAGTGGGTGGGGGGTTGTATGGTGAGCATGGGTGATCGTGACTAGCTGCAGGAAAGGGGGCTGCACTGGAGGATGGGGTTGTGGGGAAGTAGCTGGGGGGGGGTGATTAAAAATGACTGGGACCCGTAGTGTATTTACAGGACAAAATACTGCACCACTTTCTGCATTACTTTGTCTTGCATTTTTGACGGATCTGTGAGAAAAATGTGAGCGCAGCCTGTTATCACCAAGAACTGTGAATTCAAATATTGCGATACGTGTAATTTGATTTACATGTAGAAAACATGCTTAGGCTAGCTCGCCAGGGTGATAGACAGCCGGCGAGGCAGAGAGGTGTGTGATTATGTGCTCTTATTTCGTCTTTTGTAAGCAGTGTCACCCTTTAGGCATTTATATATCAGTGTAATCAGGATTCATCTATAAATATAGCAGTCGGGACAAACAAAAAATAACAATAGTCTCCACGGTCAGCAGCAGCGAAGCTTTACAGCAAGATGCCACATCTGTACAGTTTCCAGCTCAGCTTAGTCATGCTTTTCATCCAAAAATTCTCTGTATCCATATGTATGTAAAGGATAGCAACTTGATGAAAGTTCAATGTAATCTCACTAGTGTGGAGCCCATCTGGTCAAAAGTCCCATACAGTGGGCTGGGAAAAGGCAGACAGCATCAAGGAGGGGGCGATCGTACACATTAGATAAATGTGATGTGAACATGCCAGTTTCCGCGGGGCCTCCTGGCTGAGAGGGTCGGGTGAGATAGCTCTTATTGGCCACCAACTATCTAATGTGTAAGGCCAACCTTAGACCTTCTTCACAGATTTTTTATTTTTTTTTGTGCATGTGTTTTAATGCAGCTTTTACAAGCTTTTTTAATGTTTTTTTATTTATTCAGATAATTGCACAGTGCACACAGAGGATGCGCTCCCTGCCTCCTATGCTGGGCCCCCAACCAACACTAAGACTGACAGGCTAGGCAGTGAAAACATATTGACGCCTATCTTTGAAGTCTTGGCAGAGCGCATTCGACACACGCGCTGTTCAGGGATAGAGCGTGTGCTCCAAATGTGGTCCCACAAGGCTTCAGAGGCAGGCGTGAATATGTGTTCACTGCCTAGTCTGTCAGTCTTAGTGGTGATGCGTGGAGCCTCTGTGTGGAACAGTACCACACCCAGGGGCGTTGCTAGGTTGTTTTGTCCCAGGCCCCTAATGTCCTGCCTGCCTGCTAGATACAACTGTATTGCCATCCTCAGGACAGCAGTACAATTGAATCTAATACACTTGAAGATCTGAAGGACCTGTGGTGACATCACAGGTCATGGGACCAGCAAAACAGGCAGTGGTTAAGAAGTACCTGTGATTATGTCACCATCATGTGACCAGTGCAGGAGAGGATGACAGTGAAGAGGAGAAGACCTGGGGGAAGAAGCTGTGGTGAGATCTGCTACATGAAGAGAGGTAAGTGAAGGGAGAGGCAGAGCAATGTTGGGAGTTGTGGTTATTTAACTGGGACTGTATGTTAGGGCTGAAGGGAGGGATGTTATTTACATGGGACTGTGTGTTGGAGGTGGCTTGGGAGGGGGTCATGTTATTTACATGGGACTGTATGTTGATGGCGGCTGTGGGAGGGAGTGATGTTATTTACATGGGACTGAATGTTGAGGGGGCAATGTTATTTACATTGGACTGTAGGTTGAAGGTGGCTGGTGGGGGGAATTATGTTATTTACATGGGACTGAATGTTGAGGGGGTGATGTTTACATGAGATTGCATGTTGGAGGCGGCTGGGGAGGAGGTGATGTTATTTACATGGGACTGTATTTTGGAGGGGGCTGGAGAGATGGTGTGATGTTATTTACATGGGACTCTATGGCGGAGAGAGGGAAATAGTGTTATTTACATGGGACTGTATGTTGGAGGGACTGAAGGGAGTGGAGTGATGTTATTTACATAGGACTGTGTTTTGGAGGGGGCAGGAGAGATGGTGTGATGTTATTTACATGGGCCTATATGGTGTACAGAGGAATATAATTGCAGGGGGCATTATAAATACTGGGGGCACTTCAGGGTGACCATTATAACAGTAGGGGGCACTATAAATACTGGAGGCACTGTAGGGGTATTATAAATCCAGGGTATTATAAAAACGTTCTTATCACTACTGGGGGCTCTATAGGAGGGACATATAGATCTGCCTTATTTCTACTAAGAACACTATGGGGGACTTATTACTACTGAGGGGTCTGCAGTGGCGTCTCTAGCTTTCAAATTTTGGGGGGGCACACTGGGGGCCAGGACAAAAGTAGGGGGGGGGCAGCTATAACGATACATTTACACAAGTACGCTTAGAAATGCTGCAATACTTTACCCAATACCTAAAACCGCAACAGGGAAGAAAAGTCCTGCTGTCTGTGGTTTAAAAAAAAAAAAAAAAAAATCACTCAGATTTCAACATGTCCTAGCTGCCTGTGGATGACACTTTTATAGGGAGGGGGATCTGTGGATGACACTGCTATGGGGGGGGGGGGGGATCTGTGGATGACACATACCGTATATAGCATCTTATGCTATATGTGTCATCCACAGATCCACCCCATGACAGGGTCATCCCCATTTCCCCCTCTATAACAGTGTCATCCACAGATCCCCCTCTCTATAACAGTGTCATCCACAGATCCCCCTCTCTATAACAGTGTCATCCACAGATCCCCCTCTCTATAACAGTGTCATCCACAGATCTCCCTCCCCGCCGCTCACAGGAGTGTACATTTGACATTTCTAAACTGTAATCCATATCCTGCAGTAACTAACTTTAAATCCGGATTCAAGGGCCGCTCATCTCTACTAGTACCTTAACCTTACACCACTCGGCTAGCTTCGATAACAGGGCCAGGCTACAGCCTTCAGGTACTGCCTGTTAGTTGTTACCGAGCGAGTGCTGATTTCTGCAAGTCAGAGGATACGGATTACAGTTTAGAAGAAATGTACACTCCTGTGAGCGGTCCAGTGGCGGATCCAGAGGCTGGTCTCGGGAGGGGCACTTCCAGATTATTTTCTGTCCACCGCCACAGAACAAGGGTGCTTATAGAACAGACTCCACAGTGTAGAGGTATACTGTATATTGTGTGGCACAGTGTAGCGGTATACTGTATATTGTGTGGCACAGTGTAGCGGTATACTGTATATTGTGTGGCACAGTGTAGAGGTATACTGTATATTGTGTGGCACAGTGTAGCGGTATACTGTATATTGTGTGGCACAGTGTAGAGGTATACTGTATATTGTGTGGCACAGTGTAGAGGTATACTGTATATTGTGTGGCACAGTGTAGCGGTATACTGTATATTGTGTGGCACAGTGTAGAGGTATACTGTATATTGTGTGGCACAGTGTAGAGGTATACTGTATATTGTGTGGCACAGTGTAGCGGTATACTGTATATTGTGTGGCACAGTGTAGCGGTATACTGTATATTGTGTGGCACAGTGTAGAGGTATACTGTATATTGTGTGGCACAGTGTAGAGGTATACTGTACATTGTGTGGCACAGTGTAGAGGTATACTGTACATTGTGGGGCACAGTGTAGCGGTATACTGTACATTGTGGGGCACAGTGTAGGCTATATGTGTATAACAAACATATTTCACATGAAAACTTACAGTTACTTGGCTTGGCCCTTGGGGATCTCGGACGCCACTTCACCACATTGGCCGGGGGCTCGGCGGAGCTGATGTTCTGTTTCATCCTAATGAGAAAGATTTCATAATAAGGATTTGGAGAAGGGGCAGAGGGATAGCAGAGCAGGGAGAGGCCGGTGCTGCTACTAGGGGGCTCATACCATGGGGGAGTAATAAAGCCCACCTTAATGCCCCCCCAGTAGAAATAATTCTCCTTATAATGTGACAGTGCAAAAATACCCCCTTGTAATGCCCCCAGGTGAGCTAATGTCCCCATAATGGGCCAGTGTAAAATACCCCTATATAGTGCCCCCAGTAAATGCCCCCATAGTGCTCCTCTCCCCCTTCCCTCCTAGTGCCCCCCATAATGTACCAGTATAAAATGCCCCATATATAGTGCCCCAGTAGATGCCCTCAGTGTCCCCCATAATTTGCAAGTATAAAATACCCCTTCTTAGTGCCCCGGTAGATGACTCCATAGTACTTCTCTCCCCCCTTCCCCATAGTACCCACCATAATTTGTCCCAGTATAAAATGCTACTGTACAGAGCCCCCCATATAAAATACCCCTTCTTTGTGGCCTCAGTAGATGCCCCTATAGTGCCCACCAATAACGTGCCAGTAACAAGTGCCCCCATCACGTGCCAATAACAAGACCCCTCCATCACGTGCCAGTAATAAGCTGCCCCCTCCAATGTGCCAGTAATAAGCTGCCCCCCCAATGTGCCAGTAATAAGCTGCCCCCCCAATATGCCAGTAATAAGCTGCCCCCCCCAATGTGCCAGTAATAAGCTGCCCCCCCAATGTGCCAGTAATAAGCTGCCCCCCCAATGTGCCAATAATAAGCTGCCCCCCCAATATGCCAGTAATAAGCTGCCCCCCCAATGTGATGTGCCAGTAATAAGCTGCCCCCCCAATGTGCCAGTAATAAGCTGCCCCCCCAATGTGATGTGCCAGTAATAAGCTGCCCCGCCAATGTGCCAGTAATAAGCTGCCCCTCCCAATGTGCCAAGAATAAACTGCCCCCCCAATGTGCCAAGAATAAGCTGCCCCCCCCCAATGTGCCAAGAATAAGCTGCCCCCCCCAATGTGCTAAGAATAAGCTGCGCCCCCCCCAATGTGCCAAGAATAAGCTGCGCCCCCCCCCAATGTGCCAAGAATAGGCTGCCTCCCCCCCCCCATGTGCCAAGAATAAGCTGCCTCCCCCCCCCCAATGTGCCAAGAATAAGCTGCCTCCCCCCCCCCCATGTGCCAAGAATAAGCTGCCTCCTCCCCCCCCATGTGCCAAGAATAAGCTGCCCCCCCCCCCCCAATGTGCCAATAACACTGTTGTAAAAAAAAAAAAAAAAAAAATCATACTTACCTCTATGTCAGCGATGCGATGCAGGCCTCTTCTTCCGGCCTGTGTCCCGCGCTGTATGGCTCCGCCTGCGGCCTCTGATAGGCTGCCGGCCTAGTGCCTGCAGCCTATCAGAGAAAGGGGAAGGGACACGCCTCTCCCTCCCCTGCCGCAGCACACAGGCCGGCAGATGAATATGGAGATGAGCGCAATGGAAGCGCTCATCTCCCTGGCTGTGCCCGACTGCGGCGGCTAACTTGGGGGGGCACGGGCATTTTAGTTGGGGGGGCACAGCATGATGTAGGGGGGGCCGTGGCCCCCTCTGGCCCCCCCCTGGCGACGCCACTGGGGGTCTGTAGAGAGCTTTATGATCACTGGGGGAAAAATAGGGGGCCTTTTTTCTACTGTGGGCTCTGTGAGGGTATTATTAATACTGGAGGGCTCTTCTACTAATGGAGGCACTCTTTGGGAGCATTATCACTGTTGGGGGCACTGTAGGGGGCAGTATTACTAATGGGGGCATTCTAGAAGGGAATTACTATTGGTGGGACTATGAGGAGCACTATTACTATTGGGGCCCTCATATTTCTTCAGGATAGTATTTGGGGGGTATTGGGTAGCACAGCGAGCAGCAGGAGAACACTGTGGGGTCTCCAGGTTGGGGGATGATGATAGAAATGTGAGGAAGCCAAGATGTCCGTGTGTCACACTCTGCAGAGACGAGGCGGCTGAGAGAAGTTATACGAACCTAATGGAGAAGATGATGACAGAAGATCTACATCAGAGGAGACGTCACCTGGAGGCTCCGGATGTGACAGGTACAGTATGTGCTACTGTCACAAGTACAGCAAAATGCGGTGTGTAGGGGGAGGGGGGGGGACTTAGAGAACTGGGCTATATTCATTGGGGCTTGGGCCTCGGATCTTTTGAGACTCTAGCAATGCCCCTGACCGCACCTGTTGCATCCAGGGGCTCATTTACATACTATGAACAATTGATTTTCTACAGATTGCGGCCACCGAAATAGGACCAAAAACATTACATTTAGATGACATGCGCACATCTTGTATAGCAGCTTGATTAATGCTGATAAATCTGGTACCCTTTAAGTAAAAATGCTGCAAAAAGCATGTAATTTTTTTCTTGTAAACACTATGGGGGTCATTTATTAAGACCGACGTTTTAGACACCAGTCTTTATAACCCGTATAGCTGGCGGTGGATCTACCGAAGTTATGAAGAGGCGCCGGCCTCCACATATCTTCGGCAGATCTACCACCGCTTCTAAATTTAAAACTGCTTGCGGTCTTACATTTAGACAATTTTCTACGCCTAAAACAGGCGTCGAAGATGATGGATCAGACGGGCCGGCTCGCCACCTTCCCCACCATACCCACTTTTTTTAGACCTGGGAAAGTCGCAGATTGCGGCACACATAACCTTTGTGCCACAATCTGCCTTAGAAATCTGCCTAATATAGGCGTACTTCTGGATAATACATTACCCCTATGTGTGAGAATACCGGCTGGTAGGACAACACCTGTGAAAATTCACAGTGCACAATTAACTCTAAACTGCCAAGTGACTGGGGACTCGTCCCTCATTCATGGAAGGAATGATGTGTGTGCAAGTATGACCTTAATCTGAGCCTGAGACAGGTACTGAGAGCATTGACCTAAAAACCCATCTATGATCCTTAACGTTCTCTTTTGCATAAATCCCTCTTATTTCTGCTTAGAAATTATATCATTTTTTTATGTGTATTTTTTTCTTTCTTTGGAGAAATTAATAAATTATTACCATGCATGTTGCAACAGCACAGCCAATGATCACGTAGTCTTTCTGGGTTTGGTAGATGAATGATATTTAACCCCTTCCCGACTGCCCACTGAATATATACATCCTATCTGCTCATACCCTGTGCAGATAGCACATATATAAACGTTAGCACTGATCAGCTCCGGGATTAAAGCTCCTGCTTCTGCATTCTAGCAGTAGCAGGTGAGGTCTGGCTGTGAGACACAGTGGGAACCCTGAGGACATGTACAGCATGTTGCCACCGTACATGCTGTGGATTTTCTGCCCTTTAGTTCAACTGCAGAAAATCCACAGAACACACCCTGAGGTACGCCTACAGTAGAAGCCCCTACGAATTTACCCCATTTTGTAAACTACATCCCCCCCAGGAATTTTTCAAGGGATGCAGTGAGCTCCCTGGCCAAACAGGCATTTCATAGAATCTTTTATCACTTGGCAATGAAAAATTACATATTTTACTAGATAATGTTGCTTTAACCTAAAATTTTTCATTCTCACAAGGGGTAACAGGATACAGTGTACCCCATACTTTGCTACTCATTTTCTCCTGAATATAAATATACCCCATATGTGGACATAAAGTGCTGTATGGGCACAATGCAAGGCTTAGCAGAGAAAGAGCACCATGTGCATTTGACGCCTAGATTGGTGATTTATACAGCCCTGGCCGACAACTGCAGAGGATCGAGGTGAACTATAAAAAAATACATCCCCAAGAAGGGACCCCATTATAGAAACCTCACCCTGCAGAGATTTTACCAAGGGGTCTCATGAGCATTTTAGACTCCAGGTGTTTTGCAACAATTAATTGACAGCAAATGGTGCAAAATGAAAATTGCAATTTTTACATAGATATGCCATTTCAGTGCCCAATATATTGTGCCCATTGTGTGCCAGTGTGTAAAGTCCACCCTCTTATTATTATGCTATGCTTTTTGGTTTTATAAACCTGCCCAATCAGAGCCTGGGACTTAAGTCACGTCCAGCAGCGCTGTACATGTACATGTACATGTACAGCACTGATATTCTATGGGTTAGGCATTATGCCATGATTGATATAAATCATTCAAATCAGACATCATATAGTACAGGACAATCTCTTTCTAAGGCCTCCTGCATACGAACGTATTTTTTTGCGGTCCGCAAAAACGGGTCCCGTTTTTCCGTGATCCGTGACCGTTTTTTCGTCCGTGGGTCTTCCTTGATTTTTGGAGGATCCACGGACAGGCGTTTTGGTGTCCGCCTGGCCGTGCGGAGCCAAACGGATCCGTCCTGAATTACAATGCAAGTCAATAGGGACGGATCCGTTTGACGTTGACACAATATGGTGCCATTTCAAACGGATCCGTCCACATTGACTTTCAATGTAAAGTCCCTTTTATACCATCGGATCGGAGTTTTCTCCAATCCGATAGTATATTTTAACTTGAAGCGTCCCCATCACCATGGGAACGCCTCTATGTTAGAATATACTGTCGGATATGAGTTAGATCGTGAAACCTCATTTCCGACAGTATATTCTAACACAGAGTCGTTCCCATGGTGATGGGGACGCTTCTAGTTAGAATATACTACAAACTGTGTACATGACTGCCCCCTGCTGCCTAGCAGCATCCGATCTCTTACAGGGGGCTGTGATCAGCACAATTAACCCCTCAGGTGCCGCACCTGAAGGGGTTAATTGTACTATCATATCCCCCTGTAAGAGATCAGGGCTGCCAGGCAGCAGGGGGCAGACCCCCCCCTCCCCAGTTTGAATATCATTGGTGGCCAGTGCGGCCCCCCCCCCCCCTTCCTCCCTCTATTGTAATAATTCGTTGGTGGCACAGTGTGCGCCCCCCCCCTTCCTCCCTCTATTGTAATAAATCGTTGGTGGCACAGTGTGCGCCCCCCATTGGCCCCCCCTCCCTCTATAGCATTAACAACATTGGTGGCCAGTGTGCGGCCTCCCATCTCCCCCCCCCCCCCCCCCCCCCGATCATTGGTGGCAGCGGGTTACTGGCAATAGTACAATAGTAAAAGATTCATACTTACCTGGGAGCTGCGATGTTAGTGTCCGGCCGGGAGCTCCTCCTACTGGGAAGTGACAGTTCATTTAGCAATGCGCCGCATAGAACTGTCACTTACCAGTAGGTGGAGCTCCCGGCCGGACACGAACATCGCAGCAGCCGGTAAGTATGAATCTTCTACTATTGTACTATTGCTAAGTAACCATGGCAACCAGGACTGTAGTAGCGTCCTGGTTGCCATGGTTACCGATCGGAGCCCCAGCGATTAAACTGGGACTCCGATCGGAACTCCGCTGCCACCAATGATGGGGGGGGGGGGGAGATGGGAGGCCGCACACTGACCACCAATGTTGTTAATGCTATAGAGGGAGGGGGGGCCGATGGGGGCGCACACTGTGCCACCAACAAATTTTTACAATAGAGGGAGGGGGGGGGGCCGCACTGGCCACCAACCTATTATTACAATAGAGGGGGGGGCCGCACTGGCCACCAATGGTCTGCCCCCTGCTGCCTGGCAGCCCTGATCTCTTACAGGGGGCCGTGATCAGCACAATTAACCCCTTCAGGTGCCTCACGGATCACGGATCCGTGATGCGGCTGCAAAACGGTGCATTTTCCGTTTTTTCCACGGACCCATTGAAAGTCAATGGGTCCGCGAAAAAAAACGGAAAACGGCACAACGGCCACGGGTGCACACAACGGTCGTGTGCAGGAGGCCTAACAAAGCTAGAACCAGCCCTGGACCTCACATGGATCCAGAGATCTCCCCATTCATTACTTCAATTGGTCTGATAGATTTATTTCAGGCTGGCAACTCAGGGGGTGGGGGGTGTCCTTTCTGCTGAAGCTCATTCCCTATCACAGCTCAGGGGCTGTATCCTTCCTGCTGCAGTTGCTGGTTTGAAAATGGTAGAATATTCTGGGTCAAAGCAAAATTAGCACTTTTGCTAAACCTGTATTTAAGACGTTATATCTTTTATGTATCCCCATGAGTTTGGTATTGTTTTCTTTTTCTTCTTTTCAGAAGAAATCTGGCTTTCATGTTGTTGTTTTTTTGTTGTTTTTTCTGAAGAAATCTGGCTTTCATCAAGTGATATGTATTATGGATATTCTTATCTTTTTTTCCCTAACCCTTACGAAAAAAAAAATTTGGGAAAAATGTTTCTTCTGTTTAACTTAAATAAAACTGTTGAATAACTGGCTGAACTGGATGGACAGATGTCTTTTTTCAGCCTCATAAACGATGTTACTATGTTAGGGCTCTTTCACACTTGCGTTCTTGTCTTCCGGCATAGAGTTCCGTCGTCGGGGCTCTATGCCGGAAGAATCCTGATCAGGATTATCCTAATGCATTCTGAATGGAGAGTAATCCTTTCAGGATGCATCAGGATGTCTTCAGTTCCGGAACGGAACGTTTTTTGGCCGGAGAAAATACCGCAGCATGCTGCGCTTTTTGCTCCGGCCAAAAATCCGGACCACTTGCCGCAAGGCCGGATCCGGAATTAATGCCCATTGAAAGGCATTGATCCGGATCCGGCCTTAAGCTAAACGTCGTTTCGGCGCATTGCCGGAGCCGACATTTAGCTTTTTCAGAGTGGTTACCATGGCTACCGGGACGCTAAAGTCCTGGCAGCCATGGTAAAGTGTAGTTCCTCTATCTAGCTGCAGTATCGCATCAGAACCGCACACAACTGCTGCACAATCCAAATGCACTATAATATACTTTCTATATCACATCCCTCAGTATGTCACACCTATCGATAGCACACCTATACCAGTCCTTAAAAGGACTTTTGTGGCCCTATTAGCTAGCAGTCTGTCCCTGCTCCACACAGCAACCTCTCCCTACAGTGGCAAAAAATTATGTAAAATGGCTGCCAGATCGAGTTTATTTACAGGTTAGGGTGTGTGTCCATGTGCAGAAACGTCTCAATTGGCTTTCCTGTCCCACCTGATGGATGTTTCATGGGTCATAGTTCGGCGCTATGCAAAGAAATATGGCGAATGCAAATATCGCCATATGTTCGCATGTTAGGCGAATCGCGAACGAGCAAAGTTTGCCGCGAAACGATCGCCGGGCGAACCGCAAGGCCATCTCTAGTTCTTTATACTGGGGAGAAATAGTAATACTAGGGGGGAATAATGGGGGCATTAATAATACTGGAAGCCACTAATGGGGCATAAATAACACAGGGGGCACAAAGGTGGAATTGATCATACAGGGGTCCACTAATGAGGACATTAATGGGGGCTTCTAAGAGGGCATTAATCTTACTGTGGGCACTATGGGGGCATTATGTATACTGCGGGCACTGCAGGGTTTGAGATTTTTTGTTTTTAAAAAAAGGAAATTGAATTGATCTGTTTTTAAAGGCCGTTAAAAAAACAGACAGATGGACAGAAAATGGTTGCAAAATGACCATCAAAAACTGACAGTGTGTCCATTTTTCACGGCCATACATTTTCACTGTTGTTTGAATGTAGCCCAACATTTATTTTCAAACTTCCTAAGTTACTGTTGAGATACTATTATATAAAGATAATATTATATAGAGCAAGGTATTCATCTAGGGGTATACAGTAGTTAGGATTTTTTAAAAATTAGCATTCGACTGAACGATCCATTAGGGAACTTGTCAGAAAGCCATGTTACCCTAACCATGGGCAGCATGAAATACTAACAGGCTCCCTCATTCCAATTATCTAGGTTTTACTCTTAAACGCTGCCAGGCAAAGAGAGAATTGTCCACTAGACGGCCCCCCGTTGGCTTCTCCCTGCTTCCATCGGCCTCATAGACAGGTGTCTTCCAATTTAACGGATACCGACCTGTTATGTGGGAAGAAGCCAGGAAAACCACCTAACGGACACTTTTTCCTGTACCATGTCTTTGCCTGGCAGCATTTTAGAATAATACCTAATGTAATGAAAGATCCTGTCTGTTCCTGCAGCTCATGGTCAGGACAGTGTAAATCCTCTTACAATAATAGGAGACTCCCCATAAATTGGAAAGTGTGTAAAGTCTGATAAGTTATCATTTATTCTCTTTCTGTCTTTTTTGGTTCTCCCTAGATATGGTATGATAAGTATCAAAGCACGCGTAACTACACAGGACAAAAAGGGCAAAAAAAGTGTCCCTTCTTTTGGCCATGTTTTCTGAAAACCCGGTATCACTTTTGTGGATACCTAGGCAGTGTCGGACTGGGGTGCCCAGGGCCCACCAGTAAAATTTATTTTGGGGCCCACCGTACGGATACATTCAAATTAGGGCTGCACGATATGGGAATTTTGTGCGATTGCGATTAGGGCCCTAAAAATTGCGATAACGATGTGCAATGCGATATTTTAAGGGAATTGTGCTAGAGGTCTATTTGCTTGGATTTTCCCATATGAGCCGCTGACGCGGCTGGGTATGACATAGTTATGGGGGATCTGTGGATGGCGCTGTTATGTGGGGGATCTGTGGATGGCGCTGTTATGTGGGGGATCTGTGGATGGCGCTGTTATGTGGGGGATCTGTGGATGGCGCTGTTATGTGGGGGATCTGTGGATGGCGCTGTTATGTGGGGGATCTGTGGATGGCGCTGTTATGTGGGGGATCTGTGGAGGTGTAGATCTGTGGATGACGCTGTTATGGGGGATTTGTGGAGGACGCTGTTATGTGGGAGATCTGCGGAGGACGCTGTTATGGGGGATCTGCGGAGGACACTGTTATGGGGGATCTGCGGAGGACACTGTTATGGAGACCTGCGGAAAGGACACTGTTATGGGGGACCTGCGGAAAGGACACTGTTATGGGGGACCTGCGGAGGACACTGTTATGGGGGACCTGCGGAGGGCACTGTTATGGGGGACCTGCGGAGGGCACTGTTATGGGGGACCTGCGGAGGGCACTGTTATGGGGGACCTGCGGAGGGCACTGTTATGGGGGACCTGCGGAGGGGACTGTTATGGGGGACCTGCGGAGGGGACTGTTATGGGGGGGACCTGTGGAGGGCACTGTTATGGGGGATGTGTGCTATGACACATGGGGCCACGAGGGGGGCCAGCATAAGACACACATATAGCATCTTATGCTGGTCCCCCTCATGGCCCTATGTGTCCCTTCATGTGTCCTAAACTGCGCACATAACTCTCCTATTCATAAAATGGCCAGCCTCTGTACTTTCACTATGAATGCACTCACACTGCAGAGAGCGGCAGAGAGCGAGCCGGCCGGCGTGTGACTGACGTCACTGTCACGCTCCTCCCACTTAATTCAGGAAGCAGGAGCGTGACTAAGTGACGTCAGTCACGCGCCGGCCGGCTGCCTCGCTCGCTCCCGCTCGTCGCTGCAGTGCATTCATCGTGAAAGTAAGTACAGAGGCTGGACCTGTTATCAATAGGACAGAGGACTTTTTTATCAATAGATCCCCTTCATATATAATCGCGGCATTTTCGGCTCGGCCGAATCGCCAAACCGCATTTGCCGATTATCGCGATTCGATTATTTTAGCGATATATCGTGCAGCCCTAATTCAAATATTACCTGCTCACACAGGAGCAAGATGCTACCAGATGACTGAATATGGGGGTCCCTGCAGCAAGTTTGAGAAGGTAGGTCCTGGGGAAAAGAGGACACTGGTAGCTTTCCTCTATACCTAGAAGCCATCTCAGCTCTGATTGTGTCTATAATAATAAACTGGGGAGTTTCTATGTGAACATAGGCTGCTGGCCTTGTAATACAAATACATAAATACCCACTGTATACATGTAAATCACACCGGAATATGTTACACTATGACACATAACTATAAAACATATAATATCACAGCAAACATTATAATAACTAGGAATAAGGCGGTCCTTATTTCTGACAGGCGTGTATTAGTGGAAAAAAAGGGCTTATTAGCTGTTGTGTGGTGAAGTGAGAATATTGCAGACTTTTTTTGTGGTGTTGTAATTTTCTTTTTATTTATTTATTTATTTGATCTAACAGTATGTCAGACAGAGGCCCTGCACAGGGG
Organism: Bufo bufo; assembly: GCF_905171765.1. Classification (NCBI taxonomy): domain Eukaryota; kingdom Metazoa; phylum Chordata; class Amphibia; order Anura; family Bufonidae; genus Bufo; species Bufo bufo. The sequence goes on along the minus strand of NC_053398.1, from coordinate 139,262,965 downwards.
AGGGGCAGAGGCCTAAATGTTTCTGGCGCAGGCAGAGGTCGCAGCAGAGTAAGGGGGCGTGGTAGCAGGAGTCGCAGCGAGAGGCCTGAGCTCCCGGTGTCATCTAGCGGTCATGTCTTGACCAGCAACCCAGCGGTTCTTGAATGGTTGATTCGGTCATCCACTTCATCCCAAGTGACAACAGACACCCCCAGCCAAGAGACACAACCTTTAGTTGGCATGGCCCGATAGCAGGCCCTGTGCCCTCACCTGTCCTCAACCTGCCTCTGTCCTTTTCTGTTCCGTCAGCCAGAGAAGTATTATATGCTGTGGGCTCAGCCCCACTATACAGCGAGGACGAGCTACTAGAGGACAGTCAGCAGCTACTGGCCAGCCAAGATGTGGAGGAGACATTCGCCGCTTCCTCCGGTAGGTGGGCAAGTGAGCGGTCAGGCTCCTGACCCAGAGACCGTTGAGGAGGACATCAGTGACGTGCAGACAATACTCGATTAGGGGCTTCATCATCATCGGGAGAAGAGGATGGCAGCTTGCCCGTGAGGCAGCAGCGTAGCCAGCAAGTTGCTAGCATGGTCGGGAGTCAGCAGGGTGGCAGCATTGGGAGGTCGGGAGCCAAACATGCCTGGGGTAGACCACCAGCTTTCCAGGAGCCTACCTGCCCGGAAGAAGTGGTGCAAGGGTTCACGGAAGCAGCGGTGGTAGTAGTCAGTCAGTGCGGAGTGTTGGGGGTAAAGTCACCTATTTGGTGGTGTGGCAGTTTTTTGTTAAGCCGCCGGAGGAGGTGAACATGGCCATTTGTAGAATCTGTGGGCAGAAGGTGAAGTGTGGCCAGGTTGGACCCTGGCCCTGCGTCAACATAGGCTCCAATGTGGTAGTCCAGCCTGCCGCAGCAACCGCTGCATTACCCAGTGGCACGCACCCGATTTGAGGCAGTCAAGGCTCCACCACCTCAGCCGAATGGAGCTGTCTGTCCTTCCCATTATTTGCTGGTCCTGATGCTCCTGCTCTTGCTCCTACTCCTCGTCAGTCATTCTGTCAGCAATCGATCACTGAAGCGATTGCCAAGAGAGAACAGTATGCATGCTCTCATCTAACAGCGCATAAGCTGAATGTGCTCCTGGCCAAGTTGCTGGTGCTGCAGTCCCGCCCTTTCCAAGTGGTGGACTCTGCACCTTTCAGAGAACTGATGGCTTGTGCCGAGTCGAGTTGGAGAGTCCCAAGCTGTAATTTATTTGCCAAAAAGGCAGTTCAGGCCCTGCACACACATGTAGAACAGAAGGTTGGCCAGTCCTTGAGCCTGTCGGCGTCTGCCAAAGTGCGCGGCAGCGCCGACGTGTGGAGCTGTAACTTCGATCAGGGACAATACATGTCCTTTACGGCTCACTGGGTGAATGTGGTTCCTGCACAGTCACACCAGCAACTTGGCCAGGTGACGCCGCTTCCGCCTCCACGTTCTCACGCTGTTGGTCCTGCGACAATGTCCACTTCTGCCTCCTCATCCTCCACCGTGTCCTCAGCCTCTACAGCAGCAGCTTAGACCTGTAGCAGGACCTGAACCAGCAAGTATTCAAATGTGAAGTATTCCTGGTTGAAAGGAATTAGATCATGAGTGTTGATTATGTAAATACAGTACAATAAATAACCATTATAAATAACAATTATATAAATACAAATGATATAAATACAATAGGCACAGAATCACTGGTTAAAAAGAATAGAATTAGTGGGCAACCAAATTACACAGGGGCACGGTATCACCGGTTGAAAAATAGATAATAAAAATAAAAAATTTAAATTGCGGCCATTATATGGATGCAATGGGCACAGTATCATAACTTGAAGGATAAATAATGGATGACAGATGGGTACATGGATCGTGTATAGATGGTCATGCCAGTCTGATGGCTATTATAGGTGGTCATAACAGTTGGATGGATATTATATGAATGCGTGAGATATAGTCTCACGGAATGATGGAATAAAGGGAGGAAAAAAAAAACGACAGATGAATCAGTCATTTTGGCTAATGTGTGTGTGTATATACAGTACAGACCAAAAGTTTGGACACACCTTCTCATTCAAAGAGTTTTCTTTATTTTCATGACTATGAAAATTGTAGATTCACACTGAAGGCATCAAAACTATGAATTAACACATGTGGAATTATATACATAACAAACAAGTGTGAAACAACTGAAAATATGTCATATTCTAGGTTCTTCAAAGTAGCCACCTTTTGCTTTGATTACTGCTTTGCACACTCTTGGCATTCTCTTGATGAGCTTCAAGAGGTAGTCCCCTGAAATGGTTTTCACTTCACAGGTGTGCCCTGTCAGGTTTAATAAGTGGGATTTCTTGCCTTATAAATGGGGTTGGGACCATCAGTTGCGTTGAGGAGAAGTCAGGTGGATACACAGCTGATAGTCCTACTGAATAGACTGTTAGCTGCTTTTTTCTTGCCATAATACAAATTCTAAGTAAAGAAAAACGAGTGGCCATCATTACTTTAAGAAATGAAGGTCAGCCAAAAAATTGGGAAAATTTTGAAAGTAAGGGCTATTTGACCATGAAGGAGAGTGATGGGGTGCTGCGCCAGATGACCTGGCCTCCACAGTCACCGAACCTGAACCCAATCGAGATGGTTTGGGGTGAGCTGGACCGCAGAGTGAAGGCAAAAGGGCCAACAAGTGCTAAGCATCTCTGGGAACTCCTTCAAGACTGTTGGAAGACCATTTCAGGGGACTCCCTCTTGAAGCTCATCAAGAGAATGCCAAGAGTGTGCAAAGCAGTAATCAAAGCAAAAGGTGGCTACTTTGAAGAACCTAGAATATGACATATTTTCAGTTGTTTCACACTTGTTTGTTATGTATATAATTTCACATGTGTTAATTCATAGTTTTGATGCCTTCATAGTCATGAAAATAAAGAAAACTCTTTGAATGAGAAGGTGTGTCCAAACTTTTGGTCTGTACTGTATACTCTAGACCGAGTGTAGGTTATCACTAGTGTTGAGCGAACTTCTGTTTTAAGTTCGGCATCTAAAGTTCAGCTTCCGGTTAGCGAAGAATCCCGATATGGATTCCGAATTCCGTTGTGGTCCGTGGTAGCGGAATCAATAATGGCCGATTATTGATTCCGCTACCACGGACCACAACGGAATTCGGAATCCATATCGGGATTCTTCGCTAACCGGAAGCTGAACTTTAGATGCCGAACTTAAAACAGAAGTTCGCTCAACACTAGTTATCACCAGTTGGTCTAATTAACCACCTTTTACCCGTCATTGCATGATTAAGTAATTGATATAGAGAATCATGTGGTAAGATAAAGAGAGGAATCTTATGATAAATGGGGGCGAAACTGAAATTAGAGAATCATTAATAATTGTTGTGTTCTAGGCATTCTTTAATACCGAGGGGAGTATGGGAATTGAAGCTGAAGATCCAATACATTTCTTTGCGGCATAGTAATGAATAGGAGTTAGGGATCCATTCGATAGGAGTTAACTTCAGAAGGGATGCATCGCCAGAGTGGCATTGGATGTGCCACACACAGTCCATGTAGCGCCGAAGTGTGATTTCTTTTCCTTGACGGCAGTGATCTCAGCTTCCTATAGCCCGTCACTAATTATTGAACAACATTTGCAACGTTTATGCCCACATTTGAAGGAGCCCCTACTTTTGGTAGTGGTAATGGTGGTGGTATTGGTGGATGAACTAAGTTTGGGACATGATGGAGCCACCATCTCTTTTAGTGATCTCGCTCTACGAAAGATTAGGTGTGGTTGCCTGGCCACCGTTCTACTCAAAATGGGGTCCCTCTGTAAGATAAACCAGTGGCGGGTTAGTATTTCCCTGATTTTGTGATGTGCTGAGTTGTAGCGAGTTATAAAGTTGTATTTATATTTATTCTCATCACCTGTTTGGGGTGTAGACGGGTTTTTACTTTTAGATCGTTTATCCGTTGTTTCCAGACAGTCGGCTTGGTTTTCTTTTTCTATTTTTCTGAGTGAATCCTCAATTAAGCCTTTCGGATAGCCCTTCTCTAGAAATCTGGTCTTTAGGGTTTCTAGTTGTTTCCGCATCACCTGGTTGTTTGAACAATTCCTTCTTATCCTTCGCATCTGACCATACGGGATATTCCGTTTCCATTTGTGGTAATGGCAACTTTTGTATTCAAGGTAGCTATTTGCATCGACCGTTTTGAAATGTGTGCGTGTTTCGATTCGGTCGTCTTGTATCGTTAGCTCCAGATCTAAAAATGTGGCCTGATTGGGGTCTATGTGGGCCGTTAAGGCCAAATTCCAATTATTGGAATTAAGATTCAAGACGTATTGGTCTAAAACAGTGGTCGGCAAAGTGCAGCTCGCGAGCCGCAAGCGGCTCTTTAGACCTTTCAATTCGGCTCTTTCCCACGGCGACCCATCCTGCACTACAGAGAAATCGAATCTTGCCTGTGGGACGCATTTGCGTTCCACAAAGCAAGCGCACGCGCATCACAGTAGGGCCTACTGTGATGCGCGTGAGCTAATACTAGTTAGCAGACACGCCCTCTCTTGCTTTGTGGAACGCAAATGCGTACCACAGGCAAGATAACTATTATTAGCGCACGCGCATCACAGTAGGGTCGGCAGTACGCACCTCCTTCAAAAAGAAAGTACATATAAAAGTATGTAAAAACACACTCTGGGCTCATGCCCACGAATGTAAGGGCGCCGTGCCTGTGCTGCGGACCGCAAATAGCGGTCCGCAATGCACGGACACAGACCATGGGGCAGCTGCATGAGGATCGCGGACCTATTCAATTGAATGGGATTCGCGATCCGCATCGCAAAAAAGTAGCGCCTGCTGAAGTGAATGGGTCCATGATGCGGGCTGCACACTGCATCATGGACCCATTCACTTCAATGGGTCCAGGATACGGGATATGAGTGCTACAGAGCATGCGCTACTTTTTTGCGGTGCGGAGGCACAGCCAGAAGCACCACGGAAGCACTCTGTAGCTCTCATATCCCGGATCCTGTACCCATTGAAGTGAATGGGTCCATGTTGCGGGCTGCACACGGCCATGTGCAGCCCACATCATGGACCCATTCACTTCAGCATGCGCTACTTTTTTATGGTGGGGAGGCACAGCCAGAAGCACCACGGAAGCACTCTGTAGCACTCATATCCCGGATCCTGGACCCATTAAAGTGAATAGGTCCATGATGCGGGCTGCACATGGCCGTGTGCAGCCCGCATCATGGACCCATTCACTTCAGCATGCGCTTCCTTCCTATATATTTTAGGTTTTAAAAATGTGGCTCTCAAAAGAAATTTCAATCGTAGTTTTTCGCGATATTTGGCTCAGTTGACAAAAAAGTTTGCCCACCACTGGTCTAAAACATTGTGTTCGCCTTTCCAGATAAAAATTATATCATCAATAAAACGTTTGTAAAACAAAATGTTGGGGTAATGTAGGAGGCCAATTGTGTCTTCAAAGGCCCCCATGAACAGATTTGCGTAGGATGGGGCGAATTTTGTCCCCATCGCCTTGCCTCTTTGTTGGATATAAAATGTGTTATCATATTTAAAATAATTGTTAAGGATAAAAGTGATGGACTCTAAAATGAACTTCTTCTGTGTCAAGGGCATAAATGGATCCGCTGAAAGGAACCTGTCAACTGCGTTTTATGCCCTGCTCATGGATGATGTTGCTATATAATGCTGATACGTCTAGGTAACCCAGAACATATCGTTTGACCAGGGGATGTCATCCAGTAGTGTAATGAGGTGGCTAGAATCCCTGGGAGGTTGACAACGTATTTCTGTAAAAGGTTGTCCACATAAGCTGAGAGATTGGATTTTATGCACGTTATGGATATGATTGGCCTTCCTAGTGGGTTGTGCAATGTTTTGTGGATTTTCAGGAGAAAATAAAAGTAGGGGGTGGATGGATGTTCTATTAGAATAAAGTTATTTTCTTGCTTAATTAGTGTTTTTAGTATATACCCCACCTGTATCAAATCAAATAATTTTTTCCTGTAAGAATCTGTGGGGTCAGTTTTCAGTGTTTGATAGTAGTTTGTATCCGAGAGAATGTTTAAGGCCTCTTTATGATAGTACCCGGAGTCCATTATTACCACCCCCCCACCTTTATCGGCATTCTTGATGACGATCTTATTGTTTTTGGCTAGCCTGGTGATGGCTTTTCTTTGATTGCTAGACAGATTGTGGGTGTAGGTGGGTGATTGTTCCCTATTGGTGGGAGAGAAGGTGGTCTTCAACTAATTGAGGACCAAGTTGTAGAAGGTCTCAAGGTGTGGCCCTCTGCTATTTAGGGGGTAGAAGGTGGATTTGCATCTGAGTGACGAATGGATAGGGGCGTTGATGATTTCCTCAAAGAGAAGTTTAATATCTTCGTCCTCCAAATCCGAATTATCCACTATCCGCGTGTCGATTTCTGGGGGTGTGTTAGGCGACTTTATGGGGAGTTTTTGATGATAGCGGTTTTTGACAGTATAGTGTCGCTGTAGGGTGAGGTTACGAATGAAACGGTTCAGATCTACGAATAGTTTGAATATGTCCGGTCCACTAGTGGGGCAAAAGGAGAGGCCCTTGCTGAGTACTTCTATTTAGTCCCTTTGAAGGATGTGGTTAGATAAATTGAAGATACCCTTAGATTTCAAAGTGTTGGGGAAGTGGATGGAGGTTGGGCTTGACAGGGTTTCGCCTTTTTGGGGGCGCGGGCGTTTCTGGCCTCCTTGTCTCCTCCGTTTTCTCTTCCCTTCCTTTTGGTCTGTTTTGGTGTATTGATTGGGCTGTCAAAATGAGTGATTTTTTTCCTGGGGACGTGGAATAGGTATTTTGGATCAAACTACCATGTTTTGTGATAGTAGGGGTGTGAGGAGTTGGATACTGGAGAGGGTGGACCGTGAGAGGTCCGAGTTGGGGAAAGATGATCTAACGGAGGGTTCTCGGATAGATTGAGTGGTAAGGCTAAAAAAGGCTCCAGTTCTGAGCCGGAATCTGAAGAGCTGTATGTAGAAATGTTATTTATGTTGAATGGCGGGGAGATGGGTGAAGGAATGGGGTTGCTGATGATGTTCTAAAGAGCAGTTCCATCCTGACCAATGGAGTGGTTGGTGGTCATATCAGGGTTGACATCCCTCGTGGTGGTGTCGGATATATGGTTATCCTGACTCGTGGAGATGGTCTTGTTGTTCGGAAGAAGGGGAGATGGGATTGGATCATTGATGGCCAGTGTTGGGATGTCGTCCTGGCCCGGAGTGGGATCGGAGGTGTCATATGGGTTTACACGGGGTCTGATGTCTCTCACGCTGGTGCGGAGTGGGGTGGTGTCTTGGTTCGGGGTGGTGGTATGGATTTTTAAAATATTAGTGTTTACATTATTACCATTATTAATTAGATCTTTGGTGGGTGTGATAATGGGCAAGGTGTGTTGAAGTTGGTGATGGATCTTGCTGGGTGTCAGGGTGGCATGTCTAGCTGTGGCAGGGTGTGGTGCGGTCACAGGATGCGACCCAACATGGTTTGGGAGGGATGATTGCCTGGAGGTGGTGGGGATAGCCATGGTCAACAAACTAACCGGAAGGGTCGTTGTGGCCAATGATGGTATTGGGTGAAGGTTATTACGTTTGAAATTGCTATTGTAGAAGATTCTATTAGAGACATTGATATTGGAATGAGTAGGTGCACTATGGTGGGAGTGGGCCGTTGAGGGGAACTGAGATTCAGATGGATGGGTTGGAGGGGTTTGGAGCGGAGGTGCCCTTCTCCTCTCCCATGTTCGAATTTGGCCCGTGGTGTAATCTAATATGTATCTGAGTAGTTTGCTGCATTTCTTTTTTACTATGGCATATTCTAATTTTCTGAAGAAATGTCTACTCGGAGAGATCTTCGTGGGACCTAATGGTGCAGGGGTCCCTTGTTTCAGGGGAACCTGAAGTGACATATTATTACATAGAGTTTTACATAGAGATTTATGCTTGTTGACCAGTAATGTGATCATACTGTATTTTTTGAACAGTCATCTGAAATTCTAAACCAGTCTGATGAAAAGTCATTATCGTTAGAGAAGGTGGGTTTTACCTGCAACCGCAGACCTCTCAGGATCATGTCAACACTCTGTCATTGTTCCACTCTGTGGTCTCCTCATGCTGCTGCTGCTGCCACCTCCACACTGTCATTGTACCACCCTGTGGCCTCCTCCTGATGCTGCTGCTGCCGCCCCCTTCACATTTTATCATTGTGCCACTCGGTGGCCTCCTGATGCTGCTGCTGCCACCTCCACACTGTCATTGTGCCACTCTGTGGCCTCCTCCTGATGCTGCTGCCGCCGCCACCTCACCGCTCTGTCATTGTGCCACTCTGTGGTCTCCTCATGCTGCTTCCACCTCACCACTATGTCATAGGGCCACTCTGTGGACTTCTCATGCTGTTCCCACCCACCCCACTTCATGACTGGGCCACTATTTTGCCTTACGGCCTAGTTGACATCATCATTTATTTGACCCTTCTTCTGATCTGTCAGAAGGAAGGAAAAATAAGACGCACAACAGATCCTAAAATACAAATGTGATAGCACTCTACATCCAGCAATTTGCCTCCATGCTGGATGAGGCATTGGTGTACATTTTGGCCAAAGAGTAGTAAGCCACTCACCACGTCAAGGTCGCCTCTATTTGAGTGGTCCCTAACTCTAGTTCCTACCTGTTCATGGGCCATGACAGCCACACAAAATCCAGGGAATGCAGGTCAGCGTGCACGCCAAGCACACTCTGCTTTTAACCCCGTCCGGTGCCATTACAGCTTTCATCGGATCACCTTGGCAACAGATCCTGTCTATGTAACAGCTGTAAGGCCTGCATGACATGGTCCCTATTTTGCATAAGACATGGCTTATGATTTGGTAGCAAAAAAGCAGGAGTGGGTACAAAACACAGAAGACATGCAAATATTCCATTCACGTGTCATCTTTGTTTTAGATCCACTCCTGTTTTTTTGGCTTTAGCAATACTGATGGATTACTGACCAAATGCTGACCGAGTGAAGGCGGATGTTCCACAGACAGGATCGTTTTTTGGGGGTTATTGTTCTGATGGATCAGGGGAAGGGCAAAATAATCAGTGACGTCAACACAAACTTACTGCTAACACCCTCTCTACTCTGTCGGGGGGGGCTCTACTTGTATAAGCGTTTTATAGAACAGGTTCTATTAAACGTGGAACGTGGAATGTGGAATCAGCTGCCGACGGTGTAAAAGGACTTTGCTTCTTCTTGACGCTAACATTGACCTGTAAGGCTGATTTCACACTTCAGTTATTTGGTCAGTTTTGGCAGTTAAGTGTGCAGTGATTCTAAGAGCGACGCCTGTCATCTGCATGTCATACTGACTCACAGTATTGTTTCACTACCACAGCAGACTCCCTATGCGTGTTACTGCAAGGCACAGTGTTGTACACCATTATAAAGGCTCTCTGCAACCAGGAAATAGCTGTTTTTTAACGCAATTCGCCACAAATAAATTCGGATCAAACCACATTTTTTAAAAAAATTCGGCGAACCGGCCGAATCGAATTTTTGAGAAGTTCACTCACCTCTAGACATGTTCTTTTTTTTTGCGGATACCATGGAAAGGACAAACAGATGCGGAGAGCTGTCCACATCTTTTGTGGCCCCATTGAAGTGACAGGGTCAATTCAGATCAGATGTGGACAAAAAATACATTTGTGTGCATGAATTCCACTTTTGCAGACACATTGAGAGAAGTTGTGGTGGCATAAACGTTGAAGCCGCACGTGTAGCCTGTGCTATTCTCACATACTTTGTATACTTTAATGCCATACCTGGCTCCTGATGGAATATACTGTCTGAATGACAGTCGCTCCTTAAAATTAACAAGAGATTTGTCCACACTCAGATTTGCATCAACAGTGTACGATTTTAGAAATGTGTCTTCAAGTTCGGCGATATGTGGCCTCAGTTTGAATGCGATCATGCCCTGGAGGATTTTCTAAATTGTTGAAATCTAGGAACTGCATGAATGCCTCAAATCGACCCCTTGACATTACTGAACCAAAAACTGGGGTTGCATGTGTAGATCTTGCTGCCCAGTAATCACGGGTGGATGTCTTGTTTTACAATGCCCATGTTCAAAATGAGCCCTAAATACTTTTTAATTTCAAGGTAATTTACAGGAGCCCAGACCCTTGCATAGAGGGCTACAGGTTTCTGTGAAAAAATTGCCTCACATAGAGGATTTTCTGGTCGACAATAGATTGTAAAATAAATATTTGAAAATAATTAGATAGGGCAAAATTCATAATATCAGTTTTTGTAGATTCTGTAAATTGGGGATCTAAGAGGAAAAATATGCTGCAGGATCCCAGAAAATATTTGGTGGTAGTACATGGCCACTACTTTCCACATTTGCGCCTTCAGCAATTGTAGCTTCCTCCATTGGACTATGGGGTGTTGTGACAGATGCTTCAGATGAAGTTCTTGAGGTGTTGTCACTACGTAAATATTTCTTCTCTAAAGCTGTCTCTGTTTTGCTACCTGAATCAGAGCACAAATAGCGTAAGCTTCCTCTGTAAGTTCTACACCGCACCATTGTAATATTTTATGACAACAAAAATAAAATAACAACCGTAAAACTTTTATTTATTTTTTTTGTATGTAGGAACAAAAGAAAAAGAGTAAATTCAATTTTTTTCATCTGTAAGAGCAAAAAAAACCAGTAAATTCTATTTATTTATTTATTTTTGTATTTATGAACGGCATTTTTTGCAGCTCGGATGTGGACCCATTCACTTCAATAGGGCCGCTAAAGATGCGGACAGCACTCCGTGTGTTGTCCGTATCCGTTGCTCCATTCCGTGACCACGCAAAAATGATAGATCATGTCCTATTCTTGTCCGTTTTGCGAACAAGAATAGGCATTTCTATAATGGGCCGCCTGTACACGGACGGCATCCGTGTTTTGTGGATCAGCAATTTGTGGACTTATACTCACGCTCCGAGTCTAGAGTGTACAACTCGCTCATCTGAAAGCGGCCATAACCCTAATATACACTGCCCATCCAAAAAAGAAATCGCCACCAAAAATATTTCCTTGGACCGCCTTTAGCTTTGATTACGGCACGCATTCGCTGTGGCATTGTTTCGATAAGCTTCTGCAATGTCATAAGATTTATTTCCATCCAATGTTGCATACATTTTTCGCCAAGATTTTGCATTGATGATGGTAGAGTCTGACCGCTGCGCAAAGCCTTCTCCAGCACATCCCAAAGATTCTCAATAGGGTTGAGGTCTGGACTCTGTGGTGGCCAATCCATGTGTGACAATGATGTCTCCTGCTCCCTGAACCACTCTTTCACAATTTGAGCCCCACGAATCCTGGCATTGTAATCTTGGAATATGCCCGTGTCATCAGGGAAGAAATAAATCCATTGACGGAATAACCTGGTCATTCAGTATGTTCAGGTAGTCCGCTGACCTCATTCTGGGAGCACATACTGTTGCTGAACCTAGACCTGACCAACTGCAGCAACCCCAGGTCATAGCACTGCCCCCACAGGCTTGTACTGGGCATGATGGGGGCATCACTTCATCTGCCTCTCTTCTTACCCTGATGCGCCCATCACTCTGGAACAGGGTAAAGCTGGACTCATCAGACCACAGAACCTTCCTCCACTGCTCCAGAGTCCAATCTTTATGCTCCCTAGCAAATTGAAGCCTTTTTTTCTGGTTTCCTTACTGATTAGTGGTTTTCTTACAGCTACACAGCTATTCAGTCCCAATCCTTGAGTTCCCTTCGCATTGTGCGTGTGGAAATGCTCTTACTTTCACTATTAAACATAGCCCTGAGTTATACTGTTGTTTTTCTTCGCTTTGATTTCACCAAACGTTTAAGTGCTCGGCGATCACGATTAGTGTTGAGCGAACTTCTGTTTTAAGTTCGGCGTCTAAAGTTTGGCTTCCGGTTAGCGGAGAATCCCGATATGGATTCCGAATTCCGTTGTGGTCCGTGGTAGCGGAATCAATAATCGGCCATTATTGATTCCGCTACCACGGACCACAATGGAATTCGGAATCCATATCGGGATTCTCCGCTAACCGGAAGCCGAACTTTAGACGCCGAACTTAAAACAGAAGTTCGCTCAACACTAATCACGATCATTCAGGATTTTTTTCCGGCCACATTTCTTCCTCGAATACGATGGGTCCCCACTATCCTACCAGTTTTTAATAATGTGTTGGACAGTTCTTAACCCAATTTTAGTAGTTTCTGCAATCTCCTTAGATGTTTTCTCTGCTTGATTTGACCCTTCTCAAACAGACTAACATCTTTTCCACGACGTCGAGATGTGCCTTTCGACATGGTTGTTTAAGAAATGAGAAGCAACTCATTGCACCAGTCGGGGTTAAATAACTTGTTGCCAGCTGAAAGATAATCGCCCCTGCAGTAATTATCCAATAGCAGGCTCAGAACTATTTGCTTAGTTAAATCAGGTGGCGACTTTTTTTTTTGGGACAGGCAGTGTATAGATATATATAATTTTTTTTTATATATAAAACTATTATGAAATGTAATTTTTTTTACACCTCTGTAATTGTTACAGATTTTGTAACCGTTTTCTCAGAGTTTCTCTGCAGGTCTTTGTCTCTTCTGTCACAAAAAGCACAGTGAAAGGAGAGGTTGTGGGCACCAATCAAATTCATCCCCAAAATAATCTCCAAGCCCCTAGGTGTTAAGTTCGGGCTTGAAGATTTCACTGCTATACTGAAGCGTCAGTGTCAAAAAGCAGCGCTGTTGTCACGATCAGTGTGAGGGGAAACTCCACACTGAACACAGGAGGGAAGGGGAACAGTAACTGGGCCTGGAAACTAGGGAAGAAACAGGTCACCTCCTAGACAACCCTAATCCGGGCCCTGACTACCTATCAATAAGAATAGACCTTGAAGGTAGGAATATTCATAAGCAGGATACCTAGGCCCTTATATCCCTATAAGGCCCTGGAATAAGTATAGGACCAGAGACAACCCATTCCTCCCCAGATGGACGAATGGAAGTCTCTGTCTCAGGCCCAGATACAACAACAGGGAATATAACAAATACAAACAAACGCAACACTTAACTTTTGTAGAGATGGAAGAACAGGAACACCAGAGAGGATCTCACACCATCTCAGCCAAACCCAAATGAAGCTATCAACCGCATAGTCAGAAGGGTGGGGTGAGACTATAAAGGGTAGAAGTGATGACCACTGAGAAAAGGGAAGTGGTCATTAACCCTATCAACAAGTATATGAACCCTATGAATCAAGGAGGCTGTTAGATTCCTCCACGCTCAGCCAGTCTCCCTGATTTCCTGACATCAGTCACCTGAGGGACCGTGACAGCTATATAATAAAGCCTATTAATGACCATCATTAAAACACGTATTGGCGGCCATGGAAAGGTTAAAGAGGACCTGTAACCTCCTGTGACATGTCTGTTTTAGTAACTGGTTCCATTCCCCATGTAGTAACAATTCCGGGGCATCTATGCTTATGTCTATGTTGTGCCATTCCTTTATTTTTCCTGCTAGAAGTTATGAATAAATTGCTAGCAGTTTGCAATGATGGTCCAGCTGAGTGTTACCAGTTGGGTGTGTTCCTGCACGGCCTGATACTGGCAACACTGATTGGATAGTGTTATACTGTGCAGGAACACACCCCCAACTGGTAACACCCAGCTGGATCTCCATTGCAAACTTCTAGGAATTTATTCATAACTTCTAGCAGGAATAATAGATAAATAGCACAACGTAAGAAGAGGTGCTCCACAATTGTTATTACAAGGAGGATGAACGTAGTTGCTAAAACGGACATATCAGAAGAGGGGACGGGTCCTCTTTAAATGAAAACTGTTGCTCCCATTCAGGATACACAGTGACTGCAGTGTTTTTCAATGGCATAATAATAATAAGTCCAAAGAAACGTTTGCTCCACAATGCTTTCTTCATTTCGCATATCCGCCCTCAGGACCTCCGGGATCTTTTACTTTGTATGATATTAGCAGATCCTCTTTGAGGTTTAGGGTCCCTTTAAGAAACTTCTGTAAGCAGTGATAAAGACGTATGAATAGACAGAGCCGATTATCACATAAGATGCCACCACGGCCCTGTTCCACTGGGAGTGATACACACACTGGTCAGTTTAACAAACCCCCTGTCTGACTGTGACACGTGAGTTATATGACATTCAGGACCGGCCCTGCCATTGTTCTATGTGTCTCGCATTCATATGTTGCAATTGTGTTGGTATTTTAGATGCTTGTAAATACTCGTGCAAATCAAGCTCTCCTGATGTTCAGCTGCAGGGCTGGGCGTGTTACTTCTTAAATGCCTGGGGAAAATGGGATGCAAATACATCCAAAGAGGGTGTAGCGTGCAAGAATATGCCAGATCTGAATGGTTCCAGGCGGTTTGCCTTAACTAGTTAGGGCTAAACATTCCAGCTCAGGAAAACACCAGGGAAAGATTGAATAAATTCTGCTTTTGTTAGAGCACAAACTGGGCTATTGTGTCAGGTTTCAAGAAAAAGAGCAGAATTTTTTTTTTGATTCATCTCATCACTTGAGTTTGTAAAGAATCTGACGATACTGATTGTTAATGCAGTCATCTAAGGGACCCGGATGAGACGAAAAGATCCAAGGTGATCCCCTCACCCTGGGGACACCAGATACCCAAAAGAAATGTGGCACAATTTGCCCGCAAGAAAATCTGTCCTTGAGTTGTCCCATTCTATAAAATTTTAAACATAAAAATCTCGTTACATGTGTTTCTGGAATAGCTGGGTGACAACAATTACCATCCCCTATCACAGCAACTGCATGGGTTGTCGGGCTATAGGCGATGTATCCCGCGGCATGTCTATACAGTGGGATATGCTGCAGCTTTTTCCATTGAGTAATACATCTCGAGATCCTCCCAACCCATATCTAGTAGGCTCTTAAAGGGGTTATCCCCTGAATAAAATAAAAAAATTTCTGTAGTAATAAACACCATTTATTTTAACTATATCATTGCAAAAACCTTTGCTTTCCAATGTAATATTCAGTCTTCGGTCAGCCTCTTTACTCACCTCTCTGCATCGATGGTCTCTTCACTTCCTGTGGATGGACAGCAGTTCGTCCCATGTGACCGTCAAGCACCTGTATCTCTCAGGAGTGCATTGCTGTCAGCTCTTGCTAACCTCTTCCTCCCCTGCGTACAAAATTGTCTATCACACATAGCCCCAGCGATTTCATAGCAGTATGATATGTAATGCAATTTTCTTCTCCACTATTTAAAGATAGATACAGCCATATACTTCTATGGATTTAGTCGTAGGAATGAATAAAAGGTGTCAGATCACTACGCCAGCAATAAACAGCAGGAAAACTACTGAGCTTGTTAGTCCACCAATGAATGCAGGAGGAGGTGGACCAGAACTTTAACCACAGGAGAAACAGCAGGGGGCGCTGCTGTAAAAGAAGAAGTAATGTACATTAAAAACTATATTTTTACTGCACATATAATGAAATAGTAGCTCATTAGAAATGCGCTACTCATATATCCCCTTTAACATGATTTGAACGAGCATTAGGATGCCGACCTATGCCAGATATCTCTCCAAAAATTGATCTGCTGTTTTTTTGAATGGTACAGTTGAAAAGTCATTGAAAAAATGAAGTAATTGATAAGTTGTGTTGTCTGAATTATTAGCAGCGATTCCGCACTATTGCTGGAAACAGGCCGGATCCCCACCAGGTACCATTACAGTCAATTGGCTCCGGCACGGCAGGGACAGGTAGTATCCGGTAATGCGGATACAATGAACTTCATTAGGCTGTCCCCCTGCCAGAACAGCCAATTGAAGATTTTTAGCGTTGGTGTGAAACTAGCCTTACAAAGCTTTGATGTGGTTTCATCTGGAATATGCAGTTAGGTTCTGGACACCCGTCCATAGAAAGGATGCCGTGGAGCTGGAAAAAAAAAACAAAGGAGAGCGACTAATCTGATAAGAGGCCTGGAGGGTCTTAGTTATGTGGAAATATTAAAAGAACTAAAGGTATAGATAAGAGTTGCCTATAACCTATAAATATATAAATGGCCCACACAAAAATATGGTGAAAAGCTGCTCCCTGTAAAAACCTCACAAATGATAAGGTGGCACTGGCTGCACCTGGAGAAGAAAAGGCTCAGCCTCCAGAGGCGACAAGGCTTTTTTTTTTTTTTTTTTTTTTTTTTTTTTTTTATATAACCAGAAGGACTGTGAATCCGTGCAATAGTCACCTCAGGACGTGGAAATGACCGAAACAGGTGAAGGTTTCTGTAAAGGCTTACATGAATTCTTAGAATTTTATGGCATTGAAACTTAAGAAAATATGTAGAACTGTTACTTCTCACTCCCCTTCCCTTAATTCACATTCCCACCCATCCCTCGGCTGAACTTGATGTACATGTTTTTTCATCCATACTCAGTAACACTGACATACATCACAAATGTCTTCTACATCTGCTTAAGATCTACTGAATACAGCCAGTTCTTGCAATAATAGTAAAACATTTGTATACCTTTTTACAGTTTTTTTGTTAGTTTTTTTTTGAGGATTGGGGCAGTGGCTGAATTGAAAGATCTCTAGACTTTTGAGTGAGGATTGGTGACATCACCACAAGGCACAGTGATGTCACTTAAAGGGGTATGATATTAGAAATAGGGCTGGGAAAGTGACGTGTAAGTGATTAGGGAGGAACCACAGATTTTTGTGTCAGGTGGAAGGGCGTCCATAGGCACTACCCAATTGCCCTAACCCTAAGTCTGCTGCAAAATTGTAATTTTTTTAATATTTTTTTTGCATAACATATAGAGAGTGAGCTGCGTGGGCCTCATGAAATTACATCTTGGTCTCCAGGAGAATATTAAATCCACCAAAATCTCAGTAGGTTGTAGTTCCCCGAGGACCTGTGTGTCTCCTAGTGAATCTCAATGTTTTTACTTATCAAGATCAGGTCTTGCCTGTTTCAGGTCTTGTAAAGGCTTTGAAGTCGCAGTCCACCATCTCGTTGCGGTTGAGACAGTGTATCCGTTTCATCATTTTCGCCTTGTCTCTCTGGGTCACAGAGAAGCAATAGCCTCAGTTGTCGATTCTGTTCAAAGCCGTCATGTCAGGAGAGAGAAGAGGAACTTCCAAGTTAACTCCTGCATTGCTGCAAAACCCCTCAACGGATTGCAAACTATTAGACTCGCGATATTGCCCTTAGCTGCTTGTTATTGATTGCAAGGAAGACTGGCTCTTTAATATATTATACTCTGCACTGTTGGTAGGCCACACCGTGCGCTACATGTAATGTTGGGGTCATACTTTTTTAACATACAGTCTTATGGCTGGAGCTGTAAGACGTATTGATATCAGTCGCTAATATTCCTGCAGGACAGCTTCTGGATTTTTTACTTGAGATATCTCAGGACATTCCTGCTGTGTGAAGCAGCTTAGAACTATTACATTACATCATTTACAAATGGGAATAATGCAGTTATTTAGCCATGGGATGGATGTTGGTATATGGACTATACACATATGGGTAAGATTTATCGAGGGGCCATTGCGGGTTGAACTATCAAGTAATGTCAGGTTACGCCTTTAGCAAGTGTTTGTCTCTGTGTAGCTACGGTATAAGGGCTCATTCAGATGACCATGGTGTTTTGCGGATCCGCAAAACACAGATAACGGCCGTGTTCGTCCCGCAATTTGCAGACCAGACATGGCCGCAGCCATAATAGAAAATGCCTATACTTGTCCGCCGTTGGACAAGAATAGGACATGCTCTATCTTTTCTATGGAGCCACGTAACGGAACCACTGTCTGCTGTCCGCATCTTTTGCAGCCCCATAGAAATAAATGGGTCTGCACCCGTTCCGCAAAATTGCGGAACGGATGCGGACTCATTCATACGGCCATCTAAATGAGCACTAACGTTGAGGAGACTATGTATCCCCAGACGCACCACTAGCAAAATGATGATCCATTGAAAAAAAAACCACCCTTCCAAAGTGGTGTAGTTACTTCTTCATCCAGGGGCGAATTCGGAACTGGAACAAAAGTGGCCCCATGTTGTAGGATTGTATAAATTGACAGGAGACGGGCCAACATAAGTAGGAGGGGTCAACAATACCATAGCGCAAAATACCATATACCACAGAGCAGCACAATATATTGCGCCAAAAGCTTTCCTTCTGTGGTGGCCATCAATAGATGCCATTTTCTGTTCTCCTCCTCCAGTTGTCTCAGATTAAGAGATGGAGCTTAGGAGGTTAGATGCGGGCCATAGTTGAATTCAGGATGACATGTGCGGTCACTGTCATTATGTACCCGGCAGAGAAGGCGGCCCTTTGGGCATTGGCCCACTGGCAAATTTCCCTGTAAGGTCTATGGCCAATCTGCCCCTGTCTTCATCTACCGGCAGCCTTTAGAATAGACATAATATGTCCAGGATTTCTGCTGAACATAATTCTCAGTAGCACATATAGTAGAATTAATTGAATCCAGCATCTAATAAACCACATATTCTGCTAGTCTGCCACTTGTTTCTGGCATAGACAATCTTGGAGTTATAGCATCTGAATCTGCGACTTTTCCGCGCTCAAGCCACTTTTTGGTGTTGGCGGGGAAGGGGTGGGCCAGCCCTTCTCATTTATCATTTTCTACACCCGTTTTTGTAGTAGAAAATGACTTAACTCTAAGCCAGCAAGGCAGCTGGTGTAGATTTAAGTAAGTCACGCGGCCAGCGCTTAAGTTATGTAGAGGCTGGTGCCATTACGTAACTTAGGTGCATAAAGCGTCAGTGCAAGGTCTAAAACGCCGGTCCTAATAAATGATCCCAAAAGTGTTTACTGTATTTAGAAATGAAGAAGTTCAAAAAAATTAGATTCGACAACTTCGCCGAAGTTTGACAAGAATTAACGCTATTTTAAAACCCCATTCAGCCTATTAATCAATGGGACCGTTTTTAATGGCCGCTTAGACAGAGGTGCACCCGTCTAACGTCCATTAAAAACGGTAATGCGCTAGTGCAATATAGCCTTTTGGGTTTAAAAGACCAGTCAAAGGACATACGTCAGTGTTCACACTGGGAGCTTGCGGTAACCTCATCACGCTCAACGTAGGTCCTTCAGCAGGTCTTTTTCAATTAACAGAGGAACGAGCAAGTGGATGAGGTAAGTATTTATTTTCTCCATTCTTTCTAAGACAACTCTAGCCACCATTTTAGGAAAAATAATTCATTACCATGAAGCGCAAGGAAATTCGGCTTAATTTAGAATCAAATTTATCCTAAAATTCGGACCGAATTACACTTTGGATGCGTACACGTAATGGGCACCTGGACACTAAATTTCCTTCTACTAATTGTTGAGGCAGAGATAGGGGTGTGTAATAAAGATGACACCTGTGTCTGGAAGACGGACAATAAAACTATGAAGCTACTCATACTTGTCGGCAAACCAAACGATCCTGGTCTGTCTGAGCTGTCAAGAGCCTGTTCGCCATGTCTGCAAAATGTTTTCGAGTTCATTGTAGAGGCATGTCTAGCAGCCAGCCCTCTCTCACCAGGAGGTAAACTACCCAAAAGTGTACTCTGAGAGCCTTTTTATAGGGCAGTGAGGGAAGCACTTTTATGCCCTTTTAGATCCAGTGTCTAATCAGATCCCACCTGTAATCATTTACAAATCTGCATGAGACATAACTGCATGCCAGGTTTTACAGCAATCTGGCATTTTGTATCTGGGTGCGTTACTTTTTTTTGTGTGTCAATGAGTGTGTGTATGTATGTATGTATACATATAACACAAAAGAGAATAAACAAGCACCTTCAAAAAAAATATATATATATATATGGGGCACAGGTGCCCTACCTTGCCTGCAACACAATGGGTAGAACTACAAGTAGCAGCACACTGCTTAATGCAGGAAGCCACAGGTGAACGGTGAATACATGAAAGTTTAAACTGCGTAACTGCTATACTTACTATAGGAAAAGTAAAAGCTCTTTGCGCACATTTTTTATTAAGAATATGTCGTGCCCATCTACCAGCGACAAGGTGGCTTCTTACAGACGTGTCCTAATCTAACAGTCTTGCCTCTCCTGGGCTTTTGACCTACAAGTTTCAGGGCAAAGTAGGATCCAGCTATGAGATACTCTGATTAAAAGCACCTGGTAGATGGGCAGGAGTGCAAGCTTCACATATATACCGTATTTTTCGCCCCATAAGATGCATTTTTTCCCCCCAATAGTGGGGGGAAATGTCTCCGAGTCTTATGGGGCAAATAATAATGAGCGCTTCCATTATGGAAGCACTCATTAGTACCGAAGGACTGGGAAGTGGTGAAGGTTCTGTACTCACTGCTTCCTGGTCCTCGGCTGTCGGCTGTGCTGTGGCTGCACACAGCGTGAGAGCGCTCTGCAACCTCACGCTGTGCGCATTGGTTCACAGCACAGCCAGCGGCAGGAAGAGCAGGAGAAGTGCTGGAGGAGAAGAGCAGCGGCATCCGGAGCAGGAGAGGTAAGTGATTTTTTTAATTTTATGTTCTCTTTGGCATGCGGGCTGATGAGAGGCTTTTGGGAGTTGATCTGGAGGCTGATGAGAGGCGCAGTGGCGTACACACAATCCATGGGGCTCCGGTGCGAAACTGATCCATGGGCCCCCCCCCGGTCTCGGGAGGGGCATTTCCCCGGGCAATAGGAGATTATGGGGCCCCTGTGTCCCCACCCGCCCTCAAACCACACACACACACAGCCCCATCCATAAATCGCGCCCGTACCTCTTACATCCAGTGACGTCTCCTTCGATGTAGATGTTCTCTGTCCTCGTCTTCTCCTTTCAGACCAGACCACCATTTTTACGCCGTTTTTAATCTCTGCAGTTTGACAAAAAAAATCTTAGTTTACTACTTTTCCATCATCCTACCATCTTCTGGACAAATCATCCTACTACCCCAATACTGTGCCCTGTGGTCCCCAATAGTGCACCCAATATTGTGCCAGTATCAAGTGCCAACCGCCCCATGTGCCAGTATCAAGTGCTAACCCCCCCTCATTTTCCAGTATCAAGTGCCAACTCCCCCCCTCATTTTCCAGTATCAAGTGCCAACCCCCCCCCTTCATTTTCCAGTATCAAGTGCCAACTCCCCCCTCCTCATTTTCCAGTATCAAGTGCCAACCTCCCCCCCCCCCTCATTTTCCAGTATCAAGTGCCAACCTCCCCCCCCCCTCATTTTCCAGTATCAAGTGCCAACTCCCCCCTCCTCATTTTCCAGTATCAAGTGCCAACTCCCTCCCCTCATTTTCCAGTGTCAAGTGCCAACCTCCCCCCCCATCTTTTTCCAGTATCAAGTGCCAACCTTCCCCCCCCCCATCTTTTTCCAGTATCAAGTGCCAACCTTCCCCCCCCATTTTCCAGTATCAAGTGTCTCCTCGTGTCCCAAGTAAAGTCCGGTATTAAAAAAAACAAAAAAACACTTATACTTACCTCCTTAGCAGCGATGCGATGCAGGCCTCTTCTGGCCTGTGTCCCGCGCTGTACAGCTCAGGCGATACAGATCACTATGGAGATGAACGCTTCCAAAATGGAAGCGTTCATCTCCCTGTCACCTGCCGCCGCCGCCGGCCCACCTGAGTCTGAGTGGCACGTACTACTGCAGGGGCCAGGGGTCCACAGGCAGCCGGGCCCCCTGGAGTGCCGGGCCCGGTCGCAACTGCGACCCCTGTATGTACGCCACTGGAGAGGCATATGGGGCTGATCTGGGGGCTGATGAGAGGCATGGGGCTCTTATCTGAGGTCTGATTAGGGGTCTTTCACATTGGGGTCTGATTGGGGCTGTCAGCTTGACAAAGGCTCCATTGAGTAGAGATGAAACGTTGCTGCTAAATGGGTTAATAAACCATCCACTTTTTTTCACGTTACGCTGGAGTGCGGCCTTTTTTTCTACTATATATATATATATATATATATATATATATATATAAAATTACTTGGTACAGATATATAGGTGAAATGTGAAGAGGACTATTGAGTCCTTCAGTTAAAAAAAAAATACTTACTTGGAAAGAAAGCTTTACAAACATGACTAGTTTGCCTGAGGCTTTCTCGATGCACACAATAAGCACTGGAGCCTGCAGCTTCTTTTTCTCAGAAAATGGCCACGCCATGGGTCAAACATTGCCTAAGGGGGAAAGCCACCTTTTATGTCTGTTCTGCTGGAGGGCAAAATAGATTGGACTCCAAAATATGCAAGGTACGTGTTCAATGACATGTACAGCCAAACCATTCATCAGGGCTGGTCGTTTACTGTTGGGTACTCCATAAAAGCACAGGGGGAACTGCATGAAGTTACTTTGGGGTGGGGGGGGGGGGGGGAGAGAGAATGTATAGATGGTCTCTATGTAATCAGAATATAAAGGCACTATTTTTTTGGTGCCCTTCTATATAAACTGTACATGAGGATAGCTAGATACAGTAGTGAAAAAGATTATCTCATAGTTTATAGATACAAAATGCAGAACAGAAATTTGATTGTAGAAAATAATATTTTCCTGCATGCAGCAGAACTTTCGTCCAGGTGACATATGTTATAGTTAGAAGCTATAGCTACCCTGCCTGAATGACTGGGAATATAGAAATGAGCTACTGTACACAATAAATGTTATTACAATTTGAAATACTGCATGTTCTGTCAATTTGTGGAAACGTTCACATATATACTTAAAGTGTTTAATACGGTACACCACAAACTGACTAGAGCTGGATTTTGTCACATGTCATCCACACATTCATGAAAAAAATAATGTGCGGACAAATTGACATGTGGTGCAGATTTTAAATTAGCTGCATGTAAATTTTTCTGCAGATTTTCAGCAAGGATTCCACCCTTTGCAGTGCATATGTGATGCATGTTTGTGGCAAAATCAATGGATTTTTTTCAACATATGTGGACATACTGTAATAATACTGCTCCATATGGACAAGAATACATCTTCTGTAATACTGCACTCTGTGTATAAAAACTATAATACTACCTCTAAATACAAGACTATACCTAAACAATACTGCCCCTATGTACAAGAATATAACTACTATAATACTGCCTCCTATCTACAAAAATATAACTACTATAATACTGCTCCTATGTATAAGAATATAACTACTATAATACTGCTCCTATGTACAAGAATATAACTACTATAATACTGCCTCCTATGTACAAGGATATAACTACTATAATACTGCTCCTATGTACAATAATATAACTACTATAATACTGCCTTCTATGTACAAGAATATAACTACTATAATACTGCTCTTATGTACAAGAATAAAACTACTATAATACTGCACCTATGTACAAGAATAAAACTACTATAATACTGCTCCTATGTACAAGAATATAACTAATATAATACTGCTCCTATGTACAAGAATATAACTACTATAATACTGCTCCTATGTACAAGAATATAACTACTATAATACTGCTCCTATGTACAAGAATATAACTACTATAATACTGCCTCCTATGTACAAGGATATAACTACTATAATACTGCTCCTATGTACAATAATATAACTACTATAATACTGCCTTCTATGTACAAGAATATAACTACTATAATACTGCTCCTATGTACAAGAATATAACTACTATAATACTGCTCCTATGTACAAGAATATAACTACTATAATACTGCCTCCTATGTACAAGAATATATCTACTTTAATACTGCCTCCTATGTATAAGAATATAACTACTATAATACTGCCTCCTATGTACAAGAATATATCTACTATAATACTGCCTCCTATGTACAAGAATATATCTACTATAATACTGCCTCCTATGTACAAGAATATAATTACTATAATACTGCTCCTATGTACAAGAATATAACTACTATAATACTGCTCCTATGTACATGAATATAACTACTATAATACTGCTCCTATGTACATGAATATAACTACTATAATACTGCTCCTATGTACAAGAATATAACTACTATAATACTGCTCCTATGTACAAGAATATAACTACTATAATACTGCCTCCTATGTACAAGAATATAACTACTATAATACTGCCCCTATGTACAGGAATATAACTACTATAATACTGCTCCTATGTACAAGAATATAACTACTATAATACTGCCTCCTATGTACAAGAATATATCTACTATAATACTGCTCCTATGTACAAGAATATAACTACTATAATACTGCTCCTATGTACAAGAATATAACTACTATAATACTGCTCCTATGTACAAGAATATAACTACTATAATACTGCTCCTATGTACAAGAATATAACTACTATAATACTGCCTCCTATGTACAAGAATATAACTACTATAATACTGCCTCCTATGTACAAGAATATAACTACTATGATACTGCTCCTATGTACAAGAATAGAACTACTATAATACTGCTCCTATGTACAGGAATATAACTACTATAATACTGCCTCCTATGTACAAGAATATAACTACTATAATACTGCTCCTATGTACAGGAATATAACTACTATAATACTGCCTCCTATGTACAAGAATATATCTACTATAATACTGCCTCCTATGTACAAGAATATATCTACTATAATACTGCCTCCTATGTACAAGAATATAATTACTATAATACTGCTCCTATGTACAAGAATATAACTACTATAATACTGCCTCCTATGTACAAGAATATAACTACTATAATACTGCCTCCTATGTACAAGAATATAACTACTATGATACTGCTCCTATGTACAAGAATATAACTACTATAATACTGCTCCTATGTACAGGAATATAACTACTATAATACTGCCTCCTATGTACAAGAATATAACTACTATAATACTGCTCCTATGTACAGGAATATAACTACTATAATACTGCCTCCTATGTACAGGAATATAACTACTATAATACTGCTCCTATGTACAAGAATATAACTACTATAATACTGCTCCTATGTACAAGAATATAACTACTATAATACTGCTCCTATGTACAAGAATATAACTACTATAATGCTGCCTCCTATGTACAAGAATATATCTACTATAATACTGCTCCTATGTACAAGAATATAACTACTATAATACTGCTCCTATGTACAAGAATATAACTACTATAATACTGCTCCTATGTACAAGAATATAACTACTATAATACTGCTCCTATGTACAAGAATATAACTACTATAATACTATCTCCTATGTACAAGAATATATCTACTATAATACTGCTCCTATGTACAAGAATATAACTACTATAATACTGCCTCCTATGTACAAGAATAGAACTACTATAATACTGCTCCTATGTACAGGAATATAACTACTATAATACTGCCTCCTATGTACAAGAATATAACTACTATAATACTGCTCCTATGTACAAGAATAGAACTACTATAATACTGCCTCCTATGTACAGGAATATAACTACTATAATACTGCTCCTATGTACAAGAATATAACTACTATAATACTGCTCCTATGTACAAGAATATAACTACTATAATACTGCTCCTATGTACAAGAATATAACTACTATAATACTGCTCCTATGTACAAGAATATAACTACTATAATACTGCCTCCTATGTACAAGAATATAACTACTATAATACTGCTCCTATGTACAAGAATATAACTACTATAATACTGCTCCTATGTACAAGAATATAACTACTATAATACTGCTCCTATGTACAAGAATATAACTACTATAATACTGCTCCTATGTACAAGAATGTAACTACTATAATACTGCCCTCTATGTACAAGAATATAACTACTATAATACTGCCTCCTATGTACAAGAATATAACTACTATAATACTGCCTCCTATGTACAAGAATATAACTACTATAATACTGCTCCTATGTACAAGAATGTAACTACTATAATACTGCCCTCTATGTACAAGAATATAACTACTATAATACTGCCTCCTATGTACAAGAATATAACTACTATAATACTGCCTCCTATGTACAAGAATATAACTACTATAATACTGCTCCTATGTACAAGAATGTAACTACTATAATACTGCCCTCTATGTACAAGAATATAACTACTATAATACTGCCCTCTATGTACAAGAATATAACTACTATAATACTGCCTCCTATGTACAAGAATATAACTACTATAATACTGCTCCTATGTACAAGAATATAACTACTATAATACTGCTCCTTATACAAGAATATAACTACTATAATACTGCTCCTATGTACAAGAATGTAACTGCTATTTTACAATATATTTATGCATGTTGTTATTTTTATAACATTTTATATAATGCATTTACTTTTATACTTAAAAAGGAGACATCAACATTTGACACATATGTCTATACTTTAATGAGGCTGCAGTATATAGAACCCCTGAGGCTAAGACATTATAGGCTAAGTCATTATATCTAGACTAGGAAAATCACCCCCGACATCAATCTATAGCGGGGGTTTAGAGGTGTTTCTGTAGACATGTTTCCATCCACGCCCTGCTGAAGAATCCAAACATAAGTTGTTATCCTCTTAGATTGACACTACGTCCGTGCTGCCCATAGTAAAGCGTTCCTTCGGTTATTACTGTGTAATTGCCAATAGATTAAAGAAAATGATGAAGATTGCATTTCAGGAATGCTTTTAGGATCGGCATTGACTATTAAGATGACACTTCTCAATAATGTCAAGCTTGTCCTGTCAATAAAATATGAACTTTAGATGGAGAACACTACATTTATTTGCTTTTTGCTGTCTCCATAAAATACAGTACATCAGCTTAAAAGCAACATACACCCTATTTATGAGAAGCAATAATTTTCATTGCAAGCACATGGAGGGCTGTAAGTGTTCCCATTACCCTCTGTGCCAGAGGTGCAGTGTTGGCATTAGTGGCTTCAGGTAAGATCCATTATGACCCCCTCTTCCAATTACCGACAAGGACGGACTCTGCTTGGACCATAGTAAATTCAGTCTTACAGTTGTGAATTAGTAATGGATACATGTGAATGAAGGGTGAACTTAAAGAGGTAAATTTTTAATGTAACTTTCAGACTGTAAGACTGTCCTGCTGTTTGCTAATCAGCTGCCCGTATGTATTTTCTGGCCACTGCTTAGCAATAAAGCACAGAACCATATGTTGTCAATGCCGGCTCGCTATACTCCAGGCGTCCAGTATCATCATTTACAGATTAAGTCATAGGTTTACATACACCTTAGCCACATTCATTAGAAGTAATTTTTTTCCTCACAATTCCTGACTTATAAAAGGGGTTGGTTCCACTCAGACATGGGTGGCATATGGCTAGGATCGGCCATCAACGTCAGATAGGTGTGGGTCCCACCTCTGGGACTTATTCCTGTCTCCAGAACGGGGTCTAGAAAGTGAAGGAGAGCACACCACGCATGAGAGGCCTGCTCTCCTTTCATCGCTATGGGAGTTCTGAAAATAGCCAAGTGCGCTCAGCTATTTTCAAAAGTCATACATGTACAGTGGTGAAAGGAGAGTGCACTGAGCAAGCGAGGCCACAGCTACTTTCACCACCACAGCACTCAGCTATTTTCAGAATTCTCATAGTGGTGAATGAAAAGCGGCCAGGCAAGTGCGGCTGCTCTCCATTCACTTCGGGAGCCCCGTTCTGGAGATAGAAGAGTGTCCCAACTATCTGATATTGATGGTATATCCTAGCGATGTATGCCACCAATGTATGGGATGAGCCAACCCCATTAATCCTTGCACACGTTCCCTCTCTTTGGTAAGTTAGGATCACTACTGCATTTCAAGAACGTGAAATGTCAGAATAATACTAGAGACAATGATTTGTTTCAGCTTTTATTCTTTTATCACATTCCCAGTTGCTCAGATATTTAAATACACCATGTTGACTGTGCCTTTAAATAGCTTGGAAAATTCCAGAAAATGTCATGGCTTTAGAAGCTTCTAATAGGCTGATTGTCATCATTCAAGGTAATTGGAGATGTACCTACGTCAGTATTTGTGAGCTAAAGGAAATCTGTCACCTACTTCCACCGTACTAAGCTAATTGCAATGCACTCTAGCTCTGTTTGGCATCATTAAAATATACCTTTGTTAGTGATATCCATATTTCGGAACTTCAGAAAATACATTTTGTTTAGTCTGCTAATGGCCTCCAAAGTGACCAGTGGGACATTATTAATGTTTCCTTAGGCCCAAGCCCTCCTTCATCAAGAGCCCAACCCCTCCTCTTCACATGTTCCCAGCTACTTGCACTTTCCTGTCCAGCAAAATCTTGCAAAAGCGAGGGACAGGAAACTGCCAGCACTTGCGCATTGACTTCCCTGTAGTGGGCATTGTACTCACTCGAGCAGTAGCAGTTTACTGTCCCGTGCTTGTGTGAGACTTCGCAGAGGGACAAGCTGACCAGGCAGACAGAGTTTTCTGAAGAGAGAGAATGCCTAGTATGCTACTCTGGGTTTCTGGGCAATATATATGCGGCCTCTGGTGGGTACTCTATCTCATTATGGAGATTGCCTAGTACAAGTAGTAGATGTGTGGAATATTGTCGGCCCAGGCAATGCCCCTCTTAGATTCTGGAAAATATTTTCAAATTCGCTTTCCTAAGCCTATCTGAGGCCAGCAGATGTAAAATGTGCTCTTCTTTGTATATATTTTTCTCAGAAACCCATACTCTGCAACCACCATAAGAGGAAATAGTACCCAAATCAAAGCCTCTCAGGCAGCCAAGCAAAGTTTCTTTGCTCAGCTATGTTAAGAAAGAGCTGGATTCCTGGTATGAGAGTATTCATTTCCTTGCATGTCTATTTTCCAAAGAAACATTGTGTGGAGATGCTAGCTCATAAATAAATAAAAATCTTCTTATGTGCTGATTAAAGCACTTATTGAACAGTTAGAGGCTACCACCAGGGGAACAACTTATTATGAAAATTCACTGATTGAACAGTTTAAGGCTACCACTGAAAACATAGTTGTTGTCATTAGATAGGTCTGGGAAAGCTAATTTGAATATTCCAGAAACCCAGAGGGACATTGGCTGGCCTACAATGATCCCGCATGGATACTAGGCATACTAGGTGCTCTCCATAATAGTGACCTGTGTGCACGGAACACAGCTAGGTAAACAGCGGAGAGGATCAGAGCTCAGTGCTAGAATTAGCAGGGTTTTTGTTTAACTTGGACAACCACTTGAAGACTTACCTTCAAGGCCTTATTGCCTCTTTGCTTGACATCATAATAAAATCTAAAGAAATTAGCCAAGACATCAGCAACATAATTGTGCACCTCCCCAAGTCTGGTACATCCTTTGGAGCAAATTCCAAACATCTGAAGGTACAACGTTTATTGGTTCAAAGGACAGTATTCAGGTTTAAACCCCATGGAACCATACAGCCATCATACCGTTTAGGAAGGAGAATTGTTATGTCTCCTAGAGAAGAACAGGTCCAAAAGTATCTCCACTGTAAAATGCCCTACATGGACATTACCTGAAAGGCTGCTCAGTAAGAAAGAAGCTGCTGCTCTGGAACCTCCCTAAAAAAGCCAAGTTACAATTTGCAACTGCAGATGGGGACAATGGTCTTACTTTTTGGAGAAATGTCCTGTGGTCTGATGACACAAAAATTGAACTCTTTGGTCATAATAATCATTCTAATGCATAGAGGAAAAAGGCTAGCCAAAAAACACCATCCCAACTTTGATGCATCGGGATAGCAGCATCATATTGTGGGGGTGCTTAACAGCAGGAGAGACCGGTGCCCTTCACAAAACAGATGGCATTATGAGGAAGAAAAATTAAGTGGAGAAGTTGAAGCAACATCGAAAGACATCAGCCAGGAAGTTAAAGCTTGGGCGCAAATGGGTCTTCCAAATGAACAATGACCCTAAACATACTTTGAGTTGTGACAAAATGGCTTAAAGAATATGGGGTACCTTTTGGGGGTAATTTTATTATTATTGCATTGTACTAATTTTAAGCTTAAAATCATTTTTTAAATTGGTCTTTATTAGGGGATTTGAATTTTCTCTCTGCTTTGTCAGCCATCTTACCTGACAGACTCCTTATCTCTGCTCTCTGATCTTATAAACACTCATTATAGCTCAGCTCTTAAGAATGTGGCTTAGATAAGTGTTTATGACCTCTTAGTAACCTAGCAGTAAGGGTTATTAGATGACTGGCACACAGTGAAAGTGACCAATAGACGGTTGAAAAACGGTAAATAGTGAGTCCGTTAGGTCATAACTGTACCCAACTGTTTTACCGCTTTCAATTGACCCCCATAAATAGCGCCAAAACCCTTAAGGGGTGATATTGTGACTAAAAAGCTTGTTATTTGGTGTCCAGATAATAAAATAATAGGTATATCAAATCACCAAAGAGATCCCATCAGCCAAGTCTAAGGTGGCTTCTAATCAATTCTTTTATTTTAGATTCTGCTCAACACGTTTCGTGGGTATGGAAAGACCTCCTTCATTAGGAGTAATGCATAAATCACACGACAAACAAATATATCTGTACCTGAACATGTATTTAGGCCTGAAATACTGCCAAAAACAAGTGTTTAACAGTGTGGGGCCGAAGGTGGAGTCACGTGATCCGCAACTTACGGTATTGCGCTGGTGGTATTACGTACTTCCAGTTTCCTGCGTTCCACTGTGAAACGCAATGTGTTTTTCCGGTTTCTTGCTTTTCATTGTGGGATGCATCAATCGCAATTCAAAGATTCAATTTGCTAAGTACCCACAACTCTATAAGGGACGGTGACAACCTACTAAACTATAGGGAAGAGGAACTCGGACTGGATTTACAAAGGTGGCTACATACATAGAGGCTATATAGAAACTACAGCCAGAGTATACTATCCTGAAACATGCTGGTATTGTTGGTTTTAATCCTAGATCCTCTGTTATAATAGAATTCTTTGAAATTTTAAAATAATCTGACTTGAAATATGTAGTACAGCGTACTAAAATATGTAAAATATAAGAATATACAAAATAAAAAAGTCTTTGACAACTTGATAAAAGTAGCCACTCATACAGTCAATGACCATTAATGGAATGGAACTGGATTGAAAAAAGTATTGGAAATGCAGAAGCACTTATTCAAACAATATATATCTGCATAACAGCATACCAAGAGTTTAACAAGTAAATAAGTACAAAAAATATATAAATATACAATATGAAGGAGATAAAGTATACCTAAAGCCAGGGGCGTTCCTTCTCCCTGGCTGGAGCGCTGTACAATCGCAGCGCAGAGTTCACAGCCAGGGAGTAAAAAACCTCCCAGGCTGTGAGCTCTGTGATTGGACAGCGCTACAGCCAGGGAGAAGGAACGCTTAGGAAGAAACAGGGCAGACTCCTCCTTGGTGTTCCTTTAGTAGCAATTACCATACAGCACGGGAGAAGGTAACGGGGCCACAGCGGGCGAACGGAGCGATGCCCAGGGATAATAGTAAGTGCAGTGAGATCCCTGGGCGACCACTCTACATATACAGATAGTTATCGTACAATGTTCGGACCCATGAAAGGTCCTCTTTAATACGTTTTTCAGGGCCCCTTCACATACACTGGCGGCGGTGACATTGGTGGCCTGCCCTGTCCCTTCCAATTCCCCCCCCCCGTGAATCTTACTGCCAGCCAGACAGAATTAAGCCGGTACAAGCCGACGCCATTCTAATTAGGCCCGCCCACCAAGGCCTGGGAACTGGAAGTCCGGAACAGAGGAGCACCGCATGGGTTGCGGACAACTGCGGCGGTGCCAGTGACAGTCTGACAGACTGTGCCCCTCCCAAGACCAGGCTCTGGATCCGCCACTGCCTCACAGATGTGGCCTATCAAGGTGCTGATTAGACAGCATAAATATTGCACAGGTGTGCCTTAGACTGCCCACAATAAAAGGACACTCTGAAATGTGCAGTTTGATCACACAGCACAATGCCACAGATGTTGCAACGTTTGAGAGAGCGTGCAATTGGCACGCAGACTGCAGGCATGTCTACTAGAGCTGTTGCCTGTGCAATGAATGTTCATTTCTCTACCATAAGCCATCTCCAAAGGCGTTTCAGAGAATTTGGCAGTACATCCAACCGGCCTCACAACTGCAGGCCACATGTAACCACACCAGCCCAGGACCTCCACATCCAGCATGTTCACCTCCATGATCGTCTGAGACCAGCCACCCGGACAACTGCAGCAACAATCGGTTTGCATAACCAAAGAATTTCTGCACAAACTGTCAGAAACCTTCTCAGGGAAGCTCATCTGCATGCTCGATGTCCTCATCGGGGTCTGGACCTGACTGCAGTTCATCATCGTAACCAACTTTAGTGGGCAAATGCTCACATTCGATGGCGTCTGGCACGTTGGAGAGGCTGTCTGTTGACGGACGAGTCCCGGTTTTTTACTGTTCAGGGCAGATGGCAGACAGCGTGTGTGGCGTCGTGTGGGTGAGCAGTTTGCTGACGTCAACGTTGTGGATCGAGTTGCCCATGGTGGCGGTGGGGTTATGGTATGGGCAGGAGTATGTTATGGACAACGAACACATATGCATTTTATTGATGGCATTTTGAATGCACAGAGATACCGTGACGAGATCCTGAGGCCCATTGTTGTACCATTCATCCACGACCATCACCTCATGTTGCAGCATGATAATGCACGGCCCTATATTGCAAGGATCTGTACACAATTCCTGAAAACATCCCAGTTCTTGCATGGCCAGCATACTCACCGGACATGTCACCCATTGAGCATGTTTGGGATGCTCTGGATCGGCGTATACGACAGCGTGTTCCAGTTCCTGTCAATATTCAGCAACTTCGCACAGCTATTGAAGAGGAGTGGACCAACATTCCACAGGCCACAATCAACAACCTGATCAACTCTATGCGACGGAGATGTGTTGCACTGTGTGAAGCAAATGGTGGCCACACCAGATAATGACTGGTTTTCTGCCCCCCCCCCCCCAGTAAGGCAAAACTGTGCACATTTCAGAGTGGCTTTTTATTGTGGGCCGTTTAAGGCACACCTGTGCAATATTCATGCTGTCTAATCAGCATCTTGATATGCCACACCTGTGAGGTGGGATGTATTATCTCAGCAAAGGAGAAGTGCTCAGTAACACAGATTTTAGATAATAAGTAAACAAGAACTCGAAAAAAATAAAATAGATTATCTTAAGCCCATCAATAATTCACATATTCTAGTGATTTATTAAGTCCAAAAGGGGTAAGGATGTTTAGTTGGTATATCCAGAACATCTCTTTTCTACAGCGTTGCTGGAAGGAGGACAGGAGGGTCATCCTCAAAAGGGTCGGATCCCAGTCATGTGATACTGCAAAATGGTGTGCTACACTGTGGGTAACCACTTTCCGTCGTATATTTGACCGATGTTCATTCATTCTTTCTTGAAGCGTCTGTGTGGTTTGACCCACATAGTATAGATTGCAGGGGCATTGCAGTAGATATATCATATTGGTAGTGCCACAATTCATATAATGTTGTAAAATGATGGAGTTTTCCAGATGTGGTAATTGGATTTCTCCAATCGCATGGCTAATCATCTTGCACAGGAGATATTATGATAATGGATTTTAGGGCATGAGGAAGCCAACATATTTTTAAAAGTTTTGGCTCGACAAAAAGTCAAGTTAGGTTGTTTGGGAAAAATTTTCCCCAAAATAGGGTCTTTTTGTAAAACAGACCAATGTTTAGTTAGAATTTGTCTAATTATTTTATGTTTGGAATTATATTGTGCAATCAAGCTAAGAGATGGTGCGTGGAAAGTATCTTTTTCACCAGTTTTCCCTTTTAAACTATCCTTTTGGTTTTTCCTTAGGACTCTATTTTTAGATACTTTTATCAGTTGTGAGGGATAACCCTTCTAAGTAAACCTAGTACTCAAGATGTTGATTTGTTATCTCATGACATCATCTGAGCAGTTCCTTCTAATCCTCCTCATCTGGCTGAAAGGGATGTTAGTTTTCCACTTATGGTGGTGACAACTTTTAAAGTCTAAATAACTATCCGTGTCAACGCTTTTAAAGTGTGTTTTTGTGGAGATTTGACTGTTGGTGCTGCTCAGATGAAGGTCAAGAAAGATAGCTTCGCTGGGATGACATTCTAACGTGAGGTTAAGATTCGAGTTGTTGGAGTTAACTTCCTTTACATATTCTAAATCTTTAATATTTCCATTCCATATTAGCATAATGTCATCAATGTATCTCTTATAAAATGCAATATTTGGGTGTTTAAGCAAACCCACCTAATTTTTAAAAGCACCTAGGAAGAGGTTTGCATACTATGGGGTGAATTTCGTCCCCATCGCTGTCCCCCTTACTTGAATATAGATGGTGTCGTTGTAAGGAAAATAATTATGATGCAGGATGAACTCAATAGATTTCAACAAAGAAATCCCTCTGCGTCTGCGGCAAAAGAAGATCAGCATCCAGGAATTATTTGTCTGCTTTGATGCCTAATGTATGGATTATGTTGCTATAAAGAGATGTTACATCCAATGTTGCCCATAAATAACCTTCCTCCCATTGAACATTTTCCAAAGTATTAATGAGGTGTGATGTATCTCGGAGATAGGATGGTAATGAAAGAACATATCTTTGAAGTATATTATTAATATATTCAGATTGGAGGTGAGAGAGTGAATGCCAGATATAATTGGTCGTCCAGGGGGATTGGAAAGTGACTTATGTATTTTGGGTAAGAAATAAAAACGAACTGTAGCAGGATGGGGTGTTTTAAGGAATGCTCTTTCTTTTTTGTCAAGAACGCCAGCGTCAAATCCTATATCTACCAAATCAAATAGTAGTTCTTTGTATTCTTTTGTAGGGTAATTTTTAAGTAGTTTATAATAATCAGTATCGGAAAGTATTCTGAGGGATTCTTGATTGGAAGCCAGATGTGTGGTCGAGGTCTCATTTGATAAGAAAGTGTCTCTCCCGAAATTCTTTGTTTCTTGAGAATATTTTATAATAAAATGACATTGGAGTGTCAATTTTCGTATAAATTGGTTTAAATCTATAAATAACTCAAATAAGTCAGGTTCATTTGTGTCACGATCAGTGTGGGGGGAAACTCCACACTGAACACAGGAGGGAAGGGGAAAAGTAACTGGGCCTGGAAACTAGGGAAGAAACAGGTCACCTCCTAGACAACCCTAATCCGGGCCCTAACTATCTATCAATATGAATTGACCCTGAAGGTAGGAATATTCATATGCTGGATACCTAGGCCTTTATATCCCTATTAGGCCCTGGAAAATGTTAGGACCAGAGACAACCCATTCCTCCTCAGATGGATGAATGGAAGTCTCTGTCTCAGACCCAGATACAAACACAAACGCGACACTTAACTTCTGTAGAGAGGGATGAGCAGGAACACCAGAGACTAACTCACACCAGCTCAGCCAAACCAAAATGAAGCTATCTACCGCATAGTCAGAAGGGCGGGGTCAGACTATCAAGGGTAGAAGTGATGACCACTGAGCAACAGCTGAGAAAAGGGAAGTGGTCATTAAAACTATCAACACTGAATCAAGAGAAATCAAGGAGGCTGTTAGATTCCTCCACGCTCAGCCAATCTCCTTGACTTCCTGACATCAGTCACCTGAGGGACCGTGACAATTTGTAGGGCAAAATGAGAGACCCTTACTTAACAGCTCAACCTCGTTTTGTTTCAGTAAAATTTGGACAGATTAAATATCCCCCTTACTTTTAGTAGATCATTATTCATTGGTGAAGGGATGAGGTCTTGGCTCTGGATTTTTTGTGTAACAGTGCTTTTATTTCGGCCTCCTCTACATCCTCTAGGTCGGGATTTAGTATTTTTCTCGTGCTTGGAATGGGGGTGTAAAAATGAGTAATCATTAACAGTTGTATTGGTTTCGGAGTGTTTAGATGTGAAGGGCCTGGTATTGGGGTGAGCATGTTTAAATCTTGTGTGCTGGACAGGTTTACCCTCGGGGGGGTAAAGGGGGTTGGAGAGGTAGGATGTCGTTTTATAGTTAGTGGTGAGATGTGGTCTGAAAAAGGACTCTCTGTTAAGCTGGACGATAACGCTAAAAAAGGATCTGGACTAGAAAAAGAAACGCAATGGGTTGTTATATTCAATGTGGTATCCTGTACAGAGTGAGAAACTAATGGATTGGATGTCTCACCTATAGTAATAAGATCTACAGGGAAGAGTTGGTGCAGGGGTGACAGAAGTTTTGATGTAGTTTGTAAAAAAACTGGATGATACAGGTGTGGTGTAAATTAAAATATAGGGTTCTTCAACAAAAGTAGTGGCATTAATAAGGTTGAGGTGGGGAATGCAAGATGAGTGGGAAGGACCCCTTTGTACACTAATCGATGTTGCTGGTTGATTGCAAGTCCTAAGCTCATTATCCTGTGGAACAAGCCCATTTTCTGATGGAGAATGACCATATTGAGTAATGGGATGAGGTCTTTTCTGAGAATTAGGGTCTTGCCTAGGGGTCATTTTGGGAGGGTTGAGGTTGACCTTACTAAAACTGTTCTTCCTTTCTGTGGTCGACCTGCTACTTGGGCATAAGTGTATGGTCCAGTGGTGGTTTAACACGGAATAGAAATGTGATTAGTGGCCATTTTCTGGTTGTTGGAGGAATCACTAAATGATCCAATTTGTAGTGGTCGATTAGATCCAGCAGAGTTTTTCCTTTCCCAAACTCGTATCAGATTATCTCTATAGTCGCGTAAGTCCCTACAGTGAAAGTACCAGTCACACAGCTAGAAAAACAGTTAACTCTTTGTGACAGCATGGTTTAATATCTTTCAGAC
Organism: Bufo bufo; assembly: GCF_905171765.1. Lineage (NCBI taxonomy): Eukaryota > Metazoa > Chordata > Amphibia > Anura > Bufonidae > Bufo > Bufo bufo. Next base: position 139,226,051 of record NC_053398.1, on the reverse strand, counting down.
CAATTGAAAAAAATCATTTTTAGCCCAAAATGAGTAAAATGCATTCATCAAAAAATTGCCTCTGAAAGTGTATATAGCTTTTAAGGGGTTGTTCAGAATTTTTACAATTGATAGGTCATTAATATCTGATCGGCGTGGGTACGACTCCCAGCACCCTCACCTAATCAACTGTTCCAAAATATCTCTTGTGCTGGAACTACACAGCTCCATCCACTGGGTAGTGGATGGAGCTTATAACCGCAGCACTGCTCCCATTGAAGTTTCCAGCTATGTCCACTACATCCTGATTCCTCTGGTTAATCCTCTTTTGTTGGCAGTGACCCCTGACAATAGACAGATAACAGTGCATCCTGGAGCCAGACACCCAATGCACAGCTGTAATTTGTTGGTGAACTTGCTGCTCCACCCCAGGGGAAAATGAAAGTGTGACTGTCATTCTTTTTTTTATTTTTGTAATGTGTAGGGGCAGTGATACTGACCATTTTTGTAATATACTTTAATTACTGAAATTGTACATTTCTATTACAAAAATAGGCTCTAAAGTGGCCCATTTTGCGCCTTAGCAACATCCCCCTGTCTTCTGTTTACATAACAGTGGAGACTTTCTCAACCCTGACTGTGTTATGTAAACAGAAGACAGTGGAGCGTTGCTAAGGCTCTAAATGGGCAACTTTAGAGCTATTTTTCGAATAGAAATGTACAATTTCAGTAATTAAAGTATATTACAAAAATAGTCAGTATCACTGCCCCTATACAATACAAAAAAATAAATAAAAAAAAGAATGACAGTGACACAAATCTGTGAGCTGTGCCGGTGATATACAGATGTGCTGGGTCCTCCAGATTGATAGACTTTTTCATAGCCTCTCTCAGTTAAGGCTAATAGAGGAGGATGTTATATGGGATCCCCATCTATTAAATCAAAAGTCCTTAAAAGAGTATTAAAAATGGATATTCTATACCAGACCCCCCCCCCCCCCCAGTCTGAAAATAATGTGTTATCAGTAGACTGTATTAACTGGATGACTAAAAGTAAATGTTTAGTGGCCAAATTTTGCAGCTCAATACTAAATGATGAGCACGTCCAACTGAATGCTTAGTTTGATCAAATTTTGCTATGGAAAAAATTGTATATATATGTTTTTCCCATAAAAGGGTCCTCTCTGCTGATACACATTTACTCACTAAAGCTCTGATGTCGGAGACCATGGCACACCAGAGCGAAGCTTGGGCTCGTCCCATGCCCTCTTCCTTAGTATTCGACACAGCACCAGAAACCTTTTTATAAATCTGAAATTGTCACACATTTAATGTGCAGACCCGAAAGCATGTAATTTAGTTGACTGTAGTTCTGCCTTTTAAGGGTGATGACACTTTTTGCTGTTATTGTAAAGGGGTATTCCAGCGGATTTCACCTTGTGCAATGCATAGGGTGAAATCTATGGCAAATCTGTACCAAAATTTTGAACTAATGAAACAGACATGGCTTTTACTGGAATTTCCACTCTTTAGGCCTCCTGCACATGAACGTGTGCGCCCCCGTGGCTGTGCTGCGGGCCGCAATGCACGATCACCGACCGTGGGGCAGCCGCAGTGGATCCGGCCGTTCCGCAAAAAGATAGGACATGTTCTATCTACGGGACAAAATCCCACGAAAGCACTCCGTAGTGCTTCCGTAAGGTTCCGTTCCGCATCTCCGGATTTGCGGACCCATTGAAGTTAGAGGGTCCGCATCCCTGATGCGGAATGCACGCGGAACGGTGCCCGTGTATTGTGGATCCGCAAAACGGCAACTGGACGCCTACGGTCGTGTGCAGGAGGCCTTATGGACATAGCCCGGAATGTGCACGTTTCTTTACAGGCTAAGCCTGGGTTCACATTGCATTTTAGCCCTGTGCTGGGCTTTCCGTCAGGGGGTATAAGTATGAATAGTGCAGTCTACCACGCTATTCTTTCTGGTCAAAATGACGGAAACAAGCAGAAAGTAGGTCAAAGTGAATGTACCTATCGTGCTATGATACCATTAGTGGGGCATTTAAACGTATCCGTCTCACAAAATGCCCAGCGGAGGGCTAAAAATGCAATGTGCACCCAGCCTTATCTATACCGCACATGTATAACCTCCAATTCTATGCCAATGTGTGCAGGCAGAAAAGGTAGTAGTAAGGGTATGATGCTATTTCGTATGGCGTCAGTCAGCAGTGGAGTCAACTCATGTGGGCACAAGGTCTATAGTCACCCACAGAGCGGCACAGAAGGAAATGCAAGTGTTTTTAGCAGGGAATGACTTCTTTTTAAAGAAAAATACTGTATTTTTATAAAGGTTGGAAAAAACCAAACCACCAGAAGCTAGCAACACAATTCTACATGAGACTATTTGCTGTATTTTGAGCCGTGCGTCCACAGGAAGCTGCCGCTTTACAGGTCACAAAAAAGAACATAAAACAAATGAAAGCTTTTAGTGTTTTTTTTTTATCATTTACTATACAGAAATGTTTATGGCATGAATTACTATATTAGAAATATGTATACACAAGTACATGACAATAGTTTTTTTTTTTTTTTTACAATAATGTATAATACACAATTCTACATATAATTTATATACAAATCTGAATGCAGCACCGGGACTCGTACAGATATAAAAATGCTAAAGAATTATTATTTTTTTCTTTCTTTTAGAAACGTTTGTTACCTGAGGCCATCTATATAGTTAATATAGCATTAACGGCCCAATATATGTAGTGTGTTTAACCCTTTGCATGGCTGGATACTCTAATCTTACACTTCAAAATCCTTCACTTCTCTGATACATTGTAACCCTTCTTAATCCATTGGACAATCCCTATTCAAGTATACTAACGTTAGTATCTAGCTATGGGTGTTACTAAAGAGGCAGCCAGAAGTCTATAGTCATCATACATTAAAGGGGGTGAGTCGAGTGATAAGGGCAAAATGTACCATTGACTGGTACCAAATAGCCTGCCACACAGAAGATATAGCAGGGATCTACAGTATTTATATCCGCTCAGAAGTGACAACTACCACCGTATGCCATTAGACTTGAAGCAGAATCACAAAAAGACGCAGCAAAATGAATACGCCTGTTTAACGGGAAATATAAATGGGCTGTAAAAGATGGATATCATTGCTTGGCAAGGATTCCTTAAAAGACAACAATCACCCGGACAGAAAGTCCTGCAAATCCGTATTAACATTAGTGCTTGCACCAAAAGTAACCAAAAGTGCTGTTTAAGCATTTATTATATGCATATGTATTTTATTTCCCCTGCTTAGCAAAAAATATCAAGACCAATCACTTGACCTACTTCGGGTAACCACTAGGAGTGTGGACTCCAAAACTAAGAGCTGCCTAATTCGATTACTGATTGAGAAATATCCGGAAGTAAAATCCACTATATACGCACGTGGACTGTTTTACCACCCCCAACTTTCAAGAGGCAGCTGACTGAGTGCTATTGAGCTCATTAGCCTACTTTTTCCAGGTATTTTGAAGATAGACCATTTTAACATGTATACATAATGGACATGCATATGATGTTAATATTCGAAGGAACACTAAGCCTAGAAATAAACCATACAAGTAAACCGGAGATAACTTTGCCCTCCCCCTGTCTGTTAATTTGCAGGATTTATTGCATATTCCTGATGCAATCTTGTAGCAATCCTGCAAAGAACACAGAGGTAAATCTCAACAGGAGACCCGCGGAGGTGGTGCTTATCCAACGGGGTTGGGCTTAATCATCTTTTTGTTCTACTGCAAACAGGACAAAGGGAGAGGCTCCTGCTGCAGCCACAAACAGGAGAGTGAGAAGGAGGCGGTGGGAGGACGCGGATGATCTAATTTCGTAAATAGAATCAAAGGACAGGAGGAGATTAAGGGCACAATTACATTTCTTTTTTTGTGTCCTTTCTATGTTTAGCATTCCTTTAAATCATAATGGAAAAGGGAATTTTTCACTTTACCACTCTTCTATTTTGGATTAGAAAACGTATTTGTCAGCTCATATATTAATAAATTGATATCCCATATGCCACCTCGGTGTATAACCCACCCCATCAATTCTACATACTGTCATTTCCTCCCATATGGGTAGGGCATGGCTCATACACTCTGGATTGTGATATTTGGTCTGCTCCTGCTTTTACAATACAGAATCATTCTCTTCTATTTCACCTTTCACGTGTTTATAAAAGCCCAAGAAAGCAAGAACCCCCCCCCCCCCCCAAGAATGGACAACAATTATATCTTCTAGTAAAACCTCTGCCTAAAATCCAAAATTCTATATTTTTCAGGACATCTCGAAATTCCACAACGGACTCTGTGCCGGCTTCTGGCTGGTCTTCAGTTTTACATTTATCAAACATTTTATTGTTGCTCAGTCCCATATATCCACATTATCCATCTGAGAGGCTATAAAAGTAATCCCTTTTCTCATTTGAAGGGAACAGACGTTCGAATAATCAGATGATTGCGACGAGCAATCTGCATGACACATAAAATCTATAAAAAGACAATGCAGTTTATTCCACGTGTCTGTGATATCTTCATTATCGGGGATGTGTTCATTGGACTATACCAGCCGAATGTTTTTGCGTTCATTTTTGATTGGCCACTTGGTTGTATTGCAGCGATCCGAAATAGGCAAACAGGTCCACGTTACTGAGGTTGGGATTTTTTTACAGCACAGCTGTTGAGATGAACTTGCATTGGCGAGGGCCGCTGAGAGAACTGAGCTGCTTACTTGGCTAAGTCAAAAGTTACCTTTCAAAAGTATCACAAACTGGCAACAAAAAGTCATATGAAGTCTAATAATACTGGTTTGCAGGTCCTGAGGTTCTTCACATCAAGGACTAGTGAACACTTCAATGGTGAGGAGGGAATTTCAGGAAACATCAGTCCAGAGGCTCCTGTTTTATCCTCATTGTGTTCGGCTGCACCCTTCTATCCTCTCGGCACAGTACATATTCACTAAACTGTGAGGAGTCAACTCCACCCCCACAAGAGGCTGCAACGTGAAATCCTTTCTGAAAGAGTCTTTCAAGAACCTGTAGAGACAAGAGAAAAGTTTTTAGAAAGATTCTCTCATCATACTGTAGAATTCAAAGAGAAGCAAATACAATGCATTCGGAAAGTCTTCAGACCCTTTCACCTTTTACACATTTTGTTATTTTGCGGCCTTGTGCTAACAAAAAAAATAAAAATAATCCAGTTTCCCCCATTCTGCACTCAGTACCAATACTCAATGAGAAAGTGAAAACAGAATGTTCATAATCTTTGATAATTTATTGAAAAGGAAAAACTAAAATCTTGCCCTTTACTCAGGACTTAGGTGAAGAACTTTTGGCAGCTATTACAGCCTCCAGTCTTCTTGGGGATGATGCCAATTATCTGCAGATCTTCTCCAGCTTTGTCAGGTTGGATGGGGGAGTGGGGGGCGCCGGTGGACAGAGATGTTTGATTGGGTTCAAGTCAGGGCTCTGGATGGGCCGCTCAAGGACATTCATAGAGTTGTCCCTAAGCTGTTCCTGTGATGTTTTGGTTGTGTGCTTAGGGTCACTGTCTTGTTGGAAGGTGAAACTTCAGCCCATTTTGAGGTTCAGAGTGCACTAGATCAGGTTTTCATTAAGAATATCTTTGTACTTTGCTCCATTCAGCTTTCCTTCCACCCGGACCAGTCTCCCTGTCCCCCAGCAAGATGCTGCCAGCACCATGCTTTACTGTAGGGATGGTACTGAGCCGGTGATGAGCAGTGCCTGGTTTCCTTCAGACATAACGCTTAGAATTGAGGACAAAAAGATCAATCTTGGTTTCATCAGATCAGAGAATCCTGTTTCTCACAGTCTGAGAGTTCTTACAAACCCCAGGCAGCTTTCATGTGTCTTTTATTGAGGAGAGGCTTCTTTCTGGCCACTCCGCCATAAAGCCCAGATTGGTGGAGGCTGCAGTTATGGTTGATACTTGAGAAGTTTCTCCCATCTGCACACAGGATCTTAGAAGCTCAGCCAGAGGGACCATTGGGTTCTTTGTCATCTCTTTCTTACCAAGGCCCTTCTCCCAGATTACCTAGTTTGGTGGGGGGCCAGCTCTGGGAAGAGTCCTGGTTGTCCCAAAGTTCTTCCATTTAAGAATTATGGAGGCCACTATGCTCTTGGGAACTTTCAGTGCAGCAGAATGTTTTTGTACCCTTCTCCAGATCTGTGCCTCCACACAATCCTGTCTCTGAGCTCTATAGGCAGTTCTTTCCTTCTCATGTCTTGGTTTTTGCTCTGATATGCACTGCCAGCTGTGAAACCTTAAATAGACAGGGCTGTCTCTTTACAAATCATGTCCAATCACCTTAATTTACCCCAGGTGGACTCCAATCAAGGTGTAGAAACATTTCAAAGGTGATCAAGAGAAATGCGAGGCCCCAGAGCTAAATTTCAAGTGCCATAGGAAAGGGTGTGAATACTTACGTCCATGAGATATTTTAGTTTTTCCTTTTTTATTAACCACCTCAGCCCCCAGTGCTTAAACACCCTGAAAGACCAGGCCACTTTTTACACTTCTGACCTACACTACTTTCACCGTTTATTGCTCGGTCATGCAACTTACCACCCAAATGAATTTTACCTCCTTTTCTTCTCACTAATAGAGCTTTCATTTGGTGGTATTTCATTGCTGCTGACATTTTTACTTTTTTTGTTATTAATCGAAATTTAACGATTTTTTTGCAAAAAAATGACATTTTTCACTTTCAGTTGTAAAATTTTGCAAAAAAAAATGACATCCATATATAAATTTTGCTCTAAATTTATAGTTCTACATGTCTTTGATAAAAAAAAAATGTTTGGGTAAAAAAAAAATGGTTTGGGTAAAAGTTATAGCGTTTACAAACTATGGTACAAAAATGTGAATTTCCGCTTTTTGAAGCAGCTCTGACTTTCTGAGCACCTGTCATGTTTCCTGAGGTTCTACAATGCCCAGACAGTACAAACACCCCACAAATGACCCCATTTCGGAAAGTACACACCCTAAGGTATTCGCTGATGGGCATAGTGAGTTCATAGAACTTTTTATTTTTTGTCACAAGTTAGCGGAAAATGATGATTTTTTTTTTTTTTTTTTTTTTCTTACAAAGTCTCATATTCCACTAACTTGTGACAAAAAATAAAAACTTCCATGAACTCACTATGCCCATCACGAAATACCTTGGGGTCTCTTCTTTCCAAAATGGGGTCACTTGTGGGGTAGTTATACTGCCCTGGCATTCTAGGGGCCCAAATGTGTGGTAAGGAGTTTGAAATCAAATTCTGTAAAAACTGACCAGTGAAATCCGAAAGGTGCTCTTTGGAATGTGGGCCCCTTTGCCCACCTAGGCTGCAAAAAAGTGTCACACATCTGGTATCTCCGTATTCAGTAGAAGTTGGGGAATGTGTTTTGGGGTGTCATTTTACATATACCCATGCTGGGTGAGATAAATATCTTGGTCAAATGCCAACTTTGTATAAAAAAATGGGAAAAGTTGTCTTTTGCCAAGATATTTCTCTCACCCAGCATGGGTATATGTAAAAAGACACCCCAAAACACATTCCCCAACTTCTCCTGAATACGGAGATACCAGATGTGTGACACTTTTTTGCAGCCTAGGTGGGCAAAGGGGCCCATATTCCAAAGAGCACCTTTCGGATTTCACTCGTCATTTTTTACAGAATTTGATTTCAAACTCCTTACCACACATTTGGGCCCCTAGAATGCCAGGGCAGTATAACTACCCCACAAGTGACCCCATTTTGGAAAGAAGAGACCCCAAGGTATTCGCTGATGGGCATAGTGAGTTCATGGAAGTTTTTATTTTTTGTCACAAGTTAGTGGAATATGAGACTTTGTATGAAAAAAAAAAAATATAAAAAAAATCATCATTTTCCACTAACTTGTGACAAAAAATAAAAAATTCTAGGAACTCGCCATGCCCCTCACGGAATACCTTGGGGTGTCTTCTTTCCAAAATGGGGTCACTTGTGGGGTAGTTATACTGCCCTGGCATTTTCCAGGGGCCCTAATGTGTGGTAAGTAGGTAAATGACCAGTGAAATCCAAAAGGTGCTCTTTGGAATATGGGCCCCTTTGCCCACCTAGGCTGCAAAAAAGTGCCACACATGTGGTATCTCCGTACTCAGGAGAAGTTGGGGAATGTGTTTTGGGGTGTCTTTTTACATATACCCATGCTGGGTGAGAGAAATATCTTGGCAAAAGACAACTTTTCCCATTTTTTTATACAAAGTTGGCATTTGACCAAGATATTTATCTCACCCAGCATGGGTATATGTAAAATGACACCCCAAAACACATTCCCCACCTTCTCCTGAGTACGGAGATACCAGATGTGTGACACTTTTTTGCAGCCTAGGTGGGCAAAGGGGCCCATATTCCAAAGAGCACCTTTCGGATTTCACTCGTCATTTTTTACAGAATTTGATTTCAAACTCCTTACCACACATTTGGGCCCCTAGAATGCCAGGGCAGTATAACTACCCCACAAGTGACCCCATTTTGGAAAGAATAGACCCCAAGGTATTCGCTGATGGGCATAGTGAGTTCATGGAAGTTTTTATTTTTTGTCACAAGTTAGTGGAATATGAGACTTTGTATGAAAAAAATAAAAAAATAAAAAATCATCATTTTCCACTAACTTGTGACAAAAAATAAAAAATTCTAGGAACTCGCCATGCCCCTCACGGAATACCTTGGGGTGTCTTCTTTCCAAAATGGGGTCACTTGTGGGGTAGTTATACTGCCCTGGCATTTTCCAGGGGCCCTAATGTGTGGTAAGTAGGTAAATGACCAGTGAAATCCTAAAGGTGCTCTTTGGAATATGGGCCCCTTTGCCCACCTAGGCTGCAAAAAAGTGTCACACATCTGGTATCTCCGTACTCGGGAGAAGTTGGGGAATGTGTTTTGGGGTGTCTTTTTACATATACCCATGCTGGGTGAGAGAAATATCTTGGCAAAAGACAACTTTTCCCATTTTTTTATACAAAGTTGGCATTTGACCAAGATATTTATCTCACCCAGCATGGGTATATGTAAAATGACACCCCAAAACACATTCCCCAACTTCTCCTGAGTACGGCGATACCAGATGTGTGACACTTTTTTGCAGCCTAGATGCGCAAAGGGGCCCAAATTCCTTTTAGGAGGGCATTTTTAGACATTTGGATACCAGACTTCTTCTCACGCTTTGGGGCCCCTAGAATGCCAGGGCAGTATAAATACCCCACATGTGACCCCATTTTGGAAAGAAGACACCCCAAGGTATTCAATGAGGGGCATGGCGAGTTCATAGAAATTTTTTTTTTTTGGCACAAGTTAGCGGAAATTGATATTTTTTATTTTTTTCTCACAAAGTCTCCCGTTCCGCTAACTTGGGACAAAAATTTCAATCTTTCATGGACTCAATATGCCCCTCACGGAATACCTGGGGGTGTCTTCTTTCCGAAATGGGGTCACATGTGGGGTATTTATACTGCCCTGGCATTCTAGGGGCCCTAAAGCGTGAGAAGAAGTCTGGAATATAAATGTCTAAAAAATTTTACGCATTTGGATTCCGTGAGGGGTATGGTGAGTTCATGTGAGATTTTATTTTTTGTCACAAGTTAGTGGAATATGAGACTTTGTAAGAAAAAAAAATAATAATTCCGCTAACTTGGGCCAAAAAAATATCTGAATGGAGCCTTACAGGGGGGTGATCAATGACAGGGGGTTGATCAATGACAGGGGGGTGATCAATGACAGGGGTGGTGATCAATGACAGGGGGGTGATCAATGACAGGGGGGTGATCAATGACAGGGGGGGTGATCAATGACAGGGGGGGTGATCAATGACAGGGGGGGTGATCAATGACAGGGGGGGTGATCAATGACAGGGGGGGTGATCAGGGAGTCTATATGGGGTGATAACCACAGTCATTTATCACGCCCGTGTAAGGCTTCATTCAGACGTCCGGATGCGTTTTGCGGATCCGATCCATCTATCAGTGGATCCGTAAAAATCATGCGGACGTCTGAATGGAGCTTTACAGGGGGGTGATCAATGACAGGGGGGTAATCAATGACAGGGGGGTGATCAGGGAGTCTATATGGGGTGATAACCACAGTCATTGATCATGCCCCTGTAAGGCTTCATTCAGACGTCCGGATGCGTTTTGCGGATCCGATCCATCTATCAGTGGATCCGTAAAAATCATGCGGACGTCTGAATGGAGCTTTACAGGGGGGTGATCAATGACAGGGGGGTAATCAATGACAGGGGGGTGATCAGGGAGTCTATATGGGGTGATAACCACAGTCATTGATCATGCCCCTGTAAGGCTTCATTCAGACGTCCGGATGCGTTTTGCGGATCCGATCCATCTATCAGTGGATCCGTAAAAATCATGCGGACATCTGAATGGAGCTTTACAGGGGGGTGATCAGGGAGTCTATATGGGGTGATCACCACAGTCATTGATCATGCCCCTGTAAGGCTTCATTCAGACGTCCGGATGCGTTTTGCGGATCCGATCCATCTATCAGTGGATCCGTAAAAATCATGCGGACGTCTGAATGGAGCTTTACAGGGGGGTAATCAATGACAGGGGGGTGATCAATGACAGGGGGGTGATCAGGGAGTCTATATGGGGTGATAACCACAGTCATTGATCATGCCCCTGTAAGGCTTCATTCAGACGTCCGGATGCGTTTTGCGGATCCGATCCATCTATCAGTGGATCCGTAAAAATCATGCGGACATCTGAATGGAGCTTTACAGGGGGGTTGATCAATGACAGGGGGGTAATCAATGACAGGGGGGTGATCAGGGAGTCTATATGGGGTGATCAGGGGTGATCAGGGGCTAATAAGGGGTTAATAAGTGACGGGGGGGGGGGGTGTAGTGTAGTGTAGTGGTGCTTGGTGGGACTTTACTGAGCTACCTGTGTCCTCTGGTGGTCGATCCAAACAAATGGGACCACCAGAGGACCAGGTAGCAGGTATATTAGACGCTGTTATCAAAACAGCGTCTAATATACCTGTTAGGGGTTAAAAAAAACACATCTCCAGCCTGCCAGCGAACGATCGCCGCTGGCAGGCTGGAGATCAACTCTCTTACCTTCCGTTCCTGTGAGCGCGCGCGCCTGTGTGCGCGCGTTCACAGGAAATCTCGCGTCTCGCGAGAGGACGCGCCGGCGCGTCCAGGAGGAATGAATCAACCACCTCCAGGACGCGTCTGTGCGTACAGCGGTCCGGAGGTGGTTAAATTTGCTAACATTTTCTGAAATTCTGTTATCACGTTTTCATTATTGAGGACAGAGTGCAGAATGATGGGAAAAACTTGAATTTTTTGTTTTCGCAACATAAAATGTAAAAAGACTTTTTCAAATAAACTGTATTTCAGGATGGCAGCACAATAATCAACTACTGGAGAAAAGTCAATTGCTGAATTGTACGATGGAAGGTTAGGAATTCTAAGAATTCCAATTTTCAGGAAAAGCATGTTACTCGTTTCCCTATTGATAAAACAAAATTAACGGGACACACATGTAGCTGGTCCGGTATTAGCCTCCACATACAGTATGATTTACATGGTTCCTGTACTATATCTCAATGCTATCTTATATAACACCAACATATTCCCCAGCGCTGTACAGAGATTGTCATCCTACACATCAGTTCCAAATCTAATTTCATTATGTCAGACAAACACTAGGGCCAATTAATCTACCAGTATATTTCTAGAGAGACGGAGGAAACCGTAGTACCTGGGGCAAACACGGGGAGATCATACAAACTCCATGCAGATGTTGCTGTTGGCCGGATTAGAAGACATGGCTCCAGCACAACACCTGAGCCACTAGGCCCTCATTGAAAGCATAAATGGCAGACTATAAATGGAAATAAATGGGATTTGATTTGTTGGGCTAATGTAAGTGACTTGACCACTCATGTTATTGTGTTAGTGAGGATAGTGCCATGATGTAAAAAAGGGAATGGAGACAAGTAGGTGGTCGCTGATCAATAATGAAAGGAGAGTGGTCAACCAGAAGCACAGAGTGTTTTAGGATATGTAGATGTTGAGTGAGCTGGCGACCTGTCCATTTATGATGTGAGGGAGGAATTGAGACAAGCAAGAGCAGTGTATCCAGCAGCACTAAGTATTTAAGGAGAGTACTGTGCTGATCTTCTGGGGGTGGCCAACAATCTACTAAGGTGATTATGCTTGCGAGGAGGAGGCTGCAATGTGACAGGGGACAGTAAAGTAATGGAGGCAAAACAAGCAGACAGTAGATAATTAACAGAATGAGACCCCATCACAGAAAATAAAAGAGAAGCTATATAGACAGTACTGATTGATAGTCCAGTAAAATAAAATTAATGCAAAAATTAAAATCCCAAACACAAATGATTTTGGAACGAAGGTTATAAGAAAGAAAATACTGTTGGTCTTATGAGAGCAGTGTAGCTAATAAAAACGTCATAATGCAGAGGAGGCCCGGCCCTTCTATACCCAATTATATTATTTTTACAAAACCAGATTCATCCCACGGGGCCATTTTCACATCTGTCAAAATGGACGATTTTTGTCTTAAGGTCATGATAGATTGCTAGTGGAAAACTACGCCATAATGTAAACCCTCTGAGCCTTATTAAGCTAAATACTGGAAAACCCCATAACTGCACCTGGTGAAATATCGCTCTTAATAATGGCCAAATTTGTAATTTTATCACATTTTCAGAAAGAAAGTTGGCAGGCTGAAAAGACATATGTTATCAGCTGTAATTCTAGGTGGTGATTGTTAAACACTTGCTCCACGGCAGCATGTACCTATGCCCAAGAAGGATATTAGGAGACATTACTTTGGAATTAGAAGGGCTGTCCGGTTTTTTAATTTGCAGAACAGCCTGGAATACCTGTGGTGAAATCCATACTCTCCTTCCTCTCCCTGCTCAATTCTGGCTCCCTGGCTCTCTTTATTGGTCTTCTGGTTCCGATCTGTTAATTTCGAGACGGATGGGGTCACGTGCACCACTACAGCCAGTGTTGGGTCACATGACGCTTGGGGACACGTCACCACTGAAGCCAGTCACTGGATGCAGCAGTGCATGTGACTCTGTCCTTGCAGAAATTGACAGACGGATCTGGAAGACCAATGAAGAGAGAAAGGGATCCAAGCTCCCTTTGGGGAGTAGTTTTAAAGTAGTCACAAAAGGTACACTGCTGCTCCTTTCAATGTCGTGGGTCAACAGAAACACCAAAGTGTTGCGCTCTGCTGTCCCATAGATATCGAATAAAGCAGCAGTGTACTTGCCTGACGAACGCGCCATTCAAACGCCTCACTGCAGTTGTGCAGATGCTTGGGAAACCTGTTCTAGTGATTGAGGGGGTCCCAGCAGTGAGGGATCCCCTTTGTAGAACACTTTCAAGTCATTTTAGATGGTATGACTCATGTCTACAAAATTCATTTTGGGTCTATTCACACGTCCGCAACTGTTTTGCAGTCTGCAAATTGCGGATCCGCAAAACACGGACACCAGCCATGTGCGTTCCGCATTTTGCCTATTCTTGACCGTGGCTGTATTTTTTTTGCGGGGCCACGGAACGGAAGATGGATGTCCACTTGGCACTCCTCTCTAGAACTGCTGATAAGAGCCGCTCCATATATCTCGGAGTCGTCATTTTAGGCAGCAGTAGCACCGGACCCTGACAGGGAGGCCCCCCATACAGAACAGATGTTGGCCGATCCCACAGAAATCTCTGGGCTCAGCCGACATATATCTAATATGAATGGCAAGCTTAAAAAACACCTGTAATCTTTCCTAACATACCTACTTTAGCAACTACTTGTATCCCCTAGCGTCTATTCTTATGACTCTGTTGTACCCATCATTTATTATTCCTGCTAGAAGTTATGAATGAATTGCCAGCAGAAGGACCAGATAGGTGTTACCAAATGGGGGGGGTTCCTGCACAACCTGACACTATCCTATCAGTGCTACCAGTGTCAGACTATGCAGGGACACAGCCCTAACTGGTAACACCCATCTGGACCATCACGGCAAACTGCTAGTAGTTCACTGATAATTTCTAGAAGGAATAATAAAGAAATGGCACAACATAGAGTCATAAGAAAAGGTGCTCAAGAATTGTTGTCACCTGGGGAATGCAAGAGGTTAGTCAGGAGATATTACATGTCCTCTTTAAAGGGGTTATCCAACGTTTCCAACAGCAAGTGTGAAAGTACCCTAAAAGGGGTTATCCAACGTCTCCAACAGCCCCCCCATGTGCCGGGCCCCTCACAGGTAATATACTTATTCCGCTTACTGCGCCGCTCCTGGTCCCCTTCTGCCATTGGCTGCTCCCCCCGACACCAGATGTTTTCATCCGTGTACAGGGAGAAGCAGTAGCGGCGGTGTGGGGACCAGGAGCGGCGCAGATAGCGGGGTAAGTATATTACCTGTGAGGGGCCCGGCACATGGGGGGGCTGTTGGAGACGTTGGATAACCCCTTTTAGGATACTTTCACACTTGCGTTTTTCTTTTCCGGCATTGAGTTCCGTCACAGGGGCTCAATACTGGAAAAGAACTGATCAGTTTTATCCCCATGCAATCTGAATGGAGAGCAATCCGTTCAGGATGCATCAGGATGTCTTCAGTTCTGTCTTTTTGACTGATCAGGACGGAGATAAAACCGCAGCATGCTACGGTTTTATCTCCGGCCAAAAAAACTGAACACTTGCCTGATTTTTTTCCATAGGAATGTATTAGTGCCGGATCCGCAGACCAAAAAAAATGTGAAAAAAATAAATGCTGGATCCGTTTTTCCGGATGACACCGGAAAGACGAATCCGGCATTTCAATGCATTTGTAAGACGGATCAGGATCCTGCCACATTTTGATGGAACTGCCTGCTGGAATCCTCTGCCGCAAGTGTGAAAGTAGCCTAAGGCCTTGATCACACCCGACAGTAATGATGCAGCACATTGGTCGTCCTGTGAGATGATCCAATGTTACTCGGATGCCACCACTTAATTCATGTGCATAAAGCACAGCAGAGAGGTGTCCTCGCAGAGAAACCTCTCACTATGTTCCTATCGTACATACACCTGGCTGGCAGCTTAAAATCTGGTGCTTATTTTTCTGGATGATTCCTATTGAAGTACCATAAGCTATGTAAGGAACACACACTTGTTAACAGCCCATGGGCACTTTTTAGAGGAACTTTTCCTTTTGGAGAAAAAAAAAACATAGCAGATCAATTTTTTTTTTTTTACAGTCCATACCGCAGGCTCCATCATTTAATTATGAGCAAGACATAAATTATGCATTAATACATTGTTGCATTCTCTGAAATGGCAGAACATTTTTTATAATATCTTTTTTGGGTAATTGGGCGTATGGGAGGCTGATCGCATTCAGTCAAGCTAGATATTTACCTGTATAAGTTCTCTGCACACTGCTGAAATGCCCTATATGTTATGTATATACCTAGAGAGTGAATTAGATGTTCATAACGCCATGACACCTAGGATAACCTCAGAATGGGCGTGCAAAAGAGTGGAAACCAAACCCGTGTTGTCGTTTGGGGGATTTTATGTTTTTAATCTAAGAATCTGTCACAATAATTAATCTTCTATAGGAGTATATTTAGTGAAAATATAGGACCTTTAAATGAAAGAACTACCTTACATTAACCCCTTCCCAAATTTGGATGTAATCGGGGGCTCCATAGTAGTAGTACCTTATCCTAAATGGATGCAGAGCTGCATCCATTGATGGTCAGTTAAGCAGAGGGGGAGGCTCCTTTTTGTCACCCATCGCACCACCCATCCTGAGACGCATATGCAGAGGAGCCGATGGTTGCTATGGCAACCTGAGGCCTAACTAAGGCCCCTCCGGCCTGCCATGGCTGCATGTCTATTAGGCATATCCTAATTGATTCTTACTGACAGGCATTAATGCTTTGGTATAGTGATTATGCCAAACATTATAAAAGCATCAAGGGATTGCATTGTGAAGCTCTCTAAAATAATTAAATAAAAAAAGTGTAAAAAAAAACAAAGAAAAATGCCCTTTATACAGTGGATATAAAAAGTCTCCACATCCCTGTTAAAATGTCAGGTTTCTGTGATGTAAAAAAAATGAGACAAAGATAAATAATTTCAGAACTTTTTCCACCTTTATTGTGACCTATAAACTGTACAACTCAATTGAAAAACAAACTGAAATCTTTTAGGTGGAGGGAAGAAAAAATATAAAAATAAAATAATATGGTTGCATAAGTGTGCACACCCTTAAACTAATACTTTGTTGAAGCACCTGTTGATTTTATTACAGCACTCAGTGTTTTTGGGTAGGAGTCTATCAGCATGGCACATTTTGACTTGGCAAGATTTGCCCACTCTTCTTTGCAAAAACACTCTGTCAGATTGTGAGGGCATCTCCTGGGCACAGCCCTCTTCAGATCACCCCACGGATTTTCAATCGGGGTCAGGTCTGGGCTCTGGCTGGGCCATTCCAAAACTCTAATCTTCTTCTGGTGAAGCCATTCCTTGGTTGATTTGGATGTATGCTTTGGGTTGTTGTCATGCTGAAAGATGAAGTTCCTCTTCATGTTCAGCTTTCTAGCAGAAGCCTGAAGGTTTTGTGCCAATATTGACTGGTATTTGGAACTGTTCAGAATTCCCTCTAGCTTAACTAAGGCCCCAGTTCCAGCTGAAGAAGAACAGCCCCTTGGCATGATGCTGCCCCCGCCATGCTTCACTGTGGAGATGGTGTTCTTCTGGTGATGTGCAGTGTTGTTTTTGCGCCAAACATATCCTTTGGAATTATGGCCAAAAAGTTAAACCTTGGTTTTATCAGACCAGAACACCTTTTTCCACATGCTTTTGGGAGACTTCAGATGTGTTTTTGCAAAATGCAGCCTGGCTTGGATGTTTTTCTACGTAAGAAAAGGCTTTCGTCTTGCCCCTCTACCCCATAGCCCAGACATATGAAGAATACGGGAGATTGTTGTCACATGTACCACACAGACAGTACTTGCCAGATATTCCTGCAGCTCCTTTATTGTTGCTGTAGGCCTCTTGGTCGCCTCCCAGACCAGTTTCCTTCTCGTCTTTTCATAAATTTTGGAGGGACGGCCAGTTTTTGGTAATGTCACTGTTGTGCCATATTTTCTCCACTTGATGATGACTGTCTTCACTGTGTTCCATGGTAGATCTAATACCTTGGAAATTCTTCTGTACCCTTCTCCTGACTGATACCTTCTAACAATGAGATCCCTCTGATGCTTTGGAAGCTCTCTGTGGACCACGGCTTCTGCTGTGGGATGCGACTAAGAAAATTTCAGGAAAGACCAACTAGAGCAGCTGAGCTTTATTTGGGGTTAATCAGAGGCACTTTACATGATTTTGAATGTGACTGCTTAATTCTGAACATAGCTACATCCCCACTTATGCAACCACATTATTTTAGTTTTTTTTAGTTTTCTTCCCTCCACCTAAAATATTTCAGTTTGTTTTTCAATTGAGTTGTACAGTTTATAGGTCACATTAAAGGTGGAAAAAGTTCTGAAATTATTAATCTTTGTCTCATTTTTTACAGCACAGAAACCTGACATTTTAACAAGGGTGTGTAGACTTTTTATATCCACTGTGTGTGTATATATATATATATATATATATATATATATATATATATATATATATAATTGGAGTGCTGCCTTTTTTCTCTTTTGGAATTATATTGACATATATAATACAGTTAACATGGTGAATGGCATAAAAATAATGCAAAAAGTAATGTTGAAATTCTATCAAGAAAAGTTAATCAATAAGTTATATATACCCAAAAATGGTTTTATCAAAAACCTGACTTGTTCCACACAAAAAAAGCCCAAATACGGTTCAGTCGATGGAAAAATCTAAAAGTTATAGCTCTTAAAATGCAGTGAGATAAAAAACTTTTTTTATTGTCCCGTGAAATGTGCTATTATTGTGCAGAAGTAGTAAAACATAATAAAAACCTAGACATGTTTGGTATCGCTGCAATCGTACTGACTGAATTGCTGGGGTTTTTTCCCCATCAAAAAGAAGTTAATAAAAGTTAATCAATGAGTGATAATTGCCGCAGAATGGTGACACTGAAAATACCACTCATCTGCTACAGCTACTTAGATGAAAAACTGAAAAAGTTATGTCTCTTGTAATACAGGTGAAAAAAACTATTTAAAAAAAAGGCAGCATCATAGCGACCAAGACTGGGCTGACACTGCCCATCTCACTGTTCTGGACCCGAGCTGTTTCCTGCTGATCTCCTCTCTCTGGTGCGCTCAACACACAGGAAAAGCCAAGAGATATCTGCGCAGCCAATCACTAGACTGAGCCGGGGATAGGAACGGCAGCAGCGAGGGGTCAGAAAGGTGAGTAATGCTTTTATTTTATTATTTTAACATTCCACCCTTTACCTAAAAAATGTAACTCAACAACCCCTTGAATAGATTCCACATACACAAATAATAAAGCGCTGTATCAGGAAATGGTGATAATACGAGAACCCATGTAAATGGTTCCCATCGCTATAGCTTACCTGCACAGAGTTTAATCTGCAGTAGCCATTAAGTGGAAACCTGATGACGTGAGTTGGGTCTTGGTTCCATCCAGCATTTACAGAGTTACACATGACATCTCCAGTCTCAGGAAAAATCTCCTCTATTAACGCTTTCTCCCCACTCAGTGCAATCCTCTCTCCAAGATCTGGAGTCACCCGCACCACTAGACAGTCACATGGCTGGAAATGCTTCCGATGCTCCTTGTCTTGTTTCCACCTCTCGAGTTCCTTCACCATCGGATGGAGTTGATAGTATTTGGCTTCTTCATATAGTAGATTCAATTCCTAGGGTCACATAAAAGGAAAAGTAAGCCCGTGTCTACCAGACACCAACCAAATAGCCAACTTTAAAGCAACTGAGAAGCACATTTTGGACACGACACATTCAAGGCGAGAATGGTCTTCGTTTCCGACACTACTCAAAAATGAATATAAATTTTTTCATAAAGTTTATTAAACTCCTGTCAGGTTACAAACTTTGGGTGAAGCCAATTCTGACCTTTTGCTTTCCCTGCCAAACTGAGCAGGGTACTTTCCTCAATACAGTATGACCCTGTGATAGAGTTTCACCCTTCTGGTTGACCTTTCCCCCAGGCAGTGAATACCCATTTTGGCTTCTGCAGAGTCCTGTCTCCCAACGTATCTCATCTAAGTGCTCTTGATACTATTGTCTTTGGCACTTACAAAGAAACTTCTTCCGATTTTTTTCTTATTTTACACCTACGAAGTCATAATTATGCCAAGGCTACGCCCACCCTAGCCAGAGGGCTAAAATTCCAGAGGGACGAGTGGGTAGAAAACCCTGCTACGGCCCATGGCACTGCGGCTTACGAAGGTTATCCCTGTTCTGAAGCCAGGATGGAGGGGGAGGTAGAAACTATCCCAGTATAAGTTTTAAGTATGGGTGTGTGTGCGGTATGAGGGTCGTCAACCATTAAATACATTTTGCAAGGTGAAGTGAACTACAAAACAAATCCTTAATAAATGACTATAGTTCACTCAAAACACAATGAGGCAGATTGATTGAATTTAGACAAAAATATTCCAGACAGGCAGGAGGAGAGCCAAATTTTTCAAAGCGGCACACACTGTGTGACAGATTTGGTGCATACTTTTCTCTTTACGCCACCACTTTGTCGGCTTACTTGAACCAATACTGTGGCCCACACCCTTCTTAAATCTGGTGTCTTTTAGAACTCCTTTTCTTGACATTTTACAAAACTGTTTCGTTAGGTGCAAAAACGTGTCTAAATCATGGCCTGTATCACAGTGTTTTTGCACTATTTGCACCATAACCATGGCACATCTGCTTAGTAAATCAGCCCCAGTGTTTTCTTTTTGGCTTTATTCCCCCTGGACACCCCTCGAGGCTACTATCCTGCCACCCCGTTCATCAACGCAGGCCAGATGAAGGCATTTTTTACTTAATTTTTATTCTAATCTCCTTGAGCTCGTTTTAAAAAAAACCATCTCGTTCGAACACGACACAGGCTTAAGATGTCAACACTTTTCAATGATGCCCACACAGTTATGGATTTGTGAATGAAAGAGATGAGTCAGATCTATACCCGACACTGAGCTGCATCTTGTAAAACCTGCAAATGAAGAAATAAAAATGGACTGGCTGAAATCTCAGGAACTGTGTGCAAGCACGACATCTCTTTACTACCTTTGAGCATGCAAGGACATTTTTCATTGACGTTTTTGTGTTTCCTACAACCAGTTCGGTAAAAGAAAGATGAAATATTTCCCATTTTGTAAAGGCACGTGGGATGAGCTAAAAGAGCCTGATATCACCAGTCTCATTCTCCCTGTTAAAAAGTCTCAGAATCCAACATACATTAAAATCCTCCGCACCTGGAAATCAAATGAACATATACAAAAAAATATAATTTTCTAAAAATTAGTCATGCTTAGAAGACAGGATTGAACTTTTAATAGCGAATTTCCATTTACATAGTTACCAGGAGCTAATTAACTAGCTTCACATCGCAGCCCCTGGCCGATGTAATTACACATGCCCGAGAGCCCTTATAACTTCTCGTTCCCCTTATATAAAGTGGAGAAACACAGGTCTGATATTAGCCGGCACCCTGATCGATTGGCCACATGCTGAGGACAAGCTGTTAACACTCATTTCAGATGCACCATCTCCATCAATGCCCTAAAGACTTTATACCAACAGTATCAATGTGTTTAGTCCAAGAAGAAGGATAAATGAAATCATATCACTCCTCCATTTGTATCCGAAAATATGGAAAGTAGAGATTTAGTCACGACTAAATGGTTGTAATCTGCAAAGGTTCAATAATTTAATAAAATGGCAATCTTAAAGGGGTTCCCCAGTGTAATGATTTTTTTTCCCCTCAGTACCCCAAACACTGCATATTTTTGCCAACTATGTCTGTTTTTCATGTCAGCACTTTCCTTCTCCTGTTCTCAGCATCACTGCATCCTGGCAGGAAGTTTTCATGCAGAACTTCCTGTTGTTATCCGCTTCCTGCTGGGTTTGCTTTACTCTGTACTGTTTCTCAAGGCTTGCTACACTGTTCCCTCTGCAGTAATCACTTCTACACTTCCCTTCTCCATGTTAGTTAGGCGGAGCAAACCCTGTGAAACATTACAGAGCAAAGCATGGTTAGCAAACCCAGCAAAAAGCTGATGAAAACAGGAAGTTCTGCATGTAAACGTGCTGCCAGAAAGCAGTGATGCTGAGAACAGTAGAAAGAAAGTGTTGACATGAAAACCAGGTATATAAGGCAAAAATATCCTGCATTTGGGATACTCTGGGCAGATTTTACATGACTACAGCACCCCTTAATTTTTTTCTTTTCTCGGCTGTGATTGGCGAAAATTATTATTTTTTTTTTTACATCTTTCTCCTTGGCTGAGCATGCATGTGTTGTTACATAAATGAAAAAAGGAATTGTTACATAAATGAAAAAAGGAAACTAAAACAAGGAATTACCAAATTAAAAACAAAAGAAGGAAGGTATATGGAAGAAGATAAAGAACTAGCTGACTGCCTCAATGAATATTTCTGTTTAGTTTTTACAAAGGAAAATGAAGGAGAAGGACCTCAGTTAGGAAAGAAGACTAATGAATCTTTTGATGCATGTGTCTTTACAGAGGAAGAGGTTCTAAGTCAGCTGTCTAAAATTAATACAAATAAGTCACAGGGGCCTGATGGGATACACCCAAAGCTATTAAAAGAGCTCAGCGTTGAACTAGCAAAACCATTAACAGATTTATTTAACCAATCGCTGGCAACAGGAGTCGTCCCAGAAGATTGGAAATTAGCAAATGTTGTGCCCATTCACAAGAAAGGTAGTAGGGAGGAATCGGGCAACTATAGGCCAGTAAGCCTGACATCAATAGTGGGGAAATTAATGGAAACCATACTTAAGGAGAGGATTGTGGAACACCTAAAATCCCATGAATTGAAAGATGAAAAACAGCATGGGTTTACTTCAGGGAGATCATGTCAAACTAATCTTATTGATTTTTTCGATTGGGTGACTAAAATAATAGATGGAGGAGGTGCAGTAGACATCGCTTATCTAGACTTTAGTAAGGCTTTTGATACTGTCCCACATAGAAAGCTTATCAATAAAGTGCAGTCTTTGGGCTTGGACTCCCATATTGTTGAATGGATTAGGCAGTGGCTGAGGGACAGGCAACAGAGGGTTGTAGTCAATGGAGTATATTCAGACCAAGGTCTTGTTACCAGTGGGGTACCTCAGGGATCTGTTCTGGGACCCATATTGTTTAATATCTTTATCAGCGAAATTGCAGAAGGCCTCGATGGTAAGGTGTGTCTTTTTTCTGATGACACAAAGATTTGTAACAGGGTTGATGTTCCTGGAGGGATACACCAAATGGAAAAGGACTTAGGAAAACTAGAGGAATGGTCAAAAATATGGCAACTAAAATTTAATGTTGATAAGTGCAAGATAATGCACCTGGGCCGTAAAAACCCAAGAGCAGAATATAAAATCAGTGATACAGTCCTAACCTCAGTATCTGAGGAAAGGGATTTAGGGGTCATTATTTCAGAAGACTTAAAGGCAGGCAGACAATGTCATAGAGCAGCAGGAAATGCTAGCAGAATGCTGGGGTGTATAGGGAGAGGCATTACCAGTAGACAGAGGGAGGTGCTCATGCCGCTCTACAGAGCACTAGTGAGACCTCATTTGGAGTATTGTGCTCAGTACTGGAGACCATATCTCCAGAAGGATATTGATACTTTGGAGAGAGTTCAGAGAAGAGCTACTAAACTGGTACATGGATTGCAGGATAAAACTTACCAGAAAAGATTAAAGGATCTTAACATGTAAAGCTTGGAAGAAAGACGAGACAGAGGGGATATGATAGAAACTTTTAAATACATAAAGGGAATCAACACGGTAAAAGAGGAGAGAATATTTAAAAGAAGAAAAACTGCTACAAGAGGACATAGTTTTAAATTAGAGGGGCAAAGGTTTAAAAGTAATATCAGGAAGTATTACTTTACTGAGAGAGTAGTGGATGCATGGAATAGCCTTCCTGCAGAAGTGGTAGCTGCAAATACAGTGGAGGAGTTTAAGCATGCATGGGATAGGCATAAGGCCATCCTTCATATAAGATAGGGCCAGGGGCTATCCATAGTATTTAGTATATTGGGCAGACTGGATGGGCCAAATGGTTCTTATCTGCCGACACATTCTATGTTTCTATGTTTCTATGTTAATGGGAGAGGGTTGTAAACTGTTGTCAGATACCCCTGGCATGCAGCTTGTCTGCCCAAGAGTGAAAGAATCAGGCAACTTCTGCCATTTAGGGAGAGTTGGGAGAACCCAATACAAATTACTCTGCTAGCCGAGCCCATTATTATTATTATCGGCCGACCATCTAATTCGTTGTACATTTCATGTGTATGGCCATCTTTAGGCTCGGTCTACACTGCCCTTTCATCAGGTTCCCATGGCTTTTTAATAGTCATAAGTCGTAAGACAATGGGATCCATCAGGTTTTTCACATAGTGTATTCATCATAAGTTTGATACCACTGGAAGCCATGACCCTAGTGTGAACAGATCATGCTTCCGCTCTTATACTTGTGTTTTGTTACTGTCCTCTGTGCTCATATGTGAAATCTACATATACACAATAGCAGGCCGTGACGGGGACGAGCCTCCCTAGCATCGCGGGTGACGCTAGGGGAGATGCAGCGACACGGGTGCCAGGTAAGTATAACCTCGGGCATTGGGGGGGTGCATTATAGGGGTTGGATAACCCCTTTAAATTGTCCAATTCTGAGTATGGCAAAGTACCAGTTATACATGCCATCTTCAAGACAACCTATTCCAGGCTACATGTTGCCAGCCTTACTACAAGTAACACATCAAAGGTTGAGAGAAGCCCTAGGTTATTTTCAGAGATCATAGTAAAAAAAAAATTCTGTCGTAACGCTGTCTCTTGGGCGTGAAAGCCAGAGCTGTCTGCAGCATTGAGGGGTATTAAATCTGAACACAGCTAGAATTAAGAGTTGTGTAATAGCCGGGCCGGCTCCTGAATGACTGCACCTAATGGTGCCACTGTGATTTCTGTTATGACTGTTCAGCAGCAACCAGTGTGAAAAGTATCTCAGTCAGAATGTGCAGCGGCACAGAGTCCCTACTCTTCTGTATTATGGAGCGGTAGGCACTCCGAGTGCTGCCATATGGTGCCTCTCTTCTTCCCTGGCATCACCATTGGATGGAACATAGCACTGAGAAAATCTCAAGTGTGCCACCATATAAAATCACTGGTACAGTACGGGCCCAGAGCAGTCTATAGGCTCCATCTGACGGATCCATACAACACAGATCCATAATATGACTATAAGTATCGGCACAATGCACATCAATGGATGTAAAATGTGATGTTTATGATCAGATATCTACTGGAATTTTTATATAGATATTGGAACGTAGATATAATCTATCTAATATCTATCTCTCTATATCAATCTACTGTATCTCAGATCTATCTATTTCTCTATCTACTATCTATCTAATATCTCATATCATATCTCTTTATATATCTATCTAGGGTCCTTTTAGAAGGTCAGATTATCAGGCAGATTATTGAGGATGAGCGTTTGTATAAATGCTCATTTCTGATAATTGGAATATGTAAAAGGTGTCAATAACCATATGTATGAGCAAGCGCTCGTTCGGCACCAAAAATCATTGCTCCTTTGCAGCAAATAAAACTGCCTAAGTGGCGATCTGCTGCCCCAGGAATAATGATTTTCTATGGGGACAGGCTCTAGGGATCACTTGATCCCATACAGTGGAGGTGATTGCCGCCGGTAAATGCAGCCCTCATCTCCGGTGAAGATCAGACAGTTATCGGGAACTTTTAGTTTGTTCCCAATAATCTATCGTTCTGTGTAAAAAGAAGAGGGGCGGACAGCACACCCATTTCGATATCGTCTCCAGCGAATGTGGTAAGCCTTCCTGTGCAGATCGGATAATCTGCATATACAAGAAGGATGGAGACAGCAGGTCCTTTTGTTGGAGTTTACTCCAGATGCAACGTTTTGCCTTGACAAAGGCCCTCTAGCCGAAACGTTGCATCTGGAATAAACTCCAACAAAAGGACCTGCTGTCTCCATCCTTCTTCTTGTATATGCAGATTCTCTGTCTTTGTAAGAGATCCCTAATATATCTCTATCTGCATGGCCACCTGTCTATCTACATAGCTATGCACATGTGCATCTGTTTATCTATGACAAAGACAAGGAAGTAATTCACATAAAGTGCATCCAGTTGGCCTGCCTTTCTAACGCCAGGAGGTTCTAGGTACAGCACTATACATATATTTCACGCCCCCCCCCCCCCTTCCCCATGCACCACAAGCCGTACAGACCGCCCTCCACAACGGCGGCTCCTGGAAGATCGGCAGAAATTAACAGGGATCTCAAATAGTTCAACACTAAGTATTCCAAAACTTTTAACAACTTTCACAACTGCCGGGGCAAAACGAATCGAGATGTAACCCGGCGGCACTTTTCTTCTATTTGATTAAACAAAGGTGAAAACTGATCCATATTCAGCAGCCCTTTGTAATGATTTCTTTAACATAAGACACTGCTCAGGATGGGAGAGAAAAAAACTGCACGCGTTTCACACTCTCCAAAGTGTCTGCTAATTAGAAAAACACAAACACTATATTTATCTTCTGTATACCATTACCGCCTTGTACTACTGACTAGGATCTATTACCTAACATTGAAAATTGGCGGAAAAATAAATAAATCTACATATAACCATAGCAACCAATCACGAGCGTGTTTTACTGAACGCTAATTGCTCATTGGTTCTTATTAAATGATCTCTAGTACAACTGCATCACGAATGCGCCCGGTCACGTTGGCGCATACCATAGTGGATGGTCACTGCAAAGGTGCCAGGGTCCCTCCATTATCGGCTTTAGAGAGCCCCATTTAAGTGGGCATAACCAGGCATGGGATTCAACCAGTTGCCTCCAGTTCTCCAGATCCGGTTGTTAAAATTACAACTGGATCGGAGAACAGTGTTACCAGCTGATCCGATGCTCTGGCGGTGGCAGGGCAGCTGGAGATGCTCTCTTCCATTGCTTCGCCCGCCGCTGATAGTTTAGCTCCTTAGTTGGGTGGTATGTGTGTGCAGTGTATATGTGGTGTATTTATGTATGTGTACAATGTATGTGGTGTATTTATGTGTATGTGTGTTGCATATATATGGTGTGTTTACATGTAAACATGTGTCGTGACGCAGCGTGTCCGCCGTTGAGTAGGGAACCTGTTGTTAAAAATTTGAATCCCACCCCTGGGCATAACGTAATCTCACATCTCTCCACCTTTCCAGACCAGTAGTCCAAATGGGGCGATCCCAGGGGTGTAAACTGAAGAGGTAGCAGCTGAACCTTGGGCTGTCATACCTGCGAATGCCCATAGACCTCTAAGAAACATTGAGGTACATTGTATCCCACAAGATGATTACACTTCCTTCTGAAACTCTCTGCTTCTTCCGCAAGCAGTTTGTGAATCCCGATTCATCTCCATTGCCCTCCTCACATCATAGACTCGGCCCTGGTCACCACTAGCCCTCTTAATGGAGAACACAGTACATCATATCTGTAACCACTCAGAGATACTGATCATATCCATTGCTATACATGTACTGGGTTAGACGTGAGGGTTATACTGTCTCTTACCCAGGTCTCATACTAGGAACTTTGTTGGGTTTTTAGACTCGGGTGCACCAAAAACAGTTGGTTTTGGAATAGGGACGGGATGTGGCCCACATTCTTTGCCTCCTAGCTTTGTTCATGTCAAGGTTGGGCCATACACTTCATCAGGGCTCGAGTCGTACAAGACAAACCCGAGCAGATGCCAGGACTCGCTCGGCTCGAAAAGGCCGGTGGTGATCTAGGTGAACATCCTTAAGGCTTTCCAACTCAACTACGCTAAGCAGTTAAAGGTGCTGCCATGCTTATTTTATAGCTTACAATGGTATAAAATAAAAAGGAGTGATACTCACCTTTCCACTCTCCTGCTGACCTGGTACCAATGTTTTTACGGTACAGGCAGCATGAAATCCCAACAGGGTCCCTCATTACAGAGAGCCATGGTTCAGAATAGGGAGCAGAGTCATGCGGGCGGCTCCCCACCTGCTTCTCCCTGCCCAGCTAGGTCTCATTGACTGAACTCTCCGTAGTCACAAAGACTGGTCAATGAAACCAAAGCCTGCAGGGAGCCACTCAGATTCTTCTCCCTGTTCCTGGGAAATTATCTTTGAATGCCCCAGCATTTCAGAGTAAAAGTTCATGCACGCGGCCGCTGCGATTTTTGTGGTCCCCAAAACATGGATACTGGCCGAGTGTGTTGCGCATTTTGTGGAACATAATGTCCTGCCCTATACAGAACTGTCCTATCCTTGTCCATAAAACAGACAAGAATAGGACAAGTTCTATTTTTCTGCAGACATAGGGATGCAGACAGACCATGGAGTGCTTTCCACATCTTTTGCGACCATTGAAGTGAAAGGGTCCGCATCTGATCCGCAACAAATGCAAATCGGATGCGGACCAAAAACCACGGTCGTGTGCATAAGCCCTAAAACATGGCTCTCAGTAATGAGGGAGCCAGTCAGGATTTCATGATGTCTGTGGTCCAGACAGCAGGACCATCCTGACTGGTTCCTTTTACACACACATTTCTGCTGTGCTACTTTACCTCTTAGAAACCTATAGGAACATGTATATACTCCAGGGAGATTGTGCCACATAGTAAAGTATAACTAATATGTATTTCTTTGGTATATACAAGTGAATGAAATCCCACCCTGTAATTTACCATTTCCCGCAAGAAATTCACGTAAATAGTCACAACTAAGCGGATGGCGTTAGAGCCACTATCTGGGGCTGATTGATAATGCCAGGGGCCCTGCCAGCACAGTGATGTTACATAATATTAGTTTCTGAACCAATCAACGTGTGGCAAGAATCCAAATCTCTGCGGCCAACTGGTGCGGGGGTCTACCATCCTCAAGTCAGAGTGACCTCAGGCACTTCCCAACCACCCCACCCCAGGGCGGACTGGCCACAGACCCTATAGGGAAATTACCGGTGGGCCAAAGCCGGGTACATAAAGATCTGATGCTCTCAGCATTAATTATTTTAGGCAGTATTTTGTGCTGCACTGTGGTATCTGGGGCCACTTTTATTTTTTTTTTCCAGGGCCACTTTAAGTTTCCAGTCCGCCCCGGCCCACATCACTCAGTTCTTCCTTGCCAATCAGTAACCACATTCACCTGTGACCATACCTAAGAGTGGACATTGGACAGTGCTTGCAAAACCCCTAGTTTTATATTTATTTATTTATTTTAATACCATTAGAAACAGTGGGATCCACCAGAAGGATCTAATGTATGTGGGTGGTTTTTAGACAAACCCAAAACTGACCAGTGCATTGTGGGATTGAAAGTGATAAATACCCTATGACCCCCATCATTGGCAGAATGACCTAGAATAGAAACTGTAATCATGTGACACAAGTAACGCCATATACTTCAATTAGCCAGATGTATGCTAAGAGTGTCCGTCCGGCCAGCAAATGTAAGCACCTGTCTGTCTGAACACTACTGGAATTGCATAGTCATCTATGCTTTAGAATACATCTATATGCAACAACAAAAAAAACCTCTGTGAGTCGATGCTTGTGTAGGCATACATTGGGGGGGGCTTACATCCGTGTCCGCAGACCATGAAGTGGGGTGATTCTAGGAGTTTTCAGAGAGTTTTTTTTAACTGCTGACCTATCTGACCCACACCAATCAAATACTAATGACCTATCCAGAGGAAAGGTCATCAATCAGTAAAAACTCTCGGGAACGGCATAATGCCGCTGCAGCACCACTTTCATATCTACTTTCTATTAGAGATGCAAGTAAAATCGAATCAGTACTGTACAGTTTTCCACAGCGACCAATCGCACAATAAATAAAGAAAATGTGCCGCACCAAAGGGTTTTGTACTGCATTTTCACAAAAATGGTTTTCATCAGCTTTACCTTAAAATCTTCAGGAAGGAGCAATTTTGAAGTTCGTAGAAAACTTAAGATGTAGCGGAAAATTTCTCCATCCCGGTCGATAAAGTAATGCTGTTTTAAGCTGTCCAGTACGATGGGTTCTGTCCCATTAAACAGACGACTTATTCTGAGGAGCCAAGAAAATAAAAGATTTGTTATAAGAAATATTTCACTCTTGTTTTCTACTGAATTGTTTCAACTGTGAAAATATCATTATTTTGAAGTATTTTAGCTATGTGATTTTACATATGAGGCAGTATTATAGTAGTTATATTCTTGTACATAGGAGCAGTATTATAGTAGTTATATTCTTGTACATAGGAGCAGTATTATGGTAGTTATATTCTTGTACATAGGAGCAGTATTATAGAAGTTATATTCTTGTACATAGGAGCATTATTATAGTAGTTATATTCTTGTACATAGGAGGCAGTATTATAGTAGTTATATTCTTGTACATAGGAGGCAGTATTATAGTAGTTATATTCTTGTACATAGGAGCAGTATTATAGTAGTTATATTCTTGTACATAGGAGGCAGTATTATAGTAGTTATATTCTTGTACATAGGAGGCAGTATTATAGTAGTTATATTCTTGTATATAGGAGCAGTATTATAGTAGTTATATTCCTGTACATAGGAGCAGTATTATAGTAGCTATATTCTTGTACATAGAAGCAGTATTATAGTAGCTATATTCTTGTACATAGAAGCAGTATTATAGTAGTTATATTCTTGTACATTGGAGCAGTATTATAGTAGTTATATTATTGTACATAGGAGCAGTATTATAGTAGTTATATTCTTGTGCATAGGAGGCAGTATTATAGTAGTTATATTCTTGTATATAGGAGCAGTATTATAGTAGTTATATTCCTGTACATAGGAGCAGTATTATAGTAGCTATATTCTTGTACATAGAAGCAGTATTATAGTAGCTATATTCTTGTACATAGAAGCAGTATTATAGTAGTTATATTCTTGTACATTGGAGCAGTATTATAGTAGTTATATTATTGTACATAGGAGCAGTATTATAGTAGTTATATTCTTGTACATAGGAGGCAGTATTATAGCAGTTATATTCTTGTACATAGAAGCAGTATTATAGTAGTTATATTCTTGTACATAGGAGCAGTATTATAGTAGTTCTATTCTTGTACATAGGAGCAGTATTATAGTAGCTATATTCTTGTACATAGGAGGCAGTATTATAGTAGTTATATTCTTGTACATAGGAGGCAGTATTATAGTAGTTATATTCTTGTACATAGGAGGCAGTATTATAGTAGTTATATTCTTGTACATAGGAGGCAGTATTATAGTAGTTATATTCTTGTACATAGGAGGCAGTATTATAGTAGGTATATTCTTGTACACAGGAGCAGTATTATAGTAGTTATATTCTTAACCAAATTTCTTTTTATTCAAAGAATAAGGTACATCTTACAATCACATACCATCGTAGTATTGATGAAAAGGTATATTACAAACCTTCTATGTAAGTGACAATAATTGCATATCAGTGCATCATATGGTGTAAGATGAAGCCAAAAAATATAACAGACAATAAAAGTATAAAACAAAGGAGAGGAAAGGAGGGGTAGGGAGTGGACAGGGGGGGGTTAAGAGTTTTTCCAACTCAGTCAAGTAAACTTTCTATAATTCTTCCAAGGTGACCAGATTTTAAGAAAGCGGGAACGTGTGTAGGATTCCCAATGGGCCAGTTCTTCAAATCTATAGATCTGATCCACCTTGTCTCTCTACATCGAAACAGTAGGAGGTTCAGTATCTTTCCAAAGCAGCGGGATCAACAATCTCGCCGCCGTGATAAGTATAGTGGGAAGATCAGATTTACAGGGAGACAGCGAGTCATTGTGACACCAAAGTAAGATCAGTTTGGGATCTAGTTTAACCTGCGTAACACATACCTCATTGATCAATGCTTCTATGCTTAACCAGAACGCTTTGATCCTCTCACAATACCACCAAATGTGTGACAGGGAGCCTGTATCCTTTTTACACCTCTAACACTCACTTGGGATGTCTGCATTAAGCCTATGCAGAAACTCCGGGGATTTGTACCATCTTGTAAGCAGCTTATATGAGTTCTCTTGTATCCTAATACAGCAGCTAAAGCCGTGAGAGTGTGAAAGGACAAAAGCCCTTTCCGGTTCTGAAAGGCGGATGGAAAGTTCCCTTTCCCACGAATTGAGGAAGTGTAGCTCAGGAGGGGAGGATGAGAGTAATTCTTTATATATGGTAGACAGTGGTTTGGGGATCCTACGGGTGTCTGATAGCCTTTTATCCAACCAAGAGGGAGGACTAGAGGTAGTTGGGGGTGGTAGTTTGATCAACTTAATATCCTTCTGCAGGGCAAATCCCTGGAGGAAAGGGGCGTTTTTTATTTTGGGGTCATTCAAGACTGGGGACCAATCCAGGTTCCCATCTGGGGTCCTGATCTCACTTAAAGGGATCTCAGCTAAAAGAGGCCAAATGCCTGAAGGCTTCTTAGCTTCCGGGTGAATATAAAATTGAAAGGAGGAGAGTGGAGTGCCTGGGATTGGAAATGTAAGCACCTTGGCTTTAAATTACTTGGCCCATTCAACCAATAGGCTCTTCCAAAGGGGTGATAAGGAGGAACTACCTGGAGAACAGGGGGATAGCCCCCAAAGGATCCGCTTCATTTTGGTGGAAAGCAGAGAGCGCTCTAGACGCACATATGGAGCATCATAGGAGTTATTGAGGAGGGATAGACCTCGGAATAATTGAAAGGCCGCATAGTAGGAGCGCATGTCAGGCAGACCAAAACCACCAAACCTCTTCTCTCTGGTCAACACCAAATATGCAATTCTTGAGGGTTTATTACCCCACAAAAAGAGAGAAAAAACTCGGCGAATGTCGACAAAAAATGAGTGCGGCAGCCAAATAGGCAAAACCTGAAGTAGGTACAGAAATTTAGGGACTATAAAGGTCTTGAGGTAGTTCCTCTTTCCACACCAAGAGATGAACGGAAGTTTAATAGAATGCAAATGTTTCCTAACTGATGATAGTAACGGGGCATAATTAAGAGCAAACAATTCCTTTACTTGGGCCGGAACGTGTACTCCTAAAAATACTAGATCTTTTGTAGCCCAGTGAAAGGGGGTAGTTCTCTGAAGGGTCTCTTTCACTAAGTCCGGACAGGTAATATTAAGGGCCATGGACTTACTATAATTGATTTTAAAGTTTGAAACATAGCCAAACTCCTCGAAAAGAGACAAAAGCCTAGGGAAGGATGTTTCGGGATTAGATGTCATTATAAGTAGGTCATCAGCAAATGCGGCTGTCAAGTGGGTCTGAGAATTAATGGTAAGGCCCCTAACTATAGTAGTTATATTCTTGTACATAGGAGCAGTATTATAGTAGTTATATTCTTGTACATAGGAGGTAGTATTATAGTAGTTATATTCTTGTACATAGGAGCAGTATTATAGTAGTTATATTCTTGTACATAGGAGCAGTATTATAGTAGTTATATTCTTGTACATAGGAGCAGTATTATAGTAGTTATATTCTTGTACATAGGAGCAGTATTATAGTAGTTATATTCTTGTACATAGGAGGCAGTATTATAGTAGTTATATTCTTGTACATAGGAGCAGTATTATAGTAGTTATATTCTTGTACATAGGAGCAGTATTATAGTAGTTATATTCTTGTACATAGGAGGCAGTATTATAGTAGTTATATTCTTGTACATAGGAGTATTATAGCAGTTATATTCTTGTACATAGGAGCAGTATTATAGTAGTTATATTCTTGTACATAAGAGCAGTACTATAGTAGTTATATTCTTGTACATAGGAGCAGTATTATAGTAGTTATATTCTTGTACATAGGAGGTAGTATTATAGTAGTTATATTCTTGTACATAGGAGCAGTATTTTAGTAGTTATATTCTTGTACATAGGAGGCAGTATTATAGTAGTTATATTCTTGTACATAGAAGCAGTATTTTAGTAGTTATATTCTTGTACATAGGAGCAGTATTATAGTAGTTATATTCTTTTATATAGGAGGCAGTAATATAGTAGTTATATTCTTGTACTTAGGAGCAGTATTATAGTAGTTATATTCTTGTACATAGGAGCAGTATTATAGTAGTTATATTCTTGTACATAGGAGCAGTATTATATAGTTATATACTTGTACATAGGAGGCAGTATTATATAGTTATATACTTGTACACAGATAGCAGTTTTATGGTAATTATATGCTTGTAATATTCATGCTATTACTAATAAATAATTGAACTGCCCTTTAAAATGTGATCATTGCATTTGTATACAGGTCATAAATATCTAAAAATTTATAATGACTACTAATGACCACATTATAATTTCCAGCACCCCTGCTAGGTTTAGGAGGTTATAGTAATCATTGTCCTGATTTAGTGTCCGTAGACAATTACATCCAGTTGTGTATCACAGGGCAGGAGGACTGGTATCTTTTGTGTCATTTGTCTAATAAGCAATGAAGGCTCGTATTTCAGAAGACCATTTCAGCACTGCACAGAGGTCTCTATCCCCTCCCCCATCTCGTACGCAGCTTTTCTGCACACATGATACACATGTTGCAGCTGTAGCACTAGGTCAATAGCCCCTGGCTCTGAATCTCATCGGGCCCTGGGCAATCGGCTGCCCATGTTTTCCATAGAATCCAGCGAGCAGGGTATAAAGTATTCATCTCTGAACATCCAGTATAGGATTCACAGGGACAGGCCATCCCTATGACACCCTGAGCTGTGTACAGGTTAATGAGGATGTTGCCCCGCACCCCCTCTATACAGTCTATGGGATTTGTACTGTAATAGTTGATAACAGCGACCCAAATATTGCTATTATGTCAAGAGTGAAGCAGGCCACAAATGCACAGATAAATCAGCAACAATTAGGATTTGCACATCTTTGATCACAAAAACAGACATTTGAAGCATTAATGTATATGATAAAAGGCCAAGAACTTCCTATGTCTGACATATCACTGTCTATATGTGTACGTATTATATGTCGCCTTGCTATAACATTGTGACCGGTAAATAAGGCTGAATCAGGCTTTTATTATAACCTGTAACCATAGAGACACATAGGAACTGGAGACACAAAACAGTAGATTTGTTCAATAAAGACTAAGTTGTTTCATTGTATCAGATACACTTTACATACCCTTCACTAGTTACTGAAAGAGAACCGAACCTGTCCCCTCTCCTGACATGTCAGTTTTAGTAAATACTTGTATTCCCAAAGGCATAACAGCTCTGGGACATCTTTTTCTCATAACTCTGCATAGTGATGTGCCTCTAGTATTCCTTCTGGAAATGTATATATAAATGTACAACTGGGTGGTAACAATCACAGGTACAATGAATTGGGGGAGGCAGGTGTTAATATACCTAGCCACTGGGGCATTCCTGGGCCAGACCTGCTTCCCATGATGTCTTAGTTGGAGGAAGTAGGACCATCTTACATGCTAAGGCTACATGCACACGACCGTGGTGTGTTTTGAGGTCCGCAAAACACTGATGGCGTCCGTGCTCGTTCCGCAATTTGCGGAACGGCACGGACAGCCTTTAATATAACTGCCTATTCTTGTCCGCAAAGCGCGGACAAGAATAGGACATGTTTTATTTTTTTAGCGGGGCCGCGGAACAGAGCCACGGATGCGGACAGCACACTGAGTGCTATCCGCATCTTTTGCGGCCCCATTGAACTGAATGGGTCCACATCCGAGCTGCCAAAACTGCAGACCAAAACAACGGCCGTGTGCATGAGGCCTAAGGCCAAGTATCTTTTCTCTATATTGTTATATTGACGAAACTGAGCCAAATTTATCCGTCCTGACACCCAATGTAAGTCAATGGGGACGGATCTGTCCTCCATTGACTTTTAATGGTGTTCAAGACTCATCCGTCTTGGCTATGTTAAAGATAATACAAACAGATCCGTTCTGAACGGATGCAGACGGTTGTATTATCTGAACGGATCCGTCTGTGCAGATCCATGACTGATCTGCACCAAACGCGAGTGTGAAAGTAGCCTAAACTGAGAACAGTCCCACAAGCTAGGGGGAAAAGGGGAATATTGACCGTTGTCATCCGAAAATTGGTAATATTTTGCCTTTTTACACCAGTAAGGTTAGATATTGCTGTTGATAACAACTATTAATATTAATAAGCGATATCTGGTCTTTTCAATGGCGAACCAGCCAGGAGATCATATTAATTATTAATATTCAGTATTGGCATTAATAATTATATATCTCCCCTTTATCAAAAACATTTTGCAAAAGTCACAAAAACATATGTGCCCAATTTTTTAGATACAAATGGACAAACAGCCCGTGATTCAGGCACAACCAAACAAGCCTATTGTGCCACAGGCCATATTAAGGACCTGTGTTGTTCTTTGGGCTCATACTGTACTTCCATGGTGGCATGTTTTATTGCAAGCTGTAGAATACAATACCATATAGAATGCCTATATGGTATTGCCTAACAAATCCCAGATATCCGGTAGCCAACAACCTTGTAAAATTGCTGCTTGTGCCTAACTTTTTGAGTCGAGGTTCACTAGGGTCTACAGAAGTTAAGGTCACTAAAAAAATTAAAATTGTCTCTGGGCTACCAAAAGCTATTGAGCAATTTGCTACTGTTGACCTACCCATAAAATGAAGGCGCCATTCTAACAAATGCCCTGTAAACCCGCAATATTCTCACGGATTTGCAGCTTTGCGTTGAACGTCATCGATGGATTTCATGCAGAACAAAACTCAGAAGGCGATGTTGAGCCGAGAAGGTTGGAGTTTTCAAAGATCTCTCATGGCCTTTGCCTTTCTGTCTCTCGCCCAAACACACTGACTGGGTCATCAGACTCGACGAGTGCGGCAGCAATCTCATTTTTCATACTTTTTCTAATATATATCTTCCTAAAATTAATATTTAACTCAACAAGGACGCAAGCAAGAGAGTCTGGGGGAGGAATAATTACCTCTTAGGATCAGGAACGCCTGAAGGACTTTGTGCAGAAGACAAGATTTTAAAGGCTGCAGGATGTCGGCGGTTGCAAAGTTTCATAAAACAGGACTAAGGTTTATAATAAAAGCTATAGAACACCTATTAGGGGATACAAGAGAAAAGGTGACCATTTAAAGGGCCACTAACATCACGTTGGCCCTTTTATTTGTGTTGTTTTCAAGGTGTCAAGTTATCATTCTGGGTCAACGCCATTAGGCCACATGCACACGGCCGCGGTTTCGGTCCACATCACATCCGCGTTTGTTTACGGATCCGATGCGGACCCATTCATCTCAATGAGGCCACAAACGATGCGGACAGCACACCCATTCCGCGGCCTTGAAAAAAAACAAAAAAAAAAAACAGAGCATTTCCTATTACTGTCCATTTTGCAGACAAGAAAGGGACTTTTCTCTAGACGTGGAAAAAAAAGACGGCGTGCTCACATCTGGGATCCGCGATTTGCAGAACAATTACGGCCGTGTGCATGAGGCTTTAAAGGAATTCTTAACTCCCTTACTTTTGATGTCCTGTGTTCAAGATAGGCAATCAATATCTGATCGACAGGGGTCTATCACCCTGCTCTCCCGCCGATCAGCTGTGTCCGAGTAGCTTCTTCCATTGTGCAGTGGACGGAGTGATCCTGATCCTCAATCACTTCAGGGTAGTTCTGGCGCTGACTTCCTTTCCTAGACCTAGTGCAGAAAAGCAGATTGATGGGGGTTCGGGGTGTTGGACCCCCTACAATCAGATATTGATGGCCTATCCTCAGGATATGGACAAGCCCTAGAAAGTCATATAGCCACTTCAATGAGCCTCTGACTTGTGTGGCCACCTCTCCACTTTACCTCCTCTATGTGTCCACCGCTGGTCATCTTGGCTTGCAGAAAAGGAGTCAGCGGACTCCTGTTATCCTGAGGGCAAGGCTTCTATCAGACATGCATGCCATCCCATGAATATGCCAGAGCAGTCTAAAGTGGAAATACCCCTTAATAAATGTCCATTACTTCAGTTGTTGAATATTCAGTTAAGCTGTTCCTTACAACTGGGGGGAAACTGGATGACAACCAATATGGTCGCCATCACAGCTCCTAACGCGGTTGAACTCTTCTTTTTCACAGACTCTCGAATAGAAAATTCACAACGTAAGTAAAATTTTGTTAAAGAGGTATTCCGGTTAGATTAATTTATCCCCCTATCCACAGGATAGAGAATAACTATTAGATCAGTATGGGGTCCTACCGCTGGGACCCGCACCGATGACGAGAATAGGGGCCGTGTGCCCCCCCTGAAATGAACAGAACGGCCGGTCACACATGCTTGTGGCCGCTCCATTCATTTCTATGGGAGTTCCAGAGATAGCAGAGTACAGCGCTCGGCTATCTCCGGAATTCCCATAGAAATAAATGGAGCAGTTGCAGGCAAGCCCGACCGGCCGCTCCGTTTTTTAGGGGGGCTGCAGGGGAAGTCTGTGAAAAAACCTTTTTGCAGGAATTCATCCCTTGCTCCTACAACATGGCTAACAAGGCACATTTGCTTTTTCTTTTTTGCAAAATGGTCCCAATACTTTCCCATAAAATTCTACCGATGCCCATTGACTATTAAAATTGAGTTTTCAATAAAACGTCCCCTGAAATAAAAACAGCGCAGGTTTTCCTTCTAAAGATGGGTCATCACTGAGCCACCCAGCAGGGAAAGTTAAGACGCGTTCTTTAATTACAGGTCAAAATTATGAGCACAGTACCTGTAATTAGAGCCGGATCTTCAGCTCACATACAGGCTGGTTTTGCCTCTCCCTAACGATTGGTAAACACACAGATGCTTGCGTAACTGGTCGCCCAAAGTTATTGAGTCGTCCTCTTCCTTCTGGCAAGTTTTTACTATCCAGCCATTTCTACATTTCTGGGAAAGGTAGATGACAACCAATAATTCGGCCTACCGAATGGCAAATCTACCTAGACATGTGTCCTGCTGCATAACGCAGGTCTAGGTTTGATGTAAAGGAGTATACGTAATTTGGCCAACTGCAAGCACCTAGGGGGTCATTTACTATCCAGAAATATGCCAATATAAGGTGTATTTCTGGCGCAGATTGCGGCGCAAAGGTTATATGCGCCGCAATTTGCCACCATTCCCCGCTCACACCAGATCTAAAAAAGTGGACGTGGCATGGGCAGGGAAGGGCACAGGCCGGCCCATCTCATTCATCATTTTTTACGCCCGTTTTAGAAAGCTGTCTAACATTTAGACCGGCGCAGTTATGCTGAAGTTATAGAGAGTCCGGCACCTCTACATAAGTCCAGCGGATCCACTGCCAGCTATAGGGGTTATTAGGATTGGCATCTGAAACGTTGGTCTTAATAAATGATCCCCTAGTAGAGGTGGAATATATGACTGTTCCACCTCATCCCAATTTCAGCCTCTGTCGCAGCATATAGGGGCACGTTTACTAAGCTTACTAGCTTCGTGGCTCATGCACACGACCTTATGTATTTTGCAGTCCGCAAAAAGTACAGATGACGTCCGTGTGCATTCCATATTTTGCAGAACGGAACACTGGCCCCTAATAGAACAGTCCTAAGACCCATTCATCTCAAAAGATGCAGACAGTACACCCGTGGTCAGTTGATTGGCTGGCTGCTTATTACAGAGAAGTAGCTTTTGTAATATAATGGCTTAAAGGCCCCTTTCATACGGGCGAGTATTCCGCGCGGGTGCAATGCATGACGTGAACGCATTGCACCCGCACTGAATCCTGACCCATTCAATTCAATGGGGATGTGCACATGAGCGTTGTTTTTCACACAGCACTTGTGCGTTGCGTGAAAATCGCAGTGTGTTCTATATTCAGCGTTTTTTCACGTAACACAGGCTCCATAGAAATAAATGGGGCTGCGTGAAAATCGCAAGCAAGTGCGGATGCGTTGCGATTTTGACGCATGATTGCTAGGAGATGATGTTAGTAAATAGGGATGAGCAACCCCGAACCCCATTAAAGTCAATTCACTGTATTATTTTCCCTTCTAACATGGTTATGAGGTAAAATAATAGCATTCTTAATACAGAATGCTTACTAAAATGTCTATTGAGGGGTTAAAAAAAATAATAATAATAAACTCACCTCATCCACTTGATCGCACAGCCAGTATCGTCTTCTTTCTTCTTCCTGCAGGACCTGCAAAAGGATCTTCGATGATGTCATCGCGCACTGTGACGTCAGCGCAGGTCCTGCTGAATCAAGATAGAAGGTCCTTCTATCTTCATTCAGCAGGACCTGCGCTGACATCACCGCGCTCACCACGTGGTGAGCGCGATGACGTCATCGAAGGTCCTTTTGCAGGTCCTGCAGGAAGAAGAAAGAAAACGATACCGGCTGCGCGATTAAATGAATGAGGTGTGTTTATTTATTTTTATTTTCTTTTAACCCCTCAATGGACATTTTAGTAAGCATTCTGTATTAAGAATGCTATTATTTTCCCTTATAACAATGGGAAAATAATAAAATAAACAGAACACCCATCCCAAACCCGAACTTCAGTGAAGAAGTCCGGGTTCGTGTTTGGGTACCACATTCAGTTTTTTATCACGCGCGTGCAAAACGCATTGCACTCGCGTGGAAAAAACTGAACAACGGAACGCAATCAAAGACAAAACTGACTGAAATTGCGTGCCTACTCGCGCAGGTTTGCCACAATGCACCCGCAACGCATCCGGACAAAATCTGTGACGCCCGTGTGCAAGAGGCCTTAACACTTGTATCCCCTGTAAGGCCATGTTCACACGGTCATTATTTTGCAATCCAGGAGTGGATCCTACAGAGAAAAAGTTTAACAGAAAGATTTGTTCCTCTAGGATCCGCTCCTGGTTTTGGCTTACAAATACTGACCATATGATCTATGTTAGATGATCCTTTGCAAGATGCCATAGCCAACGTTTGCGTCCACGGGCCCACTGAAGTGAATCGGTCGTGTGCATGAGGCCTAAAGTGGTATTAAGCCACCTCCAAGATTACGTGACTTTATGAAAACTTTGCGGTACTAGTCTCCAATTCGTGGCTGTCCAGCTGTTTTGAAACTGCAAATCCCAGCATGCCCTGACAGCCGCAGGCTGCTAGGAGTTGTAGTCTTGCAACAGCTGGCCTATACACAGGTTGGAGACTACTGGTTGCAAATCAAGAGGTTTGCCGTAGCCCGGACGGTGCAATTCTCCCAACTCTGTGAAAGGGGTTGTAATGTCTGCAAGTCTTGCCAAACATCTGGCGGTAAAGTTATGTTCCTAATTACCATGCAGAAAGTATATTGCATACACTGAGCTGCGATCTCCTCCGGGGCTGCTGCGGATTTTACTTTTATTTATTTTTTATTTCTCGGGATCCCAAGGAAAAAGCAAAAAATATAAAATATAAAAATAAATCGCCATCTAAGTATGACCTTGCTTAATGGAAAGAATCGGTTACACTTTAACCAGAAAGAATGTTATTTAAAGAAGTCAATTACAACCGGCGAGTAACTTGGCCAGCCGGCTCTTAACAAGCTTGCGTACAGGCATGTCAGACATAACCGGAAAACACTGCAAAGTCACCCCCTGTCTGCTCTGCCATAATCTGAAAAGCTGCTAATTAGAAAACGAATTGGAAGCAGAGAGCTAATGAAAAAGGCCTGTGTACGGTCATCCAGCTGAACTTCATGGGCGCCGGGTGTCTGGCATGAGCAGAGCATAGAAAGTTTTGGGGATTGCCAAGGACCTTCTACTAGGTATGAGGGGAAATCAGAGTCGGCCAAGGGGACTGATTTCTGCGCCCCAACTCAGCACTGCAAAGTGACCCATCACAAAATCGGATATAAGGTATCTATTTGCCTCAGAAATGCTTCGGTAAGGCTACGTCAACCGTAGATGTTACTAAAATTTTCCGTTACGGAATTGCAGCAGCAAAAAAAAACACAGCAGCAGGGAAATGGATAAGAAACAAATCTCATCCACATGCACTGCTGCAAATCTGCTGCTAATCCACGCGGGAATCACTGTACAGTGCGGATTGCTAGTCCTCGGCGTGTCCGTTTATGCTGCAGATTTCGCAATTTGCAATGCTTAGGGTGAAATTCACAGCACAATACGCATGCGCAGACATTTTCTTTGTGACGTTTTTCACGGCTATTTATGCCCTATGTGGACATACCCTAAATCTATTGAAACGTTTGGAAGTCAATTTACGCCAAAACCAGGCATAGGACTCATCGTGTCTGTGATATATAGACATAGCAGAGCTGAATTTGCTGTATGGTTTGTACAGTATGATAACTCAAGGACCAGTCTTTGATCCCCCCCCCCCCCCCCCCCCCACTTGCGCTGCCGGAGGATGTGCCTCGTCAAAATTTAGACGCATCCTCCGGCAGCGCAAGTGGGGGGGGATCAAAGACTGGTCCTTGAGTTATCATACTGTACAAACCATACAGCAAATTCAGCTCTGCTATGTCTATATCTTACTCTGCTCCCAGAGTGGAGTATTTTTTTTTGTTTCCAGCCGTAAATGTTAGTAAATTTGCCCCGGCCCCACCATGCTCTTGCCAGGATGGTGTAAAAATGCTGCACGGGCCTCGAAAAAGGAGGCTTGCAACTTTTCTTAATGCAATACTGGGGTTCGTAAATGAGTTCAAGTGCGAGATGAGGCGCCAGAGCTTACCTGCAGCCATATATAAAAGAACAGATAACGTGGATAGATCACAGTGATTTCTGATAAATCACAAACTCAGCTCTGCTATATCAAATGTAACATCTTCCCAAGGGCGACAGAAGCAAGGAGCCTTTGCAAAAAAAATATCCAACCTCCAAAAATGTCTGAAGCCCCTGGGTACAGAGCAAGCCCATGACGTACCCCGCTGTCTGGGAGTTAAAGGGGAACAAACAGATGGAGAGATCTGTCCTTACCTTGAGTCCGGGTACTTGGTCAGGGTGGCCAGGCTGCTGGTGTACATGTGTCCCCCCACGTCGATGTGCACAGGTGCATTGGATTTGGTGAGCTGCGCTGGGAGAGGTATTCCTTGTGAAGCCAAGGGAGAGACCGGGGAGCGGGTGAGCGACAGACGGGACATGCTGCTTTCCTCCTTGATAGGCAAAAAAAAAAAAAATTAGAAAAAGAAGAATTCTCCTTCAATACAATCACTATGATGAGATTGAGGTGGTCACAAATTTAATCAGATCATTCCCGCATCCTCCTGATCACACGCCCTGCGTACAAATTATCATCCACAGCCGCAATTAGACCCCCTCGCATCGCTTTCTTAAATACCAGAGGGCAGGTAGACTATGCTTATTAGCAATAAGAAATCAGGAGCATTTTTTTTTCTCTTCCCTCCTTCTTCTTCTTCCTTTCCAAGGTGTCAGCCTCAAGGGGCACAAAACAAACTGCAAAATTCTAATTAGAGGTCGTGGGCTTATGTGTTAGATGTGAAATATCCCCTGACAAACGGAGAAGCAATTTGTGAATTGAGATTCAGTTTTTTTTTTTTGCAAGTGCATCTCAATAACAAGACACCTCTAAATTAGTGACTTCCTCGGTCCCCGAGGCCTTTTATGTGATGCACTTTACATCCATTCACCTACTGTAGCGTCTTCCAACCGCACCTGGGCACGAGACGCAGAGACGGCATCGCCATTTGGTGGAGAAGTGGGCAAAAGTTGGAGGAAACTATTAAAAAGGTTTGATGAATCTACCTGCCAGCGCCAATTGGCAGAGGTTAATGCTAAGAATGCCCAAGAC
Organism: Bufo bufo; assembly: GCF_905171765.1. Classification (NCBI taxonomy): domain Eukaryota; kingdom Metazoa; phylum Chordata; class Amphibia; order Anura; family Bufonidae; genus Bufo; species Bufo bufo. The sequence goes on along the minus strand of NC_053398.1, from coordinate 139,182,999 downwards.
GCCAGTCCTTTGATGTATGCATAAAAATGTAAATTGTTAGCAGCCGCTTGATTTAAAGTACAAGACACTACACCAAAGTTATCCGTGACCTGTATACAGTACGAGGCGACTCGCCCGCCCCTGGAGAGAGACTGGGTCCTAATGCCGCCTTCTACCGTTTACAATATATCGATGTAGCAGTGTTTAATTTGTCATTTAAGGATGCTTTCACGCCTTGGTGCAATTTTGGCGCCGCAGACAAATCCTCCTCTCAAAAATCCAGATGCGGAAATGTGCAGCTATGCCGTGGCGAAACCCATATCAAAATCCACAAGAAAGACGGATTTGTTTGCGACGCGTCTGAAGCCGCCATTGCACACGGCAGTGTAGATTTTTTTCGCTGCGTTTCTGCGTCATATATCCACATGAAAAAACCTCGTGCAGATTTTGTCTCAGATTTTGAGGTGGATTTGCCCCACATCCCAAACGCCACATGAACAATCTTCAAAATCCGCACAGCAGGTCAATTTCCGCACTGTGTAGATAAGACTTTTTAGCTGGTACTGTATTACACGACCGGAAAATCCACGCGTAATACACGACCAGGTGGTGCATATACCCTTACGGTTTCTTTTTACATAGATGGGTTAAACTCAGTGGGGGACATGAAGTGGGATGCCTTAGTTGTACCCCCTGCATTGCCGTCGTCTACGGATAATGTATGACAAGGTGGGCGCCTCGTCCTAAATTAGGCACATATATGGCAGTCTATGTCTTTTTCTGCCTTTTTTTTTTGCCAGTTACCCCCCTGGGGCGCTCCCCATCCCACCCATCGGTCATACTTGGTGTAAAAATGCCCAAGCGACAAAATATTGTGTCCTTATTATGTCCTTTGCGACTATTTTTTCACCCCAGACAACATTAATAGATGACCCCCAGTAGGTTTAACTGCTGCCCCATGGAAAACAGCAGACAGCACGTGATATCAGGATGAGTTGTGCCATATGACAAACTCAAGTCTGCCAATCTTTAGGGTTAATACAGCATCCTTGTGGTAAAATAGGGGTCGGCAACCTCCAGTTCTCCAGCTGTAGTGAAACTACAATTCTGTTCTGGAGCATGCTGGGAGTTGTAGTTTTACAACTGCTGGAGTGCCAGAGGTGGTTGACTCCTGTGGTAAAAGTCTGAATATGAGCTTTTGTGGTCAGGGCCACCTTTACCTCCCTTTCATATCATTTTGACCTATTGTGACCCGCTAAAATTACAGTAAGAGATTGGTCGATTAAATGTGTGCACTCCATCAATAAATGGTCTACAGATGGTTATACCGACTCACTGATCTGTATAACCCCTAATAGAATGGTATTACACTACACTGGGCTCTGCTACATCTGTATAACCTCTAATAGAATGGTATTACACTACACTGGACTCTACTACATCAGTATAACCCTTAATAGAATGGTATTTCACTACACTAAGCTCTGCTACATCTGAACACTTTATAGCATGCCAGCATCTTCATTGTACTATGTAATCAACTTGGACCATCAGCCAACCTCACTGGGTCCAAGTTTACATGTCCACATCCCTAAGAAACAATGGGGCACAACTAACGTTTTTTTGCTTTGGCAGCCCCCAGATGTATGTCAATCCCATCCACATACATTCATCCAGGTACAAGACAATCAAATGGGCCAGAAGTGCTGCAGCCGGCAGGACAAGTCTGTGGGCATCTCCAGCTTTCTGACTATAAGTAACTGAACGTCCGCATGTGCCTTCTCCCCTTTACAACATACACAGATCTGACCTACCGACAGGTGCCCATAGTCATTTTAGGATACAAACTGTAGCACAAACGCCATGCATGAGATGCACATCTGCCCCGTTTTCTACCATGGCCACAAATATCAAACTATTGAGGAAGTTTGAGGGAGAAAATGTGGACAAATGTCATATGCAGTCAACATACTGGCTGCAGCAGATTTATCAATGACCCCCAGTAGGTTCCATCCCTGAGGCGTTCCATCCCTGAGGCGTTCGGGTGCGTTCATACTTTGCAATTTTGCAATGATTTCCACAGAATTGCAGTAGATACATTACATTTTTTCCCCAGTTTTGCAAAATTCTGCTGCATTTTGCAACAATTTTGCATCCTAAACTGTGATACAGTCGTCACGCAGGAATGATCGACATACTACACACATACTCACTTCGAAGCACTAAGGCCTCTTTCACACGGGCGTCACAGATTTTGTTCAGATGCGTTGCGGAAAACCCGCGCGAGTAGGCACGCAATTTCAGTCAGTTTTGTCTGAGATTGCGTTCCGTTGTTCAGTTTTTTCCGTGCGAGTGCAATGCGTTTTGCACGCACGTGATAAAAAACTTTATGTAGTACCCAGACCCGAACCCGGACTTCTTCACTGAAGTTCGGGTTTGGGATCGGTGTTCTGTTGATTTTATTATTTTCCCTTCTAACACGGTTATAAGGGAAAATAATAGCATTCTGAATACAGAATGCAAACTAAAATGTCCAAAATTAATTAACTCGCCTCATCCGCTTGATCGCGCAGCCGCTATCGTCTTCTTTCTTCTTCCTGCAGGACCTGCAAAAGGACCTTCGATGACGTCATTGCGCTCACCACGTGGCGAGCGCGGTGACGTCGGCGCAGGTCCTGCTGAATGAAGATAGAAGGTCCTTCTGGAGGAAGAAGAAAGAAGACGATACCGGCTGCGCGATCAAGTGGATGAGGTGAGTTTATTTTTATTTATTTTTTTAACCCCTTAATGGACATTTTAGTAAGCATTCTGTATTAAGAATGCTATTATTTTCTCTTATAACCATGTTAGAAGGGAAAATAATAAAATAACAGAACACCGAACCCCAACTTCAGTGAAGAAGTCGGGGTTCGGGTCTGGGTACCAGATTCAGTTTTTTATCACACGCGTGCAAAACGCACTCGCGTAGAAAAAACTGAACAACGGAACGCAATTGCAGACAAAACTGACTCAAATTGCGTGCCTACTGGCGCGGGTTTGCCGCAACGCATCCGGACAAAATCTATGACGCCCGTGTGAACGAGACCTAACTGTCACAGGTGCTACCTATATATTTCTACAGGATACAAAGGTGGCACAAGACACATTACGTGGACTAGTAAGTGGCTTCCCTCTCCTACATTAATTCCCCATCCACAAACATTTCCAATCCAGGTACAGTAGAGCTGAGTACGTAGTAGGTCCCTGCGGAACAAGAGATGGCACCTTGTCAATATGGGAAAGTTTGTGACTTTTGGCAAACTCCCCTCTGCTACATTTGCACACCGCAGTTGGGTCACAGTAAAACTAAATGGTATATTAGGCTTGCAAAATACAAATGCACCTCCAAATTGGATGCAATGTGACGAGCGCGTTTCCCAGTCAGTTATATAACATATCGCACACAGTAGTAGCTGGCGGTACTATGTAATAAGATCAGTATGGACTAGTGTGGGAAATAAAGAGGCTCGCAAAGTTCAGGCACAATAGCGGCAGCCGGGGGGTGCTTTAGTGTGTACGCCGGTTACACGCTCGCTACGTAATGTGAGATCAGATGAGGGTTAGAGCTGCACAGTCATGCATTCACTGGAAATACGAGTGCACCTACAGAGGTGCAAACCTGCTGCAGAAATACGGATGTAGCAGAGCTGAGCATATCATTTGTAAATTGCTTTGCTTGTCCTTTGGGTTAACTTTAAGTTTAAGTCATGCTGACACATCATGATCTCACCACGCACTGTGCCAAATGACAAACTCTGCCCTGCTACATCAGAGTGGCTATAACACATTTATCCGCCATATTATAATACCACATTCATAGTTTAGATTGCACTAACAATACAAGCATGGGTGTAAGCTCTTGTGGCCCAACTCTTCCTGTCATAGTCACCTATTGTGACCGTAAAAGTACAATAATAATAATAACAACAATAAAAAGATGGATATAGAAAATGACTGACCGCATTGTAGCCCACAGACACGTGGCTTAGGTTCTCCGGAAAGATCATTTTCCTGAATAATTCACCAATCTAGATTAGAAATGTATAAGGCCATTTACCAGTCATCCGCTGCCATACTGGGAGGCTGCCCCCCTATAGGGGCTCACCAGTCACCTCTAGAGAAAGTTAAAGACTTGCAAACTGGGTGCAATATGCGGCATATGTAGATGGTAAAATGGAGCAATAATAAACAGAAACATATCTGCCCTGCTGTAATATTAAAAGCTCAAACAATAATAAAAAAGGGACAATGTTACCCACTTTTCCTCTTCCATAAGACAGTGCAGAATTGGGCATCCCATGCATCTTGTAGACCCTCTGGGGAAAGATAGAAGGGATTGCCGTCAGGACCACTGCTTCTACCAGGAGCGACTGTGTGCAGGTAGTGGTGCCTTTCGGTGGACCGTCCTCACTGGCGGCGCTCATACCAGGGGGGGGGGGGGAGGTAATCTGCCAGGACTGACAAAGAGAGTCTTCCACCTATTCAGAAGACTATGCCACTGACACAGATGCTTGCTTACGTGCCCCCAGGAGCCAAGGGCCCCCACCTCTCCGGCTCAGAGTGGGTTAAACACAATTGCATTAGGAACCAGCGGCTTTAATTGTATAAACAGGAGGGTGGTCTCATGCACAAATTGGGTGATGGCTGAACTAGCTGGGGGGCAAAACCAATACAACCAGGTCTACGAATAATGGGTAGTTGTTTTTTTTTTTTCCTTTCTGGGTCTTGTTTTTCCCTCCTCCAGGTCTATGAAAAGCCAGATTATCTTTCCCCCTGTCTTTGTGGAAGTAGCTGCACAAATGTTGCTTGTAAAAGCTATTTGCCCATGTAAAGTGAAGCCATAGCACGCTCATTTACACACAAAATGACTCCGTGTCCCATTGTGCACACAGTTGTTTCGCTCTCTAGGGGTGATTAAACTTGCTATGTCGCTGCAGCTTGAGAAGATTTCAAGAAATCGTTTCTCCATGAAGTCGCCTCTTTGCTTAAGCTGTTATTTTACCCATAAAAGGTAAACAGAAGGCGTTTTTTTTTTTGTTCTTTTCTTTTTTAGTTTTTTTTTTTTTTTTCAGAGGGAGAGATAGAGCTCTATTCAAGGCTTGGTGCCCGGGGCAAAAACCCTAGAGCAAGGAATGTTGAAAGGAGAGAGAGAGAGAGAGAGAAAATATTTCAGGGTGTTGTCTTCACAGCACAAAAGCCTACAGGAATATTCCTCATTTACTGCACACACAAATGGATGAGGCATTTAGATCCCACTTCAAAAGTCTGAGAAGTATTACTGGGCGTATGAAGTTTGTTCCCACCTCTGCACACGGCTGCGGGGCCCTGGTAACTCATACCACGGCAGTCTGCGCAAGCCCCACAGAGGGACTGGCTGGGGGTGAAAGGTGCCTAAAATCCCCCCAGCCTCTGTGACTAACAGGGCATTGCAAAAATCTTACAAAACAAAGGCAGCGAAACCTCTCCAAAAGACCACCCCTTACCCACACCGCCATATATTACGCCTCCGCGCCACCTTCTCTGAGAAGACCACTTTTGGGTGGTGGTCTCACAGAGGGGAGTTCCCAGAGAGAAGAATGTATCAACTTCCAGTGCACAGCCCCTGAATATTAGGAAGATTGCAGAATATTTTGTAACAATGAAGCAGGAAACATAACCTGCCTTAACCCCTACATTGCCTAAGGAGGGAGATGACGACGCAGCCCCCAGTTTTTAGGAACCCAAGGTCCACCACAGATGTAATCCTGCCAATCTTTGCATCTATGGTGACAACCAATGGAAATGGGCCCAGTCTGTCAGATGAAGGTTGGGGTTGATCCTTACTCAGCAGCGATGCTCATGGCGATACAGAGACGCTTCCTAAGTTTACGAGCGACAACTTTTCTGTGTCTATGTAAGGAAGGGGAGGCGGGGGGGGGGGGGGGCAACAAATCTGATCTTCAGCTTCTCAAACACAAGGTGATTGCCTTGGACCAACACTACCTTATGGGACATGGAAATGTTCAGAATTCGCCCAATGCAACCAACAACGTAGGCGGACGGAAATCAAACTCTTCCAACCTTGGGAAGCTGAAAGTTTTACTGAAACTTATCGCCAGTCATTAGCACAAAAGTTTAGGCAAAATCAACTGAGATTATTTTGGTTACAATTGGTAGAAAAAATGAATACATTTTAGTTCATCTGTCTGGTCAGTGGAAAATTCTTACATTTCTGATCATATTAGATTGAATATAATTAAAAGTGTGACACTTAATATCTCTATCTATTAACTATCTCATATCTATCTAATTTCTACTACAGCTATGTAATCTCTCTAAAATCTATCTAATCTCATATCTATCTAATCTCACATCTATCTACAGCTATCTAATATCTATCTAATCTCATATCTATCTATCCTCATTTCTATCTAATCTCTAATTATCTGTCTGTCTGTCTGTCTGCCTGTCTGTCTGCCTGTCTGTCTGTCTGGTCCCCTCAGCCCCTGAGATCAGCCAGCAGCAGGGGACTCAGTGACACAAGTCTTGGCAGGAAACTTTTGGACAGGAGGAAGTAGATGAAACTCTCAGCTTCTCAGCTCCACTTGTCCCCCTTGTGTTTCCAAACAGAAAAAGCTGGATCACTCCATGCTCTTATCCCTCTCCTTACCCCTACTACCCCCAGAATCCACCCTGCTTTAAATAAAGCCTTCAGCACCCCCCCCCCCTCCCTTCATTCCCCAAATACAAACTGTAATACAATAGAAAACAATACATAATAACATATAATGCAAGAAGAGCTGAAAGCTGCTAGTACTTACTGCAGGCATCACACAGACAGACTGACTCCTATCCCCAGTGCTGGGTCACTGCATGCACAAGACAACAGGATCCCATGCCCCCCAGCTATGATCAGGGGTCTCCCCCTCCCCTTACCATTCTGCCATACCACCTTCATATCAGCAACATGCAGGCACAATGCATTACAGTGCCCTCCATCCTGCGGGGCTCGGGGAGCCTGCAGCAGGAATAGGGGGCTCCAGTGCCCCTGCGCTTCCAAGTCACTTTTCCCAGCAAGCCCTCCCTCTTCTCTTACCTAGATCCCGGCCAGATCGCTTCCTCCTACTCTTCTTCTTCTTCTTCCCTGTGAGCCTTGTCCTCTCCCCGGATTCAGTGCCCCCCTTCTGTCTCCCGGGCACCCTCTGGTTTCACGAGCCCCCCAAACCCCTGGTGCAGCCTGGAGACCAGAGAGGAAGGAGCCGGAGCTGCAGGAGAATGGAGAGGAGGAGAGAGCTCGAGCTGCACACTCCTAGCTCTGGGCTTCCAAACGCCTCCAGGGCAAGGATCAGCTCCAATGAAGTGGCCCCGCTCTGCCCCCCTCTTCCTGCCTTCTGTGAGAGGTGCCCCCTCCGGTGCCAGCTGTGGGATAACGGGGTGTGTGTGCAGAGATCAGCGGGCTCCTGCCAGGGCTTCAGCAGCAGCAGCAGCAGCAGACAAGGCACAGGCAGGAGAGGGAGAGAAAAAGCTGATTTTAATCATTGTCATTTCGTCTGATGTAATTTTTCCCCGGGCACTTTCAGCGAGGCATAAATTTTCAGTTCCCAAATAAGTAACACAGGGCACGTTTCTCACATCCTTTGACTTTGTGTTACAATTGCTACAGCTCCACTAGAACTTGCTGCAAAACTTAATGGCTCTTTCTTTTTAGGTGGGGGGGGGGGGGGGGGGGGGTTAGTGCTTCTCTTTTACTTACCTTTACCCTAGACCAGGCATGCTCAACCTGCGGCCCTCCAGCTGTTGCAAAACTACAACTCCCAGCATGTCCGGACAACAGCTGGAGGGCCGCAGGTTAAGCATCCCTGCTCTAGACCCTGATCCCAGTAGATTCCTAGACCCTGATCCTAGTAGATCCCTAGACCCTGATCCCAGTAGACCCCTAGACCCTGATCCCAGTAGATCCCTAGACCCTGATCCCAGTAGATCCCTAGACCCTGATCCCAGTAGATCCCTAGACCCTGATCCCAGTAGATCCCTAGACCCTGATCCCAGTAGATCCCTAGACCCTGATCCCAGTAGATCCCTAGACCCTGATCCCAGTAGATCCATAGACCCTGATCCCAGTAGATCCATAGAACCTGATCCCTGTAGATCCCTGATCTCAGTAGATCCCTAGACCCTGATCCAAGTAGATCCCTAGACCCTGATCCCAGTAGATCCATAGACCCTGATCCCAGTAGATCCATATATCCTGATCCCTGTAGATCCCTGATCTCAGTAGATCCCTAGACCCTGATCCCAGTAGATCCCTAGACCCTGATCCCAGTTGATCCCTAGACCCTGATCCCAGTAGATCCCTAGACCCTGATCCCAGTAGATCCCTAGACCCTGATCCCAGTAGATCCCTAGACCCTGATCCCAGTAGATCCCTAGACCCTGATCCCAGTAGATCCCTAGACCCTGATCCCAGTAGATCCCTAGACCCTGATCTCAGTAGATCCCTAGACCCTGATCCCAGTAGATCCATAGACCCTGATCCCAGTAGATCCATAGACCCTGATCCCAGTAGGTAAACTTTTCCTTTTTACATCTCTGCACAGTTGCAATGATTATTATTTTACGCACTGACATATTCCACAGTGCTTTACAGACGTGATCAGCACTCTGTCCCCAGCGGAGCTCACAATCTTAGGCCTCATGCACACGACCGTTGTTTTATTCCGTGTCCGTTGTTCAGTTTTTTGTGATTTTCTGCGGACCCGTTGACTTTCAATGGGTCCGTTGAAAACTCTGCTAATGCACCGTTTGTCATCCGCGTCCATGATCCGTGGTTCCAGTCCGTCCAAAAAATATAACCTGTCCTAATTTTTTCACGGAAAATGGTTTGCGGACCCATTCAAATCAATGGGACCATGAAAAAAACGCGGAGGCACACAAGATTGTCGTCCGCGTCCGTTTTTTTCCTATCATTTGCATGGCAAACTTGACTTAGACTTTTTTTTACTTTCCTTCATGTCTGGTGATCCTCCAAAAATAAAGGAAGACACACAGAAACAAAAACGGAAACGGATCACGGAACAACGGAACCCCATTTTGTGGAACGGAACACAACAACGGTCGTGTGCATGAGGCCTTAGGCTACTTTTCACACTTGCGGCAGAGGATTCCGGCAGGCAGTTCCGTCGCCGGAAAACTGCCTGCCGGATCCGTCAAAACGTATGCAAACTGATGGCATTTGTCAGACGGATAAGGATCCTGATCCGTCTGACAAATGCATTGAAATGCCGGATCCGTCTCTCCGGTGTCATCCGGAAAAACGGATCCGGCATTTATTTTTTTCACATTTTTTGGAGGTCTGAGCATGCACATCCGGCATTAATGCATTTCAATGGGAAAAAATGCCGGATCCGACATTCCGGCAAGTGTTCCGGAATTTTGGACGGAGATAAAACTGTAGCATGCTGCGGTATCATCTCCGTCCTGAAAAGGCAAAAAAAGACTGAACTGAAGACGTCCTGATGCATAATGAACGGATTGCTCTTCATTCAGAATGCATTAAGATAAAACTGATCAGTTCTTTTCCGGTATTGAGCCCCTAGGACGGAACTCAGTAAGAAAAACGCTAGTGTGAAAGTATCCTAAGTTACAATTGTGAAATTGTAAAACATAGGTTCACATCCACGGCTGCGCCTCCATCGCAGATTCCGACATACGTGCCAGGAAATGTGGTGCCGCGTTATTTTTTATTTTACAGAGGAATGTCGGACCTCATGCCAGACCCCATTATGTCATTGAAATCCGTCTTTGGCGTCTCTCGTGTGCCGGATCCGGTCATAGCTTGAATTTCATTGTTCAGTTCCTATGGGCACAGCTACACGAGGACACTGGTCATGGCCAGGATCGCAGAGTAACAGTGATCCCTTAGAGATGAATAGGATCGCTGGATTTCTTGCGACTGGCACAGCGATACCATTCATCTTCTATGGGTCCACCATTATGTTGCTATCCTGGCCGCGACCAGTGTAGCTGTACCCTAAGGCCTCATGCACATGACTGAATGTATTTTGCGGTCCGCAAAAAATGGATCCGCAAAAAATACGTATGACATCCGTGTGCATTCCATATTTGGCGGAACGGAACAGCTGGCCCCTAATAGAACAGTCCTATCCTTGTTCGTTATGCAGACGGACATACGGAAATGGAACGGACATAGTACCTTCAGTTTTTCTTGCTGACCTATTGAAATAAATGGTTCCATATACGGTCAGCACAAAAAAAAACGGAACGGAATGCAAATATGTTCGTGTGCATGAGGCCTAAAACAGACAGCGTGGCAGAACCGCGACACACCCATTCATTGAAGTCCATTGGGCACCATTGGTGTCTCTCGGGTGACAGATCCCTCTCAGCCAGAATTTCACTGTTCAGCTCCTATGACAGAATAGAAAAATGGATGTGAGCTCAGCTTTACTTGGTTGGATCGGGTTGTCTATATATATATATATATATATATATATATATATATATATATATATACAACATATGCATGGAGTTTGTATGTTCTCTCCATGTTTGTGTGGATTTCCTCCGGGTTCTCCGGTTTCCTCCCGCACTCTAAAGACAGACTGATAGGGAACCTAGATTGTGAGCCCCATTGGAGACGCTGTGATGCTAATGTCTGTAAAGCGCTGCGGAATATAGTAGCGCTATAGAAGTGCATAAAATAAATAAAATATATATATACACCGGTATACAGTGGCGTGCCTAGGGGGAGGCGGGGGGATGCGGTCCGCCCCGGGTGCCGGCTCTCAGGGGGGTGCCAGAAGCAATGAGCGCTTCCATCAATACAGATGGAAACGCTCATTGCTGGAGTGCTGACGCCCACATACTGCGACGGGGCATGGGAGCGCATAGTTCCCTGCCCCACCGCCGATCACCGCCATAGGCTTCAGGCCTTGTAGGCCTGAGGCCTATGCAGTAGTGAAATCCAGGCGCAGGCGTGCGTGACGATGTCATCGCGCGCACCTGTGCCGGGACGCAGCAGCACAGTGAAGTGTACGTGCCTTCCTCTCCTCTGCAAGCGCAAGTGAGTATTTAGCTTTTCGGTTATTTTATTTTTTTATGTGCCAACTTTGGGGGACGACATGGGGGGGGGCTTACAGGACGACATGTGGGGGAAAAATATTATGGTGGGATACTGCGTGGGGGCAAATTATTATGGGAGAGATTACTATGTGGGGGGCAAATTACCATATGGGGCAATGTGGGGGGAACTACTGTGTGGGGGAAAATTACTATATGGGGGCAGTGTGGGGGAAATTACTGTGGGGGGCAGTGTGGGGGAAACTACTGTGGGGGGCAGTGTGGGGGGAAATTACTGTCTGGGGCAAACTACTGTGTGGGGCAAATTACTCTGTGGGGACAGTGTGGGGGAAACTACTGTGTGGGGGAAACTACTGTGTGGGGGCAGTGTGGGAGAAAACTACTGTGTGGGGCAAATTACTATATGGGGCATTGTGGGGGAAAATTACTGTGTGGGGGAAAACTACTGTGTGGGGGCAGTATGGGGGAAAACTACTGTGTGGGGCAAATTACTATATGGGGGCAGTGTGGGGAAAATTACTGTGTGGGGGTGTTATTGGGGGAAATTACTATATGGGGGAAATTACTATATGGGGCAGTGTGGGGGAAATTACTGTGGGGGAAACTACTGTGGGGGGCAGTGTGGGGGGAAATTACTGTGTGGGGCAAATTACTCTGTGGGGACAGTGTGGGGGAAACTACTGTGTGGGGGAAACTACTGTGTGGGGGCAGTGTGGGAGAAAACTACTGTGTGGGGCAAATTACTATATGGGGCATTGTGGGGGAAAATTACTGTGTGGGGGAAAACTACTGTGTGGGGGCAGTATGGGGGAAAACTACTGTGTGGGGGCAGTGTGGGAGAAAACTACTGTGTGGGGCAAATTACTATATGGGGCATTGTGGGGGAAAATTACTGTGTGGGGGAAAACTACTGTGTGGGGGCAGTATGGGGGAAAACTACTGTGTGGGGGCAGTATGGGGGAAAACTACTGTGTGGGGCAAATTACTATATGGGGGCAGTGTGGGGAAAATTACTGTGTGGGGGTGTTATTGGGGGAAATTACTATATGGGGCAAATTACTATGGGGGGCAGTGTGTGGGAAATTACTATATGGGGGCAGCGTGGGGGGCGTTGCTATTGGGGGGAACTGTAGGGGCAATTCTATTATTTCTGGGGACACTATACAGGGATTATTACCTGGAGTACAATATAGGGTGTTATTATTACTGGGGGTCTCTAGGGGACATTATAGCTGCTGTGGACACTATAGGGACATTTGGGGTAATATATCAAACTGGTGTAAAGTAGAACTGGCTTAGTTGCCCATAGCAGCCAATCAGATTCCACCTTTCATATTTGACAGCTCTTTTGGAAATCCAGTTCTACTTTACACCAGTTTGATAAATGACCCCAATTATGTCTATTAGGGTCACTATTTTTTCAGAAGTATAGTACCTGGGGCATTGGGGGGCACAACGGGCACAGTATTGGGGGTGGCAGCAGGATGACACTGTGGGGACACCAGGATGGAGAGGTTGATGGAAAAACTGAGAAATCTAACGTGTCTGTGTTACAAACTCTGTAGAGACGAGATGCGGCTGAAAGAATTTGTCATGGCGGTCTAACGGAGGAGAAGAGGAAAGAGAAGGTCTACATGACAGGAGATGTCACTGGATGTAAGAGGTATGTGGTCAAGTATTGGGGGGCGGGGGGGGGGGACAGAGAAATGACCCGCCCCGGGTGCCAAACACCCTGGGCACGCCACTGCCGGTATATACTGTATTCTAGTAGTGGAAGAATTGTTAGGTCAATGGACACCTTTAAACCTGCCCTCAAAATACCAATAATAACACCACTGATAACTGGTGCAGACGGAAAGCTAATGGTGGCATACAGTAGTTCCCAAATTATACCTGCATCTCCCATCTAGTTGTGAATGATTCAGTCATAAGATTTACAAGCAATCCAAATATTACATTTACAAATATTAAGTAATTTTACATAATGAGCCTTATTGAGATGTCACGATGCGACCACTTGTCATTTTAAGATGAACATTCCCATAATGATTATTATTATTTATAAAGCGCCGTTCACTCCGAGGCGTGCACATATGTTAAGGGGTGCACATATGTTAAGGGGTGCACATATGATAAGGGGTGCACATATGTTAAGGGGTGCACATATGTTAAGGGGTGCACATATGTTAAGGGGTGCACATATGTTAAGGGGTGCACATATGATAAGGGGTGCACATATGATAAGGGGTGCACATGTGATAAGGGGTGCACATGTGATAAGGGGTGCACATGTGTTAAGGGGTGCACATATGTTAAGGGGTGCACATATGATAAGGGGTGCACATATGTTAAGGGGTGCACATGTGATAAGGGGTGCACATATGTTAAGGGGTGCACATATGATAAGGGGTGCACATATGTTAAGGGGTGCACATATGTTAAGGGGTGCACATATGTTAAGGGGTGCACATATGTTAAGGGGTGCACATATGATAAGGGGTGCACATGTGATAAGCGGTGCACATGTGATAAGGGGTGCACATGTGTTAAGGGGTGCACATATGTTAAGGGGTGCACATATGATAAGGGGTGCACATATGTTAAGGGGTGCACATGTGATAAGGGGTGCACATATGTTAAGGGGTGCACATATGATAAGGGGTGCACATATGATAAGGGGTGCACATATGTTAAGGGGTGCACATGTGATAAGGGGTGCACATATGTTAAGGGGTGCACATATGATAAGGGGTGCACATATGATAAGGGGTGCACATATGTTAAGGGGTGCACATATGTTAAGGGGTGCACATATGTTAAGGGGTGCACATGTGATAAGGGGTGCACATGTGATAAGCGGTGCACATGTGATAAGCGGTGCACATGTGATAAGGGGTGCACATGTGTTAAGGGGTGCACATGTGTTAAGGGGTGCACATGTGATAAGGGGTGCACATGTGATAAGGGGTGCACATGTGATAAGGGGTGCACATGTGATAAGGGGTGCACATATGTTAAGGGGTGCACATATGTTAAGGGGTGCACATATGATAAGGGGTGCACATATGATAAGCGGTGCACATGTGATAAGGGGTGCACATATGTTAAGGGGTGCACATGTGATAAGGGGTGCACATGTGATAAGGGGTGCACATGTGATAAGGGGTGCACATGTGATAAGGGGTGCACATGTGATAAGGGGTGCACATGTGATAAGGGGTGCACATACATAATGATGAACAGGACAAGTTACAAGACCCTGCCTGAATACGTATGGAGGCAGGTTACCCCCTCCCACGCCATTTATGACACTTTCATGTCTTATTCACCCCATTTTCCTCTCTCCCCCCCCCAAAAAAAACCCCCCCTCTAATTGTGTTTCTTTATTCCCGTTTGTGCTTTTTAACCCCACGCAAACCTAAACTTTTATAGGCTCACCTGAATGGGATAATCCCCCAAGGGCTTTAACGATTCTTCCATTTCCTCATGTGACTTTATGAGCCTCATTCCCTGAGTCTAATTTTAAGGGACTCTATTTACTTTCCAGATCCCCCCCAAATTACCCTTTTCCCTTCCCTCCCTAAGCCATGTCCCCCCTTCCCCCTCTCCTCTTTTCAGCCTCTCTTCTGCTAATGGTTGGCATTAGACTCCCTCCAGGCCATTAATACCAAATGACGTCTATGGACAGGCTTTGTGCTATTGCAAAATGCACCCTCTGTACTAGCCCCTGGCTAAACGCGCCATTTCAATTATAGAGCACGGCTAGCTGGAGATGTCTGCTATGAAGATCTCCCATGCAGATACTTCACATCCCCCCCACCCTCTGTCCCTGGCATCCTTGACAGGCTTCATAGCCTCTCTTTCTTCTGACAAGACATATCAAAAATAATTAAAATAATAATAATAATAAAAGAAATAAGTTTAGTTTTACGCCAAAACTTCTGCACAGGGTCAAACTGTCCTGTTTGAGGACATTTGCCTCAATGACTGCATTACCCTCATCCTCACCCTATTTATAAGATTTGTACCCTAAAAGGAAATCGAGACAACTGCTGCTGCAGAACCTTTTTTTTAATCGAGCACTGAGAAGCTCATAGCTTCTAATAATAATCAATGTAAATCTCAAAAATTTTATTTCATTTTTAATTTATTTTTTGGACATATTGTCATCCCATTGAAGAACACTTCCGAGCCTGAACTGGCGATTTGATTTTGGATGGAGGCAATTGCCGTGAGGCATAGCCTCCCTCCCCGTCCTGTCAGCCGGGCCTCCGCTTTCTGAGGAGTGGTTGCATTCTACGGCACTTACGTCACTAATCTCCGTTGCACATCTGGGGGATGTGGCTTTGATATGTACAGTTTTCACATTATTTTTTTTTTTTTAAGCTTGTGGCAATAGTAAGTACATCATAACGCTAGGAACATGCCGTTGCCAAAAATTTCTAGATCGTCAGCACCAACTAGTGTCAGAACACGGCAAGTGCAGCCGCTCGGCGTTCACCCCTCGCAGAAAGGTCAAGTGCTTTTGTTTTAAGGTTAGCAGGGGACGAGGTCCCGCTTGTCACTTTTTGTTCGCCGTGGCTGGGTGCTGAGATTATTATAATGAATGTAATATTCCATATGCCTTTTGTTCCGGCGTATCACAAAGCTATAAAGAAACTTCATACGGCTCTTCCTATCCCCTTGGCAGGAATAAACAACTTTTTCTTCCCGGGGCACTTTTTCTTCTTTCTTTTTTTTTTTTTCTTTTTTGGAGTACGAACTCCAGCAGAAAAAGGGAAATTTTCTCATTAAAGTTACATCCCCGCAGTTAGTTCAATTACTTGATATATGCAGAAGATGTTGTAAATTTAAAGATTTAAATAGCTTACAAAGATGCCAGGGGCTCCATCAGTTAATTTCCTTAATTTATGGATTTTTAACGCGGCTTTTGAAAATGAAAAGGAAAATGAGAAGTAGGTCATCTTAATGATTAGCATCCTGCGTCGTTTTCAGGCGCATTGATTACACGGGACAGGTAGATCAGGTGGACGGGACAGGTGAGCGTCCCTGGAGACCGGGAGGCGTTGGCCGGGGATGACTCTCTATGTATCTGGAGAGTCCAGGGCACCGCGAGATCGTGTGGCTCATTGTAACACCTGCGCGCTGACATTGTAGCTAAAACCTTCATTACTTATTCCGTTTGAGCTCCGGAGGGTGTGAAGAAAATTCAAAGTATTGTGTGATTGCAACTCGTAGAGCTCTGAGACTGGTAACTTACCGTTCTCCGGTAACTGTTGCATAAAATTACTTCTACACTGAGATAAAGGATTTATTGTAAAGCATCAGTATACCGGTGGTGGCATTCTGTGAATTATTACAGATTTGCCCCTAAAATCCCTTCAATCGACTCTCGTGTAAAGGAACACTCGGGAAGAATCAGATACTGTGGCTATGCCTAGCACAGGGCATGAAGGGGGCGGAGCATGACAAAGGAATTCTTTCAATCTGTCATGCTCCACCCCATCAGACCCTGCAGTAGACATAACACAGTATCTATGTTGCCTGGAGAGTTGCTTTAAAGAAACACTCTGGACGCTGAGTGTCCCCATTGACCCTGAAAATGGGTATCCCCAAGTCCCCACTGTGAATTGGGCACCTCGATCTCGTGATCGGTGAGATCCTAGGGTGACCTCGATTGATTCCCAGCAATTATACACATATCACCCATCCTGCGGATAGGTTATACATGTTGTTAGTGGGAACACCCATTTAAAGGGAAAATGTCATCAGAAAATGATCCTATTGTTTTTACATTTAATTAGGTATTTTTGGTGTTATTTATATTTCTCCTGTCATCATCTATATTCAGAAAACCTGAAATCTTGCAGTTTTCCCTCCGGCTACTGAGCCTTATAATCAGCTGAAACTTCCTGCTCTGTAGAGAATACTTGTCAGCAGTCATTTTATTATCATCCCAGGCAGGATTGCAATGGCAGATATCAGATAGATAACACTGAATACACTGCTGTAAATCATATCTGTAGATGCTAACAACAGCTCGGGCAAGATGGCTGCCCCCATAATCATGTCCAGATTGCCGCTCCCACAGGCGATGTCACCTGGCTATCCAGTCTTCTCATTGGTAACTGTAAGTCTAGGCAGATTTGGTGTTCAGAAGTCTGGTCCCATAATTTTCTGTAATTCATATATTAATATCTGGAACTGTAATGTGCATGTATATTATTAGGGGAAGTGTCATCTGTTTCTCCTTCCAGCAGCATGTAGATCCCCTTTCCCTGCCACCAGGATCTCTGTTAAAGGAATATTCCAAGCTTAAAGGGGTTTCCAGGATTTGGCCAATTTTTACTTAAACTGGTTGTGACTCAAAACATATTCTACAGCTCAGACCCATTCAAGTCAATGGGGCTAACCTTTAATATCAAGCACTGCTGCGAGGAGGCCGCACCGCTCACTGGAGAGCCGCAGCCTCCTCAAACAGCTGATCTGCCGGCTTCTTTTGTTGAAAAAAAGTGGCACAGAAAAGGGGAATTTTGGATTTCTAGCTCCTAGGGTACTTGTGGGTGGTATCGTAGATTGTGTTGTGTTCTTACTTCAGCATCGCAGGCACAGAAGGGAGAAGAAAGCAGGGAACAATATATTTGTATAAATGCTGGGTGACCTGGTGAGCAAATGTAGTTGTCTACAGCCTCCAATATGGCTGCCTCCTTTTTTACTCACTCATTAGGATATTCTCCTCTTTTCTCTAACATTTCCTAACACCCTAACAGGATTACAATGATAGGTATCAGCTATATATATACATTATATACTCTGTGTGTGTGTATACAGTGGATATAAAAAGTCTACACACCCCTGTTAAAATGTCAGGTTTCTGTGATGTAAAAAAAATTAGACAAAAGATAAATCATTTCAGAACTTTTTCCGTTATTCTGGTATTTAGAACTGTTCAGAATTCCCTCTAGCTTAACTAAGGCCCCAGTTCCAGCTGAAGAAGAACAGCCCCTTGGCACGATGCTGCCACCACCATGCTTCACTGTGGGGATGGGGTTCTTCTGGTGATGTGCAGTGTTGTTTTTGCGCCAAACATAACTTTTGGAAAGTTCCACCTTGGTTTCATCAGACCAGAACACCTTTTCCCACATGCTTTTGGGAGACTTCAGATGTGTTTTTGTAAAATGTAGCCTGACTTGGATGTTTTTCTTGGTAAGAAAAGGCTTTCGTCTTGCCGCTCTACCCCATAGCCCAGACATATGAAGAATACGGGAGATTGTTGTCACATGTACCACACAGCCAGGACTTGCCAGATATTTCTGCAGCTCCTTTAATGTTGCTGTAGGCCTCTTGGTCGCCTCCCAGACCAGTCGTCTTCTCCTCTTTACATCAATTTTGGAGGGACGTCCAGTTCTTGGTAATGTCACTGTTGTGCCATATTTTCTCCACTTGATGAGGACGGTCTTCACTGTGTTCCATGGTATATCTAATGCCTTGGAGATTTTTTTGCACCCTTCTCCTGACTGATACCTTCTAACAATGAGATCCTCTGATGCTTTGGAAGCTCTCTGTGGACCACGGCTTCTGCTGTCGGATGCGACTAAGAAAATTTCAGGAAAGACCAACTAGAGCAGCTGAACTTTATTTGGGGTTAATCAGAGGCGCTTTACATGATGGCCGGTGTATGCTGACTGCTATGTAACAGGATTCTGAAGGTGTATGCTTAATTCTGAACACCGCTACATCCCCAGTTATAAGAGGGTGTGCACACTTATGCAACCACTTTATTTTTATTTTTTTTGTTTTCTTCCCTCCACCTAAAAGATTTCAGTTTGTTTTTCAATTGAGTTGTACAGTTTATAGGTCACATTAAAGGTGGAAAAAGTTCTGAAATGATTTTTTTACATCACAGAAACCTGACATTTTATCAGGGGTGTGTAGACTTTTTATATCCACTGTGTGTGTATATATATATACAGGATCCTCATTCACAATAGTCTTACAGTTATGAATAATAAGAATTCCTTTTAAATATCCATCCTTGCAAATCATGGAACTTGCATTTGGTGGAAATTTTTTTAAAATATTCCGATAAGCTGTGACCAATGATGGTCATACTTTATCTACCCCCTTCCCCTGAGGTCAATGAGTCATTTCTAAACTATAGGTTCCTATGGTCCACGTGGCTGATGTGAAGCACATCTCTAAATTATGTTAACAGCAGCTCTGGCAAGATGATTATGTAATAAGCAAATAGAATAAAAAAAATCATAAATCAGAGAATAAAAAATAATAATTAGAAAATGGTCAGTTTCTAGCAATATAGATAACACCTTCCCTTCATCATCCGATAGACCTATCACCACATCCAATGGACTGAAGTAAAGAAGCTTTTTGTATTTTCTTATCAAAAAATGAGGCATAAAACAAAGTAGAACATATTAACATATTTAAGATCTTAGAATTCAAATGGAATTTCATTTCTAATCATAACTAATTATATGTTCAGACGCTCACGTTACCACCACAGTCTATAATAAAGCTAGAATTCTCCATCGCCACCTTGATTTTCAAGAAAACAAATTGTTTTTTAAGTAGTGTCTTTACTAATTACATTGCTGGCAGTGAAAAGATGTGACAAAATCTAAAATCCTCCCACTTTAAAAAATAATAATAATAATAAAAAAAAAAAATCTTTTTGCATATCTGTAATACATATGCATTGGCAGTACCTGAGGCCTTGCCTAGATCTTTCTTCAGAAAAATGTGTTTTAAATGTAAATATAAATGAATATAATAACGGAAATATGTAGAAATCTCATTTGAAAAAGCAGTCAAAGTTTTTAGTATTGATGTTCATTATTTAACATTTTATTCCACCAGATGAAAGTTCCATGATTTGCAAGGTACGTGTCAAGGACGGATATATAAAAGGAATTCTTATTTATTCACAACTGCAAGACTAATTGCTTCACTTTGCCTGAAGGCCCAGAGATCGGTTTTAATATGGCACTTCAAAAGTATGCATAGAAGTAGAGAGATAGTAAGTGTTATTGTTTAAGAGGGGGGAAGAAATCTCAATATGATATTTGTGACCCTGAAAGGAAAAAAAAAAATATCATTTTCTTGAGCGATGTAAAAATGTTTATCAGCGCTAGTTTTAATGTTTAGCCCTACCTTGAAGGTCAAATATTTAGAAACTAATGAAAAGGCAAAAATTAAAAATGTAGAGTTTAAGTTCAGCGCCCAGCAGTCCGGGGAAATCTGGATACATTTTATTCTTAGCAATGGAGTTCATCAATTTGTAGAAATCTGAAACCTAGTGTGATTAATCCAGAAAAACGTGTGGCGGTAATATCAGCAAGCATTGGCATTGCATTGAATACGGCCTTAGGGATGTGCGGGGTGTGCTGTCACGTAGGGTGCATCAGGCTACCCTCATTAAGTGGCTCTTTAGATGCTCCGGCACCCAGTGCTTTCGGCCATTGCCAATCTTGATATTAATTGTATGGCGGCGTACAGAGATGGTCATCGTTCACGTCGGCCCCTGTCACCAATGGGGCTCACAATATGTTGGAAAACGGAGTACCCACAGGAAAAACACATACAAGCTCCAGGCAGATGTTGCCCTTGGTCGGATTCAAACCCAGTGCTAAACACTGAGACACCATTAGATGTTGTATATCGCTTTATGTACGGTATGGGGTTGTAATTGGGTCACTGTATGATATTTTTGAGCTTTGTTAGGTGATATGTACTTTGGCATTGTGTGGCATCACTGCTGAGGGACTGTCCATTATGTGAGGGTGTGGTAGCAACTACGTGGTCAACAGATGGCGCTGTAATCGGGTCACTTTTTGGTAAGGACATTTGGGCATGGTATGAAGTACATCTTATTGTACCAAACAGACAACTAAACTCTTGGTCTGTGGGATGGGTACCCTTAGAAGGGTAATCCAGGCTTTGCAGAGAAACCTGGATTGTTCTGACCCTGTTCAGAACAGATGGTGTCTTCAGAACTTACCCCTTCATAGGGCCACAAATGCCGCCAGCTTCGCTGCACTCAGACTGCCTGCGGGCTCTTCTGCTCAGCTCCTGGCCGGATGTGTTACCGAGTCTATACGTAGCTGAACAGGAAGACATGAAGGCATCTGGACCTTAGTGGAAGAGCCTGCAGTCAGGAACGGCGTCCATACCGAGGGGTAAGTACTGACAAACAATGCTCCAAAGCCAGGAGAACCCATTTTTTACATTATGGACATATTTTTGTGCGTTTTTTTTTTTTTTGTAAATCTCTTCAATTTCCAGCTTATGAAGTGTAATCGCTAATATCGGATATTGGCATGAGCGATTTTGTAGAAAGGACTAAACTCTTTGCACAAACTATACTCTACACTGCTGCATGCTGAATTAAAGGTGTTATCTGGGAAATGACAATAATAACCTATCCTCAGGATAGGTCATCATTATCACATCTGTGGGGATCCAAGTCCCGGCACCCCCGCCGATCAGCTGTTTCTGGGAGCCGCTGCGCTGACCTGAGCACTGGTGGGTGATGCAGGCTCCTAGCAGCTTTCCAAGGACAGCGCCATACATCCTATAGGGGCTAAGCCTGGGATTGCAGCTCAGCCCCATTGACCTGAATGGGGCGGAGCTTCAACTAGGCCATGTGACAGTACAGTGATGTACAGTGATGTCAGGAACAGGCTGCGGCCCTCAAGGCCTGTTCTAACAGCTGATTGGCGGGGGTCCCCGGTGTCACACCCTGCAAATCTGATACTGATGACCAGTGTTGGACTGGGCTGCTTAGGGCCCAACAGTAAAAATTAATTTTGGGGGCCCTCCGTATGAATACATTCAAATATTTCCTGCTCACACAGTAGCAGACAGCAGCAAGATGCTACAAGATGATTGATTATGGGGCTCCCTTAAATAATCTACCCATAAGTAGGCTGGTTGAGAGGTTGTACAATGCTTATCTACAGGGCCGGCTCCAGGTTCATGTGGGCCCTTGGGCGATAAAGTCTCAGTGGGCCCCCTTGTGGCATTTTGCACGGTGATTACAGCAATTAAACTGCATGTATTATAGATTCAATACCTTACACAGAGCGGATATATGTGAATCAGTCCTTATCTGCCTACTTTTATTTTCTACCCAGTGTTTCAGTCCCTCAGGTCTTCTCACAGATATGTGCCCCCTCACAAGTTTATAGGACGACAGTGCCCCTTTAAGATCCTAGAAGGACTATAAATATGCACTTCGAAATGATCTGTGACGTGATGGACTAAATATACATGACAATCTCCTATTAATTTACACCCGGCAATGACACCTATATTGTAGCTCAAGGGTGAGGATTGCATTAAAAAAAAAAACATCTTGTGTTGTTCCCAGTGTAGTCAGCTATTTTATGTCGGGCTTGGCGCAGCCATGTTGGATTGCAGTCATTCTCAGAATGGCCGCCCTCGTAAAACACGATTCAGCAGCTGGAAGCAAAGCAGGGTGTCGTCGGTTCCCTCCAGCTCCAGACGCATTGCCGGGGACATGATGTATCATATATGTTAGTCACAAGCTCCCTGGAAATTTGCCAAAGCTCTTTTCTACCAGCCGCAATAGGCTGTGCGCGTTTTAAACCCCCTTTCCAAATGTCTTCCATAAAATTAAGTTTCTCCCTTTTAAAATGGCTTTATAGGGAGATTCTGCTGGTTGCTGTGCCAGCACTCTCCCATGGCGAGCACATTTATATGGAGGGATGCTCGACTGCTGTGATTTCAGAATACGCGAAAAGCTGTCTCGATGCAGGCAGCATCGCGGCAAAATGGCTCTAGCGCAGCCAGGAATCCACACGTAGTTTACTGTAATTATAAATGTATTGGGAGCGGAGCAATGTAACATTACCATACTTAATAAACGCTTTATAGGCGCAATTTCTGCCGAAATGGAAGATTCTTTCCGCTCGTATTTGAGGACATTACACATGTTCAATTTGGAGGTAACAAAACGCGTAATGTGCATTAGCAAACAATTCTCCTCCGTTTCCCGCTGTGCCAAGATCGTATTTGTTCAGACAGCAGGGAAAATTCTCGCACATAAAGGTTTTTTTCCCCGCCTCTAAGCACATGGAAAGCAATGTGTTCTAATCCAGAATTAAACCTATACATCCCCTGCAATACGCATAATCCATACACCATATAACGGAAGTTTAATTTACCACCTAACCAGACGATTAGCCCGGCCTTCTGCTCAACGGCTTCTTTTATTCTCAGCTTTTATTTTATTTATTCATTGCTCGCTGGCTTTTCTTTCCTTTTATCGTTAGGCCATATTGGTCTGAAACAATGACAAAAATTAGGGAGATTTTCGATTCCTGGTGCCAAGAGGCAGTATGCAAATAAGGCCATATCGAAGCGGAGTAGTCTTCTGGGTAATGTCATTTTCGAACAAGCACTTGATGTCATCCCCTGCATGTTTGGTACGGTACGGTGTGCTGACCCAGAATACAGCTAGGAGCACTGTACCTACTGTATGAGTCCTCATCGGTGCAGGTTGGGTAGTTATGGTTAGTGTCAGCCTGTCAGCATGTAAAGCTGATCCTTCACACAGGATATTTTATATACCATGGTTAGATATCTTGGTTGCCAGCATTATAATAGTTATATTCTTGTATATAGGGGCAGTATTATAGTAGTTATATTCCTGTATATAGGAGCAGTATTATACTAGTTATATTCTTGTACATAGGGGCAGTATTATAGTAGTTATATTCTTGTACATAGGGGCAGTATTATAGTAGTTATATTCTTGTACCTAGGAGGTAGTATTATAGTAGTTATATTCTTGTACATAGGAGGCAGTATTATAGTAGTTATATTCTTGTACATAGGAGCAGTATTATAGTAGTTATATTCTTGTACATAGGAGGCAGTATTATAGTAGTTATAGTCTTGTACATAGGAGCAGTATTATAGTAGTTATATTCTTGTACATAGGAGCAGTATTATAGTAGTTATATTCTTGTACATAGGAGGCAGCATTATAATAGTTATATTCTTGTATATAGGGGCAGTATTATAGTAGTTATATTCTTGTACCTAGGAGGTAGTATTATAGTAGTTATATTCTTGTACATAGGATGCAGTATTATAGTAGTTATATTCTTGTATATAGGGGAAGTATTATAGTAGTTATATTCTTGTACATAGGAGGCAGTATTATAGTAGTTATATTCTTGTACATAGGGGGCAGTATTATAGTAGTTATATTCTTGTATATAGGAGCAGTATTATAGTAGTTATATTCTTGTACATAGGAGGCAGTATTATAGTAGTTATATTCTTATACATAGGAGCAGTATTATAGTAGTTCTATTCTTGTACATAGGAGTAGTATTATAGTAGTTATATTCTTGTACATAGGAGGTAGTATTATAGTAGTTATATTCTTGTACACAGGAGGCAGTATTATAGTAGTTATATTCTTGTACATAGGAGCAGTATTATAGTAGTTATATTCTTGTATATAGGAGCAGTATTATAGTAGTTATATTCTTGTACATAGGAGCAGTATTATAGTAGTTATATTCTTGTATATAGGAGCGGTATTATAGTAGTTATATTCCTGTACATAGGAGGTAGCATTATAGTAGTTATATTCTTGTACATAGGAGCAGTATTATAGTAGTTATATTCTTGTACATAGGAGCAGTACTATAGTAGTTATATTCTTGTACATAGGAGGCAGTATTATAGTAGTTATATTCTTGTACACAGGAGGCAGTATTATAGTAGTTATATTCTTGTACATAGGAGCAGTATTATAGTAGTTATATTCTTGTACATAGGAGCAGTATTATAGTAGTTATATTCTTGTACATAGGAGCAGTATTATAGTAGTTATATTCTTGTACACAGGAGCAGTATTATAGTAGATTTATTCTTGTACATAGGAGGCAGTATTATAGTAGTTATATTCTTGTACATAGGAGCAGTATTATAGTAGTTATATTCCTGTACATAGGAGCAGTATTATAGTAGTTATAGTCTTGTACATAGGAGCAGTATTATAGTAGTTATATTCTTGTACATAGGAGCAGTATTATAGTAGTTATATTCCTGTACATAGGAGGTAGCATTATAGTAGTTATATTCTTGTATATAGGAGCAGTATTATAGTAGTTATATTCTTGTACATAGGAGCAGTATTTTAGTAGTTATATTCTTTACATAGGAGCAGTATTATAGTAGTTATATTCTTGTACATAGGGGGCAGCATTATAGTAGTTATATTCCTGTACATAGGAGGTAGCATTATAGTAGTTATTTTCTTGTATATAGGGGAAGTATTATAGTAGTTATATTCTTGTACATAGGAGCAGTATTATAGTAGTTATATTCTTGCACATAGGAGGCAGTATTATAGTAGTTATATTCTTGTACATAGGAGGCAGTATTATAGTAGTTATATTCTTGTACATAGGAGCAGTATTATAGTCGTTATATTCTTGTACATAGGAGCAGTATTATAGTAGTTATACTCTTGTCCATAGGAGGCAGTATTATAGTAGTTATATTCTTGTACATAGGAGCAGTATTATAGTAGTTATATTCTTGTACATAGTAGGCAGTATTATAGTAGTTATATTCTTGTACATAAGAGCAGTATTATAGTAGTTATATTCTTGTACATAGGAGCAGTATTATAGTAGTTATATTCTTTACATAGGAGGCAGTTTTATAGTAGTTATATTCTAGTACATAGGAGGCAGTATTATAGCAGTTATATTCTTGTATAAGGAGCAGTATTATAGCAGTTATATTCTTGTACATAGGAGCAGTATTATTGTAGTTATATTCTTGTACATAGGAGCAGTATTATAGTAGTTATATTCTTGTACATAGGAGCAGTATTATAGTAGTTCTATTCTTGTACATAGGAGCAGTATTATAGTAGTTATATTCTTGTACATAGGAGCAGTATTATAGTAGTTATATTCTTGTACATAGGAGCAGTATTATAGTAGTTATATTCTTGTACATAGGAGCAGTATTATAGTAGTTATATTCTTGTACATAGGAGGCAGTATTATAGTAGTTATATTCTTGTACATAGGAGCAGTATTATAGTAGTTATATTCTTGTACATAAGAGCAGTATTATAGTAGTTATATTCTTGTACATAGGAGCAGTATTATAGTAGTTATATTCTTGTACATAGGAGCAGTATTATAGTAGTTATATTCTTGTACATAGGAGGCAGTATTATAGTAGTTATATTCTTGTACATAGGAGGCAGTATTATAGTAGTTATATTCTTGTACATAGGAGGCAGTATTATAGTAGTTATATTCTTGTACATAGGAGCAGTTTTATAGCAGTTATATTCTTGTACATAGGAGGCAGTATTATAGTAGTTATATTCTTGTACATAGGAGCAGTATTATAGTAGTTATATTCTTGTACATAGGAGCAGTATTATAGTAGTTATATTCTTGTACATAGGAGCAGTATTATAGTAGTTATATTCTTGTACATAGCAGGCAGTATTATAGTAGTTATATTCCTGTACATAGGAGCAGTATTATAGTAGTTATATTCTTGTACATAGGAGCAGTATTATAGCAGTTATATTCTGGTATATAGAAGCAGTATTATAGTATTATATTCTTGTACATAGCAGCATTATTATAGTAGTTATATTTTTGTAGATAGGAAGTAGCGTCATATATTTCTGTACATAAGCATTAGGATAGATTCTTGTTCTACAGTAGTTATCTTTTAGTGTACATTCCAGCAGATTTCCTGTGATGTAGGAGGACAGAAATGCTGCTTTTTCAGACACTGTTTCAGAACATCCATCAATTTTTCCTCTTTTTACAGCAGGAAATGTAATAATAGGTAGACCCCAGCTCTACTGGCAGAGGTTTAATAGAATTTATTTTAGTATTCACCAAAGCCCTGGGGCACAAGGTATTGGAAGAAGGACCCTACTTCTATGGATAAAAACCCCTTATGAATCTTAGAAAATTACATTGCAGAAGTTTGTGTTGTTAATCATAAGGCTGTGAAATGTCGCCATATTAAATATACAGTTCTCTGCAGTCATTTAATATTGAAATTGGGGATTTAACAGAAGACATTTCATTTAACAGCCAAGATTGGCAGAAAAAGGTCACTTTTCATGCATGTTCTGTGTGAGATGTCAATGAACAAGAGAGGTAGAGTATGCTGCTGGTTAGATAGCTGCCATTTTTGTAATTTCAAATGATTTGTTATCCCCTTGTACCTGACCATATCCTAGTGGGGTTATGTGTGGTATTCCAGACCGACATATACCATGCTCCTGTTGTCACCTACCTTCATGTCTTTCTCACTGTTTAGTGCTGGGCCCGTAGTAATATCAGTTTTTGGGAATCTTTTGGTAACAGCTATGGTTAAAGGGGTTCTCCGGGAATTAAGAAAATAAAATTACTGAAAATCCTTAAATATTACTTTATTAATAATATATTCCCAAATACATTTCATTAGTTATAATAGCTTGTTTTGTCTGGGGAGCAATCATCGGGAGAAATAAAATGGCAGCTGTCCTATTAGCATAGACAAAACCTGTCCTAATCACACAGCAGGACAAGTTACTTCAGAGCACTGAGCTAAAGAGCTGCCTCATCCTCCTCTCTGCTCTGCTCGTCAGGGATCATGGTCCTGAATACAGATGATAAGATCTTCTTCAGCTGAATCTCTGTAGAAATGGAGGTCATGTAGAGAAATGACGTATAGAGAGGAGTTGGGGGTAATGAGCAGCAGCTCTTTTACTGGTGATTTTAGGTGGAAATCCTACAGATATAGTTAAGTGAATTGCTTGAGATGCCTTTGAGGACCACCAGCTGGATAGCCCGGGTTAATACCATGACCTATCATGTTGTGTTATTGCATTCGCCATCTCTCGGATTCAGCTGTAGTCCATGTTTGTCATATGCCTGTCTGGAAACACTCCACATCGGTTTCACAGTTCTCCGCGCCATCCAAGAGAACATGGCAGAGACCTGCAGACATTCATCTGACATGATATGTATTCACCACTGTGCAGGATTATAGTTGAAAGCAGGTCTCAGAGGCAGCGATCGTGTACCAGCCTGCCTCACATATCCCCTGATGACAGGCTCACATCAGCATGGGCGTCCATCAAATGAGCTGTGCATCCAGTCTAACATGGGCCTAAAATACAGACCGCAGACACGGGCGTGCGGTAAACATCTATCTACCTATCTATCCATCTATCTATCTATTATCTATCTATTATCTATCCATCCATCTATCTCATATCTATCTATCTATTATCTATCTATCTATCTATCTATCTATCTATCTCCTATCTATCCATCTATCTATCTATCTATTATCTATCTATTATCTATCTATCTATCTATTATCTATCTATCTATCTATTATCTATCTATCTATCTATCTATCTATCTATCCATCCATCTATCTATCTCATATCTATCTATCTATCTCATATCTATCTATTATCTATCTATCATCTATCTATCATCTATCTATTTATCTATCATCTATCTATCTCATATCTATCTATTTATCTATCTATCTATCTATCTATCTATCTATCTATCTATCTATCATCTATCTATCATCTATCTATCATCTATCTATCATCTATCTATCTATCTATCTATCTATCTATCTATCTATCTATCTATCATCTATCTATCTATCTATCTATCTTAGATCTATCTATCTATCTATCTATCTATCTATCTCATATCTATCTACCTAATATCTGTCTATTGCATATCTATCTATCTACAGTATATTTCTCTCTCTATCTAGCTATCTTTATTATGTTTATTATCCACCTCTCGTATAGCTATCTATTATATATCTAATCTATCATCTGTCTATATATCTCCTACTAAAGCAAGTCAACTCTTGACGTATTACTGAATCATGAACTTTTTGTGGTAAACCGAGACCTGGGAATTATCTGGGGATTACTATTGTTGATATACCGGTATCCTCTGGATAGGTCATTAATATCAGATTGGAGGGGGCCCGACACTCGGGACTCCCGCCAATCATCCGACGTCCCCGTACATGGGTCACATGGCCTGTTTGCAGCTCAGTGACATTCATGTCAGTGGGGTTGAGCTGCAGTACCACGCATAGCTGCTATATAACGTCCAGCGCTGTGCCCGCAGTGCTCACTAGAGCCTTTAAAGGCTGTGTCCACCTTTTTATTGCTCCAGTGCATCTCAAATGAATCTTTGCAGGCAGTCTTCATTATAAATCTCCTACCATTCTGTGTGTACAGCTCTTTTACAGAACTGTCTGTGCAACGTGCCAGTCCGCAGGGGTAGAACACGTAAGGTGCACGGTGGGCCGGAATGTACATACAGTTCATCGGTTACTCCCGGTTTAGCAGATGCCTCCCTGGGGCAGCAGTGAAGTGAAGGGGAGAACTGCACTGGATTCTACACACTGTGTAGTCTGATTCTGCAGTCATGTGATATTTTTTTATATCTGTCTCCTATTTCTTACAAAAGTATTGCAGTGCATTGTACAATCTCTAGGGAGACCTAAAAAAATTAAATAGTAAAGTCTCAAAAAATTTAAAAAGATTATTTTTTTAATTCAAATTAACCCTTCCTATTCATCTAATAAAAAAATATTTTAGGGTTAAAATAAACATATGGTAATTGGTATCAATGTGTCCAAAATGGTACCATAAAAACTACCCACAATGCTCCATCAACAGAGAAATAAAATAAAAATTATTATGGGTCTTTGATTATGGTGACATAAAGCAATAAAAGAAAATGAAATTATTTTTTAGAAGTAGTAAAGTATAACAGATTGTACTGACCCGCTGAATAAATGTAACATGTCGTTTCCTCTGCTAATGAATGGAAGCTGTAAAAATAAAGCCCAAGAGAGAGCAGACGTGTGTTTTTTCCCATTCCACTGAATGTTTATAAAAACTTTTAAATACAGTTGATACCATGAACAAGTGCCTTAAAAAAAAGCGCTCACATGGGTATGTTGACTCAGGGTAATTTCACACTAGCGGTTTTCTTTTCCGGCGCTGAGTTCCGTCGTA
This sequence comes from Bufo bufo, assembly GCF_905171765.1. Classification (NCBI taxonomy): domain Eukaryota; kingdom Metazoa; phylum Chordata; class Amphibia; order Anura; family Bufonidae; genus Bufo; species Bufo bufo. The sequence continues at coordinate 139,152,797 of NC_053398.1, read as the reverse complement.
GGGGCTCAATACCGGAAAAGAACTGATCAGGCATATCCTAATGCATTCTGAATGGAGAGCAATCCGTTCAGGATGCATCAGGATGTCTTCAGTTCAGTCACTGTATGGCATTTTGGACGGAGGAAATACTGCAGCATGCGTCCAAAATTCCGGATCAGTTGCCGGCATTAATTTACATTAATTTACATTGAAATGTATTAGTGCCGGATCCGACATTAATCCCTTAGGCCCCTTTAACACGGGCGAGTATTCCGCGCGGATGCGATGCGTGAGTTGAACGCCTTGCACCCGCACTGAATACTGACCCATTCATTTCTATGGGGCTGTTCACATGAGCGGTGATTTTCACGCATCACTTGTGCGTTGCGTGAAAATCGCAGCATGCTCTATATTCTGCGTTTTTCACGCAACGCAGGCCCCATAGAAGTGAATGGGGTTGCGTGAAAATCGCAAGAATCCGCAAGAAAGTGCGGATGCGGTGCGATTTTCACGCACGGTTGCTGGGAGACGATCGGGATGGAGACCCGATCATTATTATTTTCCCTTATAACATGGTTATAAGGGAAAATAATAGCATCCTGAATACAGAGTGCATAGTAAAATAGCGCTGGAGGGGTTAAAAAAAAAAAGTAAAAATAATTTAACTCACCTTAGTCCACTTGATCGCGGCCCGGCATCTCCTTCGCTGAACAGGACCTGTGGTGAGCATTAATTACAGGTAAAGGACCTTTGGTGACGTCACTCCGGTCCTCACATGATCTATCACATGATCTTTTACCATGGTGATGGATCATGTGATGACCGAAGTGACGTCACCAAAGGTCCTTTACCTGTAATGAATGCTCACCACAGGTCCTGTTCAGCAAATGAGACAGAAGGAGATGCCGGGCTGCGTAATCAAGTAGACTAAGATGAGTTAAATTATTATTATTATTATTTTAACCCCTCCAGCGCTAGTTTACTATGCAGTCTGTATTCAGAATGCTATTATTTTCCCTTATAACTATGTTATAAGGGGAAATAATACAATCTACAGAACACCGATCCCAAGCCCGAACTTCTGTGAAGAAGTTCGGGTTTGGGTACCAAACATGTGCGATTTTTCTCACGCGAGTGCAAAACGCATTACAATGTTTTGCACTCGCGCGGAAAAATCGCTGTGTTCCCGCAACGCACCCGCACATTTTCCTGGAACGCCCGTGTGAACCCAGCCTTAAGGAACGGGCTCATTTTCACCTTAAGAACCAGGCCATTTTTTGCAAATCTGACCAGTATCACTTTATGCCTTAATAACTCTGGGATGCTTTTACCTATCATACTGATTCCGTGATTGTTTTTTCGTGACATATTCTACTTTATGATTGTGGTAAATTTTCGCCAATACTTACCTCATTTCTTTGTGAAAAATTAAAAAATTAAATGAAAATTAAAATTAAAAAATTTCATGAAAATTTTTAAATTTTTAAATTTTTCTAACTTTAAAACTCTCTGCTTGTAAGAGAAATGGACACGCCAAATAAATTATATATTGATTCGCATATTCAATATGTCTACTTTATGTTGGCATCATAAAGTTGACATGTTTTTACTTTTTGAAGACATTAGAGGGCTTCAAAGTTGAGCAGCAATTTTCCAATTTTTCATGAAAATTTATAAATCTGATTTTTTTTCAGGGACCAGTTCAGTTTTGAAGTGAATTTGAGGGTCTTTATGTTATAAATCCCCCATAAATGACCCCATTATGAAAACTGAACCCCTCAAAGTATTCAAAATGACATTCAGAAAGTTTGCTAACCCTTTAAGTGTTTCACAGGAATAGCTGCAAAGTGGAGGAGAAAATTCAAAATCTCCTTTTTTTACACTAACATGTTCTTGTAGCCCCTTTTATGTCATTTTTACAAGTGTTAAAAGGAGAAAAAGCGCCACAAAATTCTCCTGAGTCAGAAAATACCTCATATGTGGATGTAGACTCCCCTTGAAAGCAATGAGAGACTGCTCAACCGCGACCTCCCTTCCCGGTACATAGGCCTGCACAAATTTGGCCCCAAAAGTGATCGATGACCGGCCTGATTTTGTACAGGCGGTCATAGGCAGGATCACCTCGGGGGGGGGGGGGGGGGGGGGGGGGGGGGGGTGTGACATGCTGCATTATCGGAATAATGCAGGCATTTCCGAATGGCCTCAAAACGGCAGCGTGTCATGGCCATACAGTGAAGTGGGGTCTGGTAGAGGAAAGAAAGAAATGGTGTTGGTACCCAGGTGTAGGAATGGCCGAGTGGTATAGGGTGGCCTATAATGTCCCTTAATGTTTTGTGGACGTGTCACAGTGCTCCTTCCCTGGATGCTACCTGGATACTCTGGAACCCCAGGCGTTGGCTCTAGAGCAGACAAAGGGGGTAGTTGAATGGTGGGATAAAGAATAAATTGAGTCCAGACCTTGTGATGAAGTTGAAAAGCAGCTTTATTTTGCATAAACGTTTATCCAAACGGCTTACAGACTATATCTTGGTTCCAGCAGGCTTTAGCATCAACTCTGGAAGGCAAACAAACTCAACTCTGCTACATCGGTTGCTCTCTGGCACTGCTGTACTGACAGGCTGACTGAATAACTTTGCTTTAGCAGTATGCTGCACTTTCCTTATGTAGTTTGTCTCTTAAGTTATATCATGGAACTTTCTTCCTGGCTTCTGAGTCTTCAAGCTTCAGCCTCCATGTCCAGCTGAGCTTAGGGTGCTCCGGCTGGCTTGGTTTGGGCTTGGGTACGTCCCGAAGAGACGTGGCCATGCACACCTTCATCTAGCTTGGGGTAAGCTGAACTGAACTCTAACTAACTAGTCCCTCCCGTCCATAGAGGGAGAGTTAGAATGGAAAGAAGGGTTCCATTCTCTATAAATGTAGCTCTGCCATTCTTGCTGCCACCTTCTGGTGAACCAGGTAAATTACATGAACAAGAACAGTTCTAAGAAATAAATATGCACAGTGTATAGGACCTGAAATAAATGCATAGATGACATTATATTAGACCATAGGAGACTTGAATGCTTCCTTCCCAACAATTGTCTGATAAATCTATCAGTGCCTGCACACACTGCGGAATATGTGCGTTTTTTTCCGCACGGATTCCCGTGTGGAAAACGCTGCATACTAAAGTGCCAGCAAAGTGTATGAGATTACACAACTCTCATGTACACTTTGAGGATTTATTTCTGTGTGGAAATTGACCTGCCGTGCGGATTTCCAAATCCACAGCATGGGAATTAGGTTTGCGTTTTCTTTTGTTTTTTAATGCTGAGGTTTTCACCCTTATTGCAGATTTTGGTGCGGATATGCTGCAAAAACGCACATAAATCCAAACAGAAATTTGTGCGGATCTTATGTGCATTCACCCGCACTCCTATGCAGGTGGCCTTAGAGGCTATCCGGCCTAGTACCCGACTTAAAGGGGTTGTGCAGTGCGATCGTCTTGTATAGTCATGTGATCGGCTAGGAGACTTTGATACGCGAGATGTATTGTGTGAACCTTACCATTAGATCTACCAGAAATATTTTGTGAATTGGTTTCATAGATATTCCATCATCTTCGCCGTTGATGAGACTCCTGTGTGTTTAGTGCTTATCTTTAGTGCTTATCTTATAATCATTTTCAGTTGAGTGTTTTTTTTTTATTGTGGATTTTATACATGTGAGAATCGATGCTGCTGTAAACTTCATTGTAAAATCACCAATTGTGGCAGATGCCAAATGAAGTCAATCAAGGTCGAGCCACGTATACATAATGCATTCATCCACAAGCAGGACGTTGTAGGCGGTCTGTCTTCCACATCTAGAGGGGCTTTCCTTCCTAAACTGCTAGATGGGGCTCTGTATTGTAGAATAATCTGATAACAAAGGGGGAGGCTGCCACCTGGTGGTGCAATTGTGATGCTACACATTGTAACCAGACTAGAAAGTTTATTGAAAGTCTGCAAGATTGCATCAGGGTAGGATAATGCATAGGAACCAGGAAGGAGCCAAGATGCAGAGGGTATAATGGTGCCCAAGGCCCTGTGTCTAAGGGCGGTCTAATGGTTTTTCTACTACAACAGAGGATACCAGTATTTTAATAGCACATGGGCGGTGCAGCGCGGAAGTCCAATAACATCTCTGCCCATGTTTGACAGGTTTCCAGTTTCATTTATAAAGTTATGATAATGAGAATGATTCCTTCTGTCTGCGGATCCAGCAAAGGCCGGGATCTGTGAGAACTCTGATCCCAGCTGTTTAACCCCTCGGATGCCGCAGTTGAATAGTAACCATGGCATTTAGGTGACTCCCTACCAGCCCCCCCCCCCCCCCCCCACCATGACACTATGGCAGGGTGCCAAGAAGGTAGCTATGGCAGCAGGTGGGCCTAACAGTGTCCCCCAGCTTTGCCACCTTAGTACACTCATTAAACCGTGCCAAAGGCAGGGTCTAATAGGATGCCTATCAGCAGTGTATACCAGCAATCCACTCCTACAGATATAGAGGTCTGCGGGAGACACTCCTATAGCAGGAAGGGAGATCCCATAATACACGTAATTACCTATACACATAATTAGCAACATTTGGCAACATTTTTTAAATTTATTTAGCCAGTTATATGTAGCCCAAACTGGTAAAAAAATATATCGATGCCAAAATAGTTTTTTTTTATATCATTACCCCTGAAAAGAGTTAAGAAGTTATATGTAGCCCATAATAGTGCCACTGAAAAATATAACTTGTCCTGGAAAAAAAAGCCCTCGTATGACTACATCAACAGAAACTCAAGCGTCTATCACATTCCAATACCGTCATTATTAAATAAATAGAAATATATATATATATACACACACTGATCTTATGAGTTTATGGTCTGTCATTCTATTTACTGCCATCTAGTGGACACAATGTGACATTACAAAACATAACTTTTGGAAACAATGTAAACTTTCGTTATCTGTCTAATGGACAGTAAATTCCCGTAACTGGAAATGGCGCCTTGGTTACCCCACAATCACCAGTGAATCTCATCCTACTGATTTCCAAACCTTTCAATGGCATTCCAGTTTTAGAAATACAGTTTATTTCCCTGTATCACTATCTTGGTTTTCAAGCTCTCTGCTTGCTGTCAGTCAATAAAAACATTATTTTATTGACTTTTAGAGGAGTCTGTTCAGGTCATGCTATGGGGCCTCCTTATATATACAGTACGGGTATTGTTATAAACTGAGCTCCCGTGCAATCGTCGCATGGCCAGGGACAATTTCTATGCCCTGGAGGCAAGCAAAGAAGGCTCCTACTGCATGACAGCAAGCAGAGATCGTGAAACCCCAGGGGAATTGATTGGACTGTATTTCAAAGCTGGAGACCGTGTCATTTGATAGTAAATGATTGTATCCAAGTGGGAAGAAAGATTAAAGGGAGTCTGTCAGAAGGAAACAAGCCAGGCACAGCGACTCGTAGGGGTAGCTCAGCTGAATTCAATGATGCCTTTCATTTAGCGATCTGTGGCTTCATTCTGGAGACAGATGACTTTTAATCCATATGCAAATGAGCAGTTAGGTGCACTGAGGGCGGGTCAAGTCATTCTGTGCACCCTTGCTCCTCCTGCTATCTCTGCCAACACCTGACCCTGTCAATCAAAGTGCAGAGGGCACGGCAGCTGCAGAGAGCGGAGCCTCTAGGTGTAACGGCAACGCCCCCATTGCTCCTAAAGGCTTATTTACATATATTTAATTTTTCTCAGCAATGTGGTCACATATGAACATGGGACCAACACAGATGCCTTCATTAGGTCGGCCCGTTTCATAGGTAAAAATCTGACAGATGCCTTTATTCTGCAGAAATATGATAGGCCATATTAAAGGGGTTATCTGGAAATTAAGAGAATTAAATTACTGAAAATCCTTAAATATTACTTTAATGGCTTGTTTTCTCTAGGGAACAATTATCAGGGGAAATAAAATGGCCACCGTCCTATTAGTGCACACAGAACCTGTCCCAGGGGTGTAACTACCATAGCGGCAGACAATGCGACTGCTATGGGGCCCTGGGTAAGAGGGGGCCTAGTCTTAGTTGGGATTTTCTCCTCTTCTACTGGAGGTGAAAACTTTATCAGGACTCTACCCTCTAAAGGAACGACTTTTAGCAAATGAAGCAGTGGAAAAATGTTAATTCACAACACTGAGTAAAAGAGCTGCCTCATCCTCCTCTCTGCTCTGCTTGTCAGGGGTTATGATCCTGAATACAGCTGATAAGATCTTTAGCTTAATCTCTGTAGGAATGTATTTCATGAGGAGACATGAAGTACAGAGAGGATGGACAGGACAGACTGTGGTAATGTGGGGGTGGGGTAATGGAGACTGCATACAAGTGCTGCTGCTCATTAGCCACATCCCCACCTCCTCTCTGTACTTTTTGTCTCTTCATGACCTCCATTACTGCAGAGATTCGGCTGAAGATCTTCAGCTTTATTCGGGATCATAACCCCTGACAAGCAGCGAGCAGTGGCGTCGCCGGGGGGGGGGGGGGGGGGGCCAGAGGGAGCCACGGCCCCCCCTACATCATGCTGTGCCCCCCCAACTAAAATGACCCCCCCCCCCCAAGTGAGCCGCCGCCGCCGGGCACAGGGAGATGAGCGCTTCCATTGCGCTCATCTCCTTAGTAATCTGCCTGTGCCAGCGGCGGTGCAGGGGAGGGAAAGGCGTGTCCCTTCCCCTTCCTCTGATAGGCTGCCGGCCTAGTGCCTGCAGCCTATCAGAGGCCGGCGCAGGCGGGGCAATGACGTCATCGCGCCGCCTGAGCCTTACAGCGCGGGACACAGGAAGAGTCTGCATCGCATCGCTGACACTGAGGTAAGTATAATAAGTGTTTGTTTTTTTGTTTGTTTTTTACAATAGTGTTACTGGCACATTGGGGGGGCTTATTACAATGGGGGGGGGGCTTATTACAATGGGGGGCTTATTACAATGGGGGGGATTATTACAATGGGGAGATTATTACAATGGGGGGACTTAATACTGGCACATGATGATGGGGGGACTTAATACTGGCACATGATGGGGGGGGACTTAATATTGGCACATGATGGGGGGGACTTAATACTGGCACATGATGGGGGGACTTAATACTGGCACATGATGATGGGGGGGGACTTAATACTGGCACATGATGATGGGGGGACTTAATACTGGCACATGATGATGGGGGGACTTAATACTGGCACATGATGATGGGGGGACTTAATACTGGCACATGATGGGGGGGACTTAATACTGGCACATGATGGGGGGACTTAATACTGGCACATGATGATGGGGGGGACTTAATACTGGCACATGATGATGGGGGGGACTTAATACTGGCACATGATGATGGGGGGGACTTAATACTGGCACATGATGGGGGGCTTATTACTGGCACATTGGGGGGCTTATTACTGGCACGTGATGGGGGGCTTATTACTGGCACGTGATGGGGGGCTTATTACTGGCACGTGATGGGGGCTTATTACTGGCACGTGATGGGGGGCTTATTACTGGCACGTGATGGGGGCTTATTACTGGCACGTGATGGGGGCTTATTACTGGCACGTGATGGGGGCTTATTACTGGCACGTGATGGGGGCTTATTACTGGCACGTGATGGGGGCTTATTACTGGCACGTGATGGGGGCTTATTACTGGCACATTGGGGGGCTCTTGTTACTGGCAGTGGCACGTTATTGAGGGCACTTATTACTGGCACATTATTGGTGGACACTATAGGGGCATCTACTGAGGCCACAAAGAAGGGGTGTTTTATATGGGGGGCTCTGTACAGTAGCATTTTATACTGGGACACATTATGGTGGGTACTATGGAGAAGGGGAGACAGGAGTACTATGGAGTCATCTACGGGGGCACTAAGAAGGGGTATTTTATACTTGCAAATTATGGGGGACATTAGCTCAACTGGGGGCATAAGGGGGTATGTTTTGCACATTATAAGGAGAATTATTTCTACTGGGGGGCATTATGGTGGGTTTTATTACTCCCCCATGGTATGACCCCCTAGTAGCAGCACCAGCCTCTCCCTGCTCTGCTATCCCTCTGCCCCTCTCCAAATCCTTATTATGAAATCTTTCTCATTAGGATAAAACACATCAGCTCCGCCGAGCCCCCGGCCAAGTGTTGAAGTGGCGTCCGAGATCCCCAAGGGCCAAGCCAAGTAACTGTAAGTGTTCATGTGAAATATGTTTATTTTATATATGTACACTCCTGTGAGAGGCGGGGAGGGAGATCTGTGGATGACACTGTTATAGGGAGGGAGATCTGTGGATGACACTGTTATGGAGGGGGAAATGGGGATGACACTGTCATGGGGTGGATCTGTGGATGACACATATAGCATAAGATGCTATATACGGTATGTGGCATCCACAGATCCCCCTCCATAGCAGGGTCATCCACAGATCCCCCTCTCTATAAAAGTGTAATCTACAGACAGCTGGACTTTTCTTCCCTGTTGCGGTTTTAGGTATTGGGTAAAGTATTGCAGCATTTCTAAGCGTACTTGTGTAAATGTATCATTGTTATAGCTGCCCCCCCTACTTTTGTCCTGGCCCCCAGTGTGCCCCCCCAAAATTTGAAAGCTAGAGACGCCACTGGCAGAGAGGAGGATGAGGCAGCTCTTTAGCTCAGTGTTGTGAAGTAACTTGTCCTGGTGTGTGATTATGTTGGCAGCAGATTAATCCGCTCTTCATCAGGCACAGCACAATGAACAGCTGGGTTTTATTCAATAATAACAGCACAACATATGAATATATCTTTCAGTGCGATCAGAATCTCAGCACATCTGCTTCTGGCCCATCGTCTCTCTCAGCTCTCTCTCTGTACATGTGCAGCAAATCTCCTGCCTTTTCTTTTTTTTTTTTTTTGCAGTACTTTGTTAACCACCTCCGGACCGCTGTACGCACAGACGCGTCCTGGAGGTGGTTGATTCATTCCTCCTGGACGCGCCGGCGCGTCCTCTCGCGAGACGCGAGATTTCCTGTGAACGCGCGCACACAGGCGCGCGCGCTCACAGGAACGGAAGGTAAGAGAGTTGATCTCCAGCCTGCCAGCGGCGATCGTTCGCTGGCAGGCTGGAGATGTGTTTTTTTTAACCCCTAACAGGTATATTAGACGCTGTTTTGATAACAGCGTCTAATATACCTGCTACCTGGTCCTCTGGTGGTCCCATTTGTTTGGATCGACCACCAGAGGACACAGGTAGCTCAGTAAAGTCCCACCAAGCACCACTACACTACACTACACCCCCCCCCGTCACTTATTAACCCCTTATTAGCCCCTGATCACCCCTAATCACCCCTGATCACCCCATATAGACTCCCTGATCACCCCCCTGTCATTGATTACCCCCCTGTCATTGATCAACCCCCTGTAAAGCTCCATTCAGATGTCCGCATGATTTTTACGGATCCACTGATAGATGGATCGGATCCGCAAAACGCATCCGGACGTCTGAATGAAGCCTTACAGGGGCATGATCAATGACTGTGGTTATCACCCCATATAGACTCCCTGATCACCCCCCTGTCATTGATCACCCCCCTGTCATTGATTACCCCCCTGTAAAGCTCCATTCAGACGTCCGCATGATTTTTACGGATCCACTGATAGATGGATCGGATCCGCAAAACGCATCCGGACGTCTGAATGAAGCCTTACAGGGGCATGATCAATGACTGTGGTTATCACCCCATATAGACTCCCTGATCACCCCCCTGTCATTGATCACCCCCCTGTCATTGATTACCCCCCTGTAAAGCTCCATTCAGACGTCCGCATGATTTTTACGGATCCACTGATAGATGGATCGGATCCGCAAAACGCATCCGGACGTCTGAATGAAGCCTTACAGGGGCATGATCAATGACTGTGGTGATCACCCCATATAGACTCCCTGATCACCCCCCTGTAAAGCTCCATTCAGATGTCCGCATGATTTTTACGGATCCACTGATAGATGGATCGGATCCGCAAAACGCATCCGGACGTCTGAATGAAGCCTTACAGGGGCATGATCAATGACTGTGGTGATCACCCCATATAGACTCCTTGATCACCCCCCTGTCATTGATTACCCCCCTGTCATTGATCACCCCCCTGTAAAGCTCCATTCAGACGTCCGCATGATTTTTACGGATCCACTGATAGATGGATCGGATCCGCAAAACGCATCCGGACGTCTGAATGAAGCCTTACAGGGGCATGATCAATGACTGTGGTGATCACCCCATATAGACTCCCTGATCACCCCCCTGTAAAGCTCCATTCAGATGTCCGCATGATTTTTACGGATCCACTGATAGATGGATCGGATCCGCAAAACGCATCCGGACGTCTGAATGAAGCCTTACAGGGGCATGATCAATGACTGTGGTGATCACCCCATATAGACTCCTTGATCACCCCCCTGTCATTGATTACCCCCCTGTCATTGATCACCCCCCTGTAAAGCTCCATTCAGACGTCCGCATGATTTTTACGGATCCACTGATAGATGGATCGGATCCGCAAAACGCATCCGGACGTCTGAATGAAGCCTTACACGGGCGTGATAAATGACTGTGGTTATCACCCCATATAGACTCCCTGATCACCCCCCTGTCATTGATCACCACCCCTGTCATTGATCACCACCCCTGTCATTGATCACCCCCCCTGTCATTGATCACCCCCCTGTCATTGATCACCCCCCTGTCATTGATCACCCCCCTGTCATTGATCACCCCCCTGTCATTGATCAACCCCCTGTCATTGATCAACCCCCCTGTCATTGATCACCCCCCTGTCATTGATCACCCCCCTGTAAGGCTCCATTCAGACATTTTTTTTGGCCCAAGTTAGCGGAATTATTATTTTTTTTTCTTACAAAGTCTCATATTCCACTAACTTGTGACAAAAAATTAAATCTCACATGAACTCACCATACCCCTCACGGAATCCAAATGCGTAAAATTTTTTAGACATTTATATTCCAGACTTCTTCTCACGCTTTAGGGCCCCTAGAATGCCAGGGCAGTATAAATACCCCACATGTGACCCCATTTCGGAAAGAAGACACCCCCAGGTATTCTGTGAGGGGCATATTGAGTCCATGAAAGATTGAAATTTTTGTCCCAAGTTAGCGGAACGGGAGACTTTGTGAGAAAAAAATAAAAAATATCAATTTCCGCTAACTTGTGCCAAAAAAAAAAAATTTCTATGAACTCGCCATGCCCCTCATTGAATACCTTGGGGTGTCTTCTTTCCAAAATGGGGTCACATGTGGGGTATTTATACTGCCCTGGCATTCTAGGGGCCCCAAAGCGTGAGAAGAAGTCTGGTATCCAAATGTCTAAAAATGCCCTCCTAAAAGGAATTTGGGCCCCTTTGCGCATCTAGGCTGCAAAAAAGTGTCACACATCTGGTATCGCCGTACTCAGGAGAAGTTGGGGAATGTGTTTTGGGGTGTCTTTTTACATATACCCATGCTGGGTGAGATAAATATCTTGGTCAAATGCCAACTTTGTATAAAAAAATGGGAAAAGTTGTCTTTTGCCAAGATATTTCTCTCACCCAGCATGGGTATATGTAAAAAGACACCCCAAAACACATTCCCCAACTTCTCCCGAGTACGGAGATACCAGATGTGTGACACTTTTTTGCAGCCTAGGTGGGCAAAGGGGCCCATATTCCAAAGAGCACCTTTCGGATTTCACTGGTCATTTACCTACTTACCACACATTAGGGCCCCTGGAAAATGCCAGGGCAGTATAACTACCCCACAAGTGACCCCATTTTGGTAAGAAGACACCCCAAGGTATTCCGTGAGGGGCATGGCGAGTTCCTAGAATTTTTTATTTTTTGTCACAAGTTAGTGGAAAATGATGATTTTTTTTTTTTTTTTTCATACAAAGTCTCATATTCCACTAACTTGTGACAAAAAATAAAAACTTCCATGAACTCACTATGCCCATCAGCGAATACCTTGGGGTCTATTCTTTCCAAAATGGGGTCACTTGTGGGGTAGGTATAATGCCCTGGTATTTTAGGGGCCCAAATGTGTGGTAAGGAGTTTGAAATCAAATTCTGTAAAAAATGACGAGTGAAATCCGAAAGGTGCTCTTTGGAATATGGGCCCCTTTGCCCACCTAGGCTGCAAAAAAGTGTCACACATCTGGTATCTCCGTACTCAGGAGAAGGTGGGGAATGTGTTTTGGGGTGTCATTTTACATATACCCATGCTGGGTGAGATAAATATCTTGGTCAAATGCCAACTTTGTATAAAAAAATGGGAAAAGTTGTCTTTTGCCAAGATATTTCTCTCACCCAGCATGGGTATATGTAAAAAGACACCCCAAAACACATTCCCCAACTTCTCCTGAGTACGGAGATACCACATGTGTGGCACTTTTTTGCAGCCTAGGTGGGCAAAGGGGCCCATATTCCAAAGAGCACCTTTTGGATTTCACTGGTCATTTACCTACTTACCACACATTAGGGCCCCTGGAAAATGCCAGGGCAGTATAACTACCCCACAAGTGACCCCATTTTGGAAAGAAGACACCCCAAGGTATTCCGTGAGGGGCATGGCGAGTTCCTAGAATTTTTTATTTTTTGTCACAAGTTAGTGGAAAATGATGATTTTTTTTATATATTTTTTTTTTTCATACAAAGTCTCATATTCCACTAACTTGTGACAAAAAATAAAAACTTCCATGAACTCACTATGCCCATCAGCGAATACCTTGGGGTCTCTTCTTTCCAAAATGGGGTCACTTGTGGGGTAGTTATACTGCCCTGGCATTCTAGGGGCCCAAATGTGTGGTAAGGAGTTTGAAATCAAATTCTGTAAAAAATGACGAGTGAAATCCGAAAGGTGCTCTTTGGAATATGGGCCCCTTTGCCCACCTAGGCTGCAAAAAAGTGTCACACATCTGGTATCTCCGTATTCAGGAGAAGTTGGGGAATGTGTTTTGGGGTGTCTTTTTACATATACCCATGCTGGGTGAGAGAAATATCTTGGCAAAAGACAACTTTTCCCATTTTTTTATACAAAGTTGGCATTTGACCAAGATATTTATCTCACCCAGCATGGGTATATGTAAAATGACACCCCAAAACACATTCCCCAACTTCTACTGAATACGGAGATACCAGATGTGTGACACTTTTTTGCAGCCTAGGTGGGCAAAGGGGCCCACATTCCAAAGAGCACCTTTCGGATTTCACTGGTCAGTTTTTTCAGAATTTGATTTCAAACTCCTTACCACACATTTGGGCCCCTAGAATGCCAGGGCAGTATAACTACCCCACAAGTGACCCCATTTTGGAAAGAAGAGACCCCAAGGTATTTCGTGATGGGCATAGTGAGTTCATGGAAGTTTTTATTTTTTGTCACAAGTTAGTGGAATATGAGACTTTGTAAGAAAAAAAAAAAAAAAAAAAAAATCATCATTTTCCGCTAACTTGTGACAAAAAATAAAAAGTTCTATGAACTCACTATGCCCATCAGCGAATACCTTAGGGTGTGTACTTTCCGAAATGGGGTCATTTGTGGGGTGTTTGTACTGTCTGGGCATTGTAGAACCTCAGGAAACATGACAGGTGCTCAGAAAGTCAGAGCTGCTTCAAAAAGCGGAAATTCACATTTTTGTACCATAGTTTGTAAACGCTATAACTTTTACCCAAACCATTTTTTTTTTACCCAAACATTTTTTTTTTATCAAAGACATGTAGAACAATAAATTTAGAGCAAAATTTATATATGGATGTCATTTTTTTTGCAAAATTTTAGAACTGAAAGTGAAAAATGTCATTTTTTTGCAAAAAAATCGTTACATTTCGATTAATAACAAAAAAAGTAAAAATGTCAGCAGCAATGAAATACCACCAAATGAAAGCTCTATTAGTGAGAAGAAAAGGAGGTAAAATTCATTTGGGTGGTAAGTTGCATGACCGAGCAATAAATGGTGAAAGTAGTGTAGGTCAGAAGTGTAAAAAGTGGCCTGGTCTTTCAGGGTGTTTAAGCACTGGGGGCTGAGGTGGTTAAAGGGCTTCTGTCAGCCCACTAAACCGTTTTTTTTTTTTTTGGTTTACTAATGATCCCTACACTGCGATCTCTGCATACATAAGTTAAATAATAATTTTGGTTCAGTAGAATTTGATAAAAAGCTATTTTTATAATATGTAAATTACCTTGCTACCAGCAAGTAGGGCGGCTACTTGCTGGTAGCAGCCGCATCCTCCGATCCTAATGACGCCCCCTCCGCATTGTGATTGACAGGGCCAGGGAACGGAATCGTTCTCTGCTGGCCCTGCCTGTTTTCATTCAATATCTGGCGCCTGCGCCGCGGCCGTACCTATCTTCAATCTGCGCAGGCGCACTGAGAGGCGGCCGCTCGCTCGGCGCTCCATCCTCAATGCGCCTGCGCCGATGACGTCACATCTACACCCGGTGCAGATCTCCAGTTTTAAAGTGAGAAAATATATTTTCTTGCCCGGGGTGAGCGTACTCTTTGGACCACAAACACCCGTGTGTTTTAAGTCAAGTGGCTGGTCTGATCTTGTGGAAATGTTTTTCCTTTAGGGCAGCTTGTACATTTCATCATCTGATTGCATTGGTCTATTTGAACACCTTCCGCAAGCTGGTCTTGAACTAGCTTTCTTATTGCTTCAGGGTCTCTATGGGCAAGAAGTCTGTGCCATCCATGAACACAATCCTCGTGCTGTTCTTGTTTGGCAGTACACACACTTTCTTTGCATTTTAGTTGATACAGTTCATCTGTAATTTTTCCTTCTGCAAGTGTGTCCCCTTGTTTTGAGACGATGCAGCGGTCATTCTTAAATGAGACTTCATTGTCCTATCCCGTGAGTTTCATCCCAGACAAGAAATTGCTTTCAAGTCTAGGGACATACAGCAGATCCTTTACTGGAATCCTTCTGCTTTACGTTGAGGAGACCTAACAATTAATGTAGCCATCTCCTACTCCTTCTGAAGTCTGACCATTAGCTAGGATCACTTTCTCTGTCTTACCCTGGTCAAGGTTAGAGAAGACGTTTCTGTAATTTGTCATATGACTACTGGCTCCAGAATCTATACACCATGCATGTTCAGATGGACTTGAATTAATAATAAAGGCAGCTTCAGTACTTGGAGCATTACTTTCTTCACTGACAGTGTAATGCCCTGGAGCGGCATTACCGCTCCGCAGCCCGCTACTGTCTCCTATGGTCTAACACAGTGTCATCTTATGCATTTATTGCAGGTCCTATACAATGTACATTGCTATTCCTATATAACTGTTAATGTTCATGTAATGTACCTGGTTCACCAAAAGGTGGCAGCAAGCATGGCAGAGCTACATTTGCAGAGGATGGAACCTTCTTTCCATTCTAATTCTCCCTCTAAGGAGAGGAGGGTTCTAGTTAGAGGTCAGTGGAGAATACCTCCCTGCTAGAGGAAGGAAGCAGGTCCACGTCCCTGCTGGATGTGTCCTGCCTAATCCAGCTAGAGCACCTTCAGCTCTGCTGAATATTGAGGCTACAGCTTGGAGCCTCTGGGGCCAGGAGGAAAGGTACTGATCTATAGTCGGACTACAGAGAGAAGTTGCAGCATAAAGTAATGAGAAAAGTTTTACAGAAAGATTATCAGCACAGCAGAGCCAGAGAGCAACAGATCTAGCAGAGTTGAGTTTGTTTGCTTGCTGCCAGAGTTAATGCTAACGCCTGCTGGGAACCAAGATAAAGTCTGTAAACCGCTTGGAGAGACGTTTATGCAGAGTAAAGCTGTTTTCCAACTTCATCACAAAGTCTGGACTCAATTCATTTCTCCATCCCCTTCATCAACAACCCCCTTTTTATTGCTTCGGAGCCAATGCCTAGGGTCCAGAGTATCCAGGTAGGAGCACCATTGACACGCGCACCAACATTAAGGGACATTTAGGCCACCTACACCACTTTGGCATACCTACACCTGGGTACCATCTACTACAGGGCTGGCCAACCTGCAGCTCTCCAGCTGTTGTAAAACTACAATTCCCACCATGCCATGCTGTAGTCTGATAGTTGTAGGCTGTCTGGGCATGCTGGGAGTTGTAGTTTTGCAACAGCTGGAGAGCCGCAGGTTGGCCAGCCCTGATCTACTACATCACTAAAAAGAGGCCCTGTGCTATTATTGCTTCACTGCAACTGGCGTCACGAAAACAAGTACTTTTTACTCTTAAAGGGCCCTGGGGGAGGCGCCCACTGCAACAGCACTTTTAACTTTTTGGTGATCCCCTTGCCCTTTTAGCTGTTTCATTCTAGCTTTTCAAACTCCACAGTCAGCTTTCATATGACCTGTTTTCTTACATACAAAACACTGACGTGTCTCATTTAAATGAGCTTTGCTTGTGACCAGATCTTTGTCTTTAATGCAGATTCTGCTCTGTGACTATTATTTTCATTTTCTGATCTTCTCTCAAACTTATCTACAAGCTTTCCCTTAACATACTCCAGAGTGAGCTCATTATCTGGACGTGCATCTAGTGCGGTCACAAGTGTATCATAACTTTCTGGAAGACCGCTAAATAACAGTGAGGCGACATGGAAGTCTTTTATTTTTTCTCCAATCCCTTGCCATCGCTCTACAAGTTCTAAGGTATTTCTTATATAGTCCTGCATGTTCTGGCCCTTGCTTAGCTGAGACTGGTACAGTTTTCTCATTAAATAGAGCTTGATGCTAAGATTCGTCCTTTTATGAACTTTCTGTAGCTGCTCTCACATCTCCTTTGCAGTTTCATATTTCCATACGTGTAATACCCCAGAGTGGTATTACCATTCCTACACCCTGCTACTGTCTCTAATGGGCTAACCATAATGTCATATGAGTATTTATTCCAGGTCCTCTTGCACTGGGCATTAATTGTTCTGCTATGTAAGGCAAGGTCTACACGGTGGCACTGGTCCCGGCCTGGATCACTGAGTAACGGTGATCCCATAGAAATTAATGGGTTCACCGCGGCAGTTGCAAGAAATCCAGCCGTGTTGAATTTCTTGCGATTACCGTATCGATCCCATTCATTCCTATGGGATCACCGGTACACAGCGAAGCTGGTTGCGACAGGTGTCCCTCAACACATTGCCCTTGCCTGTTATTTGTTGTATTACATGCTATATGGCTGGTTCGCCAGCAGGTGGCAGCGTATATATGGCAGGGAGGGGCTGCAGGAGGTTTTCAGTGAGTTTTTAGTCTAGTCTGTAGTTGGAAGGAGATAAGACTTAAGATTAACCAACAGAAGGTTGCGAGGGGGTCAACAGCCAAAGGCACCCCACTGCAAAGGTACCAGAACAGCCCTAAAGTCCAGCTACTAGACTAAAGCTGAGTTTAGCACAGCAGAGAGATAAAGCAGAATCTTTAAGCTTGCCTGCCAGTTTATGCCAAAACCTGCTGGAACCAAGAGAAACACCACTTCTTTTACTGATGCAAGTTGATTCAAGTAAAGCTGTTGAACTTTATAAAAGTCTGGACTCAACTATTTCTCCACCTCCACTATAACTCTGCCTGTCACTCCTCCTTCAGAGCAAAAGCCTGGGAAGCAACATTATCCAGGTAGGAGCACAGAAAACTAGAAAACTATTGAGGCCACACCACTCGGCATTCCTATAAACCTGGGACACGATCGGCCCTGGGGAGCTGCACGTTGCACATGTGCACAATGTGATCATCATCTACACTGATGGAGATAGTGCTCTGTGCTTTCTGATCCTTCTCCTGCCAATCCTCTGGTAGTGGCTCTGCTTTACATTCTTGTGTGTATTTCCACAATGCTTCTCTTATTCGAAGCATCTTCACTTTGAATTTGCAGGATTGGTAATACTGGTTGATCAGGACTGGCATTGTCACTGAGCTGCTGCTGGTGGCCATCTTTGTTTTTCTTTGCTCACGGTTGTCCTTCTGTATGCTGTGTGCTTCTGGGCCCATAACCTGTTGGCAGCGGATTAATCAGGTCTCCATCAGACGCAACACGAGGAACAAATGTTTTTTTTTTTCAGAAATAACAGCACAACATATGAATATAACTTTCAGTACGATCACAATCTCAGCAAATCTGCTTCTGGCTTTCTTCACTCTCAGCTCTCTCTCTGTACATGTGCAGCAAGTCTCCGCCCCTTCCTTGTCTTTTCTTTTTTTTTTTTTTTTTAGCAGTACTTTATGAACAACAGAACACTGTGTCTGGCAACAGGCAATCACAAAATGTCGTTGTTGCAATACACAGAACAATAAGCATTATTTTAACAGATTAGGACAGATTCTGTGTGTACTAATAGCAGGACGGCCATTTTATTTCTCCTAATGATTGCTCCCTACACAAAATGAGCCATTATAGCTAGGGATGAACAAATCGACTTTGGATGAAACATCCGAAGTCGATTCGCATAAAACTTCGTTCCAATACTGTACGGAGCAGGAGCTCCATACAGTATTAGAATGTATTGGCTCCGATGAGCCGAAGTTATTGCTTCGCGAAGTCTCGCAAGACTTCGGATAAAAACTTTATTTATTAATTTGCACTGTAAAAAAAACATTTCCCGAACTCGGGTTCATTTGCAAGTGGTACCTTGGAACCGAACCTGAGTTCGGGAAATAGTTTTTTACAGTACAAATAATTTATTACGTTTTTACCCAAAGTCTCATCGGAGCCAATATATTCTAATACTGTATGGAGCTCCTGCTCCGTACAATATTGGAACAAAGTTTTATGCGAATTGACTTTGGATGTTTCATCCGAAGTCGATTCGCTCATCCCTAATTATAGCTAATGAAAGGTATTTGGGAATATATTTATAATAAAGTAATATTTAAGTATTTTCATTTTCTTAATTCCAGGAGAATCTCTTTTAATTTTGCTAAGAGGCCCTGTTAGATCCTCTGCTACTCTGGATGAGCCAGTTTGACTCGGCATACGTAGCTTCTGTTGGAAATGATGAGTCCGTTGCTGTATGTAAAAGCTATGATTGTGGTTTTTATGTCATTTTCTGTGCTGGGACAAGAAAAACGGCAAAAAATTACTGACAGAGGGATATTGAGCAAGGTCCAATGGGTCTGTACTGAAAGCTGTCAGAAGAGCGGACAATACGTTCCTGAGGTTTTAATGGTACGGTTATTGATTGGTTGAATGTTTCACATTGAGTGACACCATCACCCCAGCTGTGGTGACATCACTGGTCCTGGATCCAGGGTCCCAGAGCAGTGTAGGTCTCCTGCTGATTCCCTATGCCATACATTGTATGTCGCCAACAGGTTCTCTTTAGCCACAGACCGTTAACTAAATTAACTGAATAAATAGATGAATTTAATAAAAGCCCAATTAGTCTTTCTGCCCCCTTCCCCAAATTAAACATGCTGCTTCATTTACTCTTCTAATGAAGCAACATACGGAATCCGTAATTCAGCGATCTCGCTGAGGAGAGCCTGGTGTCTATCTCCGAAGGTAATTATGTGCTAGAGCGTACTGCAAATATTCACATAATTATAGTATTGAGATTCATGAATTATGGTGCAGAGCCATACGCTATCATTATGGGGAGTGTGCTGTTATGTCCAGGCAGGGGTTAAGTCATGACGGCGACTTTAGTGTACTCCAATAATTAAGCCCACCGTTTTCCATTAGCTTTTAATTGACTGGATAATTGATGTGACTCTTAGGCTGATGTGACAGCTAATAGATACTTGAATGCGGTGGCTGCGGGCTGATGCCAGGGAGTAGTCGACATCACTGCATTTACTCTGAACGAGGGATCAGCTTCACAAAGTTATTGTAAAGTGGGTCTCCACCCAATGTATGTCAAAAAAACATCTAATAATAATGCAAGGCATAGATGTAGGCTGTGATACTGGGATAAGAGGGTGGGAATTAGGGCAGATTGTGTATAACGATTACTGTGTGTGTACTCGCAGACGAAGCCTCGGGCTCGAGTCCTACTGTTGTGTCTGTCATATATTAGGGCAGGGGGATCAGGGGAATGGGGCTAGGTGACCATAATTTTATTATTGTGAATAATAAAATACAGGGGTAGCAATACTGTATGGAGGGAAGTAAGGGGACATTTTACTGTGTGGAGGCTCAAAGGGGAATAACTACTGTGTGGGAGCACTAGGGGGGCATTCTACTGTGAAGGGGGAATGAAGGGGTATATCTACTGTGTGGGGTCACCAAGGGGGCATTAACGAGGCATAACTACTGTGTGTGGGGGGACTAAGGGGGCATAACTACTATGTGGGGTCACCAAGGGGGCATAACTACTGTGTGGGGGCACTAACGAGGCATAACTACTGTGTGTGGGGGGCATAACTACTGTGTAGGGGGCACTAAGGGGGCATTCTACCTTGTGGGGCATTAAGGGGGCATAACTACTGTGTGAGGGCACTAGGGAGGCATAACTACTGTGAAGGGGGCATTCTACTGTGAAGGGGCACTAATGGACCATAACTACTGTAAAGGGAGCACTAAGGGGGCATAACTACTGTGTGGGGGAGCTAGAGTGGCATAACTGCTGTGTGGGGGAACTGGGGGGGCATAACTGCTGTGAGGCGGCACTAAGGGGGCATTCTACTCTGTGGTGACACTAAAGGGGTTTACAGGGCCTGATCGGCTGTAAAGTAAATTAAACTGTCTAGCACTAGGAAGCATTTTATTTAAAGGGGTTGTCCAGGATCAAATAGATTTTTAAAAACGTGATATCTTACCATGTCTAGCTGATTCAAGGTCCCCCTGTTGTGTTCCTGTATTTTTTGGCACTTCTCCAGTGCTCCTACGGTCCCCCACTGAATATTGACATGTTTGTGTATATCTGCGGTAACTTCCTGACGCACACCATTGTGGGTGCCACAAGGCAGCGCGGCGTCCGGGCTGTCAGTCAAATCAGTCTCCACTCCTCTGTGCATCCTCCTCCCACATTGATATTCCACCTCCTGCCCACATATCCCTCCTCTCTATCTTCATAGATAAAGATGCGCAATGCCGGTGACGTCACCGGACCAGAGGGGCGTTACATATCTCTGATGTTACCTCCTACAAACCTCCCTCCCTCCCTGCGCTCTGCATAACATTCTTGTGTGCCGGTGACGTCACCGGACCACAGGGGGCGTTAATTAGCGCAGCCTGTTGCCGCCTACTACCCGGCCTCCCTGCGTTCTGAATAATGTCCGTGGGTGCCGGCGACGTCACCGGGCTCCTTGCGAAGCGGAAGAAGAGGCCGGGCCACAAAGGGGCCCAGTACGTCACTAACTTGTAGAGAAACCGCAATTCCGGCTCAGAATTTGGAGATTAGAAAATGGGGCATCAGAAAAGGAAAATAAAGGTAATGCAGGCATGTATGTACAAGTAAGGTGACTACAGTGCACTTAAGCAAATGTCACCACTCCCGGACAACCCCTTTAATATTATAGCGGGGTTGGGTGGTGTAGTTTGGCAAGTGTGGGCGGTCTCTAGTTACACCTCTGGCTGGGTATAGTTAGCCTGTCGAGCTGATACTGCGAACAGTAAAAGAGTGACATAGAAAATGGAGTAACATCTCAAGACAGATGTGTCTGACTTAAAGATACCCCTTTATTTATCAAACATTGTGTCACATTGGATAAAATTAGTGTAAATTACAGCAACACAGACTTAAAAAATCTCCATCCTGATAAATCTCCCCCAAAGAGCATGTTGTGGCACTTTTAGGGGTCAGTGGTTATTCAAAACAGAGCGTGCTCTGGGTATGACATTTTCAGTTTTTTTTTCTCCAAAAGGCTTCTCTGTAGGACTTGGAAAATGTATGTACAACATTATGTTAAGTAAAATACTACTACACTCAGGGGTGGGATTCAAATTTTAACAACAGGTTGCCTACTCAACGGCGGACACACAGCGTCATGACACATGTTTACATATACATACACCATATATATGCAACACACATACACATAAATACACCATATATACACATACCACCCAACTCTTAAAAAGTCTAGGGAGCTAAACTATGGAATAGAAGCGCGCATCTCCAGCTGCCGCTGTAATTTTAACAATCGGATCCGAAGAACCTGAGGGAACTGGCTGAATCCCATGCCTGTCTACACTGCAATAATCATATGTCACATATAAAAAACACAGCCATTTCTCCATGCAGTTTAATGGGGTATTCCAGTAGGTAAAAGTTATCCCCTATCCACAGAATGGGAGATAACTATCAGATTAGTAGGGGTTCTACCATTGGGACCCCCACTGATTTCGAGAAGAGGGGCCTCATGCCCCCTGCAGCCCCCCTGAAATGACCAGAGTGACTGGTGACACATGTGCGGCTGTTCTATTAATTTCTATGGGAGTTCTGATAGTTATCCCCTGTCCTGTGGATAACTTTTACCTACCGGAATACCCAGGGCCAGCGTCAGCACCCAGCACACCAGGGCAAGTGTTCCCTGGGGGGCCCACTGTGTCCGCTCACTCTTGCAGCTGTATCCTGTTCTTCATTAAACTGCCTGTTCTGAATTTTAGGGCAGCTTACCCCAGCAATGCAGACAATTTTCGCCATGTGCACTGCTGGGGTGGGTGGCCCCAGGACTCAGAACAGGGTAGATGGAGATTCCTACTGGTCTAAAGGACCTTCCTGATGTCATCCGCCCATGTGACCAGTGGGGGAGGAGCCGGAGGAGCAGAGAGCCGGGTTCCTGTACAGACAGGAGCCTGGCTGGAATGTGGCGAGGCCTAGCTGTGTGTCTGTTTTTCCCTGTGTGTGTGTGTGTGTGTCTGTCCCTGTGTGTGTGTATCTTTCACTGTCCCTGTGTGTGTGTCTGTCCCTGTGTATGTGCCTGTCCCCGTGTGTGTGTCTGTCACTGTGTATCTGCCTGTCCCCGTGTGTGTGTGTCTCTCCCTGCGTGTGTGTATCTCTCCCTGTGTGTGTCTCTCCCTGTGTGTCTCTCCCTGTGTGTGTGTGTGTCTCTCCCTGCGTGTGTATCTCTTCCTGTGTGTGTGTCTCTCTCTCTTCCTCTGTGTGTCTCTCCCTGTGTGTGTGTGTGTGTCTCTCCCTGCGTGTGTGTATCTCTCCCTGTGTGTGTCTCTCCCTGTGTGTGTGTGTGTCTCTCCCTGTGTGTGTGTCACCATCACCATGCCCACAGTGTTCCTATGTCTTGACGCAGCTGCATCAGGACGTTCTGTGCGGGCAAGAAGAAGAAGATGGAAGAGGAGGCAGCGCCGCCAACATGGAGTCCGTGGGAGAGACACAGGGAGGCACACTAAGGACGTAGGTGATACTACCACATTATCAGCACTAGTGTTATCTGTGGTTTTACATAGGACTGCAGGTAACACTACCACATTATGAGCACTAGTGTTATCTGTGGTTTTACATAAGACTGCAGGTAACACTACCACATTATGAGCACTAGTGTCACTGTGTAAGGGGGCCCACTGAAATGTTATCACCCAAGGGCCCACATGAACCTGGAGCCAGTTCTGGGAATACTCCTTTAAGGGCACGGCCACACAGGTTGGATTTTTTGCTGCAGATCTTGATGCTATTACATGGAATTACATTACATTGGATCCACAGCAAAATCTGCATGTATTACATTCTGGATTCAGCACAGATTTTGCCGTATATTTGCCAAATTTTGGGAAAATAGGCTATGTTTTTTTTGTAAAATAGGCTGTGGTTTTTCTGCCTGCATTCCCTCAGTGGAAAATCTGTAGTGAATCTGCTTCTTGTGAACATGCTCTTATTCTAGAACAAAAAAATTATGCGTGAAAGAGGCCTTAGGGTACAACCACACGGTGCGGTCGTGTCGTGGTCGAGAAGCACGCATTGTGATAAAGTACCATGTGGCTGTACAAGGGCAGTAGGATCTAATTAGGCTAATGAAGACCACACTGTTTATTTGGTCTGCGTTGTTAACGGCCGTGCGGTATTGAAGGTGCCATTTGGTCATTAACAATACAGACCGAATAAACAGTGCAGTCTTCGTTAATGTAATTGATGTCATCTAATTAATTACGGTAAATTTACTTTTAGTGTCATATAAATTGAGCTCAGGCAGACCTGCCTTCTATGACTACTTAATTGGCCTGTACTGTGGGTATCACAGTGTTGCCAGTTGTTGTTTGTTTTTTGTTTTTTTGGGGGAGGCGGGCGGGTATGTACATTGGAGTGTTGTTTAATTTCCCCAATATTTTTCCAATAAAAAAAAGGAGGTATGGTGAAATTGGGTTCCTGTGCATTGCTCAAGTACAGCTTTAAATTTGTAGGTAATGCCTTAAGCAGTCTTAGCTGTAAAGTTGTCTATACACATTATATCTCACCTATCCACAGTATAGGTGATAAAGGATCATGGGGATCTGACTGCTGGGACTTCCCGAGAACAATGGGTTCCAGAGTCCCTTCTCTGAATTAGGCGGCAGTGCAAATGTTGGACCCCTGTTCCATTCACGTGTAGACACATATGTAAGGATGTGGGACAAGGGACCTCTGTTATGTTGTAAATTGTATAATTACTGCAACATCTCACTTTGGTCAGTAGATGGCAGCAAAGGATAAGATAATAAAAGTCTACCTTGGAGCTCTCTATCAGAGGAAAACTAATAACCTATTTAGTTTGCAAAGTTGGAAAATAGCTAATTTATGGGCTTTTTTGTACCCTTACAAGTGTGTTAGCAAACTGAATATGCAGGTTTGACACTGCACTTAGCAAATGACTTATTGCATCACACTCTCCCTGTGTAAGGGGAGGAGGTTCCTTTAGAAGCAGGAAGTGAGCAGACGGAGGCTGTGCTTGGTGCTTCTGTAAACCAGAAGGAATCATCTCTGCCGAATCTGGAAGGGAATGGACCGGCTCACGGTGGAGACTGGCGACAACATGAAGGGGAGGTTTGCAGCGACGACCCCAGGAGTGTCGTGTTTGTAGGATCCAGTTCTGGAGTGGACCATGAATTAAGAAACAGCACCCAGAACCTTCTCAAGGAACTCAAAGAACTGTAAGTGCGGCTTTGCCGCGTCACATTGCACCACACTGTTGAAGTGGCATTTGGACATACAATAATGCTCCAAGTACAGTTACATTGCAGTGTACGGGCTGCAAACTAATGCATAGCCCTAAGGGACTCAAACACTGACACCTTCCTATCTCTCTGGCTGCTCATAGGGTGTTATATGCTGTGAGCTGGAGTAAGGATTAAAGTTACAAGAAACAGACATCCTTTACCTGTGGATTACAAATAGTACTGCATAATACTTAGGGTGCACCCCAACGAGGAACTCGTCCAGGAACATACAAGTGCAGCTAGGCTGCTTAATGGACTTTGGGGAAAACATCACATTTGCTGGTTTATTGTTAGACAGTGTTACATTTACTGTTGGTTTATTCTCTGTATACCAATCTGTTTTAAATATTTTCAGCTTCTTGTTCACTACATTGTTCAGTAAACTTAATTGCTGGGAAAGAACCGTTGTCTGTGTGGCACATCTTGATCGCCAGTGGTCACCAGTATTGCCTTGTGATGACTGATCACTTCACAAAGTTCTCTGTGGCAGTACCTACCTGTGACCAGACGGCAGAATCAGCTGCCCGTGCAGTGTGCAAACACTTTATCCAGGTGTACGGATGCCCGAAGCGGATTCATTCTGATTAAGGAGCTTGCTTCCAAGGGAAGTTGATGGAAGAGCTGTGTCGACTGTATGGGATTGAGAAGTCAAGAACAACGCCATACCACCAGCAGGGCAATGGGGCCTGTAAAAGATTCAACAGGACGCTTCTACAGATGCTCTGGAGAAAGAACGTAAGTTGTGCTGGCCCGAGTATTTGCCTGAACTACTCTGGGCGTATAATAATTGTGTTTATAACACTACCGGCTATACTCCACACATGCTGCCGTTCGGTGGTCCAGGGCAAGAAGTTGCCGAAATGAACCTTGGACCTCTTTCGAAAGAGTTCCCTATGACAGCTGACTCATGGGTGCAGGAGCACCGAGACAAACTGAGGACTGTTCATCGGTTGGTCAATGAGAAGTTGCAACAGCAAACCCCTACTGATCATCAACCTGTGCAGACTACACCCTTGTCGCCAGGTGACAGAGTATTGGTTCTTGCTAAACGTCCCATAGATAAATTAGATGACCACTGGGAATCGCAGCCATATATTGTGAAACGGCAGGTGTATCCGGAAGGCCCAGTCTATGATGTCCAAAGGGAAGACTCTGATAGGTCGACTCGAAGATTACACCGTAACATGCTTAGACCTTGTCTTTCAGAGAGTTGTTCCCCGACAGATTATTCTGGCGGTGTTCAGGAGAGGCAATCGAAGCCTGTGAATCCAAGAGACCCTACGCTGCCTTTACAGACTGACGAGTCGTCCACCCCCAATTGTACAGTAGCAGACACTATTCCTGAGAATGCGCTACCACCCCGGGAGGGGTCGGGTCCTGTTACTGCACCAATGACAGAGAACCCAGGCCTTCGCAGATCAGAGTGCTCCACGGCAGGTATCCCCCCGTTAGCGCTATGCAGCAGATGAATTTATTTGGTAGAGCTGTCGGGACTCAAAAATTCTAGGGGGGTGGCATATAAGGATGTGGGACAAGAGACCTTAAATGTATTACTCTGCTATGTTGTAAATTGTATAATTACTGCAACATCTCACTTTGGTCAGTAGATGGCAGCAAAGAATAAGATGATAAAAGTCTACATTGGAGCTGTCTATCAGAGGAAGTTTGCAAAGTTGGAAAATAGCAAATATATGGGCTGTTTTGGATCTTTACAAGTGTGTTAGCAAACTGAATATGCAGGTTTGACACTGCACTTAGCAAAGGACCTATTGCATCACACTCTCCCTGTGTAAGGGGAGGAGGTTCCTCTAGAAGCAGGAAGTGAGCAGACGGAGGCTGTGCTTGGTGCTTCTGTAAACCAGAAGGAATCATCTCTGCTGAATCTGGAAGGGAATGGATCGGCTCACGGTGGAAACTGGCGATAGCACGAAGGGCATGTTTGCAGGAGTGTCATGTCTGTAGGATCCAGTTCTGGAGAGGACCATGAAATAAGATAAAGCACCTAGAACCTGCTCAAGGAACTCTAAGTGCGGCTTTCTCGTGTCACATTGCACCACACTGTTAAAGTGGCATTTGGACATACAATAACCCTCCAAGTACAGTTACATTGCGGTGTACGGGCTGCAAGCTACTGCATAGCCCTAGCCCTAAGGGACTCATACGTTGACACCTTCCTATCTCTCTGACTGCTTATAGGGTGTTATATGCTGTGAGCTGGAATAAGGATTAAATTTACAAGAGACAGACATCATTTCCCTGTGGATTACAAATAGTATTGCAGAATACTTAGGGTGCCCCCAAACGAGGAACTCGTCCAGGAACATACAAGTGCAGCTAGGCTGCTAAACGGACTTTGGGGAAAACATCCCATTTGCTGGTTTATTGTTAGACAGTGTTACATTTACTGTTGGTTTATTCTCTGTATACCAATCTGTTTTATATATTCTCAGTTTCTTGTTCACTACATTGTTCAGTAAACTCAATTGCTGGGAAAGAACCGTTGTCTGTATGGCATCGTGTACCCTCTGTACCTGTGGGCCCAGCCCTCGGCCTCCTTTCATATACAGTACCACTCAAGAACCCCTCGTTCTCGGGATCGCAGTATGCCCCAGCAGTCAGACTCCCCCACCATTTATTACCTATCCCTAATGCAGTGACCGGGCCGCAGGTGCATGTGAGTGTGGTGGCCTGATGGGGGTAGTAGTTGGTACTCACGGTTTCCTGAAGCTCCCTGGGCTGGCGTGCAGTGATGGGAAGGAAGATACCGGATTCCTTCGGGGCACACTCTGGTGTGGAGGGATCTCCTACCAGATGTTGGCTGATGTGCTCTTGATGGTATAGGGTTTAAGGTGCAGGGAAGGCAGGGTCCCTGATGTTGTGACTCCAGCACCCTTGGGTGCAAATGAAGTGGTAAAATAATGAGGAGTCAGTTTGAATAATGAAATTGAACCTTTACTGAGAATCACTTGCCTTGAGGTAGATGTACAGATTATTGCAATGCAAAGCAGTAGTTGTTATTCATTCAATGGACATCACAAGTTAGTTGTATCTGTAATCCAAGTAACAGGCTCTTGGTGAGGTATAGACTCTGCTCACACTCAGGATATTGTAACTTCTGTCTGTCTATCTTCCAGGTGTGGAGTATACATCAGTAAACTTCTGTGTTTCACAAGGATGGTACATATCTCTTGCCTTCCTGGCTTACTTACAATTTCCGTCCACACGCTTATACTTCACTGTAGACTGTGAACACGCACCGGAGGCTAACACTCTCACCTCCACTAGGCTCTCCTTATATTCTCTCAACACTCTGGGATTCTGTTATTCCGCTCTTGAGGCCTACCCTTGGTCTGTGCACAATCCAGAGGGGTTACTACTTGTCAGCTTTCCTTTACTTCTGGGTTCAGCAGGTCCAGCCCTAACTTTGGTTAGCTGACTCTTTTTGTCTGACTCTACAGTCTGGCCGAGGCATCTGGATTTTGTGTCTGACTCTGGAGTTCGCTTTCCTTGGCTACAAACTAAACCTATGCTGACCTGACTGCACTCACTCCTCTTGCTTCCTCCAACTAATCTTCTTCTTCTTACTACCTTGCAATATATATATATATATATATATATATATATATATACCCCTAGGGGTGGCTGGATGTATCTACATGCAAGGTGTAAACAGGCTGTTAGAAGGAAGTACAGAAATATGTATACATCTTATAAAATTACATTCTGCAAATACCCTTATATATACAGGGTCCCACTACTGATACAGCCATAGATCGTATCAGCCATAGATGATGTTGTCACTGGCAATAAACCGTGTAAACCATTCCACTTATCTAATCCACTACAAAGCTTATTGTTGGGATTTTAAATCTT
This sequence comes from Bufo bufo, assembly GCF_905171765.1. Classification (NCBI taxonomy): domain Eukaryota; kingdom Metazoa; phylum Chordata; class Amphibia; order Anura; family Bufonidae; genus Bufo; species Bufo bufo. The sequence goes on along the minus strand of NC_053398.1, from coordinate 139,123,834 downwards.
TGAGGCTTTTAGTTAAATAAATAACAGTTTAATGTAAGAAGTTTACAAGACGCCTCCACATTCCGGAGAAAATCTGTGCTCTTAGAATAGTTTTTCCTAAACATATACCCTAATATGACTATAGTCATTTATATGTGATATCCCTGGGGAGTCATATTTGACAATTGGTTGATTTAACAATTTTGCAACTGACGCTGCTGTGTCGGGGGAGTGGGGGATGTTCCTTTAGTTGAAAATGATATATAGAGGATTCAATATCAATCAGTCTCTTGTGTGACAAGTAATGAGACATTGTGCGGACAGAGAGCAGAGTGCAGTGTTGAATCAGCTTTACGTTATCAGTTATTCTCTACTTCCCTGCACCTGATTCATGATTCCCAGTGTGATAAGGGAAACGGTAAGAACAATTATGTTCAACCATTGTAGACTAACCCACCCAAGATCATGATGAAATAGGGTCCTGTGCACAACCCTCATCCTGCAACCTCCAGATTTAGTGCTTTCTGTCCATTCGTACTAATAATGAATCACTAAAGCTGGGCTAGACAAAAAGATTTGGCAGTAATGTGACCAGAAACACTGGTTTTGTTAAATCACAACTCTTGTTGAGAAGGCGGCATTTACAAAACGGATGGATAATCGTTGATATGGAAAATATTGTGATTGTCACACATGTATTACCTGGGTTATAGTAAGATAAATGCTACAATTGTAAAGTCAAGAAGTTTTGTCGCGTCCTCTATCTGAGGGCAGTATAGGATGCAAGCTGAGCTTGGGGATAAATAGTTTTCTATGATTTCTTCCAGCATTTATGCTTACAAATGCTGCCAGGACACATAGGGAGTCCTGCTTCCCTATCCACTCAGGGAAAGAGCCTGTAAATCCTGCTTCCCTATCCGCTCAGGGAGAGAGCCTGTGAGTCCTGCTTCCCTATCCGCTCAGGGAGAGAGCCTGTGAGTCCTGCTTCCCTATCCATTTAGGGAGAGAGCCTGTAAATCCTGCTTCCCTATCCGCTCAGGGAGAGAGCCTGTGAGTCCTGCTTCCCTATCTGCTCAAGTAGAGAGCCTGTGAGTCCTGCTTCCCTATCCGCTCAGGTAGAGAGCCTTTGAGTCCTGCTTCCCTATCCGCTCAGGGAGAGAGCCTGTGAGTCCTGCTTCCCTATCCGCTCAAGTAGAGAGCCTGTGAGTCCTGCTTCCCTATCCGCTCAGGTAGAGAGCCTGTGAGTCCTGCTTCCCTATCCGCTCAGGTAGAGAGCCTGTGAGTCCTGCTTCCCTATCCGCTCAGGTAGAGAGCCTGTGAGTCCTGCTTCCCTATACGCTCAGGTAGAGAGCCTGTGAGTCCTGCTTCCCTATCCGCTCAGGTAGAGAGCCTGTAAGTCCTGCTTCCTCCTCTCAATCCTTAATAAAGCCAGTGAGTCCAGCATGCTTCATATACATAGAGAAAGCCTAAGAGTCCTGTTCCTTTTATATACATAGAAAAAGCTTGTGAATACTGCATTCCATGTCTGCTCATAGAAAGAGCTTGTGATTCCTACTTCCCATGCTCACTCAGAGAGAAAGCCTGTGAGCCCTGCTCCCCCACCAACTCATAACGAAGCCTGTGAGTCCTACATCCCCCCACTCATAGAGCCGGTGAGTCCTGCTTCCCTATCTGCTCAGGGAGAGAGCCTGTGAGTCCTGCTTCCTCCGCTCAATCATTGATAAAGCCAGTGAGTCCAGCATGCTTCATATACATAGAGAAAGCCTGTGAGTCCTGCTCCCCCACCAACTCATAACAAAGCCTGTGAGTCCTACATCCCCCCCACTCATAGAGCCTGTGAGTCCTGCTTCCCTACCTAATAGAGAAAGCCTGTGAGTAGTATTCTGTTTTAACAAGTTGGCAGGCATACTTTCCCAGCCTTTGTGACATTGGTCATGAGCGATGCAAATGCACGCTAAGCAGGACAGTTCCCAAAGCAACCATTCGACACCCAGCAAGTATCATGAGTTCTTTTCATGTATGATGTCGGATAAGCTGGGAGTATGCCTACACTAGACACATATTACATCTGGATGTGAGCAGGTATGAACTGCTGTCTTTGGTCTTCTGATTTGTACTGCATCGTTTCCTTTATTCTGAACCAACCTTCAGCTCTTCATGGAAGTAAAGTTTCTATAATTTACATGATTGTCTTCTCCATATCGCCCAAATCTCAATTTTGACAAGGCTGCGATTGCATGAATAAGTGTTGTTTTTTCCCAAAATAAAGAGCCTCCTAATTAATAAAATTGTAAAATTCTAACTTTTTTCGATTCCACCATTGCATAATAATTTTGTGTCGCCAGACGGAAAGGCATATTAGTGAGTGATGCAGAAAGAACTATTAATTAGTCTGTTGCAGCATCAACCGCTTCCATCTGGAAACTTACAAACTTCCACTAATTAGTTTCGAAGCTGCTCCCCAGGGATCGTCTTTTAGCTACCCACACAATAGGATGTGCTGTGAAGCGAGTCATCCTGCTGTCCACTAGGTGGAAGCACCAGCTTGTCCTGAGCGAAGAAATCCCATGCTCATAGTCAGTAACTGAGAAATTAAAGGGGATGACTCCAATGGAAATCCTCAGTTTTCATTGATGCACGTTCTTATGATTGATACGTTTTTGGATATTACTTTTAAATATCATGTTGATTGTTATCCTCTGGGACCCCTCTCCTTCCCCCGAGTCGTGAGAATGTTGAGGCTGCATCACATCCACATTAAAATGAATAGGGCTGCCTTCAGCTCCCTGCTTCGGGAAACTTCCAAAATCAGCACCGCAACCCCTTCAGTCTCAGGATCGGTGGTTGGACCCCTACGATTATAAAATAATGGCATATCCCAGCGAAATACCATTATTTTATAAGATGGGATACCCCTGGAAGCTCGTGTCACCTATGATGCCCAAAGGGTTTCTATAATTTTGAGATCTCCTTTTGTGTCTGAAGGGACTTTGAAACCCCTCGGGGGGTTGGATCCTGGTTGTGTCTGCGATCTCTCTACCCCCTATAGCTATCCCCATGCCAGTAGATATTAGATTATCCTAATTCATTATGGTCAATGACATTAGACATCTGTTGATGGATCCTGATGATTTTAAGCTGAAGTCAATTCACTGTCGCTAGCTTAAAGGGGTTGATTAGATTTGAAAAACATGGTTGCTTTCTTCCAGAAACAGCACCACCCCTGTCCATAGGTTGTGTCTGGTATTGTAGCCCAGTACCATTTACATACAGCTCAAAGATAGTGCGGGGCTTGAGGGCCCAGTCTACAACACTCCCCATCCCTGCACTATTCATAACGTATCAGCTTTGCTTATAGTGTTCCTCTAAGGCCTCCTATGTATTTTGCGGTTTGCAAATCACAAATCCACAAAATACCGAACCAGTACACGTGCCATCTGCATTTTTGTGGACCCATTGACTCCAGTGGGTCCGAGGTCTGCATTTTGTGGCCATGTACTATCTTTTGGCGGGATTGACCATCTGTGTGCTTTCCGAGTCTCCACAAAAAGATAGAATATGTCCGCAAAATGTGGACCATTGACCCATTGACAAAAATGTGGACGGCACACGGACTGCTTTTGCATTTTGCGGATCCGCAATATGTGTTCGTGTGCATGATGCCTAAATGTCTTAGGACCCTCCATAGAACATGAATTGATGATCAGCATACACTAATGTCCATGGGGTCAGGCAGACATTACACAGACATCTGTCTCTGGGGATGCAAGGACTGAGAAATTGGGTTTCCATCTGCTTGACCCTGGAGATAATCGGCGCCGGATGTCTTATAGTGGCTCTATATATATATATATATATATATATGTATGTATTAAGGCATTTGCCTGGATTTGTGGGAGGGGCTGAGGTCCGCCTCCAGCCTATTTAGGGCACCCCCCTTACCTGGCTCCTGCACCGTCTGAGGTCTGAGCTTTGTGAGAGGAAGTCGCTTGTTGGAGTTCTGAGGAATTTACCTGCGAGCCGCTGATTTTCTGAGAGCTTTTTCGTCGCCGTCTGGTTCTGGTTTTGGAGCATTGCTGTTCTTTTCCCAGCTTCACTCGGTTCACTGTGGGTCGCGTTTGCCCGTCAAACTGTGAGTTATTTCGTACGGGTCAGCAGGGCCTCACGGTTGCCCCAGTACCGGTTCATCTCATTTCATCAAGGCGCACCAATGTCACGGTTTTTCGTACAAGTCACCAGCATTCATTTCTGTCACACCTGTTCATGCGTTCTCATTTACGATCCGCACCACCATTCCGGTCATACACTCTGGCAGCATGCGGCAATGGTTCCTGGTTTAAACCCCCCTTTTTTTCTGTTGTTCTTTTTACACACGCTGCACCCATGTCACGGCTGCTCGCAGCAGTCACCAGCAGCTCATTTCTCAGGCCTTCTGACGTCTCCCCACAGGACCGTCACGCCGGTCAGCTCCCTGATGGTCCCAGCCCCATTCCCCCGTTTTGGTTTTCACCCCTAAAAAACATTCATCATGTACACAGCACAGGGGCAGCTGCGGTACACCCCCCCATTCATTTCACACTTCACTGGGCTTACGGTCATCCCCCCCCCTGTCGCCTCCTGCCTGTTGCCGCTCCTCCTGCCGCGCGGCCGATGGCGCCCGGCCGCGTCCTGGGGCCTGGTCTGCGCATGCGCGGCGATTTCGTCGGGACTCCGGACGCATGGGTTCACAATAAATGGATTTCTTTTCACAGGCTCCACATGTCACTCCTTACAGTCACAAACATCCAAGTGTGTTCCACATGACTAACTTTCACTTCACCAACTCGCGTTCGTGGCCCCCCCCCCCCCCGGTCATTTACGTGCGTAGTCACGGGGGCCAGCGGCGGTGCAACCTGCACAACCCCCATTCATTTACCTGCACTGGGCTCACCACGACCGTAACATCCCCTCCCCACCACCTCCTGCCTGGTTACCGCTCCTCCTGCCGCGCGGCCGATGGCGCCCGGCCGCGTCCTGGTGCCTGGTCTGCGCATGCGCGGCCGGGGTTCTGCGCATGCTCGGCGATTCCGTCGGCGCATGCGCGGTGTCCCGGCGGCCGTGCGCGCCGCATCTGTGTTCAGGGGGCCGCCGTCGGACACCAGGAGAGCCTCCCAGTACGCCCCTCTAGTCACACACTCCCTAGCAGCCACAATAAAAAACAGGGAAACGCATCAACACCCATGGAATAAACAGGAAGATCATGAGCAGGCCCTCTTGTCCAAAATCATGTATGATCTTACCAATGCTCTTCTGGCTGGAAGGGCATAGACTTCCCATCCGCACTCAGCTACAAGTGACTGTCTCCAAAGTGGTCTTCACCTTTTTCACAACTATGTTCCACCCTGGGGATAGGTCATCGAAAAAATGAAAAAAATTATAAAAAAAATACATTATAATTTGTTGCATCGTAATCAATGAATGGGTGGGAATTGCGGGGGCACGGTCCAGAAATGTTCCATCAAATTGCAGGCGCGCACTTTCCGCCTGGGCAGGGCCACACGGCACGCACTGGTCTCTTTCACACCAGGCGCAAACTATCATTTCATGTATAACCGCCATGATCCTCCCGGTCATGCATATGTACCACATGCATTTACACTTTTCATCACACTATGTTAAGTCTACCCTCCCCTTTATTTTTTAGGCGGTCAACCTATACTGTTTTACACTACCATGTATCCGGAGAATTTTTCTTGGTACCAGGTACGTTCACCTGCTCATTTACCAAAAATCTTCCTTACATTTCGGATGGTCCCGTTAGGGTCAGCGTGCTGGCTTTAGGGGCACTATCATCCCACTAGGTACCCCCCCCCCCCCCCCGTTCTTTGGCTTCGCCGGCAGTTAGTGGTCCCGCGAGGCCGACACCCCGCCTCAAACGTACGGAGGCACCTGCCCAACGCGCCACCTCGTTAGTAAGCCGCCTCGCATGTTGCATAGAGAGGGCCTCACCTGTCACTCCCTTCCCCTAGTCCTGTCTTACAGTCACCGAGAGGCCAACGCTCCTGCCACTACCACAAGTGGCCTCATTACCCCCTTGCGCCAAATCATAGGTAGAGCCTCTCAAAGCCGCTTGGCAATTAGCAGGGCCTCATCTGTCACCATGCAAGTGTAATTTTTTCGCCATTTGGCCTAGCTAGCCAGCACGATCCTGCGTGGCCTCAATTAATCAACTTTTTTATTGTAGTATGTCGCTGGATGGGTTGGAAAACTTCTCCCTAACTGGCACCCCTGCTAGATCTGTCACTGCTACTTCGGGAGACGATCTAGCCAGTCCAGCGTCCATCCGGTCCTGGACAATTCCACGCATCACGGCGGAGTTGAGGAAACGGCATGTTCCCTTCCCCGCCACGGCAAGGAAAGCGGAGCTGTTCCGGCTGCTACGCGCATCAACCAATACTAGCGATGCGGGGGAAGGACCTAGCCAGTCCGGCACCGGGGACATCCATGCCATGCTGGCCTCTCTGATGACATCCATGTCAACGGTCAACGCCAGGCTGGAGAGGCTAGAAACGGTCACCACGACCCTCTCCTTGGCGGGTCCGCCACTGGCGGCATCACCGGCACCGGTCGGTTTGCCGGTGATCACACCGTCCACTAGCGTGGAGGACCGGGAAGTCAACCCGGCGCATATGATTCCTGAGCACTTGGAACAGGATATCCTGGAAGGTAAGGATGTAAACCTGGCCTCCCTTCTGATTGCCTCCCAGGACGTGGTTGAAAACACGACGTACGCCTATGACGAGGTGTCAGTTGTGGTCAAGTCCAGGGATGCCCGGCTCAATAGGAAATTGACCATTCCCGAATTCGTGTTGGCCTTCGGAATCTACAGAGAGGTCATCTGTGCGGTCTACCCCAACAGAAGGGAGGAATTCGACCTCTACTTACACAAACTGGTGGATTTGGGCAACAAATACGGAGGGTCAGCGTTTTATGACTATCACAGGTCTTTTTCGGCAAAGGTGGCGGGGGCTTTCTCCCAGTACGGAGTCCGCTCCAACTGGGCGAGGATCGACACGGTCATATTTTGTCGCCACTTCGCAGGCCTTAGGACCCCAGCCTGTGCGCACTGCTCCTCCACGGCCCACACCACCAATTTCTGCCCGAACACGTCGGTCAGACAGGGCCCCTCCCAGGCAGCTGGTCCCTCCGGGGTCCCGGAAAGACTGGCCCGGGACAAACTGGGTCGGCCGATCAAATTTCTAGGCAAATCCGTGATTTGCAATAATTTCAATGAGGGGTCCTGTAATTATAACGGATGTAAATTGTTACATATATGCACCAAATGTTTCCGGGCACATGCCAAGTCCATGTGTCCAAATAAAATGTTTACAAAACCGTATCTAACAACCATCAACATGCCAGTTTTTACCGCGCTCATGTCGCAACACCCCTCCAGGCATCTCTCAGATTTCCTCGTTTCAGGGTTGACAGAAGGATTTCACACGGGCATCCTGTATATGCCAACAGGCACCCTGGAATGTCCCAATCTTTTATCCGCTCTACACAACCCCACCGCCATTGACGCCCTCATAGCCCAAGAGGTAACAGAGGGTTTTGTGCTAGGTCCTTTCAAGACTCCCCCATTCGCCACATGGTGCACCAACCCCATTGGCGTCTTCACTGGGAAATCTTCCCAGAAACAGAGGCTTATCATCGACCTATCGGCACCTCACGGGACGGGCAACCCCAGTCTCAACTCCCTCATTCCCTCGGAGGAATTCTCTCTGCAGTATACCACCATAGATCACGCCATCAGTCAAGCAGGGGTGGGGGCGTGGCTCAGCAAAACCGACATCGCCAACGCCTTCAAATTACTACCGATTCACCCTACACTGTGGCACCTGCATGGCATCAAGTGGTCTGGGGATTATTATTTTTTCTCCCGATTGACCTTCGGGTCCAAAAGCAGCCCGGCCATCTTCGACGTGTTTGCGGAAGCGTTATGCTGGTTGCTATTGAATATAGCAAGGTGCCCGCTGGTTTTACATTACCTTGATGACTTCCTATTGGTGGAAGAAAACACCTCCCCTCCTTCCAGCCTCAGAGCCACCATCAAGCTGTTCAAGGAACTGGGGGTCCCCCTCTCCACCAAGAAGACAGAGGGGCCGGACACGATCATCACCTTCCTGGGTATCCAGTTGGATTCAGCTTCAATGCAAGCCAGTTTGCCGTCCGGGAAGATCCAGGACATCCTCACCCACATAGACGGCTATCTTCAACTCGGCACCTGCAGCCGCAGAGAACTACAGTCCCTGCTGGGCTCCCTGAACTTCGCCATGCGCATCATACCCCAGGGTCGCTCGTTTATTTCACGGCTTCTGCACCTCTTCCCCTTGTTCCTACACGACTCGCACAGATTGTCCCTGGATGCCCACGCTGCGGCGGATCTGGGAATGTGGAGGAGATTTCTGTCCACCTGGAATGGCAGGAGCTTGTTTCTCCCTCAGCTGTCGGACTCTTCCCCCTCTATCTGGTCAGATGCGGCATCTACCACAGGCTTTGCGGTCATATTTGGGGACGATTGGCTGTGGGGTAGCTGGCCTCCTGAGGTCCAGGGTCTGGAAGGATTCTCCACTACCTCAGCGCTTTTTGAGATCTATCCCATCGTAGCGGCTGCCGTGGCGTGGGGTCATTTATGGGCAAATCTGGCGGTCCGCTGCTACTCGGACAACCAAGCAACCTGCCAGATCATAAACAAAGGTCGTTCTAAATCCCTCACAATCATGAGGTTCATGCGAAGACTTACTTGGCTGGCCGCCTGCAATAATTTTTTCTTGCATTGTTTCCATGTCCCGGGGGTGTGCAATTCGGCTGCTGACAATTTGTCTCGCTTCAAATTTCAGGCATTTCATCAGGATCTCCCATCAGCATCACCCACTGCCTCCAGCACCCCGTCATTTCAGCAACTCATTCTGGACTAGAGGCCATCATGCGGCATGGCCAGTCTTTGTCCCACTTTTCACTATCAGTCAATACACAGAGCATACAACAGAGCGTTCACGCTATTCAACAGATTCCTGGTAGAACACAACATCACGCACCCTTTCATCATGACGTCTGTTTTGGGATTTGCTTCTTTCTGCCACCTCAAACTAAAAATGTCATACAACACCATCAAACTATATCTTACTTGCATTCAACATCATATGCTAATCTTGCACCCTAACTACACCAGCTTCATGGCCTCCCACCAAATCAAAACAATACTCAGAGGCATTCAGAAGACTGAACCCGCACGTCCAGCCCAAAGGCTGCCCATCAACAGTCATGTTTTCAAGGCATTATCCGACCTGCTGGACGCCACGCCTTTTGATACAAATACCAACGCGGTCATCAAAACTGCTATTTACTTAGCCTTCTACGGGTTCCTGGGGCCCGGGGAATACACTACCACCTCTACGTCCCAAACCTCATCTTGTCTCCTTGTCTCCCACTTATCTAAACACCTGGATCACTACATCCTGACCTTACCTCACTCCAAGAGTAGTCAGCATTCACCCGTCAACATCTCATATTACCCCACGCACAACAAATGGTGTCCGGTGAGGGTGCTGGACACCTACCGTCAGCTTCACAGGTTCCTACCCTCTCAACCGCTACTTCAACTTCATGGATCGGTGCTCACCACGACCACCTTCATGATCCATGTCAGATCATTTCTCACCCAACTGGGCCTTAACGCTGCCAACTACTCGGGGCACTCCTTTCGCATCGGAGCTGCATCCACGGCCTCCAGTGCCAACATCCCTGCCCATGTTATCAAGAAATTGGGACGCTGGAAGTCGTCCGCTTACGCACGATACATTCCCAATCCAGCGCAAGAGTTAAGAGTGGCTTTCCAAAGCATGTCGGGTTGAGTTGTTTACGTGTTTTATTGGTTACAAATAAACTGGTTTATTTCCATTTTTGCCCTCTTCTTTCTTAGGCCTACCTCATCCTCGGTTTCGGCACACCACAACCGACTGCATTTCTTTCCCTGCATCCCAGGGCTCTTCTCTGTACTACCGTAAGCACCTAACACAAGTATTAAGGCATTTGCCTGGATTTGTGGGAGGGGCTGAGGTCCGCCTCCAGCCTATTTAGGGCACCCCCCTTACCTGGCTCCTGCACCATCTGAGGTCTGAGCTTTGTCCCTCCCACCACTCCACTTATTTACAACTCATTTCTTTTATGTCTTTTCCTTGGGTGGGCCCTCTTCTTTCTTAGGCCTACCTCATCCTCGGTTTCGGCACACCACAACCGACTGCATTTCTTTCCCTGCATCCCAGGGCTCTTCTCTGTACTACCGTAAGCACCTAACACAAATATATATATATGGCACAATGAAGAATTGTATAATATACAGAACTCTCCATGTTACCAGAGCGCCAGTCAATTCTCTCCTTACTGCAAAACTTTGAAACTTGTTTTCCACTTTCTTGCGAGTCTCTTTGACGCATATAAAGGGGTTGATTGTGTGTATATTCTTTTTAAGAGCGCCGTTTCAGATTTGCAGGTCCATCGATCTCAACAACTGGCATTAATTCTGGTACTTGTTCTTTTACACCTTGCAGTGCTGAGGGATTTGACAAACATTAACTTCCATAGATTGGAATTAACATAGAGTAATTAGAGATGTTGCTGATACTTCCAGGAACCCCGCAGCGCCAGGCGGAGAGCTAATACTAAACACACACATCCCTGGCTGGCGGATGAAAGCATAGCGCATGCTGATGTCCTCAGAAAGTGCTGCTGATGTGCTCATTATAGCCGCATTTCCTAATAAATGGCTTTTTTTTTATTTTATGCGGCTTAGCAGGAGCCCGGCTCAATGATCCCAGTATTATTTACTGTAACTCTTCTCATGAAATCATAATTAGATCAGTGGGCTGAAATGGTGAAAGATCCAGTCCTCATACTTATAATTATCACTGCGGCATGGAGGAATTTAGATATTAGAGAATTGCATTATGGGCCAATCCTGAATTTATTTTCATTAAAGAGGTTGACAGTTTATTTTTTATTTAAAGCTGACCGCTGATTGTCCCAGGTCCAGCTTTATAAGCCCCCAATAGTTAACACCAAGGAAAATTGAAACTAGCTATACATAGGCCATGGCTCCTGGTTACGTTTTTGCCTAGACCTTTGGTTACCATACCTGATAGCTCCTGGTTCTGTCTGTGGCCTGATCTTGGTCACTATGCCTGATTTCTCCTGGTTCTGCCCGAGGTCTGCTCCTAGTCACTGTTACTGATATCTCCTGGTTTTGACAAGTCCCAAACTAGGGCACTTCGCCTCTCTTGCCTGTGGGATTCAAGCTGGTTAATGGTCTTGCCCTGTGCCAAGGGAAGTCAGCCAGCCTATGGATCAAAGACTCAGAGAACTTTGCTATATAATGCATTCTGTGCCAGACGTAGCCCGTGCCCTTTTAATAACTATAGCCTAGGGGCCTACCGTTCCCTTACAGACTAATTTAAATGCAGCCAATTAACAGCATTTATTAAAGCAGCCAATCAGAAGTATAATGGAAAAATACATCTAGACAGTATATAGAAACATAGAATGTGTCGGCAGATAAGAACCATTTGGCCCATCTAGTCTGCCCAATATATCTGAATACTATGGATAGCCCCTGGCCCTATCTTATATGAAGGATGGCCTTATGCCTATCCCATGCATGCTTAAACCCCTTCACTGTATTTGCAGCTACCACTTCTGCAGGAAGGTTATTCCATGCATCCACTACTCTCTCAGTAAAGTAATACTTCCTTATATTACTTTTAAACCTTTGCCCCTCTAATTTAAAACAAGGCATATAGAGCCACAGGGGCATTTCATAAACTCATTTTAGGAGTCTGTGTTTTACAAGGGACATCGCCATATGTTTAGCTTATAGGGTTCATTTCTGATGACAGAATCCCTTTAAGTAGTCCCATTTCTCCTGGACTCCATTGAAACTGTTCCGATCTGATAGGGATTCGTATACCACTAATCTAATTTTAGAAAAGTCAGTTTTTCGAAAATCTAAAACTTTAGTTTTTGTGTGGTGTGAACTTATAGTAAACCACACTGACTGGTGATCACTAGATCCCAAGCTTTCCCCTACAGTAATATCAGATACCAAATTCCCATTTGTGAATACTAAATCTAAAATGGCATCCTTCCGGGTTGGCTCCTCAACTACTTGCTGTAGAGATAATTCCAGTAGGGAATTTAGAATATCTGTACTCCTGGCAGAACTAGCTATTTTGGTTTTCCAGTTTACATCAGGAAGATTAAAGTCTCCCATAATGATAACTTCCCCTTTCAATGTCATTTTAGCTATTTCCTCAACTAGTAGATCATCTAATTATTTAACTTGGCTAGGTGGTCTGTATATCACACCTACACGAGTTACCTTATGATTATCAAGCTGCAAGGTAACCCAAACTGACTCTAAATTGGTCTCGCTAACTTGTATCAAATTAGATTTTATGCTATCTTTCACATACAGGGCCACCCCTCCCCCTTCTTGCCTTCTCTGTCTTTCCTATATAGAGAGAACCCTGGTATTGTTATATCCCAGTCATTACTCCCATTGAACCACATCTCAGTAACAGCCACTAAATCTATATTCTCAGATACCTTTATAGCCTCAAGTTCATTTATCTTTTTCCCTAAACTGCGAGCATTTGTAGACAAGAAACTGAGCTTGTCATTTCTTAACCTATGTGCTACTGGCATCTTCTGGCATTGTTCCGGGGGGGCAGTTGGACTGCTGGATTATCACTCTTTTGCCCCCCTTTCCTAGTTTAAATGCTCCTTAGCAAATACTTGGAACTGTTCACTGAGGACATTCGTTCCCTTGAGAGAAAGATGCAAACCATCTTTCTTGTACAGTTCTTTTCCATTCCAATGAGAGCTAACATGCCCAAGGCCTGCTTCTGGTTGCTGTTTGTGGACATCTCCTGGTTCTGATCCTGGCCCGCTTGTGGACACCATTCGTGATATTCCCTGGTTCCTACACCAGCCTACTTCTATATGCTATTCCTGTGCCACAAACTTGACTGCTGTTCCTGTGTTGCAGACTCAGCTTTGCTGTTCTTGTGTTGCAGACTCGGGCTGCTATGTTTCTATTGCTTTCTAGCTCTGGACTGCCTGGCTGTTCTTCTTGTCGTTCTCATGCCATTCACCAGGTTTTTGCCATGACTACAATCCAGCTCTTGGCTGTGCTTCTGATGTCTGCATTCCTCCTCCACCTCTGGTCTTCCTGGTCCTGTTCCACTCTCCACGTCTTGTCTTCCTGGTCCTGTTCCACTCTCCACGTCTTGTCTTCCTGGTCCTGTTCCACTCTCCATGCCTTGTCTTCCTGGTCCTGTTCCACTCTCCACGTCTTGTCTTCCTGGTCCTGTTTCACTCTCTACGTCTTGAAAATGTTTATCACAAGTTGCACGTTGTCCCCCTGCATGTGACCATCTTCTGTTGTTCATAGTGACATCAGTACAGCAAGTAGCAATTGGCCACCCTTGTCACATAACACGATTTTTTCTATGTAACACAAGTCATTACCCAACATGCCAAACAGCGGGTAATGGGAACCGGCAGGTGGCAGCAGTGTGGTATCCGGAAAAATATTGATTTTTTTTTTTTACACCCTGCAGTCCCAGAAAACTCCTTTAACCCCTTAAAACCTGTAGATTACTTTTCGTTTTGCATTTCAAGAGTTATAACTTTATATTTTTCACTATGAGGGCTTCTTCTTTCATGGGACAAGTTACAGTTTTTAATAGGCATCTAATAGACACCTATGACACTGGCTGACCTCTTCCATGTGCGCTTGGCAGCCGAAGGCTTCTGTGTTGGTCCCATGTTCATATATGCCCGGATTGCTTAGAAAAATAATGTTTTAATATATGCAAATAAGCCTCTAGGAGCAACGGGGTCAAACCCTTAGGCTGTGCATCTGAAATGGCACAGGGAGCCCTCTCCTTCTGTCAAACACCTTGGAGGCTGTGGTCACTACTGACTGCTGCATCTAAGGGGCTAAAAACAATCAACCAACTTTATTGATATTTGATCGGTGTCTGATGGAGAAACACACGCATACTCAGCAAGAGGGCCCAATTATCAATATAGGTACTGGTCCCAGAGGCAGAACCCGCATCTGTTGGGCATTCATGCCATATCCTATGTATGTGCCAGAAACATCCAGATTAGAATATCCCTTTAAAGGGTTTGTAAAAGCAGGTAAAATCTGTAGACTATAAAACAATTAAGCTATTGTTGCGAATGGAAAAAGCAATCAGTATATTGGACAATGTTCACAGTGTAAATGGCAATGATATTTTTTTTTAAATAGCCAATTAATTGCAAATTGCTTTATCGTGTCTAAAACCGTGCAGAAGCTCCATTCTGATCTCCTCTAAACAGGGCCCGGAGACGGAGCACAGATGACATATCAATGGCGCTTACATTACTCAGGAGCCGGAATTAATTAAGAATTAACCGTGATGGATGATGAAATAGTCACGCAATTAAATACAAATCTGAAATTTCAATTCTCTTTATCGGATGAGACATTCAGCATAAATCTTTCAATTAGACGCCTTTTTCATTATCAATGATTTGCGTTGTTACGGCTGACTGAACGGTTTCGTGTGGCTGACTCCAGGAAAAGTTTCAGCTTCATTTCCATTACAGAGAATACATTACAAAGCGGAGTATTGATTACCTATCAACCCCCTTTAAAAACAAATCCTAGAAATGCAACGTGTTGTTCCAGCCGGCAGGTCATACAGGGTCTGGTCTGGTTATGGAATGGATCTCGGTTTGTAAAGGGATGCAATAGAATATTGTCTGAAAAATTGTAAAACTTCAATAGTAAATTGTGGGAATTACCCATGTGTTACATCTTGCCCAAAGGTTAGAGAATCTCCATATAACAAGTGCTTCATTGTCTCTACAGTCAAAGTGGCTGGTCTTGCAGTTATTTTCTTCCCGTTGAACCCTGGTTGGAAAGCACCGGCATATCCCACGACATAAAAATGACAAAAACACATGACATTATGCCTTTAGTGGTCAATCTAAAAAAACTAAAATGGACAGTGGCTCTTTAAAAGACATGACGCTCCCAGGGATGGAGAGGATTTACCTGCTTCTCCAAAGCATCAGGTTGACATTGCTATTGTGTAGGTATAATGCAGTAATTTTGCAGCAATTACATTAGAGATGAATGCTGCAATAAATGTATATTATTCTATGCCTTTGAAAGTACATTTAATCAAAATCACCTCTCGTCAGATTGCACACAATTCTTATTAACAGACGCTCCATCTGAGGAGCTTAGATTTATGTGTGCGCATCGGGGACGTCAGGAAATAGACTTTGCATTTCTATCAAGGCATTACATGCGTGTTCAGATGCACAAAGAGCTTCTCCCTGCTAAATTACTATTTCATTCTCTTTAATTATTTAAGGTGATACCACTTTTATTGCTGAAACCTGGATGTCTTGTAAATCAAATTACTCCTAAGAACGCAGCAGTGCTGACAATAGGGTAGAGAAGAGAGATCGTCCTTCTATTAAATTCATGGAGACATTGTGAAATATCTACTGTAGAATGATTAGAGGACACAGGAACATGGTCTCCCAAAAAATCTACTAAAATATAGGGGCACATTCCATCTTTGGTGAAACTACGACTCCCAGCATGCTCGATTCATTTCTAGGAGTTCTGAGAACAGCCAAGCAAGTGTACATCTTGGGAGTTGTAGTTTTACCACAGCTGGAGTGCCGGAGGTTAGCCATCACAGGCCTAGGAAGAGGCCGCAGCACTCACAGAGCGCCCGGCCTCTTCTAACAATTGATGGTGGGGGTCCCAGGTGTTGGACCACTGCAGATCTGTTGTTGATGATCTATCTCGAGGACAGGTCATCAATATCTTTTCCAGGATAACCCCTTTAAGGGGATGATACATATTATATGTATGTCGGCCCAGGGGTGCACCGCCAATGAGGTGAGGCGATTGCCTCAGGCAGAACCAGGTAGGGGCAAGAGGGGGGCAGCGGAAGAGCCATGGGCAATGAGTGCTTCCATTGTGGAAACGCTCATCTCTACATATTCAACTGCATCGCCATTCTCAGGACAGCAATACAGTTGAATGCCACGATGGTGCATGGGAGCGATGTCTCCCTGGCCCACTGTTTCCTCTAATAGGCTTTAGTGTCATCATTATCGCTTTGCCAGGCTGCATAGTGCTCAGGGAACAGACTAGAAGAGGTCTGTGTCTTGCACTGCATCACTGACAGCAGAATGGAGGTAAATATTTGAGTTAATTTTTTTATTTGGCAGCATGCTGTTGGGCTACAATAGGGTGGGGGATCATTATTTTGTAACTTGTGTAGGAAGGCGCAAGGGACCGTCATTGACGGAAGGTATGTGTCACCGAGGTTTCTGGCCTCGGGGGAGTAAGAGCCAGTTTTTATGTGTCAGCAGCAGTTGCTGTTTGACATCTTGCTATTTAGTATAGCTGTAATAGCTGATTTGCGATGGCTCTTACTGGGAGTAGTCAAAGTGCTGGGTGGGTGACTACTCCCCACGTTCCAGGCCGGGTCTTGACTGGCCTATATAAAAAAAAAAAAAAAAAAACAGCCAGCAGTGTCAGCTGGTGGTAATTACCTCTCTCTCTGACAGAGGAGCTCTAGCAATCACTGGATAGGGATCTGAGACGTTTGCTAGACTGGAGGCCTGAGTTTGAGAGGTCTGCTTTGTCCTGAGCAATGCCGATCGGGTGTGAACTAACACCTAGGATAACAGGTGACTCTTTTGCTGTATGAACTGTCTACAGTCAGGTCCATAAATATTGGTACACCGACACAATTGTAATATTTTTGACTCCATACACAACCACAATGGATTTGAAATGAAACGAACAAGATGTGCTTTAACTGCAGAACGTCAGCTTTAATTTGAGGGTATTTACACCCAAATCAGGTCAACAGTGTAGGAATTACAACAGTTTGCATATGTGCCTCCCACTTGTTAAGGGACCAAAAGTAATGGGACAGAATAATAATCATAAATCAAACTTTCACTTTTTAATACTTGGTTGTAAATCCTTTGCAGTCAATTACAGCATTAAATCTGGAACGCATAGACATCACCAGACGCTGGGTTCCATCCCTGGTGATGCTCTGCCAGGCCTCTACTGCAACTGTCTTAAGTTCCTGCTTGTTCTTGGGACATTTTCCCTTCAGTTTTGTCTTCATCAAGTGAAATGCATGCTCAATCGGATTCAGGTCCGGTGATTGACTTGGCCATTGCATAACATTCCACTTCTTTCCCTTAAAAAACAAATGGCATCAGTACTTGAACATTGGCCACTTTATTCTACCTGCATCCTGGGTTGGAGTTTCAAATCTCTACACAATCACCAGATATCTGCATTTTAATAGTTTTGGTTGATAAACGAACTGTCAGAAACTATCACTACTACTCTTATTCAGCTGAATTATGTAAGAACAATATCCTGGAGGGAAAACACCAAAGGGCTTTCCTGTATAAAATCCTGTCTCTAAGGCCAGTTTGTCTTCATATTTTTTAATTGGCCATATATTTAATGCCAATTATAGGTAAGGATGTAGGAGCCACAGATGCAACTGAACTTTTTTTTTTTTTTTCTTACCAACATTCTAAATTTGCCTAAGGGATCTTTGTCACTCCTAAAACATATATCCCCGAATCCTGTTGGATAGGATTTCTAATGGACAGGAACAAAGGATTACACTCATTATGTTTACAACTGTTTGGTGGTGTTCCCTTCAGGACAGTCATACTTTGCAACAAACCTTCACCTTTACTGACTCTAGACGTAGTTTCCACTGGTTTATATTCCCAACACTTCAGACTAGTACTCCATTCTTTTAATCTCCAACAGTTAGTATGGTCATATTTAAACACAATTACCATAGACTGGCTCAGTTTCAGTCACACAGATGTACTTATCAGACCAAAACCAAGTGTCCTATCTGTTATCTGTCTTGCAGTCCACTATACTGCAAAAGTCAACTTAGTTCTTCCTGACTCATCTTGATAATATACCATTGTTGGAATTTGATTTGACTGTGATTTCCCCCTTGTACAATATGAAACAAACAATACGACATGCAAAAATATTATGGCTCTTATAGTCCTGGCACTAGATTGCAATATGACAAGTAGATCCAATCAGTCTCTCCTTCCAATTCGACAGCAGTGGCGGCGGTTATCAGGACTTGATGTAGATCTTCAAACCGTAGCTCTAGGACTTTCCGCACGTCTCTCGTTTCACCACTACTCAATCTCCTGATTGTAAAGAATGAATTGCCTCTATGCAGTCTGGATTCTAGAAAACAACTAAAACTTGGAAATACACATTAGACAATCAATTTGTGCAACAGACAACTACTATGCTGCATCTGGAGCTGTTGGGGAAATAGAGACCTAATCTAGCGGCATTCCCAAAGAGTACTTCATAAGGACTTAGGCCTATCTTCCGGTTAGGTGTGTACCGGATGAAGAAAAGCCCCAGGGGTAGGTACTCTCACCTCAGTCAGTATCTTTTAGCTGTAGCCTTTGCTACAGGCCAAATCTCCGAATATCCTGGAAAGAGATCAATACAGACACAGACATATTTACACTGTTCCATCTTTGTTCTGAATGTAGTCAATTCGCAGTCTCTGAAATGGGTAAGATGACCTTGGCATATGCCTTCCTGGAACTCCCATAGTTCTCCCATCATTAATACAGCATTCACCTTCAACCTGGTGGCAGCATTGTTGAACCCAGGAGCCATCCACCACAGAACCCAATCACACCTTCTCTCTCTTGATTTGCCCATGTTCTAAATCCATCCTCTTTAGTGCTCTCTGAAGGGAGAGTTTCTTACCAACCCTCCAGAGTCCATTTTCAATCATCACTTCTACTTTTATCCTTTTGATGTTTCCTTTCAGCATCTGTAGCCTGTATCTGAAAAAGACAAACTTTTGAAAGTCCACTGGCCCTAAGCCATCCTGTATCACACAGACTTCCACTTAGTGTAGACTTCAGGTAATAGCTTGGCCTTTACCTTCTCAGGCAGCATCGGGGCATCAAACATCTTTCATACACTCCGCATTCATTATTGATAAGCTTACACATGGATCAAACAAAATCTCAGCTTCACCAGATTAGACCATAATAATGAGTGATACCGAAGGCATACCTGGATTAATATTGATGTTAGCAGTCTTACCCTCAGCCATCTTACAAACCTCAGCGAGTGTCTTCAGCTCTGACTCCTGCACTAACATTGCTGGAGGGAGTGGTTCTTTCTTGACAACATCAGATTAAGTAGGAACAGCATCTCCTGTCTGAGATGATCCATCTTTCAAGAACCTGAAATTATCTACCAGAAACTAAAAAATGTGGTTATTAATTTAAGACAGTCATGTGAATTAGAATTTTTATTTTTATTATTATTTTTAGAGGTGGGAAGGCACTACTACTCCCTCCCCCCTCCAGAGGCAGTTGAGTAGTCGGATCTAAATTTGTGCATCTTTAAGGCAGTGAACAGTTAGTGAGAGGAGTAGGAACTGCATTACTATTTACTCCTACACATGTGACATTACCCTTAATCATGAGAGATCATGTAACTTGTTTGGTATGAGGCAATGTAATTAGATCCTAAGGATTGTATAGATAATAGGGATCCAGCATTTGAATCTGGATTGTTAATTCCCTATGGGCATGGCACTTGAAGGGCTGAACATTTGTAGCTCCTCCCACGGGCGAGTACATACAAAGTCTTCCTTTCCCCTTCTTATGGGGGGGACTGATAGGCAGCCACGCCCGGCTTAGGCCTTTGTTCAACAAAATTGAGGGACAAAATGGAGGGCTATAGTAAACTTCACTCAGGCCTAGCTAATACTAGACCTTTCCAGATAATCCTTAAGACCATCCACACAGGCAGCACTTAAGATTTTCTCATGCATATATAAGATAAGCTCAAAACCCAAATCCACCCAACTTTCATGGAGTCTAGTGAAAACTTTCTCCACACTCTGCCCTGTCCTGATGTATATTCAGACAATGTAACAGGCTAATCACCTAAATGCTTCCTCCCCACCCACTGTTGAAGCTACAATCTTGAGAGAAAGAATCCCCAGCTCTACATTGGACTAAGCCTTCTAAATCTCACTAACAGCATGAGAAAACTCTCCATATTTTAACTAATTCTCTACACAACAGTCCTCTGAATTGGGAATTGTACTCATCATAGCCAGCATCTCACTAGGGGACCAAGGACGATATATTGGTTCATCAGGGCCGATATTTGGACCTCTGGGAAGAGCAACTTCAGGGGTTACATACCTAGGTGTACGATGGGGTAGAATTGGTTCAGGTAGGGCAGAATTGGTTCAGGTAGGGCAGATGTGGATGTTACTACTTGTGGATGTTACTACTGGGGTGGTAGATGTCATGCATCATACAATGATGCAGATATCCCTACACTTTTCTCTGACTGCAACCCAAATAAATATGAATAAGGACTAAGAGTCCCTAGATTTATAGGATTGGACACTTTCAATTGGCATCATGGGGCAATCACTGTGGGCACTTTCTTAACTAGTGAAACGTACAATTTAGAAAAGGTTATTTGCAAACATCATTGGATCTAATCCAATACTGGGACCTATAACATGAATGGAGCCCTGTCTGGAAGATCTATAGATAACACACGTTAGAATCTTCACAGTCTGCAGATGCATTACCAATTACCAGCCCCCGCCAAAAGGGGGGTTGAATTCCTGAGGGGAGGGGACTTTACTAGAGCACAATAGGGGGATGGAAAGGAAGGGATAGAAGGAGCAGAAAGCACGGTGGGAGGTGTTCCTGTTGGAAAGGAGCACATTCCAAAGCAGAGTGCAGAGGAGGGGCTGACAGAAGGAACAATAGGAGTTTTTGTAGAACCAAAAGACACAGATTAACCAGTGTGGTTTTAAGCAGATTTTGAGAAAGGGGGATGGGATGCCACATGTTTTTTTTCTTTGTTCTCTATGGGATTCAAATCCTCCATCTTGCAATAGAAATGCTACTCATTCCATTTCTCCAACTTACTTCAACTTCTATCAATCACTTTCATATACAATTTTCACCATAACTCAGCTTGCACCAGCCTATTACCCTTTAATCAACATTCCTTTTCCTTCAATACTTATCCACAAACTTTAATTTGCACGCATGAACGATTTTAACTTAATAACGGAAACTTTCCCTTCCTATGCAGTTTCGATATGCAGCCTCTAGGGGGAAATCTTACACAATACTGCATATTTCTGGATAATACTGGATGTCTCTTTCTTGCATTAGCTGAGCCGCTGTTAACATCTCACCATTTTCTCCTGTGACATTAGAATTACCCATTTTCTTTATTATTTTACTAATAGTCTTCCTAATTGGGAAACCACAAAAATATTTAACCTAGATTCTTCCTAACCGGGAAACCACAAAAATGTTTAACCTAGATATTTCCTAATTGGGAAACCACAAAAATATAAATAAAACAACAAAAAATTCAAACAAAAATTCATCCAATTAGGGGAACTCAAAACTATATTATCTAGATTCTTCCGATTAGGGGAACTCAAAACTACATAATCTAGATTTTTCCGATTAGCGAATACAATCTCACTGGGATCCAATTCTACATCACGGATATTAAGCTATCAGCTGTCTATCAATTCCCGCTTAGTTCCAGCATGTCCTACCACACACAGAAGGAATATTCAAATGGTGTATTTCATTATAAAGGACAGATCAGCTATAGTTTGAACCCTTCTATTGCGATAACACCAATTCAACTCTTGAGAATTCACTTGGGCAAAAGGCTCAGAGGAAGTATGCAAGAAATAAAGCTTCTTACCTTGCTGCAGCATGTGACCTCGTCTGAATGTTTTGCGCAAGTCAACTCGTGGCGTTTGAATTGGAAGTTACGCAAGCTGTCTTCCCACCTAGGGACGCCAAATATGTTATCGCAATTCATGTGATTCTCATCTTCTTTGTGTGATGCCAAATCAATTAGAAGTATAAGTATGCACGTTCCATACTGCTTTCATAATGAGACCAGACAGACAAGTTGGTTTCATGAAAGCATCTTCTCATCCCCCTGAGCAAGAGCAAGAAGAGAGCTTTATTCAAGTTACATTCACTTAAATAGCAGACATGACATCATAAAAGGGGTGTTCCTTAAGAAAAGACTATTGGCTCCTTAACTTAATATGAGTGGTTTCAGCAACTTCAACTCTGAGTTCACAGGTAGATTTGAAAATTGCAACCTAATTCCCCCTCCCCAGTATCCTTTAGACAAGGAAATGCAGACGAGGCTCACACAAATGTGTACTACAGTACATATATAGAGAGAAATAAAACCTCTCTCTAACACTTCACACAAACTTGCTACTTTGTGTTGGTCTATTACATAAAATCCCATAAAATACATTAGTTTGTGGGTGTAACATGAAAAAAAAATGTGTAAAAGGGTAGGAATACTTTTTCAAGGCGCCTTGAAAAAGTATTCCTACCCTTTTACACATTTTTTTTTCACATATTTCCCCAGACCTGAATCCAATTGAGCACATCTGGGACATCATGTCTCGCTCTATCCACCAACATCACGTTGCACCACAGACTGTCCAGGAGTTGGCAGATGCTTTAGTCCAGGTCTGGGAGGAGATCCCTCAGGAGACCGTCCGCCACCTCATCAGGAGCATGCACAGGCGTTGTAGGGAGGTCATACAGGCACGTGGAGGCCACACACACTACTGAGCCTCATTTTGACTTGTTTTAAGGACATTACACCAAAGTTGGATCAGCCTGTAGTGTGTTTTTCCACTGTAATTTTGAGTGTGACTCCAAATCCAGACCTCCATGGGTTAAAAAATTTGATTTCCATTTTTTTATTTTTGTGTGATTTTGTTGTCAGCACATTCAACTATGTAAAGAACAAAGTATTTCAGAAAAATATTCAATTAATTCAGATCTAGGATGTGTTATTTTTGTGTTCCACTTATTTTTTTGAGCAGTGTATATATATATTATATCTCAACACAGGACCATTACGCTGCCTGTTACAGAGATAGTCATACATGTATATAGTCTACATCTGCAGGGCTCAGTGTAATCTGGTTTCATCAAACACTTCACATATTTCATAGACCATAAGAAATCAATTCTACCCTGTCAGCAACTTTCAATTACAATACCCTGTGAGATGTGGCCTTCAATAACTGGGTTTTTGTTGAGATATTTTTTAAACCTAAAGTATTATTAACCTAAACTAAAAGAGTTTCACTTTAAATACACTCTACAGAAATCGTAATATTCCTATAATATAATTTTTCTAAATAATTCTTTTTACATACCTTTCTCTGTCCAAAGTAAAACATGGTCTATTAAACTACAATATAGCTACATATATTCGGAGATGTTTTGTAAATACATTACGTTAACTACTTGCTCTGATTGTAAGTTTTACTCCAGAGCTGCATTCACCATCCTGATGGTTGCTAATAGAACTTGTATATAGCACATATAGCCAGCTCAAGTATAGAACACACATAGCCAGCTCAAGTAAGAAGCGCTGCTAGATTTGAGTTCAGGACCCACAGAGTTGTGAAGCCTATTAATAAAGCAACTTCATCTGGATGTAAATTGTTAAATTATTTTTAAAGCGGAGCCTATATTTTTGGTCTGGCAAAATGGGTCATGACTCTTGATCGGTTATTGCCATCCAATTGTTAATGGGGTTGCTTTATGAGGACAACTCCTGTCCATATGGACATCATAGAACCTCAAAATACGAATGTTAAAAAACAGTTCAGGCCTAAACTGGGTCCTTTGATAAGTGCACAGCCATCTGAGTACTCTGTCCGCTTAAGCAAAAATGTGGGTCTATATTGGTTATAAACCTATGACAGTGCAGAATATCCTGTGCAGCAGGGTCCTTAATACCCTAAGGAAGGTAGTGCATGTAAGGGGGTGAGACCTTACAGACAAAATCGTATTGGACCTGAGGTAATTGCAGCTCCCCACTCTTGACTCATGTGGGGAAGTAAGGCAACATGCTTAGTGGTTATAGCCTCCCAATGTGGGCACAGGCTTACAGGCAAATATAACAGTCTTTTTATGATACAACTTACTTTTTCCTCTGGCTTGCATTGCACATGGTTGCCTGGGCATCAACATTCTGGTTCTGGTCTCTTCCAAGTGGCAGCAATGAAGATTGTTGTCCTGAAGTTATCTCTGCACAATCCCAGTCAGTCACGGTATGCCCTTCCTCGCACACACGTTCTCTCATCTCTCTGCCATGTGCTCTCACTGCTTAAAGGGGTATTCCGGTTGTGTAAAGTTATTCACTATCCACTGGGGATAACTATTATATGGTGGGGGTTCTACCAGTTGAATGCCCACCGATCACAAAAACAGTGACTCGTAGCCTGTGGAGCCCCCCAAAGTGAACACGGAGCCGCCAGTCGGGCATGCACGCTGCAGCTCCTTTCATTTCTATGGGAGTTCCAGATATAGCTGAACACTGTAGTTGACTATCTCTGGAACTCTCAAAGAAATGAAAGGAGCAGCACCATGTTTGCCTGATTGACCTCTCCGTTCATTTTGGGGTGCTCCATGGGGTATGAGGTCCCCATTCTCATGAACGATGAGGGTCCCAGTTGTAGGACCCCAATCTATCTAATTTTTTTTTCCTTATCATGTGGATAGGAAATAACTTTACACAACCGGAATATCCCTTTAAGGACCTGACTAAATTAAGTCTAAAATCTCCCGTGCCAATCACTGCATATTATTCAACAGTAATTAAACTATTGGCCAGTAGATGGCAGCATAACTTCATTGTTGCCATGCCACACATTTACAGCACATATATTTTTATCACAGCACGGTGCAATACAAATATCATAACTCAATATCTTACCGTTTCTAGTGCGGCTCATCTGCAACGTCTGTCGCATCCTGCTAGAGGAATATGACTTCTCCAGATTGGCAATATGCAATATTTCCCACATTAGGCCGCTCTCAGTGTTTTTTTTATCAGTGATTATTATTGCTGCATGTCAGTGCAACTCTCACCTCCATTCAGGATCAGGCAATTATTGGGAACGAACAGTCCGTTCCCAATACTCGCTGGCACAGCCTGTGTAAAAAGGGGCCTTTAGAAGTACCAAAATCCCTTTACTAATACTGATTCCTTTCTCTCAAATGAACTTCCCTAGGGGCTCCCACCCCACATTATTGAATATTTACATTTGGAGCCAAAACCAAGCAAACACTTGGCAATTTTTAGTAAAATTTAATTGTTTTTAGTCAATTTATTGGTTTTCATTTTCTAGTTGAGGAAATACAAACCAGTTGTGTAGAGCCATTTGGGATAATTATGACTTTTGGGCCAGTGATGGGATGAGGCCAGGTTCTTCCATGTTTCAGCACAGTAGATTTACCCATCCCAATATCCCTAAAATGCTGCGTGTTTATCCGGCCTAACGGTATCTTTTTAAACCCATTTCAGGTGGAAATCTCCCATAACAGGGATTGGCACTTCAGTTGCTGTGAAACTACAACTCTCAGCATGCAAACATGCTCAGCTGTTCTAACTCCCACAGAAGTGAATGGAGGATTCTGGGAGTTATAGTTTCTGAACAGCTGGAGCGGCGGAGGTTGCTGATCCCTGTCCTATAGGATACCCATGTCTGATGCTTTAATAAATCCATCATATAAAGCCAGCACGTTGTATATTCTCTCCCAAGTATTTCATCTCCAGAAACCGTTTTGTGTTTTTGATTCTCTGGACGAGAGCACACGTTTTTTTGCTGTTTGAAGCACCGACACCACTTTTCAAAGGCTTGCTGCAGGGAGACCTTTCTTGGTTTTCTTTTATGGCGATAAAAGGTTTTACTTATTTTTATATTTTAGAGTCAGTTCTTGACCCAATACTGGCATTGATTTTTGGCTCGGGAGTGCAAAGTTCCTGGTAAAATAAAGCGAGTGGAAAGCAGCGACCCGATCAGTTTCTCTGGGTCGCGGTGTACACAGTTTACTTTTCATTAGTCTAAAGTGCAGTACACATTGCTAATTCATTCTGTACAGCACTGTAAAGCATCAGGATAGAAAACCGCTTTCATAGCTCTGGGAGGAACCTAATTTTCTATCCGTTGTCACCCCTTTGGGATATGGAAGAATGGTCAATATTGTGGGGGAAGGTTAGTGGCAACCATTCCGAGCACAAAAGTAGTTGCCACTTTTTCATCCTATCCAGTCATTCCACTATCGCTGAATACAATTACACTACCATCTCTAAATGTTACACACATAAAATACGCTATGTGCAAAATTGTACCTACTGTAATACAAGAATATAATTACTATCATACTGGCAGGTAGGTATGTAGCACTGTATTGCCCTGTATGTTTTGTAGTGCTGTATGTCATTTTGGGAGGTAAGGGGTTAAGTTGAGAATTTGGCTTTGGAGGCTGGGGAGGGGGAGCGCTGTCTCAATTTTTGCCTCAGGCAGCAAAAAGGCTAGGTGCACCCCTGATTATATTATATTCTTGTATATAGGAGCTGTATTATAGTAGTGTGACAACTCTGGGTCACTTAGCTCTCCAGGATCGCCGTCTTCTCACCTTAGACGGTTTGCACAACTCAAGAAGCCACTCCAACACTGCAGACTTGGGTGCAAACTGGCCACAACCAGCTTTATTGTCACTTTAACATCAGACCAAACATAAATCATAAACACAAAACCTAGGCCGTCTGGACACTGACTACACAGAATTTCTCCCTCTCTATCGGAATCTGGGTCTACCACACAGCTCCCCAAAACACAACACAGTGCTTACCCTACCCAGGGTTAGAGGGTACCGGCGCAGCCTGTTTCTTCCCCAGACTGGGATCTGGGGAAGCTTGTACATAGGAGACATTTTATAGTAGTCTGGTATTATAGCTACTATAATACTGCTCCTATGTACAAGAATATAACTACTATAATACTGCTCCTATGTACAAGAATATAACTACTATAATACTGCCTCCTATGTACAAGAATATAACTACTATACTACTGCTCCCACGTACAAGAATATAACTACTATAATACTGCTCCTATGTACAGGAATATAACTACTATAATACTGCCTCCTATGTACAAGAATATAGCTACTATAATATTTCTCCTATGTACAAGAATATAACTACTATAATACTGCTCCTATGTACAAGCATATAACTACTATAATACTGCCTCCTATGTACAAGAATATTACTACTATAATACTGCTCCTATGTACCAGAATATAACTACTATAATACTGCTCCAATGTACCAGAATATAACTACTATAATACTGCTCCTTTTATATACAAACATATAACTACTATAATACTGCTCCTATGCACCAGAATATAACTACTATATATTCTTGTACATTGGAGCAGTATTATAGTAGTTATATTCTTGTACATAGGAGCAGTATTATAGTAGTTATATTCTTGTACATTGGAGCAGTATTAACTACTATAATACTGCTCCTATGTACTAGAATATAACTACTATAATACTGCCTCCTATGTACAAGAATATAAATACTATAATACTGCTCCTATGTACAAGAATATAACTACTATAATACTGCTCCTATGTACAAGAATATAACTACTATAATACTGCCTTCTATGTACAAGAATATAACTACTATAATACTGCCTCCAATGTACAAGAATATAACTGCTATAATACTGCCTCCTATGTACAAGAATATAACTACTATAATACTGCCCCCTATGTACAAGAATATAACTACTATAATACTGCCTCCTATATACAAGAATATAACTACTATAATACTGCTCCCATGTACAAGAATATAACTACTATAATACTGCCTCCTATGTACAGGAATATAACTACTATAATACTGCTCCTATGTACAAGAATATAACTACTATAATACTGCCTTCTATGTACAAGAATATAACTACTATAATACTGCCTCCAATGTACAAGAATATAACTGCTATAATACTGCCTCCTATGTACAAGAATATAACTACTATAATACTGCCCCCCTATGTACAAGAATATAACTACTATAATACTGCCTCCTATATACAAGAATATAACTACTATAATACTGCTCCCATGTACAAGAATATAACTACTATAATACTGCCTCCTATGTACAGGAATATAACTACTATAATACTGCCTCCTATGTACAAGAATATATAACTACTATAATACTGCTCCTATGTACAGGAATATAACTACTATAATACTGCCTCCTATGTACAAGAATATAACTACTATAATACTGCCTTCTATGTACAAGAATATAACTACTATAATACTTCTCCTATGTACAAGAATATAACTACTATAATACTGCCTTCTATGTACAAGAATATAACTACTATAATACTGCTCCTATGTACAAGAATATAACTACTATAATACTGCTCCTAATGTACAAGAATATAACTACTATAATACTGCCTCCTATGTACAAGAATATAACTACTATAATACTGCCCCCCTATGTACAAGAATATAACTACTATAATACTGCCTCCTATATACAAGAATATAACTACTATAATACTGCTCCCATGTACAAGAATATAACTACTATAATACTGCCTCCTATGTACAGGAATATAACTACTATAATACTGCCTCCTATGTACAAGAATATATAACTACTATAATACTGCTCCTATGTACAGGAATATAACTACTATAATACTGCCTCCTATGTACAAGAATATAACTACTATAATACTGCCTTCTATGTACAAGAATATAACTACTATAATACTTCTCCTATGTACAAGAATATAACTACTATAATACTGCCTTCTATGTACAAGAATATAACTACTATAATACTGCTCCTATGTACAAGAATATAACTACTATAATACTGCTCCTATGTACAAGAATATAACTATTACTGTTTGGTGATAGTGATGCTTATATACCTCGGTTCTGCAGCACTTTGTCCCTGGAGGTTCTTATACAGTATAGTGGAATTTTCTATCCTTTCATGAGGTGGGATGAGACAGTATCACACACGATAGGTTAGGTTATGTTCACATCTGCTTTCGTGCATAACAGAATCAGCCATATTTGATGGCACTTGCTCCGACAGCAGAGCCTTAGATACACAGAGTTAGAAACAATGACTGAGCAGCATTGTGTCCGGTACAGTATTATATTATTGGAATTAGTAACATCTCATGATGGGTGGTGTAGGTCCAATTTAGTTATCACATGTGACAGACTTAGATACCCTAAGCTCTCTGAGCCAGGAGGTTATAAAAAAAAAACTTTAATAATGCACGGCAATTAACAAACACACAATACAGGGGAGTTAACACAATAATATAATAAGGATAAAAAATAACAAGTGAAGAAAGAAAATAAATTGTATCCCATTCCTATCTTTCCTATTATTGGACTGGAATGTTATGTATCGGCCGACCCCTTGTAACAAACCTGTTCATTGGGAGTGATACAATTTCCTCTGCTCACTGGAGTGTGTAACAGAAGCGAGATAATCCTGATTGATATTGAACAAGTCCAGGCAGAATGAGAGACACATTTCACAATGGGTGAGAAATCAATACACTGTATTAAGGATGAAAAAGAGAACACAGACCCCCCCCCCCAAATCTCCTCTGTGCACTGCACGCGCCTTCCACACAATCATGGACTGTTACCGCTGATTATTAAGACGGATCTATTACCTGCCGTCTGTCAATCATATGCTCATAAAGTCCTATTTGCAATGAACATGTCACCTGCTGACTTTCCAATACATTCCATTAGTCAGTTTGCAGGAATCTACGACCTGCAGTCAGTATTTGTACTAGGGGAAAGGACAGCCGACGGGTGCTGGTAGCAGCCTCTTGCTGCCATCTAAGAAACGTGATTGCACGACCACAAGAAGGCAAATGCCCAGAATTTTTTTTAAGGAGCCTTGAAGGATAATCCTCTCCCTGTAGACCCAACTTTAAATTAAAGGGGTTATCCAGGCTCCTGCTATTGATGACCTATCCTCAGGATAAGTTATTAATAACCGTTATCAGTGAGGGTCCAACAACTCGCACCCTGATCGATCATCTATTTCCTGTAGCCTCTGGAACTAGCACTGTGAATGGAGCAGGAAGCACAGCTCCGTTCAAAGTGTAGTGGCCGTCATGTGTTACTGCACCTCAGCTCTCATTGAAGGGAAGCTAAGCTGCAGTAACCCGTCCTGGCCACTACACTTTGAACGGAGCTGTGCTTCCTGTTCCATTCACAGTGCTAGTTCCAGCACCAGAGGCTGCAGGAAACAACTGATTGTGGGGGTGCCACGATCGGATATTAAAGGGGTTGGCGACTACTGTTGAGCAATGCTTTTGTAAGGCGTCAATATGGTTCTTACTAATGTAGCCTTTGTAAAAATTCTGCACCATTTTCCATATTTTATAAGGTTTGCCCCCTTGTTTACCAAGTCTTTTGCGCTGTCCACACAGAGGTCCTGTTCATAAGATGGCCGCTGATGGAGGGTTCTGTGACAAGGCAAACAGAACAAGTGCAGATGGCAGGTCCAGTGTATCT
Organism: Bufo bufo; assembly: GCF_905171765.1. Taxonomy (NCBI): domain Eukaryota; kingdom Metazoa; phylum Chordata; class Amphibia; order Anura; family Bufonidae; genus Bufo; species Bufo bufo. The sequence goes on along the minus strand of NC_053398.1, from coordinate 139,093,170 downwards.
GAATGGAGAAGACATCACATGATGTCTGGGGAGAGAGAGGGATCAGGTGAAAGGGATATTCTCGCCCTATGCTTTTGTATTTTTTCAGGAGGTAAGCCGCCGCCAGAAGGGCCTGTCATCTGCTTTCTCTGCACTCCTCATAGTATACAGAAAGAGAGAGCCGTTGGACAAACAGCTTTGAGTGCGCATGCCCAGCAGATGTACTTGGCTATCTCCGGAATTCCCATAGAAATTAATGGAGCGGCTGTACGCTTGCCCAATTGGCTGCTCCGTTCATTTAAGGAGGGCTGCAGGGGGTACGTGTGGTCCCAGCAGACGGAATACCCCCTTTTTTTTTATCTGCTAAGGTGTTTTCATTTAGGCAGTCACCCAAGCACCCACGTTGAAATGCCCAAATAAGCCTAATTTCCTCGCTATCACTACATCAGCTTTATTAAAGGGAATTATTTTTGCAAGATCCACCACCATGCAGATGCTCCATCATCGCTTAACTAGTGGCCATATGAGCCCTCTTGGTGTTGCCGAGTGGCACCTAGCGAGCTACCATGTTTATTAGCCTACTGGATGATGATTTCAACAGACCAGGGGACATAGGTGTCCAAAAAGTGCCTGTACTGGTGAAGGGTTCTTTGGTGGTAAATCTCACCCTCGAACACTTTTTTTTGTTTTATAATCTAGATAGACCCTGAATTCCTCAATGATTACTTTCTTAATACATAGCAGGAGGTTACTGTATACTGCTTTACTATATAGTGTGCAGTAAGCTCTCCCAAGCGTGTCCGTCGTTCACTCAGTTCTGTCTATGCTGGGGATTTGGAGCTCTGTATCAGTAAAACAGAGCTCTGAACTATAAAAAGTTGTAGGTTGTAGATAAAACTTTTACCCTCTCAAAGGTACTGTGTAACACCTGAATGTCACTTAACCCATAGAAGAGCGGGCGATTTTCCGTTTTTGTGTCATTTTTTCACTCCCCACCTTCCCAGAGTCATAACTTTTTTATTTTTCTGTTCACATAGCCTAATGAGGGCTTATTTTTTGCAGGACAAGTTGTACTTTCTAATGGCACCATTTACGGTTGCATACAATGTAGTGAGAAGCAGGAAAACACTTCCAAATTGGGTGAAACTGGAAAAAAAAAAACGCATGCGCAAGAGGGCGCAATGTTTAAAGACGTGACTTCGGCCGTTCAAATGCGGTGGTGGTTGCAAAGGAGGTAACGCCCTCTATACATATTAGTGTATTTTCAGACAAACCTGCCGAGAATGGTGGGTTTGGGTAGCAGTATACTGTATATGGTGACCTCCCGACTCTCCCCGCAGAGAAGGATCAGGCGAAAAAAATATTTTTGCCCGATCCTTTCGTTCTCGCTGGAGATCAGCTGCTGCCAGTATTGTCCGACAGCGCCTTTCTCCTCTCCTCATTGAATATACACACATTCAGCCAGAGTGTGGGTATGTATGGGGGACTCGGGAGAGAGAGCTGTCAGCCAAATTTATATTTGGCCAACAGCTACTGAATGTGTATGGCTACCCTTAGAGCGTATTCACACGGGAATTGCTGCAGAAAAATCCACAGCAAACTCAGCACAAAAAGAAATCAGACCCAGTCAGTCAGTCATGATGTATTTTCCTGCAGGTTTACTGTGGATTCTGTGTGAAATTTTATAGGTAAGATTTGCTTAAGGGCTCATGCACACGACCATATATATTTTGCGGTCCGCAAAAATTACGGATGAAGTCAGTGTGCATTCAATATTTTGCTGAACGGAACCGCTGGCCCCTAATAGAGCAGTACTATCCTTGTCCGTGATGCGGACAATAATAGGACATGTTCTATTTTTTGCGGAACAGACATACGGAAAAAGAATGCATACGGAGTAACTTCCTTTTTTTTGCGGACCCATTGAAATGAATGGTTCCGCATACGGTCCGCAAAAAAAAAAAAAACAACGGAACGGACACAGAAAGAAAATACAATTGTGTGAGCCTTAAGAGTAGGATTACAAGGAGTTTTTTTTTGAAGAGGTTTTGGCAAATTTTTCAGCCAGATGCAGGGAGACGTGCAAGTCCTCTCTATATTTCTGATTCCTCTTGAATCCACTTCTGGCTTTGGCTCAAAAATCTGAAGGAAAATCTGCCTCAAAAACTCTGTGTGAACCTAAACTAAATCTCATCTCAAACACTGCATTTTTCACCCGCAATTCTGTGGCACCTAAATTGCAGCATCCCACATTTGGCATGTGTGAACATACTCTGATCACTTATAGTTCCACATGTAGACAAAACCATTGCTGAGGACCGTGGAAATTACCAGGATTGAGCATTCATGCTAACGCTTAGGCCTCTTTCACACAGGCGAGTATTCCGCGCGGATGCGATGCGCGAGTTGAATGCATTGCACCCGCACTGAATCCCGACCCATTAATTTCTATGGGGCTGTTCACATGAGCGGTGATTTTCACGCATCACTTGTGCGTTGCGTGAAAATCGCAGCATGCTCTATTTTGAAATGAATGGGGTTGCGTGAAAATCGCAAGCATCCGCAAGCAAGTGCGGATGCGGTGCGATTTTCACGCACGGTTGCTAGGAGACGATCGGGATGGAGACCCGATCATTATTATTTTCCCTTATAACATGGTTATAAGGGAAAATAATAGCATTCTGAATACAGAATGCATAGTAAAATAGCGCTGGAGGGGTTAAAATAAATAAATAATTTAACTCACCTTAATCCACTTGATCACGCAGCCGGCATCTCTTCTGTTTTCTTTCTTTGCTGATTGCAGGAACAGGACCTGTGGTGACGTCACTCCGGTCATCACATGATCTTTTACCATGGTGATGGACCATGTGATGACCGGAGTGACGTCACCACAGGTCCTGTTCCTGCACACAGCAAAGAAAGAAGACAGAAGCGATGCCGGCTGCGCGATCAAGTGGATTAAGGTGAGTTAAATTCTTTTATTTATTTATTTTAACCCCTCTAGCCCTATTGTACTATGCATTCTGTATTCAGAATGCTATTATTTTCCCATATAACCATGTTAGAAGGGAAAATAATACTATTTACAGAACACCGATCCCAAGCCCGAACTTCTGTGAAGAAGTTAGGGTTTGGGTACCAAACATGCACGATTTTTCTCACGCGCGTGCAAAACGCATTACAATGTTTTGCACTCGCGTGGAAAAATTGCGCATGTTCCCGCACCTTTTCCCGCAAGGCCCGTCTGAAAGAGGCCTAAAGCCTCTTTCACACGAGCGTGACGGATTGGCTCCAGTGAAACTCGCACCATATTGCAAGCAAGTTCAGTCAGTTTTGTCTGCGATTGCGTTCACGTGCGTGATAAAAAACTGAAGGGTTACAAACAACATCTCCTAGCAACCATCAGTGAAAAACGCACTGCATCTACACTTGTTTCCGGATGCAATGCGTTATTCACTGAAGCCCCATTTACTTCTATGTGGCCAGGGCTGCGTGAAAAACCCAAAATATAGAACATGCTACATTTTTCACGCAATGCAGATGTGATGCGTGAAAAAAAACCTCATGTACACAGACCCATTGAAATGAATGGGTCAGGATTCAGTGCGGGTGCTATGTGTTCACGTCATGCATTTCACCCGGCGGAAAACTCGCTCGTGTGAAAGGGGCCTTAATCATGACAATTGCCCTGTCTAAAGGTGCTACAAATTACCTAACCAATTAGCGATGGCTCATTTCACAGCTAATCTCATCTTTTATGGCACATAATACTGTCCCCCGGATGTGCTGCCAGCAAACAATACATTTTTATTGGAACATATTTTGCAGGTTCATTGTTTACCGCCATACAGTGGGTAAAGACTTGGTTTGACAATCAGGCAATTATTGGGAACATTTGGTTCATTCCCAATAGTTGCCTGTGAAACGGCTTGTGTAAAAGGGCCTTGAATCTGCCTTCTGCTCAGGAGTAACACAAGACTGAAAGATCAGACTACACTCATAGAGATTGTTGTAGTCTGTAACCATGGAGACACATATGTCTGCACAAGAGCTGTATTTAAAAAAAAATATATAGTCTTGATCTTAAAATCTTCTTTTTACAAAGTGGTCTTAGATGCACAAGTGAAATGATTAAAATAAAAAGCTGAACTACAGGTGAAACTCAAAAAATTTGAATATCGTGCAAAAGTTCATTTATTTCATTAATGCAACTTTTTAAAAGGTGAAACTAATATATGAGATGGACTCATTACATCCAAAGTGAGATATTTCAAGCCTTTATTTGTTATAATTTGGATGATTATGGCTTACAGCTTATGAAAACCCCAAATTCACAATCTCAGAAAATTAGAATATTGTGAAAAGGTTGACTATTCTCGGCTCAGTGTCACACTCTAGTCAGCTAATTAATCCATACCCCCTAAGCAAAGGGGACCTGAGCCTTTAAATTGTCTCTCAGTCTGGTTCAGTAGGAATAACAAATCATGGGAAAGACTGCTGACCGGACAGTTGTGAAGAAAACCATCATTGACACCATCCATAAGGAGGGAACGCCTCAAAAAGTAATTGCAAAAGAAGTTGGATGTTCCCAAAGTGCTGTATCAAAGCACATTAATAGAAAGTTATGTGGAAGGGACAAGTGTGGAAGACAAAGGTGCACAAGCAGCAGGGATGACCGCAGCCTGGAGAGGACTGTCAGGAAAAGGCCATTCAAAAGTGTTAGGGACTTTCACAAGGAGTGAACTGAGGCTGGAGTTAGTGCATCAAGAGCCACCACACACAGACGGACCCTGGACATGGGCTTCAGATGTCGTATTCCTCTCGTCAAGCCTCTCCTGAACAAACAACGTCAGAAGTGTCTTACCTGGGCTAAAGAAAAGGTCCAAAGTCCTCTTTTCTGATAAGAGCAACTTTTGCATCTCATTTGGAAACCAAGGACCCAGAGTCTGGAGGAAGAATGGAGAGGCACACAATGCAAGATGCTTGAAGTCCAGTGTGAAGTTTCCACAGTCTGTGTTGATTTGGGGAGCCATGTTGTCTGCTGATGATGGTCCACTGTGCTTCATTAAGTCCAGAGTCAACGCAGCCATCTACCAGGAGATTTTGGAGCACTTCATGCTTCCTTCCGCAGACGAGCTTTATGGAGATGGTGACTTCATTTTCCAGCAGGACTTGGCACCTGCCCACACTGCCAAAACCTGGTTCAATGACCATGGGATTACTGTGCTTGATTGGCCAGCAAACTTGCCTGACCTGAACCCTATAGAGAATCTATGGGGCATTGCCAAGAGAAACATGAGCCCGAACAATGCAGAAGAGCTGAAGGCTGTAAGCATCCTGGTCTTCCGTAACACCTCAGCAGTGCCATAGGCTGATAGCATCCAGGCCACGCCGCACTGAGGGGCCCAAACCAAGTACTGAGTACATATGCATGATTAGACTTTTCAGAGGTCCTACATTTTTTGTATTTAACATCCTTTTTTTATTGATTTCATGTAATATTCAAAATTTCTGAGACTGTGCATTTGGGGTTTTCATAAACTGTAAGCCATAATCATCCAAATTATAACAAATAAAGGCTTGAGATATCTCGCTTTGCATGTAATGAGTCTCATATGTTAGTTTCACCTTTTAAGTTGCATTACTGAAATAAATTAACTTTTGCACGATATTCTAATTTTTCGAGTTTCACCTGTACATTCTTTCCCAGCATCAAACCCTTCACATGTACATAGTCAGTAAACCCCAATAAAATGGATCATGAAAAATTATCATACAATTCCATAGAAAAATCTAGCCCTTTTATTGTATTTTTAAAAACAATTTTATTTTTTGTAATCAGCAAAAATAAGATCTATACAATAGAGAATCTTAAATATTTTCTTTCAATCTCAGAGTAGAAAGAATTGGTTGAGGGAATTTGCAGGTGTGATGTCACTTTAAGTAATTAATCTGTGAGGTTTGCACCCCCTCCATGATCAATTGTTGTAGTGTAAACTGACTGTAAAGTGATAGCAAAATATCTGTGTAAAGTTCACATGTTAACAAAAATCTAAAAGGGTCATCTCTGAATCCAAATACTTCATCAGTTCACACGCTGTAGCACAATGCTGCCCCCAGTGGACGTTTTCTAGAAAACACATTCCCCATTTGACAAGTGATCAATACAAATCTTCAAATGGTTTAGAGTAATTGAACATTTGATAATCCATGTAATAAAAATCATAGGTACGCTGCCTTTCCAACGGGGACAACTGTGCAAAATATTGCTGTGTGATTTTACTAGTGGTCCTTTCCTCATTGGAATGTCTGTCTTTAAATCTGGGAAAAGTCAAGTTTTGGGGAGCCCCTATGAGGTGCAGAAGAAAATTAGCATCTTCCTCCATGCTCTCAAACTTCCCAATGAAGTCATAGTCTATCAAACATGGACTGCAAAGTTTGCTAATATGGTCCCAATGAATGTCCATGCCTACCGGTCTATGAACATCCAACAGGTACTGGATGAACTCTTTAAATTGTACCCCAGAGCCTGTCCTCAATGCTTCCTTTGTGGCATTTCGTCTGTATTTAGAAATGATAGCTTTCCCAAACACCGGATGATAGTAGTTATTTGCGTGCTCAAACTTGTCCCGGAAAGCGGAAACCAATCTCTCGAACGGTTCTCGGACGAAGATCATCTTCTTGTAGGTGTTAAGACGGTTGAAGATTCCCTTCCGGTCGAAGCTGTCCAACCTCTTCAAGTAGTTGCCGTAGTGAACGGTATTATGCTGGATATCCTTGGTGGAGGAAGCCAAGCCATTGAGAACCATTAATACCCGTTTCCAGTTGGAGCAACCGGCCTTGGGAACCTCACAGTAGAGTAACTTGTGCTTGTCTTCCACGAAGATTCGAGAGACGTGATAAGGGGTGATAATCCGCCTGCTACCGCTCTTGTACTTCAAGCAGATGTTGTGCATAAGCTTCTTACGTTGCCTTTGAACCTCATACAGCTTTCTCCACTTGCCGCTGCTGTCCTCGTAATCCAACGGCATGAGGTCCACGGCAGAACCGTTCAAGGGCATTAGAATGGGAGTCTCTTTCAATAGGAAATGCTTCCTCTTCTTCAAAAGCTTCTTCTCCGTATACATCTTATTGTCTCGCCTCAGAAAGATCATCTTTTTCTGCCTGCGACTTGCGCTGTGTAAACTAGCCGGGTACAGATAAGGAGGATACGACGGCACGTCTTGGTTTATGTTCAGGAGCTGTTTGGCAGCGGCTTCTATTGAAGTCCCATATTGATTGTTGGATGTACAGTCCTGTGAACAGAATAGAGAATTATTCAGGATTCGGCAGCACAATCGCTTACAAGACACACAGAAAAGAACATCGCTCATCTTGTCTGACAAATCTAAGCGCCGTGTCAGAGCGCACTGTGCTGTTATTTGTGTATTCACGATACGGGGCAAACAAATAGCTTCTTCTCATACAGAACTAAGCAGCTGCCCGGAATGACAGAATATGGGAAGACTGCATAAACAGACCAGAAGCAAATATATCCTGCAGCACCGGAACAAAGGCGGCCATGCTGCATTGTGATCTATGTATCTGGTCTACTCCGTCAGGGGTTTCAGGGAAAAACGCTGATGGCCTATCCTTGGTGGGGCCAGACTCACCCCGAAACGCAGGAGCTGGAGTAGAGTATGAGGCATTCCCACAATGTGAATAAACATTGCATGGGTTGTGGTGGCATTTTCTCATTGAAGATCGTTGGGGTTCAGACCCAACGATCCCACGTTGATGAACTATCCTTAGGTCAGACCGTCATTGTTTTCTTTTTCCTGTAAACCCCCTTTAATCCAGACTATAATGAAGATTTAGCAGACTCGCATTTAATACATCTTGGATCCCAATATTATTTATCCATTGTCTGATTGGGTGAATACGCACCGCCATACATGACTAGCGGAGGAAATATTCATGTACAGCGGCTGCCTACTGACACCCGTTGTGCAGATACTGTATTATTAAAGTGATTTCCGAGATTCTAATATTGATGACCAATGAGCAGGAGTTCAGGTCGCTTCACTGTGCATATTGCTGTACTGGGAGGGTTTCTATGCTTACCAGACCAGCCCCGGCCGCAGGACATGTCAGCCTGACTGGAAACCGAGCAAATCAGGTTTCTGACTCTGTGTCCAGTCCCAGAGTTTGGGCACATGCTTACGACTATGTATTTTGCGGATGATGTCCGTGTGATATCCGTATTGCATCTGTTGTAACAATGCCTATCCTTGTCCACAAAATGGACAATAATAGGGCTTGTTCTATCTTTTTTGCCGGGCCTACAGAGCGAACAGTAAATGGTGTGCTGTCCACATTTTTTGCAAACCCATTGAAATGAATTGGTCCACATCTGATCCGCAAAAGGGATCGGAAACAAAAAACGTTTGTGTGCATGTGCTCTTGGGGAGTGGATTTAAGACAGCTGTCTCCTATACCATGCCTGTGATTGCAGTTAGGGCCCATTAAGACGGCCGTAGTGCTTTGCGGATCCTCAAAACACGGATACCGGCCATGTGCTTTCCGCAATTTGCGGGCTGCAACCATAATAGAAAATGCCTATTCTTGTCCGCAATCGATTGCGGACGGCAAGGAATAACGTGTGCTGTCCGCATCTTTTGAGGGCCCATAGAAATGAATAGATCCGCAGACCTTCCGCAAAATTGCGGAATGGGTGCGGATCCGTTCATACGGCCGTGTGAATGAGCCCTTACTATGCTAGGTTCTATACTGCAAAACTTTATTCTGACATTTTTGATTAACCACTCGTGCTCTTCATTGACTGAGCTCTTTGCAGCTCCCTGTCCATTCTGTAAGGCCGGCTACTAGTGTGCCCATACCAGTATAAGTTATCAGCTGCACAGATGTATCCTGGGTCCCCAGCAGCCAAGTCCATCCTGCCTTGCAGCAGGCTTTGGTGAATACCTAGGGGTAGGCTTAGTGTCAGACTACACAGAGTGATTTTGGAAGGTTCACTGGCCGGATTGGGACTCCAGTACATCCCAACACACATCTTTAGGACAGGTCATCAATATCAGATTGGCTGGGGTTTGACTTCCTACAACCTCTCTGATCAGCTGTTTAAAAAGGCTGCAGCAATGTGGTGAGCCCCGCAGCCTTATCCTAAGGGCTCATTCAGATGGCCGTATTCTGTCTGCAAAAATGCGGATCTGTTTTTTTGCAGATTAGATGCAGGCCTATTAACTTCTATGGGGCCATTTTCTTCCATTCTACAGCTCCGAAAAACAAATAAAACATGTCCTATACAGCCGTCTGAATGAGCCCTAAGCCAGTGATGTCACTTTCATCGGTCATGTGGCCCAGGCACAGTTCGGTCCCATTCAAGTGAAGAGGGCTTAGCTGCAATACCAATCACATCCAGTATCCAATGGACAGCGCTGTGCTTTGTAAGCTACTAGGAGGCTGGACAGCTGTGACTTCTTCAAACAGTCGATTGGCGGGTGTATCCGGAGGGTGGGTCATCAATATTAGAACCTTGTAAAACCCCTTTAATTGGTGGGGTTAGAAGAGGCACCCTTACTCTATCTCAGCACCCATTCATGGCCTAAACATACTGTTCACTAGAGGTGGCATTGCGGTTCGCCCGGCAGTCGTTTCGTGCCGAACATGCGAACATATGGCGATATTCGCGCCCGCCATATTCTTTTACATTGTGAAGAACTTTGACCCATGACACATCCATTAGGTGGTACAGGACAGCCAATTGAGATGTTTCAGCACATGGACATACCCCCTACCTTATAAATAAACCCGATCTGGCCGCCATTTTACATTCAGTCTTTTGCCAGTGTAGGGAGAGGTTGCTGTGTGGAGCAGGGACAGACTGTTAGGGACACCAAACGCTAGCTAATAGGGCCACAAAAGTCATTTTAAGGACTGGTATAGGTGTGCTATCGATAGGTGCGATACACAGAGGGGTGCGATATACTTATAATATACTTTTCTAATGAGTCAAAAACACATAGATCTATATAGTGATCACCTGGAAGTCAGGGGCCTAAGGGCTGGGGGCTTACTAGGGCCATTTTTATATAGGGTAAGGTTCCGGACGAGGTCGCTCTTATCAGGGCGGGTGGTCTGTGGTTAGGCTATCAGGGCCAGAATAGCACCCCCCCGTAGGGCAATATCTTTGCCCACCCTGTCCTTCAATACCACATCATCATCTAGCCCAGAGATGGATGTTTTTTGCTTTCCCTCCCGGATTCATGGATGTGCACTGGAACCCCCCGGATTGTGGTAGGACATATGGTCTCTGATTTGGTGCCGCCGAGCATCTATGCTTTTTGCTTAACTTTAATAATTAGATTTATTTGTGCTGCGCTGCCAATAAAGAGAGAGGGGCGGAGGAGGGGCAGGCGCACTGCGCCACCACTGATAGGAGGACTTTTCATGGGTCCGGACTTTGTTAAGTAGCAGGCTACATATAGCGGCGCCCAGGGATCTCCCTGCACTTACTATTATTCCTGGGCGCTGCTCCGTTCGTCCGCTGTGGCCCAGAGACATCAGCTTCTCTCCTGGGCATTCCTTCTCCCTGGCTGTAGCGCTGTCCAATCGCAGCGCAGAACGGAGAGAAGGGAGAAGAAACGCCCAGGAGAGAAGCTGATGTCTCCTCCCCATTGCTCCAATCGTAGTAATTAGCATACGGAACAGGAGACTGGAACTGGGCCACATCGGGCGAACGGAGCGGCGCCCAGATATAATAGTAAGTGGAGGGAGATCCCTGGGCGCTGATCTATGTAGCCTGCTACTTAAAGTCCGAACCCATTAAAGGTCGTCTTTAACTTTTAATACAGGAGGCAGGTACCGGTAGCAGAATCACATAGCCGGCACCCTGCCTCTGACAGGGAGCTGCAATCAGCGGCAGTTAATCCCTCAGGTGCAGCACCTGAGGGGTTAACTGCAGCTGATCTGCTGCTGGCACCTGCCTTCCGTATTAAGGGGTAATTATCATTGGTGGCGCAGTGCGCCCCGCTCAGTATTAAAATCATTGGTGGCAGTGGCCACAGAGTCCCCTTCCCTTCTCATTGGTGACAGTGGCAGCTTCTGATCAGAGCCCCAGCAGTGTAATCCTGGGGCTCCGATCGGTTACCATGGCAGCCCGGACGAAGCCCTGGCTGCCATGGTAACCTCCCTGGCTGCCATGGTAACCTCCCTGCTGCTGTGTGTAATATGCACAGGGCAGCAGGGACAGTGTGAGGTCCTAGTCATCCTAATAGAGCTACAATTAGGGTGAATAAGACAAGGGATGAAAAGACCCCAGGTTCTAGCCCCATAAGGGGGGAAATAGTTATTAATTTAAAAGTAAAAAAAACAAAAAAAACAAACACCAATCTGTTAAGTATAAATCACCCCCTTTCCCAATTTTACATATAAAATATATAAACTATAAATAAATAAACATATCACATATCGCCACGTCTGAAAAATCCAAACTATTAAAATATTTAAAAAAATCTATACAGTGAATGCCGGAACAGAAAAAATAAATAAATAAAAACTGTGCGATTCGCCATTTTTTAAAATGCGGAATGCACGTGGCTTTTTTGGTGTTTTATTTTTTCCGAATGGTATCGAGTATCGCAACACTTTTTTTATGGTATCGCAACAACTCTACTCTGGAGTATATTACACAGTGTAAGCTAATGTAATGTATGTACACAGGGACTGCACCAGCAGAATAGTGAGTGCAGCTCTGGAGTATAATAAAGGACATGGACATGTATGTCATTGCTAGGGACAACACAGGTCTTTGCCTACATTATTATGTATGCAAAAATGTAGAATGTTCTATTTTATAACATTTTATAATCCTGTAATATAATGAAGTAACTGAATTAAACTGACCTCATTGGTGTTGTGTGGAAGCTGCAGTTTGTACTTCAGCCACTAGATAGAGCAGTGTTGCTTTCCCAAACTTTAAATAATCATTTCCAACAAAAAAAAATGAATTTGCAAATCAAAGAGGCTCGTCATTCTTTCAGCCTGCGCTTATATTTAAAACTGAAAACAACAGTTTATAAACCCAGAAACAGCAGCGACATAAACCAGTGGCAAAATGACCGAGAAATCCATTCTATTGGCTGAAATGAATTACTGAGAATGTCAGACGCTGCCCAAACATATATCCTCCATCACAGAGAACACGGTTGTAGCCGCAGAGTATTAGACATCAAACGTACCTTTTTGGGTTGGTGTAATGCAAACTCAAACTTGATGCCTGTAAGTAAAAGATATAAAGGAAGTTAATTAATGTCATTTTACGTTTTCCTTCCATCCATATTGTTACATATTCTCCAGTAATAGCAACTGAAAGCGCGTGGCTTTTCTGCATATCTATGTTATTTATATTGTCAGCGTATTCCATAAGCTGTATACAGATTGTAATCAAAATGCTATTATAGTGTAAGGGGAAACTCCACAAATATTTTGACCCCTTGATGGTTGTAGCCAAGTCTAAGGGCCCATTTACACGTCCGCTTCCGCAATTTTGCAAAACAGGTGCGGACCCATTCATTTTCAATGGGGCCGGAATGTGCAGTCCGCATCCGCACTTCCGTTCCGCAAAAAAATAGAACATGTCCTATTCTTGTCTGGCATTTTCTATGAGAGTTTCGGTGATGTGCAGTCCGCAAAATGCAAAACGCACATTGCCGGTGTCCGTGTTTTACGGATCCGCAAAACACATACGGACGTGTGAATGGACCCTAAATCACAAAAAGAGCTTCAAGCAGGGGTCTTAAAGGGGTTGTCTAATGAAAAATATTCTATGGTTTTCACACCAGCAGCTGGATATGAATACTTTTGTAATTGTTTGTAAGTTAAAATTTAGCATAGCCTCTATCATATAGCGCCACCTACTGTTTATTTTTTTCTTATTTCTTGGTCCGGCTCACTGAGATGGCCGCACATGCTCAGTTTCATCCTGGAGAGTGCTGCAGCAGAAAGGACCCCCCCCCCCCCCTTGGCTGCAGCAGAAGGGACACCCCCTAATGACCTGCCAGCTTGAGATAAATCTAGCAGAGTAATGAATGGATCTCTGGATCCATGGGAGGTACAGGGCTGCTTCTAGCTTTGTATCAAGAGACCGTCATGTACTATATGATATCGTATTTTCCTTTTTGTTTTTTTTATTAATCATGGGATAACCCCTTTAAGATATGTCCTCCCCAGCATCAGGGCAGTACAGGAGGTAGTACTCCACCCAAATACCAGGACACCTGCCACCGTACAAGTAAAGGAGTTCTCATGTCAATGAGCAATGGCATATTACTAAGGACCCCTATGAAGATGAGGGGGGTTAAGACCCCTTCAAGAATTCCAAATCAACCTAATTTTCGTGCTGCTGAATGCATGGAGGGGCATAGGGGCTGGTATGGCACCAAACCTGGTCCAATACACTGCGAGGCAGGAACACCGCCCTATTCACATTACTCAATAGAACAATGTAACATTTAGCACAAAGATAAAACAGATATAAAAGAGAAAACAATCGGTCAATGATGAGCAGAAGAACGGAGGCAATTCCAGTAAATACCGTTCAAAATAAAATAAAGCAAATCGACTGGGAGCCGCTGCGAATATTTGTATTTTCATGTCATTAATTTTATGACAGCAGCGAGCTCAGCTGCAAGGACTGAACATTTCCATTCATTGTCAGGAATATCAACATGTGCAAGATGGAAATTTACATATGTAAATATGTATCATTTCACCAAATGGCTAAATGGATTAAAGGGAAGCTGAGCAAACACCATGTCCAGGGAGAGAGGCAGAAAAGATAGAAGCCGCCTGGTTAATCAAGATTCACAGCTACAAGAACAGATGAGTTAAAGGGACACCCCGGGGACCGCTGTCCAGGCTACCAATGGTCAACACTAATCCCTGTTCATTTCAATGGAGACAAACCAAACGTGTCCACCTTTCCAGTGAAACCAGGGACCACAAAAAGTCAGAATCCAATATACTCCCGTTAACACTGCAGACAGCAACGCCTTCCCTTCCCCTTAAAGAGTATGTCCACTCCTTTAGGGCCCTTGCACACGACCGTATGCCCTCCGAGACATATGGTCTGTGAGCGAGCCATATGTCCCAGGGCGGCATTGATCGTGCACACGAGAGTACACAGCATTATAGATTACACTGATGCTGTGCACGTCGGGCCGCCCGCAGGACTATTGTCCCGCATTCATATGATCTTATAAGTGTGGGACAATAGCCCCGCGGGCGGCCCGATGCGCACAACATCATTGTAATCTATGATGCTGTGTACTTCTGTGTGCATGATCAAGGCCGCTCCGGGACATATGGCCGCTCACGGACCGAATGTCTCGGAGGTCATACGGTCGTGTGCAAGGGACCTTACTATGAAGAATAAATCAGCTATGCAAATAGTCTTAAAGGGGTAACCCACCTGGGACATTTATGGCATATCGATAGGACATGCCATAAATATCCAATAGGTGTCATCCCTCCTCTAGGACCCGCTCCCATCTCTAAGTGAATGCAGAGCACACAGCACATGTGCAGCCATCATTTATTCTCCGCCCTGGGATTAGCAAAATAGCAGTGAATAGAAGGGCGACTGCATAAGTGCAACTTGCTCTCCATTCACTGGAAATAAGCAGAGCGCTGCCTCGGAGCAGTGAATGGAGAGGACAACGAGCATGCGTGTTCACAGTGGGGCCCCGTTTGTGACATAGGAGCAGGTCCCAGAAGCTGGATCCACACCTATCTGACATTTATGGCATAAATGTCCCACATGGGAATACCCCTTTAATAACAATCTACCAGTTTGTAACCATGGAAACACATAAGCCAGCATATGAGCTGCAGACACAGACTACAAACAATCCCTGTGTAGTCTGATCCTGCAGCCATACTGTCTCCTCACTGTCTGTTACAAAAAAATCTACAAAAACAAAACAAAAAACACATATATCTGCACTATTTATCTCAGGGGTTTTTTGTGCGTTTTTTTATTGTGGATTTTCTGTTTATGTTAACAACCACATTGAAGTTTAAGGACAAGTTTTCCGCGTGGGTGCAATGCGTGAAGCGAATGCATGGCACCTGCACTGAATATAGGGAAAAGCACCAGCCTATGTGCGCTCCCAGGGTCCCGGCCACCAGAGAGGCTGACACTTTTTCCTATAGTGTGCAAGCACGACCACCACTGATGGATGGCAGGGTGGTCTGTAACCATGGAAACAAGCAGTGTATAATGTGATGGAAAAATCAAAGGAAGCAACATGGACAATCACAATACATTAGTAAGTGCCTTGTATTAACTTTGTCTACAAGATAAATGCCACTTGCTGATGTGAGAGGACCCCTTTAATCCATAGCTACACATAGGTCTGTATAGGAACGGCCCAGGGAGAAAAGGGTGACTGTCCGGCTTACACCCAGATGGAGCCTGTGCTCGCCCCCATCTTTCTAATACTATGTAATGCATCCACCTTACCCCCGCTCCCAGAGCACAGATTGGGAGGTGAAAGTCAGAGAAAGTGCTGCCACAAAGAATTCATTACCTGGGAAATTTTTCAACTCGTGTAACATGCTAAGATCATCATTTCCTCGGTGCATATTCGCAGGGACAACATAAATTACCACCTCTCCTCCACGCTCTGTGATCGGATTACCTCACATGGAAAATGAGGCAAAATGTATTTTTAGCAGCGCACAGACGCGGCGGCGGCTACACTGGGGAATAACCTCCTCATTGTCCGTCGCCTGTGATCGGCGAGGTGAACGCTTACAGCTCGTGGACAGGAGGAGCGCAAATACTGGAAATTGTCGCTTTAAAAATTATAAAGTCCCTGTGGTCAAAAAGACGGCACCGAGGAGGGTCCCTGAAAAAGCCAGTGCAAGTCTATGAATGTCTCCTGGGGGAATATATACTGATGGTGACCACACTGGGGTTATAGAACCGCTTACCCAAAAACTGGGCCCTCTGGATAGATATTGCTGAAGAGATGCGGCATAATCGTCATTACAAGGGGGTGCCAGGAGTTACCAGGAGAGGTGACAGGTCCTCCTGACATGTCCGCTTTAGTAACTTGCATTCCCCATGTAATAACAATTCTGGAACATCTATTCTTATGACTCCATGTTGTGCCATTCCTTTATTATTCATGTTAGAATATATGAATTAATTACTAGCAGTTTACAATGAAGGTCCAGATGGGTGTTACCAGTTGAGGGTGTGTTCTTGCACTGTCTGACACTAGCCAATCAGGGCTGCCAGCGTCAGACTGTGCAGGGACACACCCCCAAATGGTAACATAACATCCATTTTGACCTTCATTGTAAACTGCTAGTTAGTCATTCATAACTTCTAGCAGGAATAATAATGGCACAACACAGGGTCAGAAGAATAAATGCTCCACAATTGGTATTACATGGGGAATGCAGACTGTCAGGAGCGGTGACGGCTGTCACAGGGTTTGCATGTAGTCTGTAGCCATATACATAGGTCTGCACAGGAGCCGTATACGCAGAATGTTAGGAGATTTGTAGCAATCGTTGCTAGAGTACCTACCCTACCTTGTCTGTCTTCCTGCGGTGTTAGTGCTTTCTATAACGTATCTTTGTGTCTACAGCCAGGAATTAGATTTACAGGGTGTATTGTTTGGAAGTCACCAGAAATCATTCATATTAAAAGCCCCTTGTCGAGCATTTCAAGTGGCGCACTTTGCAGCGACTGCCGGATGATTGCGTCCTGCACCCTGCAATTACTTAAGGTACAGACGAGCTCTGAGCCGGGCTAATTGTCCTGCGTCCTCCCTTTGGACCGATGTCGGTTTGTATTGTTCCCGTCTCTCGCGAACACCCTTTGCCCTTGATTGGAGAGCACTCTATGGGTCCTCAGACAGATGCTTCCTCTTCCTCCAGACAGCGGGCGCTCACCACAGACATGTCACCTCAGCTTGCCGCCGAGCAACATCTTCAAGTGGCCTGAACTCAGACTGCAAAATGACATCGCCGAGATCTCCTCTAATGAAATCTCAGATTAATATTCCACAGGATCCTTGACATTCTCAGCATCTAAATCCTTGAGTGAGGGCGCAGCATGGCAGGGGATTGTAAATTCTATTAGCAGGAGCCCAATGGGCACAGACAGGCCTCATGGAGGCCATTATATCCACCTTGTACACGGAGGAGCTTGATTTAAAGGGGTGACCATGTTGTCATGTCGCCAGACTTCAGGAACGGGAGAAGCATTATTATGGATTTATGAAAATGAATTCACAAGGAGAAGTGGAGTAGTTGTCTATAGAAACCACTTAATGCAGTGTTTTCATCCTCTACCTCAGAAAATGAGCTGGAATCTAATAATCGGCTGCTATCACCAACGCCCCTCTATTGTGTTAGCGGTTTTTTAAATTTCCAGCTTTGGCTTATGACATCTCCACAGGTGTAACTTAAAGCTCCTTGGCCCCAATGCATATTCCGTAACATGGCCTCCGCCTGCCATGTGCCGCTTAAAGGGTTTATTTTACCAGAATCATTGTATTGAAACAGGTTGACCTGCGACATGTATGCATGTCGGGCACAAGCTGGAAGTCTTGGTCCCATCCCCACCTGTGGCTTTAGGTCTGAGAAAACGGAACTTTTATTGAATGCAAAAGAGTTTCTAGGAGCAATGGGGGCGTTGCCATTACTCCTAGAGGCTCTGTTCTCCCGGCTGCTGCCGCGCCGCCTGTACTTCGATTGACAGACCCAGGCAGTGTAAATGTCATCACGCATGTCCCTGGCTTAATCCGAGTCTCATGCCTTTGCCATGCGCATCAGTACCCAGCGCAGGCGCAGTACAGAGGTGAACTGCCGGCGAGTCTCTCTCCTGTACAGCACCTGCGCCGGATATTAAAGCGCGAGACTAGGAGCAGTCAGGGCTAGGTGTGATTACTAGTGTTGAGCGAACTTGTGTTTTAAGTTCGGCGTCTAAAGTTCGGGTTATCGAAGAATCGCGTTATGGATTCCGCTACCACGGACCAAGTTATGGTTCGTGGTAGCGGAATCCATAACGCGATTCTTCGATAACCCGAACTTTAGAAGCCGAACTTAAAACACAAGTTCGCTCAACACTACTGATTACGTGTACACTGCCTGGTCCTGTTCATCGAAGGTGGTTGACTGGAGCCTCTTGGAGTAACAGCAACGCCCCTGTTGCTCCTAGAGGCCCATTTGCATATATTAAAAGGTCAGTTTTCCTAGAAATAAAGCCACAGATGGCGATGGGACCAAGACTGTCAGATTCTGTCTCACTACAATGATTCTGGTGATAGAGGCCCTTTAAACAGGTCAATGCATTTTACCTAAAACAGTGCCTGTTCTAATGCACAACGAGCGCCATTCAAGGTTTATTGGACTGAAGGAGAAGTGAGTACTTGTCTAGCGTTGCTAGTCCTATAGACTTTGAATGGAGAGGCAGCGGGCATATGCGACCTTTAAATGGGGGACGTTGGACTCACATTCTTGTGATTGGTAAGGGTGCCAGCGATAAGACACTAATTCACTGTCTTGTGGATAGGTGATAGGTGTTAATTTTCGTACAACCCCTTTAATGCTGGGGTCTTCATACTGTATATATCCCCACAGGCACCAATGTCCCTGTTATGGTTGATGCCCCTGCACCCACTAAATCAATGCCCCCCATACCTACATCTGTATATACAATTTTCAGATGTTGCTGATGTAAGCAGACAGCTTCCTTGATTCTCTCCAGGGAACCTTTTGCTTTCGGCTTCACTCATTTTCATGGCTTTTCTACAATAGCAGTTGTGTTACTAATATAAAATCCATCCTCACATCAGGGAGCGGCGGGCACTGTGTGCTTTCCTAAAGGTGGCCGGTGTAAATTATTTTTACAACCAAGTCATCCAGTAATTAGAACATAATATAACACTCGCAGGTTTGGTATTTGCAGAGAAAACCCATTTCTTGGAGCAAACAAACTCGCTAAAGGACACGTTCCACAGATGAGGATTTAAAATGTCACAGAGGCGGCTGGACAGTCGTATTAACAAGTCCCACTAATAAAAAAAATACATTCTGCGGAACGGACACAGAGAGCTAGGGAGAAGATATCCTCATCTGTGAGGTCCCAGCAATACAAGAGACATCACATTGGACTCTTATACTGTGTGTGTGTGTATATATATATATATATATATATATATATATATAAATATATTTTGAAGATAAGTGTTTCCTTTCCCTTTTGTATTTTGTTTATAAATATATGTGTGTGTTGCCTTTCCCTTTTGTTTGTCATTAGGCCTGAGGGAGACTCCTGTTCGTCCTTCCCTTTGGAGGAACAGGTAGACTCAGTCCTGACATTAGTTCCAGGGTTCTATAGGGTGAGATACACACATATATATATATATATATATATATATAATGCTCCAGTGCCTCATATATACTGGGTATAAGCAAAGGGGAGATTAAGCGGCCTAAACATGCCCAACTGTGCCCCATAACCATTCCACCCACTACCAGCATTCACTACGATCTGTAAAACGACATAATATACAATATGACTACAGTCATCCTAACCTGCTCATGTACTAGAAATTTACAGATGGTTAGCAACCCCGTCCAGCGCCAGAGATGCTACACTTCAAGGATGAATTTTCAAGTGAGTCGCCAATAGAGGGCGCTTGCGTATAATAT
The DNA here is from genome assembly GCF_905171765.1 of Bufo bufo. NCBI lineage: Eukaryota > Metazoa > Chordata > Amphibia > Anura > Bufonidae > Bufo > Bufo bufo. Next base: position 139,073,454 of record NC_053398.1, on the reverse strand, counting down.
ATTGCTCCTGCACTGATCTCTACAATCAGAGGGTCAGGTCTGTCTTTCAGAGTGAGTGCAGCTGTCAATCAAATTGGGGGCATCGGCATGCGACCCCATAGGCAGCACAGTCCACAGTGTCCTATGAAACTACTTTGGTGTAATAGGGGTTGTTTGGTGGGGTACATATTTAGAAAATGGGAAGAATGGCCAAAAATGAAAAATACATGGTCAATACTAACCTTCACTGATCTCCTGTCACTGCTGGTCCAATGCTTACCAGATCCTGCCGGTCTCTACTTCCTGGTCCAGTCTTGACACACAGGAAACACGCACTCAGACCAACCACTGGCCGAGTCTCCTCACTGCTGTGGCCAGTGACTGGCAGAGTGGGCATCCTCTGCTATTTCCTCTGTGTGTGGAGCCCAGTACAGGAAGTGGGAGAGCGGCAGGAACGTCGCATACATGTGAGGGGTCTGTGAGGAGGTGTAATGCTCCTTTAATCCATTCTGCCCCTTATCTAAGAAATATTATCGGCCAAAGAACCCCTTTAAAGGGGTTCTTTGGAAATAGAGAGTTTTTAGCAAGAGCCCTCAGCCTGCGTCCTCTAAACAGAAGATTCATACTTACCTGCTCCCCGCAGTCTCCACTGTGTCCATAATGTCAGTTCCTGAATTTTTGACATCCAGTGCAGCATCGGTATGATCACATACTCCACAGCAGCCAGTAACTGGCTTCAGCAGTGACATGGCCACAAGCAGCATGTCACCGCTGAAGCCAATCACTGGCTGCAGCAGAGCATGTGATATGGGCATGCTTCACCGGATGTCAACATTTCAGGAACCGGAATTATGGACACAGAGGAGGCAATGCGGAGTACCGGAGCTGCGGGGAGCAGGCAAGTATGAATCTTCTGTTTATAGGACGCAGGCTGAGGGCACTTGGTAAAAAATTATTATTCCCAGAGAACCTTTTTAAGCAATGATCTCTGGAGACAAACTCTTCAACGACTGGCTCCAGAGGAGGCACAGAGAACGCTCCTCCACTTATTTAGAAGATAATGAACCTACAACATATTATGGACCTGCTTGTAATGCAATACCCCCAATATTACAGCCCATGTATAATATGCAATAAAGTCATTCTTACGGATTAACGCGGGCTGCCATAGCATTAGAAAGACACCCAGTAACAAGACCAATGAAACCTGCTTTATACTAGGCGACAGGCACCTTGGACAGCGGCTGGCAGCCCTATACTTGTCTGCCTGGAGCTGGAGGCACTTTCTCGCACCTCTCTAGTGTCTTACTAGAACACAATAAGAGGGCGCTGCAAGCATGAAATTCATTAGGACAGAAAAATAATTGCTCAGTGGCTTTCCCAGCAACCCTCTGGACCGTTACATGAGCCGCGTTAATAGTGATGTAATCTGTGCGACCAGCAGCTAATTATCAGTAAGAAGACATCTCCAGAGAGGACAATGCAGAGGCTGTAACCTCCCGAGCATTTCATCTACGCCTGGATTATCAGATATAGGACACAACATGCACATTTGTCTTTCTGACTGGACTCCATTCAGCTGCTGGAAAGAAGGAACAGAAGCAGATGACTGGGACTACAACTGGGACTACTGGGAAAAACTACTGGGAAAATATACAGCATGAAGACAATGAGTAGGAAAAGAGAGAATCTGTGCCATGTAGTTCATATCTTCCCAACGATCAGCAGTCTCATATCATAAAGTTAAGAGAATGAATGCAAAATATTTTATTTTTATATTTTACCTATTACAAATGCATTCTTGTACATAGGAGGCAGTATTATTGTAGTTATATTCTTGTACATAGGAGGCAGTATTATAGTAGTTATATTCTTGTACATAGGAGCAGTATTATTGTAGTTATATTCTTGTACATAGGAGGCAGTATTATAGTAGTTATATTCTTGTACATAGGAGACAGTATTATAGTAGTTATATTCTTGTACATAGGATGAAGTATTATAGTAGTTATATTCTTGTACATAGGAGGCAGTATTATTGTAGTTATATTCTTGTACATAGGAGGCAGTATTATAGTAGTTATATTCTTGTACATAGGAGACAGTATTATAGTAGTTATATTCTTGTACATAGGAGACAGTATTATAGTAGTTATATTCTTGTACATAGGATGAAGTATTATAGTAGTTATATTCTTGTACATAGGAGGCAGTATTATTGTAGTTATATTCTTGTACATAGGAGGCAGTATTATAGTAGTTATATTCTTGTACATAGGAGGCAGTATTATAGTACTAATATTCTTGTACATAGGAGGCAGTATTATAGTAGTTATATTCTTGTACATAGGAGGTAGTATTATAGTAGTTATATTCTTGTACATAGGAGGCAGTATTATAATAGTTATATTCTTGTACATAGGAACAGTATTATAGTAGTTATATTCTTGTACATAGGAGCAGTATTATAGTAGTTATATTCTTGTACACAGGAGCAGTATTATAGTAGTTATATTCTTGTACACAGGAGCAGTATTATAGTAGTTATATTCTTATACATAGGAGCAGTATTATAGTAGTTATATTCTTGTACATAGGGGGCAGTATTATAGTAGTTATATTCTTGTACATAGGAGGTAGTATTATAATAGTTATATTCTTGTACATAGGAACAGTATTATAGTAGTTATATTCTAGTACATAGGAGCAGTATTATAATAGTTATATTCTTGTACATATGGGGAGTATTATAGTAGATATATTCTTGTACATAGGAGCAGTATTATAGTAGTTATATTCTTGTACATAGGAGCAGTATTATAGTAGTTATATTCTTGTATAAGGAGCAGTATTATAGTAGCATTTAATTTTTGATGGTCTTTTATTTACAACAAGTAGCTAAAATGAGAGGGTGGTAGTAAAGGACACAAGAGTTACAGGGTCCTGTGTTTAATTTCCTGGCAGAAACAAATCCAACTAATAAATGCAACCAGTGGTGATATTGATTTAGAGTAGAATACTCCCAATCACACAGTTCCTGATCTACAATGCACTGGGCAGAGGACTCCCACTCTATAATGCAGAAATCATTGCAGACAGCTTAACCGATGACATTAGAATAAGCACAGACTGCAAGAGAAAGCCATTACTATGTCGTCGAGTCCATGCCATGAGGATTTGCATTCCATACTGAAACGTGACAGAGCATAGAGCATAACGGATTATGGAGATGTGCATCCACAACAAGGACATTATAAACTGGCATGGACAGGCACAAAACAGCATCCAAAAGATCTATGAGCAAACCTCTTAAAGAGCTCCTGTCAATTTGTTTCAAACTTTGCACTATAAAGACAGAATTCCCTGCAAAGGCAAAATAAAAAGTAATTATAGCAAGCATCTAATCATCAGTACACTGAGCCAACTCAGCTCTGCTGAATGGTGGAGAGACCTCACAAAAGTGAGGGCAAAGGGGTGAGCAGTGTTCATACCCATGATCAGCACTTCAAGAACCCTCCCCTCTGGTCTGAATGACAGCTGCAGCATCCAACCAGAAGATAACTACAGCCGTCACTCAGATAAGAAGGGCAATAAAGCAAATGAGTGCAGAGAGCACCTCAGAGTGAGGGGCCGTCCTCTGGGAGCTTGTACCAGCAGAACCTGGCAGACTAAAAGTTCATATTATAGTAGTTATATTCTTGTACATAGGAGGCAGTATTATAGTAGTTATATTCTTGTACATAGGAGCAGTATTATAGCAGTTATATTCTTGTACATAGGAGGCAGTATTATAGTAGTTATATTCTTGTACATAGGAGGCAGTATTATAGTAGTTATATTCTTGTACATAGGAGGCAGTATTATAGCAGTTATATTCTTGTACATAGGAGGCAGTATTATAGTAGTTATATTCTTGTACATAGGAGGCAGTATTATAGTAGTTATATTCTTGTACATAGGAGGCAGTATTATAGTAGTTATATTATTGTACATAGCAGTATTATAGTAGTTATATTCTTGTACATAGGAGGCAGTATTATAGTAGTTATATTCTTGTACATAGGAGCAGTATTATAGTAGTTATATTCTTGTACATAGGAGGCAGTATTATAGTTGTTATATTCTTGTACATAGGAGGCAGTATTATAGTAGTTATATTCTTGTACATAGGAGGCAGTATTATAGTAGTTATATTCTTGTACATAGGAGGCAGTATTATAGTAGTTATATTCTTGTACATAGGAGGCAGTATTATAGTAGTTATATTCTTGTACATAGGAGGTAGTATTATAGTAGTTATATTCTTGTACATAGGAGGCAGTATTATAGTAGTTATATTCTTGTACATAGGAGGTAGTATTATAGTAGTTATATTCTTGTACATAGGAGGCAGTATTATAGTTGTTATATTCTTGTACATAGGAGGCAGTATTATAGTAGTTATATTCTTGTACATAGGAGGCAGTATTATAGTAGTAATATTCTTGTACATAGGAGGTAGTATTATAGTAGTTATATTCTTGTACATAGGAGGCAGTATTATAGTAGTTATATTCTTGTACATAGGAGGTAGTATTATAGTAGTTATATTCTTGTACATAGGAGGTAGTATTATAGTAGTTATATTCTTGTACATACACTGCGTGCAGAATTATTAGGCAAATGAGTATTTTGACCACATCATCCTCTTTATGCATGTTGTCTTACTCCAAGCTGTATAGGCTCGAAAGCCTACTACCAATTACGCATATTAGGTGATGTGCATCTCTGTAATGAGAAGGGGTGTGGTCTAATGACATCAACACCCTATATCAGGTGTGCATAATTATTAGGCAACTTCCTTTCCTTTGGCAAAATGGGTCAAAAGAAGGACTTGACAGGCTCAGAAAAGTCAAAAATAGTGAGATATCTTGCAGAGGGATGCAGCACTCTTAAAATTGCAAAGCTTCTGAAGCGTGATCGTCAAACAATCAAGCGTTTCATTCAAAATAGTCAACAGGGTCGCAAGAAGCGTGTGGAAAAACCAAGGCGCAAAATAACTGCCCATGAACTGAGAAAAGTCAAGCGTGCAGCTGCCAAGATGCCACTTGCCACCAGTTTGGCCATATTTCAGAGCTGCAACATCACTGGAGTGCCCAAAAGCACAAGGTGTGCAATACTCAGAGACATGGCCAAGGTAAGAAAGGCTGAAAGATGACCACCACTGAACAAGACACACAAGCTGAAACGTCAAGACTGGGCCAAGAAATATCTCAAGACTGATTTTTCTAAGGTTTTATGGACTGATGAAATGAGAGTGAGTCTTGATGGGCCAGATGGATGGGCCCGTGGCTGGATTGGTAAAGGGCAGAGAGCTCCAGTCCGACTCAGACGCCAGCAAGGTGGAGGTGGAGTACTGGTTTGGGCTGGTATCATCAAAGATGAGCTTGTGGGGCCTTTTCGGGTTGAGGATGGAGTCAAGCTCAACTCCCAGTCCTACTGCCAGTTTCTGGAAGACACCTTCTTCAAGCAGTGGTACAGGAAGAAGTCTGCATCCTTCAAGAAAAACATGATTTTCATGCAGGACAATGCTCCATCACACGCGTCCAAGTACTCCACAGCGTGGCTGGCAAGAAAGGGTATAAAAGAAGAAAATCTAATGACATGGCCTCCTTGTTCACCTGATCTGAACCCCATTGAGAACCTGTGGTCCATCATCAAATGTGAGATTTACAAGGAGGGAAAACAGTACACCTCTCTGAACAGTGTCTGGGAGGCTGTGGTTGCTGCTGCGCGCAATGTTGATGGTGAACAGATCAAAACACTGACAGAATCCATGGATGGCAGGCTTTTGAGTGTCCTTGCAAAGAAAGGTGGCTATATTGGTCACTGATTTGTTTTTGTTTTGTTTTTGAATGTCAGAAATGTATATTTGTGAATGTTGAGATGTTATATTGGTTTCACTGGTAAAAATAAATAATTGAAATGGGTATATATTTGTTTTTTGTTAAGTTGCCTAATAATTATGCACTGTAATAGTCACCTGCACACACAGATATCCCCCTAAAATAGCTAAAACTAAAAACAAACTAAAAACTACTTCCAAAAATATTCAGCTTTGATATTAATGAGTTTTTTGGGTTCATTGAGAACATGGTTGTTGTTCAATAATAAAATTAATCCTCAAAAATACAACTTGCCTAATAATTCTGCACTCCCTGTAGGAGTAGTATTATAGTAGTTATATTCTTGTACATAGGAGGCAGTATTATAGTAGTTATATTCTTGTACATAAGAGGCAGTATTATAGTAGTTATATTCTTGTACATAGGAGGCAGTATTATAGTAGTTATATTCTTGTACATAGGAGGCAGTATTATAGTAGTTAGATTCTTGTACATAGGAGGTAGTATTATAGTAGTTATATTCTTGTACATAGGAGTAGTATTATAGTAGTTATATTCTTGTACATAGGAGGCAGTATTATAGTAGTTATATTCTTGTACATAGGAGCAGTATTATAGTAGTTATATTCTTGTACATAGGAGGCAGTATTATAGTAGTTATATTCTTGTACATAGGAGCAGTATTATAGTAGTTATATTCTTGTACATAGGAGTAGTATTATAGTAGTTATATTCTTGTACATAGGAGGTAGTATTATAGTAGTTATATTCTTGTACATAGCAGTAGTATTATAGTAGTTATATTCTTGTACATAGGAGGCAGTGTTATAGTAGCTATATTCTTGTAGATTCTGATTTTCCCAGCCTGTAGCTAGCACTGTTAGCAGATATTTTTTTTTTATGGTCAAAACTGCTCACAGACTCCCTTTTATGACTAGGCAGAGCATTCCTGTTCATTTGTAGAGATAACTATGCAGCTGTATAGCTACAGCTACATAGTCCTCTCTTTCCTCTCCCTGCATTTATCAGTTTGATCAATGGACAGAGGAAATAGGAAGTTACAGCCAGGACAACTTCCACTGCCCTCCACCAGGGCATCTAACCGCCCTAGGCCCAAGATCACCAGAGATTCTTACATTAACACCTCCGCTGTCTTAGATCAAAGATACTGTAATTAACTCCCACACTGCCCTAGGACACCATGGAACTTTCACCACCCATGGCCAGCGGAATTAGCTACCAGACTGTCCTAGACAACCAGGTTTACTAGTATTAACCCCTCTACTGCCATAGACCACCAGGGATTCTGAAATTTTCCTTGTCCTAGGTCATGAGGGATGCTGATAAGACCTTTACTGCTACAGACCACTAGGCATACAGACATTAAACGCTACACTGCTCTAGACCACCAGAGCTGTAGACAATCATTTTCACTGCTGTGTAATGCTGTTCACCTGGATGCTAATAATTAACACTTAAATGATTCGGTTCTGTAATGTCCCGCTCAGTAGTTACAGAAACTTAGAGGAAAAACTGGTGACAGTCACAACTTGCACAACATTGTTCGAAAAGTTTGCAATGCGGTAGCAAAGGGGTCAGCAACCTCTGGCACTCCAGCTGTTGTAAAACTACAACTCCCAGCATGCTTTATTTACTTCTGTGGGAGTTTGAGAACAGCCAAGCAAGTGTGCATGCTGGGAGTAGTAGTTTCACCACACCTGGAGTGCCGAAGGTTGCCGATCCCTACGGTAGCATGTAGTGTCCTCCCTGACCTATAGTCAATGCACTGATTCATTGTAACCATGTTGAAAGCAACGCAGCCATGGTATATGAATACAACCCAACCACCATACTAAGGGAACACAAAGGGCAGGCAATCCCGCTGCTGTGGCTGTATCGCATGCCTGAAGTTTACAAATCTATGTCAAATTTTTAGTTTACTTAATGCAAAGCAGTCAATCAAAGACAACAACCTTCCCCACCCCCTCCCCAAAAACCTCTACAACCCTGAAACAACAGGCATCTGATCATCTCTGCAAAACCAACCAACAAGCTGCCATCCCCTTGTTTTCTCCAGATGGTAAGCGCAGTGTTCACACTAATTAATATTATCACTGGTTAACTGGCCCCGCCGCCCTGTCGATCAGCTGACAAGGCATTGACTGTGCCTTAGTACACAGCGAAAGCTTGACTCAGCCGGGCTAATTGAGAGCCAGGAGCAGAGAGTCACGTCATGCCGAGAGTTTTGCAATATAATTGGAAAACAAATTAAAGAAGTAGTGGGAGGTGTCGCTACGGGGATTTGTGTATTTCATAGATTTTTAATAACTGTTCCAGTGCTATTTCATTATAAATAATGGAGCTCCCCCACACTTTATCATTGAATAAATATGCTATTCTCCTTTGAATAATGCAGGGTGGCTAATTATGAATTTTGATACGTAAATCAGCAGCACGGCGTAGAAGGCATATAACAATTTAGACTGCGTCCTACAGCATTCAGACCACAACTTTGGTTTTGTTGCTTCGTTCCCCAGTGCAAGCTTTTAAAATCTGAAATTTATGGCCCCATGTCCAGTTTTATCAACCCCTCGCCTCGTTTCGGAGATTCATCTCTTGTATTCGCTGCGCCGAGCGATTACACACAGTAATTATTCATGATGGCTTCAAAGAGATAACTAATTTCATTTGTCTTTCCTTTCTCATGTTGGATGTGGGCAATAAGCCCAACAGGGTTCCTTTACAAAAGCGAAACACATTTCTTGACAATCAAGAAGGGAAAAAAATAAAACTAAAGGCAAGCTTTGCAACAGTTGGAAGTTAAAAGTCTTGTTCTCTCTAGTGGTAGTGGTAGTGGTGGTGGTGGTGGTGGTGGTGGTGGTGGTGGGGGGTAATGGTCTAGACTTCCTATGTATGCTGGATGTAGTCCACACGTCATCAGTGACGGACGGCTTCTTCTAATACAAACTTACTTTACTGTTCGCAATTGCTCCTGAAGATTTGTAGGGTTACACCTATAATGTTGAGTGCATTAGTAGGGAGAGTTTATTAAAGGGCATCTGTCAGCAGTTTTGTCCCTATGACACTGGCTGACCTGTTACATGTGCGCTTGGCAGCTGAAGACGTGTGTTGGTCCCATGTTAATTTTTCTCAGCGATGCGGACACATATGAAGTTTTTTTTAAGCAAATGAGCTGCTAGGAGCAACGGGGGTGTTACCATTACACCTAGATGCTCTGCTCTCTCTGCAACTGCGCTCCCTCTGCACTTTCATTGGCAGGGCCAGGTGTGGTGACGTTTACACTGCCTGATCCTGTCAAAGTGCAGAGGGCGCGGCAGTTGCAGAGAGAGAAGAACGTCTAGGTGTAATGCTAACGCCCCCGTTGCTCCTAGAGGCTCATTTGCATATATTAAACATCGTTTTTCTCAGCAATGCGGGCACATATCAACATGGGACCAACACAGATGCCTTCAGCGGCAAAGTGCTCATGGAACAGGTTGGTCAGTGTCATAGGTGCAAGTTTGCGGACAGATGCCCTATAAGTAATCTATGACCAGTTTTTTGTGAGTAGCATTACATTCTGCGGTCCACAAGTGGCTGTTGGCACACGGCACTTCTTTAATCTCAGGGCACAAGGCTAGTTGGCCATCTGTCACCTCTGTCGGCACCCATTCACACCACGATTAGGGTTTGCTCAGGGGTTATATGTTATACCCATCTGCAGCTGCAACCTCTCAGCATGTGAATTTATTTTATTTTTCAGTGAGAGGTGTATGCTTCTTACTTTGGTGCACAAATGAAATCTATGCTTGCTATGAGCAAGTAGATTTACACCACTTTTGGACATTATTTTGCCTAAACCCACACCTACTTTTATCCCACTTTGCAAAAGTGGCGAGAGCAGTGAAATGTCACAAACTACTGCACATAAGGCCTCTTGCACATGAACGTGTGCTGCCGATGCTGCAGACCGCAAATTACAGTCCGCAGAGCATGGGCACCGACCGTGGGCCAGCCACATGAGGATCGTGATTCCATTCACTTGAATGGGGTCTGCGATCCGTCTGTTCCGCAAAAAAGATAGGGCAAGTTCTATCTTTTTGCGGAACGGAAGCATGGAACTGACACCACAGGAGCACTCCGTAGTGCTTCCGTACCGTGTCCCGTGTATTGCGGACCCGCCGTATGCGGGCCGCAATAAGGCCACAGGGGACAAACGGTTGTGTGCAAGAGGCCAAACTCACATGAGCCATAACATACAACACCACCAAAGTGGCGCAAATCCCAATTTCTCCCACTACACTATATAGGGTATATATACACTCACCTAAAGAATTATTAGGAACACCTGCTCTATTTCTCATTAATGCAATTATCTAGTCAACCAATCACATGGCAGTTTCTTCAATGCATTTAGGGGGGTGCTCCTGGTCAAGACAATCTCCTGAACTCCAAACTGAATGTCAGAATGGGAAAGAAAGGTGATTTAAGCAATTTTGAGCGTGGCATGGTTGATGGTGCCAGACGGGCCGGTCTGATTATTTCACAATCTGCTCAGTTACTGGGATTTTCACGCACAACCATTTCTAGGGTTTACAAAGAATGGTGTGAAAAGGGATAAACATCCAGTATGCGGCAGTCCTGTGGGCGAAAATGCCTTGTGGATGCTAGAGGTCAGAGGAGAATGGGCCGACTGGTTCAAGCTGATAGAAGAGCAACGTTGGCTGAAATAACCACTCGTTACAACCGAGGTCTGCAGAAAAGCATTTGTGAAGCCACAACACGCACAACCTTGAGGCGGATGGGCTACAACAGCAGAAGACCCCACCGGGTACCACTCATCTCCACTACAAATAGGAAAAAGAGGCTACAATTTGCACGAGCTCACCAAAATTAGACTGTTGAAGACTGGAAAAATGTTGCCTGGTCTGATGAGTCTCGATTTCTGAGACATTCAAATGGTAGAGTCCGAATTTGGCGTAAACAGAATGAGAACATGTATCCATCCTCTGATGGCTACTTCCAGCAGGATAATGCACCATGTCACAAAGCTCCAATCATTTCACATTGGTTTCTTGAACATGACAATGAGTTCACTGTACTAAAATGGCCCCACAGTCACCAGATCTCAACCCAATAGAGCATCTTTGGGATGTGGGGGAACGGGAGCTTCGTGCCCGGGATGTGCATCCCTCAAATCTCCATCAACTGCAAGATGCTATCCTATCAATATGGCCAACATTTCTAAAGAATGCTATCAGCACCTTGTGGAATCAATGCCACGTAGAATTAAGGCAGTTCTGAAGGCAAAAGGGGGTCCAACACCGTATTAGTATGGGGGCACTAATAATTCTTTAGGTGAGTGTATATTTATAGAGCTAAATCACATCAATGGGCAGAAAAGCTGGCACTCATTTGTCCCATTTACCTTCCCTTAAAAAAGGAGGCGCTCTCAGGAGCCTGTGGAGTAGGGGAACCCCGTACAACAAGGTCACACCACCAAAAAGAAAAGGAGGGGTCGAGTCACTTGATCCAGGTCCCTTTATCGTGTCTGAGGGTACGTTCACATCATCTTTAGAGATCCGTCAGGGAAACAGCCTGCCAGGGTCCACCGTTGACTATGATGGGATCCAGCTGCTTTTTGGCATAAATGGGATCAGCCGGACAAATACCGCTGCATGCAGAATGTTTTTGTCCAGCCAAGAGGCAGCAGTTATGCAGTGTGAACCTTACATATCGATCATATTCTAGGTGCTCCGTGGTCACAGGATTAAGTCTGAAGAGAAACCATTAAATGCTAATTTGTCCTTTACTGTAGTAATGGAAAAAACATTGCTAGCAATTGATTGGACATGAATTGATTGGACATGACACGCTCTGATATTGTGCCCAGAGAAGGTGGCGCTATGCAGTTCCATATCCACGCCGGGATATTTTTGTTTCCTAATTAGAGTCTGTCATTTTCTGTTCTTAATTGAAATTCAGCAAGAATCTGGTAAGGAAGGCGGAAATAACTTAGTCTGCTCTCTAGATTTCGCATCCTGTCTGTACCGGGCTCGTCCATGGGAATATCATTAATTAACATCATTAGTCTGCAGATGCTGTTGGCACATTCTTACGGTTTCCACTTAAACACCTTTAACTTAGTCTCTATTATCACATCTCATATTAGCATATAGACAAGAGCCACAGACTCCGTGACATTGACAAGGGCAGATCATTGTCTGGATGTTTGTTGAGAATGCTTGGGCCACCTCTGGGACACCTACCTATCTCAAGATTGGGACTAGTGAAGGCCTTGCGGTCGGTTTGCGGCGAACTTTGCGCGTTCGCGATCAGTCGAACATGCGAACATATGGCGATGTCCGTGCGCCATATTCTTTTGCATTGCGCCGAACTTTGACACATGACACATCCATCAGGTGGGACAGGACAGCCAATTGAGACATTTCAGCACATGGACACCCCCCCGACCCTATAACAGAACTCGATTATACATGATGTGTTTTGCCAGTGTAGGGAGAGGTTGCATTTTGGAGCAGGGACAGACTGTTAGGAACACCAAACGCTAGCTAATAGGGCCACAAAAGTCCTTTTAAGGACTATTAACGTTGTGCTATCGATAGGTGTGATACACAGAGGGGTGTGATATACTTAGGCCTCTTTCACACGGGGGCGAGTTTTCTGCGCGGGTGCAATGCGTGAGGTGAACGCATTGCACCCGCACTGAATCCGGACCCATTCACTTCAATGGGTCCGTGCAGATGAGCGGCGATTTTCACGCATCACTTGTGCGTTGCGTCAAAATCGCAGCGTGTTCTATATTCTGCGTTTTTCACGCAATGCAGGTTCCATAGAAATGAATGGGGCTGCCTGAAAATTGCAAGCATCCGCAGGCAAGTGTGGATGCGGTGTGATTTTCACGCATGGTTGCTAGGAGATAAGGATGAGCAACCCCGGACCCCATTAAAGTCAATTCACTGTATTCTTTTCACTTATAACATGGTTATAAGGGAAAATAATAGCATTCTTAATACAGAATGCTTACTAAAATGTCGATTGAGGGGTTAAAAAAATAAATAAAAAATAACTCCCCTCATCCACTTGATCGCGCAGGCGGCATCGTCTTCTTTCTTCTTCTTTCAGGAGCTGCAAAAGGACCTTTGATGATGTAATCGCGCTCACCACGTGGTGACATCAGCGCAGGTTCTTCTGAATGAAGATAGAAGGATCTTCGTCATCAAAAGGTCCTTTTGCAGGATCTGAAAGAAGAAGAAAGAAGACGATGCCGGCTGCGCAATCAAGTGGATAAGGTGAGTTAATAATTATTTTTTTTAACCCCTCAATCAACATTTTAGTAAGCATTCTGTATTCAGAATGCTATTATTTCCCCTTATAACCATGTTATAAGGGAACACCTAACCCAAACTTCAGTGAAGAAGTTCAGGTCTGGGTACTACATTCAGTTTATTATCACGCGCGTGCAAAACGCATTGCACTCGCGCGATAAAAACGGAACAACGCAACGCAATCAAAACTGATTGAAATTGTGTGCGCTCTCGCGTGGGTGCCCCGCAATGCACACGCGACGCCAGTGTGAAAGAGTCCTTATAATATACTTTCTAACATAGAAAGTATATTATAGTGCATTTGCATGCTTCCAGAAAATACTAATTTAGGACATGCGATCTATCAGCTTCCACAAAGTAGTGATAGAGGTTTTCCATATACCTGCGTCCACAAAATTACTGCTTGAGGGTGATATACCAGCTTCAACTAACAACTGATTGAGGCCTGCCATATATCAGCTTCCACAAATACTGCTCTTCTCTGGGGACTTTGGCACAGGGTCATTTTGAAAATGACAGGCAGAGTAAGAGGCAGGCCGTTCCGTGTGATTGTCAAAGGACGCACCAGAGTTGGTTGAGTGGCTCACTCAGCCTTCCGCTTCTGCACCCTCCTCATCCTCTGTATCTGCACCCTCCTCACTCTCTGCTTTGTGCATCCCCAAAAACACCACCACCACCACCATATCCCCTCCACTCGAGTCAGAGGAATTATTTTCCGATCCATTCCCAGACCTTACCGATGTGCAGCCATTCTTGGTATCGGATGAGGAAGAGGAGGTAGCAACAGCCGCCACTTAGCGGTCTGACGACAGTACCCAGATCTGCCCAAGGAAGGGGATCCCCGCTGTTGCTGCCTACTCCGAGATCTCTAATGTCAGTGGTGGTGAAGGTGACGATGATGACGTGTCGATGGACATCACGTAAGTGCCCACAAGATAGGAAGAGGAGGGGAGTTCAGAGGGAGATACGGAGAAGCAGAGAAGGAGGAGAAGCAGGCAGAACTGGCAGTGCACAGGAGGAAAAAAGCAGACTGCAAATGTATCTGGAGCGAGCCATCCACCATGTACGGTCACATCTGGTGCTCCCAGGATGCCGGCACATGGCTCCGCAGTGTGGGCTTTTTTTTTTTAACGTGTCAGCTGCTGACAATAGTGTTGCCAGCGGTAAGCCCAACACTCACCTAGGGACGACCGCCTTAAGAAGGCACCTGGCCTCCCATCACCGAGCCCAGTGGGAACAACGCCATCAGAACCCACAAAGCCACACTCCCGGCGCTCCACGTCCTGCCTCTTCTTCTCCTCCCATTTGTCCTCCACTCCACCTTCCACCGTGCCGGTGTCACGTTCATCTAGCACGAGGCAGGATTCTGTGGCCCAAATGTTTGAGCGTAAAAAGTTGATGACGCCGGATAACCCTCTTGCCCAATGGCCGACCACTGGCTTGTCAGAACTGCTAGCCCGCCAACTACTGCCATATAAACTGGTGGACTCGGAGGCCTTTAGAAAATTTGTGGCCATTGGCACACCGCAATGGAAGGTCCCCGGAAGGAAATATTTCTCCCAGAAGGGCATCCCTGAACTATATGGCCACGTTCAGCGGCAAGTTAATATATCTCTGGCACACAGTGTCAGTGCCAAGATGCATCTGACCACAGACACGTGGTCTAGCAAACACGAACAGGGAAGGTACATAACTTTTACTGCCCACTGGGTGAACCTTCTGATGGCTGTTAAGCATGTAACCCGTGTCACCAGTGTGGATTCAGGTCAAGTGAATGCATAATTTTTGGGGCCTGTACTGGCCAACAGTTACATTTTTTTATCGCTAGCCACATAATCACACCCTTGTCTCACTCCTCTGCCTCTCATTATAGTGGCGTATAAACCGCATTCACCATAAGGACCTTCTAATGTCACAGGGTCATGTGACTGTGCCCCCCACCCTGTACTGTGCCCACTTATACCCTGCATTGTGCCCTCTTACTACACCCTGTACTGTGCCTTCTTATACCCTTTTTTCCAGTCACGGTATGGCGGTGTTATCCGGTCACTGTACAGAGGTGTTATCAGGTTATCCATGCCATCCTTTTTTAGACCTGGCATAAGCAGAAAAATTATGCAGATTGCGATGCTAAGGACCTTTGCGCCACAATCTGTCAGAAATACGCCTAACATAGACATATTTCTACATAATAAATGACCACCTAATTGTATTATTATTCGGGGGTAGGGCTAATATCTTTATATTATGTAGATTCTAGTGTATTATACTGTGCCCTGTATTTCCCGCTCCGCTGTGTACTGGTGCTTATTCTGATACTAGGGCTGGGTTCACATCATATTTTTGCCATCCAATTAATACATACCAAAAATGTAAGCGTTACCAGATGCCTCAGACTGATGCTGTACAGTGGCGTCCGTTCACCATACAGTTCCATGGTAGAAAAAAAATGTAAGTTAACGTATGCATTTTTTTAATAGACTCTGCAGGATACAAAAAAACGTGGAGTGCTGCACATTTGTATACATCAAACCGATAGGAAATAAAAAAATATTAGGCTCCAGCAGGGCCCATTTTTGAGTTTCCCTTTAAGACGCATAAAAATGGCCCCTGATTAAAATACATATTTTTTGTGGGAATTTTTGTCATTGATCCCCCTCCAGTATGTCACTTGTCCATGTTGTGGGACTATTTGTGCACTTCTGGCTGCAAATATTTTTCAGGTTCGCCTGCCATGAAAGAGAATGGGGCCCGCCTCAAACGCGCGGTTCGCGAACATTTGATTGCGACCATGCGTTCGCGAATCGTCCCTGCCGATGTTAGTCACTAATTGGGACTCTGTCTCACGGCTGCTGCTAAAAATTGAGACATGGTCATGCTATAGGGTTGCATTTGAAATCGTCACTTCCTAGTTGCCCACCCGCAGCACTATCCAACAAGGATGCCCAAGGATCAAGACCACTTCATGTCCCGTACACACAGACGTGAGATGAAATGGCACTTACAGCTCCGTGTTGCACCCACAACATACCTGCACCAGGTGTAGCAGAGGAAGGCTCACTGCAATGTGTGCCGGCCGTACTATTACGCTGAAGGTCACACTTAGAGATGTTAACGCTTGGTTTGGTGGTAAAAGCAGAAATGCGTTATGGATTCCGTTACCACGGACCATAACGCAATTCTATGACGGACTCCCCTGCATTACGGAAACGGGTCGTTTTGCAGCCATAGACTTCTATTATGACGGAATGAATAACGGAATGCCTTTAAAGGCATTCCGTCATAGAATTGCGTTATGGTCCGTGGTAACGGAATCCATAACGCATTTCTGCTTTTACCACCAAACCAAGCGTGAACGAATTTCAAAATATGAAATTCGCTCATCTCTAGTCACACTGATAGTTACTGTATCTGGAACCTCTTGTCAGGAATATAAATGTGTCCCGGTGTCCAGCGGGGAAATCCGATTAGGTTGAAGCCTACAGTAATTTCTGAGCTTTTTGTCTGCGAGCAAATTCAGCTTAATGACCCAGAATAGGCAGATTGCCCCATCCTCCACTCCATTATACATACGTGTGAAGACACCTGAGGCAAATATATGGAAATCTCCTTTAATATAAAAAATTCCTTTCTGTCCCCGTGATTAATCCGTTATTATTCAAGTAGCCCAAGGTAAACTCTACAACGGAGGCCGTCATTTGAGATTACGCAGCAGACGTGTGAAGTGTGGCCATGTTTGCCTTTTTTTTCCACCCAGGACACAGACTCAGTAGTGTATATGGTGCTCCCACACCCACAACTTCTTTGAGGTCATCTATATCATCCTGTCCCGCAGCTGAGTTTGGGTTGAAGAGGACCTGCACATCCTCCACCTTGGTGGTTGCCATTACCTGACTGCAGCAGATCGACTGGCGGTAGTTTTGGCTCCTGTATGTTATTGAGGCCATGCACCAACAAGGGGATGTCTCCAGCGCCGATTCTGGCATGGTTCTTTTTTTCTTCAGTACATAGCACTTTGCTTGGGAAGGGGGATGGGAGTTTTGGGGAAATCCCCTGCATTGGACCCTCCATCCAATGTTAAACAGAGCAAAGGGACAAATAGAAGCCCCTGCTGTGGTGGACTCGGCAACTACTGCCCATATTGTAGTCAACCACTGAGCAGGAGCGGAGCTTTCACTGCCTTTGCCTTTTCATGGGAGACCTAAAGAACCTGTGACTATTGACGATGAAATGGCTGTTGACTTAGTACACCATGTGGATCTACATAAATGGATAGACTAACGAAGAAGAGGTTAATGTGTTTTGATGACGTTAAAGGGGTTTTCCCAAGATCTTTTTACTGATCATGGGGTCCGACACCTGGAACCCCTGCCTATCAGCTGTTTGTGAAGGCATTCGCCTTCTCACAGCTTTCCCTAGGACAAGTGACGTCATGTTCATTGGTCACATGGCCTAGGCGCAGCTCAGCCCCGTTAACGTGAATGGGGCTGAGCTGTGATACCAAGCACAGCCGCTAAAAATTGATGGTGCTGTACTTGGTGAGCAGCGAGAAGGTTGTGGTGCTACTGTGAACACCAGCGCCTTCTCAAACAGCTGGGTGGCAGGAGTCCCAGGGGTCAGACCCCACCAATCAGATACTGATGACCTATCCATCTCAGAAAACCCTTAACAGTCTGAAAACCTTTGGAATTCACAATCATTTTCTCTTTTTTTTCCCCTGCCTGCAACGTCTGGGAGTGCACTAGAGAAGAAGCTGTGTGTAGGTTTGGCGATGTGCTCGAGCAGGCATGGCCAACCTGTGGCTCTCCAGCTGTTGTAAAACTACAACTCCCACCATGCCCTGCTGTAGGCTGCTAGCTGTAGGCAGTCTGGGCATGCTGGGAGTTGTGGTTTTGCAACAGCTGGAGAGCCTCAGGTTGGCCATCCCTGTGCTAGAGCGTCTTTTATGCCTGTACAACTTTGAAAGGGTTGTCCGGGTTTAAGAAAAATGGGGCAATGGTGGAAAAGTGTATAAAATAATTTTTACCTACTAGATTCCCTACTGTTTCCACGCCTTTTCCCAGTTCCCATCATTTACTTGGCTGCAGACTTACATCTGGGCAGCAGGTCGTGCCATTGATTCTGTATAGCAGTGATTCCCAACCAGTGTGCCTCCAGCTGTTGCAAAACTACAACTCCCAGCATGCCCGGACAGCCTTTGGCTGTGCGGGTATGCTGGGAGTTGTAGTTTTGCAACAGCTGGAGGCACACTGGTTGGGAAACACTGCTGTATAGGGATGAGGGATCACTATAGTGATCCCTCGTCCTCTTACTGTGAAGGAGATCGCTGCGTGCAAGTGTGCGGTCTTCTCCCTGAACAAGGAGCCGACTGTCAGGAAGGAACGCTTAAGTACCTGCCTTAAGTACTGGTTCCTTTATTTCTTTTATACTTTTTCCCAGAATTGACTAAATTTTTCTTGATCTCCTCAACCCTCCAGGCATGGAAAATACACGGACAATTATTATATAGATAAACATTAGAAAATATTATCTAAGGGTAAGAAAACATTAGGCCCCTGTAATCAACAAGTAAAATAGCACTGGCAGGCTCTCTTCAAGGGTAGTCGCAATCAGTTAGCCTCTGTACTGACAGTTTTATGCATTCAACCTAGAAAAAAAGAAAAATGGCAATGTGTCATTAAGGCTGCGTTCACACGGGCGAGATTTCCGCGCGGGTGCAATGCGGTAGGTGAACGCATTGCACCCGCACTGAATCTGGACCCATTCATTTCAATGGGGCTGTTCAGATGAGCGATGATTTTCACGCATCACTTATGCGTTGCGTGAAAATCGCAGCATGCTCTATATTCTGCGTTTTTCACGCAACGCAGGCCCCATAAAAGTGAATGGGGTTGCGTGAAAATCGCATGCATCCGCAAGCAAGTGCGGATGCGGTGCGATTTTCACGCATGGTTGCTAGGTGACTGTCTATACACTGTATTATTTTTCCGCGGTGATGTACCATGTGATTGGAGCATGTGATCTGACGTCACCAAAGGTCCTTTAGCCCATAGTTCATCTTTTTAAAGAACTAAAGACCGGGAGAACTACGCGAACAAGAGGACAAGGTGAGTTAATTTTTTTTATTTTTTAACCCTCAATTGATCACCTACTAAGCATTCTGTATTCAGAATGCTATTATTTTCCCCATATAACCATGTTATAAGGGAAAATAATAACATCTACACAACACCGAACCCAAACCTGAACTTCAGTGAAGAAGTTCGGGTCTGGGTACCACAGTCGTTTTTTTATCACGCGCGTGCAAAACATATTGCACCCGCGCGATAAAAACTGAACATCGGAACGCAATCGCAGTCAAAACTGACTGCAATTGCATTCCTACTCGCGCGGGTTTGCCGCAACACACCGGGACGCATCCGGAACTAATCCGGACACGCTCGTGTGAACGCAGCCTAACTTTACCATTCATTTCAATAGAAAAAAAAGTAGGTCGAAAACCAAAAGCAGTGTGAACAGAGCTACAAAGCAAGGTTACAACTGTGCTGGGCGGGTACTAAATAAGGCGGGTCGGTGACAACCTCTCATTCTAGTGGTGTTATTTCTCTAATCAATCTGGATACATTTAACATTGTGATCTTTTGTTATCATTTTTAGGTTTCTGGTTGGGGATTATCCCTGCAAAAACTTTCTTCTATCCTCTTTCACGTCAAGGACACGGCAATGTTAACTGCTCGTGACTGATAGGCTCAGCGGGCAATTTTACACCAAAACATTTTCTCCCGTAAGACGCGCGCTTTCAATTCCCTGCCTTCAGGATTTTCTTGTAATATGGAGAGTGGCTGAATCCCTTAAAAAAGAATAAAAAAAAAAAAATAGATTTTTAGGGGAGAAATGCATCTAGTGGGCTTTTAGAGTAAAAATACTTCAAGGTCTTTGTTCAATCTCCTTTTCTGTCTTGGAAGCTTCAGGGGATATCGCTCTTGTTCTGGATTTCAAGAAAGGTTAAACCACCTTGTCAAAATATTGAAGTTCAACATGTAAAATTTCAGGCCGTTTGGATACGTGATAAATCAGGGGATTATCTGACTGTTAAGGGAGATGACACTGGCTGTCATTCATCCTCCTCCTCCTCACCTAGAAAGCAGAATAGTCTCCTGGACCCCCGTAATACAGATCCTTCCTGTCATTCTCTGAGGATTACGCAACGGGCGCTCACATCTGAGGTTCTTCAGGTCTTCTTTGTGAAGGGTCACTCAGCCGTAACCCTTTATTTATAGAGAATGCTCCATATACTGTGAGTTGTCTCTAGGTATCTGGATTCTTATTAAAGGGAAAGACTGTTCCCAATCCTTGGACAAATCCCTTTTAGGATGCTTCCAAAGTTTAGGTTTGTATTGGATCCCATATTGTTTTTCTTCAAAGAGGACCTGCCACGTCATCACAGAACTGCAACTAGCGCATACCTTTGCAGCTGCATTTTTTTTTCCTATCCTCCCCTTCAGGACACGTCCTTTTTAGATTTTTTTCATTTTCCACAAAAACGTGACAAAAAACGTGGATTTATTTTTTTATTACGGCGTACACCGTACAGGAAAAACTTTTTTATATTTTAACTGTCTAGACATTTTCCGGCGTGGTACTCCCGGTCATGTTTATTTTTTTTATTTCCTATTTTTATATGTAAAATTAAGAAAGGCGGAGTGATGTGAATTGTTATTATTTTTGTGGAGTTTTATTTTACATTTTCTTTTAGCATTTTTAACTTAGGGGACTTGAAAATGCCATCTTCTTATCGTTGGTCCCATAGACCGCAGTAGAATACTATTGCAGTCTATGGATTCTGAGAAGCTGTGCCTTGTGCACAGATTTCTAGGCAGATAGCCATGACAGGCCCCTTTTGTTTCGCTGCGGGAGCTCCGCAATTACTATAGACCACAGGATCTGTGGGGTTAAATGACTGGGATTGGTGTCATCTTTGATCCCAGTCATTGTTGCCGCCACGTAAGGAGAGGGGGGGGGGGGGGCTCAGCAGCTAGAAATGCCTCTGCTAGGTGGCGCTCCTGAGGCTTGTCCCCAGCTTGATGGGCAGGTTTCTATCTCCTTAGAGGCAGAAGGAACTTGCTCACAGGTTCCCTTTAAATTTAATAAAAACCAGTATCCTCCTGCAAGCTCTGCACCATTCCGAGGACATGGGAGCGTATCTTTACAATCCTGGAGTCAATACATTGCCTTCTATTCTGATTGAAGCAATTGCATTATTACATGAGAATATTAATCAGAACATCAAAGGCAGCAGAGCGTTTCCGCACCAGCAGATTACCATCAGCTATTTCTATTCAGACTGAAGTTAACAATACCCTGTGTGTGATACTCGCACCAGTCAGTGCCAGTCCCAGAATGGAGGGGGGACTCGCAATGAGCTGCTGCATGGTCCTATCCTTAACCATCAACAACAAACCATCATGTGCCAGTCATGGACACAGTCGCCTGCACCACTAATCCGGCATCTGTCAACTTAAATCCACAAACTTTCGCTGATCTCCTTTGTAGTGTGAAAAGTTTTTGCTGTCTGGGTCATGTCTGTTTTCAGCAGATTTCGGTTTTAAGCCCGGGTCCTGACCTGACTACTTCCCATGCATACCCAGAGAGAGAGGATTTGCAGCTCCTGTAATGGGTCTCACTGGGAGGCCATCCGCACGTATACAATATATACTTATTTTTTTTTCCGTGCTGAACCCATGTTACAAAGAGTAAAATTTTGCAGGCAACCGACTCGTCTAACAAGCAGCTGTCAAGATCATGTAGCGGGTGCCGCCGCCTGCCTCATCATTCTGGACAGAATGTAATGTAAACCTGCAGTAAATTCTAGCAGAACTTCACCTTCAGTCAGTGTCTAAATGATGCAAACACAAGTACATCAAGAGCACGACTCAAATATAAAACCTGCACTGACAACAATACTACTACTGTGCAGAACACACCAGAATGTGCCAAATTTATTACATGTTTTAGACACTTTATACACTTGAAGGGAACATGTCATCAACTTTATGCCGACCTCACTGAGGGCAGTATAAATTAGTGACAGAAATGCTGATGTCAGCGGTGTGTCACTCATCAGCTAAAAGTAAGGGGTTGCCGAGAACCAGCATCATAATCATTGCAGCCCAGGCCTTGACAAGAGTCACGGCCACCTGAGAAGAGTCCTGGTTATTATAATCTCCTGCTCTCCTGTCCATCTGCTGATGATTGGCAGTTCTCTCCTAGAGAGAAAGAGAGAAAACTCGGTATTAGACTGTCAGCCATCAGCAGGTGGGCAGGAGAGCAGGAGATCATGAATAACCAGGACTCTTCTCAGGTGGCCGTGACTCTTCTCCAGGCCCAATCTGCAAGGATTGTGATGTTGGTTCTCGGCAACCACTTACTTTTAACTTTTAAATAACAGACCACTGAAATCAACACACCTGTCTCTATTTTATTCTGCCGTTAGTATGGGCAGCATAAAGTAGATGACAGGTTCCCTTTAAGGATTATGCAGACACGTAGTGGTCTGAAGCATGGAGTACATTTTTTTTTGTCATACGCCGGGTTAATAGGGCCCTATGGATGCGCTCTGTGTAAGCAATGGGAAACGACACAGCCATCGTATATGCTGAAAGTAGTGTGAACACAGTCTTAGGCCCCCTGCACACGATCAGGATTGCGTGCAGATTTTCCGCGCGGATTTGCGTGCGGAAAATCCGCACCGTAGGTCATGTCCATTGTATTCTATGAGAATTTGAAATTCTCAATGCACACGATGCTGATTTTTTCCGCGCGGATTTTGACCTGCGGTGCGGATTTTAAAATCTGCGACATGTCAATTATTTATTTTTTTCCTGTCCGGATTTTCTTAATTCACTTAGTAAAATCCGCATGCGTAAAATCCGCATGCGTAAAATCCGCACCGAAACCGCACCAAATCCGCACGCAAATCCGCATGCAAATCTGCACCAATTGATGCGGATTGACCGCACAGATTTGCCTGCGAACACCTGCGGATTTCAGTGCGGATGCTCCGCACATGAATCCTGAACGTGTGCATGTACCCTTAGGATGGCCACCCAATGATCAGCTTATCACAATGTGTACCACTATTGCTCTAGCTCCTAGTGATCTGTGCGGGAACCTAGCGGTAAGTTGGTCAATTCCCCCGCAGCGCCAGTTTACATTGTCCCCATTCAAATGTATGGATTTGTACTTGATCTCTGCTCCAACAAATTGAATGAGCCCTCTCCTCCTCAATTTACAGAAAATGATCAAACCAAAGAATAAAAAAATAAATCAGACACACGCTTAGGGCTCATGCACACGAACGTGGGGTCCACGTTCCGCATCCGACGGTCCACAACGCAGAAAAGTAGTGTATGCCCTGAGGCACGGAGAGAGACCCCACAGAAGCCTCCGTTCCGCCCCAGCCTCCCAGATTGCAGCCATCAGCCCTTAAAGAGATTTTTCAGGACTTTAAAGCGGATGGACTGCCTATAGGATATGTATGTAATATTAAATTGGTGGAGGCCGCCATATTAATATAAAATTGGGCTGCAAAGCTCTGGCAATTGCCTCACGTCCTTCAGGCCTAGTTCACACTTCAGTTATTTGATCAGTTATCTCCATCGGTGATTGTGAGCCAAAACCAGGTGCCGGTCAAATACACCTTACCTCTGTGGAGGCTCCACTCCTGGTTTTGGCTCACAATCACTGACCAAACACTGACGTGTGAACTAGGCCTCACTGTTTGCCGGGCTCTGTACTTTTAGTAGCAGCTGTGCCTAGTTATTATAGCTCAGTACCATTCTAAGACCTCATGCACACGACCGTATGTATTTTGCAGTCCAAAAATAGCAGATCTGCAAAATACGTGCAGTACGCAGCCCTGCAGGGTGAGCGAATGTGAGGTCACGGTTAATAGGCAAAACGAGGGTTGCTCTTGGTACTCACAGTTTATAGAAGACCCTGGGCAAGCGTACAGCAGTGATGGAGAGGTTGGCACATGGATCCTCTGGGGCACTCTGTGTATAGGGACCAGGCCAGGTGGTAGGTGAGGTGCCCTGGGTGTTGCAGGTTTAATGTGCCGGTGGCAAGATCCCTTTAAGTTTGTTATGCCAGTGCCGGTAACGGTGGCACACCGATTTCTTGTAGTAATAATTGAGGAACACACGTGGCAGTGAACCAAAACTTCCTTTTACTGAACAGGTTAAATATTTACAGTCTTTGGTCAGTTCCACATGTAAAAGATGGTGACAGGCAGGCTTTACATCAAATGGCAGGCAATGTTCTTTGCAAGATACTCAGAGGGTTAAACACTTACA
This sequence comes from Bufo bufo, assembly GCF_905171765.1. NCBI lineage: Eukaryota > Metazoa > Chordata > Amphibia > Anura > Bufonidae > Bufo > Bufo bufo. The sequence continues at coordinate 139,048,887 of NC_053398.1, read as the reverse complement.
GATCAGGCTGCACTTTTCCTCAGGATCCTGTCTGTCTTTCTCCAAGGCCCGTATGCCCTATTGCTGGATTTATCCTTGGTTAGGGAAAACTTCCTCTCGTATATGTCTCCTGGCTTTAAATATATCCTTCTGCCCTTCAGCTCTCTGTTTGGCTTGAACAAGCTTGGCTCTGCACTGTACTTTTATGGGAACTTGGTTTCTCAGGAGGATGCTTCTTCTCCTGGTGGCAAGCTAGAAGCCTGGGCTATCTAGCTGCATGTCAGAAGCTGCTCCTCAGCTCCCCTCTGGCTAAGGTGCAAACTTGGCTTCTGAACACTCTCCCCTCTCTGACTGACTCTTTCCTGTCTGGGCCTAACTATTTATATAAGGGGTTCCCTAGCTCCCTCTACTGTCTAGGAGGAGGAACTACACCCTTAACAGGCCTGGTACACAGGAGATAACATAAATAACATGAGAATTCACATTAAAATGCAATATAAAATACAATAACCATGTTCCACAGGAGGTGGAGAACAACGTGACCCAATTGACCCTTGAGTAGTGCCCATCCTTGTAGTGGGACACTACATACGGATACCATTTTTTGTGGACTCACTGACATCAATGGGTCTGTGGTCGACCTTTTGCAGACTAGTATAGGGCATGTTCTGTCATTCTGCGGAACGGACATACGGATACAGAAAAATACATACCTGTTAAAACCAATGGGTCTGCAAAAAAAATGCTGACGGCACAAGGACCCCATTCATATTTTGCGTATCTGCAATTTGTGGACTACAAATCTGGTTGTGTGCATGAGGCCTAAAGGAGTTTTTCAGATTGCAAAAACCCCCAAAACACAGCAATAGAGAATATAGCCACATGGGGTTTGTTTCAAATTGAGGTCTCCTCAGCTTTACTCCTCCCTGCCGCACACCATTTCTTGACATCCGAGAGTTCAAGTTGTAGGGCATGTGAGTAGATCAGCCTACTGCTGGAACTACAAGTCCCAGCATGCACTGCTCAGCACCCCACGCTTCCTGCTCTGCACTGCCCATTGCGTCTCCCAGCATAATTAGGCTGGTTTTATCCTGTCCAGACATCTTCTGCGTACGCCCTTCTCTGTGCTGTTACAGGATTGGTCGTGTTTCTAGCACGTATATGCACCGATCCAGCTACCGTGGCAGGGTCTGTGCATTTGCATTACAAAAACCCAAAGCACCGGCCCAAGCTCTAATGCTGTGATGGCTAACCTCCGGCTGTGGTAAAACTACAACTCCCAAGATGTTCACTTGCTTGGCTGTGCTCAGAACTCCATAGAAATGAATAGAGCATGCTGGGAGTCGTAGTTTTACCACAGCGCCGGAGGTTAGCCATCACTGCTCTAACTCATTGTAATACCAGAGCTGCTACAAAAAAGCGGAGCTCTGCCTGGAATACAGTGAGGGAGCTGCGATGCTTGTCTGAGAACGCTGGGGTTCCCCAGGAATAAGGACTTTTTAGTAAGAGCAGGTAAGTATAAAACTTCAGCTCGGGGAGGCAGGGTACATGCGCTTACTAAAATGTCCACATTCCCAGAGAACCCCTTTAAGGTGTCGTAAATGGATAAAAAGTGGAAAGATTTGTTTCTGTCTGAAATAGTATAGAAGAGCACTTTAATTCCCTTTAAAAGCACCATACATCCCCATCATATCAGCGCCTGACTCAGCAGACCAGAACCGTGCCCACTTTACATGCAATCTGTATTGCCTTCATCTAGGAAACTCCACACCGCGCCGCGAAGACTTCCCGTAATCGTCTCTGAAATGGGCTCATTTGCCGACTGCCGAGGAATGACATGAATAAACACAAAGCCTTCTCCAGCATGTTTGTTTCTGCGCAAATCGCTGGAATTAAAGCTTTTCAGATGAAATTATTGCAGGCGGTTGGGTAATTATGGTGCAGCTCTACTACAGTACAACATGCAGAACGCAAGATAGTATACTTTGGGAATAAAAAAAATAAAAAAAGCTCATTTATTTCCCGCCTGCATCGGGGATATTCAGCATTGTGTTCTGGCTGATATGCACATTAACATACAAATTGCTGTATTTATTTTTAAGACTCGAATTTGATTTTACCCCATTTATGGTGAATAATCCACCCGGGTCACATGAACCTAAGGGCAAAGTATAGAACTGATGGCAAGATCTATGGCAGCAAATACAAACTCCAGAGAACCAGAGAGTTCTCCTTCTGGGTACTTCGCATGCCTCTGATTATCATAACACCCCCCTGCACTGAAAATAATGCATTCTGTACAGAAAAGCTCCACAATAGGCAGTAGGGGGCCCAATACCTTAAAAATACACAAATTAGTGAGACTAGTTAATACAAGTAACCAATTACAGAGAATGAAAAAAGCACAGTGGTTATTATGGCCTTCAGGGAGTGCTTCTCAGTTTTGAATGCAACAAAGTAGAGAAATACTTTATATCTTTGTGTTTTTTTAATGATATAATAAAATGGTCATAAAAAGAAAATAAGTTTTCTTATAATGGAGGCATGTGAAATAAGGTTAATGGTGACTGCATAGAGACACATACAACGGCAGAACCTTCAGGACCCAATAACTGCTGCTCGATAGAACATATATACATTGTACTGTGTGTCCCTATACAGAGAAGGAACAGACTAGTGCAGGCTATGTGTGTGCGTGTATACAAAGCACAATGAATACACCAAGGACGCCGGTGAGACAAGAATATCTTTTGTGTAAGAGTCTGAACGCTCATGAAAACAGACAAAGGAAATCCATAAAAGTAACCCTGAACCAATAGTCATCGTGACTCCAAATACAGACGCTTCATTTATTTGTATTCTAAATGTTCCCTGGGTTAGGTAACATACTGTAATTCGTACAGTACGTTCACCCAGGACTTATTTAAAGGTACTTTCACACTAGCGTTTTTCTTTTCCGGCACTGAGTTCCGTCAAAAGGGCTCAATGACTGATAAGAACTGATCAGTTTTATCCCCATGCATTCTGAATGGAGAGTAATCCGTTCAGGATGCATCAGGATGTCTTCAGTTCAGTCATTTTAACTGATCAGGCAAAAGAGAAAACCGCAGCATGCTACGGTTTTATCTCCGGTGGAAAAAACTGAAGACTTGCCTGAATGCCGGATCCGGCATTTTTTCCCATAGGAATGCATTAGTGCCGGATCTGGCATTCAAAATACCGTGGAAAAAAATAAATGCCGGATCCGTTTTGCCGGATGACACCGGAAAGACGGATCCGGCATTTCAATGCATTTTTTTGGACTGATCAGGATCCTGATCAGTCTTGCAAATGCCATCAGTTGGCATACGTTTTGCCGGATCACTCTGCCTCAAGTGTGAAAGTAGCCTAAAGGGCATCTGTCAGCAGATCTGTCCCTATAACACTGGCTGACCTGTTACATGTGCACTTGGCAGCTGAAGGCATCTGTGTTGGTTCCATGTTCATATGTGCCCGCATCACTGAGAAAAATGATGTTTTGCTATATGCAAATTAGCTTCTAGGAGCAACTGGGGCGTTGCCGTTACACTTAGAGGGTCTGCTCTCTGCAAGTGCACTGTACGTCAGTATACCATAGAAACATCTGCCAACAAGATTCAAAAAACACTGAAGCAGCAGACTGTGTGAAAGCCAAAATTTGTATTAATCTCAAAACTTTTGGCAATGACTTTACCTCCATGTGTAATAGATACGCTGCAGAAAATGTCCATAGCAAATCCAGAGAAAGCACCAGGAAAATCTGCACCAAATAAGGGCTGTTTAACACAATCGAGTTCATTGCGGTAATCACGCCCCGTGTGTGAGCGTCATCCTCCGTTCTGGACTTATACCGATTTATAATGCTGTGTGTCTCTGCTAAACCTTACTTCTACATCAGGGATCAGCAACCTCCAGCTGTTCAGAAACTACAACTCCCAGAATCCTTCTTTCTTTCATGTAAATGTAGAGAACACCCAAGTAATTTTGCATGCTGGGAGTTGTAGTTTCACAGCAGCTGGTGTGCCGAAGGTTGCCGATTCCTGTCAGCATGATGGTGTAGCAGTAAGATCAAGCAGAGGCACACAGCATTATAAATCATGATAACGCCGTGCGCTCCTGCGAATCCACAACGGAGGATATTTCCAGATATTTCACACACAGGGAAATCCGCATCCGTTGCACCGTTCCGTGGCGTCGCAAAAAAAATATAGCATGTCCTATTCTTGTCCATTTTGTGGACAAGAATAGGCATTTCTACAATGGGCCGCCCGTTCCATGAATTGCGGAAGGCACACGGGCGGCTTCCGTTTTTTGCAGACCGCAAAAAAACGGCACGGTCGTGTGCATGAGGCCTTAGTGTGGAGGAGTCAATGGAGACAACTAATTTAGAAAGAGCAGAAGAGAAGCCATAAAGAACGACGTCTCCCCTCGTACAATGCATCAGGCCCTCGATAAATGTTGGCAATATAAGTTATTGAGCCGATACACATTAATTATTTAGGATAAAATAGTAACTTCAATATACGGAAGCAGAACATTCATTTCATAGTGATAAACGAGGCGACGCGGATTATTACTCACACAAGAGCTAATAGAAATAAATACAAGCTTAAATAACCCTGGGAAGATGCAGGGCAGATAATTACTGCCGTTATATCACAGGGAGAAGCCCATCAGTCACCGCAGTCTCTCCTCTTATATCATGACAAACCACAGTCTGATGGAAATAAATAAAAATATCCAAAGCTCAAAAAAAATAAAAATAAAATATATATATTAGTTACAACTTATTGCATAGACGCAAATTCTTTTAAAAGAGTCAGTGCACAGACCTAAAGCAGGTCGACGGAAAACCTCCATCATAAAGAGCGACAGTGACCGAGTGCAAGTCTATGCAATGCCTCAAAGGGGTTCTACGGGATTAGAAAAACATGGCTGATTTGGTTCCACAAACAGCGCCACCCCTGTCCACAGCTTGTTTATGGTATTGCAGCTCAGTCCCTTTTGCTCCAATGTAAATGAGCTGCAATACCAAACAACCCAGCAAGAAGCCATGTTGCACTCATCCTGGACAACCCCTTTAATTCTTGGTACTGATTCTGAGCATCTCTTTACAGGGGGTGAGAGTTATGCCTCATTCACGCAGTCAGTGTTCGGTCAGTGATTTCCATCTGTTATTTTGAGCCAAAACCAGGTGCGGCTCTAAACCCAGAAGAGGAGCAGATATTTATTATGTCTGTGGAGGCTCCGATCCTGGCTTTGAGCCACAATCACTGATGGAAATCACTGACCAAAACACTGACGTGTGAATGAGGCTTTACGCTGCAGTCAGTGATATAATGGAGATCATCATAGCAGCAGGGGAGGAGTGTGCTGACCTTGTGAGAGGCAGTGACCTGTTCACTCTTGTGTTAGGGAAGACAGGGCTTTATGTGACACAGGTAGTATGATGTGTGAAGGGAAGATGGAGATAAATGGGATGAAATAGATTAACAGAAGCAGGTTCCCCCCCAGCAGCGCAGAGTATTTCAGGAGAGGGGCAGGTTTGTGAAGACAGGAATGCTATGTGGATACATGTCATACAAGAGGGTCACAGAGGAATAGCAGAATGGGATTGCATGAAACTTGTGCTATCAAATGATGGGTGGTCCCAATCCATGGATTCCCACACAACCATAAGCTAAGTATGACCCAAAGTGGTGTATAACAGGGGGATAGACAACTGTAGGATGCATCTGTATACAACACCGATCATAGCATTACACCCGTGTACTATTGCCCCATACACAACAAGCTGCAGTGTCCTGTGTGTACAGCCAGCCGCAACCTTTTCAGTAATTCGTGCTTCTGTGAGATCAGACGGGCTAGCCTTGAACGATCCTGTCACAGCTGTCCTTCCATGGACCTCTACGCACCAGGAGCACATCACAAGACCTGCTGTTTTCGAGATAATCTGAACGAAGCGAGCTTCCGATGCTTCATCCGAAGTCGCTTCGTTCAAAACTTCGGAATAATACTGTATGGAGATCCGTACCTCGGAACCGAAGCAGAGTTCAGTTTCAAGTTTTATAGCGGTTTTCCACTTTAAAAATCAACTACCGAAAACGTATTCAACAAAGTCACGCAAACTAACTTTGGCTCATTGGAGCCCATACATTCTAATACTGCACGGAGACGACGGATCTCCGTACAGTATTATTCTGAAGTTTTGAACAAAGCGACTTCGGATGAAGCTTCCAAAGCTCGCTTCGCTCAACACTATTCTAGATATCTTTGTCTAAGTGGCTCAGATCTTTACCCTTGCCCAATTTTGGGACCTTGAGAACTGACTGTTCATGCGCTGCCTAATATACCCCACTCCTTGACAGGCGCCGTTATCACGAGATGCCACGTTACTCACTTCACCTGTCAGACCGGTTCATGTCGGACGTCAGGCTCAGTTCAGTTCACACGACCGCTTAAAAAATTACCACGGAATACCAATTCAGTGTAAAAAAAAAAGTTCATTGTTCGTGCAGTTTTTTTTGACACGTTATTGATGCGTTTTTTTTACGCGTCTTTTTAACCAATGGGTGTTCACTTCATTACAATGCTGATTTTTCTGCTTGAGGTTTTTGAAGCAGAACTAAAAAGAACTGAAAATGCACAAAAACGCATGGACTTATTTGGAGCTGTTATTTTCAGCTTCCTATTCATTTCAATGGGAAATTCAGAGCCGATTCTGCCCCAAGATACGGCCCGCTGCTTCTTTTTTCCACATGTAAAAAAAAAATAAAAAATTTAATTCATTGAAATGAATGGGAGGCTGTTTGGAGGCATTTGCAGAAACGCTCCAAAATCAGCGCCAAAAAACTCAGTCTGAACTGGCCGTAAGGGAAACTGATGACACAACAGATCCCATCTTTTAGCGCCATTGTTATTTTCTTCAGGTGGGGTTGAAGAAGTAAGGAGGGTCGACACATACGGGTCGGACAGGCCTTATAGATGTGGATGCCGGAGGTATCTGTGTCTATCTCCTCCCGCTCTATTACACTTAGGGCTCATGCACACGACTGTTGTTGTTTTGCGGTCCGTTTTTCATGGATCCATTGTTCTGTATCTGAGGTTTTTTTTTTCTCTGATTTAAGTCTTCTTCCGTTCCGTTATTCAAAAAAAACATATCCGTATGGTTTCCGCATGGGATCTGTTTTTTGCTGATCGTAATTGGAAACAGTAACTTATTAATCACCAAACACATAAGCAATATGGGCTGGGCATAGCATTTCTACAGTATGGATCCGCAAAATACGGATGAAATATGGGTGACATACGGATGTGTTCCGTGTGCGTTCTGTATTTTTTGCGGACCCATTGACTTGAATTGGGCCTCGGACCATGATTTGCGGACAATAATAGGACATGCACTACTTTTCTGTGGAAAGGAAATACGGAAATGGAATGCACACGGAGTACCTTCTGTTGTTTTTGCGGACCCATTGAAGTGAATGGTTCTGCATACGGTCCGCAAAACATACGGAACGGATGTGGAAAGAAAATACGTTCGTGTGCATGAGCCCTTACAGAAATGGCCGACATACAGGAGGATTTCAGAATAATCTCTCTTTCAGCCTGGACTAATCTGTCTCCTCTCGGGTCCCAGTGCTGCCACCAGAAATGAAATAATACATAAATGGACGATCTGTCCGCATTTCTCTCTTTGGAAAAGTCGAAGAATTTCAGGCGGCTGCGACATCTGTTCTATTCTCTTTATTGGCTTGTTAAAGTCATCAGCGGCAGCGATATTTCCAGCTCTGGTTTGTGTCTCTCTGAGAGCCAAGCAGCCGTGGACTGTCAGCTCCTACCCCCTTCTCTGCAGGACGCAGAGACCGTCATCTCAAGGCATCAGGACCTCGCACCCAGAAGCGTGCTGTCCGCATCCGTTATTCCGTACTGCAGCGCCGCAGAAAAGATAGAACATGTCCTATTCTTGTCCGAGAATAGGCATTTTCTGTTATGCTGCGACCATGTTCGGTCCGCAAATTGCGTAACCGCAAAGCACTACGGCCGTCTGAATGGGCCCTAATTATAAGGGGTTTTCTAAGAGTTGAAAAAAATTTAAAGGGGTTCTGCAGTTCTTTTAAACTGATGATCTATCCTCTGGATAGATCATCAGCATCTGATCGACGGGGGTCCGACACCCGGGTCCCCGCCGATCAGCTGTTTGGGAAGGCAGCGGCGCTGGCCCAGTGACATCACGACTAGTATCACTGCCACGGCTAAGCTCCATTCAAGTGAACAGAGTTTAGCCCCGCCCAGGCCAGTGATACTAGTTATGACGTCACTGGGCCTGAGGGAAACTGAGAGAAGGCCGCGGTGCTGCTGGAGCGCCGCTGCCTTCTCAAACAGCTGATCGGCGGGGGTCCCGGGTGGATAGATCATCAGTTTAAAAGTAATGCAGAACCCCTTTCCATTTTGAAAAACTTTTAGAAAACCCCTTATAATTAGGGCCCATTAAGATGGCTGTAGTGCTTTGCGGATCCGCAAAACGATCGTTCATCCCCCATTCAGTTGACATATTATTGGAAGCACATCCCTGACAAAAATGGTGCGGCATAAAAGAAGCAATCATTGGACAAAGGAGTTGCTCGTTTGTCGGCAATAACTGGCCACGCTTACCTGTCCCACGTGTCCTCTCAGTTCCGGTTGAGGCTGCGTTCACATGATCCCCTACAACTTCCTCTCCTCTATGAGATGCTGGGGGTGGGCTGCCAAGCAGGGTAACAATGCATCACAAGGCAGGACACGTAATCTGACACAACCCAAATCAGAAAGTGGACTAGTGCAGGGATGGCCAACCTGAGGCTCTCCAGCTGTTGCAAAACTACAACTCCCATCATGCCCGGACAGTCTACAGGTATCAGCCTACAGCAGGGCATGGTGGGAGTTGTAGTTTTACAACAGCTGGAGAGCCGCAGGTTGGCCATGCCTGATCTAGTGGATGTCTTGGTCGATGCTATTTCTTTATCTAGGGCTTTATGCAGCGAGAAGAGGGCAACACAGCCTCCAATCATGGCTGTAACTGGTTTACAATAGAATCATTGTGCAGTATAATTCAATCATCTGCCATCCAGTATTCTGGAATTCTGCTAATCTAGAATGTTGAAGCCTTTCCTAAGTCTCCAGGGGACTGGCTCTAATTCTCTTGGGATGCCAGTTTTTGGAGTTTTCCTGTAATGATAAATATGTTCACATACATTGTATCTGCATCTAGCTGCGCTTATCCTCACTCTTTAATGAGTTATCTACCAAGCCCTGACTCCTTCACGTTCATCTCCTTGGAGACAAAATGTAAAGGGAAAATTTTGCGAATTCTTATAAATTAATTCTACTCATCACCTGCTGGAAAGCTGAAGCCTATGAGGAGGACTGTGCTACTCTTCTGGTCATCCTGGACATGGATCTAATGACATTGCCTTAGTGAGGTCCAGGGGGGCCGATCCGAAATCAAAGTTAATTTCAGACAATGTGCAAATAATGGATAAATGCAACATTTTTATTAGCTCTATTTGTATTATTACTTTAATACACAAGCTGCAAGATCAAGCAATGGCTGCTATGACCCCTATGCTGCTGCCTAGATCTCCTGTAACCAGTGAGGGAAATGAATGGAGCTTTTCAAATTCAGGAGGAGAGCTGCCCAAGCTGATGGAAGTCTCAATCCAGAGCAGTATTTTTTTTTATGATTTTTTTAATTTAAACGAAATGTGTCATCAGAAAATGACCTATTATTAAACATAAAAATGTGCTATAAACAAGTTTTTTAATAATTTTTGATTGTTATTTTTAATTTTCCATGTCAATATTAGGCACCCCTTCTTAGTCTATACAATTCACTTTACTGCAGTTATCTGCTTATATGTCATACTAATCCTGCCTGTAATGATATCACCTTTGTGTACAGGCAACACAGGGTCCACCATTCACAATAGGTGGAGAGGCCTTCAGGCCTTGGGATCCTTTCTCCACATTTGGTGGGAATGCCCCAAAATCCACTCCTTTTGGCGAGAGATTAGGGACATTATTTCACATGTATGTAAATTCAAAATACCTCTTTGACCAGACCCAGTATTAATAGGAAGCTTAGTACCCATCTACTGGCAGCTGCTAGAATATTAGTGGCCCCGTATTGAAAATCTACATCTCCTCCCCCAAAGTCCCAGTGGCTTCTAATATCCGATCATATTGACCGCATGGAGCAGATTGCCAGCTGGGAAGATGGATCTCATCCCACATTTCGGAAGCTTTGGAGGCCTTGGGAACTGTATAGGGGATATAGCAGTCCTTGAGGAACAGTACTAAACAGTCGGACTGCTTTTACAATATACTATATTTTTATATATGAGATGCTTTATATCTTTATGTTCTTTTCTCTGCAATAGTGGACACGCTCTATTGTTCAAAAACCCTGCACCAAAAAGCCACCTCGAATTCAACACGTAGGAACAGACTCTAAAAGGGGATGCAAAAGCAATGATAGATTTTCAACCTTCAAAATGAGAATGCAGGTGGAGGCCGGAGACAGAGTCAGCTCTGACCAGCGTCAGCACCGATTAAGATCTACGCCTCCTCATCACGACTGTCATACGTTCTTTTGTGCAGGGAGACGTTCAAGGACAGGCCATCGAGGGGGAGAATAGTCTGGAAGAAGAAAAGAGGACAGCGCTGGGATTGTTACGAACGCCATTCACAACTTGGGAACACAACCGATTGTGACACACACTCCTGTCTACCATACTCGCCGCAAAAAGCATCTCAGTGACTAATGGAACATGAGTCACGTCTACAAACTAGACACAAAGCATCATGATATCAAGTTTATGGGCAACTTTGGCCAACAGTAAATTTATATATGTAATTTTTTTTTTTTATATAGATTTATATCATAAAAAAATATTTTATATTATAATAAAACTTTTTAAAATAACTTTTCCACAGCAATATACTATTACAGGCCTAATTGGTAAGGAATGGGGTAAAAATAAAAAAATAAAAATAAACACATAAAAAACAAGCTACAAATCTGTCTATCTGCATTATGCCTTTCCTCTGTTAGGACGTATTTTCTTTCCATGTCCGTTCTGGGTTTTTTGCAGACCGTATGCGGAACCATTCATTTAAATGGGTCCACCCAAAAAAAACAAAAAACGTTTATGCTACTTTCACACTCGCGTTTGGTGCGGATCCGTCATGGATCTGCACAGACGGATCCGTTCAGATAATAGAAACGTCTGCATCCATTCAGAACGGATCCGTTTGTATTATCTTTAACATAACCAAGACGGATCCGTCATGAACACCATTGAAAGTCAATTGAGGACGGATCAGTTTTCTATTGTGTCATAGAAAACAGATCCGTCCCCATTGACTTACATTGTGTGTCAGGACGGATTCGTTTGGCTCAGTTTTGTCAGACGGACACCAAAACACTGCAGGCGGCCTCCAGAGCGGAATGGAGACGGAACGGAGGCAAACGGATGCATTCTGAGCGGATCCTTATCCATTCAGAATGCATTAGGGCAAAACTGATCCGTTTTGGACCGCTTGTGAGAGCCCTGAACGGATCTGACAAACGGAAAGCCAAAACGCCAGTGTGAAAGTAGACCAACTCCGTGTGCATTCAGTTTCTGCATGTCCGTATTTTCATTCCGCAAAAAAATAGAACATGTCCTATTATTGTCCGCATTATGGACAAGGATAGGACTGTTCTATTAGGGGCCAGCTGTTCGGTTCCGCAAAATACATACGGTTATGTGCATGAGCCCTTAGGGAGACTTCACACTTTGTGGAAACTTCCGCCCAATTGTTTGGTGTGACATATGGTGCAGATTTTCTGTATGGGAATCTCTCCGTTCAATTCAATCTGCAGTAGAAAACGTCACAGAAAAATACACAACTAAATCTGCACAAATTTTGTGGCAGATTTTTCCGCAGCATTTTCTACTGCAGAATCAGTTTCTCGATGTTGCGGATTTTATGGCAGAATTTTCCGCAATGTGTGAAGGCACCATTACTCCTCCTGGCAATGTGTGAGTAAGTTAACAGCTAAGTATTAACCCTCCCCTTGTTACTGAGGTTTGTCACTACGCAGTCAGAGTTCCCAACGTTTTCTAGATTTCCTGTTTCTAAAACCCCAGAACGCTAGAAGCCATTCAATGCAAAAACGTGAGCACAAGAGCCATATGGAAAACAGATGGCGCCAGTTCTGTACATTCCTAAATGTTCTTCGTAGTAAACGTTTTTCCATGTAATCTCCCTTTAAGTTCAACGAAGAAGATCATCAGCTAATGTTGATCATTGATCATGTCTTACTGAGCAAAATATCATGGGCTACAGGACAAAAATAAGTAATACCCCGGCCCCCACCATAAATTACCCGGAACCCGGCTGGAAAAGATAACCGCCGTCTCGCTGCCGCACTGATCTAATACTATTAAAAGCAAATTATTACCGGGAAGAAGACGCAAAGTAGCGTGATGCATGTGCCTTGTGTTCTCGTGTCATTACACCAGCCCTGCATTAACAGGCAGCAGATTTAATTGGTGAAGCGTGCCACAGATGTGGGTTCTTTGATTAGTGGAGCCGTGCCAATCCACAAGCGATGTGTCACTGTATTTGTGACAGATGGATGAGAGGACACTGCTCCTGCCTGCGCGCCCTCCTCATTATTTTCAGAAAGATTCCCCCCCCGTCCATTATTCCTGGGAGCAGAGATCACACTGGAAGAAACTGCACATATCGTCGGCTTCTATACACTGCTATATGTCCTCCACGGGGATTTACTAAGTGATATAACCCTGTATCTAATTATACATGTCATTAGAACTGCCTTTAATCCGGCATCGGAGAACCCCACTCAGAACTGCAATATTATGTGCAATTTCACAAGATGCAAACCAGACGGCTGATTAAAGAGTTATAATAGCACATTTTGCACGACAAGACTTTTCCACTACGGATAATCCCTATTTGTTAGAAGCTAATCACAAAGTTTCCCACAGCGATCAGCAGTAAGTGTTCATTTTCCCTGCAGTGACCCCCACAGGTGAAATAAGGTATTACAAGATACCCATGCAGGCCAAAGGGGTGCAGGACAGAATAAGGGCTTGTGCAACACTGAGACCGGCCAGGTTTGTTCTGTATTTTGCGTTACAGAACGTCCAGTCCATAATAGAGCAGTCCTATCCTTGTTCATAAAAGGGACAATAATAGGACATGTTCTGTTTTTTTTTTTGTGGAATGGCCATGCGGACATACGGAAACGCAATGCATGCCGAGTAAATTCCGTGTTTTTTTTGTGTGGACCGATTGAATTGAACGGATCCGCACACAGGCCGCAAAAACACGGCACAAAAACAGGAAAAAAAACAACATTGCTTACCGGTAATCGTTTTTCTCGATACCCATGACGGCACCCTGTGCGACTCAGGACCTCCCATCAGGACAGGAAACCTGAGAAGATAAAAAGGACACACCTCCACACAACACCAGTAGAAGAAATAAATTGTTCTCCGGAGAGAAGTGACAAAGGGTTAAAAACCCCCTTTTTTTTTTTTTTTTTTTTTTTTTTTTCTATATTACGTCATATAGACCTGGCAAAAAGCCATCAACAAATATATATATATCTGCTTGGGAAGGGAAATATCGGGTGCCGTCATGGGTATCGAGAAAAACGATTACCGGTAAGCAATGTTGTTTTCCCCTCACCCATGACGGCACCCTGTGCGAGATAAACTATAAGTAGAACCTAGGGGGGGGCCACAGCCTGAAGGACTTTCTCTCCAAAGGAAGCATCAGAATGGAGCTGTAATCTGTAATGTTTAAGAAAAGTATGCGGGGAGCTCCAGGTAGCCGCCCTGCAAATCTGGGCTAACGATACATCAGCTTTCTCAGCCCACGAAGTAGACACCGCCCTCGTAGAATGGGCCCCAAAACCTGAAGGGGGGGGGAGACCCAGGGAAATATAAGCTCTAGCTATGGCCTTCTTCACCCATCTAGCAATAACCCCTCGGGATGCTTTTTTCCCCCTATTTCCTCCTAAAAACTGAATCAGGAGGTTCTCGTCCTTTCTCCAAGGAGCCGTAACATCTAAGTAGACTAACAAGCAACTCTTGACATCCAAGCAATGAAACTTTTCCTCCAAGCTATTGGAGGGGTTAGGAAAAAAGGAAGGCAACACAATGTCTTGGCTCCTATGAAAATCGGAGACAACCTTGGGAAGAAAAGAAGGCAAGGGCCTAATAACTATCTGGTCATCCTGGATGATCGTATAAGGCCTGGATCTCCGATATCCTCCTAGCCGAGGTAATAGCCAGGAGGAAAGCCATCTTAATGGATAAGATGTCAATGGGAACCTCTAGTAAGGGTTCAAAGGGTCTATCGGTTAGGGCCGTCAAGACCCTATTTAGGTCCCAAGGAGGGGAAAGAGGTCTAACGGAAGGACAGATTCTGGCAGCGGCAGAAAGGAAACGCTTGACCCACGGGTTGTTTGCTAATTGGAAGTCAAAAAAGTAGCTCAAGGCCGACACCTGAACTTTTAAGGTGGAGGCCTTGAGCCCTTTGTCTAACCCTGCTTGTAGAAAGTCCAAAACCTTAGGGATTTCAGGAGGACTAAATGGATCAGGGCTAGAACCCAAAAAGGAAGAAAAGACATTCCACACCCTATTATACTTCCTAGCTGTTGACGCTTTTTTGCTACCTAGAAGGGTGGAAACAACTTTGCTAGAAAGCCCTCTCTTCAACCAGATGTCCCTGTCAATCTCCATACTGCCAACTGAAGAATCCCCGGATTGGGATGCCATACAGGCCCCTGGGAGAGTAGATCCTCCCTCGGAGGGATCACCCAGGGAGGGCCCCTGGCTAGACTTAAGAGGGTGGGGTACCAGATTCTCTTGGGCCACTTTGGGGCTATCATGATTATGGTGGCTCCCTCCGTCCGTACTTTTTTCAGAACCTGCGGGATTAGGGAAATAGGTGGGAAGGCATAGCCGAGTTCCTGGCTCCAATCCTGAGCCAGACTGTCTACCGCTGTAGGATTCTCTGTGTAATCTAGGGAGAAGAACCTCTTTGTCTTCCTGTTCTTCCGGGTGGCAAAGAGATCTATAGTTGGGGTCCCAAACATTGTTACAATCTGGGAAAAAACTTCCTCGTTCAGACTCCACTCTGCCTGCCTGAGTTCTACTCGACTTAGAAAATCGGCCACCGTGTTCTCTTTCCCTTTCAAGTGTATTGCGGATAAGACCAGGTTCCTGTCTTCCGCTATTTTGAAAATTTCCTGGCAGAGGAAGATTAGGGATGGTACTTTTGTCCCGCCTTGATGATTTATATAGGCCACTGTTGTTGAATTGTCCGAGTAAAATACCAACTTTCTGTTGGAGACCTCTGGAACTGCCACCTTTAGTACTCTTTCTACCGCCTTGAGCTCCTTGTAATTTGACGTGCAGACCCGGGTTTTTAAATCCCATCTTCCCTGCCAGTATTTTCCTTCTGAATGAGCTCCCCAGCCCCACGGACTGGCGTCTGTCGTTATCAGCATGGGTTCTATGAAGGACCAAGGCATTCCTATCGAGAGGTTCTTCTCGGACGTCCACCACAGAAGGGAGTACCTTGCTCTGGAGGAAAGATGAAATTTTCTCTCTAGTGTTTGTGGAAGACCATTCCAAATCTTCAAGATATCTGACTGTAACGGTCTCGTGTGGATCTGAGCGAATGGTACGGCTGGAATTGTAGCCGTCAGGTGCCCCAGTACTGCCATCGCTTCCCTGATGGAACATTGGAAGGACCGGAAAAGGAACCAAACATGCTCTATTGTCGAGGACACTTTCTTCTGAGGGAGGAATGTCTTCTGAGCCGTAGAATCTAGCTGCATTCCTAAAAAGGTGCAAACTTGAGAAGGGGTTAGACAAGATTTTTCTTGATTCATTTTCCACCCCAGATCCTTCAACAGAGAGCACACCAGGGCGAGCTCTGCTTGTAACTGCTCCCTTGTTTGGGCTATGAACAAAAAGTCGTCCAGATATGGTACTACTACTATCCCAGATGATCGAAGGAATGCCACCATCTCCGACACGACCTTGGTGAAAATTCTCGGGGCTTGAGAGACCCCAAACGGCAGTGCCCTGTATTGTAGGTGCAGAAGTTGGCCCCGTACTTGGACAGCCGTCCTTAAATACTTTTGGGAGGAAGAGTGAATTGGGACGTGATAATAGGCATCCTCTAGGTCTATACTTGCCATCCAGCAACCCTGGTATAACAGGTCTAAAGTTGTCTTTATAGTTTCCATCCGGAATTTTTTGTATCTCAGGAATTTGTTTAGACGCTTTAGGTTCAGAATCATACGAAAGGAACCATTGGGTTTCTTTATTAAAAAGAGTGGGGAGTAAAACCCCCTGCCCTCCTCCCTCCCCGGGACCTGGCAAACCACTCCTTTGTCCAACAATAACTGAACCTCTCTCTCCAGAACTGTGGATTTTAGAGGATCCTTTGGAGTTGGAGTGTGGGTGAAAAAGACTTGGGGATAGGAGCGGAACTCCAACCTGAATCCCTCCGCTATCCCCCCCAAAACCCACTTGTTTTGGGTGACGTTCGCCCAAGCCGGGAGAAAGGCAGAGAGTCTCCCCCCAACCTGGAGTCTGGCGTCATTGCTTGTCTTTTGGTTTGTTATCCTGGGATTTAAACAGGAAACCGCTAGTTTTTCTTGGAAATCTATCCCTTTCCTTCCTATCATAGGGCTTACCCCTCTGTTTTCTAAAGCCCTGCTGGGGTTTACGAAAAAAGGGGGGTTTTTGAGGGACAGGAAACCCTTTTTTCTTGTCAGATGCCTTCTCCAAGATGTCATCCAGGGAGGATCCAAACAATCTATCACCCTCACACGGAAGGGCACACAGCCTGGCCTTAGACCCCTGGTCACCCTTCCATGACCTAAGCCAAATGGCTCTTCTAGCCGCATTTGTCATAGCTGAGGACTTGGCAGCAAAGCGCATAACATCCGTAGAAGCATCCGTTAAAAAATCTGCCGCTTTAGCAAAGGTGGGAAGAGAAGCTAAGATTTCCTCCCTGGGCTTTTTTTTTTTTCCCTCAGATGTTTCTCTAGCTGTTCAATCCACAATCTTAAGGACCGGGATACCCAAGTGGCTGCCACTGCGGGTCTAAGACAAGTAGCGGAAGTTTCCCATGCCCGTTTAAGGTATATATCTGCTTTCTTATCTAATGGGTCCGACAGGCAACCCAGATCATCAAAGGGGAGGGCAGATCTCTTAGCTATCTTAGCGACTGGAGCATCTACCGTAGGAGCCCTATCCCAGCTGGAGGAAACTTTCTCTTCATAAGGATATTTCCTTTTCACCGAGGAGGGTAAGAAAAACTTTCTATCAGGATTCTTCCATTCTCTATTGATGATCGCTTGCATGTTATCATGAATAGGGAAGACCCGATGTTTTTTAGGGCCTAATGCCTGAAAGGCCTGGTCCGCAACTGATCTGGTCTGCTTAACTTCTTCTAATTGCATGGTTGCTCTGACCGCTTTTAATAACGGCTGCGTGTCCTCTGGGGAAAAGAAGGATCTCCCTGAATAATCTTCATCCGAGGAGTCCGAATCACTAGACAATAGTTGTCCGGATTCTCCGCCATCTTCGGAAGAGTCCAACTCAATACTGTCGTACTCTGTATCCTTTCCTGGTTTATCTGGGGACCTGGCACGGCTCTTACTGAATGCTTTAAAGGACGCCTTAATAATAGATTTCATGGATTTAGTAAGGGTCTGGGATTGCTCTGCTACCAGATTATCTATACACGCTGAGCATAACGCCTTCTGATAAGATGCAGATAGGGGCACTTTACACTCCGCACATTCCTTGTGTCTTGTCTTAGAAGATGATTTTTTAGGTGGTTTAGGGATCTAAAAACAATCATAAGAAACACCATATTAGAATAAAAAGGAACGCTCTCACCCTGAAGCTTTTCCTTTTTTCCCCATCCTCAGACCGGTACCGGACTTGCAGGCCTCAAGGGTTCCTGGGGTTCAGCGCGTCCTTCTGTAGGCTCCGACATGATTGCCCAGGATCGCTACGTGGCACATCCAAATTGTGCCCCAGCTGGCTGCCTGAACCTGCCGCCGTATTTGTATTTTAAAGGACGCGCTCCGGCCTCTACTTCCGGGTCCTGCACGGGCTAAGCCCCGCCCCCCCCGACGTCATCTCCAGGAGACGGCCCCGCGCATGCGCATAAGCGCACGGACGCGCGGGCGCCATCTTGGAACTGGGCAGAGCGAGGAAGAGCATGGGGAGCCGCCTGGACACGGCCACAGCGGCTCCCCGCAGGGCCGGAGAGAGGGCAAGCGCAGGCAGACTTATGGGGAGCGGCTTCCGGCACGGCCACAGAACTACCGCTCCCCAGGGATAGGACTTCCCACGGCACTCAGCCACAGACCTTCCCCAGCTCCGGTGTCTTGGAGGTACGTCTTCAGCAGTGCTGCTTCTCAGGATCTCCCATCCGGAGGACAGGAAACCTGAACTGGTGTTGTGTGGAGGTGTGTCCTTTTTATCTTCTCAGGTTTCCTGTCCTGATGGGAGGTCCTGAGTCGCACAGGGTGCCGTCATGGGTGAGGGGAAAATACATTTGTGTGAATGAGCATTAAAGGGGTTGTCCAGGTTCAGAGCTGAACCCGGACATACCCATATTTTTACCCAGGCAGCCCCCCTGATGTTAGCCTTAAGAGCATCTCATGCTCCGATGCTCTCCTTTGCCCTGCGCTATATCGCGCAGGGCAAGGGCTCTTTTGTTTACATTAACACACTGCCGGGGGTCGGCAGTGTGTTCAGTGATCTCATCGGCTCTGATGGGCATGCTTTAGCGCTGCCCTAGCCATTTTACTGGCTAGGGCAGCGCTAAAGCCCGCCCATCAGTGTCGGTGACGTCACCGGGCTTCCTGGCAGCCCCATGGAGAGCCCCGGTACGTCACCGGATCTCCTGAAAATGCCTTTGCCCTGCGCAATTTAGTGCAGGGCAAAGGAGAGCATCGGAGCATGAACTGCTCCGATGCTCAATTCAGGGAGCCTGCCTGGGTGAAAATGGGGATATGTCCGGGTTCAGCTCTGAACCCGAACAACCCCTTTAAGAGATGCTCTTCGGCTACCTGCACAGGTTGCAGAATTTGTATGCAGAAAATCTGTATCAAAAACATAAGAAAAAACATACTATTGAATTGATTGTGTTTTGTGGTGCGGATTTATGTATATTTTGACAACCCCAATGAAGTCTATGGGAAAAACAACTCTAAATAAGGCGCGGATTGGAACAATTGACACGCTGCAGATTTTACAATTCTATTTCTGCATAAATTGTATAAAATACGCATTGTGTATATGACATTTGGCAAATCTCATTCACAGTATCTGACAGTATCCTTTGTTAAGACTGTCTGCTAATCCGACACTCGTCAAGGCTGACTGATAGCAGATTATAGGAGAACACTTTAAGCCGTGCAATGCTCTCCAGATTTTGCAAACAATGACATAACTGGGGCCCAAATTCAAAATCTATAGCAGGGCGTCAAAATATCATATCCCTTGTCGTACTGGTTTGTAATGAAGGCAGGACAGCTGGGGCTACTACAACCTCTGCACAAGCTATAGCCAGGAACAGCAACCTCCAACAAGCCAGTTGTTGTGAAACTACAACCCCCAGCATGTTCCATTCACATACATGCTAGTTCCCAGCACCGCCAAGCAAGTGTGCCTGCTGGTAATCGTATCTCCACCACAGCTAGAGTGCCGGAGCTTGCAGACCTCTGGACTATAGTTATACCCCAGGATGCAAAACTACAACTCTCAGTATCCTCCTCTGACAACATGATTGTAGCACTTCCTTGCGGAGATCCAGCTGATGTAGTGAAGCCTTGTTTAGTGCTCTGTCTGTCTCCATGATAACACTCTGTCGCTGTGCTACAAGCAACTTGATGTAATCAGATTTCTGCTTTTTATCTGCGCTAACAAAAAATAAAATAAAATCAAAGCTGGATTCTGATCGGTTTCCACTAGACAGTAAATGCAAGAAAGTCTGGGGTGGAAAAGGCAGACGAGACTGATCCAAGATGCTCGGCGATGTCTTACACAGAATTGGTTTTCCTCAGACGTCAGGCTAATCGTGTGAATACTGTCGGTAAAAAAGCCGCTCTGCAAGCTGCAGCGTGTAAAAACAAAAATAACCCAACTGGTATCATTTCTGTTAGGCCATGAAAATGGCAGCTGCTATAATCCCCGTCTCCCAGATGCATTGCTTTTTATTTTGCGCACAGTTTAGACTGCCGTACGATTAAACACACAAGTAACGGCTTTACTGGTTGATTGTCTCAATGGTTTACGTCTTCAAATTAAAATTCATATAAAAATATAAACTCCAGAGGAAGAGTCAGGCATAACCGCAAAGTGCAGAGAAATTAAATGGAAAAACGCCGGAGACGTACCGTATTTTTTGCCCTCACGGGTAAGCATCGAAACGCTGACATAAAAAATGAACGAGGCGTGTCGGCATCATGGACAACATGCGTGAGTCTGCCTGTGTATTTCATTACGACCATAAAACAGCGCCCCCTATAAGCTAAACCCTGGAATCAAAAGGCAAATTTAATTTCAGACATAACCACAGATATGTATGGACCTGTGTATTCTTAAAGGGACAATGTTATATTAAAGGGGGTGTCCAGAATTAAAGTGTGTTTATTGGGCTGAGCTTCAACTCCATACACAACCTGCGTAGAGGCGTTTCTGGAAGAAAGCAGACATGTTTTCTTAATTCTGGACAGCCTCTTTAAAAAATACCCTAACCCTGAAGTGTTATTTTCCTTAAAGGGGCCGTGTCATCAGAGACACTAGTGGCGTACTCCTAGAATATGTAGAATACATGTTGTGCGCTCTACACTGAAAAATACCAGTTATTAGAAAGAACCCTCAAAATAGGCTTCAGCATGGACTTCCATCTGTAATCTGAGAGAGAAGCGGGCGGCGGGTGTTCATTTTCCCTGCAGCGCCCCCAGAGGCAAACTTAAGTATTACGAAGGTCATATTGAAATTGGTGGGCTGCTCCCGTAATGCTGGGTCCTCCAGAACATGGGACGCTCTACATTCAAAAGTCATGTATAAGCCCTCGTCTATTAATTCAGAATTCCCTGTTTTCTGAGGCCCCTTTCACACGAGCGAGTTTACCCGCGCGGGTGCAATGCGTGACGTGAACGCATAAGCACCCGCACTGAATCCCGACCCATTCATTTCAATGGGTTTGTGTACATGAGCGTTTTTTTTTTTCACGCATCAGTTCTGCGTTGCGTGAAAAACGCAGCCTGTTCTATATTCTGCGTTTTTCACGCAGCCCTGGCCCCATAGAAGAGAACTTTTATCATGTGCATGAAAAACGCATTGCACTCGCGCGGAAAAAACTGTAATGCAATTGCAGACAAAACAGACTGAACTTGCTTGCAGAATAGACCGAGTTTCACTAAACGCACACGGACCTAATCCGTCACGCTCGTGTAAACCAGACAACTCCTTCAAAGGGTAGACTATTACGACAGATGGACATCATAGGGGCCCCGCTAAAGTAAAGACCAACGGTACGCGGGCAGATCTGGTGAATGCAGCAAGTACAATATGATGGAAACTGTCTAGAAGAATTTATACATCACAATATACAGAAAACCTCAAACTCAAAGAACTTCACCCAACAAAAGATCCCATTTACTCTAAAGACTAATGGCAAGAAGCTGCAGCCAAGTACCGTTACTGATGAGCCATCTTCGGTCTCTCTTTTTTTGTCAGGAACCCGTCTATTTTTGTGATCTCAGAGAAATGTCTTAACAATTACACTAGGCCCGCGACATACTCAATAATGGCTGCACCTCCCGCTAGTAGCAGTGGCATTTTCTACAGACGGCTTTAATCACTTTATGCCCCGGGTTGGCGGCATTGGAATTATGTCACGCATCTGTCTCATTATGTGCTATAAAAACCATAGAAAATGAACCTGCATCGGTAGATGTCCCCCAGGAGCTGCGCAGCCTTTACTTCTCGCCATCAGCTTCCCCCTTGTGCTTCCGCCTGAAAAGTTTAATTGCTATTTCCAAAGTAATAAAGAATAAAGAATATGGCTCCGTTTTTATAATAAAACTATTGTGGGCCACGCTGCGTGCACACGGATGTCCACCATTGTGTACTCTACAGGCAAAAACAGAGATTTAATATTTAAAAAAAAAGAACACCATGCCATTATCTAAAAACCTTCAAGCTAAGATGTTATGATATTAAAAAGCATTTCCACCTCAAACCATAAATTCTATACAGCTCTATATCCGTTCCTGAGAAAGCTGGGTAACAACCGGCATAGGTAACATTACAGCCTAAATATAGGCTTTTATTGAAGGGTACGACCACACGGCACGGTCGTCATCTGCTCGGGTGGCGGAGAGCTGGGGTCAAGAACAATGCCGCCAATTAGGCCGCAGCTGCCTGATATTTAATTATGAGCGGTCTGAATTCTTAATGGCGGTGCGGTATTGAATGCACTGTTCTACACCGCAACTGGCCGCGACCCATTCACAACTGCGCTGTGTGGTGGTATAATTATAATGCAGCTGGGTGGGAGGGAGTTTGTATCACCAAGTAGATTTTTGCTATAGCAACTGCAATGGTGGCCATACTGGTTATCAGCCGTCTTTACCATATAAACATATCACTAAAAGGGCTCACGCACACGACCGTTTTCCGGCCGGCAAACAGCAGGTCCACAATATAGACTGATTGCGCA
The DNA here is from genome assembly GCF_905171765.1 of Bufo bufo. Classification (NCBI taxonomy): domain Eukaryota; kingdom Metazoa; phylum Chordata; class Amphibia; order Anura; family Bufonidae; genus Bufo; species Bufo bufo. The sequence continues at coordinate 139,026,060 of NC_053398.1, read as the reverse complement.
CCGCATCCCGGATGCAGATCTATTCACGAAGGCACGGAACCACTATGGAGCGCTTAAGTGTTATTTTGTCCAGAAAATAGAACATGCGGTGCGGACAGATCACGGACCCTTTCAAGTTGAACGGATCTGCACCCATCTGCGGCAGCCAATGAACGGATTGGGTGGTACACTTTCGTGTCCATGACCCCAAATACAGAAGTTTTCTGTGACCCTCAACCATTTTAGATAACAGTAAAGATTGTAATACAACAACAAAATAATCCTTACTGACCTAGCCGCTCCCCTTCCGTGCCAGCACTGCTTGCGGGTCTTTGTTTCCCGGACTGCAGTGATCACGTCCTTCAATACCTCACATGACCGCAGAGGCCAGTAGATGGCTGCAGTAATCACATGAGGTAGTCAGGGATGTGATCACTGCAGTCCGGGAAACAAAAAATAAAAAACACGGTCTGGACCATGGAGGGAGCAGACAGGTTAGTCCTCTTTTGTTATTTTGTAACAGTCCCTGCTCGTACCTAACAATTTGGGGTCTTGGAAAACCCCTTTTTGGGGAACATCGCTCTAATGTATCTAAAATAAAAAAGGAGCAACTTTGCAAACAATCTTGATAAAAAAAATAAAAAAATCTACAGAAGCTATGCGTCTCCCTGGTAACAATCTACAGACAATGCTGATGCAGTCTGATCCTGCAGTCATGCTGACCTATACTATACTTCATGTGTAGATTATCACGGGGGGTGGAGCAACACAAGACTATAGGGTCAGACTACACATGATTTGTTTGTAGTCTGTAACCATGGAGACACATGGGCCTGCATTGGAACAGTACACAGATAATATTAAGACAATTGCATAATTGTTTTATTTTTTTTATTTTAGATGTATTTGTGGAATAAGGTGGAAATAACCTTTCAGATGTTTTTTTATCTACGCATTTCAAGAACTGTATCTACTGAAGGCTAGCAATGTCCGGTTTACAGTATGGGAGGCAGTTGGCATGAGGTGCCCGGCTGCCATCTACTTCACATTATGGTCATTTAGTAAGCAGAATATTGTCGGCATAATGAGGAAGCGGGAAGCATTCTCAGTGCACAGACCTCTCATTATAAATGACTGGCATTATTCTCTTTGATGAACACAGATGCAATTCTGTGATATTCATTACAATAAAAAACACCATTATGTTTAATTATAAATTCTAATCAACACATCCGATCATTAATACTTTATGGGACTTGTTGGTAGGTTACTGAAATTTAAAGGTCACTGTCTCCCAAACGTTTTATGTTTTACACTTTCATCCATGATGTTTCTTATTAAATTGAATTAAAGGGGGCTCCGCAGGAGTGTGAAAGTAAAACTTAGGGCTCTTTCACACGGGCAAGATTTCCGCGCGGGTGCAATGCGTGAGGTGAACGCATTGCACCCGCACTGAATCCGGACCCATTCATTTCTATGGGGCTGTGCACATGAGCGGTGATTTTCACGCATCACTTTTGCGTTACGTGAAAATCGCAGCATGTTCTATATTGTGCGTTTTTCACGCAACGCAGGCCCCATAGAAGTGAATGGGGCTGCGTGAAAACTGCAAGCATCCGCAAGCAAGTGCGGATGTGGTGCGATTTTCACTCACGGTTGCTCGGAGACGATCGGGACGGGGACCCGATCTTTATTATTTTCCCTTATAACATGGTTATAAGGGAAAATAATAGCATTCTGAATACAGAATGCATAGTACAATAGGGCTGGAGGGGTTAAAAAATAAATAAAAAATAATTTAACTCACCTTAATCCACTTGTTCGCGCAGCAGGCATCTCTTCTGTCTTCTTCTTTGAGGAATAGGACCTTTGATGACGTCACTACGCTCATCACATGGTCCGTCACACGATCCATCACCATGGTAAAAGATCATGTGATAGACCATGTGATGAGCGCAGTGACGTCATCAAAGGTCCTATTCCTCACAGAAGACGACAGAAGAGATGCCGGCTGCGCGAACAACTAGATTAAGGAGAGTTAAATTTTTTTTTATTTTTTTTAACCCCTCCAGCCCTATTGTACTTCTGTATTCAGAATGCTATTATTTTCCCTTATAACCATGTTATAAGGGGAAATAATACAATCTACACAACACCTAACCCAAACCCGAACTTCTGTGAAGAAGTTCGGGTCTGGGTACCACATTCAGTTTTTTATCACACGCGTGCAGAACACATTGCACCCGCACGATAAAAACTGAACAACGGAACGCAATCGCAGTAAAAACTGACTGCAATTGGGTACCTACTCGCGCAGGTTTGCCGCAACGCATCCGGACCTTATCCGGACATGCTCGTGTGAAAGAGGCCTTACCTTATTGGCTAAGGCCAATTTTACACAAGCGTAGTCAGTGCCAGAAATACACTTCGGGTGTCAGAGGTATTTCCCATCCTGAATGCTGCTCCTATGACATGGACCCACAGAATTATAATGCTGTGCATCTCTGCCGACAACTCCAATGAACTGTACTCGCATAATGCCCTCACTACAAATCATTACAGTTCAGATCAGGCAGGAACACACAGCATTATAAGCCATTCTAAGGCCTCATGCACACGGCCGTAAGTGCTTTGCGGTCCGCAAATTGCTGATCCACAAAACACGGATCCCGGATGTGAGAATGCCACTTTTTCCCCCCCTTGTCTAGAAAAAAGTCCTATTCTTGTCAGCAAAATTGACAAGAATAGAACTTGTTCTTTTTTCTTGCAGGATGGACTTATACAACCGTGTGCTGTCTGCATCTTTTGCGGCCTCACTGAGACGAATGGGTCCGAATCTGATGTGCAAAAAATGCGGATCGGACGTGGAAAAAAATATGTAGTCATGTCATAAGAGCAGCATTCAGGAGGGGAAAGACCTCTGACACACGGAGTGTATTTCTCCCACTGAATACACTTGTGTCAAATTGGCCTAAATGCAGATCTTCGGGGCCCTGGCTATAGGGTGGTCATACATGGTGATTTATGTAAATAGAACCAGATCACCCGATGTTCTGCAGAGGAATACAAACTGTTACATTCACAATTTCTTGAGCTTCAGAGCTGAAATCTGCTAACTTTACCTGTCGGCTCAGTTTTTGCACATACTGTAGCTGGTTGTCATGATATTGGATTCTGGGTAATGTGCGCACTCCATAGTCTGAAGTAGGAAAATCTAATTGTGCCCCGGCATTGTAACAGTTCAGCGTAGAAACTAGAAATGTGTCTGAGGATAATCTTATTTCCCATAAGGATAAGGAATGTACAGTGACTCCACCAGCAGAATAGTGAGTGCAGCTCTGGAGTATAATACAGGATGTAACTCAGGATCAGTACAGGATAAGTAATGTAATGTATGTACACAGTGACTGCACCAGCAGAAAAGTGAGTGCAGCTCTGGAGTATAATACAGGAGGTAACTCAGGATCAGTATAGGATAAGTAATGTATGTACACAGTGACTCCACCAGCAGAATAGTGGGTGCCGCTCTGGAGTATAATACAGGATGTAACTCAGGATCAGTACAGGATAAGTAATGTAATGCATGTACACAGTGACTGCACCAGCAGAAAAGTGAGTGCAGCTCTGGAGTATAATACAGGATGTAACTCAGGATCAGTACAGGATAAGTAATGTATGTACATAGTGACTGCACCAGCAGAATAGTGAGTGCAGCTCTGGAGTATAATACAGGATGTAACTCAGGATCAGTACAGGATAAGTAATGTAATGCATGTACACAGTGACTGCACCAGCAGAAAAGTGAGTGCAGCTCTGGAGTATAATACAGGAGGTAACTCCGGATCAGTACAGGATAAGTAATGTAATGTATGTACACAGTGACTCAACCAGCAGAAAAGTGAGTGCAGCTCTGAAGTATAATACAGGAGGTAACTCAGGATCAGTAATGTATGTACACAGTGACTGCACCAGCAGAATAGTGAGTGCAGCTCTGGAGTATAATACAGGAGGTAACTCAGGATCAGTACAGGATAAGTAATGTAATGTATGTACACAGTGACTGCACCAGCAGAATAGTGAGTGCCGCTCTGGAGTATAATACAGGAGGTAACTCAGGATCAGTACAGGATAAGTAATGTATGTACACAGTGACTGCACCAGCAGAATAGTGAGTGCAGCTCTGGAGTATAATACAGGAGGTAACTCAGGATCAGTACAGGATAAGTAATGTAATGTATGTACCCAGTGACTGCACCAGCAGAATATTGAGTGCAGCTCTGGAGTATAATCTGATTAGATCGCTCCTCAGCATAGGAAGGGGGGCAGATGTTCAGACTCTGAGAGAGACTTTGAAACACATTTGCTTTTTAACACTCTTTTTCATCTTTCTTATCATCCCTTCACAATAGATGGCTCGACCAAAATACTGTAACATCTGTGGCTGATACATACAATGAAATGTAGAACTGAGATGAAGCTGGACACAGTGCATCAGTGTCCTGGTAGTGTGTTCCCAGACCTGCAGACACTAAGGTGATATATTTCATTGTATTCTTCCTGTGGACAGCTTTTTAAATTAAGTCAGATTAAAAAGAATATGACTTCACGGTGACAGAACAGAAGCTTTTACTACAGTTTATCCAAATAAGCTTGCAGAGACAAGCTGCTGTATTTTATCCCAATTTTCTGCTGCAGCAGTTTACAGCTGTGATAGTGGATTTCGGGTTCGGCTCCTGGCTGGAGAGGGGATTTAAACTTCGTGGATCGTTTGCCCCCGACACAAGCAGATTTACAATAAACGTTGGCAAGAGGCAATAGACTTTTACAGTTACACATTGAGAAACTAAAATGGCAGCTATACTATACAGGGTCCAGACGCAGTAGATTCACTGGGTATTTCTGTGCTTCAGCAGCCATAATTATTTTTATTTTTTCATGTGCCTTTTTATACAAAAGAAGTTGTATATTTTTTTTTACACTGTTACATATTAATTTACGGTGTAATTTACATAATTTATTTTTGGTGTGCAAATATAGAGAAGAAAAAAAGCTATTTTAATTTATTGATTTATTTTTGGCTATTTTTTTTTATACTGTTCAAGTTTCACACTAAATAACCTGATACATTAAAAGGGGTTGTCCAGCCAACTTTTTATGTTAGATTACTAATATATATATATATATTTTAAATCCCATCATGAGAATTGAATTTAAACATTTTATTTTAAACTTACAATATATTTACATATTTGTGCACAGCAATTGGAGAAGAGCGAATTTTCTAAAATTCCCATCAGTATTGATTCAGTCGTCAGACTCGATTCATTCAAATAACTTTAACCTGAATCAAAAGTGCTCTAATTACTGTGTGAAGTCATGTCTGACACTGTGAGGTCTCCTAGGACCATATCCAACCCTTTGTAAGATCTTTAACACCAAGAGAACATCTACATCAGAGGAGACATCACTGGATGTACGAGGTATGTGGGGCTGTATTACCCTGTATGTTTTGTAGTGCTGGATGTAATGTTAGAAGGGAAGAGGTTAGGTTGAGAATTTGGCATGGGGGTTGGGGACGCCATTTCAATTTTCACCTCAGGCAGAAGAAAGTCTAGGTGCACCCCTGCCAGTAATCCATGAAAGGGTACGTTTGACAACTACCGCATTTTTCGCTTTATAAGACGCACTTTTTTCCCCCCAAAGTGGGGGGAAATCGGCAGGGCGTCTTAGGCCTCATGCACACGACCGTGCCGTTTTTGGCTGTCCGCAAACCGCAGATCCGCAAAAAACGGAAGCCGCCCGAGTTGCCTTCCACAATTTGCGGAACGAAACGGGCGCCGGCAATATAAATGCCTATTCTTGTTCGCAAAGCGCGGACAAGAATAGGACATGTTATATTTTTTTTAGCGGGGCCGTGGAACGGAGCAACGGCTGCAGACAGAACACGGAGTGCTGTCTGCATCTTTTGCGGCCTCATTGAAGTGAATGGGTCCGCATCCGAGCCGCCAAAACGGCGGCTCGGATGCGGACCCAAACAACGGTCATGTGCATGAGGCCTTATAAAGAGAAGGTTGCAATTTTTACATGGCTCACACTGACACATCGCCAGCCGCTATGCTGCACAGCGTGGCCTGCGATGTATCAGAGCTCTATAGTATGGAATAGGAGGAGGGGCTGGAGGCCGGCAGCTGCTGTTTCACTCGCAGCGGGGCCCGCTGCAGTCACTGTACGCCATTACACCAGGCCCCGCTCACAGCAGTCTTCATATCTAAAGATTGGTCATGTAACCCTCAACAAGTGGCTCTGCTTTGTTAAAGTACTGTAATCGTCCGTAGTAGTCCTCACTATCAAGCTAGCAGGCAGCGTGACGTCACTCAGTCAGTCATGCTCCTCCCACTTCATTAATGAAGCTGGCGAAGCAGGAGCATGACTGACTGACTGACGTCACGCTGCCGGCCTGCCTGCTAGTTTGATAGTGAGGACTACTACGGACGATTACAGTACTTTAACAAAGCAGAGCCACTTGTTGAGGGTTACATGACTAATCTTTACATATGAAGACTGCTGTGAGCGGGGCCCGGTGTAATGGGGTTCACTATTTACATAGGGACATGAGAAGACACAGAGGGGACCAGCATAAAATGCTATATACTCTGTGTCATCCACATATCCCCCAATACAGTGTCATCCACAGATCCCCCCCCCCCATAACAGTGTCATCCACAGATCCCCTCCATAACAGTGTCATCCACAGATCCCCCCCATAACAGTGTCATCCACAGATCCCCCCCATAACAGTGTCATCCACAGATCCCCCATAGCAGTATCATCCACAGATCCACTTCATAAGTGTCATCCACAGCTCCCCCCATATCAGTGTGTCACCCACAGATCCCCATAACAGTGTCACCCACAGATCCCCATAACAGTGTCACCCACAGATCCCCATAACAGTGTCACCCACAGATCCCCATAACAGTGTCACCCACAGATCCCCATAACAGTGTCATCCACAGATCCCCCCATATCAGTGTGTAATCCACAGATCCCCATAACAGTGTGTCATCCACAGCTCCCCCCATATTAGTGTGTCATCCACAGATCCCGAAACAGTGTGTCATCCACAGATCCCCATAACAGTGTCATCCACAGATCCCCCCATATCAGTGTGTAATCCACAGATCCCCATAACAGTGTGTCATCCACAGCTCCCCCCATATTAGTATGTCATCCACAGATCCCCATAACAGTGTCATCCACAGATCCTCCATATCACTGTGTAATCCACAGATCCCCCCATATCACTGTGTCATCCACAGATCCCCATAACAGTGTGTCATCCACAGCTCCCCCCATATTAGTGTGTCATCCACAGATCCCCATAACAGTGTCACCCACAGATCCCCATAACAGTGTCATCCACAGATCCCCCATATCGCTGTCATCCACAGATCCCCATAACAGTGTCATCCACAGATCCCCCCATATCAGTGTGTAATCCACAGATCCCCATAACAGTGTGTCATCCACAGCTCCCCCCATATTAGTGTGTCATCCACAGATCCCGAAACAGTGTCATCCACAGATCCCCATAACAGTGTCATCCACAGATCCCCCCATATCAGTGTGTAATCCACAGATCCCCATAACAGTGTGTCACCCACAGCTCCCCCCATATTAGTATGTCATGCACAGATCCCCATAACAGTGTCATCCACAGATCCTCCATATCACTGTGTAATCCACAGATCCCCCCATATCACTGTGTCATCCACAGATCCCCATAACAGTGTGTCATCCACAGCTCCCCCCATATTAGTGTGTCATCCACAGATCCCCATAACAGTGTCACCCACAGATCCCCATAACAGTGTCATCCACAGATCCCCCCATATCACTGTGTCATCCACAGATCCCCATAACAGTGTCATCCACAGATGCCCCCATAACAGTGTCACCCATAGACCACCATTAGTTCAAAAACCCACCAAAAGCACACCTTTTGGTTCAAAATATTTTTTCTTATTTTCCTCCTCAAAAACCTAGGTGCGTCTTATCATCAGGTGTGTCTAAGGGTACTTTCACACTAGCGTTAGAGGAATCTGGAAATCCATGTGCAAACAGATACCATTTGTTTCCGGATCCAGATGCGGAGCCGTTTGACAAATGCATTGAAATACCGGATCTCTCCGGTGTAATCTGGAAAAACGGATCCGGTATTTAATTTTTATCACAGTTTTTCCGGAACACTTGGTACCGGATCCGGCATGAATACATTTCAATGGAAATTAATGCCGGATCCGGCATGTGTTCCAGAATTTTGGCTGGAGAAAATATTGCAGCATGCTGCGGTATTTTTTCTGGCCAAATACCGTAAGAGGGACTCAACTGAAGACATCCTGATGCATCCTGAACGGATTGCTTTCCATTCAGAATGCATTAGGACAAAACGGAAGCGTTTTTTTCTGGTATTGAGCTGCTAGGACGGAACTCAATACCGGAAAACTTTAATGCTACTGTGAAAGTGTCCTTATAAAGCGAAAAATACGGTAATTATTTACTGTTCCTGCGCATCTAAAAGACAACTAAAGCTACTTTCACACATGTGTTTTGGCATTCCGGTTTTGAGGTCCAGCAGAGAATCTCAAAACCGGGCCAAAACGTTTCCATGCATTCCAAATGGAAAGAGATCCGTTCAGGATGTATCCGGACACCTTTCTTTCTGGCAGCATTCCGTTTTGTGACCGGACACAAAACCGCTGCAAGCTGCTGTTGTGTGTCCGGTCATCGAAACGGAAAACAAACCAGATCCGTCACTAAAAACAATGTAAGTAAATAGTGAAGGATCCGGCTTTTTAGGATCCTAAAAAAAAAAACAGATACGTCACCCATTGACTTTCAATGTATTTAGTGACGGATCCGGTTTGTTTTGTTTCAATTTCACACAACCGCATCCTAACGGAAGGGATGCATCCTGATGTGTTAAATAAAATGGAACCATTTTGGTCTGGTTTTGAGATCCTCTGCCGGATCTCAAAACCTGAAACCAAAACGCAAATGTGAAAGTAGCCTCTTATAGAGTCCTATATGTCGCTATGCTGACAGGCAACAAACCACTCTGATCCTGATCCACTCTGATCCGACACAATTTTTTTCCATCTATTGCAGCAATAAAGCGTTTAGTGCTTTAAAGCGCTCTACCCATATGAAGCCACTCACTCATTCGGCCGGTTTCTTTCCTCCCTCTCTCCTGATTTCACTCATTTTAGAAGAGAAGAAAAGGCAGAATAAATGTTGTACGGAAACTACTCTCCTGACCGATTCTGCTGCTTCCTGTAATCAATTAGCCATGAAAGTAATGTGGAAACAGCATTGAGGTAGGAGGAAGGCATTTACAATGTACCCTACCTGATAATATGAAAATGACGGTGCCCCGCTTTATGTCCGAGATGGAAAAAACATCGCCATACAAGGACAAGGCGCAGGATGAAGAGAAAGGAATCATTAGTCTGCAGATGAGAGATGTATCTATAGCGACATTTACTGTATGCAGACTCTCTACGTTCTACAGGAGGGCACACGGAAACTGCGTCAAAAGCCCTACCACTTTAAGTTAACCCTTTCACCTGAAAATATTGCAAATTTAAGTAAATACAACTTACCGGTAATCGTTTCATCATTGCAACTTTCTTGTAAACATTGGCCCAGATTTACTAAGCCTGTAGATGGCGAACGCCTAGCCCGGCTGTCCAGACCGGCACCAGATTTATCGCAGGGGTTCAGGCTGGATGGTGAATGTGGTGCAAGGACGGACACTTTTCTCTGACTCTTTGGATTACTTTAAGACAGATTTTTATGCCAGAATTGGGCTCAAAGTTTGGCGCAAAATGGCACATTTTATGCCCCATCTCCTTGTCGAGCATGTCAGAAAAAATGTGGAATCCCTAGATGCGCCAATTTGCCCCATCTTTTTAAACAGCTGTTTGGCACAGGCACATACTGGGTATTTGTGTTTCAAGAATTCTACTTGCTGTCAGAGAATGACCGCATTATTGTAATTATATATATATATATATATATATATATAGACACAGACAGAGAGAAGAGAGAGAGAGAGAGAAGAGAGAGAGAGAGAGAGAGAGAGAGAGAGAGAGTCTAGCAATAGCTTAGAAACCAGTATAGACCTCATGCTGGGGTTTTGCTACAGTTGTATCCATCCTGGACAATCCTCTGTGAGCTAAAAAGTCAGAAGCGCAGAGGGATACATTTGTCCTGCACTGATACAGTGTAGCAAACTCTCAGGACAAGAGAGGTTTTTGTTACAAATGTGCTTTTCAAATACCGTCATTTGTCATTTCTACTTGCAACAGCCTGAAGATGAAAGCTGCGGGACCTTGTAGATAGAGGCACAGACGGGTTTACACAGCCTGATATCTTCTGCTCTTACTACATTGTTGTCCTTTCATATGGAAGACTTTAAAAGAGGAGCAAATCCTTCTGTACAGGTGCATTTAATAGGAGATGACACAGATGAGAGCATATAGAGTGGAAGCCTGGAGGGGCCGTGTACAGAACATGCTGCTGTCCATTGGGGGGGAAAAACATCACTTTGTGAGGTTTGATTAAGGCGCCCATAAATCTTTCATGGCCGCCCCTCCATGTGACAGCGGATCGTGTTGTGTGATATGTCGCCTTTTTATTTACAGCATGCATGAGAGATCTGAAGGGTACAGCGTCTACACCGGCGCGGTCCCCTCTCCTCTCACTGCAGATGGCTGGCTCACAATTTCCATTATGACAGAGAATGCAGCTTAAAGCGATCAATATTTCATAGTCTCATGTAAAAATTATATTAAAACTTTCCAGAATTCGGCAGTACAGGAATCAGATTTGCTTTACAGACAGGTTAAATAGTGTTCATATTAACGTGCCCATAGCCTACGTGGCCGGGAGATGGATACTGCCATATGAAAGCTGCCAAATATCATCATAGGTGTTTGATTTATTTGCAGATTCCAGATCGGTCAATAAATATCTCATGTTTATGGCTTTAGGCTTACATGGTGACAAATATATATGTGACAACCCAGGTGGGACTGAGTCCTGTGCAATACCTTGTACCGACACCCCCTGCCTTAGGCCTCTTGCACACAAGTTTTCTGTTTACATTCTGTGTTTTTTTGCGTTCCGTATACAAAACCATTCATTTTAATGGATCCGCAAAAAAAAAAAACGGAAGGTACTCCGTATGCCTTCTGTTTCCGTATTTCTGTTCAAAGATAGAACATGTCCTATTATTGTCCGCATAAAAGAACAAGGATAGTACTGCTCTATTAGGGGCCATTGTTCCGTTCGGCCAAAAACAGAATGCACACGGAAGTCATCCGTATTTTTTGCGGATCCGTTTTTGGCAGACTGCAAAATACTGAAAAAGCCATACGGCCGTGTGCAATAGGTGTCCAAATAATCCAATCACACGGCTTCCTAAATTCCTGTGCAGCTTCCTCTCCATAGATCTATGCACCAAATGGATGGTTCTGGGTGCAAGGTCTTGGTGGACTGGCCATCAGGAAGAGATGTCACACAGCTGTCAGGACAGCCATGATGCATACCCGTTGGGGGCATCCGATTTAAGCTTTGCAGCTCCAGATGATCCAACCTGTGTGTAGGGTTATGTGTGTGATCTACAGCCATCTGGTTGGCCCGTTACCTACAATCAGGTACTCAATGGCGGCTGCCTCCATACAATCACTTTCCAAGACACATCCTCCATAATCGTTGAGTGCTGGCAATAGGAACTGTGTACAACCAGGCTGGCAGGGACTTGGCACAAGTCAGAATGGAAGGTAATCAAGGCTTCATCTGTATGAGCAAGACACGGCCTGGGGATGAGCTGCCTTCTCCATAGAATATACTAACAGCAGCGGCCAAATCCCATCTCAGCCCACCTCACGCTAAGAGCTAATCAATTTCTAATTAATATGTACGCCACGTTCCCAATAACCAGATATGAACTTCTGTCTGAGGGAAACACAGACTTTCCCCGCATTAATGAGGTGTTTAACCCAGACATCACTGTGGGGCCCTCAGCGAGGTAATCTGGAGCCCGGCTTGGAATGTATCGTTATATACGCAGCCTGACTGGCAGTCACCGGTCTACAGACCCCACTGGGATAAGTGCGGCTTCAGGAAAGTCATTATTACTGCTTTCGCTGCAAGGTAACAAGATGACTTATAAATGGAGGGGGCTGTGGCTCTATGTGCAACATTCGCATAAAATACAGGCTTCTAATTTGACATCTTGGAGTGAAAAACAAGCAATTAGAAAAAGTGCAATCTTCAGATGAGCCGTCAGTGGTCCATTATTTCAGCAGTGGTTTATATATACCTAGTGCAGTGTAATACCATATTAACCGACACATTCTGGCGCTGCTTAGCGTGTCAGGTCAGACAGGTAAAAGCAAGCTGTCAACTACTTCACTGGAAGGACAATCACCGCCTTAGGGGGGCATTCACACAACCATATCCATTTTGCGGTGCGCAAATCACAGATCTGCAAAACACGGACACTTGGCTGTGTGCATCCTACATTTTTCCCTTCCACAGGTCCCGCACTATGTAACGCCTATTATCGCCCCCAAAACGGCCAAGAATAGATCATGTTCTGTCTTTTTGTGGGGCCGTGGAACGGACAGACGGGTGCAGAAAGCACATGCTGTGCTGTCCGCATCTTTTGCAGCCCAATTGAAATGAATGGGACCAAAATACAGTCATGCGAATGCCCCTAATACTGTTTATGTCACTGTTGCTGCAGTGATAGACACGGATCTTCTGCTTTGATACACCTTTGGTCGGAAATTTTTAATTATTGCATGGTACTTATTTTGATCAAAAAATAATTTTTTCGATTGGTCTTTATTATAAATATGGAGCCTTTTTTCTGTACAGAGCCGAGATGCTCTAATACAAGGATCTGAATTTTCCCTCTGCTCCGTCAGGCAGCTCAGCTGACGGCTCCTCATCTCTGACCTTATAAACGATCATTATAGCTCAGTTCTTATCTTTCTGATAAGAATGCTGCTTAAAGGGAACCGGTCATCGGGATTTTGTGTATAGAGCTGAGGACATGGGTTGCTAGATGGCCGCTAGCACATCCACAATACCCAGTCCCCATAGCTCTGTGTGCTTTTATGGTTTTAAAAAAAGGATTTGATACATATGCAAATTAACCTGACATGAGTCCTGTCCTGACTCATCTCAGGGACAGGACTCATCTCAGGTTGATTTGCATATCTATCAAATCAGTTTTTTTACACAAAAAAAAGCACACAGAGCTATGGTGACTGGGTATTGCGGATGTGCTAGCGGCCATCTAGCAACCCATGTCCTCAGCTCTAGACAAAAAATCGCGGTGACAGGTTCCCTTTAAGTGTTTATGACCTCTGAGTAGTTCAGAGATAAGATTTATTAGATGAGGGGCACAAAGTGAAAGTACCAATCACATAGCCTTTAAAGGGGTTATCCAGTAATATATAATGATGACCTATCCTCAGTAGAAGTCATCATTATCAGATTGGCAAGGGTCCGAGTCCCAAAACTCCTGCTGATCAGCTGTTTTAGGGAGCAACCACTCTCCCCTGAGCTCTGGTGAGTGCAGTGGCTCCCGGCAGCTTTCCAAGCCCAGCGCCGTATATTGTATAGTGGCTGTGCTTGGTATTGCAACTCAGTCCCATTCACTTTAATAGGGTTGAGCTGCAACAAGGCCCTGTGACACATGAACGTTGTACAGTCTCTTCTAACAGCTGATCGGCGAGGGTCCCAAGTGTCGGACACCCAGCCAATGTGATATTGACGACCTACCCTGAGAATAGGTCATCGATACTGATTTAATGATAAACCCTTTAAGAACCTAGCAACTAAGATGTTTGGGTTGATGCTGTATTTTAATTGGGGTTAGTAAGGGCTTTATGTTTTTATCAGATTCAGACAAATCTCATTGTTTCAAATCTGTTTTTATTTTTAGATGATATATATATATATATATATATTTTTTTTGCACATGATTATGGGGGCAGCCATCTTGCCAGAGCTGCTGTTAACAGCATTCAAACATATGCCACCTGGACCATAGAAACCTGTAGCCCGGAGATGAGTCTGACTTCTATAGTAGAGTGTTGTGGGCATGCTCTGGGCCCTGTGCAAAGTCTTTTCCTTAGGGCTCATGTGCACAAACGTATTTTCTTTCCATGTCCGTTCCATTTTTTGGGCGGACCGTAAGCGGAACCATTCATTTCAATGGGTCCACAAAAAAAACAAAAAACAAACAGAAGTTACTCCGTGTGCATTCCGTTTCCGTATGTCCGTTCCGCAAAAAAATAGAACATGTCCTATTATTGTCCGCATTCTAGACAAAGATAAGACTGTTCTATTAGGGGCCGGCTGTTCTGTTCCATAGAAGCATAGAATGTGTCGGCAGATGAGAACCATTTGGCCCATCTATTATGCCCAATATAATGAGTACTATGGATAGCCCCTGGCCCTATCTTATATGAAGGATGGCCTTATGCCTATCCCATGCATGCTTAAACTCCTTCACTGTATTTGCAGCTACCACTTCTGCAGGAAGGCTATTCCATGCATCCACTACTCTCTCAGTAAAGTAATACTTCCTGATATTACTTTTAAACCTTTGCCCCTTTAATTTAAAACTCTCTTCTTGTAGCAGTTTTTCTTTTTTTAAATATTCTCTCCTCTTTTACCGTGTTGATTCCCTTTATGTATTTAGCAGTTTCTATCATATCCCCTCTGTCTCGTCTTTCTTCCAAGCTATACATGTTAAGGTCCTTTAATCTTTTCTGGTAAGTTTTATCCTGCAATCCATGTACCAGTTTAGTAGCTCTTCTCTGAACTCTCTCCAAAGTATCAATATCCTTCTGGAGATATGGTCTCCAGTACTGAGCACAATACTCCAGATGAGGTCTCACTAGTGCTCTGTAGAGCGAGCGGCATGAGCGCCTCCCTCTTTCTACTGGTAATGCCTCTCCCTATACACCCCAGCATTCTGCTAGCATTTCCTGCTGCTCTATGACATTGTCTGCCTACCTTTAAGTCTTCTGAAATAATGACCCCTAAATCCCTTTCCTCAGATACTGAGGTTAGGACTGTATCACTGATTTTATATTCTGCTCTTGGGTTTTTACGCCCCAGGTGCATTATCTTGCACTTATCAACATTACATTTTAGTTGCCAGATTACATACGGTCGTGTGCATGAGCTCTCAAGCTTTGTCTTGTATTCTTATTCATATTAAACTGTAACACCATAAACGGGCCATAGACCAGAGTGGCACTCCTTCTGGAGGAAAAAAAGTAGACCTATTTGCCTAATCGCAGAGATCTAGAAGCCACTCCTGAAGTATGGAAATGTCCCACCAGGGGGCAGTCTAACATAAAACCAACACATTTTGAATGCAGCTTTGGATGTGAATGGAGTATGCTACATGACCAGTACAGTATAAACAGCGAAATTACACAATATATATATTGTAGAGACTACCTACCTGCCTGGTAGCACCTGCCTCACTTCATCTCCCCTAACATAATATGTACACAGCTCAGGGCGGCCATCATTATTTCCTCTTTATTACTGCGCTCCCTCCAGTCATATTACACACATCTCCGGTTATAAAGTTATTGTCTGTAGCCCGCAGTGCGGAGAGAAGTCTTCCCGGTTCGGTGACAGTTTGTCTATAGCAGCAGAAACCCCACAGACTCACCTTCTAATTAAATCCAAACACCTGGACTGGCAGAGACGCGCTTCGCGCCACACACAGGTCAGTGTCTGCCATTGTGTTACCCACATGCAGCTGAGCATCAGCGACTCTGCTCATCTTCATCTGGGGGTTAGTGTGAGGTTACTGCCACACCGCAATCACGGTGAGCAACCTAGTTTTTAAAAATTATCATATCCCAACAATTTTATGAAAATTGTAACTATAGGGGGGAAAATTGAATCGGATTCTAAACAGGATGGGCGATAGAAGGGAACTCCTACGCAGTTATGCACGAGTCATTTCTCTCAGTTATCAGCAATTTCTGACATTATAAAACTGGAATCACACATGCAGTTTCCTGAGCCAAAGCCAGCAGGAGGGAGTATACGTCCTCGTTTTATATTTCCCATTGCTTTTGAATCCATCCCTGGTTTTGGCAAAAAAAAAACTGCATAGGTCATTCCAGCCGAATGCAGGCGTCTAAAACCTCATCCACGTTGCTGGTAACTTTGAAAACACGGCCACATCGGAAATCCGTACTGCTTCAGTTCCATTTGGACGTATCCATAGGCTACGTTCACATTCACATTAAAAATGGTCCCGGGATTGTCAGGCGACAAATAAAAAGAACATTTCCTATTTTTTGTTGGCTAGTATACACTATGCTTTAAAAATAATGGACATGTGATTTCACCCATAGACTTTCATTGCTCTGAAAACGACTGTTACACGCCAATTTTTTGTGTGACAGCACAAATGTACCCTAAGGGGTTTCAATAACTCACATCTTAGTGATGAAAGTCCATCTGTCCGCAGATCTGTCCCTATGACACTGGCTGACCTGTTCCATGTGCACTTGGCAGCTGAAGACATCTGTGTTGGTCCCATGTTCATATGTGCCCGCCTGGACTACTGCAACATCCTCCTGTGTGGCTCCACATCACCCAGCAAAATTACTAATAACTATACATAAGGCCGTCCACAACCTGTCCCCTCCTTACATCTTTGACCTGCTTTCTCGATACACCCCCACACGTAATCTCCCATCCTTCTCACCTGCCTCTCCCGTCCTCTGGAGCTCACTACCCCAACACATCCAAACCTTCAAGGGTAACCTGAAAACCCACCTCTTCACGAAAGCCTACCACCTGCAATAAGCATACCCTTCCCTCGTAGATTGTAAGCTCTTCCAGGAAGGGTCCTCCACCCCTCTGTACCAGTCCTTTAATAGTTTACTGTATTTTTATGTTTTGTATGTGTTAACCCCCCCCCCCCCCCCCCCTGAAGTACCGCGCCATGGAATTAATGGCGCTTTTAAATTAAAGGGAACCTGTCATCAACTTTATGCTGCCCATACTAACGGCAGAATAAACTAGAGACAAGTGAGTTGATTTCATTTAAAAGTAAGTGGTTGCCGAGAACCAACATCACAATCATTGCAGACTGGGCCTGGAAAAGAGTCACGGACACCTGAGAAGAGTCCTGGTTATTCATGAATTCCTGCTCTCCGGCCCACCTGCTGATGACTGACAGTCTTCTACCGAGTTTTCTCTCTTTCTCTCTAGGAGAGAACTGCCAATCATCAGCAGATGGGCGAGAGAGAAGGAGATTATAATAACCAGGACTCTTCTCAGGTAGATTTGACTCTTTTCAAGGCCTGAGCTGCAATGATTATGATGCTGGTTCTCGGCAACCACTGACTTTTAGCTGATGAGTGACACACCGCTGACATCAGCATTTCTGTCACTACTTTATACTGTCCTCAGTGAGGTCGGCATAAAGTTGATGACGGGTTCCCTTTAATAATAAATCTGCCATTTCACTGGTGCCGAGTCTGTAATGCACAGAGACATTACCAAGAACCCAACTCATAGAACCTCATCTTCAGAGACGCCTCATTTTATCACATCTAGGAAGGTCTTTGCACCAGAATCTGAAATCTTCACCAGCGAGATACTGATATCAGGCGTTGGGCTAGTTTCACACTAGCGTTACTAGCTTGCTGCGTTTTTCCTTATGGTCCGACCGAATCCTGGCATATATGTCAGGTAGCCCCAGATCTCTGCTGCTTCCCATTATAGTCAATGGAGGTGGTGGACATTGTGGTATCATCCAGCAATACCGAACTAATAACGCTGGTGTGAAAGAAGCCTCACTTGTCCAGAAAACGGGCACAGGCAGCCTTAAATGTATTGGGGCAAACAGGCATAATGGCAAGCACAGCGTGTAAAGGGGCGCGCACTTTCTGGCACAGAGGGCTTGATAAAGCCCCTCCTTTTTTTGTTCCAGTTTCTCACAGTTTTTAAGATCTCTGATTGCTGCGAGTGAATGTAACCATTCGTTGGAAAGAGCGATAACTTATGAGGACAATGTATTTATTCGATCAGAACGAGTACGGAAATCATTCCCCTTAATTAGGAATTAAATTCAGCGTTTAATCAGCAATGAGAGAATGCATGTGCTGGTGCAAGTACTGGCACCAGTAGAAAATCCTTCCCAGTTTGTTGTACGCCCCTTTAGTAGCCAACAGGTCAGAGGAAATCACGCTGTCAGGGGCATAACTAGAAAAGCTGGGCCCCCCCAGTAAACATTTGAATAGTTCTCAACTATACCATCAGGGGGGACAAATAACGTGCAATTCTCTGGGTCGGTAAGATTATGGGGATACCAAATATGCAATGAGGTAATTAAGTTTAGATAGGGATGCACTCATCTTTTCACTCCTTTTCTGGAAAATCAGATCAGATATGCTCTACGACTGATGGGGAGGAGGGAATAACATGCACAGAACTCCATGTTTCCCCCTCTGGTCATGTACAGTGGTTACACAGGAAGTGCTTTAACCTACTGTATCTCAGGCTGTATAGCAGCTAATGCTATGAGCCAGGTCTCGTTTTAAAGCTGCCCACAGTAGAAAAATCCAAACTTTATTGGTCACAGCTAAAAAAAAAAAAAAAAAAAAAAAAAATACAGACTCCTAAAAGGACGCTTTTTAGGATGTGACCAATAAACGTATTTTTTAATGTTTCGATGAGTTTAGGAGGAACTTTCCTACTGTGGATATCATATGGCTCCTGTTCCCGATCCAGGCTTTGAGTGTTGCGCTGATACACTGTTTTCGATGGTTACTACTTGTTTTGAAGCTGCTGATCTAAGTTTTAAACTATTGCGGTGCGGCCCAGAAACGATCATTTTCCTGCATGCACCAACAATAGGGAGATTGTGAGGAACGTTCGTTGACGATACCAGGTCGGGAAAGAGATCTACAGGAACGCTGCCTCAGATAACGGCAGGTTAAAGCTGCCTCCCCCTGCAGCCAGCTATGGTCTCGGGGATCATTCCTGCCTTTCCAGGCCCCCTTGATATTGCCACTATGGCTTCTACAGCATAAGTTCTGCCCCTACATAACGTGCAGGAACATCTTCAGAGCAAAGGCTCCACCTCAGCAGATAGCCCCAGATTTACTATTGGGGTGTGACCTTGGTGTCCTCTGAGAAGCCCTTAGAAATGATTGATGTGCATACAGGACACCTCCGGAGCCAGTAGAGATGCTGTCTTCCTGCAGTAGATGTTCTCCATTAAGAGAAAAACAAATTAGAAGCCTGCGCAGAACATAATTACAGCCATAAATCAGCCATCACTTAAGAGCAACTATTTCACTGTCAGGTATCACACCACTCATCATCTCAGAAAACGTTGCCGCAGTACTAAGCCGTTATCCATGTCTTGAGAAATTAAATGGAAGCTGGAGCGAGGCTGGATTTTTCCCTGTCTGAACCGTTGCTCTCAATGGAGATAAGCAGTGCCAGGGGTACCCTTCCACCTCTTATCCTGCTGATATAAACATGCATGCTTGGCGCGCTCCTAGTTTAAATCCATCAGTCACATCATTATCATGGAGCCATGGACACCAGGGGCAGATTTTATGAAGAGTCCGGCATCTTCCGGATACTGAAATCACAAAAAAAAAACATAACAGGACACTTCGTGTCACAAGAAATACTCTGCGGTGCTGGGAATCCTGGACTTTCCAGTTTTCTCCATCACGGTCACTGTCCTCTCATCATGATACTGCCCCTGCCGTCACCCACCAGGAGTAAACAGATGACTGCCGCACACAATGTGACAGCAACCTGTCTCCTGAAATACTCTGCGCTGCTGACAGAACAATCTACTACCCTCCACTGAATGAACAGGTTAAGACGTTCTTTTCTCATTTTCAGAACTGCACAGTGGGAGTAATCTAGTAAAAAGTTTGCATGTGTGCATGACATTGACAGATCCCATTACCTATTTTCTAGAACAGAGTCACGGAGGGACGTGTCCTGCACGGGGCCCCAGCCTAGTAGCCAGGGAGGAGAGCGGACGCAGGAAATACTTTGCACAACTATGTTTTCACAAGGTGGCCCATTCATTTATACTACATGACCCCTGCAAGGTTAGCAATAATGCACTATGGAACTGCTATCTATGCATCCCCTGCATTTTGAGGATCTGTCAGTAACTGCAACGTGGGTTTTATTGAACACTTGCATTGTCCATGAAAAAACTATTCTGCAGCCTCTGTACTTAGAACTCTGCCATTCCTCTGTTTTACTCCTGGAAACACATGAATAACTTGAGAACAGAGCATTGCCCCTCACCTGGTCAATAGGGAGGGTCCCCACACAATCCAACACCCTCAGTACTGACCGGACTAAGATTGGCCATACACATTCAGTAGCTGTCAGCCGAACCATCGACCTGCCGACAGCCATCTCTCCAGACTCCCTCCGTTTACAAGTGTGGTAAGAATGGTAACACCCAGCTGTCAATCGATTAGAACATTTCCTGGAGGAATAACAGAGGGAATTGCACAACAAGAGGAATGAAAAGATGTCCCAAAATAGTTATTTAAAGATGACCTGCCTCCTCTGCTGATGTGAAATACATGTATTTTTTATTAAATAACAATTCTGGAGCACCTATTCATCTAACTCTGCACTGTACCGTTCCTTTGTTATTCTTCCTAGAAATGTATGAATAAATAGACGAGTGGGTGTTACCATTACCCTTGTGTGGGTTTTGTTCTTACACTGACGGATAAACAATTCTGGACCATGTATTCATATATAACTTCCCTGTATCATTCCTCTTGTTATTCCTCCTAGAAACGTAGTGTTGCCTTTCCCCTTGTGTGCGGATTGTTCTTACACTGAAAAATACTGCAAGCACGGACTGTAATGTGTACGCGCACACACGACTGTATCACCCAAAGGTCAATTTATTTTATACATTTTATATGAGGAAGAACAGAGGAACGGCACAGCATTATAAGAAAAACTGATCCAAAAAGGTTACCGGTATATTGAGTGGAATTCAATAATTTTCTAAAACTGAGATTTCAGGGGTGGTGAAGGGTTCAGAACTGGCGGGAGAGCAGACAGGTCCCCTTTAGATGATCACAAGATGTGAGTGATCTATATCAGGGAGTTTCAGATTTATTTTTTTCTTCCAAGTTGTCTTTTAAGTTTTCATGAAAGTAAGAAGAAAGTAGGTTGACGCAGCGAGAGACGGCACTGAGCAGGGAGTCTTCTGAGACTGAATATTTTTTGACCCCAGAGAGACTTCTTTCTATTTGTGGCTGAACCCTCGGCGCTCAGTTCGTTTATTTTCACCGAATGTTCCTTGTTTACCGAGCGGAGAAATGAGGAGGACGACTTTCTTCAACCAAATCACAGCCAGCGGTTATTTGGAAACCACAGAGATGTGCGGGGGCCATTATCTTCTCAGGTGTCCCTGAATAATCCAGGATGGAGGCAGCTTTTCATATACGAGACAATGTCTGACTGGGGTGCCGGCTAAAGCGTAGGGTCTAAGAAAGGCCGCACGTAAATAGGACACGATAACGTCAAGACGCTTAGCTTCCTGCCAAGAATCCTATCACACAAAATAGCAAAATAGAGAAGCGATGACGAGATAAGACTAGAAAAGACAGGGACGCCTTCAAACTCCGCCGAGCATTAGGCAAGGTATGAAGTACGGATCCCGTCCACCCGACAGAAACCAACTATTCTTCCAGACCAAACGCGCTCTGTGGGATTAAATGCCATTCTACCTAATAATATGATTTATACCCACGGTGTCCCCTGCCGAGATCAAAACACGGTAACAGTAATTCATCGTGGGCACGCTGTGAGGAGTAATCCTGTTGGCGGAGCTCAAATAAAGGGGGATTTGGGCAGTGCTTGACACATATCATTATGCTTCTGGAATATTTATGTCAAGGAGCGATTTATAAACCTGCAATTCTCACGGCGCTTCTTAGTCAAGACTCCGGCTTTTACCATGTTGCTTGCAGCGCTGGTATATCAACTGGAATTATACATCACTCGGTGGTATCTTGTGGCACACTACTGTAGGAAAGCACTATGGGGGCAGCACTACTGTAAGAAAGCACTATAGGGGCAGCACTACTGTAGGAAAGCACTATGGGGGCAGCACTACTGTAAGAAAGCACTATGGGGGCAGCACTACTGTAAGGGGGAACTAAGGGGCAGCACTACTGTAAGAAAGCACTATGGGGGTAGCACTACTGTAGGAAAGCAATATAGGGGCAGCACTACAGTAAGAAAGCACTATTGGGGTAGCACTAATGTAAGAAAGCACTATGGGGCAGCACTACTGTAAGAAAGCACTATGGGGCAGCACTACTGTAAGGGGGAACTAAGGGGCAGCACTACTGTAAGAAAGCACTATAGGGGTAGCACTACTGTAAGAAAGCACTATGGGGGTAGCACTACTGTAGGAAAGCAATATAGGGGCAGCACTACTGTAACAAAGCACTATTGGGGTAGCACTAATGTAAGAAAGCACTATGGGGCAGCACTACTGTAAGAAAGCACTATGGGGGTAGCACTACTGTAAGGGGGAACTAAGGGGCAGCACTACTGAAAGAAAGCACTATGGGGGCAGCACTACTGTAAGGGGGAACTAAGGGGCAGCACTACTGTATAAAGCACTATGGGGGTAGCACTACTGTAAGGGGGAACTAAGGGGCAACACAACTGTAGGAAAGCACTATGGGGCCAGCACTACTGTAAAAAAAACACTATGGGGGCAGCACTACTGTAAGGGGAACTAAGGGGCAACACTACTGTAAGAATGCACTATGGGTGTAGCACTACTGTAAGGGGGAACTAAGGGGCAACACTACTGTAAGAAAGCACTATGGGGCAGCACTACTGTAAGAAGGCACTATGGGACAGCACTAATGTACGAGGGCACTATGGGGGCAGCACTACTGTAAGAGGGCACTACAGGGGCAGCACTACTGTAAGAGGGCACTACAGGGGCAGCACTACTGTAAGAGGGCACTATGGGGGCAGCACTACTGTAAGAAGGCACTATGGGGGCAGCACTACTGTAAGAGGGAACTATGGGACAGCACTAATGTACGAGGGCACTATGGGGGCAGCAGTACTGTAAGAGGGCACTATGGGGCAGCACTACTGTAAGAGGACACTATGGGGACAGCACTGCTGAATGGGGTGCAGTAAGGGGCAGCACTACTGTAAGTGGAGCACTAAGGGGGAAACATAATTTTAAGGAGGACATTAAAGAGCAAACACTGCTGTGTGGGGGCAAAAAGGGGACTGGGCTGGATTGGACGTGTATAGATAGGTGTATAGCAGAGTTAGTGGTGTGGCTTAGTGTAAACAATTTTTGCCGCAGCACGTGCGCACTGCTATTGTCCTTCCTTGGCCTTCTAAAAAGTTGGGAGGTTTCAGAATGGTAAATCCAGGATATTTACATCATGGGACCTGTGCCTTCATAGCCTGAAGATATAACAGGGCGGCCGCTCTATGGGTGGAGAAGCGGCCGCAGTGAACATTTCTTGTGTCTTCTCATGGATTCCCATGGTAACTACTGTATCCGAGCTCCCTGCGGCTTCCCTACTCTTCAATTGTATTGCTTCTGCCCATGAAGGAAGTAGCTGTGATAAGACAGGTATCTTAGTCTGTATGCTCAACAATGCTCACCTTGGGGAGCAAGATGCAGTGGATTTTTTCGAAACTAGGTGTGCCAAACATTGGTGCATTTTACAGCAAGGACAAGGTGCAATGTCATTCTAATCTAGAACCAATTGCCCACATTTATGAATGTCATCTCTATAGATAACAGCAGGGGGCAGCAGTGAGCTGTAGGGCCATGCAACATAAGAACTAGGCAGGAACCACAAAAGACCTGTGTGGCTTTAGATGTGAATGGAGTAAGAGGCACTTTGTAGATCAACTTATTTTTTAAGTTACCGTCTATCACCTGGTTTGTCCTTGTGGAGAGCGCCAGAACTGGAGGAGGTTGTCCTTTACGCCAGGCAAAGTTTCCTGGGAGAAAGAATATGCAGATTTTCTCTCCTCCAAGAGTAAAGCTGTCGCTGTAGTGCCACCTAGTGGAAATAGCTACCCTATAGTCAAAGTCGGACCAATCGCCTAGCCATCCAAGCACGATGCTCTGTACTTAATTGGGACCAGAACCCACAAACCGCTCTCTGCAGATACGTGCTTTTTCTTTTTGGGGAAGGCTCTTGGTTTGGCTAATATCTTCAGTTTTGTGGCAGGACTGGTCAGACATTGACTAGAGAGTAGCTACCTCCACTAAGTGGCACTACAGCTTTCTTTCTCTTGGAGGAGTGCTAATCTGAATAGCAAATTGCAAAAAGTAGTGTTTAAAACCAGAGGCTCACTTTATTTTTCGGAGTGGTCAGGCACCATTATATTTGTAGCAAATAAGTTTAAATCTGCAGCCACCGAGCAGGACCTCCCCTGTCCCCAGGAACGTATACAGACATTAGGGGGTCTGTAATTTCATAGCAATTTTTTCCATTGCTGAATCAAGAAACACTTTATTTTCTTTCAGCAGCGGCGATCAGAAGCAGGAGGGGGGGCTCCAGCCCTCAGCTGTTTAACCTGACATGAATGGAAGTGGCCACACAGAGTGACCTTTTCTCCTCTCTCCAAGCAGTAAATAATTTATTTTCATTGTAAAGATTAGGAAAGGGCAGAAAGTGGAGTCAGGAAAAGTAATATGGATTAATGAAGGATCCCAAAAACAACATGAGACATGGAAGGTGTCAGCCGGGCAGACAGGAGGCGACTTTGTGACGACCTTGGACACTGCCACAGAATAAATCTCATTTATGCCCAATTCTCCCACCTGCTGGCGGCACAAGAAAACAATTCCCTGTAAATGGTTGTATATACATTAATATGGGGGGGGGGGGGGGCAGTATAAATCCCCCCTCCTGCAGCATCGTATGGGGATGCGGTTCTACAGTCTACAACTGGGCCTGACCAGAGATTACACATCTGTTGTGTGCACCTAACAGAGACTTAACGATTTTCTATACGTTCAGCCTCATCCCTTCTTTTATTATATAGGTCACGTTCCAAGAAGATTCTCGTTGGCAGACTAATCCATATTGGTAAACCCGATTCAACTATGTAATCAGATCAAGGATACTTAAGATCGACGGTCATTGTCACAATAACAAAAAAAAACATGGATATGACTTAGCTCTGCTGTCAGGGATAAACAGGTTATGTCCACACAGGACGGACATGCAGGATGGGCGTGTGGCAGGTCCGCAGCGCTGCACAGTACCAGCAAAGTGATGGAGACCTGACCGCAGTATGGATTTAAATCCTCAGCAGTTTATGCAAAACCCCCCCCCCCCAATGAATTCTTAGGGCTCATTCCCATGATCCTGATTGGCCACATCTTCTGGCAGCTCCCCTGACCCAAACTGACAGCATCATAGTGATTTATGACAGTTCCTATCTGGTTGTGGATCTATTGTACTGTACTCGCATGATTATGTGAGAACAGACCCACAATCACATATGAACGTATGACTGTATCATAAACCACTATGGTGCAGTCAGTACGGGTCAGGGGAGCCGCGGTCTGTCCAGAAGATCCAGACATGGCTACCGTATTTTCCTCACCATAAGACGCACTGCGTCTTATGAAGTGACTACTAGTGAGTGCTTCCATTATGGAAGCTCTCACTAGTGCACAGTAGGACCAGAAAGCAGTGAATACAGCACTCCTTAATTCTGGCTGTACTCACCGCTCCCTGGTCTTCTTCTGACGTCACATAGCGTAAGCGCGCACTATGTCCTCACCCTGTGCAGCGTCATAACATAGTGCAGCGCTGGCAGAATAAGACCAGGGAGTGGTGAGCGCAGGAGGAGCCCAGTGGAACTGCAAGTGGCGATGCTGTCCGGAGCAGGATTAATTTAGGTCTCATCTGAGGTCTGATGGGGGCCTGATGAGGGTGTGATCTGAGTTCTGATGAGCAGTGGAGGTCTGATGAGGAGTGGGGGGGTCCCATCTTAGGTCTGATGTGAAGTCCGATGAGGAATGTGGGGTCAGATGAATAAATATTTTCTTATTTTTCTCCTCTAAAACCTAAGCGTATCTTATGATGCGGGGAATGTGGTATTTGTGGATTCTGTTGCAAAGATTTTCTGTAGTCTGTGGATAAGATAATTTAAAATCCCGTCCACTACTCTGCTTTATACAGCGGATTTTTCTCATTCATGAGGTTTGATAGACTCACAGATTTACAAAGGTTTATTCACACAGGGGTGCTCTTACAATGACGTGACCACTAGGGGCGCTGTTGATCAGAGTTTAGTCTCCATATAATTTACTCTGTATCAGCAGCACCACTCATCTATAACACAGTAACTAATAATTACAATAGGGCTTCTAGTTAGTGTGTCTACCTAAGGCCTCTTTCACACGGGCGTTGCGGGAAAAAGTGCGGGTGCGTTGCGGGAACATGCACGATCTTCTGCGCAAGTGCAAAACATTGCGTTTTGCACTGGCGTGAGAAAAATTGGCATGTTTGGTACCCAAACCCGAACTTCTTCACAGAAGTTCGGGTTTGGGTTAGGTGTTGTGTAGATTGTATTATTTTCCCTTATAACATGGTTATAAGGGAAAATAATAGCATTCTGAATACAGAATGCATAGTACAATAGCGCTGGAGGAGTTAAAAAAAATAAAAAATAATTAAACTCACCTTAATCCACTTGTTCGCGCAGCCCGGCATCCCTTCTGTCTTCTTTTTTGCTGTGTGCAGGAAAAGGACATGTGGTGACGTCACTCCGGTCATCACATGGTCCGTCACATGATCTTTTACCATGGTGATGGATCATGTGATGGACCATGTGATGACCGGAATGACATCACCACAGGTCCTTTTCCTGCACACAGCAAAAAAGAAGACAGAAGAGATGCCGGCTGCGCGAGCAAGTGGATTAAGGTGAGTTTAATTATTTTTTATTTTTTTTAACCCCTCCAGCGCTATTGTACTATGTATTCTGTATTCAGAATGCTATTATTTTCCCTTATAACCATGTTATAAGGGAAAATAATAATTATCGGGTCTCCATCCCGATCGTCTCCTAGCAACCGTGCGTGAAAATCGCACCGCATCCGCACTTGCTTGCGATTTTCACGCAACCCCATTCATTTCTATGGGGCCTGCGTTACGTGAAAAACACAAAGAGGAGCATGCTGCGATTTTCACGCAACACACAAGTGATGCGTGAAAATAGTCGCTCATGTGAACAGCCCCATAGAAATGAATGGGTCAGGATTCAGTGCGGGTGCAATGCGTTCACCTCCTGCATCGCATCCGCGCGGAATACTCGCCCGTGTAAAAGGGGCCTAAATGTTACACTGACCTGTTCTAAATCACTTCTGTTTGCAGAACTCCACCCAAAATTTAAACAATACTTATGAGGTCTAATGGTCCATGTACCATTGATTCCATATGAACTTGTGATGTAAGACTTTGTCTAAATCAGAGGCACATAGAGATAAAGGGGGTCATTTATTATCAATTTTTGGCGTATCTCTCTCGCATATTCGGTCGCGACTTTTCCCCTCTCACGCCAGTTCTAAAAAAGGGAACGTGGCATGGGTGGGGAAGGGGCTCTCATTTATCATTTTCTACACCTGTTTTAAGCATAGAAAAGTATCTAAATCTACGCCAGCACCTAAGTTATGTAGAGGACGGCGGCTCTACATAACTTTGGCGAATCCACCGCCAGCGCAAGAGGTATTAAAACCCCAAAAGTCTATAGGTGCCTTACTGCCCATCAGTATAATACAGGCGTGTGCACGCCTAATGCAGTATGTATTACTGGTTTCCTCTGCTGCCTTTCCCTATATACCCAGGGATAGTTTCATTATTAACAAAGAAAACACCTCAACACAAACCAGTTCAGAAAGGACTCTCTTAATGCATCCCTGGCCGATTTCCATTAACGTCTGCTCCTCATCCTCATGGGCACGTTCAGTGGGGGGTGCCAGTCCGTCAATACTTACATTTACAGTGCTGAGAATAATCATCTGAACAGCAGTACCTCCTCTAAAATTGGCAAAGCAGGTGACTGCAATGTTTTTCGTATCTGTATTCCTTATTGATCGTCATAGATGGTACTGAATCTTCTCATACACTTAAAGGGGTAGTCTGATTTCAGCAACAAACCTGAACAACGCTGGAAAATGGCCTAAAATAAAAATGTCAGCATTACTTATACAGTAGAGCCAGCTCCGTTTCTCACCATCGGCTGTAGCGGTGACGCCACTTTAACACATGAACACTACGGCCAATAACTGTTCCTGCGCCATATCTTCATGATCCGCTGATATCTAAGGGTAGCATGTAGGTGACATACCCCATCAGATGCTGTATTGCTGAGGTATTCTCCAGTGTAAGAACAGATCACAGAGGCACCGTACAGTGACACAATGATAGCCTACCGGTCCATAGCAAGGTGTATCTTCTGCCATACAGGGACCAAGTAGGTGGCATTGCTTGCCCTAGCACGGGTGGTCACAACGCGGCTTGCAGAAATCTCCGCTACGGATGAATTACAGGTTGGTCATCTTCAGTAAATTCCAACTCCATTTGTCATAGTTGATTTAAAGGGTTATTCCATGATTAATGTAAAAATTTAAATCCAATATCATATCATACATGCCAGTATCTCAGACCAGAACCAGCCCTGCGTCTTACATGGTTATAGGAGTTGCAGCGGTCGCCCTTGTGACCGGGCCCCATTATGGAAGTGCTCACTAGTATCCAGAAGACATGGCGAGTGAAGCGCTATACTCACCCTGGTCTTCTCTGGGTCTCCAGGGCTGCGTTGCAAGGCCCCGATTGCGTACAGCGCCAGGACATAGTGTGTGCACTATGACACAACGTTGTACGCAGTCAGGTCACATTTCAGCATGGGCCCGAAGACGACCAGGTGGCGTGACTACAGGAGAGAACGTCGGACCTGCAGAGCAACGGCGGGGCAGGAGAGGTAAGTGAATTTATTTTGGGTCTGAGCTGAGGTCTGATTGGGGGGCTAACATATGGAGGTCTAAATGGAGTCGGACATGAAGGTCTAAAAGGTGTCTGATCTGAGGTCTGATATGAAGGTCTAAAGGGAGCATGATCTGTGGTCTGAAATGGGGGGTCTGACATGGAGGTCTAAAGGGGGTATGATCTGTGGTCTGAAATGGGGGGTCTGAAATGGAGGTCTAAAGGGCGTCTGATCTGTGGTCTGAAATGAGGGTCTGACATGGAGGTCTAAAAGGGGTTTGATCTGAGGTCTGATATGGGGGTCTAATCTGAGGATCTGATATTGGGTTCTGATTTGAGGTCTGATATGAGGGTCTGATCTGAAGATCTGATAATGGTGGTCTGATCTGAGGTGTGATAAGGGGGTCTGCTCTAAAGATCTGATATAGAGATCTGATTTGAGGTCTGATATGGGGGTCTGATAATGGGTTCTGATTTGAGGTTTCATATGTGGGTCTGATAA
This sequence comes from Bufo bufo, assembly GCF_905171765.1. Taxonomy (NCBI): domain Eukaryota; kingdom Metazoa; phylum Chordata; class Amphibia; order Anura; family Bufonidae; genus Bufo; species Bufo bufo. The sequence continues at coordinate 138,996,435 of NC_053398.1, read as the reverse complement.
TAGGTTCGGATTTAAGGTGTGAAATGGGGTTCTGACTTGGGCATTATTACTACTGGTGGCACTGTTAACACTATGCACCCTGGCAGATAATTATTTCTATTGGTAAGACTTTTGGGAGCACTATTACCATGAGGGCATGCTGCATCGGCTTAGCACAATTATTTTTGGGGGACATTATATTTTTAGAACACTATTAGTGTGAGGGACACTATTTGCTGGGCGCAGTTATTTTTTAGGGCACTGCGTGCCAATAATTATCGAAGGGGACACCATCTGCATGGTACTAGTATTTTGGATGGTTTCTGCAGTATAGTATTGGTGAGCACAGCGGGCACAGTATTGGGGGTGGCAGGATGGGGTGTTCAGAAGGTGAGAGATGGCTGAAAGAAATCATCATGGTGGTCTGGTCCAAATGGAGAAGATAACGAAAGAGAACGTCTACATCAGTAGAGCCATCACTGGATGTAAGAGGTATGTGGCGCTGTATTATTCTTTATGTTTTGTAGAGCTGTATGTAATGTTTCCCAAGTATGTCTTTAACAGTAGGGCTGGAAAGAAAGGGGCAGGATGAGAATTTGCCATTTGAATTTTTGCCTCAGGCAGCAGAAAGGCTAGGTGCACCCCTGTCCCTTGCCACAAAGCACTGAGGGAAGGGGGGCCAAGCTGAACTCTTGCACTAGGGCCCCTGACCACAACCATTTACTGATACAATGTGATACACTGCCAAATAGAAATCACGTGCATCGGTCTCAATTTGGCACACACCTCTAATAGCTGCATGCACTGATTACTTCCAAGAAGACATCTATGTGATCCTGTGGTTTTCTTGCTCACTGCTTTAATGGCGCCACTTAATAGCTGTAGATTCTACACAACAAGCTGCTCCTCGCTGATACCATTCACTGCAGCAAATCACAGCGGAGAAATGCACCAGAAACATACAAGTTTTACGAGCTCCTCCAAGATTTATAGCTCCATGCAGCGTCTTCAGACCAGTGTGGCTTCTCCATTATCATATGAAATATATTTTTAATGATGTGTTTTTGAATTCACTGCTTTATGATGAATCTCCTCGCTGGAGCAATTTGCATTCTTCTGATTTATTCACCTGCTGTCTTCTTAATTCAAGGAAAATATTTGAAGAGCCGGCTTGTTGAAATACAGGCAAACTAAAGACATAGGTGTCTGTGTGACTTATTAACCACACGAGGGAATCCACTACAGAGCAGGCACGTCAACAGAAAGCCAAAGAAGAAGAAGAAAGGAAAAGAACTGACAGATACTTGGTGACTGAAGAAATTTATGTCCCTGGGAAAATATGAACACAATTAAAGGGCAACACCAGGCAAAATACAGAAGTCTCTATTACTTTGCTACTAGGTATTTCTGCCTTTTTTGTGCACATTTTACATTTTGATTATCAATTAATGAGATCTCCCTTTCTGCATAAGTAAGTTCAGTTTCCCTAAGGAAGCATAGCCAGATCACATCCATCAGAGACTATATGAGAGTGGCTCAGTGGTTAGCACTGGGGTCCTTGGTTCGATTCCGACCAAGGACACCGTCTGCATGGAGTTGTATGTTCTCCCCGTGTTTGTGTGGGTTTCCTCCAGTTACTGCGTTTTCCTCCCACCCTCTTTTAGACAGACTGATAGGGAACGTAGATTGTGAGTCCTGCTGGGGACAGGGTTATTTTTTGCGGTGCAAAGGCACGGAGAGAAAGCCCACGGAAGCACTCCGTAGTGTTTCCGTGGGGGTCCGTGCCTCCGTTCTGCAGCGCACCTTCCAGATTGCGGACCCATTCAAGTGAATGAGTTTGCATCCATGATGCGGGGTGCACACGTCTGGTGCCCACATATTGCGGACCTGCTGTTTACGGGCCACAATACGAGTACGGCTGGACAATGACCATGTGCATGAGCCCTGATTGTGAGCCAAAACCAGTAGTGAAGCCTACTCAGAGATCAGGTGTAATGGAAATATATGCACCTGTTCTGTGTTTGTGACCCGAACCTGGTTTTGGCTTACAATAACTGATGGAAATAACTGAAGTGTGTGAACTCAGCCTTAAAGAGGACCTTTCACCGATCCTGACATTGTGAACTAAGTATCATGACATATACAGCGGCGCCCAGGGATCTCACTGCACTTACTATTATCCCTGGGCGCCGCTCCGTTCTCCTGTTATGTCCTCCGGTATGTTCGGGGACTTGGTTATAGTAGGCGGAGTCTGCCCTTGTTCTGCTGGGCGTCTCCTTCTCCTAGGCTGTAGCGCTGGCCAATCGCATCGCAGAGCTCACAGCCTGGGAGAAAAAAAACTCCCAGGCTGTGAGCTCTGCGCTGCGATTGGCCAGCGCTACAGCCTAGGAGAAGGAGACGCCCAGCAGAACAAGGGCAGACTCCGCCTACTATAACCAAGTCCCCTAAGTCTCCGCCTACTATAACCAAATCCCCGAACATACCGGAGGACATAATAGGAGAACGGAACGGCGCCCAGGGATAATAGTAAGTGCAGTGAGATCCTTGGGCGCCGCTGTATATGTCATGATACTTAGTTCACAATGTCAGGATCGGTGAAAGGTCCTCTTTAACATCCCTACAGTACTAAGACCCCTACAGTTTCCTTCCGCTGTTTTGGAAGTAGGACTTATTAACCAAATATAATTATGTGACTATTAGGTATAGCTAAACCGATTATATCATTCACTCGAGCATGTCTGCCGCACTAAGCTGGTGTCTCGAGCATGATTGTAATCTACTTTCTTAATGAAATTCATGAGGCTTCGCAAAGAGACAAAGAAAACAACCTGACAGCGGAAAGAATGGGGGAGGGGGGTGCTTGTCAGATGGGCTGAGATTTGCATACTAACGAAGATTATGAGGTGGGGAACAAATCCTAATGCTTGTCCAAATGCATAAAATTACCGCGTCCAGGCGATTAGGCAGCAGAATATATTTCATGACCCAATGACAGTTTCCATCCAGACTGACTGCCTCTAATTGAATTGCCTCGTGGTGTGTACAGAGTTGATGGTCAGAGACATCATTCATTCCTTATCTACAACACAGCCCTGTCTTCTGATGAGGTAGAGGATGTGTGGGATTATATGCAAATGGCCCTCTTCAACATGGCAACTGCACAGCAAAATAACAAAAACTTTTTGGATAAGGTACCAGGTTGGAGTCGGAGACCGGGATTCTGCTGCGATTCCTCGCAGCCTCGTTCCAGCTTGATCTGACACTAAATGAGAGCTGGGAAGATGAGATAAGAGATTGATGGACTTCAAGGCTGGAAGAGGCAAAGAAGAAATATGACAATGTACTCTCCCGGTGAAAGACGGATGACCCTGACATGTTTAGATAGTCAACCCCAATTAATTACAGGCAACAAGCCATTATCAGGATCCAGGGAGACCGAGAGAAGAAGGAAGATGAACGCTGGCCGCAAAACTTACTTCATCCAAAATAAAAAATAAACCACAAAGGTCTCTCATTTTTTTGCGCTTTTTCCTGTTTTAACGATTTAGTGTTGTATCCGCTCAGTGCTTGCCTTAAGCATTTCAGTGCTATAACATTCACTTAGGCTACTTTCACACTAGCGTTCGGAGCGGGTCCGTCTGATGTTTCATCAGACGGATCCGCTCCTATAATGCAGACATTTGTATCCGTTCAGAACGGATCCGTCTGCATTATAACTTAGAAAAATTTCTAAGTGTGAAAGTAGCCTGAGCGGATCCGTCCAGACTTTACATTGAAAGTCAATGGGGGACGGATCCGTTTGAAGATTGAGCCATATTGTGTCATCTTCAAACGGATCCGTCCCCATTGACTTACATTGTAAGTCTGAACGGATCCGTCCCCATTGACTTACATTGTAAGTCTGGACGGATTCGCTCGCCTCCGCACGGCCAGGCGGACACCCGAACGCTGCAAGCAGCGTTCAGGTGTCCGCTCGCTGAGCGGAGCGGAGGCTGAACGCTGGCAGACTGATGCATTCTCAGCGGATCCGCCTCCACTCAGAATGCATTAGGGCTGGACGGATGCGTTCAGGGCCGCTTGTGAGCCCCTTCAAACGGAGCTCACGAGCGGAGCCCCGAACGCTAGTGTGAAAGTAGCCTTAAAGAGGACCTTTCATGGTTTTTATTAATTGAGATAAATACCTTTACTTGCAGGGTACCCCCCGCTGATGCTGCCACACGGCCTGATTTTTTAAAATATCGCACCTACGCCCCCCCGCACTTTTTCCCGCTCAGTATGCTAATACTGAGCAGCGGTACAGGGAGGAAGAGACACCATGGTTTCTCAATGGGTGTCTCCTTCTCCCTGGCTGTGAGGCTCTCCGCTGTGACTGGACCGCGGCAGAGCCAGGGAGAAGGAGCCACCCATTGAGAAACCCTGGCGTCTCCTCCTCCCTGTACCGATGCTCCGTATTAGCATACTGAGCGGGAAAAGTGCAGGGGGGCACGGCGGGGGGCGTAGGAGCGATATTTTTAAAAAATCAGGCATGGTAGCAGCATCAGCAGGGGGTACTCCGCAAGTAAAGGTATTTATCTGAATTAATAAAAAACCATGAAAGGTCCTCTTTAAATATCTCACAATTATATGAAACTATTTGATTTCGGATAATCATATAGGAAAAGTAGATCATCCCCCAAAAGAAATCAAAGATTGACAAAAAATATTAAAGGGCATCTGTCAGCAGGTTTGTACCTATGACACTGGCTGACCTGTTACATGTGCACTTGGCAGCTGAAGACGTCTGTGTTGGTCCCATGTTCATATGTGCCCGCATTGCTGAGAAAAATGAAGTTTTAACATATGCAAATGAGCCTCTAAGAGCAACGGGGGCGTTACCATTACACCTAGAGGCTCTGCTCTCTCTGCAACTGTAGCACCCTCACCACTTTGATTAACAGAGCCAGGCAGGCGTAATGATATTTCCACTGCCTGAGCCAATCTAAGTGGGATTGAGGGAGCAGATCCTCTAGGTGTAACAGTAACGCCCCCGTTGCTCCTAGAGGCTCACTTGCATATAATAAATCATCATTTTTCTCAGCAATGCAGGCACATATGACCAATGAACCAACACAGATGCCTTCAGCTGCAAAGTGCACATGTTACAGGTCAGTGTCATGGGTACAAAACTGCTGACAGATGCCCTTTAGGCTTCTTTCACACGGGCGTGTGTGCCCCGTGGTCGTGCTGCGGCTTGCAAAATGCGGGCTGCAATGCATGGGCAACAGTCCGTGGGGCAGCCGCAGCGGATCGCAGACCCATTCACATGTTCTATCTTTTTGCACTCCGTAGTGCTTCCGTAGGGTTCCGTTCCGCATCTCCGGATTTGCAGACCCATTGAAGTGAATGGGTCCGCTACCATGATACGGAATGGCCACGGAACGGCACCAGTGTATTGCGGATCCGCAAATGCGGTCCACAATTCGGCAACGGGGTGCAGACACCCATGTGAAAGAGGCCTTAATCTGACTGATTCAAACCCAAGCTAGGGCAACATCTGCATGGTGTTTCTACATTCACCCAGTGATTGGTGGATTTCCTCCTACACTCCAAAAACATACTGATAGGCTTCTTTTTGAGTCGCGTTCACACATGAGCTGTGAACTCCTGCAGTCTGTTCCAGCGGAGCTTCACTGTAGCCAGCATGTGCCATATTCCTATTCACTATAATGGGATCCGGCCACTTTCTGCCGGATATTAGGCCGCTACACATAAAGACTTATGTAATGGCCAGTACAATCCTGAATATGCAGAAGGAACATCTCCAACATCTTGAAGACACTTTTTGTGGGTGGAGACAATGTGGTAGGGGCACAGAGAGATCTGCTTCTGGCTCCTTGAGATTGGAGAGGCAGCAGATGAGCTCTGGATTGCATCTTACATCCTTCAGGCACAGCTTGGTGGCTCAGTGGTTAGCATTGTTGCCTTGCACCACTGGAGTCCTGGATTTGAATGCAACCACATGTACCCTCTGCACATATTTTGTATGTTCTCTCCATGTTTGTGCGGGTTTCCTCAGGTTCGCCAATTTCCTCGGACACAGTAGATAATTTTGGAATTCGGCTTGTAAACACCAGGGGGACAGTGAGGGATGCCAATCTATGTACCACGGAATAGGATAGTGCCATGTAAATAAGTACATCATTCTATATGGCATAAAATAATCATCTCTGAGAAGATATTTCAGAAGCTGCAAGGCGCTACAGGGAGCACCACTGAACAATGCCTACCTCATTTACACCACAGGAATCAATTATGTCTCCGTAATATAATCTCACCATTCATTTACTGGGTAAACTCAGTCTAATCATCTCGCTGTTCATCATTTCTCCCCTTGAAATATGCTGAAAGGGGCTGGAGGTGAAATGCGCCATATTTACACATCTCACGTAATTCTGCAATGTGGCGTGTGGACAGAGATCAATTATGAAAATCGCCCTCATCTTCTCGTCTTCTACACTGACTAATAAGTCCAGGTTAACTCATCGTCGCCGCGTCACCGTCTCCACTTGTCTTATGAATAAAACCCATGCGACAGGATGGAAAAGCAAGAAATCAACCACAACAAGGGACTGACCCGAGGCTGGCCATACATATTGAAATCATGGCTGCCAACCCATCTACTGTTTACAGGAGTATCCAGATTCTCCCCATCAGAAGATGTCAGGGAAAGAAGGATCGGGCTGTTACATTTCAACATGCCTGATCATTTTGTTTTTATGGAAGACAAACTGCCACCAGAGGCGCCTGGAAGGGGCTAATCGACATCACATGTACCCTCAGCCAATCCAAGCATGCGTATGGGAGGGCAGCTATCATCCCTCCACTATGTGTCTATGAACATGCACATACAGACCAGCTGAATAGATTGTCAGCCAATCCTACTCAGCCTAGCAGTGAGCCCGGTGACGTCATCGGCACTATGGGCGGGCTTTAGCGCTGCCCTAGCCTGTAAGACCGCTTGATGTCACTGAAGACTCTGCCAGTGTAAACAGAAAAGCCCAAGGGGGAGCATCAGAGCATGAAATGCTTCGATGCTCATATCCAGGGGGCCGGAGGGGTGAAAACGGGGGTACGTCCGGATCAGCTCTGAACCCGGACAACCCTATTAAGGGTCTGTGCGGCGGCAGCGCAAAGGATATGACATGTCCTATTTTTGGCCATAACATGCGGATTGCGTACCCATTGAAGTCAGTGAGTCTGAAACATGATGCAGTGTTTTCCGGATCTGTGGTTCGCGTTCGCGTGAAAGCACCCTCAGTCATAGCTTTTGTTGTGTACTTGCTAGTAGTAGGTATCAGGTCATAAAGACATCTAAATAGGTGTCCTGTGCAAGTTTCTAATACACTTTGTACTTCAGTCCTCACCATTTTCAAGATCTCTGTTGTCAGTGAACAGCAGGAATACTCTTAATAAGATACAGAGGCTCGGCTGGGGGTTTGTTACAATTTTATCCAGCCCACACAATCCTCTGTGAGCGAAGGAGAACAGCACAGATCTGCCGTTTGATACACGATATACATTGTATAATAATCAACAATCCAGTTTAAGGGCAAATATATTAAACGATAAAACTGTGCAATAAAGAGATCAGATTCCTATATTTTGCTTCCTTTACAAATATGTAATAAATCAGCCCCCGCCACTGAAATCTGCATTTTTACCATCTTTCTTAGTGACGACTTGCATCACCCATCTCTTCAGACAGCCATCATCTCCTACCAGCCCCATGACATATGGCGATCTCTGCCTTCATCTGCCCCGGTACGGAGACATTTCATTACATTCTGCTGGATGATACAGATACAGACCACATGCATCCAGTTGTCGTGGTAAAACCCGACTAATCAACGATTCCGGAGAAGATGGAAAGATGGTGTCCATCGAGAGGAGACCACACATCGAGGAATAAAACAGTATTAATGATAGATGAACCGCAGAAAGCGCAGAGAGGAGGCTATGTGGGCTACATATAAATCTATAACCTACAGACAATACGGCAGCCAGGGTCTTAGCATTTCAGGGAACATGATTACGGAGTCCTAGGAAGATGGCAGAGCGTTCTCCTTACAGTGTGGGAAAGTAGTAATAGATGCTCCCCACTGAGGGTCCAGTTCAGTTTGTGGCCCTTTGGACGTTCCTCTCCCTGGGAGGCCCCTGGTAGAAATAGTCCCAACATGCTTCTCACTGCACATTAATATAGCGAAAGAGGCCCTGAGCCTCACCAGAGGCAGATTTCTAACTAAACCATGACCCGAATGCCTGTCGAAATTCTCGACCAGTGCAGAAACACCCCACAACTATCCGATAATTTTTCACAATTTTGTCCCCTGCTTCACTACAGGGATTTACATACCAGAGTAATGGAAGTTTACTGCACGTTCTGTCTTCCCATCACTGCATTGAAATCCACAAAAAATTTAAAGGACCAGTCCAATCAGCACAGGATTATAATCACGAGCGAATCTGCAATTTCCAATGCTCCCACAAACATACCTCTTCGGAAACACATATTGAGAGGCCGGACTCAAATCACATCTCTGACCCACGGCCATACGGGGTACGACTACTCCCCCCAGCTGTGAACCAAGCCCACATACCAGCTAAGCCCCATTTGCACCTGAATTACACCTTAGCCACTGAAGACGACGGCCCAGTTGTGTCCTTCCATTAAGTACAGCACTGTCGCACAAAGAGCCCAGAACATCATCGTCTTTAAAGGGATTGCCCCACAAAAATTTTTACATTTTCCAAACAGGGACCAAAATACTTATGTAAATGTGTGTAATTAACTCCTTCCTGACATACATCTTCAGTTTTTTGCGTTTTTCGTTTTGGGCCCCCTGGAGGTACTCTGGTGGGCCAGTCCAACCCTAACCCATCCCTTTGCACCAGTTACACACCTATCTGAATCCCTGCCTCCTAATTTCTAGCCAAATACAAAAGCCCTCCACCTTTAATCCTCCCCTTTACTAGCCCCGGAGCCAACTTGCTTCTCTGTAATCATCGCTCAGTAGTTTTGTTCCTTCTACTAATATAATGGATAAAGTAAAAGGTAAAAATATAAAGATCTGCGCCCATTGTGGGTGGTGAATGTAAGAGGAACTTCTAGTGCAGTCACAGGATGGAGCTTCTCCATTACATATACATAGATAGATGGAGAGATGTGTAATATAAATATATATATATATATATATATATATATATATATATATATATATATATATATATAGTACGAGAAGGCAGATTTCTTTCTGAAGCAGAGGTTTAACAAGCACGCCCACACAACTATGCACGGCAGGAGACGGATTCATACAATTATAGCATACAGAGGACACCATCTCTCCATCTGATCCTTGTATTATCAGAAATAACAGGTATCAGCACACTTCCTTAGTGAAGCCTCTCCACCAAGATAAAGGCGTGCAGGCAGCAGCACTTTTCTTCCTGCTTCACAGAGGGCTTCACACTCAGTAATAGGATGGACACCATATAAAGTGATCTCATGAGATCGATAGCGTCCAACAGTTTAAAGAATTCAGTAATTTCTTTAATGTTATTAATTTTGTATGTATTGCTATAGGCTGAGAAATGAGTGTGGTTAAAATAACTCAGGGGTGTGTACTCTGATGTAGGTGTGGTTATAACAACTCAGGGGTGTGTACTCTGAAGTAGGTGTGGTTATAACAACTCAGGGGTGTGTACTCTTTAGTAGGTGTGGTTATAACACCTCAGGGGTGTGTACTCTGAAGTAGGTGTGGTTATAACACCTCAGGGGTGTGTACTCTGAAGTAGGTGTGGTTATAACACCTCAGGGGTGTGTTCTCTTTGAAGTGGGTCCGCTGATAGTCCCCAAGTTCTTGCCTTAGGCTGGGAGGAGCTTTCCCTGGTGCTCAAGTGTTGCACCCACCTCATATGAGCTTTCAACAACAGGTGGAAGGAAAGTGACAACCATTCTTAACAACTGTCTGAATTAAGAAGGTGGTTTTCAGCTAGACATCTTATTCTTATTTAACCACTTCAGCCCCCAGTGCTTAAACACCCTGAAAGACCAGGCCACTTTTTACACTTCTGACCTACACTACTTTCACCGTTTATTGCTCGGTCATGCAACTTACCACCCAAATGAATTTTACCTCCTTTTCTTCTCACTAATAGAGCTTTCATTTGGTGGTATTTCATTGCTGCTGACATTTTTACTTTTTTTGTTATTAATCGAAATTTAACGATTTTTTTGCAAAAAAATGACATTTTTCACTTTCAGTTGTAAAATTTTGCAAAAAAAACGACATCCATATAGAAATTTTGCTCTAAATTTATAGTTCTACATGTCTTTGATAAAAAAAAAATGTTTGGGTAAAAAAAAAATGGTTTGGGTAAAAGTTATAGCGTTTACAAACTATGGTACAAAAATGTGAATTTCCGCTTTTTGAAGCAGCTCTGACTTTCTGAGCACCTGTCATGTTTCCTGAGGTTCTACAATGCCCAGACAGTACAAACACCCCACAAATGACCCCATTTCTGAAAGTAGACACCCTAAGGTATTCGCTGATGGGCATAGTGAGTTCATAGAACTTTTTATTTTTTGTCACAAGTTAGCGGAAAATTATGATTTTTTTTTTTTTTTTTTTCTTACAAAGTCTCATATTCCACTAACTTGTGACAAAAAATAAAAAGTTCTATGAACTCACTATGCCCATCAGCGAATACCTTGGGGTCTCTTATTTCCAAAATGGGGTCACTTGTGGGGTAGTTATACTGCCCTGGCATTCTAGGGGCCCAAATGTGTGGTAAGGAGTTTGAAATCAAATTCTGTAAAAAATGACCAGTGAAATCCGAAAGGTGCTCTTTGGAATATGGGCCCCTTTGCCCACCTAGGCTGCAAAAAAGTGTCACACATCTGGTATCTCCGTACTCAGGAGAAGGTGGGGAATGTGTTTTGGGGTGTCATTTTATATATACCCATGCTGGGTGAGAGAAATATCTTGGCAAAAGACAACTTTTCCCATTTTTTTATACAAAGTTGTCATTTGACCAAGATATTTATCTCACCCAGCATGGGTATATGTAAAAAGACACCCCAAAACACATTCCTCAACTTCTCCTGAGTACGGGGATACCAGATGTGTGACACTTTTTTGCAGCCTAGGTGGGCAAAGGGGCCCATATTCCAAAGAGCACCTTTCGGATTTCACTCCTCATTTTTTCCTGAATTTGATTTCAAACTCCTTACCACACATTTGGGCCCCTAGAATACCAGGGCAGTATAACTACCCCACAAGTGACCCCATTTTGGAAAGAAGACACCCCAAGGTATTCCGTGAGGGGCATGGCGAGTTCCTAGAATTTTTTATTTTTTGTCACAAGTTAGTGGAAAATGATGATTTTTTTTTTTATTTTTTTTTTCATACAAAGTCTCATATTCCACAAACTTGTGACAAAAAATAAAAACTTCCATGAACTCACTATGCCCATCAGCGAATACCTTGGGGTCTCTTCTTTCCAAAATGGGGTCACTTGTGGGGTAGTTATACTGCCCTGGCATTCTAGGGGCCCAAATGTGTGGTAAGTAGGTAAATGACCTGTGAAATCCGAAAGGTGCTCTTTGGAATGTGGGCCCCTTTGCCCACCTAGGCTGCAAAAAAGTGTCACACATCTGGTATCTCTGTATTCAGGAGAAGTTGAGGAATGTGTTTTGGGGTGTCTTTTTACATATACCCATGCTGGGTGAGATAAATATCTTGGTCAAATGCCAACTTTGTATAAAAAAATGGGAAAAGTTGTCTTTTGCCAAGATATTTCTCTCACCCAGCATGGGTATATGTAAAATGACACCCCAAAACACATTCCCCAACTTCTCCCGATTACGGAGATACCAGATGTGTGACACTTTTTTGCAGCCTAGGTGGGCAAAGGGGCCCATATTCAAAAGAGCACCTTTCGGATTTCACAGGTCATTTTTTACAGAATTTGATTTCAAACTCCTTACCACACATTTGGGCCCCTAGAATGCCAGGGCAGTATAACTACCCCACAAGTGACCCCATTTTGGAAAGAAGAGACCCCAAGGTATTCGCTGATGGGCATAGTGAGTTCATGGAACTTTTTATTTTTTGTCACAAGTTAGTGGAATATGAGACTTTGTATGAAAAAAGAAATAAAAAAAAAATAAGCATTTTCCACTAACTTGTGACAAAAAATAAAAAATTCTAGGAACTCGCCATGCCCCTCACGGAATACCTTGGGGTGTCTTCTTTCCAAAATGGGGTCACTTGTGGGGTAGTTATACTGCCCTGGCATTTTCCAGGGGCCCTAATGTGTGGTAAGTAGGTAAATGACCTGTGAAATCCTAAAGGTGCTCTTTGGAATATGGGCCCCTTTGCCCACCTAGGCTGCAAAAAAGTGTCACACATGTGGTATCGCCGTATTCAGGAGAAGTTGGGGAATGTGTTTTGGGGTGTCATTTTACATATACCCATGCTGGGTGAGAGAAATATCTTGGCAAAAGACAACTTTTCCCATTTTTTTATACAAAGTTGGCATTTGACCAAGATATTTCTCTCACCCAGCATGGGTATATGTAAAATGACACCCCAAAACACATTCCCCAACTTCTCCTGAGTACGGCGATACCAGATGTGTGACACTTTTTTGCAGCCTAGATGCGCAAAGGTGCCCAAATTCCTTTTAGGAGGGCATTTTTAGACATTTGGATACCAGACTTCTTCTCACGCTTTGGGGCCCCTAGAATGCCAGGGCAGTATAAATACCCCACATGTGACCCCATTTTGGAAAGAAGACACCCCAAGGTATTCAATGAGGGGCATGGCGAGTTCATAGAAATTTTTTTTTTTTGGCACAAGTTAGCGGAAATTGATATTTTTAATTTTTTTTCTCACAAAGTCTCCCGTTCCGCTAACTTGGGACAAAAATTTCAATCTTTCATGGACTCAATATGCCCCTCACGGAATACCTGGGGGTGTCTTCTTTCCGAAATGGGGTCACATGTGGGGTATTTATACTGCCCTGGCATTCTAGGGGCCCTAAAGCGTGAGAAGAAGTCTGGAATATAAATGTCTAAAAAATTTTACGCATTTGGATTCCGTGAGGGGTATGGTGAGTTCATGTGAGATTTTATTTTTTGACACAAGTTAGTGGAATATGAGACTTTGTAAGAAAAAAAAAAAAAAAATTCTGCTAACTTGGGCCAAAAAAATATCTGAATGGAGCCTTACAGAGGGGTGATCAATGACAGGGGGGTGATCAATGACAGGGGGGTTGATCAATGACAGGGGGGTTGATCAATGACAGGAGGGTTGATCAATGACAGGGGGGTTGATCAGGGAGTCTATATGGGGTGATCACCACAGTCATTGATCACGCCCCTGTAAGGCTTCATTCAGACGTCCGGATGCGTTTTGCGGATCCGATCCATCTATCAGTGGATCCGTAAAAATCATGCGGACGTCTGAATGGAGCTTAACAGGGGGGTAATCAATGACAGGGGGGTAATCAATGACAGGGGGGTGATCAGGGAGTCTATATGGGGTGATCACCACAGTCATTGATCACGCCCCTGTAAGGCTTCATTCAGACGTCCGGATGCGTTTTGCGGATCCGATCCATCTATCAGTGCATCCGTAAAAATCATGCGGACATCTGAATGGAGCTTTACAGGGGGGTAATCAATGACAGGGGGGTGATCAGGGAGTCTATATGGGGTGATCACCACAGTCATTGATCATGCCCCTGTAAGGCTTCATTCAGACGTCCGGATGCGTTTTGCGGATCGGATCCATCTATCAGTGCATCCGTAAAAATCATGCGGACATCTGAATGGAGCTTTACAGGGGGGTGATCAGAGAGTCTATATGGGGTGATCACCACAGTCATTGATCATGCCCCTGTAAGGCTTCATTCAGACGTCCGGATGCGTTTTGCGGATCCGATCCATCTATCAGTGCATCCGTAAAAATCATGCGGACATCTGAATGGAGCTTTACAGGGGGGTGATCAATGACAGGGGGGTGATCAGGGAGTCTATATGGGGTGATCACCACAGTCATTGATCATGCCCCTGTAAGGCTTCATTCAGACGTCCGGATGCGTTTTGCGGATCGGATCCATCTATCAGTGCATCCGTAAAAATCATGCGGACATCTGAATGGAGCTTTACAGGGGGGTGATCAGGGAGTCTATATGGGGTGATCACCACAGTCATTGATCATGCCCCTGTAAGGCTTCATTCAGACGTCCGGATGCGTTTTGCGGATCGGATCCATCTATCAGTGCATCCGTAAAAATCATGCGGACATCTGAATGGAGCTTTACAGGGGGTTGATCAATGACAGGGGTGTAATCAATGACAGGGGGGGTGATCAGGGAGTCTATATGGGGTGATAACCACAGTCATTGATCACGCCCCTGTAAGGCTTCATTCAGACGTCCGGATGCGTTTTGCGGATCCGATCCATCTATCAGTGGATCCGTAAAAATCATGCGGACATCTGAATGGAGCTTTACAGGGGGGGTAATCAATGACAGGGGGGTGATCAATGACAGGGGGGTGATCAGGGAGTCTATATGGGGTGATCAGGGGTGATCAGGGGCTAATAAGGGGTTAATAAGTGACGGGGGGGGGGGGTGTAGTGTAGTGTAGTGGTGCTTGGTGGGACTTTACTGAGCTACCTGTGTCCTCTGGTGGTCTATCCAAACAAAGGGGACCACCAGAGGACCAGGTAGCAGGTATATTAGACGCTGTTATCAAAACAGCGTCTAATATACCTGTTAGGGGTTAAAAAAAACACATCTCCAGCCTGCCAGCGAACGATCGCCGCTGGCAGGCTGGAGATCAACTCTCTTACCTTCCGTTCCTGTGAGCGCGCGCGCCTGTGTGCGCGCGTTCACAGGAAATCTCGGCCATCGCGAGATGACGCATATATGCGTGACTCTGCGCAGGGCTGCCACCTCTGGAACGCGATCCTGCGTTAGGCGGTCCGGAGGTGGTTAAAGAGTTCAGAGTGACTTAAAAACATGATATTCACCGATCCTCTGCTGTTCTGGTGCTGCTAGGGTCCTCACTTCTTTCCACTTCCTGCTTCACTCTTGACACAATAGAAATGCCCTCTCAAATAAACACTGGCTTTAGTGGTGACCCACCTCAGTCAGTGGTTGGAACACCAAGTGATCACAAAGGCGTATGTCCCACAAAATGGTACCAATAAAACAGTCACCTCATCCCGCAAAAAATGAGCCCCTACATAAGGAAATCATTAAAAAAAAAATACAAAAACTATAGCTCTCAGAAGATGGACACATTAAAACATAATTTTTTGGTTTCAAAAATGCTATTATTGTGTAAAACTTAAATAAATAAGAAAAAGTATACATATTAGGTATCGCCACGTCCGTAATGATCTGCTCTATAAAAATGTCACTTGACCGAACACTGTAAAAATAAAAAAAATATAAAAACTGTACTAACACAATCAATTTTTGGGTCACCTGTCACGAGGGTATCAAGAGCCACGTCTGACTCCGTTATACCCGGGGTCAGGAAGTCGCAGCGGGTGGCTGCGCGCTCTATATCTAAAGATCATGGTGTTTCTTAGTTATTGTTTTCTGTGTTTGCCTTGCTATCCTTTTTGTCTCTCTCAGGGATCCGTAGCTTCTCCTCCTCAGCTGTTTCTTGTCTGCCACTCCCCTACCTCCTTATATTCTCCCCTCACACTTCTCTAGTTGCCAGTTATAGAGCTTCCTGCCTGGACATCTATACTGACCCACTGGAGTGGTTAATCCTGGTTGTTGTTCCTGTGTGCTACCCTCCGGATCCCTGTTTGGCTTATTGTTGTCTCCTGTTGTCGCCCACCTGGGAATATATGTTGAGTCTGTGTTGTCTGTCCTCCCCTTGGTGTTTTCCCTTAGAGTTAGTGGTGCGGACTAGTGTTCCCATCGCCCTGTTCGCTACCTAGGGCTCAGCTCAGGGAAAGCCAGGGCTTTAGGCACGTGATCGGCGTACGGGTTAGGAACCCGTCTAGGGACGTCAGGGCAGCCAGGTGCCAGCCGCCAGGTGAGTCAGGGGTCACCATCTTCCCTCTCACTTGGGCAGGGCCTTCCTCGTTCCTCCCTCTGTGTCACGTATGTGATAGCCACGCCGACCGTGATATTATAACTGGCCCTTACTTTTTGAGGAAAAAAAAAAAAAAAAAAAAAAATTTTAATTTTATGTTTTTTTTTTTTGTTTTTTTTTCTCTCTCTACTTAGAATCAAATATGGATCCTATTGATGCCTTGGCCGAACAGCTTCAAAGCCTGTCTTTGGAGGTGGCAGGATTGAAGGCGTCTGTTCTCCAACAACAGCAGCAAATGCAGCAGACCGCACCCCCAGCGGTTGCTATGGGTAACCAGGTTGTCACTGAACCCAAGGTTGCTCTTCCCGACAGATTTTCTGGGGGAAGGGACAAATTTGCAACGTTCCGTGAGGCCTGCAAATTATATTTTAAGTTGCGCCCTTACTCCTCAGGTCATGAAGAACAGCGGGTAGGGATTGTCATTTCCCTGCTTCAGGGGGATCCGCAATCCTGGGCGTTCTCGTTACCCCCTGGTTCTCAGGCTCTTCGGTCAGTGGAGGGATTTTTTGGGGCTTTGGGTCTCATATATGATGACCCTGACCGAGTCGCCCTGGCTGAGTCGAAGTTACGGAGACTCCTACAGGGAGATCGGTCAGCAGAGGAATATTGCTCAGAGTTCTGTAGGTGGGCTACGGATACTCAGTGGAACGACCCGGCTCTCAGGAGTCAGTTCTGCTCTGGGTTATCTGAAAGGGTTAAGGATGCACTGGCGCTGTATGAGACCCCCCTTTCCCTTGATGCTGTTATGTCCCTCTCTATCAGAATAGATAGACGTCTTAGGGAGAGATCGAAAATTCCGGAGCAATTGGTTACCTCTCCCAAGCAACAGTCGGCCTGTACTGACTTAGATGAGCCTATGCAGCTAGGCGGAACTTCTCGTCAGGTCCGTCCTCCCGAGATTCGCCGTAGGGGGGGGGCTTGTTTTTTCTGTGGGGGGAGGGGTCATTTCATTAATGTCTGTCCCTCCTTTCTCAAAAACAAAAGACCGTCGGAAAACTACTAACCCCGGGCTGTGCGGAGGATGTCAGCCGGGGGGTATACGTTTCCTCCATACGAACATCTCAATTTGTGTTACCAGCGGTCATTGTTTTTGGTGTTAAGACGGAGTCTATTTCTGTTTTTCTAGACAGTGGAGCAGGGGTAAACTTGATTGATGCCCATTTTGCCCGCACTATGGGTTTGTCTCTCTGTACTCTGCAGAGACCTATTCCCGTATTCGCTATAGATTCTGCTCCTCTGTCTCAGAGAAACCTCACCCACATTGTTCGAAATTTACACCTTCGGGTAGGGGACCACCATAATGAGTGTCTTTCATGTTACGTTCTGGAGGGCCTTCCCTCTCCGGTGGTATTGGGTCTTCCCTGGTTGGTAGCGCACAATCCAGTGGTGGATTGGCAGGCCAGGGAGATATTGGAGTGGAGTGAGCATTGCAGAGAGAATTGCTTAAATAACAATTGCTTAATCGCCTCCATAGCTTCCCTACCTACATTTATTTCGGACTTTGAGGACGTTTTTTCTGAAAAGGGTTGTCAGAAAATACCACCTCATCGTCCTTATGATTGCCCGGTTAACCTGATTCCCGGGGCAAAATTACCCAAGTCCAGGTTGTATAATCTTTCGGGTCCCGAGAGACAAGCCATGAAAGATTATATCTCCGAGAGTCTGGCTAAGGGACACATCAGACCCTCTTCTTCACCCGTGGCTGCAGGGTTTTTCTTTGTTAAAAAGAAAGATGGGGGCCTGCGTCCTTGCTTAGATTTCCGTGAGTTAAACCAGATAACCATCCGTGACCCATACCCTCTTCCTCTCATTCCTGACCTTTTTAATCAGATTGCGGGTGCTAAGTGGTTCTCCAAACTTGATCTTAGGGGGGCCTACAATCTGATTCGTATCAGGGAAGGGGATGAGTGGAAGACAGCTTTTAACACCCCTGAGGGGCATTATGAAAATCTTGTTATGCCTTTCGGTCTGACCAATGCCCCTGCTGTCTTCCAACATTTCGTTAATGATATTTTTAGTCATCTCATCGGCAGGTTTGTGGTAATATACCTAGATGATATCTTAATTTATTCGGCTGATCTGAAAACACATGAGGTGCATGTCAGGCAAGTACTGCAGGTCCTACGGACGAATAAATTATATGCGAAAATTGAAAAATGTGTCTTCGCTGTTCAGGAATTACAGTTCCTGGGATATCTATTATCTGCTTCAGGTTTCCGCATGGATCCTGGGAAGGTCCAGGCAATTTTAGATTGGGATCTTCCTGAGAACCTTAAAGCCCTACAACGGTTTTTGGGTTTCGCTAATTTCTATAGAAAGTTCATTAAAAATTATTCAGTGATCGTTAAACCCCTTACCGACATGACTAGGAAGGGGACGGATTTTTCCAAATGGTCTGACGCCGCTAAAGATGCATTTTCCTCTCTAAAGGAGAGGTTTACCTCGGCACCTGTTCTAATTCAACCTGATGTCTCCCAGCCTTTTATTGTCGAGGTAGATGCGTCAGAGGTGGGAGTGGGAGCTGTATTGTCTCAGGGTCCGTCTCCTGGCAAATGGCGTCCTTGCGCTTTCTTTTCCAAAAAATTATCTTCTGCAGAGAAGAATTATGATATTGGAAATAGGGAACTGTTGGCGATTAAACTGGCGCTTGAAGAGTGGCGTCACTTCTTAGAGGGAGCAATCCACCCCGTCACGGTGATTACGGATCACAAGAACCTTCTGTACCTAGAATCGGCTAAACGTCTCACCCCTAGACAAGCTAGGTGGTCGCTATTCTTTACCAGATTTAACTTTGTAATCACCTATCGTCCTGGGGCAAAAAATACCAAGGCAGACGCATTATCTCGTAGTTTCCCTGGAGGGGGTAATGTTTGTGATCCGGTACCTATTTTACAAAGAGGAGTGGTTGTCTCTGCTGTACACTCTGTTCTAGAGGGAAAGGTGTTAGAGGCTCAGGGGGACGCCCCGGCCTCTTGCCCCTCAGAGAAATTGTTTGTACCGTTAAACCTGCGTCTTGAATTATTAAAAGAACATCATAATTCGCCACTTGCTGGACACCCGGGTAGTAAAGCAACCTTGGAGCTTTTATCTCGTCGTTTTTGGTGGCCAAGGTTGCGTCAGGATGTAATGGATTTCGTGTCTACTTGTTCTACTTGTGCACGCGCGAAAGTCTCTTATACACGTCCAGCAGGGTCTTTATTGCCACTTTTCATCCCCAATAGGCCATGGACACATCTGTCAATGGATTTCATCACTGACTTACCGTTGTCGGCGGGTAAGACAGTTATCTTGGTAGTAGTAGACAGGTTTAGTAAAATGGTACACTTTATTGCGCTACCCGCACTTCCTAATGCTAAAACTCTCGCTCAGGTGTTTATCAGTGAAATCGTGAAGCTTCACGGGGTCCCTTCCGATGTTGTTTCGGATCGGGGAACCCAGTTTATTTCTAAGTTTTGGAAATCTTTTTGTTCCCGTTTGGGGGTTCACTTGTCCTTTTCCTCAGCTTTCCATCCTCAGTCGAATGGACAGACTGAGCGTACCAACCAAAACCTAGAAACATATTTAAGGTGTTTTGTGTCTGAAAACCAAGAGTTGTGGTCATCATACTTACCGTTAGCTGAGTTTGCCATAAATAATCATTATCAGGAGTCCACTGGCAAGTCACCATTCCTTGGTGCATACGGTTTTCATCCCCAATTTTGTACTTTCAAAGAGGGGGGGTCTTCTGGGGTTCCCGAAGAGGAAAGGTTTTCTTCATCTCTTTCATCGGTATGGCAGAAGGTGCAAGTTAACTTGAAAAAGATGAGTGGTAAATATAAATGCATGGCCGATAAGAAACGGTCGCCAGGTCCGGACCTAGGAGTGAATGACTATGTGTGGTTGTCTACTAGGAATATTAAGTTGAAGGTTCCTTCTTGGAAACTGGGTCCTAGGTTCATTGGTCCCTATAAAATAGTAGCCGTCATTAACCCTGTGGCTTTTCGCCTGGAGCTACCTCAGACTTTTAAGATCCATAACGTCTTCCATAAATCGTTACTCAAAAAGTATGTTCCACCTCTAGAACCATCGCCGCTGCCACCTCCTCCTGTTATTGTGGATGGTAATCTGGAGTTTCAAATAGCCAGAATTGTTGATTCTCGTCGGGTCCGCCGCTCTCTTCAGTATCTTGTGCATTGGAGGGGTTACGGTCCCGAGGAAAGAATGTGGGTTCCAGCGTCAGAGGTAAACGCCAACAGGTTAATTCAGACTTTCCATGCCTCTCATCCGGAGAGACCTGGTCCTGAGTGTCCGGAGGCCCCTCGTGAAAGGGGGTTATAACTTGGGTTGGGCGGCACTCCTCTTGTGTCGTTTCGTACGGTGCTCAATGGTAATGGAGGTCATAGAATAAGAAGTAAACCACGGCACTCGTAATTGTAATTCATCCCAAAAATAGCATCCCAGAGGCTACATGCTACATACAACTAAGGCCGTGAACAAGGTCCTGTATTAGGACCGAAACGTTGGCCAGTTTTGCTAATATTCCTGGATGCTAATGAAATGATAAATTATATGAAAAATGTAATGAAAAAATGAAAATATGAAAATACAAATTTTCTGAATTACAATTACGAGTGCCGTGGTTTACTTCTTATCCTCGTGAAAGGGGGGGTACTGTCACGAGGGTATCAAGAGCCACGTCTGACTCCGTTATACCCGGGGTCAGGAAGTCGCAGCGGGTGGCTGCGCGCTCTATATCTAAAGATCATGGTGTTTCTTAGTTATTGTTTTCTGTGTTTGCCTTGCTATCCTTTTTGTCTCTCTCAGGGATCCGTAGCTTCTCCTCCTCAGCTGTTTCTTGTCTGCCACTCCCCTACCTCCTTATATTCTCCCCTCACACTTCTCTAGTTGCCAGTTATAGAGCTTCCTGCCTGGACATCTATACTGACCCACTGGAGTGGTTAATCCTGGTTGTTGTTCCTGTGTGCTACCCTCCGGATCCCTGTTTGGCTTATTGTTGTCTCCTGTTGTCGCCCACCTGGGAATATATGTTGAGTCTGTGTTGTCTGTCCTCCCCTTGGTGTTTTCCCTTAGAGTTAGTGGTGCGGACTAGTGTTCCCATCGCCCTGTTCACTACCTAGGGCTCAGCTCAGGGAAAGCCAGGGCTTTAGGCACGTGATCAGCGTACGGGTGAGGAACCCGTCTAGGGACGTCAGGGCAGCCAGGTGCCAGCCGCCAGGGGTCACCATCTTCCCTCTCACTTGGGCAGGGCCTTCCTCGTTCCCTCCCTCTGTGTCACGTATGTGATAGCCACGCCGACCGTGATATCACCTTGCCCCATAAAGTGTTAAAATGAATGATCGAAAAATCATATGTACCCAAAAATAGTACCAATAAAATTGGCACCTTATCCCCTAGTTTCCAAAATGGGGTCATTTTTTGAGTGTTTCTACTGTAAGGGTGCATCAGGGGGTATCAAATGGGACATGGCATCTAAAAACCATGTGCCGCTCCTTTTCTTCTGCGCCCTGCCGTGTGCCCATACAGCAGTTTATGACCACATGTGGGGTGTTTCTGTAAACCGCAGAATCTGGGTAATAAATGATGAGTTTTGTTTGGCTGTTAACCCTCGATGTGTTAAAGAAAAAATTGGATTAAAATGGAAAATCTGCCAAAAAAGTGAAATTTTAAAATTTGATCTCCATTTTTCTTTAATTCTTGTGGAACGTCTAAAGGGTTAACAAAGTTTGTAAAATCAGTTTTAAGTAACTTGAGGGGTGTAGTTTCTACAATGGGGTCATTTATGGGGGTATCCACTATGTAAGCCCCACAAAGTGAATTCAGACCTAAACTGGTCCTTAAAAAGTGGGTTTTGGCAATTTAAGTAAAAATTCCAAGAATTTCTTCGAAACTTCTAAGCCTTCTAACGTCCTAAAAAAATTAAATGACATTTCCAAAATGATTCCAACATAAAGTAGACATATGGGGAATGTTAAGTAATAAATATTTTATGAGGTATCACTTTCTGTTTTAAAAGCAGAGAAATATGCAAATTTTTTCTAAATGTTTTCTAAATTTGGGATTTTTTCATAAATAAAGGTGAAATATATTGACTCAAATTTATGACTACCATGAAGTACAATGTGTCACGAGAAAACAATCTCTGAATGGCTTGGATAAATAAAAGCGTTCCAAAGTTATTACCACATAAAGTGAGATATGTCAGATTTGCAAAATTAGGCCTGGTCAGGAAGGGGGGCAAATGGCCCAGATGTGAAGTGGTTAATACTTACCATATTCACATTCACTTGTAGACTAGAACACAAAAATAGGTCTAGTAACTATACTATTTTCTAAAGAAAAAAAAACAAAACATTGAGTCAGGTTCCCATCTGTGATTTAGTTCTCCCAATTTCTACCCATCTTGACGGATTACCTTTGTTCGCCAGGCAAGTAATACATTTAGCAGTGGTCATAAAGTAAAGGGGAAGTGAGATAGCATCATTCACGGCCCGAAACCTGCTTAAATAATGACACATTGAGGCAAGACATAAAACTTGTGCGCCACCGCCGGCCGCCAGATTCCTGTGCTTTCCACAAGTGACTGATTAGTCTGCTCTTTGTCATGCAGAAGGGCTAGATGCACATAATCTCCCCGGCCTATTGATCTAGAGGACGATACAGCGCTGTCTCTCTCCAGGGAATTATTTTATCTCTATAATATGACAACAGCTTACCGCTTCTTCTTTACTTCCGTAACATCTGTGTTTGGGCTTTACCGCACCTTGAACTTGGACAAACACAGACAAGTCTTTGTTCTCAGTAAACCTGACACTTAAAGGACAGAAGCAAAGTCATTGAGTAAAAGTCAAAGGGTTTCTTGAGAAAGTCTATACGGCATAAATAGTCTACCTGGCGCAGGGTTCAGACTGGAGGAAGTAAGAGTCTGCGGCTCCATCCACATGTGCGAGCGTCTTTACTTGTATGGTGAACATTGCGCATAAGCGACAGCTAGCCTTTCTGCTGCCTGAGGCGAAAACTAAAACGGCGCCTCCCCCCGTCAATTTCCTAACCTAACCCCTTTGCCACAATGAAAGCACTCATTGCCATGGCCCTCCTGATGCCTCCCTCTTGCGCCTACCTGGCCTGGCCTCCTTGGGGTGCACCCCTGGCTAGGGGACACAGTGGCCAGAACGGTCTCTGTATTTTCCATAGACTTGAGGAAGAGAGCTAGTCAGCTATATACCTCTTGGACAGGTGAGGGATACCCACTTCTGAGAGATAATACTTTATCACCCAAATAATATTGCCAGTGTTTAGATAATACTCCCATACAGTATCCACATAATACCATCACACAATGCCTAAGTAATCTGTACTGTACAGTGTCCACATACTGTAATACCATCACAGTGCCTAAATATACACACAGTATCCACATAATACCACCATACAAAAACGGCTAAATAGTATTCCTATACAGCAGGGATGGCAAACCTTTTAGAGGCAGAGTGCTCAAACTGCAATCCAAAACCCACTTGCTTATCGCAAAGTGAAAACACGAAGATCTGGCGGAAACCCGGCAAATATGCTGAGAATCGGCCGGAAAAATAGCACTGCACGCAAAGGTTTGTGTCCAGCCGATTACCAGCAATCTATGCCGGAACAGCCTGCCGGAAGGCTGTTCCTGCAATGCGAAACCGGCCTTATAAAGCAGAAGGAGCCGAGCAGATTGAATGGGAAAAGATTCAGTAAAATCTGTAATTTATACATTTATATCTGTTTTTTCTACCTCCTGTGAAACATGATCAGTACATTAGGGAGGGGTTATCAGTGATTGATAGGATTGTGTGTATAAGTGTGCTGTAAAGGATGCCCTTCTATGGTGGTTCGCATGTTTTCCTCTCCCTGCTTAAAAGACTTTCACTAACTTTTGAACCCTGGTCTAATTCGTGCCAGGTTGGGATATGTTACATGTCTATGTGTATTGTAAAGGGTGGGACATTGTATAAGTTGAGTAGTGATGTCTGTTCTATTGTCTGTGTGTATTGGCGATTGCCCTCTGTCCTGAGAGAGAATTGAATTACAACTCGGTTGTCTCCAGGACAGAGGACTTTGTGTATTGTCCTGCCTGTGATGATTATGTTAACCATGGTGTACCATGATTATATCACAGGCAGACGGGAGGATGTTATGTGGGTTGTAACCTTTGTGTTATGGGTTAATGTATGTTTGTTGTGGGTGTCTCCCTTGCATGGGAGCAGGGGATAAAAGAAATTGTATTTTTGAATGTGAAGTGCTTCCAGTAAAGTCTTGTTCCAGTATCCAGCTTTGGCTCATATGTGGAATTATTCAGCGCTACCAGCGATTTCTTATTTGCGAATGGGGGATTCTTCAACTAATTGTAACTAAGGAATTACAAGGCGGTGAGATACAGAGATAACGTCACATGTGCATACAGAGATAGCTGTCAGTCACTGATAACTCCGCCCCCTGTACCGATAGGTGTCCACAGGAGGTAGAAAAAACCTGCATCTTATACATTTATATCTTTGCTTTTTCTACCTCCTGTGGACACAGATTGCTCTGCATTTTGTGGTGACAGATCCTCTTTAATACTGTCGGTGCAAAAAGGAGACCGGGGCTGATCAGCTTAATGAATTCTGCTATGAAGCTGTTCAGGATTTCAAAAACTCTCTCATAAAGAGTCATCGTCTTGAGGTGGTAAGGATTATAACAGGGGTTTTATGAGGCATTTAAAAGTAGGGAGAGAAAAAAATCCTGCAAACGGAAAACTTGAACCATAATAGAGAAGCCGTGCATCGCGGTGAATCCGACTATTTAAATGTGCGGTGGAAAAGAACATTAATTAATCACTTTGATGAAATATCGAGAGAAAAGTGGAGACGTATTAAAAAAGAAGTGAGAATAGAAATGACGGAATGACTCACCGAGATCTGAAAATAGAACAGGAGCTGCCATCATTAAATCCCTCTAACGAGGGGGAGGCCGGGACCATCGGGCTTGGACCATCTGAGGACCTGCACAATATGACCATTTAGCTCAAGCGGCTAAGGCGTCTTTCACACGAGCGATACGGATTGGGTCGAGATGCGCTCAGCGAAACTCGCACCGTTTCACAAGCAAGTTCAGTCAGTTTTGTCTGCGATTCAGTTTTTCCGCGTGGGTGCAATCAGTTTTGATGTGTTTTTCACGTGCGTGAAAAAAAAGCTGAAGGTTTACAAACAACATCTCCTATTAATCATCAGTGAAAAACCCATTACTTTCAGACTGCATCCTGGTTACATCCGGGTGCAATGTTTTTTGTTTTTTTTCACACTTCTATGGGGCCAGGGCTGTGTGAATAACGCAGAATATAGAACATGCTGCGATTCTCACGCAACGCAGAACTGATGTTATGAGTTGGGTGCAACGCCAGCCTCTTTTTACTATAATTGTAACTTAAAATCTAAGAAATTGTTTTACTGGAAACATCAATGGGAATCTGAAATCATTGCCAAGGAGTTTAGCCAGATTATTGGGCCCCTTCATCGTGGGAATAGTGGGGTCCCAGTCCAGGGACAACATAATGACCATAATCTGTGGTAGACATTTGTATCCCCCCCTGTTTACATGAGGTTCCTGTATATAATTTGGACTTTTCTAGCTTTCATACCCACACTGCTAACAGGAGGAGTGCAGAGCAGGGACTACGCATTTTTATGAAGCCTGAGCGACTCAGTGACTAAATGATGAAACCATGGCAGTGGCTTTATGACATTCCATGGACCATCCACCATGTTTAACACTTCTCTGCACTGACCTAACGCTTCCAGACAAAAATTATTTATAAGCAACTTAAACAAACACAATGGCTGCCGGGGAAGAGAGTTACCCTTCAATATACTCTATGGGTCTTCCCAGAATCTGTTCACCTTGTTCCTGGAGCGATAGAATGTATATAGATCAGTGATATACTCAGGAGCTACTGCTGAGAACATAACCCATGGCTTCATTATATCTGTGACCTCATTCACCCACATGTTTTTTTCACCTGCCCAGATATAACATTCGTCATTCACACACCTAGGACACCAGCACCAATGACCTCTTGCACTTTTGAGGTATTTACTGTGTTTTTCACCCATCAATTTCTATGCACAGCAAAAACAAAACCAGACCTCCACCAACGGATAAAAATGCAGACCTCTCTTTCTAATCCTGGACTACCCCACTTAAAAGGCATCTGTCAGCAGTTTTGTACCTATGACACCGGCTGACCTGTTACATGTGCACTTGGCAGCTGAAGACATCTGTGTTGGTCCCATGTTCATATGTGCCGGCACTGCTGAGAAAATGCTTTAATATATGTTTATATTACTGTTACACTTAGAGCCTCTGCTCTCGCGGCAACTGCCACGCCCTCTGCACTTTGATTGACAGGACCTGGCAGTGTAAACGTGACCACACCTGGCCCTGTCAATAAAAGTGCAGAGGGTGCGGCAGTTGCAGATAGAGCAGAGCCTCTAGGTGTAATGGTAACGCCCCCGTTGCTCCTAGAGGATCATTTACATATAATAAAACATCATATTTCTCAGCAATGCGGACACATATGAACATAGGACCAACACAGATGCCTTCAGCTGCCAAGTGCACATGTAACAGGTCAGCCAGTGTCATAGGTGCAAAACTGCTGACAGATGCCCTTTAAATATAATAGTCTGTGTATATATTATATACAGTATATACTGTACATATATACACACAGCCTATTATATTTATACATCCACCAGCTGTATTTTCAGTATGAATACAGAAGACAAGACATAAGCTCTGAGAAAAGTCTGTGGTCACTCATGCATACAGTCCCCGACAGTGATATTCAGTGCAGAGGTAGGTACCATGTCCCAGAGACCCCATCACCTCTTACCTCTGCCCCTATGACAGCTCTGCTGTGACTAGACGGGGGCTGGATGCCAATTTCTATGTACAGCTGAACTCAAGCAGAAAACCAGAAACTCATTTGAAATCCTGACCTGGCGGGCTAAGGGTTGTGCAAGAAATCACATTAAAGAGTACTTGGTTGGGAATGGAGCGGACCTCGGGGTGGTGGTGGTGTAGAGATATTCCCTGTAGTGGAGGGTAAAGGCTTATTACTCCTAACAAACCAACCAACCAAACAACAAAAAGTTTCTGGTTTATTACAAAGAGCATAAGAACCTCTGGAGTGGATGTGATTAATATAAAAGGCGGCCTAGATATCAATCTAAACGCTCCATGTAACAGAGGCGCTCAGCCCTCGTCGGCCATGGAGAGACCTTGTGTGTTCCCATTGTTCTAGAGGGTAGAAATAAAATATACGGGCACGGTTGATGGGTCACACTCTGCGGACACAGGGGAAATTAAACCACATACGGTTTTCAGAAAAAATGGAAATTTGTCAGTAACTCAGAAGCTGATGAACCCCGGAAAGGTACTACAAATGAAAAATTCATTACTCAGTAAGACGCCATTGCCATGAATTTAGATCTGCTCTAACATTAAAATACAGTTAGGTCTCCAGAGTAGATACGTTTAGAAGATGAAAAAGTAGAAGGGTTGCCTAATAGTAACAGTTTATAAAGCTGAAAAAAGACACTTGTCCATCCAGTTCGGCCTGTTATTCTGCAAGTTGATCCAGAGGAAGGCAAAAAAAAAACCTGTGAGGTAGAAGCCAATTTTCCCCACTTAAGGGGAAAAAAATTCCTTCCCAACTCCAATCAGATAACTCCCTGGATCAACGACCCCTCTCTAGTAGATATAGCCTGTAATATTATTACACTCCAGAAATACATCCAGGCCTCTCCTGAACTCTTAGTGAACTCACCATCACCACCTCCTCAGACACAGAGTCCCATAGTCTCACTGCTCTTACCGTAAAGAATCCTCTTCTATGTTTGTGTACATAGATGGCAGCATACTGGACACACAGGTCCAGCATGTATTACTGGGAGGGAAGCATCCATTGAAACTAGGAGCAGGTTGCAAACTGTCTGAAGATTACAGACTGAAAATTAGTGAAGCTCTTTTTATTTATTTAAAGGGGTTCTGCACTTTGTTTAAACTGATGATTTATCCTCTGGATAGATCATCAGCATCTGATCGGAGGGGGTCCGACACCCGGGACCCCCGGCAATCAGCTGTTTGAGAAGGCAGCGGTGCTCCGGCAGCGCCGCGGCCTTCTCACTGTTTACCGCCGGCACAGTGACATCACGACTAGTATCAACTTGCCTGGGCGGGGCTAAGCTCTGTTCACTTGAATGGAGCTTAGCCCCGCCCAGGCAAGTTGATACTAGTCGTGACGTCACTGAGCCTGCGGTAAACAATGAGAAGGCCGCGGCGCTGCTGGAGCACCGCTGCCTTCTCAAACAGCTGATTGGCGGGGGTCCCGAGTGTCGGACACCCGCCGATCAGATGCTGATGATCTATCCAGAGGATATGCCATGTGCCCTCTTACTTGGGAGGAAACTGGTCGGCCCACACAGACACAGAGCACTAGTACAACTCCAAGCTTTGCCATGTCAATCAACCACAACACAAAAGAACGCAAAAAGTTCCCTTGCATGCCATATAAAAAAAAACATTTAAAAAATTGTTTAAATCTCATAAATTTGCCAATTACACTGAAATACCAGGAAACTCATCAGGCGCTGATCAAATACTCATCAGTAGAGGTTATAGAGGTTATTACAGGGAAGACAATCTACTGGTACTTCTGATGAAGGAGCGCGGTGTGATGCATCTGTCGCCGGGGCTCAGCATTCTGGACACAATGTGCCACGGACAAGTGCCAGCGCCAGATCAGTGCCCCTGTCATCACAGTGCTAATATTTACATCATAATAATAACAGTGCCGGCACAATCACTTAGCTTCTTCTCCAATTCATTTGGAGTCAATTATTCGCTGGCACATGGAGAAATGAGGCTTTGCTGTGATACTTGAATGCCTTTAATTAATCCCGTTTCACATGCAGAAGACTGATAAATGAAACGAGGCCTGCAATCTGAGAGCTCCGGGAAATCGCCTGATATTATGGGTGCTTCTAATGATTGACACTTTAATTCATTACAAGGAGCAGCACTCTATCTCCTGCTTATCCCCACTTCCAATTAGACCGCGCTGCTTGGTGGAAGCGGCAAGTTTCAGCAGAAGTTTTACCTACTTTTTTTTTTTTACTTTTTTTCAAACAGAATTGCCGATGCCTTTTTTGGTGCTGGAGATGTAGTTAAAAACACCTGTGCTTCCGGATTTCCATTACTTTCGTATAGAGAAGAGCGAGGACGGTCCGCACAGGAACATTAAGCAAGAAATATGGCGCGGATGTATCATGAGGCAAAAAGCTCCCGCAGCTGAAATATTCTCATCAGGAAAGGAAAAAGGGTAATTGGAATTAAATGTCAAGATGCTGCTTATCTCAGACTGGTGTCACATATCTATTCTCTCGGTTCTAGTTTCCAGGTTACTTTATGGGATTTGCAGCCACTTGTCGCAGAAGATGACAGGATGGAAATATCTGCACAGCTCCGTGAAGTGCGAATGGAGAAGCGACAAATTACATCACATCCAGCATCCAGCGGAGACAGATATTTGGCAAATTTACAGTCAATTTCTAATAATAAAGGACGCACAGGTATGTTGTGACAGGGGATTACTGGATGTTTAAAAAAATATACATATATATGCAGTGTATAATGCTTACTGCACACTCTCTGTGCATTGAAAACATGGCTGCTTCCAATAATGCCACATCTGTCCCAAGTTAAAGGTGTTCTTCAGGAATTCAGAAAATGAAAATATGTAAATATTACTTTATTATAAATATATTCCCAAATACCTTTCATTAGTTATAATGGCTTGTTTTGTCTGGGGAGCAATCATCAGGATAAATAAAATGGCAGCGGTCCTATTAGTATAGACAAAACCTGTCCTAATCACACAGCAGGACAAGTTACTTCAGAGCACTGAGCTAAAGAGCTGCCTCATCCTCCTCTCTGCTCTGCTCGTCAGGGATTATGGTCCTGCAGTGGCGTGCCTAGGGTGTTTGGCACCCGGGGCGGGTCCTTTCTCTGGCAACCCCCCCCCCCCCCCCCCAATAGTTGTACCCACTCACAGTAGTATTGCGCTCATTGTACAACCTTCACAGTAGTTTTGTACAGATGTATGCCCCCTTACAGTAGTTATGCCCACATTGTGCCCTCTCACAGTAGTTATGCCCACATTGTGCCCAACTCAAAGTAAGAATCCCCATTGTGCCCCCTTCACAGTAATAATCCCCATTGTGCCCCCTTTATAGTAATAATGTCCACTGTGCCCCCTTCATAGTAATAATGCCCATTTTGCCCCCTTCATAGTAGTAATGTCCACTGTCCTAGTAATGCCCTTTGTGCCCCCTCCATAGTAGAAATCCCCATTGTGCCCTTCACAGTAATAATGCCCACTGTGCCCCCTTCACAGTAATAATGCACACTGTGCCCCCTTCATTGTAGTAATGCCCTCTGGCTCTGTGCCCCCTCCATAGTAGAAATGCCCATTGTGCCCCCTTCACATTAGTAATGCACTCTGTGCCCCCTCCATAATAGTAATTCCCTCTGTGCCCCCAGTCCCCAGCTGTTTGAAGAGAGGGCAGCGCTCATATGAGAGCTGCTTTCTCTGTTCTGTTCACCTGCTCGCCGTAGCATTTGCAGTGGTGAGCAGGTAAACAGAGCAGAGAAGGCAGCGCTCATACAAAAAAAAAAAAAGCGAACAATCCCTTTAAAGACAGACTTGGAAAACATTACATACAGGGTCATACAGTGCCACATACCTCTTATATCCAGTGACTTCCCTGATGTAGATATTCTCTTTCCTCTTCTTCTCCTGTTAGACCAGACCACCATGGTGACTTCTTTCAGCCGCGCCTCGTCTCTGCAGAGTTTAACAAACAGACATCTTGCTTTCCTACTTTTCCATCATCCTCCCACCTTCTCAACACCCCATCCTGCCACCCCCAATACTGTGTCCACTGTGCTCCCCAATACTTTCCTGCAGAAACAGTCCCCCTGAAAATACTGGTACCACACAGATGTGTCAGTACAAAAACACCCCTTTATATTGTACCTCTAGACCCCCCAGTCAGACCTCCAGTAGCCCAATCAGACCCCCATTAGACCTCCAACCAGACCCCCATTAGACCTGCAGACCCCCAATCAGACCTTTAGACCTCCAGACCCCCCCAGTCAGACCTCCATACCCCCCCCCCATTAGACCACTCCAGAACCCCCCCAGTCAGACCTCCATACCCCCCATTAGACCACTCCAGACCCCCCCAGTCAGACCTCCATATCAGACCTCAGATCAGACTGTAAAATTATAAAGTAACTTACCTCTCCTGCCACCACTCTCCCTGTCCTGGCTGTCTTCTCTTCTCAGGGCCGACGCTGCAGTCACATGACCTTCTGCAGCGTCAGTCCAGAGTGCGCTCTGTACGTCCTGATGCTGGAGACAGCAGCGCGGGCCCTGAGAAGAGCGAGCAGGATGAGGGGTAAGTACTGTACAGCGCTCACAGCGCTTCTCTCCCCCCCCTCTTGCAGACTAGTGAGCGCTTCCATTACGGAAGAGCTCACTAGTATTCCCTTTATAAGATGCACTGCATCAAAGCAATGAGCGCTTCCATCTGTATTGATGGAAGCGCTCATTGCTTCTGTTCTGGCACCCCCCTGAAAGTCAGCACCCGGGGCGGAACGCCCCCGCAATGGGCACGCCACTGTGGTCCTGAATACAGTTTATTATGATCTTCAGCTGAATATCAGTAGGAATGAAGGTCATGAGGAGACATGAAGAACAGAGAGGAGGTGGGGATGTGGCTGTGTCCTGCAATGTGATTAGGACAGGTTCTGTGTCTACTAATAGGACGGCAGCCATTTTATTTCTCCTAATGACTGCTCCTCAGACAAAACGAGCCATTATAAATAATGAAAGATAGTTGGGAATATATTTATAATAAAGTAATATTTAGGTGTTTACATTTTCATAATTCCTGGAGAACCCCTTTAAGTGTGATATTACAGCTCAGCCCCGTTTACGACAGTGGAGCTAATCTGTCGTACCAGACACAACCCGTGGACAGTGGTGGTGCCGTTTATTGAAGTAAAGTTTTTCCAATCCTAGACAATCCCTTTAAATAATTGCCTTCTGTCTGTAGCCACTAGGGGGAGCTTATTGCATACTATTTCTTCACTGAATTCATAGACAAATAGGTTTCTCCAAGTGAAAGGGAACAATCTCACTAGCACCACCTTTTGGAAGTGCCTTTCTATGAGTCAAAGTGTGACTTTTTGACAAGCCTTTGAACATGACAAGGGTAAATAGCCAAGCCAAATATTCCCTTGTTATGTTCAAAGGCTTAGGCTACTTCCACACTAGCGTTTATGCTGGATCCGGCAGGGTTCAGCAAAAACGCTTTCGTTACTGATAATACAACCGTCTGCATCCGTTATGAACGGATCCGGTTGTATTATCTGTAACATTGCCAAGACGGATCCGTCATGAACTCCATTGAAAGTCAAAGGGGGACGGATCCGTTTTCTATTGTGTCAGAGAAAACGGATCCGTCCCCATTGACTTGCATTGTGGGTTATGTCTTGCTCCGCAAACCTCAGCATGCTGCTCTCTGTTATGGGAACGCAACCAAATGGAACCGAATGCATTTTGGAGCGCTCCGTTCTGTTCAGTTACATTTTGTCCCCATTGACAATGAATGGGTACAAAACGGAAGCTTTATTTTCCAGTATTCAGACCCTGTGACGGATTTCAATACCGGAAAATAGAAACGCTAGTGTGAAGGTAGCCTTATTAAAAAGTCAGAGTTTAAATCATACGGTAGGAAGCAATTTCCTAAAGATAGTGCTAGTGAGAGGGTTCTCTTTCTGCGGGAGGTACCTCTTTGCATATTTTTTTCCCACAAATCTGGTCTCCTTAAAGGGTTATACATACATTTATACATTGGTGGCATATGGCTGGTATAGCCACCTCTGGGACCCACTCCTATCTCCATAACAAGGCCCCTGGAATGAAGGAAAGTGCATCTCTCATGCTCACCTGCTCTCTATTCACATTTATGGGATTTCCGAAAATAGGCGAGCAAGCGAGCTCAGCTATTTCCAAAAGTCCCATAGAAGTGAATAGAGAGCGTAGCACACATGCTTGGCCACCAGTCCATTCACTGCTATGGGACTGCTGGAAAAATCTGAGCCAGAGCCCAGCTATTTTTGAAACTACTATAGCAGTGAATGGAGGGCGGCCGCTCTTGTGCGACGCACCCGCCATCACTTTGGAGGGGCACATTCTGGAGACAGGAGCGAGTCTCAGAGGTGGAACATGCACCTGTCTGACATAGGTGGCATATCCCAGTGATTTGCCACCAATGTGTTTTCAAAACACTTTTAATATAGGTCATAGAGACATATAAAAATATTTGATCGCTGGGGGTCTGAGTGCTGAGACCTGGGCTGATCGCTACACCAAGATGGGCACAATAGAAGTCTATGGTCCCATCTTCATTCCATTCTCTGCAGAGAGGAGAAAGCGCGCTGTTTGATCACTTCTCTCTCACCATTCTAGCAATCAGTGATCAAAACTTTTGATAGGTCTCTATGACTTATCAAAAGTTTTTTGGAAACTCTGTGGTCCTTTGAAGACAGCGGATCGCCCTCATAAGCTACAGTCCTGACCAAAAGTTTAAGACCACTTGAAAAATGGCAAAAAAAATCCTATTTAGCATGGCTGGATCTTAACAAAGTTCCAAGTAGAGCTTCAACATGCAACAAGTAGAAATTGGAGTGAGACAAAACTTTTTTTGAGCATTCAATTTAATGAAAACAACGAATAAACTGAAACAGGCTGTTTTTCAGCTGATCAAAAGTTTAGGACCACACCTCCCAAAAAATCCCTAAACCCCCCCAAAACAGAAATCCAACTTCCAAACATGACCTCAGTAATGAGTAGCTCCGCCGTTATTGTTTCGGCATGCTTGATGCAAGCGTTTCCATGAGGCGAGGGGGAACATTTCTCCAAGTGGTGAAGACGGCCGCACGAAGGCCATCTACTGTCTGGAACTGTTGTCCATTTTTGTAAACTTCCCTTGCCATCCATCCCCAAGGGTTCTCAATTGGATTAAGATCAGGGGAACACGCAAGATGGGCCAAAAGAGTGATGTTATTCTCCTGGAAGAAGTCCCTTGTCCTGCGGGCATTGTGTACTGTAGCGTTGTCCTGTTGAAAAACCCAGTCGTTACCACACAGACGAGGGCCCTCAGTCATGAGGAATGCTCTCTGCAACATCTGGACATAGCCAGCGGCCGTTTGACGCCCTTGCACTTCCTGAAGCTCCATTGTTCCACTGAAGGAAAAAGCCCCCCAGACCATTATGGCGCCCCTCCACTGTGGCGCGTAGAAAACATCTCAGGTGGGATCCATCACCATGGTAAAAGATCATGTGATGGATCATGTGATGACCGGAGTGACGTCACCACAGGTCCTGTTCCTACAATCAGCAAAGAAGGAGACAGAAGGAGATGCCGGCTGCGCGATCCAGTGGACTAAGGTGAGTTAAATTATTTTTATTTATTTTTTTAACCCCTCCAGCGCTATTTTACTATGCATTCTGTATTCAGAATGCTATTATTTCCCCTCATAACCATGTTATAAGGGAAAATAATAATGATCGGGTCTCCACCCCGATCGTCTCCTAGCAACCGTGCGTGAAAATCGCACCGCATCCGCACTTGCTTGCGGATGCTTGCGATTTTCACGCAACCCCATTCACTTCTATGGGGCCTGCGTTGCGTGAAAAACGCAGAATATAGAGCATGCTGCGATTTTCACGCAACGCACAAGTGATGCGTGAAAAACACAGCTCATGTGAACAGCCCCATAGAAATGAATGGGTCGGGATTCAGTGCGGGTGCAATGCGTTCACCTCACGCATCGCATCCGCTCGGAATACTCGCCCGTGTGAAAGGGGCCTTACTGCGTCCCACCTCAGCAGCGATGGCGCGCTGTGAGAGACCCTGCTTATGCAGTTCAACCATGTTCAAAAAGGGAGAGTTTTCTTGCCTTTGCCATCACAACGTGTGACTACCTGACAGAAAATGACAATGAATCCACATCTTTGCACAGATTTGGCCTTTTAAAGGCATGTGGTCCTAAAATTTTGATCAGTTGAAAAACAGCCTGTTTCAGTTTCATCGTTATTTTCAATTAATTGAATGCTCAAAAAATGTTTTGTCTCACTCCCATTTCTTCTTGTTGCATGTTGAAGCTCTACTTGGAACCTTATTAAGATCCAACAATGTAAAATATGATTTTTTGCCATTTTTCAAGTGGTCTTAAACTTTTGATCAGGACAGTACAATGAAACGATAACATAGTGTGCTCCCTCTAGTGGTGGCTGTGAGCAGCCAGAAATGTATCATTTATCATTATGCAGCTCCGACTGCTAAAAAGGTGTAATGAGAAATGAATCAGGACAGAACTATAGAGCATGGTGGAAGTTGTGGCGAGAGGACACGGACTTGGAAAGTAGTGAAAATCCATATTTCCAAAACTCACCTTGAGTATGGGAAATATGAATCAGAAAGTTTGGGGTGCCGTATGAGCAATTTTCTTTATTTTAAAAACCCTTAAAAATTGAAATTTTTTAGCAAACTGAACGGAAAAAAAAAACCATTGGAAAGTTCTTTATAATCTGAAGGCTCCTGGTGCTTTGTGCCAACGTCTAGCAGGGGCCCTTACGATTCGTGTTACATCTGCAGAAATAGCAGAAGATTGGATTGCCGCCGACAGCATCTGAACCTTGTGGACGCGAGGAGGCTGGAGGAATGCCGGCAGCAACTGGATCAGGTCAGTGCTGCAATACAACACGGTGACTCTTCATCCATAGCGCCCGACATCTCCTGGAATTCACAGATATTAAATCCTCCATTGTCTGCGTTTCACAGTATAAATCTACATGCACTTTGCCATTTTCGAATTCAGGCCGACAGCAAAAATCTGAATATAAAAAGTATACATGATAAGTATCTTCTAAGTATATCACTTTCTAAAGATTTTCTTGATAGCCTGCCTACTGATGGTTTCCATCAGCATCATCTAATTGCTTTGAGTGGATGTATCATTTTGATTTTACATTAGGCCTCTTTCACACTTGCGTTGTTGGGATCCGGCATGCACTTCCGTTGCCGGAGGTGCCTGCCGGATCCGGAAAAACGCAAGTGTACTGAAAGCATTTGAAGACGGAACCGTCTTCCAAATGCTTTCAGTGTTACTATGGCACCCAGGACGCTATTAAAGTCCTGGTTGCCATAGTAGGAGCGGGGAGCGGGGGAGCGGTATACTTACAGTCCGTGCGGCTCCCGGGGCGCTCCAGAATGACGTCAGAGCGCCCCATGCGCATGGATGACGTGATCACATGGATCACGTGATCCATGCGCTTGGGGCGCCCTGACGTCACTCTGGAGCGCCCGGGGAGCCGCACGGACGGTAAGTATGCTGCTCCCCCGCTCCCCACTACACTTACCATGGCTGTCAGGACTTTAGCGTCCCGGCAGCCATGGTAACCACTCTGAAAAAGCTAAATGTCGGCTCCGGCAATGCGCCGAAACGACGGTTAGCTTAAGGCCGGATCCGGATCAATGCCTTCCAATGGGCATTAATTCCGGATCCGGCCTTGCGGCAAGTGTTCCGGATTTTTGGCCGGAGCAAAAAGCGCAGCATGCTGCGGTATTTTCTCCGGCCAACAAACGTTCCGTACCGGAACTGAAGACATCCTGATGCATCCTGAACGGATTACTCTCCATTCAGAATGCATTAGGATAATCCTGATCAGGATTCTTCCGGCATAGAGCCCCGACGACGGAACTCTATGCCGGAAGACAATAACGCAGGTGTGAAAGAGCCCTTATTTAGTTTTTTGGATGTATCTTGGTCCCGTTGTAAAAGAATACTCGTTTCAACATACGAACACCTGATAAAAAAAAGGTATAGCTAGCTTTTCAGCTGCTGATATGTTAAAGGGAGTAAGATATTGATGGCCTATTCTTGGGATAGGTCATCAATACCTGATTGGTGGAGGCCACGGAACGGAGCAACGAATGGTGACAGCACACAGAGTGCTGTCCGCATCTTTTGCGGCCCCATTGAAGTGAATGCGTCTGATGCGGACCATAACTACGGTCGTGTGCATGAGGCCTAAAAGTAGTCCAGGTCTTCCTATATATTCAAATAAGCTGTAATTCAAATAAAAGTAACCCCTTATGATCTGTCAACAGTACACATTCTGCTTGTTGATGGTTTCCATATAGCAACAGAATTACACACTGGATCCGGCAGGGTTCAGCAAAACGCTTCCGTTACTGATAATACAACCATCTGCATCCGTTCTGAACAACGGATCCGGTTGTATTATCTGTAACATAACCAAGATGGCTCCGTCATGAACTCCATTGAAAGTCAATGGGGAACGGATCAGTTTTCTATTGTGTCAGAGAAAATGGATACGTCCCAATTGACTTGCATTGTGGGTCATGACGGATCCGTCTTGCGCCGCATCCCATGACGGAAAGTAAAAAGCAGCATGCTGCGGTTTGCTCTCCGGTATGAGAACGGAACGCATTTTTGAGCATTCCGTTCTGTTCAGTTACGTTTTGTCCCCATTGACAATGAATGGGGACAAAACTGAAGCTTTTTTCTTCTCCGGTATCGAGACCCTATGACGGATCTCAATACCGGAAAATATTAACGCTAGTGTGAAAGCAGCCTTAAATAAGTATAAATGTATGAAATGCTACATTTTATAAAGGTGATCAAGAGTGATGTTTAACTTAAAAGGGCAAATCCAGGATTAGAAAACATGGCTGCCTTACATCATCAACAGCGCCACACCTGTACGTAGGCTGTATCTGGCATTGCAGCCCAGCCTCATTTACTTCAACGGAGATGAGCTGCAATAGCAGAAAAACCCATAAACAGTTGTGGCGCTGTTCCTAATATAAAGCCCAGCCATGCTTTTCTAACCTTGGACAACCCCTTTAAGACGAGTCATAATTAGACCATGCTTTTCCATCTTATTTGCCTGATTTAACATGGAGGTAGTGACCTTTTTACCCAATCATTCGGCACATAAATTCTGGTCATTTCTCTTCTACTCACAAACCATTGAGGCTGCTCCAAAACCAGTAATCTCAACTGGAGCAAGCAATTTTCTGTAAAACGGAGATCAGTTTTTTTTCTTTTCTTTTTTTCTTTCATTTTTTTATTAAAAGCTTCATTCGATTTTTGATCGAGTCTTTAACCTTTGAAAAATGAAGATCTAGCGCTGAGCACAGCGGTTGACAATTAGCGGTGACTGCACCCCTGCGTCCATATAAATGTCTTCACTCGGTGTAAAGGTCTTTTCTTCAGAGCGAAATGTTAAAATACTGCAGAGACTTGGAAGGAGAAGAAGGAGGAGGATTTATTTCTGGAGATCATGTACTGAGACCATCTGCACTCGCTTTCTCCAGACCAAGCACAGAACCTCATCCTGGTGCTAAAAGTGAATAAACTTCATTATATTCAAGATCACTCCTCGTCGCATCTACTATAATAATCTCTCACCGATTTATCTAGGCAAAATGACAACATGTTCGTTGGTCACATGGTCTAGGCGCAGCTTAGCCCCATTGAAAAAAATGGGGCTGACCCTGTGATACCAATCACGGCCACTATACAATGTACGGCATTGTGCTCGGTGATCATGGAGAAGGCCATGGTGCTCACAGGAGCATCGGTGCCTTCTCAAACAGCTGATCGGCGGGGGTCTCAGGTGTCGGACCCCCACTGATCAGATACTGATGACCTATCCAGAGGATGGGTCATCAGTAGTGAAGTCTCCGAAAGCCATTTTAAAGGGGTTGTCCAACCCCAAAACAAATTTTACTGAGGCCCAGGAAAGTTTTTATCTCTTCTCCTCCCAGTCCCCAGAGACCTTGAAGAGTGGTGTCCCATACAGAGTCAGGTGCACCGCTGCAGTCATTCACTGGGCTGACTGGTGATGTGTCCACAAGTGGCACGTGGCCGCAGAAGCACCGTGGTCACATGGAAATGCAATGCACTTTTTATTCATGCAGCAATAAACACGTGGGGAATATATGCTTCACCTGTACTTGCTATACTGCAAAACACTGCACTGGAAATCCCAGGCAATCTGAAGTAAAACCAGTTCTCTGCCGTGTAAAACCAGTTCACTACAGCTACGTGTATGTGAATCCTTAAAAGGCTTTCTGAGATTTTAATACTGATGACCTTTCTTCTGGATAAGTCATCAGTACCTGATCGGTTTCAGTCCGACACCTGGGACCCCCGCCGGTCAGCTATTTGAGAAGGCTCTTGTGAGGGCCACAACCTTCTCCATGCTCACCAAATACAGCGCCGTACATTGTATAGCGGCTATGCTTGAGTGGCATCACTCTCCGACCTATTCACTTCAATAGGGTTAAGCTGCGCCTAGGCCATGTGACCAATGAATGTGACATCACTCGGCCTAGGGAAAGCTGAGAGAAGGCAGTGACCCTACTGCGTGTGCCAATACCTTCTAAACAGCTGATCAGTGGGGGTCCTGGGTGTCGGACCCCCACCCATCAGAGGATAGGTCATCGGCATAAAAATCTTGGAAAACCACTTTAAGGACGCCCAATAAGCAACAAAGGTGCAACAGGTCCTTCAGCTTCTCAGTAACTGCAGAAGTAACATGGGCTTGGGTCCACTCATCATGTGAGGGGGGGCATCTGTCTTGGGAATTTTCATTTAAAGCCCGTCTGTCAGCAGATTTGTCCCTATGACACTGGCTGACCTGTTACATGTGCACTTGGCAGCTGAAGAAATTGTGTTGGTCCCATGTTCATATGTGGAAAATGATGTTTTATTATATGCAAATGAGCCTCTAGGAGCAACGGGGGCGTTGCCGTTGCACCTAGAGGCTCTGCCCTCTCTGCAATTGCAGGACCCTTTGCACTTTGATTGCAAGAGCCAGTCAGTGAAAACATCATATCATCTGTCCCCATTAATCAAAGTGCAGAGGATGCAGCAGTTGCAGAGAGAGCTGAGCCTCTAGGTGCAACGGCAACACCTCCGTTGCCCCTAGCGGCTCATTTGCATATATTAAAACATTATTTTTCTCAGCAATGCAGGCACATGTGAACATGGGACCAACACAGATGCCTTCAGCTGCCGAGCGGACATGGAACAGGTCAGCCGGTGTCATAGGGACAGATCTGCTGACGGATGCCTCCAGTAAATTTTTCACTAAGTGAGGAGAGTCCAAAGCTAGAAGTGTTACAGAATCTACTGAGTCATTAAAAGGTCATTATACTGAAAAATATCATCTCAAAAGAATGTGTAATGTGCGCCGCTCTTACCTCCTAATTAAGATACAAGAACTAGCGAGTCCCAGAGATCATTTGCAATCTGAGTCAGGAAGAAGTCCGATAGCAGGAAGAATCGGAACGTCCTGGGAGCACTAAACTAAGATGACTAAACTAAGACGGGGATTCCTAGCTGAGAACGAGGAGGGTGCAGATTTCAGATACTGTACAGGAGTCTACAGTTTAGAATCCATGCACCAACCATGCTGCAGAGCTCATAGGGTAACATGTAGCAGGGCATAGTTTGTCATTTGACTCTTCATATCATTATGGGCAGCAAGGTGGCTCAGTGGTTAGCACTGGTGCCTCGCAGCGCTGGGGTCCTGGCTTCAGATCCGACCAAGGACGACATCTGCATGAGACATACTGATAAGGGAACATAGATTGTGAGCTCCATTGGGGACAGCGTGTAATGATAATGTCTGCAAAGTGCTGCGAAATATGTCAGCGCCATAAATAATAATGGGCTACAGACAGACCCATGTACATTTCTGTAACTTTGTAGGTAACCAAGTATCAGGACGGATTTCCCTGGGATTTAGCACAGTATGCTGGGACTTCTTGTTCCACTACACCACGTCATCCTTCTTCATCTCGGCTTCAGTCTACAGGAGTCGCAGTGAAGCCGGCGGGTGTCATAATCCACCATGCTTACTGCGCACTTCCGCAGAAATTAGATTAGAGGCGTCCTGTGGACAAGTCGAGCAAAATTCATTTCCTACAAACAAGTGGTTTCTGAGATCCAGCCTGCGTAGTATTAGCTCTGTGCGCGCGTTAATTATTCAAGGGGCCTAATTGCTCCCTCATTAGCATCATACTGCTGGAGTAATAAAATGTGCGCCGATCTCTTGCCTCTTACCGATGGGACACATTTATAAACCCAAAATGGGATTTGCAGCACCGCGTGTCACATTCCGTGCTGAAACTGAGCAACCGAATGGGAAAAACGAAGCTTCTGCACCAGCTGTACGCGGAGTATATATACTGTACGGAGTCTAGAGTTTTATAACGTAGGGACTTTAGGGCACCGGTACATGGTGTAGCCGGGATGTGGGATCTGCAGGTGGATTACCGCTAATTGCATTTTAAACAAAGGAAAGTGCAGGTGCAGCCCTGCAATAAGCGGTAATCAGCATGAAGATCCCCCGTCTAGTCTGCACCGCAAAGGGGGACCCCTAAGGCTGTGAGCGTCACGCTCCGGACTCTCAGCACAGCTCCCGTCCTGAACTCCGAAGCACTGCCGGGGTCGCATAGCATTATATATACATAAGTTCTGGAATGTATTCGATAACACTGACTGCATTATGCCAGTGTTATCCAATACATTACATAGAATCATAAATCAATATAATGCTATGCGACCCCGGTAGTGCTGGAAGTTCAGGACGGGAGCTGTGCTGCGAGTCCGGAGCGTGACGCTTGCTCGTGTGAAACCAGCCTAAGGCCTCGTTCACATTTCCATTTTTTCCTGACGTGTGCTATCTGTATTTGAAACGGACAGCAAACGTACCCATCTATTTCAACATGTCTGTTCACAAATCAGCATTTTTCTTTTCCTTTACTGTGGATCAATGAAAAAAATCACGGAGATATGCGCGTGATGCGGACCAAAGGCGTCCATTGAGGTCTGTGGGTTAGATGGCATTGGTGTTGCATCTGTTGTTCACTGGCCACTGATAGGAGATGCCCTGGAAATTAATTTTCAGCAGCATCCGTGGAATAGAGATGACGACCAGACGAAACACGGATGCTTCATGGACATCTTCACCGATGCAACGTGGACGGAGTCCGTTCATCTGTCCTATTCATCTCAATGGGGCTTGTATGAATCCAAGCACGCCCTGGTGACACAACCGCATTCAGATGTATGGAACGGATATTCAGTTGCAGAAATATCTGAAATAAATCTGTCACGTGTGAATAGACCCTAAGGATAAAGGAGTGTTTGCAAACAGATTTTCCTCATGGATTTTCATGCAGATGGCAGATCTGCAGCTAAACAGTCACATATGACCGTGACCTAAGGAGAACATTTATTATATACCGCAGGCGTCAGATCTGCCACAATTATTAAGAGGAGCACATCTCAGGCTGTCTGTGTACCAGAAGTGAAATCTATACCGGTTGGGAACTGGCGTACATTGCAGGTATAATTTACGTTACTTTTTGCCACCAATGACAATAAATCTGTTGTGCTGCCAAGGGACTGACCCGCCGTCCACTTTTTATAAAAGTAGCGAGGGCTGACAGAGTCACAGATTGTCTCCGGTAAAAATCAGGATAGTTGTGAAGATGTGGACTATAATAATTACAAAATAAGTAATGTAATGCTTTTACAAAGTTACGGTATATAAACTTCTTTTTTTAATTTAAGGAGGCATAAGGACTGCAATACCAATGGAGAGAAATCTGAAACCATTCTTGACCTCAGCCGATG
Organism: Bufo bufo; assembly: GCF_905171765.1. NCBI lineage: Eukaryota > Metazoa > Chordata > Amphibia > Anura > Bufonidae > Bufo > Bufo bufo. The sequence goes on along the minus strand of NC_053398.1, from coordinate 138,953,402 downwards.
ACAGGCGAAGATGGTTCTCCATAGGAAAGAGTCATTATAAGGGTGCATTCACACGACCGTACACATTTTGCGGAACGGGTGCGGACCCATTCATTTCAGTGGGGCAGCAAAAGATGCGGACAGAAAACAGTGTTCCAAAATTATAGAGCATGTCCTATTCTTGTCCACAACCGCGGAGAAGAATAGGCATTCTCTATATAGCGCCTGCCATGTGCGGTCCGCAAAACACTTACGGTCGTATGAATGCTCCCTTAAGGTGAGAAACTGTAAATATCACCACAGTATTTAGACAAGGGTCCAATGTCACCACCGCTATAAATGGGAGATATTCACACATAGGCAGCAGGTGCTGAATGCAGTCAGGAGGGGCCGACACATAGTGAGAAGGATGGATGTATCCTCGTGCACATGGCGGTATTACAAATCTTTGCTGTAGCCTCCTGTGGTCCCAATACTTTGCCTCCTCTTTGCATGCTACATATGCCCGATAATCCATAATATGTAACCATGTGCCACTCTACAGGGTCTGTTCACGTGCCAATGCCAGGTGCATGGACCCCAACCTTGTATGGTTCATTTTGAATCCTTATGGGGCATGAAGTATAGCAGCACAACTACCCCCCCCCCCCCAATTGATCTTGTAAATAATATTTTATTTCGTACTTTCTAACATTTTTCTGATAAAATCAAGCTGTCTTTAGCTGAAAAAAATGGAGAACAAGAAAAACATAAAAGCAGCAAAATATAAAAAAAATAAAAAAATAATCAGTTGAATGGAGGAGAATTTGGTATCATTTGTACCTGCAGTGTTAAACTGCGGAATTAATAGTGCGCAGCCAACATAATAAAGCGCTGCGATAGCCTTTGTACTTGGCAGGTATATGTGCTCTCTGTGTATTGGGGATGGAGGATTATCAGATGATGCCTCATTATTCCTGACAACAGAATTCTGCACTAACAATTACTCTCCAAAAACCTGCACACCCGCTACCGGGGAGGAATTAATGAGCAACTGGTAACAAATGTAGATGTTACATGTTACAGGGAGACACAGAAATACTAGGAAAGAAGAACGTCGGTATCCTCCTTCCCATACTCCTCACTACAAGAGGGTTATCTGCAGACAGGAGGGGTAAAGCATGGACAAACAGTGCTCCTGTTCCACCGCTGAACTAAGAGCGCCTTCACAGGTGGCAGATTTTGCTACAGAATTTTCAGAAAATCAGTTCCATTCATCTACTAAAAGGTTTATTTTTTTGGGAAGGGAAGCACATGGATTTCTGAATGAAACTGGTCTTAAGTGGCAGAAATTTCTGCAGCAAAATTTGACACCTGTGAAGGCGTCATAAAGGTCCCTTTACACAGAACGATGTCCAAGATGATTGTCAGGAGGGAAGCGCTCCTTCCCGACAATCTGCTGATCGCCGGTGGAGGAGACCGCTGCATTTACACGCAGCAATCTCCTCCAGAGTATGGGGAGGTGCGATTGCTCTTCCCCTTCCAGACTCGTTTTCCGGCAGCAGATCGGGTCTACGCAGCATTATCTGCTGTCGGGAAACAAGGATTCGTGTGTTGCACTAACGATCCAATTACCTGATGAACGAGCGTTTTGCTATTTCATCGGGTAATTGGGAAGTGCATTTCTACCACCAAATCATGGCCAACGAGCATTCCTATGAAATGGTTCTGCTTTAGTTTTTTCTATTACATACATCACATCAGCTTACAGCCACAGAAATAGTCACTTCCATGAATATGGCCCAGTTTGGAAGAAATCTCATGTAGTCCAGTGAATTGAAAAAAAAGTATAGTTGAAGTCAATATCCTCATATTACATCAAAAATGTGTCTAATATTTATACATAATATTTTACTCTAATGTTATATTTATATATAATACATAGTATCTTTATATAGCACTTGGAGCTTCGCTTTTCTGATACAGAGCTCCAAATCCCCTGCGTAGTATTTAATAAAATACTGGATGCCTTCAGCCATTGCTAGATGAAGTGTACTGCCCACACTGACCTTGATGTATAAACTGTATGCGGTGAGCTCCATCTAGTGGTGGCAGTGGGTGGACAGATTTTTATTATTTAACTATATCAACATAGGGGAACTCTGTAAAATTTTTAGTGGAAACCACCAGTTTACTGAAATCCCAGGGCTCCATATTCTATTTATCCAACCCGTACATGTTAATACTGGTGAGGATAACCTAGCAAAGTGATAATTATCCGATTTATGCTAGGTGCTCCTGTGGCAGCCTACCCCCTGCTCTGGGGCCCTCTTGGCGCCTCAGCGGCACCCATCCCTTTGACCACACCCCTCTCAAATAGGAAGAGTCACAAGCTGCAGGGACCGGGGACATACGAGACATCTCAGAACTGCTCTGCTTCAATTAATCCACATTTCCTGCTATTTTATCTAAATGAGCTGCTTCTGAGAAGCTCCAGGATAACACTCATAATAGCGATACACCGTACACAGCAATTACCTAGAATTAATTTAATTAGTGATCACTAGCTCCCACCGTCCGGGCTTTGTGCTCAGCCAGACCGTGACCATTACTGGTGTTACCTCCATTAACTCTTGCCCTTCCAGAACAGCAGGGACATTGTTTCACTAAAATGTCCGGAGCAGCTGGAAAGAGTCACAAATGACAAAGCTGTAATCAATAGGACTCTCTCGCTGTAGCGGAATCCGAGTGACAGGCAAAAAAAAAAAAGCGCTTTAATGCCAGCTCGCTCCTCTCTCCATCTGCCGCCAACAGCTTTTTCATTACATAAAAGGAGAACATTGTAATAAACGGCTGGATTTCCATACAGGTTCATAAACAAGGAAACTTAAGAGTCACACCGATATTAAACTGTGAAATTCATTTATTCAGTGGGGAGGATCAGTCGTCCCTGATTATACATGGATGTGACCTTAAAGGGGTTGTCCGAGTTATTTTTTGTTCTATGTTCCTAACTAAGCAAATGTAACAGCTTTCCAATTAACTCACTTTATCTTCAGTTGCTGGTTTCTCAGATTTGACTGAGGGTCACATGACCTGTGATGTCAGCTTCTCTCCCTGCTCTGATAAAGTTCATTTACAAGCCTGTAACCGAGAAGTCACTGTGCTGGCCACGCCCCCCCCCCCCCAGAAGTCACTGTGCTGGCCACGCCCCCCCCCCCCTCACTGCCGGCTGCTCTCTGCTAAGATTCTTAACCCCTTCAGCTGCACAGACTGGGTATCTGCTGCAGTAGTGACAATTCTGGGCACAGGAGCTGACAGACTAGAGAGAGCATTGCACAAGAAGGTAGGGGGAAGATCCTGTGTGTATGAGCCGTGTCATTATACAGCTGGGACTTGTAGTTCTACACTTACAAGTTGCTGTTGAATTCTCAAAGCACTCAGGGCAGCTCTTGTATCCACTCCCTTAGCAGTGTCATTATACAGCTGGGACTTGTAGTCCTACACATACAACATGCTGCAGACATGTCACTCAGGGCAGCTCTTGTAGCAACTCCCTTAGCAGAGCAGGGGGAGGGGCAGAGATTGTTTTTATTGCATGTAAACAAAAGGCCAGAAAAGAACCAGGGAAATGAGGAAATATATATATTTATTTTGCATAAAACTTGCTTAGCTTAGTTATATATTGCTGCTCATCAGATTTTCAGTGCTATATTATTTTTTATCATAACTCGGACAACCCCTTTAAAGAGTCCTGGCACCTTAATAATAAAAAGTCTACTGTGGGGTCTAAAACGCACTGGAGGCCAGAAGGCAGGGGCCGGTGTGAATGTGCAAGGTGCCAAGGTGGCCCCTGAGCGTTTGAGGGGTCCAGTGCACCCTACAGCACAAAAGGAGCGGCATTTAAGAAATGGGGCAGATTTCCCACTAATAGTCTAGGAACCTCAAGTTCTGCCTCTGCTTGAAGGATGGTGACACTTTGAGCACATATGGAAGACAAAGTGACCCTCCAGGCTCTCCATTACTAAAGCCTATTTTACATTTATTTATTTTTTACAGGGGATGGGGGAGAGGTGAGAGACACATCGCAAAGGGGTGGGAGTTCGGGAGGGAATAGGGGGGGTAAGGTTTTAGAAATGGAAATAATAATTTCTATGTTTTATTCTGTATGAAAATATCATTGTTTAAAAAATTAAAAATTACATTTGTTTAAAAAAAACAACAACTTTTTTTCCTCTGTATATAGTTGGCAATTACCTGATAATCATCCTTTTAGTAGTCTGCCCTTGCTGTAAGAGAAATCCCCTCTCCTTGCACTAACTTCCTATTGAGCTTGTGTTTATAGACAGCAGCCAATCAGATTAGGCAGAGCTGCAGGGGGGGAGGGACAGAGCAGCAATCTGAACCAATGATAAGAAAGAGGTTTGGTTCAGACTACCTTAGACCCCCCATGAAGCTAAGCTGTAATCACAGATCACGGGCCTGCTCTAAATCTGCTAAGAAGGAATCAAGGAGCAAGATCCGAGGAAAAGAAACAGCAGATAATCACCCCTTTCAGGTACTGAGCTACCAATCATTTCTGAGCTCCTGAATGGACAGTCACTTTAAGTGGATAATCCCTCCCAATAACATCTATTTGTCTAAATAGGGCATATGGACTAGGGCTGATGGGGAAAACTCCCTTTAAGTGTAAATTTGACAGTCTTGTCCCTTTCTCTACAGGTAGCTATAGTTGCTTTAGCCAGCGACTAAGATCTACTGAAGTAGAATAAGATGAAATGTCATAATCTAGAATTTCCAGACCATCAATTTGTGGTTCACTGTATTTTTGGTGGATCTGTCAGTTGGGAGTAACTTTATTACTAAATTACACAAAAGCTTCTCCCGCTGCTATTGGCCCCAATTTGGTCCTCTGGACCTAAATGCAAATGACCAACTGTATGTCCTTTACTGTATCATCCCTAAGCACTGGAGATAATGTCCTGCACCTTTAAGAACTGAGGCCAGAAGGAGATAGGAAGAATGGTCCTTACCTTGGCACTACAAGTCTCAGAATGGCTAAAGTCTCAAGTGATGTATGTTTATACAAGCGTTTGCTTGGTATTGTTAATGTTGCATTTGCTAAGTGTATTGTTTATATCTTTTCTGCCGTGCAATTGACTTGTGGTGGCGCGCAGCCATACGTCCGCTCTGTATATCGCACCCTAATTCAGGGATAACAATGGCGCATGCAGCAGAAGGCGAAGCAGCGGGCTCTTACATTCATGTTGCCAGGTATTGTCTACCGTCGGCTCCACAATCAGCGAACACAATTTGCATCCACTTCCCAGACTCCTTTGCTGCAGCTTATTCATCTTTCTGCTTTTCTTTCATGCAAATCTGAAAGCTTGTAATTGTGCAATGTAAACAGGTTAAAAAGACAAAAATGGATAGAAATAAAAACACAGAAGAATAAAAAATATCACGGACACATCAGAGACAGTACATGATGGGGGATGTGGTACTGTACTTTGTGACTCTCCAAGAATATCACACAGGATAGGCTCAGATCCATCATGGGCTACGGGTATATTCACGCAATGCGTATTTTCCGTAGCAGAAATTCGAGGCCGACCATCAGATTTACACTGATCTGCATTATATCATTCAACAGGTCTAATCCTTGTATTTCCTACCTGAAATAAGAGGCATGCTACCTATTTATGCAAAAAAAAAACTGCATAACAAAGATTTCAGCAATTCCCATGCATATGAATGGGGATGCGAAAACCCTACTCCTGTGTATGTGATGTGGATTGCATGCTGATTTCAGCGCAGAATACGTGCCATGATCTGGATGAAAACCCCTCTGTGTTGATGCACCCTTAGATACAGTGGCTCTGCGGAGAGTAACCACACAAGGTAGGCTTAGATACGCCAGCTCATTGGCAAAAGGGTTTGCTAAAGTTCATAGAAGGTGAGGCCCCCTAAACAAAAACCCTCCTGTGATCAGGAGCACAAAGCCGCCTGTGCACCGACAGCGCGGCTGCAGATAAATCATTGCTCTCCCGGCTCAGGAAACACCCAGGTGATCACGCAGTTAACTATGATATGATAGTCACTAACGCATCTGTCATGAGTCCATTTGTAGAGAGTCACCAGAGCCTACAGCCAGCAGAAAAGTGACAATGATTGAGCAGCGACCATGTTTACAGTTTAACAGGACGATTAATCTAGCGCACATCCCGTCTCCCGGCCTATTGTCTGTGTAATGACTTTATTAAAACTCTACAAGGGGACAGTTCATTCCGGGAATGTCGTTCAGAGAGGGAGACGCCGAGGAGCGGAGACCGATGCTGCAGATAAAGCCGTAATCCACAGTCGGTCAGACATGCCTTTTTCTTTTCATGCATTTTTCAGTGTCCTCTTGCCATATGTACCTGGGCAATTCCTGGCACATACAGCACTGTGCAAAAGTTGTAGGCAGGTGTGGGAAAACATGCTGCAAAATAAGTCTACTTTCACACTAGCGTTAATATTTTCCGGTATTGAGATCCGTCATAGGGTCTCAATACCGGAAAAAAACGCTTCCATTTAGTCCCCATTCATTGTCAATTGTAACTGAAGAGAACGGAGTGCTCCGAAATGCATTCCGTTCCGTCTGGTTGCGTTCTCATACCGGAGAGCAAACCGCAGCAAGCTGCCGTTTTATTTCCGTCATGGGATGCGGAGCAAGACGGATCCGTCCTGACCCACCATGCAAGTCAATGGGGACAGAACCGTTTAACTCTGACACTATCTGACACAATAGAAAACGGATCCGTCCCCCACTGACTTTCAATGGAGTTCATGACGGATCTGTCTTGGCTATGTTACAAATAATACAACCGGATCCGTTTATAACGCATTATCAGTATTGGAAGCGTTTTTTGCTGAACCCTGCCGGATCCAGCAAAAATGTGAAAGTAGCCTAAGAATGCAAGTGTTAATAGTTTAAAACTTTATTCTGCAGCAGGACAACTATCCCAAACATCCAGCCAATGTCATTAAGAATTATCTTCAGCGTAAAAAGAAGGAGGAGTCTTGGAAGTGATAATATGGCTCCCACAGAGCCCTGATCTCAACATCATCCGCTCTGCCTAGGATTAGATGAAGAGATAAAAGGATATGAGGAAGCCTTCATCCACGGAAGATCTGTGCCAAGATATTTGAACAACCAAAATCCTTCAAAAACGGTGTGTAAGGGTAAATGCACAGTTCAGGATTTATGTGCGGACAATCTGCATTGAAATCTGCAGGTGTTCGCAGGGAAATCTGTGCGGTCAATCTGCATCAATTGGTGCAGATTTACGTGCGGATTTGGCGCGGATTTTCCGCATGCAGATTTTACTCTCCCCATTGAAGTGAATGGAGAAAATCCGGCCAGGAAAAAAATCTGCACTGCACTGAAAAAAATCTGCATCGTGGGCATGAGAATTTCAAACTCTCATACAATACAATATACATGACCTACGGTGCGGATTTTTGGCACGCAATCCTGATCGTGTGCATTTACCCCAAGTTTACCTAGGAGAACTGGTGCTGTTTTGAAGGCAAAGGGCGGTCACATCAAATACTGAACGGATTTAGATTTCTCTTTTGTTCATTCACTTTACATTTTATTAACTGATAAAAAAAACAACAATTACGGTAACACTTCTATTTTTGAAAGCATTCTTACAAGTTCCGCTGCCGCATTCATGGGTCCATACTTTATTTACTAAGTAGCAGGACATGTAGGGCATACATGAGGGATCTCCGTGCACTTACTCACATCCCCCATGTATGCCCTACATGTTCTGCTACTTAGTTAATAAAGTACTATGGACCCATGAAAGGTCCTCCAGTGGCCAGTGGGGCCTCAAGAGGCAGTTGCCTTGGGCCCCCAGGAGCAGCTGTCCCTTTTGCCCCCGCGTTAAAGAGGGCCCTGTATACAAATCACCAACTTAATGGAGGCCTAAGAAACACCCTTTTGACTTTCATTGAGTGAATTGGAGCCTATGGATATGCTTGATGTACCGTATGTGCCAGGAGCTTCAAAAATTGGTGTGAAAGCAGCCTAAGGGCTGTTTCACACGAGCAAGTCCATTGCGGGAATCACGCTCCGTGTTCCAGTGTGATCCTCCGCTCTGGACTTGCAGGAGCGCACGGCATTATCATGATTTATAATGCTATGGGTCTCTGCTTGGCCTTTTTTCCACACAATCTTAGTGACATAAAGCTGTCAGTATGATTCTGTAGAAAAAAGGCCATGCAGAGGCACATAGGCATTATAAATCATGATAATGCCGTGCGCTCCTGCAAGTCCAGAGCGGAGGATCACACTCGCACACGGAGCGTGATTCCCGCAATGGACTCGCTCTTGTGAAACAGCCCTAAGGGCTTATCTTACACTATAAGGGTCCATTCACACATCCGTAGTTCTGAGTCCGCATCCGTTCTACAATTTTGAGGACCCATTCATTTCAATGGGGCCGCAAAAGATGCGGACAGCACACTATGTGCTGTCGTATCCGTAGTTACGTTCCGCGGCCCCGTAAAAAATATAGAGCATGTCCTATTCTTGTCTGCATTTCTATCATAGGGCTGGCCATGTGCGGTCCGCAAAATGCCGGTATCAGTGTTTTGCAGATCCGCAATTAGAGGACCACAAAACACTTACGGAGGTGTGAATGGACCTTATCACTGCATAGCACTGTATCCATACAGCATGCTGCACTGTTTATACTGTATACATGCAATGAGCAGACTCCATTTTTCTCCTAGGACAAGAGGTCTTTTGCAGCTTTCTATATGTTGTAGGAGAGAACATGGTGACATCCTACCCCTGTCTGTGCCTGTGGAGAGTGGGAGTTCTGGTCTGGATGAGAGAAGGCTAACCTGAATTTGGGCAGTCCCTCTCCAAGATTTGGTTTAACTCTATGTTATATGCACCCCGGCATGTAGAGATAGCAAAGCTGAGGCTTAACGGATTAAGAGAGAGTTCCCAAAATATGGCTAAGAACAAGACACTCACATGATAGAGGCAAAGGACAGACACATCTTATCTCCTCAGTCGTCCCTGTAAAGTGCTTTCAGCAGTATCTCAGATAACATGCACCAAGCCCTGCCGGCGGCTACATGAGGCTTATTTCTTCTGTATAGCTAAAGATTACGTGGAGTGAATTTGCTGAAACGTATCACGGTGTCCCCTCGAAATCTAATGTTTTCCAAAGGGCACATCACAGTCAACATCTTCAAGGGCTATACCAGAAGACCCTATCCAGGGCCGCTATTTAAGGAGGGTCATTTCATGAAAAACATAACTATGCAATGAACAGGGCATTTCTAATGAAGTATTATAGCAAAATACATACAATAAAAATATTGTTAGTTTGTTAATGTATGTTGTTCTTTCCTCTCTGGTAGCGCCCCCTGCTGTTCCTCCTTCTGGTCCACCTTCTCCTGCATTCAGTGGTGGACGCACGTGCTCAGTAGCTTCCCTGCTCCCTCCTCTCTGTGCCGGCGTAGTGATCTGATAGTGAAGCGGCTCAGACACCTTACATTCATTCATCACCACATCTAAATCCATAGAAGTATATGGCTGTATCTCTCTCTCTAGACAGCACAGTCGAAAATGACATTAAATACCATAGTGCTATTTGTTAATGGAATCGCTGTGGCTACGTGCGAGCGAAAATTTTCTATGGAACAGAGGAAGAGCTGACTGCAATGCACTCCTGGGAGATGCAGGTGATGAACTGCTGCCCACCCACAAAAAGTGCAGAGACCAGAGCGGCAGAGAGGGGAGGAAAGAAGAAGGGTGAAAATTACACTGGAGAGCAGCGTTGTTTTTTTTATTTTTTTTGCATTGACATAGTAAATATAATGGAGTACATTACTCCAGATATATATCATTTACATTTGTGGGATTAACCTTTTCTTGTATCCTCCTACAATTCCATGCAATTCGGTATTCGGGAGTGTCTCTTTTCATCCACACAGAATAGTGTGTAGGCAACCTCCAGCACTCCAGCTATTGTGAAACTACAACTCCCAGCCTAACATTGCTTTGCTCTGCTCAAAACTGCCATAGAAATGAACAGAGCACACTATAAGCCGTTTCCTCCCAATCTGCCAAACCCAGTTATAAAGGGTTAATGATGAATATTAGTTCATATACATTAAGCAATCCAATCACTCCCCCCCCCCCCCCACCACATTACAAATATGTTAAAGGTTGTACAGTATTTTACACGCTTTGCTCCAAAAATCCAGAAGAGGTAATAATATGGCGCCTGTCAGGACCTATTATTGCCAGAGGAATGGAAATGTTCCGTATTTACAGTTAATTCCACTGCTCCATGGTATACAAATATATTACTGCACGCCGCTGAGCACCACTACCCGCTAATGTATAGGCGGCCTGCTGAGCAGACATCCCCACAGGGAGCATCTTTTCACAATTTAAATCACATTTTATTCATATTCAATGCAAAAAAATCCTACAAAATAAACATTTTCAGTGAATAATAATCCAATCCAGGTAGGAAATGAAACAGGAGCGATATTAAATCAGGAGCCGCGGCGTATCTCACCATCGCACATCATTTGTCTGGCTTGCCAAGGTTACAAAGTTAGTATTTAATCAGCTATTAGAAGCCATCTTTCATCCTGATGTCGCCCTCTTGGGCTGCTCGGGATTTATCCCGCTGATGACATCCCATGTGATGACTTTTTGAACAGAGACATTTTTTGGAGAACTGGTTGGAAATTAACAAAGTAAACTGAATTCCCGACTCGCCCTTGAATTCAGTCTATTGCATAACAGTACAGCGCCTTGTTAAAGTATACACCTCCTTTGTGTTTTAATTCGTGTTGCATTACTACTTGGAGTTGAAATGGGTTTTAATTTAGATTTTACGTAATGGACCTAGCAAAACTGTCAAATAAGTAAAAAGTGAAAAGTTGTGAGCGCTAGTGTTATGAAACCACTGAAACAAGGTCCAGTCCAACCAATTCACTTCTGAAGTCACAGAATTAGTTGTATGAGGTCCCCGTGTGTAATCAAGGTGTCACGTAACCGGTCACATGATGGATAAATACATCTGGTCTGAAAGCCCCACACACATAGGACACTAAGCCGTACACTCCACAGAGGAGATGAAGGATCTGTCCATAGGACCACTATAAGCCGTACACTCCACAGAGGAGATGGAAGGATCAGTCCATAGGACGCTATAAGCCGTACACTCCACAGAGGAGATGGAAGGACCTGTCCATAGGATACTATAAGCCGTACACTCCACAGAGGAGATGAAGGATCTGTCCATAGGACACTATAAGCCGTACACTCCACAGAGGAGATGAAGGACCTGTCCATAGGACACCATGAGCTGTACACTCCACAGAGGAGATGGAAGGACCTGTCCATAGGACCCTATAAGCCGTACACTCCACAGAGGAGATGGAAGGACCTGTCCATAGGACGCTATAAGCCGTACACTCCACAGAGGAGATGGAAGGACCTGTCCATAGGACCACTATAAGCCGTACACTCCACAGAGGAGATGGAAGGACCTGTCCATAGGATGCTATAAGGCGTACACTCCACAGAGGAGATGGAAGGACCTGTCCATAGGACACTATAAGCCGTACACTCCACAGAGGAGATGGAAGGACCTGTCCATAGGACCACTATAAGCCGTACACTCCACAGAGGAGATGGAAGGACCTGTCCATAGGACGCTATAAGCCGTACACTCCACAGAGGAGATGAAGGATCTGTCCATAGGACCACTATAACGCCGTACACTCCACAGAGGAGATGGAAGGACCTGTCCATAGGACGCTATAAGCCGTACACTCCACAGAGGAGATGAAGGATCTGTCCATAGGACCACTATAAGCCGTACACTCCACAGAGGAGATGGAAGGACCTGTCCATAGGACGCTATGAGCCGTACACTCCAGAGAGGAGATGGAAGGACCTGTCCATAGGACCACTATAAGCCGTTACACTCCACAGAGGAGATGGAAGGACCTGTCCATAGGACGCTATGAGCCCGTACACTCCACAGAGGAGATGAAGGATCTGTCCATAGGACCACTATAAGCCGTACACTCCACAGAGGAGATGGAAGGACCTGTCCATAGGACGCTATAAGCCGTACACTCCACAGAGGAGATGAAGGATCTGTCCATAGGACACTATAAGCCGTACACTCCACAGAGGAGGGCGAGGATGTGGGGAAAACCAGTGGTGTATTTTATTTTTTTCACACCAAATGTAATTTAGTTAAAATAATTATGATTGTGGCAGTATTTAAAAAACTAAATTTATTTTTAATTTTTTTAAATGCATACTAAAACTGGCAGCTCTAGATCCAGATAGATGTCATTGACTTAAAATGGGATGCACCAGCCACCCATTGCATTAATGCTGTTGATTCTCTGCAGTGGAATCGCATGTGGAAAATCTGCAGCGTTTAAAAGTAGCAACAAATACACCAAAGCTTCAAGATTTAAATCCTCACATAACTTGACACACTGTTCAGATTGTAAATCCATAGCAATTTATGGTGCAGATTTTACCTTTTGCAAAGCAATGACTTAAAATGTGGCACAGCTCACCAGGCATGTTTGACACAACCAACCCCATAGTGGAATCGCAGCTGCTTAACCATAGAGCCTGCTGGCAGTGGAGGCTATCCAGAATCTCCTTTTTCTTCTGGAAACCAAGAAGTGAGTGTTATGGGGAGACTCTAACAGCTCCTGGAGGGCAAACGTGCAGCTTCTGCCCAGTGGGAAACATTAGATAAAATGAGAGGGGTTATCCTTTAACCCAATGATTAACCAACAATAACATCGCACATAGAAGACACTCTTCCCAGCGCTCATTCTCCAAACATGGCCTCAGAATTTATAATAGCTTGCTGGAGAGATTTTATGGAGCAGATTGTTTTGTGCTTGTAATAAGCAGCTAAACAGTCTCATCACAATCGTTGTAAGATGCTATCTGCCTACTGCTCTGTCTGGATAATAAGAATCTGAGGCTGCGACACAGGAAAACGCCACCGTTATTGATGTGCTGCGTGCAGATTATGTCCTGTGCTGCTTTTTCATTTACTGTACATAAATAGGAGTCTATGTGTCACGCTGCTGACATTACCACCACATCGTTATGTCTTTATATATGCCAAACAGCAGGCAGTGCAGCAAAGTGAAGAAGGATCTCCACCTTGACAACACAATGCAGGGAAATGCACAGAATGGCGTTGTCACAAAAGCTCATTTATACAGTGACGGATTATTTATCGTTTTTATATTCATTTTGAATGTGGTAATATAACAGAAGGTCACATCTGACTGAACGCAAAGACTGATTGCATTGATAAAGATTAAGTCATGGTGCAGACAAGGTGATATAACCAAGATGCTGCAAGAGGAAAAATAGAATTAACTTCTGAGACAGGAAGTAAGAACAACGCATTCTCAAGAGGTTGACCTGTAAGGATACCTGTCACTTATCAGACGCATTCATCCTTTGGACTAAATAAATAGAATGCCCATCACAATACTGCCTCCTATGTACAAGAATATAACTACTATAATACTGCCCCCTATGTACAAGAATATAACTACTATAATACTGCTTCCTATGTACAAGAATATACTACTATAATACTGCCCCTATGTACAAGAATATAACTACTATAATACTGCTCCTATGTACAAGAATATAACTACTATAATACTGCCTCCTATGTACAAGAATATAACTACTATAATACTGCTCCTATGTACAAGAATATAACTACTATAATACTCCTCCTATGTATAAGACTATAACTACTATAATACTGCTCCTATGTACAAGAATATAACTACTATAATACTGCCTCCTATGTACAAGAATATAACTACTATAATACTGCTCCTATGTACTAGAATATAACTACTATAATACTGCCTCTATGTACAAGAATATAACTACTATAATACTGCTCCTATGTACAAGAATATAACTACTATAATACTGCTTCCTATGTACAAGAATATAACTACTATAATACTGCTCCGATGTACAAGAATATAACTACTATAATACTGCCTCCTAGGTACAAGAATATAACTACTATAATACTGCTCTCCTATGTACAAGAATATAACTACTATAATACTGCCCCCTATGTACAAGAATATAACTACTATAATAACTGCCTTCCTTGTACAAGAATATAACTACTATAATACTGCTCCTATGTACAAGAATATAACTACTATAATACTGCCTCCTATGTACAAGAATATAACTACTATAATACTGCTCCTATGTACAAGAATATAACTACTATAATACTGCTTCCTATGTACAAGAATATAACTACTATAATACTGCTCCTATGTACAAGAATATAACTACTATAATACTGCTCCTATGTACAAGAATATAACTACTATAATACTGCCTCCTATGTACAAGAATATAACTACTATAATACTGCCCCCTATGTACAAGAATATACCTACTATAATACTGCCTTCCATGTACAAGAATATAACTACTATAATACTGCTACTAAGTACAGAGAATATAACTACTATAATACTGCCTCCTATGTACAAGAATATAACTACTATAATACTGCTCCTATGTACAAGAATATAACTACTATAATACTGCCTCCTATGTACAAGAATATAACTACTATAATACTGCTCCTATGTACAAGAATATAACTACTATAATACTGCATCCTATGTACAAGAATATAACTACTATAATACTGCATCCTATGTACAAGAATATAACTACTATAATACTGCTCCTTGTACAAGAATATAACTACTATAATACTGCTCCTATGTAACAAGAATATAACTACTATAATACTGCTCCTTTGTACAAGAATATAACTACTATAATACTGCTTCCTATGTACAAGAATATAACTACTATAATACTGCCTCCTATGTACAAGAATATAACTACTATAATACTGCTTCCTATGTACAAGAATATAACTACTATAATACTCCTCCTATGTATAAGACTATAACTACTATAATACTGCTCCTATGTACAAGAATATAACTACTATAATACTGCTCCTATGTACTAGAATATAACTACTATAATACTGCCTCCTATGTACAAGAATATAACTACTATAATACTGCTCCTATGTACAAGAATATAACTACTATAATACTGCCTCCTATGTACAAGAATATAACTACTATAATACTGCCCCCTATGTACAAGAATATAACTACTATAATACTGCCTCCTATGTACAAGAATATAACTACTATAATACTGCCTCCTATGTACAAGAATATAACTACTATAATACTGCTCCTATGTACAAGAATATAACTACTATAAGTATTATAGTAGTTATATTCTTGTACAAGAATATAACTACTATAATACTGCTCCTATGTACAAGAATATAACTACTATAATACTGCCTCCTATGTACAAGAATATAACTACTATAATACTGCCTCCTATGTACAAGAATATAACTACTATAATACTGCCTCCTATGTGCAAGAATATAACTACTATAATACTGCCTCATATGTACAAGAATATAACTACTACAATACTGCATCCTATGTACAAGAATATAACTACTATAATACTGCTTTCCATGTACAAGAATATACCTACTATAAGTACTGCCTCCATGTACAAGAATATAACTACTATAATACTGCCTCCTATGTACAAGAATATAACTACTATAATACTGCTCCTATGTACAAGAATATAACTACTATAATACTGCTCCTATGTACAAGAATATAACTACTATAATACTGCTCCTATGTACTATAATACTGCTCCTTTGTACAAGAATATAACTACTATAATACTGCTTCCTATGTACAAGAATATAACTACTATAATACTGCTCCTATGTACAAGAATATAACTACTATAATACTGCTCCTATGTACAAGAATATAACTACAATAATACTCCTCCTATGTATAAGACTATAACTACTATAATACTCCTCCTATGTATAAGACTATAACTACTATAATACTGCTCCTATGTACAAGAATATAACTACTATAATACTGCTCCTATGTACAAGAATAGAACTACTATAATACTGCTCCTTTGTACAAGAATATAACTACTATAATACTGCCTCCTATGTACAAGAATATAACTACTATAATACTTCTTCTATGTACAAGAATATAACTACTATAATACTGCCTCCTATGTACAAGAATATAACTACTATAATACTGCCTCCTATGTACAAGAATATAACTACTATAATACTGCTCCTATGTACAAGAATATAACTACTATAATACTGCTCCTATGTACAAGAATATAACTACTATAATACTGCTCCTATGTACAAGAATATAACTACTATAATACTGCTCCTATGTACAAGAATATAACTACTATAATACTGCCTCCTATGTACAGGAATATAACTACTATAATACTGCTCCTATGTACAAGAATATATCTACTATAATACTGCCTCATATGTACAGGAATATAACTACTATAATACTGCTCCTATGTACAAGAATATAACTACTATAATACTGCTCCTTATGTACAGGAATATAACTACTATAATACTGCTCCTATGTACAAGAATATAACTACTATAATACTGCTCCTATGTACAAGAATATAACTACTATAATACTGCTCCTATGTACAAGAAATATAACTACTATAATACTTGCTCCTATGTACAAGAATATAACTACTATAATACTGCTTCTTAGTACAAGAATATAACTACTATAATACTGCCTCCTATGTACAAGAATATAACTACTATAATACTGCTCCTATGTACAGGAATATAACTACTATAATAATGCTCCTATGTACAAGAATATAACTACTATAATACTGCTCCTATGTACAAGAATATAACTACTATGGGGGCGGAGTTTGGCCGCTGAGCTGCATGGCTGCTGGTGACTGAGCTCCTCTTCCTAACCGGCACAAACCCCCTTAAATAGCACTTTTTAGAAGCTAAAAATGGGCAAAACGGGGAGAGATCGCCCCAGGGAACCTATCGACCCACCTGTGAACCGCTCCAAACAGCCTGACATGGAGCAATTCCTGAGGAAAGCTGCCAAGGGCACCGCTGCAGGGACGCCTAAGATGGCGCCGGCTCCCTCACTCCACTCCGATGCGGAAGACTGCTCAGAAGCGGGAAGTATTTCGGATGCTTCCGAATATAAAAACAGACGGCGGGGATCAAATCTTTCAAAAGCGATCCTGCGCGAAGTTATGGATTCTGCTCTGGCTCCCCTGAAGCAGGACTTGGCGGAAATAAAGACCGATCTCCGTTCCATCGGCCAGAGAGTCGCGGCGCTGGAAAATTCGCAAGATGCGATTATTCGCTTTAGTGAGGAAACATGCTCTACCCTGGGTGCGCATAAAGATCTCATTAACGATGCCCTCCTGCGAATCGAAGACCAGGAAAATCGCAGCCGCAGACGTAATATTCGCATCCGAGGTATACCTGAAATATTCGCACCGGAAGCGCTCGAAAAAATCGCGAAAGAAATATTCGCGAATCTTTTGAATCCAGAAAGAGCGGCAAATATTATTATAGAACGCATACACCGCGCTCTTCGTCCCAAGCCAAAAGCTTCAGATCCTCCGAGAGATGTTATCTGTGGTATCCTCAGCTTTGTGGACACTGCGGCTCTTTTGAAGGCCAGTAGAGAGACAGACCGTCTAGAATACGAAGGCTCGCAGCTGCAGTTCTTTCAGGACCTGGCACCTTCCACGCTGACAAAGAGACGTACTCTGCGTCCACTTCTAGAAGCTCTTAGATCCTCTGGGACCCAGTTTCGCTGGTTGTTCCCCTTTGGCTTGCTGTCATCAAAAACGGAAGGCAGATTACCATAACGCACACCACAGGACCTGTCCGGAGCCTGGGTCTCACTGGGAATAGCCCCGATTGAAATACCGTCCTGGATGCCAGCGGACCAGGGAGACCCTATACCCTCGCCTCCGACTGCAGAAACCTGGTCCCTTGTACCGGCCGGGAAGAAAGCCAGATCGAGCCTGGGGTTCTCAAGCTTCCAAACCGCTGCGGGACGCTCTCCTCATCGCTGAAGCCTTCCTGCTATGAAGGTTGTCATCTTTTACCGGCCATAGTTCCGGTGTTCTCCTGAAGATTTCTTCTGTTTTGCTGTCAGGACATGCATCAGGGCCGCCCAGTTTTTTTTGATAAGGACTTTCTGGGTGTGATCAGGTCTTTGTTCACCTCCCTGTGGACCTTACCTTCCTGAGTTTTATTCACCTCTCCCCTCCCACCCCTTCTGCATAGGGGATTTGTTTGCCAATGTTTCCCTCATTGACTTCTTGTTACCTAATGGCCTTTTCTTGGCCTATTCCGGCTCTACGAGACCCCCGCCTGATGGATCCCCGGCACCAGTCCGTGATGAGAAAGGATCCTTTGGGTTCACAGGCGCTCCGTGGAGCTCTTAAAATTGCACTACGTGATTTTGAATAATTGTTTGCCGTTTTGTCTACCTTCTTTTGCCCTCATGTGTTTCCCCTCTTGTGTCCTCTTTTCCCACCCTAATGTTCATGCTTGGTTCGCTCAGACCTTGATTGCAATGTGCTTTCCCACTGACTTAAAATGGCTTCTCTTGTAGTTTCAACCCTTAATGTCCGGGGGGCCTGAATGAGCCGTGCAAAAGATCCCAAGTGAGTTCCTTGCTACAAAAAGACAAAGTGTCGATTGCCTTTTTTCAAGAGACGCATTTTCGGGCAGGTAAGATTCCCAATCTTCCTTCCAAAAAGTTCACTCAGTGGTTCCACAGTGCGCAGACCTCTGCTAGCCGGGGTGTCAGTATTGCCATTCACAAGCAGGTGCCCTTTGCGGTTACAGCCTCCTCCTCGGATCCTGATGGCCGGTACTTATTTGTGAAGGGCTCTATAGCAGGCACACCGGTTACATTGGCCAATATTTACGCGCCTAATAGGGGACAGGTTGCATGGCTGGTTTCAGATCCTCTCTGCGCTTGCTGCATTCAAACATGGTATGGTAATTCTGGGGGGAGATTTAATGTGACTCTAGACCCACTCCTGGACTCCTCCTCGGGGAGATCGGCTATCACTCATGTTCGTCTTAGACGCCTGAGGGTGGCTTTGCGTAAATTAGGTGTTATTGACACCTGGCGTACCCTGAACCCTACTGGTCGTGACTACTCATTCTACTCCCATGCCAAGTCCTCACACCACAGATTAGACTATGTCTTTCTCTCCTCTGAGCATGTCAAACAAATTGTAAACACCCGAAAAGGCAGCATCACGTTGTCGGACCATGCCCCCGTCTTTCTGACGGTATCGCTGTCCACCCTCCCTACACGGGAATGGAACTGGCGTCTTAATGAAACCATCATCCAGGACCAGGTGTCATCTGAGAAAATAGCCACCTCCCTCCAGGAGTTTTTCAGTACTAACACCGCAGGTCCCTCCCCTCCCTCCCCTGCTGTAATCTGGGAAACCCATAAAGCGGTAATCCGTGGAGAGCTTATCGCTCTCGGCTCCCATATTAAAAAACAAAGAGCCCAGGCCATGTCTACCCTCCTATCCCGTATCGCTACTCTCGAGCTCAGCCATAAGCAATCCCAAGCGATAAGCCTCGCGGAGGAGCTTTCGGTCGCGCGATCTCAACTAAAACATATGTTAAACATTACTTCGGCTAAGTTGCTCCTACGAGCGCGCTTTAAGTCATATGCACATGGTGACAGAGGGAACAAGCTTATGGCGGCACTAACTAAACAACAATTTTCTGACTCCTTCATCCCGGCAATTAAAGACGCTGGCGGGCAATCATCTTAAATCCACCCCTGACATAGCCAAAGCATTCTGTGCTTTTTATGAAGACCTTTACAACCTCCCGGCCCCTCCTGGATCATCTCCCTGCTCCATCGCGGAGGCCTCGAATAAGTTCCTCTCCTCCCTTCAGCTTCCCTCCATATCCCCAGAACAGTCCCTCCCAACTAGTGGCTCCTATCTCTGGCCCAGAAGTCCTGAAAGTTCTAGCCACTATTCCCTCCGGACGTAGCCTGCCCTGATGGTTTCACCATCTCCTATTATAAAAACTTTTAAATCTGTTCTAGTTCCTCACTTTAGCTCTTTATGTAATTACCTTCCTGGAGGGTGGCCACCTTCCTCCCCAATCACTCACAGCCCATATCACCATTATTCATAAGGAGAATAAAGACCCGTTGCAATGCGGTAGCTACCGCCCTATCTCCCTACTTAATACGGACATTAAATGGTGGGCTAAGATCCTGGCTCAACGGATTCAAAAAGTTCTCCCGATGTTATCCACAACGAACAAGTTGGCTTTGTCTCTGCAGACAGGGCAATGAGAATACCGTTCGCCTCCTTCATCTTATGAACTGGGCACGGACTACTTCAACTCCTCTAGCTCTGCTGAGCACTGATGCAGAGAAGGCTTTTGACAGAGTGAGCTGGCAGTATATGTCACTGGCTTTGTCGAAATTTGGCTTTCCTGATCAACTTATTTCAGCCATTCTCTCTCTATACTCGGCCCCCTCTGCCAGGGTCAAAGTCAACGGCACTCTTTCACCTGCCTTTGCCATTAGTAATGGCACTCGGCAGGGTTGCCCTCTCTCCCCCTCGCTATTCGTGATAGTCATGGAAACTCTCCTGTGCAAAATCAGGCAAGATCCCGATATTGAAGGTCTCCAGAAAGCTTCCCACACCCATCTTACGGCTGCGTTTGCAGACGATCTCCTTATTATGACCACCAACCCGGAGAAATCCTTCCCCCGGTTGCACTCTATTTTTGAAGAATTTGGTTGGGTCTCCAATTTCAAAATAAACTATAGCAAATCCCTTGCCCTGAATGTCACCTGTAAACCCGCTCTTGTTGCGTCGCTTAAACGCTCCCACCCCCTTCACCTGGGCTGCACGGGACAGTCACATTTTTGGGGGATTCACATCTCTGCCAACCTGAACGACCTTTTCAGCCTTAACTACAACCCCTATGCTTAACTCAATTACATCCCATCTACAGTCGGTAAAACTTCCTTTCATATCATGGATAGGCAGGAAGAATTATCTCAAGACCTTCATTGTTCCCAAGCTCCTATACCTACTGCAGACATTACCCATATGGCTCCCGCTTTCGTACTTTAGAGAACTACGTAGAAGATTTTCCCTTTTCCTCTGGACGAATAAACCATCTAGGATAGCTTACTCCACGTTGACGAGGGAGAAGAGGTTTGGTGGCTTCGGCCTTCCCGATGTCCACCTGTATTACACTGCAACGCACCTGAATAGGTGCTTCTCTCTCCTTTCGCGAAGCTCCCCAAACCTGTGCACAGCTCTAGAGCGTGGCCTAGTTACAATACAAGGACACTCTCGTCCTATGGGGGTTCCGTAGCTGCACGCCCTCACATTCCTTTGCCTCCCCCATTTGGAAGGGCATGCTCGTTGAGTGGGCCAAATTATACAGATCCAAAGATCTTAGATTCCCCAATCCCCACCTCCCTCTGCACCTACTACAAAACTTAGCTCACCCTGAATCCACTACTCCTACCGGGGTCTGGCGTCAGTTGTCTAATCACAAACTGCAGGACGTTGTATCTGCGGCTGGGGACTTGGCATGGGACATAATTTGGGCCTTACCGGAGGTTCAAAAGCAATCCTTCCTGGCTCTTGCGGCCTTTCGCAAAGATACTGCGAACCTGAAACTCCCTCCCTTCTGCTCGAAGGAACCCACATGGCTAGAAAAGAAGATAGTTATGCCGATCCCCCCGAAGAAGCCCTTGTCGACTCTCTACAAGGAACTTCTCTCTTCCACACCCCCGGCACTGTCCTTTCTAACTGCCTGGGAAAAGGAGCTCTCGTTCCGCCTCTCAGAACCTGAAAAGGCATTTATCCTTTCCAATTCTCATGGATTCAGTCGTTGTATCAAAATACAGGAAAACTCCTTTAAGCTACTCACACGTTGGTACAAAACGCCTGAGTTCCTTCATAATCTCAATCAGGAAATGCCCGATCGGTGCTGGAGGTGTGGAACAGAGAAGGGGTCACTTTCTCACATATGGTGGTCCTGCAGTCTAATCCGTCCCTTTTGGACACAGATTGAGAGCTTAATCAGGCACATCTGTGACTCCCATATAAGTCTAAATGCACAATTAGTTCTGCTTTGGTGCCCCAATGTGTCCCTTACTCCCTCTAAGAACAACCTACCAACATTACTTCTTACTGCTGCCCGTCTGCTAATCCCTTTGCTATGGAAGAACGACTCTGCGCCTACGCTGCTGATGTGGCAGGAGAAAGCGGATCAGTTATGTCGCTTTGAAGAGCTGGCTCACTGGGAATCTCACACTCGCCCTCGTTTTCTAGATATATGGAGTCCCTGGAAAGCATATCGTCACCTAACGCCTTGAACAACCTTATAGGGGCCTGACTGATACTGCCATCATTGTACCTACCCCCTTCCCCCCCCCCCCCCCCCCCCCTTTTTCCTCCCCTCTTCTTGTTTGTGTTTTCGTTATCCCTATCCGGTGTCTTGTATGTCTATTTTTGTTTATTTCCCCCCCCCCCCCTCATTTATTTGGCTGCGGTTATATATGATTGCACTAATTTGATGCCATCTGCGTATGGCGTATGCTGTACTGTTGCACTTTCTAACTATTTGCTGTCTCAATAAAAAGAGATTTGGTTAAGAATATAACTACTATAATACTCCTTCTATGTATAAGACTATAACTACTATAATACTCCTCCTATGTATAAGACTATAACTACTATAATACTGCTCCTATGTACAAGAATATAACTACTATAATACTGCTCCTATGTACAAGAATATAACTACTA
This sequence comes from Bufo bufo, assembly GCF_905171765.1. Classification (NCBI taxonomy): domain Eukaryota; kingdom Metazoa; phylum Chordata; class Amphibia; order Anura; family Bufonidae; genus Bufo; species Bufo bufo. The sequence continues at coordinate 138,930,553 of NC_053398.1, read as the reverse complement.
TAATGCTGCCTCCTATGTACAGGAATATAACTACTATAATACTGCTCCCATGTACAAGAATATAACTACTATAATACTGCCTTCTATGTACAAGAATATAACTACTATAATACTGCTCCTATGTACAAGAATATAACTGCTATAATACTGCTCCTATGTACAAGAATATTACTACTATAATACTGCTCCTATGTACAAGAATATAACTACTATAATACTGCTCCTATGTACAAGATTATAACTACTATAATACTGCTCCCATGTACAAGAATATACTATAATTTTTGCACCCAAGAGTGCAGATCATGTCCATTTTAGACTGCTGTTCCTATATACAGACTAACAAGGAGGAGAATATTTTCTACCTCTTCCTCCTCCATTTGTTATGAGAACTCAAGCGAATTAACCTTAAAGTGGAATTCGTGGAATATTGACAATTACAAGTGCGGCAACCTTAAGAAATAACAAGCGGCTGAGGATGGAGAGGTTCACACTGAGCTCTGCATTCAATGTCACAGCCAGTTGTGGATACAATATGACGGAGATTCTCAGAATGTCACATTCTGTCAGAACACATCACAAGTCATCCATGGTCTCCTCTAATACAGATATTCTCTGGCTCACGAATAAAGTTGGACCTTCAGACCCAAATATTCCCCTGTAGAAATCGTTAAGAGATGTCAGTATCTCTGTGCGCAGATGGATGAACAGAGAGACGAGGAACCTTCTACTACTTTTATTTTTTTGCAGGGAAAGGTCGTCATTAATATCATGGATGACAAAACTACTTAAATCACAAAGCCAATCAGGTAAACTGTGGTAGCCAGCCGATGGTTAGGGGGCAATGTACACATTTATTATTTACCTCTGCGCTGAAGGAAGCAGGATTTACGGCATGGGACGCAGCAAACCAGGGCGCTGGAGAGAAGCTTGTGAGTCTATAATGAGAGATTAAAGGGGCTCTGCATGTTAAAGGGATTCTAACAAAGGGAAATTCCTCTTTTAAGCCCCTCATATGGAATAGAGAGCAGTCACAAAGGGCGGTGTCGGACTGGGGTTCCTTGGGCCCACCAGAAGAAATTATTCTTGGGACCCACCCCCTATAGTGTTGATGATGTCTAATTTGTTTTAAATAAAATAAATAGACCCTAGTGGCAAGTGATTCCTTCCAAATGGTGGCCAAGTGGATTATTTTGTCCAGGGGCGGATTGACCATAGACCTTACATGGACATTTCCCGGTGGGCCGATGCCCAGGCTCCTCACAGGAGACCAGTAGAAGTTTTTTGGGGCTGTATTTTGTGCTGCTGGCGGGTGTATTTTGTGATGGACTGTGGTATTTGGCTCTGTTGGGGTGGTATAATGTGCCACAATATGGTATAGCTGGCCCTGCCTTCCATCAATTTGAACCCAACTACAAAATGTGGCCCCTTTCAGTATTTTTTCCAGAGTCACTTTAAGTCCACCCCCGGGGCCCACTATGGTATTAGAACAAGTGGGCATCGGAGGATCCTCTAGTGGGCCAGTCCAATCCTGACAAAGGATATTTCTCAAACTGAAGGACTTTACATGTCCATGCATCACACAGACAAACCATTGACTCTTATTATCACCAGGTAGTGTGTCAGCTCTGCTTCTGTTCGAGAGGTTTCTTTGAGAATTGAACAGAATTATGAATGCAGCTCTGGAGAAGCAAACTACTTAACCTTCTATGAAGATTTATACTTGGAAATTTCAGAACTGGAGCTTGGCTTTAAAACCTTCTATAATCTCTGTTGCTGTGTTTTTTGACCAGGGATCTGCGCAGCGCCTGATGAACGGGTTACAGACCTAATACTAAAGTTGCATTCATTTACTCCGCTGACTGCAGGGGATGCATGGGTTCTGGCTGGATATATACTTTCCCAAAGCGAGGCACAGAAAATAGAAGTCATAATTTCAATAAACACAGTGATCACAGGCTTCCCATGCCGGCCTGCCTCATGCCGTTCCCCAGTGATGGCTGCGCCTGGCCCCCGCCGTGCACTTAGACTGTGTGCAATCAAGCTGGTCTGGGCAGATTTCTTTTTTTTTTTTTTCCTCGGCTGTTGCTGATTGAAAAGTTATTGGACATGAAATCCCCAACAGGTTCCCCTTAACAATCAAACCTTGAAAAAACAATAGCGTGGCGCCTGGCAGAGGCAGGAGATAATCTCGCTCTAGTACTTGTGGCCATTAGAGATTAGCACCGGGGAGCGGGTGGTAGAAGTGCAAATCTGTGCCCTCCAGCTCCTCAGCCCCATTAATGCTTTATAGAACTTCTCTGCGACTGTATAAATAAAGTTTATTGATGCGAGCCCAGTGCACACTCCATTCTAAAATATTCTGTTCTGCAATTTAGACCCAGAGCTTTGGTCTCAGGGATCGCAGCTAACCAGCAATGACTCTCACTTTGGTGGACTCTGGGCATCTATATACAGGTGAAACCCCAAAAATTAGAATAGCGTGCAAAGTTCATTTATTTCAGTAATGCAACCTAAAAGGTGAAACTAACATATGAGACTTACATGCAAAGCGAGATATTTCAAGCCTTTATTTGTTATAATTTGGATGATTATGGTTTACAGCTCAAGTCACAATCTCAGGTCCCCTTTGCTCAGGGGGTATGGATTTATTATCTGACCAGAGGGTGACACTGAGCCTAGAATATTGAACCTTTTCACAATATTATAATTTTAAGTTGCATTACTGAAATAAATTAACTTTTGCACGATATTCTAATTTTTCGAGTTTCACCTGTATCTCCATCCGTGCAGAATCAGCTGTTTGCTGGGGACTTGGGAGATGTGTTCCTATGAGCGGCTCTTAGGCCCCTTTCACACGGGCGAGTATTCCGCGCGGATGCGATGCGGTAGTTGAACGCATTGCACCCGCACTGAATACCGACCCATTCATTTCTATGGGGCTGTTCACATGAGCGGTGATTTTCACGCATCACTTGTGTGTTGCGTGAAAATCGCAGCATGCTCTATATTATGCGTTTTTCACGCAACGCAGGCCCCATAGAAGTCAATGTGGTTGCGTGAAAATCGCAAGCATCCGCAAGCAAGTGCGATTTTCACGCACGGTTGCTAGGAGACGATCGGGATGGAGACCGATCATTATTATTATTTTATAAAATAATAGCATTCTCAATACAGAATGCATAGTAAAACAGCGCTGGAGGGGTTAAAAAAAAAATAATTTAACTCACCTTAGTCCACTTGATCGTGTAGCCCGGCATCTTCTTCTGTCTCCTTTGTTGAACAGGACCTGTGGTGAGCATTAATTACAGGAACAGGACCTTTGATGACGTCACTCCGGTCATTACATGGTACGTCACATGATCTTTTACCATGGTGATGGATCATGTGATGACCGGAGTGACGTCACCAAAGGTCCTGTTCCTGTAATTAATGCTCACCACAGGTCCTATTCAACAAAGGAGACAGAAGGAGATGCCGGGCCGCGATCAAGTGGACTAAGGGGAGTTAAATTATTGTTTTATTTTTTTAACCCCTCCAGCGCTGTTTTACTATGCATTCTGTATTCAGAATGCTATTATTTTCCCTTATAACCATGTTATAAGGGAAAATAATACAATCTACAGAACACCGATCCCAAGCCCGAACTTCTGTGAAGAAGTTCGGGTTTGGGTACCAAACATGCGTGATTTTTCTCACGCGAGTGCAAAACGCATTACAATGTTTTGCACTCGCGCGGAAAAATCGCAGGTGTTCCCGCAACGCACCCGCACATTTTCCCGCAACGCCCGTGTCAAAGAGGCCTTATAGTAAGGGCTTATCAGGTTTATTAAAGATTTGTATTTACCCATTAAATAAAAAATTGTAGAACACCTTCCTTATAGGGCATCTGTCAGCAGATCTGACCCTATGACACTGGCTGACCTGTTACATGAGCACTTGGCCCCATGTTCATATGTGCCCGCATTGCTGAGAAAAAGGATGTTTTCACTGCCTGGCCCTGTCAAAGTGCAGAGGGCGCGGCAATTACAGAGAGAGCTGAGCCTCTAGGTGTAATGGCAACGCCCCTGTTGCTCCTAGAGGCTCATTTGCATATATTAAAACATCATTCTGTTGATAAATGCGGGCACATATGAACATGGGACCAACACAGATGCTTTCAGCTGCCAAGCGCATATGTAACAGATTAGCCAATGTCATAGATACAAAACTGCTGACAGATGCCCTTTAACACTATGCATTGTGCTGTTGCTACACAGGGTGCATTTGTCAAACTGGTCTTATTATTTTCCTCATCTATGGTCAGCACTGACTGGACAGTGTCAGACTGTGTAGGGACGTGGCCTCTCTACCATGGAAACTGTAGCACCCAGTTGTGAGCTTGTACATACAATTCCTGGAGGAGTAACAGAGGAACGTCACCGCTCAATTGTTTCATGAGGAATACAAGTATAGGTATTTTAGGAGGGTGCAGTTCCGCTTTGAAAGGCAGAAAGAAGGTGCGCTTAAAGGGGGTTCCGTGTTATAACGAACTTGCGTCCTAGAAACTGGTTTGGCAATGAGATGCAGTTTTCGGATTTGTTCTGTGTTGTCCATCACTTCTGTGTGGGGATTTGGGGAAGTGAAAACGGCACCCAGAGGGGATGTCACCTTTTTAGACTTTCGTGCATGGCAGATGGGGGGTGTTGTCCTCCATTAGCAGCGTCTGTATCTTTTGAACATAAATATTGTACAACTGTTACAATGTAACAACTATTCACCATGATATTTGACTGTAACAAGCGTGTCAAGTGCAATGCGAGGAGTAGAACGTTTTAGAGGATCTGTCAGGCTTTTGTCAGGAAGGATTCGAGTGAACGGACTCATTAGTCGCACACCAGAGAGCCCAACGGTAACAAAGCAGAGCTGGGGGGGGTCCTCATTAATTATAATGAGCGGATCCTAATGCTCAGAAGAAATAAAAAAAGAAGTTTACACTGTATACAACTAGAAACTTGTTATAATGAGGTAACAGTTCACAGCGTCCAGTTCGGGTAATTATACGCCTGTAACGGTAAACAGCAGTTAATTGGACTGGATAGACGGGTATGGGATGTTTTCAATCAAACACAATGCAATGCAGCGCCAGAAAGAAACATGCCAGGCACTCGACGGTCTGCGGCTTTGTACAGATTTGCATTTTAGCTACTTATTTATTTTATCTTGTAGTAATCCATCCTGTATCACGGTCGCAAAGCTGCATTCACAGATGTGTGGTCTGGTATTGGAAACAGTCAACAGGTTTGCTGACAATCACACCATGTAATGGCTCAGCTGAGCGAATATAAAGCAGTTCTATGTTCTATTATAATGCATTCCAGGAGGGTTACTTTCTGCTCTACATATCACAGTGCAGATGATGGGACTAAAGCCGCATTTACACGGGCCAATTGTGTGTTTTGCGGTCGGCAAATCGCAGATCCGCAAAACACGGATGGCGTCTGTGTGTGTTCCGCAATTTGCGGAACGGCACGGACAGCCTTCAATACAACTGCCTATTCTTGTCCGCAAAACGCGGACAAGAATAGGACAGGTTATTTTTTTTGCGGACCACGGAACGGAGCAACGGATGTGGAAAGCACATGGAACGCTGTCCGAATCTTTTGCGGCCCCATTGAAGTGAATGGGTCCGCATCCGAGCCGCCAAAACCGCGTCTCGGATGCGGGACCAAAACAACGGCCGTGTGCATGAGGCCTAAGTTGTGTATAGGCACTGAGCAAGAAGGGAATGCTGAGAGACGTGCAATCATTCGCCTACAGGATTTTACAGATTACAAAGCACTATGAGATATTTTATAAATCAATGAAAGTACACAATGAGGATAACGCGCCTAAAGGCTAGAGCAGGCATCCTCAAACTCCGGCCCTCCAGCTGTTGCAAAACTACAACTCCCAGCATGCCCGATCAGCCTACAGGTATCAGCCTACAGCAGGGCATGGTGGGAGTTGTAGTTTTACAACAGCTGGAGGGCCGGAGTTTGAGGATGCCTGGGCTAGAGACAATTTTCTACTGCTCCAACCCCTCTACAATGAAAAAATGCAACAACTTTGTAAAAAGTCTTTATTAAAAATGTCTTACCATTCTGTGTCTACAGCTGCTATGCTGACTAACATGTCTCCACGGTAACAGACAACGAACAAACCCTGTGTAGTCTGATCCTGCAGTCATGTTCCCTTCTATTCACTCCCTACTTCTCCCTGATACATTTGGTATTTAAAGGTAATGTGTCATCAGAAAATAACCTATTATTTAAATCATGTTATTATATAAAACATATATATTTTTTTTTTACCTTTCCATGTCACCATCTATATTGAAAAAAAATATATATAAATCCTGTAATTGTCACCAAGGGGGCAGGTCAGCTCTACGGCCTGCTATTAGCTGTAACTATCCCCCTTCCCCCAGCTACAGATAATTGGGGTAATTTATTCAATCTAAAACGCTGGTCTTAATACCTCTGCGCTGGCGCTTGATGAGCTTAAGGGCTCATGCACACGAACGTATTTTCTTTCCATCTCCGTTCCGTTTCTTTTGCGGACCTTATGGGGAAAGATTCGTTTCAATGGGTCCGCAAAAAAAAACGGAAGTTACTCCGTGTGCATTCAATTTCCATATTTCCGTTAGCATATCCGCTTTTCGGACAAGGATAGGACTGTTTTATTAGGGGCCAGCTCGTCCATTCTGCAAAATACATACGGTTGTGTGCATGAGCCTTAAGTTATGTAGAGGCACCAGTCCCTAACAGCCTTAAAACTGGAACTGGGGAACAGGTAAGTATGTTGTGTCGCAGGTCGGGGTATTGTAGGGTGGGTTATTCAGTCTTGGATAACCCCTTTAAGACTTCCTGTCTTTTGAGAGCAGCTACATGGACTTCTATGGGAGAGCCTTCTAGGCATGCTCTGTGACCTGTGCAGAGGTCAGGAGGGAGCTGCTAAGTTGTGATATCACCTATTGTGAATAGGGGATCCTGTGTTATCTATAGATAAGTGTTACTTGTCATTGCTATTCTGCCTGTGGTGATAATAGCTACTGAAAACGTACCTGTACAGAACAGGAAATCATGACCTATGATTAGGCCTAGTGAACATTGCAAAAATTATAAAAACTCACCAAAAAGTCTATAAAAAAAATAAAATAAAAAAAGTTTAACAAAAAAAAAACATGATTTAAACAATAGGTCATTTTCTGATGACACGTGACACGAAGAAGAGAACAGACACAAGGCAGTATGACTGCAGGATCAGACTACACAGGCTTTGTTGTCTGTTACCATGGTGATGTACAGGTCTGCACAGCAGCTGTAGACCTAAAAAGTTAATTTTACCAAACACTATGTGCAAACTTGAAACAACTGTGTTCAAAGGGTAAATAAGTTTAGACAACAGATTCCGCTGTTGTGTGGAGTTGGGTGCAGTGAACCCTATGATCCACTAGGGCTCGTTCACATGCAATGCACGGGCACCGTCTGTGGGGCAGGCGCATGGGGATCGCAGACCCAACTTGATCGGGTCCGCGATGCTTCCGTTACGCAAAAAGATAGAGCAAGTTCTATCTTTTTGCGGTGCAGAAGCACGGAACCCCAGAAAACACTGTTTAGTGCTTCCCTAGTGTTCCGTTCCACATCTCCGGATTTGCGGACCCTTTGAAATTAATGGGTCCGCATCGGTCAGGCAGAATGGCCACGGAACTGTGCCCGTGTATTGCGGATCCGCAAAACGCCAATGGGCACCACACGTCCGCGTAAACGAGCCCTAAGAAAGAGAGAGAGAGAGCCAGGCACAGTCATTACGGCTTTGCACTCGGTAATACACAGTCATTTGGATACATCTTTCTGGATAAGCGTTTTCTGCGTGACAAATTGGAGGAGAAGAAACCAGTTTTAGAATCCATGATTTATCATTTTCCTTCTCATAAACCTCACTTTAAACGTCATTCTGTGTGCGAATCTCATAATGCATTCAAGTATCCTGGAGGAGCAGCTCATCAATAACCATTTCTCCTCTTACCAGGAAAATGCAGAAGCTAAGAATCAAGAAACAGATACAAGGCTCCGTTCACATCTGCATTGTTAAATCCAAACTGCACCCGCTGTAGCCACATAATGCATTAAACCGCCAGAACCCCAATGACTACATTGGGATCAGAGGAGGATCCGGCTACTTTCCACCATAAACACTGAGTTTCGGTTGGACAAAAAGTGCTGCAAGCAAGTGCCTGCAATATGGCGGAAAGCGGCCAGATCCCCGAACAGAGCCCATTGTGGTCAAAGGGGATCCAGCGGTTCGAGTCGGGCTACTTTCACACTAGCGTTTTTCTTTTCCGGCATAGAGTTCCATCACTGGGGCTCTATACCGGAAAAGAACTGATCAGGCATATCCCCATGCATTCTGAATGGAGAGTAATCCGTTCAGGATGTCTTCAGTTCAGTCATTTTGACTGATCAGGCAAAAGAGAAAACCGTAGCAGGCTACGGTTTTATCTCCGGCGAAAAAAAACTGAAGACTTGCCTGAATGCCGGATCCGGCATTTTTTTTTCCCATAGGAATGTATTAGTGCATTCAAAATACCGGAAAGCCGGATCCGTACTTCCGGTCTGCGCATGCGCAGACCTTTAAAAATGAGATCCAAGAGAAGATACAAGCGGCACTTCTGCTTTCAGCGGTGCGGTGCGCGCGTCCCGGGAGGAAGATCCACAGATAATGGTATAGTAAGGACCAGCACTCGCTTCAGTAATAATTTCAAATAGATTTAATGGTCACATACAAATGATAAGTGACGCGTGCGTTTCGGCTACTGTGAGCCTTTGTCAAAACATAGTGTGTACAAGTTACAGACAATTTAAATAGACCGCGATAGAGCAGGAAATGACATCAGGTTACCATGGCAACATTGTAAACAAAGGACACAACAATGCAGAGATAGTGATAGAACAGGTGGATGAGCAGCTGACATTAATTGCTTGATAGGGCACCAGGCTAGGCACTGCTGTAAGCTGTGAATCATATAATGCTGGGGATGTAATATAACATGCTGGATGCTAGTTATTATAACAAACTAATTCAGAGAAAAAAAGAGAAAAAAGAGCATAATTAATTCACAGTACACCATGCTTTACACTGCCACATTTTGCTAAACCTTGTTATATGATGCAAAATACTGAATGCAGCGGTGCTGCTATTATGCGTGGTAAACTTACGCTCTGATCAAGCACTGAATGATATATTTCCAAAGATATAATATAACATGCTGGATGCTAGTTACTATAGCAAACTAATTCAAAAGAAAAAAGAGGAAAAAGAACATAATTAATGCACAGTACACCATGCTTTACACTGCCACATTTTGCTAAACCTTGTGATATAATGCAAAATACTGAATGCAGCGGTGCTGCTATTATGCGTGGTACACTTATGCCCTGATCAAGCACTAAATGATATAGATTGGAGTCAAGTTCTCTGTGGAAGAAAGAAAGAGGGAACATGTTGAGAGAGTCACTGCACAATAAAGTTTATAAAAAACTGTTTAAGTCATAATCACGATTTAATCCCTTTGGTTCTAGGGTTTGGAGGCGATGGATCCAGAAGGCTTCTCTTTTTTTGAGCATTTTACACCTGTCTCCTCCTCTCCTGGGCAGTGATACGTGCTCTATAATCTGGAAGCGTAGCTGGGAAATGGCATGTCGGTGTTCCTCAAAATGATGTGGGATGGGGAGTAGTAAATTTTTCTTTCTAATAGTAGATTTGTGTTTACAGAAACGGTCTTTCATCCTCATGGAGGTCTCACCGACATACACAAGACCACAGGGACACTTCAGGAGATAGACAACGAAATTACTATTACAAGTAAAGAAGCCATTTATTTTAAATTTTTCCCCTGTGTATGGGTGGGTGAAGTGTTCCCCTTTAATGACACTAGAGCAGTGTATACATTGAAGGCATGGGTATGTCCCATTCTTGGGTGTTGAGAGGGTGGCCTGGCGCTGGGTATGTCTGTCACTACCTACATCAGCCCTGACTAGGATGTCTCGGATGTTTTTGCACCTTTTGTAGCATATCATAGGGGGAGATTGAAATTCCGTGACATTGGGGTAGGCTCTGCTGAGAATACTCCAATGTTTGTTGAGGATAGTCCTGCATTTGTTGACCCAGGGGTGGTATTTCACCACAAAAGGGACCCGTGGCGGTTTAACACTAGTAGTGGTACTGTCTTTAGGCGGTTTCGCCTGTTGTGTATTTAACAGATCTCGCGGATAGCCTCTGTCACGGAATTTGTCTAACATTTCCTCCTGACGCGCCGTTCTCATGTCGGTGTCAGACACTATCCTATTCACTCTCTGTAGTTGTGAATAGGGAAGTGATTTTTTGACTGCAGGTGGATGGTTGCTGGTGAAGTGCAGCAGACTGTTGCGGTCAGTATCCTTGGTGTACAGGTCTGTATGTATCTGTCCCTTCTCATCTTTTATGACCCAAGTGTCAAGGAAATTAATTTTAGACATATCTGAATGCATGGTGAACTGCAGTTCCTTCCACACAGAGTTGATGTAATGTTCTACACATTACCAAAGGTGCACAAATCCCTCACCAGCCCCCCAGGACGCCCTATTGTAGCACTCACAGATTCCATCTTGTCAGCCCCAGCTATTATTCTAGAAAAAGCACTTACTCCACTTACCAAAAAAGCACCATCATATCTACTTGACACCAATGATTTCCTGAGACAAATACGTGATCTCCAACTCTTGGAAAGTGATATATTGGCTACATTTGATGTATGTAGCCTCTATACATCCATTGAACATGTGAAAGGCATTAGGGCAGTTGAATGGTTGTTGGCATTATCCACCTATAATGACAATGAAAAAAACTTTTTCCTAAGTTTGCTCACCACCATACTGCATGAAAATTACTTCCTATTTCAGGACACTTTTTTTCGCCAGCAGCGGGGGACCGCGATGGGTTCGAATGCCGCACCGCCTTATGCAAACTGTTATATGTCATGGTTCGAAAAAGAATATATATATGATGACACTTTATATAAGGACCACTGCATTTTCTGGAGACGATTTATCGATGACATATTTTGCGTGTGGCGGGGCGACATTCGAACCCTCGAACAATTCATGCATTACATCAACTCTGTGTGGAAGGAACTGCAGTTCACCATGCATTCAGATATGTCTAAAATTAATTTCCTTGACACTTGGGTCATAAAAGATGAGAAGGGACAGATACATACAGACCTGTACACCAAGGATACTGACCGCAACAGTCTGCTGCACTTCACCAGCAACCATCCACCTGCAGTCAAAAAATCACTTCCCTATTCACAACTACAGAGAGTGAATAGGATAGTGTCTGACACCGACATGAGAACGGCGCGTCAGGAGGAAATGTTAGACAAATTCCGTGACAGAGGCTATCCGCGAGATCTGTTAAATACACAACAGGCGAAACCGCCTAAAGACAGTACCACTACTAGTGTTAAACCGCCACGGGTCCCTTTTGTGGTGAAATACCACCCCTGGGTCAACAAATGCAGGACTATCCTCAACAAACATTGGAGTATTCTCAGCAGAGCCTACCCCAATGTCACGGAATTTCAATCTCCCCCTATGATATGCTACAAAAGGTGCAAAAACATCCGAGACATCCTAGTCAGGGCTGATGTAGGTAGTGACAGACATACCCAGCGCCAGGCCACCCTCTCAACACCCAAGAATGGGACATACCCATGCCTTCAATGTATACACTGCTCTAGTGTCATTAAAGGGGAACACTTCACCCACCCATACACAGGGGAAAAATTTAAAATAAATGGCTTCTTTACTTGTAATAGTAATTTCGTTGTCTATCTCCTGAAGTGTCCCTGTGGTCTTGTGTATGTCGGTGAGACCTCCATGAGGATGAAAGACCGTTTCTGTAAACACAAATCTACTATTAGAAAGAAAAATTTACTACTCCCCATCCCACATCATTTTGAGGAACACCGACATGCCATTTCCCAGCTACGCTTCCAGATTATAGAGCACGTATCACTGCCCAGGAGAGGAGGAGACAGGTGTAAAATGCTCAAAAAAAGAGAAGCCTTCTGGATCCATCGCCTCCAAACCCTAGAACCAAAGGGATTAAATCGTGATTATGACTTAAACAGTTTTTTATAAACTTTATTGTGCAGTGACTCTCTCAACATGTTCCCTCTTTCTTTCTTCCACAGAGAACTTGACTCCAATCTATATCATTTAGTGCTTGATCAGGGCGTAAGTGTACCACGCATAATAGCAGCACCGCTGCATTCAGTATTTTGCATTATATCACAAGGTTTAGCAAAATGTGGCAGTGTAAAGCATGGTGTACTGTGCATTAATTATGTTCTTTTTCCTCTTTTTTCTTTTGAATTAGTTTGCTATAGTAACTAGCATCCAGCATGTTATATTATATCTTTGGAAATATATCATTCAGTGCTTGATCAGAGCGTAAGTTTACCACGCATAATAGCAGCACCGCTGCATTCAGTATTTTGCATCATATAACAAGGTTTAGCAAAATGTGGCAGTGTAAAGCATGGTGTACTGTGAATTAATTATGCTCTTTTTTCTCTTTTTTTCTCTGAATTAGTTTGTTATAATAACTAGCATCCAGCATGTTATATTACATCCCCAGCATTATATGATTCACAGCTTACAGCAGTGCCTAGCCTGGTGCCCTATCAAGCAATTAATGTCAGCTGCTCATCCACCTGTTCTATCACTATCTCTGCATTGTTGTGTCCTTTGTTTACAATGTTGCCATGGTAACCTGATGTCATTTCCTGCTCTATCGCGGTCTATTTAAATTGTCTGTAACTTGTACACACTATGTTTTGACAAAGGCTCACAGTAGCCGAAACGCACGCGTCACTTATCATTTGTATGTGACCATTAAATCTATTTGAAATTATTACTGAAGCGAGTGCTGGTCCTTACTATACCTTTAAAAATGAGAGAGAGAAAAAAATACCGGATCCGTTTTGCCTGATGACACCGGAAAAACGGATCCGGTATTGCAATGCATTTTTCTGACTGATCAGGCATTTTTCAGACTGATCAGGATCCTGATCAGTCAGAAAAATGCCTGATCAGTCAGAAAAAATGACATGCGTTTGCATACAGTTTGCCTGATAAAAGGCAGGCAGTTCAGGCAACGGAACTGCCTGCCGGAATCAAACAACGCAAGTCTGAAAGTAGCCTTATCTGACAATGCCAGATACGGTGGACAGCCTGCTGGATTTCACAACGCAGATGTGAATGTAGGGTAACTTAACGCATAGGAATATTTTACCTGCAAAGTGCCACAGTGCTGTAAGGCCGCGGTTATGTGGCAACTTCTGGTCGCACAACAGAATATCACGTTGAACTACTACTACATTGGGTGGGATGGGCAGAGCAACATATGCTATTTAACCCCTTTAGCTCCCGCCTCTTTTGGGCATTAGGTATCAAGCTTTTTAGTATTTTTGCAAAATCAAAAATGTTTTATGGAATTTTTTTTATCATTTTTTTTGGGGGGGGGAGGAAAAATATAAAAAAAGGCAAATGCTGTTTTCTATTATTTTTCTTTTTCACACCATGCACACGGCGGTATAAATAATATGTTATTTCTGCAGCAGTGCCCAATATGTAATTTTTTTATATTATTTACTCATTTTAAAATATTTGAATGAAAAAACTTTTTTTTTGAAGGGGGGGGATGGGTCTAAATTTTTATTAAACTTCATTTACTTGTGATCATTTGGATAACTTGACTTCATACATAATGCTATGGGGGGTTACACAGCCGGGATCAGGGGTTCTTATTTCTGGGCATTATTGCAGGAGCCCAGCTGACAATCACACTGCGCCTGGGCGATCATTATGACGTACATCATGGTGCCTTAATATTTGGTAGTCCGTGACATACAGCTAAAAGTCTTTATTTCCAGGACCCAGTGGTGTAGCTAGAAATGAATGGGCCCCCACAGCAAATTTTTTGAACGGGCCCCCCAGCAACGTCTTTGTAACCCCCTCCTCCAGCTAGTTAAGATTGTGCTCTAAGATGAGGCCTGGCAGCCTCTCCGTCCATTTCCTATAGTGTCTCTGTATATAATGTCATTTTGTAATGCTGTTGAGGGGCCCCGATAATAAAATCTTTTAGTACTCCATCTGAATGGGCCCCTTCTGAGTTTGGGGACCAAAGCAGCCGCTTCCCCTGAAGCTACACCTCGGACCAACAGGAACTCTAAAACCGACTTTATTAACCGAGTGTTGCCTTCAGAAGAACATTTCCACTATACCAGGCATGCTCAACCAGCGGCCCTCCAGCTGTTGAAAAACTACAACTCCCATCATTCCCTGACAGCCTATAGCTATCATCCTACAGAAGGGCATTGTGGGAGTTGTAGTTTTACAACCGCTGGAGGGCTGCAGGTTGAGCATCCCTGCACTACACTTTCAGTCCAGGAGTTGCATGGATTGGCTGCTCTGGAAGTAGGTCTGACCTATGGAAGGGGATGTAACTTCTTCAGTCCAGGACGGGAAGGTACTATGGACAGGGCACAGAACTATGCGTCTCCCTGGCACATGCACAGAGGAGGTGGATTCAGGAGTTTGCACAGGCGCCAGGAAGACCAATAGTTCTGGTGGATCCCCAGAAACTGAAATCAACTTGACGCATTCCATTCATACCAAGATATATTGTCAAAAGTTTCAAAACCCTCTAAAGAATTCCAGATGAACTTGTGTTTGCTGGAAGTTATTCTAGAAAGTCTATAAAGGATGAGGGAAAAGTTCCTTTTTGAATCATTTCTGCCATGTTCTTTCTTAAGCTCAAAAAATCTTGGATTTGAATACCAAGTCTATAAAACACAGCAATAGTGCTTTGTCAACAACATCTCCTGCACACAACTCCATCCCCGATGCCCCGAAGGGTCGTTCTGTGTCACAAAGCAGCTCATGAAAAATGCCGCCTGTTTGCAACAGAACTTTTATGGTATCCGAAAGCGCCTCAGCAGGAACTTCATGGCTTCGCTTTGGGGGGAAGAAGAGAGACAGAAAGCAAATTTAGCAGAACACACTGGAAATCACAGTGAGACATTTAGAAACGTGGGCTTTCTTGGGGCTCGTGGAAAGCTGAAGTAGTCAGAAATGAGGCCAATGATGACTCGGCTGGATGATCCACACAGGACCAGGATAACCCGGCCGCAGGTGTCTTGGGAGAGATGGTAAAACCACTGATAGTATTACTGTTCTATGTGGTCATTAAACAGTAAAATACATAACATCATGTAACCCACAGAAGAGGATGATAATGTAATGCAACATAAAAATAACAAAAAAAAACAGACATCTTGAAGAATGGAGGCTAAAAAAGATTTTTCAGAGTGGATGGTGGCGTTCTAAGCAGACACAGCCTCCTACTTGGTGCCCACAATATGACCCCCATGTGTCAAACTAGACCACGTCTGGAGGTAATGAGCGAGGGAGATCTACAGTATGCTCCATGTTATTATGGCATCTATAAACTGTAGCAAAAAAATAAAAATAAACATATTTCTAGCCTCCATGGATAGTCACTTTGCATGGGATTAGGATTCAGTATTTGCCACGAAAAATATTCAAAACACCACCTGGATATGAAAACATTTGTAATTGTATGGAATTTAAATTTTAGTAGAGCTATTGAGCTATCCACTGAAATCTATCTGTACAGCGCCACCTGCTGTTTAGTTTCCTTATTTCGTGTCCATCTCATTGAGGTGGTCGCACACACTCAGCTTAAATCTTCAACCGCCACCAGCCATATATTCTCTGTTTAGAGGCTGTGGCAGTTACAAGGAAAGAGTTAAAGCAGAAAGGACACGTCCCCTGAGCTGCCAGCCTGAAATTAATCTAGCAAAACAGTTGCAGCAATGAATGTGGAGATCTCAGGATCCATGTGAGGTCCAGGGCTGGTTCTGGCTTTGTTAGAGATCGTCGCGTACTATATGATGTCCGATTTTCACTTGTTGCATCAATCATGGCATAACCCCTTTAAATCTATTCAAGGGTTATGTTCACATGAAGCAGAAACATTAAGGATTTTTGAAGCAAGATTTTAACACATGCAAAAAAAAAAGTCACGTGGAAACCAAAGTACGTTGCAGTGTTTCAAATTTATGTTGCCGATCATCAGTGCAAAACCCATGTTGACGTACAGTACTTGGGCAGCATCCGGCCGACACCCTTACCACCCGCCAATACATATGTAGTACGCCCACATCACCCCTCTGTTCTCTAAGTGCAAAAGGACGCACAAGTCATATCACAAGTGTTGCTCTATTCGGTATGGACAAAAATTTAGATAGAGATGTAGTGAGCACAAAGAAAAAACGTATTCTGCAAACCAAAAATATATAAAAAGCTCAAAGGAAACAACAACATAGCAATAACCAGTACAGTATCTCACCGGACACAGCTCTGCTCCCTCACACTATAAAACACTCTTGTATTTGTATCTAAAGCTTCTTTTGTTATTTTTCTTCTAATAAAACATCCAAGGCCCCGAAGAAGCTACAAAACATCTGTACAAGTGAAGAGCAGGAGACGTGCAGAGCAGCTAATGGACGGGTAACCTTGAGTTTTACAAAAGTTTCCCATTGCTAGGCAATTGTCTTCTGTTTCTACACAATTTAGCCTGACCTGAATTACACACCTACTGGAACCAGCAACCCCGCCAGTCAGAGACAAAGCATACAACGTACAGCAGCTTTGTCACTAAGAGAATTGGCATTTCATCTTTCTCTCGGTTAGGCCTCATGCACACGACCATTGTGTGTTTTGCCGTCCGCAAATTGCGGATCCGCAAAACACGGACGGCGTCCGTGTGCGTTCCGCAACTTGTGGAACGGCGCGGACAACCATTAATACAACGGCCTATTCTTGTGTGTAAAACGGACAAGAATAGGACAGGTTATATTCTTTTTTTGCGGACCACGGAACGGAGCAACGGATGCGGAAAGCACACGGAGTGCTGTCCGCATCTTTTGTGGCCCCATTTAAGTGAATGGGTCCGCATCCGAGTCGCAAATACTGCGGCTCGGATGCGGACCAAAACAACGGCCGTGTGCATGATGGCCTTATACTGATACCACGGACCTGGATGTCAGTCCTGCAAGTGCCAGCCAAGCAATGATCCGTGTTACACCAAGAGAAGGACCCGTATTCCCCCCCATCTTCACTCTCCAGCTTTTATCAGTGATTGTATAGAGTCTGAATGATACTGCAGAGCTGCATTCACAATTCTGCAGGCGTCAGACCTGAAATGTAGCAGCAGCAGCATCCACTGCTTGTTCAGTGTCTGTACAGAGCTAGATAAGGCAAGTTGGATCTTTACATCGCACACTGTAATCTGCTCCTGTGCATTACAAGACCCCAGGGAAGGCGAAACTCACACTGTGTTTGCAGCGATCGTTTGACATTTGCTCTGCCGCATAAATCAGATGTATCCACAGACACCCAAAAATATCCTTTCTGCCTCTACTGGGCTTGTACATATCAGAATATCCTTTGTCAACTGCATGCAATAAGCTCAGTCTGCTGTACTGTTCTATAACCAGGCATCCCACACATTATACTTTTTTCTTTTAACATTGAAGTCTATGGTCTTCTGTACATACTGTATGCAGAGGTATCCGTCAGAGTACCCTCCTGAGGCGTACAGTAAATACAGTGTAAATAGACCCTAAGCTTCTGGAGATGTATATTGACAAGCTTGTTGACTGTCTCCATTGACAAATAGAAGTGTGAATACAGCTCTGGAGTATAAAACAGACTGCTATGACCAGTCTAAAGCTGCCCACCTGTTACCAGTGACCTCCCTATCCAACTGTTTGCATAAACACATAGCTGTGGTTCAATTCTTTTTTTTTTTTTTTGAGCAAAGACCCTGTTCCTGAGTTATGATACTTTATCTTACTACACAAATGATTCCTTTGGTGCAATCAAAGTGTCACCATTGCTCTTATTGCACCCAACTCGGCTTCTTTCTGTGGCCAGCGTCCCCCCACACCCCCCACCGCCGGCTGTTCTGATCGACAGAGCCAAGCAGCGAGGGAGTGACTGACACCAGAAAGGAGCAGAACTTGAGTGCAACAGCAGCAATGTTGACGCCCTCGTTGCACAAAAGGCAATATTTGCATATAAAGAAAAAGTACCATGATCACTTGTTAGGCTTCTTTCACATTAGCAGTAGGATTGTCCGGCAGGGGAACAGCCTGCTAGATCCGTACTGAAGCTTGTACGCGTATGCTGCCGGAAGTCCGCCCCGGCCCCATTCACTATAATGAGAACGGGTCGGAGATGCGGCCGCAGCACGGCAAACATGCCGAGAGGCGGCCGGACAATAACTGCAGCGCCTTACTTTGCTTAAACCAGATGTTATTTTTTTCTTTTTAAAGCAGACTCCTTGATCAGCCATTTAAGTCTGGCGTATGTCGCAAAAGGGATCTTTTGTATCGTCGATCCCACAGACGACTGATTGGGCGTAGTCCGGCCGGTACAAATCTTACATGCATAGCCAACAAGTATGTCTAATGCAACTGGTTGCAAAAACGCTGTGTGCAAGAGTAAATGTTACAGAAAAGACAAAGTGACAGTGTTGAGACGGACGACGCGCGATGACAAAACTACTTTCATTAATGAACCCAGACTCTTTCCTTTGTAAACATGTCACTTGATCACGTTATGCCCACAAATACAATCCTTCGAATTTTGCTGCAAAAAAAATAAAAAAAAATATATATATATATATATATAAAAGTGAGATTACCTTCCGAGAAGTAACTTTTTATGTAACCCCATAAATAACGCTCTTTAGAGGGAAATTAAATTCACAAGCATGCCTCTGAATAGATGAATAATGTAAATGCACGGCTATTAAACGTCCCTCCACCAGATCCTGCACTTCAGCAAACAGCCCCGAATATATTGAGGAGAACGAGCGCTTTATTGGCCATCCAATATTCACTGCTGTGGGATTTCTCCATTAAGATGGAATTCTTGATTTGCCCTTAAAATTACACTTAAGGGGGAGATTGAAACCGTTACTAAATGCCATTGCGGCTTAAATCACGTCTTCTCCTCCCTCCTCTCCTATAACCCATCATCCATGTTTAAAGATTTCCCTGCAAGTGGGATTATAATTACCATCAGATGCCTTCCGACAGTTTACATAGCCTTGAACATTATAAAGAGTCTACCAGGAACGAGATCTCAGAGAGTTTAAAGTGAAATAGCAGATGTCTGCCTGTACTATACTGGCCCTCAGAGGCTTCTTGCGGCCCTTGCATGGGGCAGACAAATTATTTGTACAATGAGGGGTCCTATAGCTTTGGGGACCCACTGCCACCTGACATTGCATGGCCGCAGGGAGCACTGGCGATGTACCGCCAGATGCATCTTGGCTTGCCTCATGCACACGACCGTGGTTTTTGTCCGCATCCGATTCACATTTTTTGTGGGTCAGATGCGGACCCATTCACTTCAACGGGGGCCGAAAAATATGCAGACAGCCCATGGTCCGTTTTGCAGACAAGGATAGGACACAGTTTTGCAGAGGGCAGGATGTTCCGTTCCACAAAATGCGGAACGCACACTGTCTGTATTCGTGTCTTGTGGATCTACAATTTGCGGACTGCAAGAACAGCAGCGGCCGTGTGCATGGGCCTTTTAGCCTAGACGTCCAAGTGCGGCCTGGAAGATCGCGACAGCAGACTCGCAGCAGCCGAAATCAGGTTGTTGTTTTTTTTAAATTTTAAATAGACTCCTGATTTTGGCTTCAAAAACTGCATCAAACGTGTAGCAGTACCCTTAGGGTACAGATATACAAAGACACTGGTCACTGCTAGGTCCACAGAGTAGCGGTGATCCCATAAAAATGAATGGGATCACTGCGCCAGTCGCAAAAAGATGCAACACTACTGGATTTCTTGCCGTGGGTTCGGCGATCCCACTCATTTCCACGGGATCACCACTACTCTGTGGACCCGGCAGCGATCAGTGTCACCATGTAGCCGTACCCTCAGGGACTGAGCTAGTGAATCCATGGCTCACAGATACTGGTGGATTGTTAGACAGATGCACTACGCTGGGCTATTTGACAGCCAGGGGACCAAATACAGTTTTTGTCCACCCTTGACCCTCGAATACTTATCTACTGCTGTACAGAAAAAGCTAATTTGCCATTAAAGGCTATGATTACCTTTGGGGGGAATTTTTTAGAAAGTTGCATTTTACTCATTTGGGGCTAAATATATATAGATTTTTTCAATTGGTCTTTATTAGAAATGTTCTACAGGGTTAAGTTTCAGTCTATTTGCAGAAAGTTTAAAGGTCCCTTTACACGGGACAATGTACCAGCAGACTGTCGGTAGAGAAGCCTTCTTTCCTGACAATCTGCTGCTCGTCGGTGGAGGAGACCAGTGCATTTACATGCAGCGATCTCCTCCAGAGATGGGGCGGAATGATCGCTAATGCCATCCCCATAACGACTCGTTGTTTTCCTGCAGTATGATCTGCTGTTGGGAAGTGGGGATTTTTGTGCACTGCCAGATCCTCACTAACGAGCGTTACAATGAATATCTATTTTTGCTGACGATACTGAACTGTATAAAGTAATGAACACAAAAGAAGACGGTATACTGTGTGTGTAAAATAAATGGACGGGTCAGGGATCCAGGGTGTTATTCCGATTACCTGATTTGGACTTGGGAAGAGAATACTTTCCCCTAAAATGAGGAGTGCCGAGCTGGATGGACAGAGGTCTTTTTTCGGACTAGATTACTGGTGCTGGCCACTTTGGTTAATGCATTCAGTATTCTTGCAGTCCTATGTAAAACCACATACAGCAATGTTACACCTGCACCTCAAACTATCCACCCTTGCTGTGTGCAGACCACGGCTTCTGTGCAACCAAAGTAACGCAATTCGTCTTGTCTTTCGTTAACGTTGCTTTGCGATTTGTGTACAGGACTGACAGCCCATTACGACTTCTAGCATACAAATCGCGAACACGTACATGGATGGCATTTCTTAGATGGCTTGGATTATTGCTGCCAGTTATTCTGCAGGTGGCAGATTGATCTGCGAGTTTGGCAAGCCAGCTATGAGCAGATTGCCCATTCTTCCATCAGGAATTGGCTCCCATCAGGAATTGGTTCCCATCAACCCCCCCCCCCCCCCGCCTTTCCTCAAATCATGTGTTTTTCTTTATAATCTTATACATGGCTATGTAAAAAACAGACCTGCAACGTGCTGCATGCACTACATCTGGGTGTCTTTTACCAGGCTTTTGACAGTAATGGCATGAAATAAAGCGTTGTTGTACAGGAGATTGCCTTCATATTCCGGGCAGTGACCAAATTACAATATATAGTGTGTGTAAATATAAAGTATACGGGCAACTCTCAGTTGCAGCTTAGTATAATGGTGCTGGTAAAGGTAAACGGAATGGACGTGGAAAAAAAAAATTACGTTCGTGTGCCTTAATGGCGTTTTCAGAGATTTCTATACTGATGACTAGGCTTCAGCGAATCAGATACGGAGAAATCCAAGCCCGATTAGCTCAACACCGCTGATGGGTTATCCTCTGGATAGTTCATCAGTATCTGACCAATCCTCAGTGCACTGAAGCCCCAGTTTGCATAAACTATAAAAGTAATTTATTTATTTTTTCTTGGAAATGCCGCAATGATTTTCACAAGACAGGAATCATTTTAATCCGCAGGATCTACCATATCAGGCAGCATGACTGCACTAAAAGGGTCGGTCCAGCTGACAGGTGCTCTTTAAAGAGGTTTTTGTAGACAATAATAAAGGTTACCCCAGAATAGGGTTGGGCGATATCAAAAATATTCAGACGATAACGATATTAAGAAAGTAGAGCGGTGGCCGGTCATGACCGATGCGCTCCCATTCAATTCTATGCAGGGCTGTGGAGTCGGAGTCGAGGAGTCGGAGGAAATTTTGGGTATCTGGAGTCGGAGTCGGCAAACAATGCACCGACTCAGACTCCGACTCCTACTAAATTTAGATTGGAATAAAAAAAAAAAAGCAAGTTTAAATGTCCCAATTCACAAAAAGTTATAATTAATGACTTCTCTACTGTAAGAATAAAGACCAATGCATGCAGTGCCTCACGTAACCGCAAAACGAACACGTTAAGTGACCGTGAAGAAGCATGCTTTTCATGTGCTTCACTATATGGCACGCAACGCACAATTAGGAGCTGCAATACTTATACTTTCCATAGTGTTGTGTTCTGCTTTTACAGGGAACGCACCGTCCATGTGTAACCTCGCCTCTCACTGATAAGGGATTAAATAAATATGTTTTTTGCAGGACTAAAGAGTGAGACACTTGTATAAGTGAAGGGAATGGAGGGCCAATAGTTCAAGACTGAAGCTGTAAACCATTGGAAAAACTGCTGTCATTTAGCTAAGGCTATAAAAACTTGTAAACTCCGATTGTTAGCTTAAACTTTAAACATGACTATGGGATTCTCCTAGGAAAATCATGTTTTAGAATAAATGGTAGGTTGCGTTTCTTTTCCTCAAGGAATGTATAAAATACATTCGCATATTAATACAGAGGAGTCGGAGAGTCGGAAGTACATAAAACTGAGGAGTCGGAGTCAGAACATTTAGCTACCGACTCCACAGCCCTGCTTCTATGGGGAGAGTGCTTGGTGGTGGCTGGACTGGAGTTCTCCAGCCACCACCTTGCGGGGCTCCAATCCCGACCCGCACCTATAAGACAATGGAGGCATATCCTAGCGATACGCCACCATTGTCTGAGATGAGACAATCCCTTTAAGCCTCATTCACACATCCGTGTCAGTGCTTAAATCCGTGAAAAGGTGGTCAGTGATGCATCTGTGAAGATGTCCTTGATGGATCCGTGTTTGGTCCTCCATGTTTCACTAACACTGCCCAGCTGAAAAATAACTCTTCCAAATGATCTGTGAAACAAGGATGAAACATGGATGGCATCCGTGGTTTTCACTGAGCCATAGACTATAAAGGGTGTGATGGGCAAAATAGAGCATTCATCCGTGCTAAAAAAACACGGACCATGCTAAAACACAGATGTTTGAATACACACATTAAAATAAATGGAGAAGTGAGCTGCCCATAGAGAACACGTACAGCACACGTCCGTGGAACACTGACGTGTGAATGAGGTTATAACCTGTATAGTCCCTAGTGTAATGTGTAAAGGTCTTATGGGAAGTCAGTAGAGTGGCCCAGCTCAGCGGTAAATGTGCCGCCATCACTACGCCTCTACCAATTCATGTCTGTGGAGTGCCGGTGGGAACGGCTAAGTGCGTGATACAATTGATAGCCTGTTTAATCACGCACACAATTTCTATCTTAACAATGACTCACATAATAACTCGCCGTCGTCTGTAACAGTGATGGAAGCAAAGTCATCGGCACGCATTTCAAACAGACCTTCGAGGTCGGTGATCAGAGCTGCATCCCCCCCTCGTCCTCCAGTCCTGTCCTCCCTAAGATGAAGCACGCACAATGTCAGCGCGCCTTCACAGCGCAGATCGCTCGACAGTCATACACGCAACAACAAAAAAACTTTCCATCTGCTGCTGGGCAAAAACCATTTGTCCTATACTAAATCGAGTGTGCGGATTACAAATCCAAAGTCAGAATTGTTGTAACACGTCAAGAAATTTAAGTATGCCTAAATGAATTAAGCACTTGGAAAGCACTGAATAATTTTGAACAGTTTTACGCCAACAGTTCCCTGATCTACATCAAAGTTTGCGTAGTAAACAGTGCATGAAAATGTAATGGAATAACAAAATTTCTTGTTTTTCAGTTTAAAAGTCTTACTTGTTAAAAGTGCTTCAGGCATTTGCTTTTGCGTTTGTGAACGGTCATATTTTCCCAGCGGTAGTCCGCCATCATGTTGGGATTCCAGCGGCCTTGATACCTGTTCTCAATTGTAGAAATATCTTTGTGGAACCGCTCTCCATGTTCGTCACTTACGTGTCCCAAATTAGGTGGGAAAAAGTCAAGATGGGAATGTAAGAAATGCACTTTCAATGACATTCGGCAGCCAAGTTGTTCATGTGCTGTAAGTATGTTGTCTACTAGTTCAGCATAGGTTTGCAGCTCGTCTGTTCCCAAGGAAGTTCTGCACTACCAGCACAAATGCATCCCGAGCAGCAAGACGCCCTCGCTTTGTCAGATTCTTGCGCTGATCAGAAGTAGTGTATTTGCCACATATGTAGCAGAAATTGTCTGGATCGTTAACACATTTGCATTTATCCTTAAGTTTCAAAACTGATAGCACTATAACAGATCACTTTATCAAAATCTGTCCAGCTTGCCATATATACTTACTGCTGACATAAGCCTGAGTGCGTCCGGACATGTCCATTGGAATATCTCCAATATAATGCATTAATATTATAACTGAATAGGCTTTGCATGTATAACTTAACCCTTTAAGAACCTCCGCCGTACATGTATGGCGAAAGTCCGGTGCCCAAACATGGCGCCTACTCGCACATGCAGTGTGCGGCGTGCGCCATAGTCACCGGATTTCTGCCATTTTAAATAGCAGAGACCCACAGCACATGTATGCGATCAGCCATAAGGCTGATCGCATACATTTTCCCTTTCAGATGCCGTGGTCAAATGTAACTACGGCATCTGCGTAGTTCGGAAACGGAAGTCGCGCACTTTCGCTCTGGTAACAGCGTTCCCCGGCTGAGATCGGGGAACCTGATACATTGATCTAATAAGCTGAAGCCTCAAGCAGGCATCGGTGCCTATTAGATGACTATACCAATACAGGCCACTAGGTGGCAGCATTGTATTGGTACAGTGCAAATGAAGTGTTCAATGGTGTCTATATAGACATCAATGAACACAATAGGCAATCTAATGATTGCCAGTTATTGTCACCCAAGGTGACTTAAAAAAAGAAGTAAAAAAAAATAAATAATAAATGTAAAAAAGTTTTTGCAAATATAAAAAAAATTTAAGTTCAAATCATACCACTTTCCTTAAAATAAAAATACTTAGAGGACCTTTCACCGATTATTACTCTATGAACTAACCATATAGACATGTAGAGCGGCGCCCGGGGATCTCACTGCACTTACTATTATCCCTGAGCGCCGCTCCGTTCTCCCGCTATGTCCTCCGGTATCTCCGTTCCCTAAGTTATGGTAGGCGGAGTCTGCCCTTGTTCTTCTGTATCGCTGGCCAATCGCATTGCAGAGCTCACAGCCTGGGAGAAAATAACCTCCCAGGCTGTGAGCTCTGCGCTGCGATTGGCCAGCGCTAAAGCAGAACAAGGGCAGACTCCGCCTACCATAACTTAGGGACTGGAATCTCCGCCTACTATAACTTAGTGAGCGGAGATACCGGAGGGCATAGCAGGAGAACGGAGCGGCGCCCGGGGATAATAGTAAGTGCAGTGAGATCCCCGGGTGCCGCTCTACATGTCTGTATAGTTAGTTCATAGTGTAATAATCGGTGAAAGGTCCTCTTTAAACAATAAAAAAAAATAAACAGCATGGGCATCGCCGCCTGCGAAAATGCCCATACTATTAAAATATAATATTATTAATGGCATACAGCAAATGGCGTAACGGGAAAAAAAAACTGCCAATTTGCCATTTTTTGTCAATTCAACTACCCAATCATTTTTTTTTTATAAAAACTGATCAAAAAGTCTCACACACTTTAAATTGGTATCACTGATAAGAACAGATTGTCCCTCAAAAAATGAGACCTCACACAGCCCCGTACACAGCTACAAAAAAGTTATAGGGGTCAGAATATGTTTTTGTTTTTTTATGTTTTTTTCCGCAAAGGTTTTAATTATTTTTTAGTATTAAAACACAAGAAAAATGATTCACTTGTGGTATCGTTTTAACAGTACTGACCTGGAGAAAGAAGATAACAGGTCAATTTTACCACATAGTGTACAGTGTAAAAAAATGTAAATAAAAACCTTTATCAGAATTGCGTTTTTTCCCAATTCTATCCCATTTGGAATTTTTCCCGCTTCCTACTACATGGTATGCTACCGTAAATGGTGCCATTAGAAAGTAAAAATTGTCTCGCAAAAAATAAGCCCTCATAAAGCTATGTGAATGGCAAAATAAATAAGTTAGGACTATGGGAAGGCAGGCAGTAAAAACACGAAAACGCAAAAATGGAAAATTCCAGGGTCCTTAATGGGTTAATTCCGAGTTAATATTTGGAATCAGTGCGCTCATTTTAGTATAACTCACATGTTTTTCTCTCAGTAGCAAAATCATTGTTGCGCGGTCCTTTGTTTGGCAGAACGAAGCAAATCAGAGTAGGTTTGTTTTCCAAAATGGACCCCTGCTCTACCGACTAAATCAAGTTCTCTCCGATAAAGGGAAAAAAAATGTCTGGATAAAGAAGAGGAAGAAAGTCTCTAGAAAATAAAATGTCTTGTCTGTTGTGAGATGTACATAAAGTTCATGCATTTGCTGGGTCAGGGAGAGCGTATCCATAGTAGCACAAGGCGCTCTATGTCTCTCCATACAAAAGCTTCACAGTAACTCCTGGCTGTCGCTCCTGAGCTGGAGATTTCCGGAGGAAATTTATTGAATTATTATCAATGCAGCTGGAAAAAGAGGCCGGCGATAAAGATTCAATATTGCTCTATATTAACGAGACGCCGGCTGTGCGGTACAAATACACATTATCCAAATAGGATGGAAAAAACTTTAATGGCCATTAGAATTGTTATATCTGAAGGTTTATATTAAAAATCTGGGGAAAATAACAAGGAGAGAAAATACAAATGTATTCTTATAAAAGAACATCTAAATTTACATATTAAACTACAACAGTATTATAGTAGTTATATTCTTGTACATAGGGGCAGTATTATAGTAGTTATATTCTTGTACATAGGAGCAGTATTATAGTAGTTATATTCTTGTACATAGGAGTCAGTATTATAGTAGTTATATTCTTGTACATAGGAGCAGTATTATAGTAGTTATATTCTTGTACATAGGAGCAGTATTATAGTAGTTATAGTCTTGTACATAGGAGCAGTATTATAGTAGTTATAGTCTTGTACATAGGAGCAGTATTATAGTAGTTATATTCTTGTACATAGGAGCAGTATTATAGTAGTTATATTCTTGTACATTGGAGCAGTATTATAGTAGTTATATTCCTGTACATAGGAGCAGTATTATAGTAGTTATATTCTTGTACATAGGAGCAGTATTATAGTAGTTATATTCTTGTACATAGGAGTAGTATTATAGTAGTTATATTCTTGTACATAGGAGTAGTATTATAGTAGTTATATTATTGTACATAGGAGCAGTATTATAGTAGTTATATTCTTGTACATAGGAGGCTATATTATAGTAGTTATATTCTTGTACATAGGAGCAGTATTATAGTAGTTATATTCCTGTACATAGGAGGCAGTATTATAGTAGTTATATTCTTGTACATAGGAGGCTATATTATAGTAGTTATATTCTTGTACATAGGAGCAGTATTATAGTAGTTATATTCTTGTACATAGGAGCAGTATTATAGTAGTTATATTCTTGTACATAGGAGCAGTATTATAGTAGTTATATTCTTGTACATAGGAGGCAGTATTATAGCAGTTATATTCTTGTACATAGCAGGCAGTATTATAGTAGTTATATTCTTGTACATAGCAGGCAGTATTATAGTAGTTATATTCTTGTACATAGGAGCAGTATTATAGTAGTTATATTCTTGTACATAGGAGCAGTATTATAGTAGTTATATTCTTGTACATAGGAGCAGTATTATAGTAGTTATATTCTTGTACATAGGAGCAGTATTATAGTAGTTATATTCTTGTACATTGGAGCAGTATTATAGTAGTTATATTCCTGTACATAGGAGCAGTATTATAGTAGTTATATTCTTGTACATAGGAGCAGTATTATAGTAGTTATATTCTTGTACATAGGAGCAGTATTATAGTAGTTATATTCTTGTACATAGGAGTAGTATTATAGTAGTTATATTATTGTACATAGGAGCAGTATTATAGTAGTTATATTCTTGTACATAGGAGGCTATATTATAGTAGTTATATTCTTGTACATAGGAGCAGTATTATAGTAGTTATATTCCTGTACATAGGAGGCAGTATTATAGTAGTTATATTCTTGTACATAGGAGGCTATATTATAGTAGTTATATTCTTGTACATAGGAGCAGTATTATAGTAGTTATATTCTTGTACATAGGAGCAGTATTATAGTAGTTATATTCTTGTACATAGGAGCAGTATTATAGTAGTTATATTCTTGTACATAGGAGGCAGTATTATAGCAGTTATATTCTTGTACATAGCAGGCAGTATTATAGTAGTTATATTCTTGTACATAGCAGGCAGTATTATAGTAGTTATATTCTTGTACATAGGAGCAGTATTATAGTAGTTATATTCTTGTACATAGGAGGCAGTATTATAGTAGTTATATTCTTGTTTATAGGAGCAGTATTATAGTAGTTATATTCTTGTACATAGGAGCAGTTTTATAGTAGTTATATTCTTGTACATAGGAGGCAGTATTATAGTAGTTATAGTCTTGTACATAGGAGGCAGTATTATAGTAGTTATATTCTCGTACATAGGAGGCAGTATTATAGTAGTTATATTCTTGTACATAGGAGGCAGTATTATAGTAGTTATATTCTTGTACATAGGAGGAGTATTATAGTAGTTATATTCCTGTACATAGGAGGCAGTATTATAGTAGTTATATTCTTGTACATAGGAGGCAGTATTATAGTAGTTATATTCTTGTACATAGAAGGCAGTATTATAGTAGTTATATTCTTGTACATAGGAGCAGTATTATAGTAGTTATATTCTTGTACATAGGAGCAGTATTATAGTAGTTATATTCTTGTACATAGGAGTATTATAGTAGTTATATTCTTGTACATAGGAGCAGTATTATAGTAGTTATATTCTTGTTTATAGGAGCAGTATTATAGTAGTTATATTCTTGTACATAGGAGCAGTATTATAGTAGTTATATTCTTGTACATAGGAGGCAGTATTATAGTAGTTATATTCTTGTACATAGGAGGCAGTATTATAGTAGTTATATTCTTGTACATAGGAGGCAGTATTATAGTAGTTATAATCTTGTACATAGGAGCAGTATTATAGTAGTTATATTCTTGTACATAGGAGTATTATAGCAGTTATATTCTTGTACATAGCAGGCAGTATTATAGTATTTATATTCTTGTACATAGCAGGCAGTATTATAGTAGTTATATTCTTGTACATAGGAGCAGTATTATAGTAGTTATATTCTTGTTTATAGGAGCAGTATTATAGTAGTTATATTCTTGTACATAGGAGGCAGTATTATAGTAGTTATATTCTTGTACATAGGAGCAGTATTATAGTAGTTATATTCTTGTACATAGGAGCAGTATTATAGTAGTTATATTCTTGTACATAGGAGTATTATAGTAGTTATATTCTTGTACATAGGAGCAGTATTATAGTAGTTATATTCTTGTTTATAGGAGCAGTATTATAGTAGTTATATTCTTGTACATAGGAGCAGTATTATAGTAGTTATATTCTTGTTTATAGGAGCAGTATTCTAGTAGTTATATTCTTGTACATAGGAGGCAGTATTATAGTAGTTATATTCTTGTACATAGGAGGCAGTATTATAGTAATTATGTTCTTGTACATAGGAGCAGTATTATAGTAGTTATAATCTTGTACATAGGAGCAGGATTATAGCAGTTATATTCTTGTACATAGGAGCAGTATTATAGTAGTTATATTCTTGTTTATAGGAGCAGTATTATAGTAATTATGTTCTTGTACATAGGAGCAGTATTATAGTAGTTATATTCTTGTACATAGGAGCAGTATTATAGTAGTTATATTCTTGTACATAGGAGTATTATAGTAGTTATATTCTTGTACATAGGAGCAGTATTATAGTAGTTATATTCTTGTACATAGGAGCAGTATTATAGTAGTTATATTCTTGTACATAGGAGTATTATAGTAGTTATATTCTTGTACATAGGAGCAGTATTATAGTAGTTATATTCTTGTACATAGGAGCAGTATTATAGTAGTTATATTCTTGTACATAGGAGTATTATAGTAGTTATATTCTTGTACATAGGAGCAGTATTATAGTAGTTATATTCTTGTTTATAGGAGCAGTATTATAGTAGTTATATTCTTGTACATAGGAGTATTATAGTAGTTATATTCTTGTACATAGGAGCAGTATTATAGTAGTTATATTCTTGTACATAGGAGTATTATAGTAGTTATATTCTTGTACATAGGAGCAGTATTATAGTAGTTATATTCTTGTACATAGGAGCAGTATTATAGTAGTTATATTCTTGTACATAGGAGTATTATAGTAGTTATATTCTTGTACATAGGAGCAGTATTATAGTAGTTATATTCTTGTTTATAGGAGCAGTATTATAGTAGTTATATTCTTGTACATAGGAGCAGTATTATAGTAGTTATATTCTTGTACGTAGGAGCAGGATTATAGTAGTTATATTCTTGTACATAGGAGCAGTATTATAGTAGTTATATTCTTGTACATAGGAGCAGTATTATAGTAGTTATATTCTTGTACATAGGAGCAGTATTATAGTAGTTATATTCTTAACCATATTTCTTTTTATTAAAGTAAGAAATCAAGGCCATACGTCCACACATGACATCAGTATCATAACATTAAAAGACAAAATAGTCATCCAGTGTACATATCATGCGTGAGCAATACAAGCGATTATCATCTTTATCAGAGATATACATCAAAAAGAAAAGAAAGGGAAAGGGGAAAGACAATCGGGTAGGTAGGGGAAGAAAACCAGAAGGGGGGAGGATTCCTGCTCTATCATGTAAAATTCCTATGTGACTTCCATGGGGACCATAACTTTAGAAAGCAATGGCGTGAGTTTGTTTCCCAGTGCGTCAGTTCCTCAAAGCGGTAAATTTGATCTACCTTGTCCGTCCACATAATGAGAGTTGGAGGGGAATCAGTTTTCCACAGAAGGGGGACCAGTAACCTAGCTGCTGTGATCAACATTGAAGGGAGGTTATTCTTGGCGGGAGTTAGCGTGCTGTTAGGGCACCACAATAGGGTGAGTTTGGCGTCCAAGACGACTCTGGTTTTGCAAACACTATTGATCATAGATTCTATCAGCTTCCAAAACGGCTGGATCTTATGGCAGAGCCACCATATATGTAATAATGAACCAGTTTCTATACCACACCTCCAGCATACTTCAGGAATCTCAGGGTTAAGCCTGTGTAAGAATTCAGGAGTTTTATACCATCTACTCAGCAGCTTAAAAGAATTCTCCTGAACCCTCACACAACGACTGAAGCCGTGTGAATGGGCCAGAACAAAGGCTCTCTCCGGTTCCGTCAGGGTCACAGAAAGCTCTCGTTCCCATGAAGTCACATAACCGAGCTCCGGTGGTAAGGAGGAAAGCATTTCCTTATACATCTGGGATAGTGGCCTAAGGGGGGGTCTAGGGGCTAGGACCTTCTTCTCAAGCCAAGAAGGGGAGCTACCACCAGCGAAGGGGCCAGCACACAACTTGGTATCTCTTTTGAAGTCCGCCAAATGGAAAAAGGAAGCTGTCTTAATCTCGGGGCGGTCCATTATTAAGTCCCATTGCAAACTACCGTCTGGGAGAAGGACATCCCGCAGGAACAAGCCAGCGAGCCTAGACCAAATCCCAGAGGGGCTTGACACTGAAGGGTGGATATAGCTCTGTAGCAACTTAAGAGGCATACAGGGATTAGGGACGCTAAACAGCTGGGATTGGACCATTTTGGACCATTCTACTAGCATTCCCTTCCAAACCGGGGATAAGGCATAATGATTGGCTGAGAAGGGCCTGACGCCCCATAAAGTAAGCTGGTCTTGGTAAGTGAGCAGTACAGTTTCGAGACGTGAGCAAAGGGAGCTAGATTTGCGGGTCAGGGCAGCTACACATCTACATAACTGAACAGCAGTGTAATATGACTTTACATCAGGCATCCCAAAGCCTCCAAACTTCCTATCTCTTGTAAGGACAGAATAGGCAATGCGTGGCGACTTACCGCTCCAAAGGAAGCGCGTGAACACTCGGCGGACCTCTGAGAAGTATGAGTTTGGTAGCCATATAGGGATGGCTTGTAGCAAATATAGAAATTTGGGGAGGATGAAAGTTTTAAGGTAGTTCTTTCTACCCATCCATGAAACAAACGGGAGTTTCAGGTTCTCTAAATGGGTGCGGACATTTTGCAAGAGCGGAACATAGTTAAGGGAGGCTAGGTCTTGTAAGTTGGCTGAAACATGTGTCCCCAGAAACGCAATGTCCCTGGAGGCCCAGGCAAATGGGGTGGTACTTTTAAGTTTATTAACTACAGTCTGGGGGCAAGAGATGTTGAGTGCCATGGATTTTCCATAATTTATTTTGAAATTGGATACAAATCCAAAATCCTCGAATGTATTCAACAATTTGGGCAAGGCTTCTGCAGGGTTAGAGGTCATGACTAAAAGGTCATCCGCGAATGCCGCAGTAACATGAGTTTGGGGGCCAATCTGGAGGCCTTTGATGACCGGGTCTGTTCTAATTTTACACAAAAGAGTCTCCATCACCAATACGAATAGTGCAGGGGAAAGGGGGCACCCCTGTCTCGTCCCATTGGTGATGCGAAATGGTGGGGATAATGCTCCATTGACTTTGACCATGGCAGAGGGGGCCGAATATAGGGTGTTGACAGCACTGATAAATTGGTCTGGGAGGCCAAACTTCGACAGGGTCCGTGACATAAAGAGCCAACTGACCCTGTCGAAGGCCTTTTCCGCATCTGTGCTCACCAGAACCAAAGGCTTAGAGGATCTCTTAGCCCAGTTCACAAGATGGAGAAGCCGCACCGTGTTTTCAGACCCCTGTCTGCCATGGACAAAACCTACTTGTTCCTCATGTACAATGTCAGGGAGCACATCCTGAAGCCTGCTAGCCAAAATCTTCGCCCACCACTTCACATCATTATTAAGCAAGGATATTGGCCTATAGTTACTGCAGCATGTTGGATCCTTGTTTTCCTTATGGAGGACAGTAATGTGCGCCAATAAGGAATGAGGAGCAAGAGAACCCCCTGTCAGAAGGTAGTTGCACAAATTCCTGAAACGTGGGATTAAAACATCCTGAAAGGATTTGTAATATGCAATGGAAAATCCATCTGGGCCGGGGCTTTTACCTGACGGGATAGACATGAGGACTTTGCGGACCTCAGAATCAGAAATAGGCCTAGTCAGAAGGGAAGCTTTGGATGAGGATACAGATGGGAGATTCAGGGACTGTAAGAATTTATCTGTAGCCTCAGATAATTCTCCGGGGGTAGTCCCGTTAGGAGGGGATAAATTATATAAGGCCTCATAAAAGGCCAAAATGCCTTGGCGACATCTGGGGTAGATTTATGTATTTTAACTCTGGGGTCCTTAATACAGGAAACAAAGGAGTCAGAAAACTGCTTCTTGACAATTGCCGACATCAGTCTGTTTCCTCTATCCCCATGAGCATAGGCCTTAAATCGGGAACGTAGGACCAACTTTGCAGAAGTGACATTCAATAAATTTTTTAAGCGCGTTCTGGCTTCAGTTAGCTCTGCTAAGGTGCTTATAGCTCGTGATTCCTTGTGGGAGGATTCCAGACGGGCTATGTTCGCCAATAAGGTATCCAGGGCTTGTGTTCTTTGCTTTTTCACAAAAGCCCCCAAAGCGATGAGTTCCACTCTCAGAACCACCTTGTGGGATTCCCAGAGTATAGAGGGTGAAGGAGTGGAGTCTGGGGTATCATTAAGCGTGAAGAACTCAGATATCGAGGCCTTAAGTTTACAAGCATGCTTGGGGTCTAAAATCAGAGTATCATTGAGACGCCATAAGCGCTCTTTCCTCTGTGGTCCGGACAGGGAGAAGTTAACAATAACCGGGGCATGATCGGATAATGTAATACTACCTATCCGGGCTCCAGAGACATTGCGTATATGTGAACTAGACAGGAATATATAATCCAGTCTGTGGAAAGATAGCTTAGCATGTGAGTAGAATGTATAATCCCGGCCATTGGGATTCAAGGCCCGCCAAACATCCAAAACTTTAAGTTTTCTCAGAGAAACTTTCAGCCTTCTCAAGAGTCTATAAGACACAGAAGGTCTGCCCGCCGAGGTGTCCACCGCTGGCTCCAGAGCGACATTGAAGTCGCCCCCCAATACTAGTAAGCCCTCTGAGAAGGAAGATAACACAGCAAGGGTCTGAACGAGCCATGGCCTTTATTGGGGGCATACAGATTGGCAAAGGTCACCGGGGAATCGCCCAGTAAGCCCTTCACAAAAATGTATCTGCCCTCCGGATCTGCTGAAATAGCCGTGTGTTTAAAGGGAAGGCATTTGTGCACAGCTATACTGACCCCCCTACTGGCGGAATCATGCGTACTGTGAAACCACTGGACAAATTTCTTAGGGGGAAGTTTGGGAATTTTGCCCGTTCTAAAGTGGGTCTCTTGCAGAAAAGCCACCGAGACTTTATCTTTCAAAAGGAGAGATAATATTTGAGACCTTTTGCATGGCTCGTTCAGAGAGGCGACTACTATAGAAGACATTTCTGCATACATTCAGGTGAATAAAAGCTTAGGACACCCATGGAAGTATAGAAAAGCACACATTTGACATGAGCAGGTGGAGGGGAAGGAGGGGAGGGAAACACAAAAGAACAAAAAATAAAGGAGAGAACATTAAACATGTCAGATTGACAAGTGAACATCTCGGACAGAGCACCCGTCCGAAGAGGGGTCGGTACTCTAGATTAAAGGTGGTCAGTCAGGAGAGGACAGGAGTGTCTCCCTGAATACTGCTCAAAAAACGATATCAATAAACTAAACGGGGCAGTAACTACTAAAATGTCACTTTTATTAAATAATAGGAGTAAAACGACGGCCCCTACAGACAAAACAACAAGTAAGACACGTACATACACGAACTGGTACAGAGAGACCAGTAAATACAAATATTGGTAAGGTGTTATTGGTGGGCTGGACCATGGATGGCAAGCCGGGCACGGCTATGTCAGAAGAAGTTAGCAAACCCTAGTGACTCCCTGCTTGGCCTGGTCCACCCTGTAACAAATATCCTCAGGACGGGGTCCAAAAAGCCCCGCAAGGGGTGGCCCAGACAGGAACTCTTAACCTAAATAGATGACCCTAGTGAGGCCCTCACACATCAGGAAGAAAAATCCGTCCAGAGGAGCAAAAAAACACAGGTGTACCAAAATAAACGTAACCCCACCACAGAAATTATCCACAATGGGGGATAAAAGTGAGAGGAATACTCAAGTGTCCTGACGCGTTTCTTCACAAAGAGTATGCCCCAGGATTCATCAGGGGACACGGGGCAGTACTACAGTCAGGTTACGGCTGAGTCTAGAAATCATATCAGAAACAAAGACTGAATAAGTAAAACAGCATATGCGTGCTTCCATGCCATCAGCCCACATCGGGCCATGAAGGCAGGTTACTTACTTTTGTATGGCAGCGGTCAGGCGTATGGCTATAGTTCCACCAGCAGGCTGTGACCCAGGGTGGTGGTGTCCGCAGTGGTGGGGTGACCGGCAGCCATTGTGGCGATTAACGCCCCTTTTATAAGGCTGTGGGGCCCTGTGCGTTATCAAAACAAGCCCCCGGCGCCCCCGTATGACGTCGCAGCCAGTGCGCCCGTCATCCGATCTTGTGGCCGGAAGTGACGCACTTGCGCATGCGCAGAGAGCTCTCCCTGCGTGTCACAGGCCCGAGGTGGAACGCACAGAGGCGCTTCCGCATCACGTGACCGCCGCAGACTGCCCGCATCACAGGCCATCATAGCATCGCGGGGGTCACGTGATCGGAGCGCAACAAGCAATTCCAGGTGAACTGATAGGAGCCGTGTCAGGCACCATGCCCAGACGGGATAGTATCACCATGGAATATTTACAATAATATGCACGACCACTCCTCCGGTCTGCATGCAGTAGAAACTTGGTTACCCCCCTCATTAGGGATTACCGATAGGAGGGGCTTATGAACCCAAGCATTACAAAGCTGGGATTAAGAATCTAACATAGGAATAGGGGGGAGCGATGCATCGCTCTTTGGTCTGGTAGGACCTCAACCTCCCCATCCTTCATATCTGAGGGGGACATGGCAGTGTCTGGCCACAGTTCCCCTAATAAGACCAATGATACAGAGGTTATATGACCAGGATAAACTGATACCAGGAATATGACTAGGAAAAATTGGTATTTACAGAAAGCACGAGAAGTTTAATTGTTCATTAAGGCCCTGAGGGGTGACTGTGTTGAGGGTGAAGGTCCACCAGCACTCCCTCTGTAGAATACGCCTATTCCAGTCTCCCCCTCGTAGGCCATCAAGGTGATGGCTGAGGTGAGTCCGTCATGTGCCGTCTGTACGTGGCGTGCTACGGGGGTATCTTTGTTGTTACGGATGTCCCCGAGATGTTCCCCCATGCGTTTGCGTAACTCCCTAAACGTTTTTCCTATATAGCGGAGTCCGCAAACGCATGTGACCAGATAGATCACGCCCGCCGTACGGCAATTCATAAAGTCCTTCACCTGATACACAGTATCATAATCAGGGGACGCCCTATTGTCTCGGGGGTGGGAAGTCTGTCCCAAAACTGCGGTATCTACGTGGACAAGGTGCTACGCCCCTTTGTGTCATCTCTGCCGTCTCATATCAGAGACACGGGGGATCTATTAGGAAAACTGGAGGACATCTGCATCGAGCCACACTGGTTTCTGGCCTCTGTGGATGTGGAGGCGTTGTACTCCTCCATTCCACACGAAAGAGGTTTGGAAGCGAGCAGCCACTGCCATGTCCCCCTCAGATATGAAGGATGGGGAGGTTGAGGTCCTACCAGACCAAAGAGCGATGCATCGCTCCCCCCTATTCCTATGTTAGATTCTTAATCCCAGCTTTGTAATGCTTGGGTTCATAAGCCCCTCCTATCGGTAATCCCTAATGAGGGGGGTAACCAAGTTTCTACTACATGCAGACCGGAGGAGTGGTCGTGCATATTATTGTAAATATTCCAAGGTGATACTATCCCATCTGGGCATGGTGCCTGACACGGCTCCTATCAGTTCACCTGGAATTGCTTGTTGCGCTCCGATCAAGTGACCCCCGCGATGCTATGATGGCCTGTGATGCGGGCAGTCTGCGGCGGTCACGTGATGCGGAAGCGCCTCTGTGCGTTCCACCTCGGGCCTGTGACACGCAGGGAGAGCTCTCTGCGCATGCGCAAGTGCGTCACTTCCGGCCACAAGACCGGATGACGGGCGCACTGGCTGCGACGTCATACGGGGGCGCCAGGGGCTTGTTTTGATAACGCACAGGGCCCCACAGCCTTATAAAAGGGGCGTTAATCGCCACAATGGCTGCCGGTCACCCCACCACTGCGGACACCACCACCCTGGGTCACAGCCTGCTGGTGGAACTATAGCCATACGCCTGACCGCTGCCATACAAAAGTAAGTAACCTGCCTTCATGGCCCGATGTGGGCTGATGGCATGGAAGCACGCATATGCTGTTTTACTTATTCAGTCTTTGTTTCTGATATGATTTCTAGACTCAGCCGTAACCTGACTGTAGTACTGCCCCGTGTCCCCTGATGAATCCTGGGGCATACTCTTTGTGAAGAAACGCGTCGGGACACTTGAGTATTCCTCTCACTTTTATCCCCCATTGTGGATAATTTCTGTGGTGGGGTTACGTTTATTTTGGTACACCTGTGTGTTTTTTTGCTCCTCTGGACGGATTTTTCTTCCTGATGTGTGAGGGCCTCACTAGGGTCATCTATTTAGGTTAAGAGTTCCTGTCTGGGCCACCCCTTGCGGGGCTTTTTGGACCCCGTCCTGAGGATATTTGTTACAGGGTGGACCAGGCCAAGCAGGGAGTCACTAGGGTTTGCTAACTTCTTCTGACATAGCCGTGCCCGGCTTGCCATCCATGGTCCAGCCCACCAATAACACCTTACCAATATTTGTATTTACTGGTCTCTCTGTACCAGTTCGTGTATGTACGTGTCTTACTTGTTGTTTTGTCTGTAGGGGCCGTCGTTTTACTCCTATTATTTAATAAAAGTGACATTTTAGTAGTTACTGCCCCGTTTAGTTTATTGGGGTCGGTACTCTACTTATCACCAGCCAAGACAGGGTTGGACTGGAGAGGGGGCAAGTAAAGCACCTATGGTCTGTAACAAAAGAGACCAAAAACAAAAATGCATCCAGCATCAGAGTCCGTCCGGACATCGCCCTGCTTATGAGGGTCAAAATACGATGTCCTTGAGGTAGCGTCCGGTAACAACCATGAGACACACAGGCCTGCTTAAACAGCATATGAGAATAGTAAGCCCAAGTATTAGGGAGGTCGGAAAAGTAAAACATTAAAAATGTGAAAAAATGCAAAAATGCAAAAAGGCAGAGTCCGCCTCTAGTAACCCGTATAACATGAGGATGGGAGACAGTTATCTCCCATTCTAGGGAGGTAGAAATAGCAGCAAGTTATGCTTACTAGCACATCCGATCAGGTGGGGGCTCTATTCATCTTGCCGCGTCCCGACCGATCCGACTTGCCCGCGGACGCCGTCTGCCATGCGGTCACACGAGGTGGTATGGGAAGGGAGCCATCTTGGTCAGCCGGTAGCCATGAGGGGATTTCCACCGGAGGGACGTCCAGGGACCTCCAGACAGATTCCAGGTCTGCAGGCGAACGTATGGTGAGTAGCTTACCATTCCTGGAGATCGCCAGCCCAAAAGGGGTATAACCAGCGGAATGGGGTCGATGTTTTTCTCAGGACCTCCAGGAGAGGCTTGAATAGGCGTCGCTTGGCCAAAGTAGATGGTGCGAGGTCCTGGAACATTTGGATCGGTGTGTTTTCGTACTCCAATACCTCCATCTCACGTTGCCTTTTCAGGATGGCTGCGGTATCAACATAACTTAATAAGCCACAGATTACATCACGAGGCGGTTCTTGCGGTTTAGGCCTAGGGCGCAGCGCCCTGTGTATGCGCTCCACCACGATGCCCGCCGCTCTGTCAGGATCAAGTAGCATAGAAAACAATTCTCGCGCCACTGTCGGTAAGGCCTCCGCTGCAAACGACTCAGGTAGGCCGCGGATGCGGATATTGCGCCGGCGGCTACGGTTTTCTTGGTCTTCCAATTTCAGGAAGGCATCGTTTAGTAAGGCCTTGTGAGACGCCAGCACCTCCGACGCTTTGCTTTCGTAGGTCATGATGGCCTCCTGAGTGGCCTCTAGCGCAACCACCCTCTGCCCCAAGTGCTTCATGTCGTCCTTAATGTCGGACAGGTCTTGTTTCAGAGGCGAGAGGGCAGATTCAAGAACCCGGCGCAGGGTTCGCTCTGAGAGAGGTGGGTCTCTGGGCCTCCTGTCCGAGATATCGGAGCCGCTTCCTGCATCTGATAGTTCCCCTGCATCAGAGTCATGTGCAGCAGACGTCGCCATATTTGAGCCTTTCTGCGCGGCAATCCTCAGCGTTTTCCGAAGAAACTTCTCCATCTCAGGTTGCTTGGAGTGCAGTGGAGTAGACTCTGAGCTTCCTCTGTTCTTTTCTCTACCAGGTTTCCCCATAATCGAGCAAATTATAAGCTTATATAGGGCAAATGAGCCGGAATGCTGGAGGAGCTCAAGCTCGTGCGGCCATTCAGCAGCGTGGCTAGGCTCCGCCCCTATAGTAGTTATATTCTTGTACATAGGAGGCAGTATTATAGTAGTTATATTCTTGTACATAGGAGCAGTATTATAGTAGGTATATTCTTGTACATAGGAGCAGTATTATAGTAGTTATATTCTTGTACATAGGAGCAGTATTATAGTAGGCATATTCTTATATATAGGAGCAGTATTATAGTAGTTATATTCTTATATATAGGGGACACTGCCTATTGTCATGTTTCCCAGCTATTTTTTATTTAGTGTTAGTGCTGTTAAGCTTCAGTTGTGATCAATTACTTGAGTTTAGCTGAATTGTCTATAGAAATCTATAGAAAGAGAC
The DNA here is from genome assembly GCF_905171765.1 of Bufo bufo. Lineage (NCBI taxonomy): Eukaryota > Metazoa > Chordata > Amphibia > Anura > Bufonidae > Bufo > Bufo bufo. The sequence goes on along the minus strand of NC_053398.1, from coordinate 138,890,307 downwards.
ATTTTCTATGGGGAAATCTCACTGTAAAACAGAAATTTCACATTCCTAGGTTGGGGCTTTCCATCTAACAAGCTATTTATATATTTATTAGAACCTTTCCTTCTTTCCAGCTGTAAGTAAAAATCAATAAGAAGTTAGAATGAGGGGTTCCATGGAGACAAATATTGCTCTGCTCTTCCCAGACTCCGCTGATGAAACTGAGCTGCCATTACCAGCAATATGCCTTTGGAGTTATGGGGGTTTCTGAGCAGATTCACTGAGGAACATCGGTTTGTTTGTGCAAATAAACAAAGAGCTCAGTGATAGACACAATGGAGAATAGAAGCTGCTTCTTCAAAGTCTCCAGGATAAAAAGACAAATTTCAAGTTATATATGTAAATGGCGCCAGATATGCAGGTGCCCAGAGCCAATGTTTCCAACACAAATTCAGAAAGGTTGAGGGGAAACAAAGCACAGAATAAGAAGAATAGTTTCCACTTGCATCAGTTGGATTGCTATTGACCGAGTCAAGCCGTCCAGGGGGATGTTGCTTTTGGACTAGGACCATGTGCATTCACTGCTCTGACAGGCTGGCAAAGAAAATAACACCACGCGGGTCTTCTACCTCCTCAAAATAAACTCTTACTGCTTCTACTTAAAGGGGAGCTAAAGCCAGAATCCGAACACAAAAAAAGAACTAACAAAATTTAATCTCCTTACGTGTCTTTGTTACTTGCTCTTATTTCGTCAGGTATCACAATTGCAGACCATAAATAAACTAGGAAAGCAATGCATTGTTGAAGGCTGCAGCAATGTTTTCTCTCCCTTCTTCTCCCCCACCTGATGCTAGTGCACGTGAGCCAGGAAGTGTTGGAGGAGGGGGCTGGGTTTAGTGTGGATAATGTTTGTCTACAGAGCAAGTGTGGTCATTTTGTTAAAAGGAATCTCCTAGTCAGTAATTAAATAAGTACAAAATAAATTTGCTTACAACCATGTGATGCTGGAACAGACTGCAGGATGCTAAATCTACCAAGTTAAATCCCCTTCCCCATTTCTAAATAGTGCTATAGCTAGGCAGATTCACCTTTCAGGATCCTGAGAAAGCTGGCCAAAAGTTTTGAGAATGACACAAATATTAGTTTTCACAAAGTTTGCTGCTAAACTGCTTTTAAATCTTTGTTTCAGTTGTTTCTGTGATGTAGTGAAATATAATTACACGCACTTCATACGTTTCAAAGGCTTTTATCGACAATTACATGACATTTATGCAAAGAGTCAGTATTTGCAGTGTTGGCCCTTTTTTCAGGACCTCTGCAATTCGACTGGGCATGCTCTCAATCAACTTCTGGGCCAATTCCTGACTGATAGCAACCCATTCTTTCATAATCACTTCTTGGAGTTTGTCAGAATTAGTGGGTTTTTGTTTGTCCACCCGCCTCTTGAGGATTGACCACAAGTTCTCAATGGGATTAAGATCTGGGGAGTTTCCAGGCCATGGACCCAAAATGTCAACGTTTTGGTCCCCGAGCCACTTAGTTATCACTTTTGCCTTACGGCACGGTGCTCCATCGTGCTGGAAAATGCATTGTTCTTCACTAAACTGTTGTTGGATTGTTGGAGGAAGTTGCTGTTGGAGGGTGTTTTGTTACCATTCTTTATTCATGGCTGTGTTTTTGTGCAAAATTGTGAGTGAGCCCACTCCCTTGGATGAGAAGCAACCCCACACATGAATGGTCTCAGGATGCTTTACTGTTGGCATGACACAGGACTGATGGCAGCACTCACCTTGTCTTCTCCGGACAAGCCTTTTTCCAGATGCCCCAATCGGAAAGAGGCTTCATCGGAGAATATGACTTTGCCCCAGTCCTCAGCAGTCCATTCACCATACTTTCTGCAGAAGATCAATCTGTCCCTGATGTTTTTTTTGGAGAGAAGTGGCTTCTTTGCTGCCCTTCTTGACACCAGGCTATCTTCCACAAGTCTTTGCCTCACTGTGCGTGCAGACGCGCTCACACCTGCCTGCTGCCATTCCTGAGCAAGCTCTGCACTGGTGGCACTCCGATCCCGCAGCTGAATCCTCTTTAGGAGACGATCCTGGCACTTGCTGGACTTTCTTGGACGCCCTGAAGCCTTCTTAACAAGAATTAAACCTCTTTCCTTCAAGTTCTTGATGATCCTATAAATTGTTGATTGAGGTGCAATCTTAGTAGCCACAATATCCTTGCCTGTGAAGCCATTTTTATGCAACGCAATGATGGCTGCACGCGTTTCTTTGCAGGTCACCATGGTTAACAATGGAAGAACAATGATTTCAAGCATCACCCTCCTTTTAACATGTCAAGTCTGCCATTTTAACCCAATCAGCCTGACATAATGATCTCCAGCCTTGTGCTCGTCAACATTCTCACCTGAGTTAACAAGACGATTACTGAAATGATCTCCGCAGGTCCTTAAATGACAGCAATGAAATGCAGTGGAAAGGTTTTTTTTGGGATTAGGTTAATTTTCATGTCAAAGAAGGATTATGCAATTCATCTGATCACTCTTCATAACATTCTGGAGTATATGCAAATTGCTATTATAAAAACTTAAGCAGCATCTTTTTTAATTTCCAATATTTATGTAATTCTCAAAACTTTTGGCCACGACTGTATACTAAATCTACCAAGATAAATCCCCATCCTCACTCCTAAATAGTGTCATATTTGCTTTCCAGGATCCTAGGGAATACTAAATATACCAAGATAAATCCCTCTCCCCCCCACTGCTAAATAGTGCCATGATGAGGCAGATTTGCCTTTCAGCATTCTGGGAAAGCGGGGTTACAAGTTTCATATGAATCTGTAATACAGTACAAAATACTAAATCTACCAGGATAAATCCCACTCCCCATTCCTACATAGTGCTATAGCTAGGCAGATTTGCTTTTCAGGATCCTGGGAAAGTTTCCACCATGTGGAACTGTAAAACTAAACAATACTAAATGTACCACAATAAATCCCCCTCCCTACTGCTAAATAGTGCCATAATGAGGCAGATTTGCCTTTCAGGACTCTGGAAAAGGGGGTAAATGTACCAGAATAAATCCTCCTCTCCACTCACAGTCAGTGAGAGAAAATGTCCATGTCAGAAGTCAGATCTTCTTCTCTAGTGATGGTTATTACTCACATTTTTGTCCTATGTTATTGTTATATGGAAAATGGCTGCTTCAGATGTTGACAGATGTCATACAGTGGCATCAGTTGAAGGTGCTAAAAAAAAAATAATCTTTTTTTTTAAAAGAGTAGAGAACTACAACTTCCGGCATGACCATGCTGTTGACCAGACTGCCTAAAGTCTCATTCACATTTCCATTTTTCCATGGATGTGTGATATCCACATTTTCCATAGACAGCATAGTAAGCCATTGATTTTAATGTGTTTGTTCACACACAGTGGTAGTGAAATACAGTATTATAAACTTGCAACACTTTCATCCATGATGCATACCAAACACGCCCATTTAAATCTATGGTATCTGTGAAAACACACCGACAACGCGGATGGTATCCGTTTTCTGTCAGTGTTTTTTTTGCAGACCATTGGTAATAGATGATTTGGAAATTAATGTTCTGCTGAGCAGTGTCCGAGGAATACTGATGACACATGGAGGCAAAAAAATAGACACGTGGACCAATCCTGGATGAAACATGGACATCAAACAGACATGGTAATGTGAACGAGACCTAAAGCCTCAATTACACTGCCCAATTTTTGGCAGATAATCGCTAACAAGCATTAACATGAATGCTCGTTAGCGATCATCTGGCAGTGTAATACTGCTGCCGATTGCTCGATGAATGAGCAAATGCACGATCGGGCAATCAAAATATTTTGACATGTTACAGTTTAAAATAGTGGTGTCTGCCACCAGCAAACCATTACAGCATGGGGACGAGCTATGGCATTACGATCGCTCCTCCCCATGCTGCATGTAATATCGAGAAGGTGGTTGCCGGGAAGGAATGCTTCCCTCCCGACAATCGTCTGCCACATCGTGCTGTGTAATACAGCCTTAAGTCAGTGGAGAAGGCTGCTTTTACTTAGGGTCTATTCACACGTCCGTTTTTTCTTTCCTGATCTGTTCCGTTTTTTCAGGAACAGATCTGGACCAGATCTGGACCCATTCATTTTCAATGGGTCCTGGAAAAAAACGGACAGCTCAATGTCTGATTTTTTCCAGGACCCATTGAAAATGAATGGGTCCAGATCTGTTCCTGAAAAAACGGAACAGATCAGGAAAGAAAAAACGGACGTGTGAATGGACCCTTACTCTGTGTTTGATCAGTGATTTCCACCAGTGTTTTTGAGCTAAAAAAAACTAGGTGGGGGTCAAAAATACAGATCAGGTGAAAATCTTTCCCTTACACCTTATCTCTTTGTAGTCTCCACTCCTGGTTTTAGCTTACAATATCTGATAGAAATCACTGATCAGACACTGACCAAATACTGTGGGAAAACTGATACGATAATGTTGCTTCAACTTCTAGTTTACCTACGTGAAAAACACCCTACCATCCCCTAAACTTAAGATCCCTTTACACAGGACAATGTACAAACATATAGTCGGCAAGGAAGTGTTCCTTTCCGACAATCTGCTGCTCACTGGTGGAGGAGACTGATGCACTTACATGCAGCGATCTGCTCCAGAGTACGGAGAGGAGCAATCGCTAAAGCCATCGCTCTTCCCCATAAGAACTCATTGTTTGCCCGAAGTAGGTTGTGTTTACACGGCACGATCTGCTGCCGTTAAACTATCATTTTTGTGTGCACACAAACGATTGGATTATATCATTGTGTATTCGGCGGTACATTTACACTGCCCGATCAAACATTACTGTGAACGCTTGTTAGCGATAATCTGTGCGATTCTCGCCCCCTGAGGGCCTAACATTAACCACTGGACTTCCCATGTAACCTATAGATGTGGTAGGCCCTCAATATTGGGAACCTGGCTGGAATTTGGAGATGTTTAATTCAGAGTTCCTAATAGTTTGGTAATAACATTATAATGGAGAACTTAAAGGGGTTGTCCGCTTTATTTGTGCTGATGATCTATCCTCAGGATAGGTCATCAATATCAGATCGGTGGGGGTCCAACTCTCGGCACCCCCGCCGATCAGCCGTTCACTTGATTAGGAAGGAGCCATCCCACTGAAGTGAATGGGAGGATGAGATGTAATTACACCTGCAGTTGCGATGACGAGCAGGCAGACAATGAAGAGAAGCCAATGCTTGTAGGGGCGCTGCTTTCTCTTCAAACAGATGATCGGTGGGGGTGATATTGATGACATATCCTGAGGATAGTTCATCAATATTATTAAAGTGGACAACTCCTTTAAAGAGAATCTGTCACCGGTGACCTCCCTATCCAACTGTTTGCACAGACACACAGCTGTGGTTCACCTTAAAACTTTTTTTTTTTTGTTAATCTTAAGACATGTGATACAATTTCTTAGCATGCAAGCTAGGTCTTTGGTGCAATGAGGGTATCACCATTGCTCTTTTTGCACCCAAGCTCCGATCCTTTCTGTGGCAAGCTCCTCCCTGGTTGCTTTGATTGACAGGGCCAGTCAATGGCAAAGCAGCAAGGGAGGGGTTGACCAAGGAAAGGAGCAGAGCATGGGTGCAACAAGAGCAACGGTGACGTCCCTATTGCACCAAAGGCCTAATTTACATATTAAGAAAAAGCACATAACCCGGGAATGCAGCCCAGACCAACAAAAGAAAAAATGCTTTTTAAATCAGGTGAGCCATAGCTACAGTGCCTTGCAAAAGTTTACTTTTTTCATATTTTGTTACATTACAGCCTCAATGTTTTGTTAATCTGAATGTTATGTGATGGATCAGAACACAATAGTCTAAGTTGGAGAAGTGAAATGAGAAAAATATATAAATAAAACTTGTTTAGAAATAGAAAACTAAAAAATTGTCATGTGCATATGTATTCACCGCCTTTGTTAGGAAGCCCATAAAAAGCTCTGGTGCAACCAATTACCTTCAGAAGTCACATAATTAGTGACATGTTGTCCACCTGTGTGCAATCTAAGCGTCACATGATCTGTCATTACATATACACACCTTTTTTGAAAGGCCCCAAAGGCTGCAACACCTAAGCGAGAGGCATCACTAACCAAACACTGCCATGAAGACCTAGGAACTCTCCAAACAAGTAAGTGACAATGTTGTTGAGAAGTACAAGTCAGGGTTAGGTTATAAAAAAATATCCAAATCTTTGATGATCCCCAGGAGCTCCATCAAATCTATCATAACCAAATGGAAAGAACATGGCATAAGAGCAAACCTGCCAAGAGACGGCCGCCCACCAAAACTCACGGACCGGGCAAGGAGGGCATTAATCAGAGAGGCAGCACAGAGACCTAAGGTAACCCTGGAGGAGCTGCAGAGTTCCACAGCATGGACTGGAGGATCTGTACATAGGACGACAATAAGCCGTACGCTCCATAGAGTTGGGCTTCACGGCAGAGTGGCCAGAAGAAAGCCATTACTTTCAGCTAAAAACAAAAAGGCACGTTGTGAGTGTGAAAAGGCATGTGGGAGACTCCCAAAATGTATGGAGGAAGGTGTTCTGGTCTGATGAGACTAACATTGAACTTTTCGGCCATCAAAGAAAACGCTATGTCTGGAGCCAACCCAACACATCACCTAAAGAACACCATCCACACAGTGAAACCTGGTGGTGGTGGCAGCATCATGCTGGGGGGACTGGGAAACTGGTCAGAGTGGAGGGAAAGATGGATGGTGCTAAATACAGGGATATTCTTGAGCAGAACCTGTCCCACGCTGTGTGTGATCTGAGGCTCGGACGGAGGTTCACCTTCCAGCAGGACAATGACCCAAAACATACGGCTACAGCAACACCTGACTGGTTTAAGGGGAAACCTGTAAATGTGTTGGAATGGCCGAGTCACAGCCCAGATCTCAATCCAATAGAAAATCTGTGGTCAGACTTAAAGATTGCTGTTCACAAGCGCAAACATCCAACCTGAAGGAGCTGGAGCAGTTTTGCAAGGAGGAACGGGTAACAATCCCAGTTATAAGATGTGGCAACTGCTCATAGAGACGTATCCAAAGCGACTTGGAGCTGTGATTGCCGCAAAAGGTGGCTCCACAAAGTATTGACTTTAGGGGGGTGAATAGTTCTGCACATTGACTTTTTCTGTTATTTTTTCCTATTTGTTGTTTGCTATACAATAAAAAATAAATAAAAACATCTTCAAAGTTGTCGGCATGTTCTGTAAATTACATGATGCAAATCCTTAAACAATCCATGCAATTCCAGGTTGTGAGGCACCAAAATAGGAAAAAAAGTCAAGAGGGGTGAATACTTTTGCAAGGCACTTGTATGTGCCTTAGGCCTCATGCACATGACCTTGCTGTGTTTTGAGGATCCACAAAACACTACGGATGCCGCCCGTGTGCAATTTAAGGAACAAAACGGGCGCCCATAATAGAAATGTCTATTCTTGTCTGCAAAAGGGACAAGAATAGGATATGTGCTATTTTTTTTGCAGGGCCACAGAGCAGAGCAACGGATCTGGACCAAAACAACGCTTGTGTGCTGGTGGAAGATTCCTTTTAAGTAGGAATTTTAGGCAAACAGGTAAATTGGTATAGATGTTGCACAGCTCTGCTAAACCTATAACCTTCCGCAGCTCGTCTGTATCTATAACCCTCCAGCTACAACAATATTGTTGTGTTAACTCCTATCTTCCACATTTGTGTGACTGGAACATCAAAAATAATTGTATTTCCCAGTCCAATACTTCCATCGCTCCTGACCTTTACACAGTGGATTATACATCTCTATCCCTTCACATCAACGGTCTTTACACTACATAAAATTACCCAACCGTCCAAGAGTTAAAATAATAATAAAAAAGTACATCAATCTTATCTTCTGCTACATCCAGGTGGAAACAGTTAGTGAAGGCGGCAATTATGTTGCCATGTGGAATACTGTGTAAAAAGAGATATCAACTGATAAACCTGGAACGGATCCCTGTGATTGGCACCGGGGTTTTAATGCTGTGAAAATGATCTTGCAATAGTCACGTCATCAAACTCCATTTTACTAGCTTACACAGAAATCTGTGCAAAAGAAAAAAAACTCTCATATCTCCACATTACAAAAATGTGCTGCAATCTCCTCAGCTCTATGTTTAACCACTAAGAGGTAGAACTTGCTCTTGGCTAGGTAAAGGTGTCATATCTCTGATGCTCCAGATATAAACACCGCCGCACGCAGGAGATTCTTGAAATAATGCGTTATAGATCTTAAGCACCTGGAGTCGTTAAACCAGATTATGCTTCATTATTGCACACAGAGAAGCTACTCACAATGGGCAGCCATGGTGGGTTCAGTGGCCACTTGCTCCGTCCTCACCACTCTGTACACAATGTAGGGTCAGTTGTGGCATTTGTATCATCTCTTAAAAAGTTTTAAAGGATAAGAAAAAAATATGGTTGATTCCTGCTAGAAACCGCCTGTGCCCAGGTTCTGTCTGGTATTGCAGCAAACGGGGCTGAGCTGCAAGATCGGGCACAACCTGTGGACAGATGTGCAGCGGCCATGTTTTTTCGATCGGTCCAGAACAAACCCATTTTGTTAGAATTGTGCACTGACAATAAGAGCATCACAGGATATCACGTCGATGGACCCTGTGTGAAATTCATCAGGAAGTGTTCAGTATCACTGCAGCGCCACCACGGGAAAAATGAGGTATTGCACAATTGAAATCGATGAGGGCCCTGAATGGGGGCAAACCATATTTACTCAAATTTTCTGATAAGGCATTTGAAAATGAGGTTTTTGAACCAGACACCTTCTGTAGGGTATGCGCAAATGGAGCAGATTTTCTGCTGCATCAATTTCACTGTGGATTTCTCTATGCATTGCAAAAGTTGAAATCTTTGGTGGAAATCTGCAGCATAAATTGGCATGCTGGGGTTCTTATCAGCCATTTCAGCCCGGACTAGCTGTACTGTTCTTCAATGGGATGATGGACAGTGCAAAAATATCCCTGCTAGCTTGTTAGCTTCTTTATGTCCCTTAGGGCTCTTTCACACCTGCGTTCTTGTCTTCCGGCATAGAGTTCCGTCGTCGGGGCTCTATGCCGGAAGAATCCTGATCAGGATTATCCTAATGCATTCTGAATGGAGAGAAATCCGTTCAGGATGCATCAGGATGTCTTCAGTTCCGGAACGGAACGTTTTTTGGCCGGAGAAAATACCGCAGCATGCTGCGCTTTTTGCTCCGGCCAAAAATCCGGAACACTTGCCGCAAGGCCAGATCCGGAATTAATGCCCATTGAAAGGCATTGATCCGGATCCGGCCTTAAGCTAAACGTCGTTTCGGCGCATTGCCGGACCTGACATTTAGCTTTTTCTGAATGGTTACCATGGCTGCCGGGACGCTAAAGTCCTGGCAGCCATGGTAAAGTGTAGCGGGGAGCAAGGGAGCAGCATACTTACCGTCCGTGCGGCTCCCGGGGCGCTCCAGAGTGACGTCAGGGCGCCCCAAGCGCATGGATCATGTGATCGCATGGATCACATCATCCGTGCGCATGGGGCGCTCGGACGTCATTCTGGACCGCCCCGGGAGCCGCACGGACTGTAAGTATACCGCTCCCCCGCTCCCCGCTCCTACTATGGCAGCCAGGACTTTAATAGCGTCCTGGGTGCGATAGTAACACTGAACGCATTTGGAAGACGGTTCCGTCTTCAAATGCTTTCAGTACACTTGCGTTTTTCCGGAACCGGAGTGTAATTCCGGCAAGTGGAGTACACGCCGGATCCGGACAACGCAAGTGTGAAAGAGGCCTTAGGCTACTTTCACACTAGCGTTTTTCTTTTCCGGCATAGAGTTCCGTCACAGGGGCTCTATACCGGAAAAGAACTGATCAGTTTTATCCCCATGCATTCTGAATGGAGAGTAATCCGTTCAGGATGCATCAGGATGTCATCAGTTCAGTCATTTTGACTGATCAGGCAAAAGAGAAAACCGTAGCATGCTACGGTTTTATCTCCGGCGAAAAAAACTGAAGACTTGCCTGAATGCCGGATCCGGCATTTTTCCCCCATAGTAATGTATTAGTGCCTGATCCTGCATTCAAAATACCAGAATGCCGGGACGGAGTGGCGGTCCGGCGAAATAGCGGAAGGACGGATCCGACATGGTGAACAGCATGTCGGATCCGTCCTGCCGCAAGTGTGAAAGTACCCTGATCAGTCAGAAAAATGACATGCGTTTGCATACAGTTTGCCTGAGCAGGCAGGCAGTTCAGGCAACGGAACTGCCTGCCGGAATCCTCTGCCGCAAGTGTGAAAGTACCCTTATTTCTGAAGCAAAGGACTTCCAATGACATTCAGCCCAAGGACTTCCAAAGACAATGAAGACCTTGGAGGTTTATCCTTAGGGAGCCATTACAAGCGCAGGTAGCAATTGCTATTGACTGTGGCTGCACATGGACTTGGCGTTGTTTTAGGTCGTGAGTCCATGTGCATCCCGGTAAATGGTGGTAAACTGCTCCCATGTAACAACACCTTTATAAAAGAGGCCTGAGGTGGGGCTTCAGTTTATAAAACAACCAAAATCACTGACGGCCTCTTTTGGGTACAACTGGCCTGTGACCCATTACCCGACTGGAACATCTCCTTTTAGTCGAGCTGATATTTTTATGGTTGTTTTTGTTGGAGTGTCAAAGAGACAAAATTCGGAGAAGCGGAGGTTTAGTGGTCTCTGGCGGCTCTCACTAATCTTGGAGCATAAATGTTGCAGAGGTTTTGTACGCGGTGATTTAATGATTGGGCGCTGCTGAAAGAAGGCCGGTGAATTTTCCCTTCCATTATTCCATCAGTGGTGGAGAGAGAACAAACTGTGATTCAGGGCTTCTCTCTGCCGGGCAGATCACTCATCAAGATGGTATGCTCTTATGTGTCTTTATATCTGGTGATGGAGAGGACGTGAAGTGCAATGCATTTTTCTGCAGATTGCTGGGAGAAGATGAATCTGCAGCAATGGAGCAAGGAGCCCCCGTTTACAAAATTAAGAAGGAAACAAAAAGAATTCATGATGCACCAAGATTCATTTCTTGTATTAAGGGGGTTGCATAATATTAGGAAAACATGGACGATTTTTGCCAGAAACTGCACCCACTTTTGTGCACAGGCCATGCTGTCCAGCCACACTTACGTCGATTGGGCAAAGCTGTAATACCAGACCGGGCCCCTGGGTGGCACTTCAGCTTTTTAATCTTATATAGCCCCTTATAAAATGTCTACATGAAATAATACAGGATGACAAATCTTGTCATCACAAATCTGACTTTTGACATCACCCATGTCTTTTTCTTTTTGACATTTCATGTTGGAGTTGAGAATTTGGTTGCCTGGAGCTAACATGAGAAAACACTGACGTGACCAGCCATGGTCGATACGCAGGCATTGACTTAGCAACCAGGCGTCTTACAGGGAATCTGTCAGCAGATCCTTTTAAGCCACTAAAAGATGGCGTGAAATGTCGGGGCCTAAAATGAACCATTTGCTTATTCCAGTGTTCTGTGCTCCTCCTTAAAGACTCCACTTAAGGAGGATTTTGATGTTCATGGACTCATTATAATCAGGAAGTTCTAAGGGGTCTAAAGGGAGAGGGAATAATGATATATAAGCTTAAAATAAATCCAGTGTTGCCATACCTGCCAGTAAAAGGACAAGCAGGAACCTGTGTCCGCCTATATTAAGATTATAGCATCGCATCCCGAATACTGGGAAAACACACCGTAAGACAGTGGGCTTGTGTCTGAGACTTTTTGGGCTCTGCCTCCTTCTGTCAGCTCGAGGTTGAGAAGACACACACTTCTGCACAATCAAAGCAAAGAAGAGTCTAATTTGTAGGGATTCATTTCGATTTTCATCTTGCTCCTGTCACGTAGAATACATGAACAGCAGCAGTTGGTATTATCTTGAGACCTCAGCAGACGCGTTTCGATGGTTGACTTGACAGCTGTTCTGTAAAACAAGATTCATGCAATAAAGAAAATATCAGATGGGGGGGGGGGGGGGGGTTGAGGATCACAGGTCTTGTAGGCATACGTTCTCGTGTGGTCAGTGGTCTGCAGGCCAGAGTGTTTCAGTCCTAAATGACCAGACGCTTAGCTATGATGGTTTGAAGGGGTTGTCCAACATTTTGATATTGATGGCCTATCGTCAGGAAAGGTAATCATTATCTGATCCGTGGGGGTCCAACTCCTGGGACCACCAGTTGATCAGCTGTTTGAAGAAGCCGTGACACTCCAGCGAGCGCTGCGGCATCCTTGCAGCATAGCCCTGTACATTGTACAGGAGTCGGACCCCCTCTTATCAGATACTGATGACTTGAGGATAGGCCATGAATATTAAACTCCCAGAAAGCACCTTTAGTCGTCCTAACTACCAATGAGCGAAATGGTTAATAAGAATTGATTAGGTCATCAAACAGAGTTCTTCGTTTGCAAGCAGCTGTCCCCGTTGCTGAAGCTGCTCCTGCTTGACGCTTGATGGACAGGACCAGAAACCTTCAACAGCCCTGACATTCTCACTCAGAGGTTTTGCTCCAATATCTGAGCAGGGACTGTTCATGTCCTGTTACCCGGAAGTGCAGCAGTGCATGTACAGATGCTGCTCCGATATCGGCAGCAGAGCCTCTGCAAAGGGCAGCAACTCAGGTGTCATATTGTCAGGTCTGGGCGAGATGTCCGGCCCAGTCAATCACGCAGCAGAGGTGAACTTCTTCAGCAGAGGGGACTCTATTTGATGAACGATACTATTTGTAAAAAACGATTCACCCATCCCTAGTCCTTACTTTTGGTTTCTTGGCTATTGAAATACATTTTTTATACATTTTTAATGACACATAGGGCTGTTTTTATACCTTATTATATGCCCCCCTCCCAAGGTCGTAGAAGAGCTTTGAGAGACGTTCACTCTTTATATATTCTAACCAACCAGCACCTGATAGATTTTAGGGAATGGAGCTTTAAACCTGCCATATACATTTACAAAAGGCACAGGGTTATAGCCCAAGGTTAGGCAATGTACCTGTACGGTACTTGGATATCGTTGGGTTACAGCATATAGGCGTCATGTAGGCCAGAACGTTTCTAGTTGGAACCCCTCTATATGAGCTAACGTGGGGAGCTGCTCTAGACTCGAGCAAGCTTCACATTTCATGGATGGGCATTGATATGAACTGCGCCATGTTCACAGGGGCAATATCTGGCTGGCCATAGCGTCCACCGGGTGCAAGCAGTTGGGCACCAGGGGCTCCAACCAAAAAGGGTGGTCTCTGATGCAGCAAAGAATAATTGTATTCCATTATATTTATACAGTTACTATATTATGCAGAAAGTTTAATTCAACAAGACTTAGCAAAAACTTTCTCTGGCCACTGCCGGGTGCATCCACTTTTCTGATCTTCATGCCATGAAGAAAAATAAAAGGAATAAAAGAAGCAAGCGGCGATGAACGATTGAATCCTTCCTGAGGTTTATTTCTTCTCCCTTTGACCCTTCATAATGTTTTACTGCACAGTAAACAGCAGACATCACGGGCGCTGCCAAAAGTGTAGTAAACCAGCTTCTCCGTGTATCGATATTTCTTTAAAAAAAAAAGAAAAGAAAAAAGGAACCAATCTGCTGGGACCATAACATTGTAATAATACGGTTCTATGCAATCTGCAGCAAGTCCTAGACCTCTGCGCTTCACTGATAAAGCTGCATCGTGTAGTCCAATAATACAGCATCGGTATAAACTGCTCGGTTCATGTCTCTACCCTCACTCGGTATGCAATGGACGACTCAGGTAATTTGCTGGCATGGCCGGCTTCCAGGGTACAATGCATCACAGGCTATCCCAGGCCGCAGGGTTCCGCCGCCGGGTCTTTTCGTGCAATTATTTAACATTATCGGGATCATAAACGTTAACATTAAGGTGAAATACTAAATGGATCATTATTAGGTACAATCTTTAGGTTTTTACTAAACGCTCATTTTAGTTGCTTAGATGTCAGGGAGGTATAAATCCGGAGTTTACGTTGTAAGAAAGATAATCCTACCAGGTTTTTAGCAAGGGTTAATATTAGCACACAGCACTACGTTCTTCCAAATATGCTTAGCTCCCTCCTGTTCATTAGAGAAATAAACACATTTTAATATGCACTAATTTAAACTTAAATGGGTTCAACACTGGGACTACAATGATGACCTATCCTCAAAATCGGAGGTCCGACTCCCAGCACCCCCACCACTCACGTTTGAAAAGGTGCGGTGCTCCGGTGAGTGCTGCGGCATCTTCTTAGGCCAGTGACGTCACGTTTATCAGTCTAATAACCTATATGCAGTTTAGTCCCATTCAAGTGAATGGGTCTGGGCTGCAGTACCAAGCAAAGCCGCTGTCCAATGTTCGGCGTGGTACTCAGTGAGCTGAGCGCCACGGCCTCTTGAAAGAGTTGATCTGTCGTCAATGGCGTAGGGAAAGCTGTGGCGCTCACAGGAGAACCGGTGCCTTCTCTAACAGCTGATCAGCGGGGCTGCCAGGTGTCAGACCCCCACCCATCACATATTGATGACCTATCCCGAGGACACGTCATCTGGTCCTGACCTCAGCTGAGAAGTACAAGATACAATTGTATCCAGTCTAGACAATGAATGCTCTGTGAGCTGAACTGGCCTGGACTCCAGACTGATACAATGTAACCAACCGGGTGTGCAGCTGGCAGAGCACACTCTAGGCTGGATAGTGTGGAAGACTAGTTATGTACAGGCTTACTGCCTCTGAATGTAAACAAGAGCATTCTCATTCACTGACAGCAAACACCAAATATGGCGAGTACTGAAAAGTGTAGAGATGGAACTAAGTGCCGACCCCAGGTGGAGCTGGCCAGCGCTCCGCCGCCTCTGGAACTCCTGGAGTTGACGCAGTGCACTTCCTCCGCTGAGGGGACGTGACTTCATGAAGCACCAGATTGTGCCACAATTTTGTTGCAAAGTAAGGCAACCAACAGGTGGCATAAAGTTAGATTAGATGCACGAATAATAATGGCGCTGCCCACAACCGATCCACATCCAGCTATCAGTTTCTACAGCACTTCAGCATTATAGTGTCACTACCAGAGCTTTGAGACGTTCTCACAGCTCTGTTTCTCCACCCCTGTGATGATGTCACTACTAGAGCTTGGAGGAGTTCTCACTGCTCTGTTTCTCCGCCCCTGTGATGAGGTCTTTACTTTCTGTTTCCTTCCTCCCAGCTGTTCCTCCTGCGTTTGATTTCCCTGCCTTTAAATCACCCCTCCTCCTTTGTAGGGTGTGGATTATATTTCTCATTTGAGTTGTAGCTCTTGCTTGAGTATCTTCACTTGTAAGCTATCATTTCACTGGACCCGTGTTCTGCTGCAGCAAGTACTCCGGATATTGCCAGCTGTCTTTGGATCCGTCTTCTCTGCTGCTGCAGCTCCTTCAGCTAAGTGTACAGACATTGTAGTGTATCTGTTTATTTTCTGACTGGATCCGAGGCGACCACGGTTCCCTCCATATACTGAGCAGGGCACCGGTGGCCGTGCCCCTTCCACTATTGTAGGGGTTACAGTGGTCATCAGTCTTAGGTACGCGGGCATGCCTCGTTCCACCATTTGGATCCGGGCATGTGCTTAGCAGCATAGGGAGCGCTTTGAGGGTCTGACAGGGGTCACCCTTTATCCTCCCTAGTTTGGGTCCGGTCAGTAGCTCTATTTACTGTGTATGCTCTTGTTGCTCACATACAGCCGTGACATATAGGCACAGAAACCCAACAATTGCCGCAGAGCAGAGCTTATGTTCGCACTGTTGCATTCTCTGGTTTTACGTATTTAACTGCATTATAGATGCTCATATGTATAATGCAGCCTAAAAGAGATCCATGACAAATTCAGCACTGCTAATCCGATAGATTATGGATGGCGATTTTTGCAGGTCCTTCGCATTAAAAAGCATTTGAAACGATGCGACAATGACACCTCGGCTGCACCCTGCATTACACGTGGTTCCTGGCGACCAAACGCTGCAGGCAAAGTAATCACATACACATCTGCTTATTGAAGAACTGTTAATGAAGCAGACGCAGAGGGAAGGCTTTTCAGTCGCACGGCTGCTTAAGAGTCTGACGGTGCTCCTAAAATCCCGAACAAAAAATAAATAAGCCATGCTTATCATGTAATCGCTGCGAATTCTAGGTGTCGGGAAAGAAACCCTTATTATACCCGTTTATCACGCGTCGGGATGGTGCAGTGGAGGGCAGCAGGTAGGCAGAGGATCCCCTAGCAGATGATTACAGCTCTTACTGTACAATTTCCGATATTACTTTAATAACACACGAGGTCATTGCCTGCTGAGCGGCCAGACAAGGATACGCATTTGTGAGAAGCCAAACATGCCCAGGCATCAATCTGCAGGTTTAATGCTGCGCTAAAAGGACAAGTTACCAGAGACTGCAGGAAACGAGCCGGGATTACATGAAGAAATTATATAACGGAACACAGCAATATGTGCAAAGCATCACACACAAGAAGAGCAGAGAAAAATCATCCTTCTGACAGGGCGCCGCTCAGTGCTTTGGCCACTAGGAGGCAGTCCGCTTCCCTGTTAACGTAGAGGTCGTTGGAGACATAGGGCTAGAACCTATGTGACTGCTGATAGGCTGCCATTATCTGTACAGCCCTATAAAGAGGCTCCAGCGATCGGCTGATTGCCGCCGCTCGAGCATCTATTGCTGAGGGAAGTGTAGTGCGGCCTCTGCAGGGGAAATATGGAATTACACAGACTCCATTCAAATAAGCATGGCAACGTTGTCGCGAGACCAAAAGACCTGTGCGATTTGTCTGCAACAATTTTAGAGCTGCAATTTGGCTGTAAAAAAAAAACAAAAAAACGATGGATGGCAAAGTCGCAGATGTGGCGAGGTGACGTGTCACATCACGAACACAGTGACAATCATTAGACATGATGTTGCAACATTACAATTGTCATGTCACATGACTGCAGTCACCCTGTAGCCCTAATCTAAATGGATGACCATGTGATGCAAGACCACACTGAGACCACCAGGGCTAAGGTCATTCTTTGCAGCAGCTCTTTGTTCCTTCCCATAGACGGGGGTCCCGAGCAGAGGATACAACCCACTGTCCATCCGCTGCAAATTTAAAGGGGTATTCCAGTTATAACTAGTTATCCCCTATCTACAGGATAGGGAATAACTACCAGATTTGTGGGGGTCCTACCGCAGGGCCCCGCACCGATCACAAGAACGGCGACCACGTACCTTGTGAAGCCCCCCTTGAAATGGGCGGAGCTGCTGGTGGGAAATGAGCGCTGCCGCATAACTTGACATAAACGGAATACGCCTTTAATAGCCTACAGTGTTAAATGTTCCTATTCACTGACAGCAAGCAGGGATCTTAGATCTCTGATATTTTCATTATATAAAAGGGTGGTCCAGGATCAGAAAAGCATGGCTGTTTTCTTCCAAAAACAGCGCCACACCAGTTCCCCCATTCATTTCAACGGAGCTGAGCTGCAATACCAGGCACAACCGGTGGACAGGTGTGGCGCCATTTATAGAAGAGTGCAGCCCTGCTTTAATAGGCCAAGGCCTCGATAGCAGAATACTGCACAGGGTGCACGGAGCTTCATATCTATCCAATACAAACAGCAAATTGTCTGACAACTGTTCATGTGTTAACATTCATTACACGGCTCGGTCAAGCAGCCCGTGTTAGATTAATTGATTATTCCGTGGTGCCAGCTTCATTGTTCAAAGCAGCTGCCGGGGATGAAGAGATGCCGGAGCGGTCAGAGCAATGACACCAGCCAACCTGTGCCCGACTTACACAGGAAACGCGTGAGTGACGGCTCCATGCTAAACTTTAATCAATGCCTCAGAGCGGTGACAGGGGCCCAACACCTACACAGTTTATGAATTGCTAATCCAGTCAGTGGGCGCCCCCTCCATGTAATCTCCCCTGCTCCATCTTGTATGTGACACTAAGGACAGAGGAACCTTGTACAGAACGTGGAATGAAGAGGCACAGATTAGACAAGATACTGTAAAACTTGACATGAACTGATTGCAATTTGTTATGCTGCCCATGGGGCTCATTTTCCACTCTTTAGTTGGGTCAAGACATTGACTGGAGATTCGTTATCTGTACGCATTCATTATTCTTAGAAAAAAAATAAACATTCTATAAATGATGGTGTAATGAGATTGCTCAGTGGTTGATACCTTTTAATGGCTAACTGAAAAGATGATGACAATTGCAAGCTTTCGAGGCTACTTGGGCTTCTTAAGACAGTGTCTGAAGATTCAAATATTTATACGAAGTGCATAGGAATAATGAGGCAGATGAGACGAGTGATGTAAAGCAGATCATTACGAGGGGGGGAGGAAACAAACAGTCGTAACAATAAATTGTTGGAGCAATTCTACATGAGGATCATGGATAAGAAGTGTGAACGTTTTTTTTTTCCTCTAATTGATGTTTTGTCCATGAATGCGATGAACCCAAGAGGATCATCTTATATTTACTGGCTAACACGGTACATATATACACAGTGGATATAAAAAGTCTACACACCCCTGTTAAAATGTCTGGTTTCTGTGATGTAAAAAAAATGAGACAAAGATAAATCATTTCAGAACTTTTTCCACCCTTAATGTGACCTATAAACTGTACAACTCAATTGAAAAACAAACTGAAATCTTTTAGGTGGAGGAAAGAAATAAATAAATAAAATAATATGGTTGCATAAGTGTGCACACCCTCTTATAACTGGGGATGTATCTGTGTTCAGAATTAAGCAATCACATTCACAATCCTGTTACATAGGAGTCAGCATACAGCGGCCATCATGTAAAGTGCCTCTGATTAACCCCAAATAAAGTTCAGCTGCTCTAGTTAGTCTTTCCTGAAATTTTCTTAATCGCATCCCACAGCAGAAGCCATGGTCCACAGAGAGCTTCCAAAGCATCAGAGGGATCTCATTGTTAGAAGGTATCAGTCAGGAGAAGGACACAAAAGAATCTCCAAGGCATTAGATCTACCATGGAACACAGTGAAGACCGTCATCAAGTGGAGAAAATATGGCACAACAGTGACATTACCAAGAACTGGACGTCCCTCCACAATTGATGAAAAGACGAGAAGGAAACTGGTCTGGGAGGCGACCAAGAGGCCTACAGCAACATTAAAGGAGCTGCAGGAATATCTGGCAAGTACTGTCTGTGTGGTACATGTGACAACAATCTCCTGTATTCTTCATATGTCTGGGCTATGGGGTAGAGGGGCAAGACGAAAGCCTCTTCTTACCAAGAAAAACATCCAAGCCAGGCTACATTTTACAAAAACACATCTGAAGTCTCCCAGAAGCATGTGGGAAAAGGTGTTCTGGTCTGATGAAACCAAGGTTGAACTTTTTGGCCATAATTCCAAAAGATATGTTTGGCGCAAAAACAACACTGCACATCACCAAAATAACCCCATCCCCACAGTGAAGCCTAGTGGTGGCAGCATCGTGCCAAGGGGCTGTTCTTCTTCAGCTGGAACTGGGGCCTTAGTTAAGCTAGAGGGAATTATGAACAGTTCCAAATACCAGTCAATATTGGCACAAAACCTTCAGGCTTCTGCTAGAAAGCTGAACATGAAGAGGAACTTCATCTTTCAGCATGACAACGACCCAAAGCATACATCCAAATCAACAAAGGACTGGCTTCACCAGAAGAAGATTAAAGTTTTGGAATGGCCAAGCCAGAGCCCAGACCTGAATCCGATTGAAAATCCGTGGGGTGATCTGAAGAGGGCTGTGCCCAGGAGATGCCCTCGCAATCTGACAGATTTGGAGTGTTTTTGCAAAGAAGAGTGGGCAAATCTTGCCAAGTCAAAATGTGCCATGCTGATAGACTCCTACCCAAAAAGACTGAGTGCTGTAATAAAATCAACAGGTGCTTCAACAAAGTATTAGTTTAAGGGTGTGCACACTTATGCAACCCTATTATTTTATTTTTATATTTTTTCTTCCCTCTACCTAAAAGATTTCAGTTTGTTTTTCAATTGAGTTGTACAGTTTATGTCACATTAAAGGTGGAAAAAGTTCTGAAATGATTTATCTTTGTCTAATTTTTTTACATCACAGAACCTGACATTTAACAGGGGTGTGTAGACTTTTTATATCCACTGTATATATAATGTTCATCACCTGCAGTTCCACATCTCACCACTGGCGGTATCAAGTACATAACAGATACTTGTGCCACAGCACTCCCTAGGTGAGGGCCAGATATACAGAGCTCATTTAAAGCTTAAAAATCTATCTTTTCACTTCTGTTTTTGCTAAATCTCTGCTGAAATCTGTGAAAAATTCTTCTAGGCAAATGTATCCTAAGGGCGAATGCACACAGTGGGGAATTGCATGAAATTTTCCATGCAGATTTGTGCATGGAAAATCGGCAGCAGGATATAGTAGAAGGCAAGTAGTACTTACTGCAAGCTGTGGGTGCTTCCTACGTGGATAGTGGCAGGCAGATGCGTCATGAAATTATTGCAGATTATCCCCTACTTACTGAAATGGAGAATTCAAAATATGCAGTGAATCCACAGGTGTCACGGACTGTTGTTAATTCTAAAGCTTTTTACATGTAGATCTGCAGCAAAATTCACAACTGCGCATTTCAAACCACCATTGACATTTATTCATTTTTTTTTTTTTTTATCAACCATAAAATCTTCATCATCAAATCAGCAACATGGTTTAGTGTGGATTTGCATATTTTTGCAGGTTTTTTATTGGGTTAATCACAGTAAAGACACGTCTTGTTCAAAAGTTTCTTGCATCCCCCTTGTAATAATAATTCTGGAGCATCTATTGTTCTGGTTCTGTGACGTGCCATTCCTTAGCTATTCCTGCTAGAAGTTATGAATTAATTGTTAGCAGTTTACAATGAAGGTCGAGATGGATGTTACCAGCTGGTTGTGTGTCCCTGCACAGTCTCACACTGGGATCACTGACTGAATAGCGTCAGACTGTGCAGGGACACCCCCTCCAACTGGTAAGATCCAGCTGAATCTTCATTGCAAACTGACAGCAATTCATTCATAAATTCTAGTAGGAATAATAGAGGAAATGCACAATATAGGGTCATAACAATAGTTGCTCCAGAATTGCTATTACATGGGGGAATGCAAGTGGTTACTAAAACAGACGAGTCTGGGGAGGTGAAATCTACTCTTTAAGCTATTTTACAGCTAAATCTATACATTTTTAGTGCATCCTACACTTTGTAACAATGGATTTTTCTGATCTTATCATTTTTTCCTGGAGTTAAGTGGTTCCCTGGATAAATCTGTCTCCCTATTAAACACCAGACCAGCCAAACATACAGGTTTATGAGACGTAATGCTTATTTCTAACATGACTGCAGCCAAATGAGCACAAAACCTCTCAGAAGAGATAGAGAGAATATGGAGAGGAAGGAATCATGAAGGTTTACGCAGCAGCGCACACCCTTTACGGATATACAAAAACCCATAAAATTACTACTCTAATAAAGTACAGGGCAGTGTAAATTCCAGAGTGAAATATTTAATCTATAATACCCCCGCAGGTTTCTTGGCAGCATCACGTTGTTTGATTTTAACATTTCGCTCTCTGAGATATGAGTGACAGGACGCATCTGGACAACAGTCTGGGGGATTTGTGGCCATCTTCACAAGTGCTTTGGAGTTACCCTCCGGAGACATAACATTTACAGACTTCTTTATCCCGTCTGAAAACTATGCAGAATGTAAAATGTCATGACAAATCTTCAAGATGATATATATATATATAATAAAGGCTGGAAAAAAAGGCTTCCAGATTCGTCACCCTTCAGAGAGAAATCATTAAAGATATGTTTCATAAAGGTGTAAAAACCTTCCATTACAATCTAGAAATGAAGACAAATGTGATCGGCTTGACCTCATGTAATACCTCTTTTCAGCCTGTGGGTGGCACTGTGGGTGCCCATGAGGACCTGTCCCCTCTGCTGACATGTCAGTCTTAGTAACTACTTCCATTTCCCATGTAATAACCATTCTGGAGCATCTATTCTTATGACTATATTGGGTCATCACTATTATTTTTACTAGAAGTTTATGAATAAATTGCCAAAAGTCTGCAATAAAGGTCCATCTGAGTATTACCCAGTTTGATGCTGCCCAATCAGTGCTGCCAGTAGAAGTGCCCAGTCAGCGCAGTGTATAGAGATAGAGAAGTGGCATTGTTGTTTCCTGCTCCAGTCATGTCATCGTCGGGGCCCTGGCGTGTGTGTGAGCTGCTGGGTCTTAGCACACCCAGATCAGCTCTGCAGTGAGGTTGTATTCGCCCTGCAAATGGGGCTACTAGGATTAAAATAAATGAATTAATAATGATAAAAAAAACGCCAACGCACACAGGAAGGGGGTGTAAATGGCCTGGTATTAAACAGGTTAACGAGAACCTGTCACCACAAAATGCAATGCAATCTGAAAGCGCTTTGCTGTAGAGCAGGAGGAGCCGAGCAGATTGACATAGATTTTTGGGAAAAGATTCAGTAAAACCTGTTATTTATACATTTATATCTCTGCGTTTTCTACCTCCTGTGAATAGCTATCTGTACAGGAGGGATGGGGTTATCAGTGACTGATAGCACTGTGTGTATAAGTGTTCATAGGAGATAGCTGTCAGTCACTGATGGCTAGGTACCGATAGGTACCAATAGCTCTTCATAGGAGGTGGAAAAAGCAAAGATATAAATGCATAAAATGTGGCTGGTCAAGATGGCTCTAACAGATGAGGTCCGGCCGCTGCTCTGTCCATTTCTGTATTTTTTAATAAAATCTTTTAGTCTTCCTCCAGGGTGGGCCCCAAAGCAGCCGCTTCCTTTGCTTCCCGTATAGCTAAGCCCCTGCTCCCAACCATCCCAGATCTGGTGGGACAGTCCTGGATTTCAGTGGCTGTTCTGTGTTCCCCGAACAGCTGAGGTACGTCCCGCTCAGTCTCAGCTATGTGTCCACAGGACACAGAGACAGCTGATCTTAATGGAGAATAATGGGATATGCTAGGAGTTTAGTTCTCTTATTTCTCCGTCCCTGTTTTGACCTCATTAAAAACTTAGAGGGGGCAGACATCTGGGCATAACTATTGTGAAGGGGGCACACATCTGGGCATAACTATTGTGAAGGGGGCACACATCTGGGCATAACTATTGTGAAGGGGGCACATATCTGGGCATAACTATTGTGAAGGGGCACACATCTGGGCATAACTATTGTGAAGGGGGCACACATCTGGGCATAACTATTTGTTAGCACATACATACTGTAAAATCGGGGCCACCAGAAAAAAACTATTTGTGGGCAGGGTTTATGTTAAGCCGTGCCATTTTCAGCCTTGGACAGTGTGAATTTGCCAGGACTGTCTCTAAAAATCGGGGACCAGTCCCGACAAATTCGGGACATTTGGCAGCTATGTACATATCTGGGCATACTATTGTGAATGGCACACATGGGACATAACTCTGTGTGCTGGCATAGAGGGGGAATAATTACTATGTGGGGGCATTAAAGGGTTATCCAAGACTATAAAATGCCCACCCCACATATGCCGGGCCCTTCACAATCAATAAGCTTACCTGCTCTCCGCGCCGCCCGCTGCCGATTCTCCCGTGAGCGGATGAAAACATCTGGTGTCGGGGGAGGGAGCCAATAGCAGGCGGTGATGGGGACGAGCCTCCCTAGCATCGCGGGGTGACGCTAGGGAGGCCTCGTCCCGACTGCCATGGCAGTTTTTTCCATGGACACCGGATGTTTTCATCCGCGCACAGGGAGAAGCAGCAGCGGCGGTACGGGGACCAGAGCAGGGAGCCAGGTAAGTATATTCAGTGTGAGGGACCCGGCATGGGGGGGGGAAGGGGCATTTTATAGTCTTGGATAACACCTTTAAGGGACCTGGGTGTGTATAATGTTGTTGGTGAAGTTACAGGCTTAAAGCTTATTATGAAAAATTTGTCATGGCACTCTGTGCGCTGCACAAAATATCCCTCTTTCTGCTTTTGACAAGTTGGAAGGTTATATATTTGCAGTGAAGGAAAATGCAATCTACTGTTCATTTGTCAGCAGGACATTTACAGTACCTACTATAGTCATAGGAGTATCTGCAGCCACCACTAGAAGGAGCTCAGATTTATGCTGCTCGCAATACTTGCTGTATGAATCCATGTACAGTGAGCTCCCCTAGTGGCTGCTGCAGGGCAGCCAGAATTATTGTTTCTCATGTAAGAAAAAAAAAGACTGCTTCAAAAATTCACTTTTTTATAAATGACACCAATGTAAAAAAAAATGTGATCCATTTATTGCCAACACCTCTTCTATGGAAGCTCTTACAATGAATATCAGGCATTGCTGGGGTTTGTAGTTCAGCCACAGTTCAGTATCTGCCTCCTTTACTATTCCATTGCTGGTGACCTGGTGTTGGTGGACATCAACTGAATGTTCTCTGATGCCAAGGTTAATCATCACCTTAAAATAAACTCATTGATTTCACCGCTATATCCCAAAACAGGTCAATAAAGAGAGTGACTGCGCGAGGTGACACGCACAGTTCTTCCATATTAAATATTAAACTAGAGAGCCATTAAGGGCGAAAATACCAACCTATTACACTGCGCTGACAGCTTAAAGGTTCCTGTGGGCACAAACACCGAGGATCTAAAGGTAATAGAGGAGACGTCTTAACGCGGGAAGCTTGATGTGTCCCAGAAGACCCACAATGGTGATGACCTCAGATGTAGCAGTAACACATGGAGTCATCAAATGATAGAAATGATGGGAGCTGCCGCTTATTGTCGCGTCCTTACAAAATCTATCATCGATGCAGAGAAAAGGGAAGATCTGACATTGCATTTATAATACTGAAGGGTGCATCTGTACATAGGCAACCACCTTTATTGCCCCAAAGCTTTCACACATGCTCCTTAATTTACTATCTCCTACCGTTTTTTGCATACAGCTCCTATGCAGACCAATGGGCCTCTATGTATGTGTAGACTCATCCTGCCGTTGTAGCATGCTTTGACTTTTTTGATAAAATACCACAGTGGAAGAGGAAGCAGAAGCAAAGAATAACCATACTTAGATCAGACTACAGCCACATACGATTTATATGTTAGTCTGTAACCATGGAGAAACATTGGTCCTGCAAAGACACGACCGTATGTTTTTGCAGTCTGCCAATTGCGGAACCGCAAAAAAAAAAAACGGATGACATGCGTTTTTTTTTTTTATTTTGGGATCCATTTGTAACCAATGCCTAAAACGGACAGGAATAGGACCATGTTATTTTTTTTTTTTTGCGGGCTGCAGAACGGACTTACGGATGCGGATAGCACACGTGTGCTGTCTGCATTTTTTGCGGACCCATTGAAAATGAATGGGTCTGCATCCTATCCGCAAAAAAAATGGAACGGATACGTAAACAAAATAAGTGTGTGTGCATGAGGCCTTATCCAATCGATTCCGAGACTGTTTCTCGTGACACTTCATATTTCATGTTAGAGGTCAATTTGAGTCGATATGTTTTCACCTTCATATATAATAAAAATAAAAATAAAAATATTGGAAATTTGGGAAAAATTTAAGTTAGGTAATGTGTTTTTTTTTCTGCTTTTAAGACAGATAATGATACCTCATAAAACATTTATTAACATTCACCATATGTCTACTTTATGTATGTTGGCATCATTTTGTAAATGTCCATTTTATTTTTTAGAAGTAGAAGCCATTTTTCAAAAAAATTGTAAGAAAATTTCAAAACCCACTTTTTTAAGGGCTAATTCAGTTACAAAGTCACTTTGTGGGCCCAT
The DNA here is from genome assembly GCF_905171765.1 of Bufo bufo. Classification (NCBI taxonomy): domain Eukaryota; kingdom Metazoa; phylum Chordata; class Amphibia; order Anura; family Bufonidae; genus Bufo; species Bufo bufo. The sequence goes on along the minus strand of NC_053398.1, from coordinate 138,864,326 downwards.
ATAGTAGAAACCCACCCATTAATTACCTCATTTTAGAAACGAAACCCCTAAATGATTCAAAACTGATTTTACAAACTTTGTTAACTCTAACTGTTGCAGAAGAATTAAAGGAAGATGAAGGTGAAAATTAAAAAGTATTCCAATTTAATCTATTTTTTTTTCCCCTGTAAAGCAGCAAGGATTAGCATAAAAAACCTCAATATTTATTAGCCTGATTATGCGTTTTTAAGGAAACACCCCATATGTGGTCGGAAGCTGCTGTATGGGCGCACGGCAGGTCTCAGAAGGGAATTAGAGCCATATGGTTTTTGGAGAGCAGATTTGGTTGGAATGGTTTTGGGCACCAGTCACATTTGAAGAGACTCCAAGATGCCTCTATAGTGGAAACCCCCAAAAGTGTCTTCAATTTTGGAAACTACACTTTGCAAGGCTTGGGGCCTGCCATGGCAACCATCAGGACCCCACTATCAACAGCGTGGTGGATCCGATGGGTGAGAGAGAGGAAGCCTCCTCCGTGAACCTCTTATATGCCAAGGTTAATGTTGATCTCAGTGTATAGGGGGTTAATCTGCCGCAACTGTGTTTTCACCAATGCTGTCAAATACAGCCAGCATCAGTGATGGATTGGGCACGTGCTGTCCGCGTTTTTTGCGGACCCCATTGAAATGAATGGGTCCGCATCCTATCGCAAAAAAAAACGGAACAAAACACGGAAACAAAATACGGTCGGTGTGCATGAGGCCTTAGGACGAGTATTCTTGCCCGCATCGTTAAGAGGTTAAATGGTTTCTGGTACTGCAGCTCCCCCATTCACTTGAATTAGACTCCGCTGCAATGCCAGACACAGCCTAAGTACAAGAGCGGCGCATTTCTGGAATGAATCAGCTGAGTATTGCTAAGCTCATGCGACCCTTTTAGTTATTGTTTGCTGCTGAATCCTACCGTTTTTCCAGTGCGGTTCTGATAGGAAAACTAACGTGCAAAGAGACAGACTTGCAGTAAATTCTCCATGATGGAAACCATATCTCATATATCTCAAGCTCAGATAAAATGCTGAAACCTCTGCATGTATAAGCACCGATATGATCGCGTTAATATAAAGCAAGTGCAATGTACTTTTATTGTTCTTTTAAAGAACCTTTGAGAGAAACATTAATTCCTGGGCACAAACTATCCTAATCTTTTGCTTATAGAAAATAACCGTGTGATAAGACGGGAGATTGGGAGAAAGTTCACCTCCTGGAGGGTTTGTGAAGGACACGCATGCTGTAAAACACATCACTGTGCGTGTCCTAGAAGAGACACTACAAGGAGAATTAAAAATATATCAGCAGCAGCCAAGACCAATCAAAGTTAAAGCTACTTTATGGCCATGGCTACAAGCAATGTGTTTGGCCTGCAGCGCCCTCTACAGCATGGTTTTGGCTTACCCTTCATAGTGTATCTGCTCCTGGAAAATCACAGCATAGCCAATCTCTGGTAACGGGGGACGCACGGTGGCTCAGTGGTTAACACTGCAGCGCTGGGGTCCTCGGTTCTGACCGGGTGCAACATCTGCACAGATTGTGTCTATATCTTTCCTGTGTTCTTCCTTCCACACTACAAAAACATACTGATAGTTCAATCTGCAACCTAGATGAGCCCCAATGGGGACCGATGTGAGTGCCGACAACCTCTGTACAGCGCTGCGGAATATGTAAGCGCTATACAAATGAACAGAATGAAAATTATATAGGGGGTTAAGTAGGAGCAGATTATATCCAAATGTGAACGCTGCAAATTGTGAGTAGGGATGTAGATCTGGGGCAAGACTCAAAGACGCCTTTATTATATTTCCTACTGATGGCAGAGGAAAAAAAATCTAAGAGTTTAGGAGATTAACAGAATTGGATACGAGACAGACTAGATAGATCTAAAATAGACAGATAAACTGTATGGACAAAAGTAGGACACCTACATATATTTCACCTACAGGAGTTTTTATGACCTTTTGGAGGGTGTCTGTGGGAATTTCTGACCGTTCTTCCAAAGAACAATTGTGGAGGAGAGGGCAAGGCTCACAATGTCTGACTTCGTTCATTCCAAAGATGTTGGCTGAGGTTAAGGTCAGGGCTCCTGCGCTCCCAGACCAACTTCCCCGACCAGGCCTTTATGGACCTTGCTTTGTGCACTGGGGACAGTCCTGGTGGAACAGACAACAGGCTTCCCCAAACTCGTCTCTCACAAGGAGGAAGCATACAATTGTCCAAAATGTCGTGATCTGCTGAAGCCTTAAAGGGGGATTCTGGTTATCATAAATATAACTTGTGTTTTAGGCTAATTCATCATCAATAATTACCTAATATAATGTAAGTTCAGTAGTTATAAAAGTAGTTTTCTTCCTCTTGCTACCCACTTTGGCTCCACATAAATTACCGTGGCATCGACCTGTAGTTCTGAGCCTTTGTTAGGTCGAGCATGCTCAGTGTGTTGCTATTTATTCTCTAGCTAGGGATTGTGGGGATTGTAGTCTCTGAAGTTTTGTGGGGGAAGATTCAGGCGCCATGATACTCTGTGTGTTGCAGGCTCACACAGGAGCTAGACAAATGGATTGCAAGCTCTGGTTATATGTATAGGTATGGGCTCTGTTGAGTCACAGCTTGCAGCCCTTAATGCAGTTTTCAAAAAAGATTAAGTTACTTTTACTGAAATACCGTCACTCCAATGAATACTTCTTCCACTGCTCCCAGAGTCCAGAGGCAGCATGCTTTACACCACTCCATCTGACCCTTGGCATTGTGCTTGGTGACACAAGCCTTGATTGCAACCGATTGGTCATCGAAACCCATGCCATGAGACAACTGTATGCTTCCAACTTTTTGGGAACAGTTTGGGGAAGGCTCTTTGCTGTCCAAGCAAGGTCCAAAAAGGCAAGGTTGGGGACGTGAGGTGTGCAAGACTGGCCGCACTGAGCCCTGACCTCGACCCTATCCAAAACCGGCTGGGTGAAGTCAGGACCCTCTCCTCCAACATGCTCTATTTGGGGTGAATGGGCAAAAGCCTTCCTTGAAGAGTTGAAGCTCGTGGGGACCAACTCCATAAAGTAAAAGCATATTAACATGTGAATACAGAGCCCATGCAGTAAGTAGTGATGCAGCCTGCACTGTACATCTGCTGGTATCCAGTAAAATACAATTAAATACATATAATGAAGTCTCCGGTAACAGAAGGTAAATAAGCGCCAGACAATATGGAAGGAGGAAAGGAAACCAGAGACTGAACTCCAGATGAGATTAAATATAACGCACATACAACATTATTAAATCTGCGTATGTGGGTGGAAGACTCGGTTTTTCATTGCCCTCGCACCATCAGCAGCAGCAGTCTATGCCACATAATGACATGTCAATTAAAGCTTAAATACAAAATAAAAAATAATCAGACAAAACCCCTGCAGATAACAATGAAAACAAACACAGTGACTTTAATTGAGTTTACACAAGTCGTCCAATACGCCCCCTCCTGCGGGAGTTGGCTGTGATTCTGGCGCTCCCACGGTAATAGGAGGAAGCCCTTCAGGCTCTTCCACTCAGATCCCAATGTCTTATAATCTTTATGTAGCATTATCTACAAGATGCTTTGTTTTCCAGAGGCTCAACAGAAAAACACATTGTAAAAACCAAAACATCTTGCTTCCAGGTAACCCCCCCTCCCCCCAGCCAAAAGACGTACCCATCCATTTGTAAATTTCTGGGTTGATAGCAGGGACTGCAAGAACTAGTAAGGGCAGAGGGTGAGGGTGGTCATTGATAGCTCTGCCCCTTATAGGGGATTATCCACTTTGGAGAGTCCTATTTTAATTAAAGGGGTTTGTCCCAATGTATCGGTAGTTTCTGGACAGGTCATCAGTATCAGATCGGTGAGGGTCCAACTCTGAGATCCCCCCATCATGAGCTATTTGAGAGGACATGCCATCCATTGAGTGCTGCAGCCTTTTTCTAAACCAGTGACATCAGAGGTGCAGCTCAGTCCCATTCAAGGTAAATGGAGTTGAGCTGCAATACCAAGCACAGCCACCTATCCAATGGACGGCGACTGTGCTTGGTAAGTTGGAAGCCCTCTTCAAACAGCTGAACGGAAGGGGTGTCAGGAGTTGGACACCCACCAAATCAAAAATTGCTGACCTATCCTGAGGATAGCCCATCAGTATTAAACAGACAACGCCTTTAATAAAAGTTGGGACACTCCAAGTGGATAATCCTTTTAAGGGCATATCTATCAATGACAGCCTTCCCTTCTGTCTATACTACCTATACTAGTTCTTGCAGTTCTTCAACCCCTGAAATTACAATGGAACGGGTATTATTTTAGCTGAGGAAATGTGGATTACTGGATCTAATAAGTTTTGGTTACACTGTGTGTTTCTATTGAACTTAGGAAAACAAAGCAGCTGAGGACAGATCATTTAGTATTAAAACACAAGGAAAACTCCTTTAAGCTGGTCCCCTGATGATGAGACTCCCAAAACCTACTGGTTGTCAACGAGGAGCTCCCTGGTAGGTGCTCACTTTCCCTTAATATTACCTTGCCAACAAGTTGAACTCTTAAAATCTAATTTTTTTATTTAAAGGTCACTGTCAGATTTTTTTTTATTTGCCAGTTTATAAGAGCTAGGCCGGTATACCCGAGTTAGTCTGTCAATGATTGTCAAAAGATCTGTAATTAACCTTATAATAACAGCTTTCATTAATGTCCTCTGTCCCTTTCCACTGCTACCTTAAGAGTGTTGCTAGGGCTTTTGTGTCTCCATCTAGGAAGACAGAAAGACATAGGGGCGGTTCCTTCACACTGCATGCCTTCATAAGGCTTCAGAAGTGAGGAGCGTGTCTCTCAGTAATCTAATCTGATTGGCTGGCAGGGAGCCTTCTGGCTACAGCAAATGTGTATGCAAAGTAAGGGGAAAGCAGTTTTGGCCTCAGAAAACCTGGCAGAGGAGCCATCCTGTGAAGGTTCTCATATTGTAGAGGTTTTAAAACAGCCGTAACGAAGGCAAAAACTCTAAGAAAACTGTGGTATGTGAAGAAAACTAAAGACAGCTTTATGCATATATGTGGCAGCAGCAGTAACATATGCTAAAATTGATTTTTTTGATAAAAACATAGTGGAGTTACACTTAAGTCCCAACCGTATAGAACATACTCAAATGTGTAGCTGTGAGCCAAAAGTCATCTTAATGCCAGCTAACATGGTGGGAGTCCTGGGCAGTCGAGTCCGAGAACCCCCAACCCCCAGTAAGGTCAGACCCTGAAATATATGCCTGAGAAACTATGTTACTAAAGCTGTTGATTTGCTGACTGCAGGACCCAGGCATCCACCAGTCGTTTCATCCCCTTACTCTATGCTGAGGCCCAAATGTGGTTTCTCTTGGTCATTGAAGCAATGTCTGAAAGAAAGCTCCAGGCTCAGGTTTGTTTAAGAGCCTTTAATAAGAGTATTAGCCCCATTGTCTTACTTGGTACATGCTCAGGAAAATGTGGCAGAGAACTGACCCACGGTTTCTCTCAATGCAGCCTATACCACCTCAGGCTGCTGCGCTGCAGGTTCCCATGGGAAAATGAAAACTGAAAATGATCTTCTCCATTGAATGATACTTCCGGCCCAAGAAAATTAAAACGTGCCTGTGCTATGGAGTCCTTATGTGCAGGGCCTTTATCCTGTAAGATCTGCTCCAGACGTTTCTTCCTCTCTTCAAGTAGCTGTCTGACAAATGCCACTAATCGGCCATGTAAAGTTATGACATGGCTAATTTCTCTGTCACCTGGTCACCCAGATAGTTCTCCTTCCTTCCTCCGGCCAGCTCTCCCCTGGCGGGTCAGTCACAGTGAGGATGTGTCAGGCAGATACTTCAACCTAATTTATAATGCCACAATGTTGATTTAAAAAATAAATAAAATTTAAACCGTAATGTAGTTAAAATGGTTGAAATGAGTGAAGGGGGAAGTAGCTAACTTCTTCTCTCATTGAGGCTAATTTCTGGAGTTTGCATAAGTGTGGGCCTCAATGTTCTTCTGGTACATGTCAGACAAGGCTTTGATTGCTATTTATTACGCCTCTTGTCCCCACCCCAGTCGATCTGCACATCTGGATTGCAGCCACCAGGGATACATCTCAGCATTTTCCATTCCAATCTTATCCTTTCTCTTCTACACAGGTCAAAGGGGTTTCATTTACTTCTGAAAGGACACTAAACTCCTAATCATTTAATCATAAATCTCACCATTTTTTCTGGGGGAGGGGCATGATTTGAAGATTTTTATGCATATTCACATCTGCCTGGTATGACTTCATCCATCATCATTGTGCAGACAAATGACTTATATGCAGCCCCCTCTCGCCATTTCCAGCAGCCTCTGCAGAGGTGCGAGAAGGGCCGTTTCAATAACACGGATGCATATTGATAGGCTCATAAAGATAAATGGCGCTAATCCATTTCCTGCAAACTACATTGGTTTTCTGGGGCATGTTCTATTAATCCTGACAGAGACCTGAGGCCTCATTCAATATTTAACACCCGTCCATCCTGCAAAAGCACTTACTATGGCAAAGGGGGGGGAGGAAAAAAAAAAAAGTCTCAAACTCAAGCAGCCAGCCGATGTGACCCAGGGATTTCAGATACTTTGCGATTCATTCCGTAGGCACGGGTGTGGAAGGTGACTTTACAAGAAAGATTATAGGAGGGGAGGAGAAGCAATGCATCTCCCGAGTTATAGCCTTGTATTTTCATACTCACAAGACCTACCTGATAGGTCATCAATATCAGAGATATTAAGAAAGCCCCTTTAAATTATTCACCATTTTCAAGATCTATGTTTTCTGTCAGTGAACGGGAACACTTCATTCTACGACATAACTAGTCCTGCTCTTACCTAGATACAATTGCATCCCGCCTCAGCAATGCTCTGTGGGCTAAATGGTCTCTGCTCATTGGCTACAATGTATCAATCTGGAGCCACAAAGGGCTGATACATTGTATCCAGATCAGCTGCAGAATGTACTGGTTAAGGCTACTTTCACACTAGCGCTTTAGTTTTTTGGTATTGAGTTCCGTCATAGGGGCTCAATACCGGGAAAAAAAAAACCGCTTCAGTTTTGTCCCCATTTATTGTCAATGGGGACAAAACTGAACTGAACAGAACGTAATGCTCCAAAATGCATTCCATTCCGTTTAGTTGCGTTCCCAGACCGCAGAGCAAACCGAAACATGCTGCGGTTTGCTTTCCGTCCTGGGATGCGGAGCAAGACAATGGGGACGGATCCGTTTTCTCTGTCACAATAGAAAACGGATCCGTCCCCCACTGACTTTCAACGGAGATAATGAGGGATTCGTCTTGGCTATGTTAAAGATAATACAACTGGATCCGTTCATAACGCATGCAGATGGTTGTATTATCAGAACGGAATCGTTTTTGCTGAACCCCTGCCGGATCCAGTAAAAACACTAGTGTTAAAGCTGCCTAAGCTGACGTTCACATCAGCGATCAAGCCTTTCCGTTCTCCTATCCCGTTATAAGAGCACATAACTGAGCCGAACAGAGCCTACGGACCCCATAGACCAGGGATGGGCAACTGCGGCTCTCCAGCTGTTGTAAAACTACAACTCCCAGTATGCCCAGTCTGCCCTACAGCAATCAGCCTCCAGCAGGGCATGATGGAATTTGTAGTTTTACAACAGCTGGAGAGCCGCAGTTTGCCCATAGACTTATAATGGGGTCCGTTAGGTTCTGCTCCGAGAAAGATTTTAGAATTGGAGACCAAAGTCCTGCGCGCACAACTTTCGTCTCCGCTTCAAAAATCTTCCTCTGAGCGGAAACCTAACGGACCCCATTATAGTCTACGGGGTCCGTAGGCTGCATTCGGTTCAGTTATGTGCCAAATCCGTCTTTTCCGTTCTCCTACTCTTATAACGGAGCAGGAGAACGGAAAGGCTGAACGCTGATGTGAACTCAAGCATCTGGCCCGTATGCTTACACATATTATACCTGTAAACTACACATGGAGCTTTGTCCTATTCCCTGTATATCCAGAAAAGTAAAGGGCGGCATCAGTCCGGGAGGAGGCTGCTAGCTTCGGCACTTGCTGCTCTCTTTTCGTAATATTTTTGTGAGACGCTGAATTAACAGGATGTTCAGGACATTCACAGTTGCAGATTTCATAATTGCTAATGGTTTAAAATTTGCTGGAAATTATTCCTTTAATCCAGTATTTCATAATCCAGAAAGCCATCATAATACAACTCCAAAAGCATAATAGGACTAAAGGCAGGCATCTTTAGCCTTACACTTTGCAATAACTGACTGATAATCCAGAATATCTGATATAAGGAAGGTCTACAAGGACTACAAAAAGATGACGCTTTCTCTCAAAAACAGTCCCATACCTGTCCATGGGTTGTGTCTGGTATTGCAGCTCAGCTCCATTGAAGTATAAGGGGCTGAGCTGCAATACCACACACAGTCTGTGGACAGGCGTGGTGCAGTTTTTTGGAAGAAGGCAGCCATCTTTATGTAGTCCTGGAGAAAACATTTAAAGAAAACTTTACTGTATTCTTAAGTGATAATAGCCCTTTGCTCAGTGATCGGGAAGAGGTAGTTTGGCTTGCATTACTACAGCCCTATAGGCTGGTTGAGCCCAATCACTACAGAGGACCAGGCGGCTTTACCAGCACAAGGGGGATGAGGATATGAAGCCAGAATGTGATTATCCGCATGGAGGTCTGCTCACAATATCTGGGTGCTTATTACTGACATCTCTTTACAGCAGAGTGGTATCAGACATTGCCACCATTCTGCATTATTAAAACCAAGCATGTAACTATAAAATCCACAGCCGGAGCTGGACAACCACAGACACAAAACCGTACAAGGAGGTTAGGAAAGTATATTAAAATGCAGCGTGTTGCCATTGGCAACGGCCCCGAACACTGAGGCGTACGAGAGAGAGATGCGAGAAAACTCATTTACTCTGGTTAAAGCAAACATCCAGGCAAATAAATGCTCCTGCGTCCTCAGACTGCACACAGGTGAGGGAACATTACTTCTACCAGTGGTCTACACCCTGGTGGCGTTCCAGCTGCCGTGAAACTACAACTACCAGCATGCTCCCAGTGCCTGTAGGGGGTTGTAGTTGCACAGAGAGCGATGGGGAGGGAGGAGGCTATTACCACTGGGTTAATACTGATAACAGGTTTCTATAAAGCCTGATCCTGAGGACTGAAGATGAATTCTGGTGACAGGATGGGGGCGGCGGGTTAAACGGGGACCGGCGGTTTATTGTCAGTGCGGTGCCCCGAATACGTAAAAAGCAATTACAGAGCATAATTAAGTTATGCTATTACCTAAAGGGAATTATGCAATTAAAGGTTAATTACCCAGTAAAAAGTTCTGCAACTCTTACTTTTCACCAGTCCTGCCACTAGGTATCGAAGCCAGTGCATTCTCAGTTTTGATTCTCATGGACTCCTAACATGTTTACAGGATTTGCTTAATTATGTCAACCTCTGGACACACAGATGGTGAATACCTGTGCTAATTATTTTCACAATGTATTTTTGTTATTTATAGAAACCCAACTAGTTCTTTTCCTGAAAGGCGCAAAATGCCCCCCCCCCCCCTGCCCCCCTTCCCTCACATTGATTTAAATAACAGATACTGGCAGCCTCCACTAGGGGGAGCGTGGGAGACTCTCCTTGAAATGCGTCAGCTTATCTTTTAAAACTGTGAAACAGACTGCAGTTTTAGTGGGACCCCTGCAGGACTGGATTTCTTTTTGTGATCCATACTTTCACATTTCTTTAGGAATAGCCCAAAAGGTGAAAGACTCAACTATGGGTGATTTTTTTTTAATGGAGTAGATCAGCGTTCCTGTAGTGTATCTAATTGAATTCAAGAGGACACCTGCGGCTGCTGGCCAGGTTCGTAGGAGAGAATCAGATCATTATGTACCTGGCTGGCGGCCGTGACGGAGGCTTGGATGGCCCTCCTAGGCATTAACCCACTGGGAAATTTCCCTGTATGGTCTAAGGCCAATCCGCCCCTGGGGTTGGTGCAATTTAAGCTGCACTCCTTTACCAGTAAACCATGCCCCTCTCCCACTATGGCACACCTCTTGTCAAGCGAGGCTGAGAAATTATCTAAAATGCATAAATTTGGTATAAAGCAGGAGAACCATGGCCTGGAATCCTCACACATTTAATCCCCCCCCCCCCCCCCCCCCCCCAAATGTAATGTTTCCTAATTCTGGAAGAAGTTAAACAGCAACACATTTTGGGATTTAAAGGAACTTAATCAAATAAAAATTATTTAATCAGAACCTAACGAGTGCTAGAATATCCCTTTAAGGGGTTTTTCTGGGAGTACAAAGTGATGCCCTATGTAGGTAGTCTCCGACTCTCAGCATCCTGTGTCACGGTCCCTCAGGTGACTGATGTCAGGAAATCAAGAAGACTGGCTGAGCGTGGAGGAATCTAACAGCCTCCTTGATTTCTCTTGATTCAGTGTTGATAGGGTTAATGACCACTTCCCTTTTCTCAGCTGTTGCTCAGTGGTCATCACTTCTACCCTTTATAGTCTGACCCCACCCTTCGGACTATGCGGTTGATAGCTTTATTTGGGTTTGGCTGAGCTGGTGTGAGATCGTCTCTGGTGTTCCTGTTCTTCCATCTCTACAGAAGTTAAGTGTCGCGTTTGTTTGTAATTTGTTATATTCCCTGTTGTTGTATCTGGGCCTGAGACACAGACTTCCATTCGTCCATCTGGGGAGGAAAGGGTTGTCTCTTGTCCTATACTTATTCCAGGGCCTTACAGGGAAATCAGGGCCTAAGTATCCTGCTTATGAATATTCCTACCTTCAAGGTCTATTCATATTGATAGGTAGTCAGGGCCCGGATTAGGGTTGTTTAGGAGGTGACCTGTTTCTTCCCTAGTTTCCAGGCCCAGTTACTGTTCCCCTTCCCTCCTGTGTTCATGGTGGAGTTCCCCCCCCTTCCCACACACACACACTGATCGTGACACCCTGTCAATCAGCTGTTTGAAGAGGTGTCAAGCTTCTTCCTAGGAAAGTGATGTCATGTTCAATCACATGGTCTATGTGCAGCTCAGTCCCATTCAAGTGAATGGGTCTGGGCTGCAATACCAAGTACAGGAGGCCGCGGTGATGGGAGTCGGAAACCCACCGATCAAAAATTGATGACCTATCCATAAGATCAGTAAATTAATATTCTACTCCCAGAAAACCCCTTTAACTAATGCAAGAACCTGTAAGGATCTACAACAGTGGTGTTCTGTTTAGTCACTGCCATTAGTGGCTGCAGCAGCACACGTCCCACTTCACAATACCAGCCTGCAGATCAGTCGCAGGGCTCCCCTTAATATCTCTATTGCAGGTATCTTCCCTGTAATAGGCAGACGGTGCGCTTTCATGTGCTTCATTGACAATGTCTTTCGGCTTTTTTCACGTCACCTTTCCAGGAATGTGAGAAGAAAGCTTAAGAGAATTATTAAATACATCTCCTTTCATCCTTTCTCCCAGCCTACAATTGCGGCAGATAATGAGGGCAAAAGTAACAACACGAGGGGGTGTGGGCGAGGAGGGGGCGCTCTTTGGAGTGCGCCGGGAGCATTCACTTTGGGAACGAAGCTAATCAGAGCTTTTAAATACAGATACAGCCGTCTCCTATTCATTCCACAAGTGCAAGAGACAGAGCACAACAGAAGCGCCTAAGCCCGTCGTCTCCCGCTTCAATCTAGGCTTTATGTTTTAGAAGACTCTTAACATCCTCATTTCTGCAGCCGAGCATCTAACACAATGCAAACAAAGGCTGCCCCCGAACACGAGCACCAAAGTTACAACTGACAGAATCAGATACGGCTAAAATAAAAAGTTAGGAAGATAAAGAACATGATGGATGCAAGGAATAAAAGACACAACTTCCACTGAAGACTCTTTTGAAAAGATATACAACATTTAGTAATGGAGGAAAGTAGGTTACGGCAAAGCTGGAAGAATACTAAAATCGGACATACTGGAGCATGTAGTTCCACAGGAAAGCGCTGACATAAAGAACTTACAGAAAGTAATACCAGTGCCATAGCACCACTTAGGATGGACCACCAGGGACTGGGGTCAGTTTAGTGCTGCTCCATTAGGGCCCCGCCAGAACTCTGTTCACCCTCATTGTCCATTTCGGCACTTCTCCATCAGAGGGGTAGAGCGATGAAAAGGACAGCAGCTCTAGGTCCATAACATTACGGGCAGCAACTACTCCCAACAGACCCCACTGACTATAATGGAGCCGGGTGGGTCTGCGTGTCATTCATTTGTATCACCCGGGATACAGTAACTTACTGGGCACCCACTAGATCCCAGGGATGTTATTTAGCCACTAGATCCCAGGGATATTATGAAGCCACTAGATCCCAGGGATGTTATAAAGCCACTAGGTCCCAGGGATGTTATGAAGCCACTAGGTCCCAGGGATGTTATAAAGCCACTAGATCCCAGGGATGTTATAAAGCCACTAGATCCCAGGGATGTTCTTTAGCCACTAGATCCCAGGGATGTTATGAAGCCACTAGATCCCAGGGATGTTCTTTAGCCACTAGATCCCAGGGATGTTCTTTAGCCACTAGATCCCAGGGATGTTCTTTAGCCACTAGATCCCAGGGATGTTAAAAAGCCACTAGATCCCAGGAATGTTATGAAGTCACTAGATCCCAGGAATGTTATGAAGCCACTAGATCCCAGGAATGTTATGAAGCCACTCGACCCCAGGGATGTTATGAAGCCACTAGATTCCAGGGAAGTTATGAAGCCACTAGATTCCAGGGATGTTATGAAGTGACTAGATCCCAGGGATGTTATGAAGCCACTAGATCCCAGGGATGTTATGAAGTGACTAGATCCCAGGGATGTTATGAAGCCACTAGAACCCAGGGATGTTATGAACCCACTAGATCCCAGGGATGTTATGAACCCACTAGATCCCAGGGATGTTATGAACCCACTAGATCCCAGGGATGTTATGAACCCACTAGATCCCAGGGATGTTATGAACCCACTAGATCCCAGGGATATTATGAACCCACTAGATCCCAGGGATATTATGAACCCACTAGATCCCAGGGATGTTATGAAGCCACTAGATCCCAGGGATGTTATGAACCCACTAGATCCCAGGGATGTTATGAAGCCACTAGATCCCAGGGATGTTATGAATCCAGTAGATCCCAGGGATGTTATTAACCCACTAGACCCCAAGAATGCTATGAACCCACTAGACACCAGGGATATTATGTACCCACTTGACACTAGGGATGTTGTTATAAACCGACCATACCCCAGGAATGTTATTAACCGATTAGAAACCAAGAATGTTATTATTAACCGACTAAATGACGAGGATATTATTAACAACCCACTAGACAAGAGGGATGCAATCATAAACCCCCCAGATACTAGGAATATTAGTATTAATCCATTAGACAACAAGGGTTGTTTCATTATTAACTACCTCACACTCCAAGAAGGCATTCATTGTGATTATTAAGCATTCCCTCCATTCACTCAGCATGCACAAGTTGTTTGCGCAATGCAAACTTTGAAAACTGCTAAAAAAATAAATAAATAAAATAAATAGACAATAGATTTGGGGGTTTCGTTGTCTTTTGCTACTTTGTACTGGAGACTTATCATAAAGCTTCTTAATACTAGAGGTATACAGCAAATCCATTCCTAGTGGGGATTTATCTATACACGAAGCTGGATGTGAAGATTTACTAAGCCACACTTGTCAGGGTATAAAAACCGAGGCAATAGCACGCCCGCCCATGTGTCACAAAGACCGAGAACCCATCTCATTCAACTTAAATATAAAGTTTGACTTCTCGACTTTTACAAAAATGAAAAAGTAAAACTGCTCCGCAATGCAGGTCTACAGTGATAGATGTGTAATTGTAAAATGCAGAAAAAAAATAATATACAACGCAGCGCCGCTAAATGAGATTCTCACTTTCTTTTCATAAACTCCCCACAAATAACTCCCAGGCAGAAAAAAACTGAGAGCGGCTATACATCATCTTCTGGTGAGGAAGAGGAGATAATATGACATTTACATCAATAGCTGCACGGCTCTGGAGGAGGCTACATGTCCAGCGAGGTTACATACATACAGGACATAGGACGCGACATCAGTGGTGACACTGAGAAGAAGAGGGATAGATAATTAGATTTCAGCCCAAAATTATTAGTTATTGGAAACAGTCAGCAAATGCTGTCAGACACAAAAAACCCGACTCCTACAGTTCAGAAGATAAAGTAGTTTTCCTATATTAAATGACTATACACAGCCTGATGTATCATTTCCCAAAAATCTGCAGACACCTTGCATCACCAGAGAAATTCCTCTGAAGACACTGAAACAAACTGCGGTTTTTAGGCCTCATGCACACGGCCGTTGGGCAGCCGTAGCCGTATTGCGGCCCGCAAACGGCGGGTTGGCAATCCACGGCCGCGTGCACCCCGCATCACGAACGCAGACCCATTCACTTGAATGGGTCCGCAATGCACGGAACGGCCCCCAATGCACGGGACGGTCGCCCAACCGTGTGCATGAGGGCTTATTGTGCTTTTTGGCCACGAAACACTGCTTATGCGGCTGCAAAACTGCCTTGTGCACCTTTCTGCAGGAACTGCTACAGGACCTTCAGATGGTCACATGAGCTGCTTTGGTAAGAATATAAGGGGAGCATTATCTTCTCCCCGGACCTCTTTTTTGGCAAAAACAAAGTTGCAAACCCTGCGTTTCACTTTTTTTTTTTTTAAGCATCACTGGCAACAAATTTGGGCTTAAAGGGAACCTGTCATCAACTTTATGCTGCCCATACTAACGGCAGAATAAAGTAGACACAGGTGGGTTGATTTCAGCGGTCGGTCATTTAAAAGTTCAAAGTAAGTGGTTGCCGAGAACCAACATCATAATCATTGCAGACTGGGCCTGGAAAAGAGTCACGGCCACCTGAGAAGAGTCCTGGTTATTCATGATCTCCTGCTCTCACCCCGCCCTACCTGCTGATGACTGACAGTCTTCTACTACCGAGTTTCTCGCTTTCTTTCTAGGAGAGAACTGCCAATCATCAGCAGATGGGCGAGAGAGGCAGGAGATTAGGAATAACCAGGACTCTTCTCAGGTAGATTTGACTCTTGTCAAGGCCTGGGCTGCAATGATTATGATGCTGTTCTCCCCAACCACTTAGATTTAGCTCATGAGTGACACACCGCTGACATCAGCATATCCTCAGTGAGGTCAGCATAAATTTTGATGACAGGTTCCCTTTAAGTAGCATTACTGCACTGCCCTCGCCACTTTCTAAAAAGTGAGCATGGTAAGGGCAGAGAGTGGGCAGAGCCAGCAGGTCCGCCACATTTATCTTCATTTACACCTGTTTTCACCTGATGGATAACCCCAAAGCAAGATTACAATCCCGTTACTTACAGCTTTCTCCGTACCATCCTGAAACTTCTGCATCCATATTAAAATACATGTAAAATCCAACAGAAATGACAATGATTTTTAAAAGGGAATCTTAAAAATGTTTTTCTTTTTTGGTTAGCTGACAACCAATATGGCGGGCCGATGCAGTTCTACTGAGCATGGATTTGTGTTGGTCCTTCATCTCTCCAGTAATGTCAGAACCCCCATTGCTCTCATGTTCTGCATAATCAGTTAGACTTCCCTTTCAGCAGTTCAGGAAAGACGAGTGTCAAAAGGGCTATCCCCATCTGGGACATTTATGGCATTTTGAGAGATATTATGTTATAAATGTCTGACTCCTATCTGAAGGATGGAACACTCCTGTAAAGGGAGAGCACGTATATATGTGGCTTTCTTCCCATCACTGCTATGGGACTTTCCAAAAACGGCTGAACCAGCGTATTGCTATTTTTGGAAGCCCATAGCAGGTGTATGGAGAAAGCTGCGCATGCGCTGCATGTTCTCCATTCGCAGAAAGGTCCTGTTCTCTTGATAGGAGCAGGCCCCGCACCTAGTGGACATCTATGGCATATCCTATCAATATGCCACATATGTCCCAGATGGGAATACCCCTTTAAGGGGTGCAATGGACATACTGGGCATCAACCAACTTTCCAAGGTACCAATATAACATAAAATTTTCTTAAATGGTCTTTAAATTCTGCAAAAAACTACAAATCAATCCCAGTAATCAATTACTACTGAGCACCATTCATCACCACAAATCCCTTTCCAATACCGCGTCCTCCTTCCACGCAGCGTCTTGATTTTATTTTTTTTATCATCCCCTATCAAAGCCAATTTCTCATAATATGTCGCTATTAGTAATGGCAAAATGGAGAAGGACGGATAAAGTATTGAGCCAGGATTAGATACTGGCCCCAGGCCATTATTTGATAGCATCATCCTTAGGAAAAGAAAAAACAACAAAAACCCCATAGTACAAATGTGACGCGGGCGATCGCTGGAGAAGCCGCTTGTACGGGAAAACTACAAGGTTATTAGCCCTATAGAAAAAACAGGCATGAAGTGATCATTATCTCACAGTAATTCCAGCCGTGTAAATGAAAACGTCGCCAGGTCTGCGGTTTCGCCATACGAGACAAGTGGACATTGAGCTGCCACATTACGGAGCGCCGAGCGCCCGTACTCGCAATCTGCATTAGCTTCATCTTACAGGAAATGGAATCCTGGGTGAGATCTTAAATCCATAATAATGAGTAATGATCTTCCCGTGCAGGAGAACCCGGCTCTCTCCAACTCAATTAACATTACTGGAAAGTGCATAAAAAAAGCGCTTCCTGTTTTCCATCTCCAAGCCAACATTAACCCGTTATTTACCACTGGGTGGACTTACCACTCTGCAAATTGGAAAATTATATAGTCCATTAGGGATCATCCAAATGCTCTCGCCATTGGCCCTGTCTAATATGGAGATGCACTTTATGGAGATGCACTATAAAGCCGATTATCTTCATAAACAACCCCCGCCCTGAAGAGGCCGCAGACGGGCAAGTGTCTCAACTCCAAACTCTAATCGTTCAGAGGCAATGAGGCTGAAATCAATGACAACATAATAATGAGGTCATCTCCTTTAGAGGCACCATTGGCGTATAAGGTGAGCCATGTTGACCACCCAAAATGACCCCCATAACAAGACATGAACATTAGAAATATGGTAGAATTCGTGGCATAGGACACACTTTATTGAATCTCAGGCAGAAGAGATAAGTGAGATCAAAGATTGGGAAATGCCGCACATTGTGACAATGCAAGCCCACCCCCGGTCTACCTACCATGGATGCCTATAGAAAGAGCCAGAGATGCCCACCACACCTCCATTGGCTTCCCCAAGCAGATACTGGTCATCAATGACCAATCTTTCTGACCAGGAACTAACCACACAGCCTGTGTCCCTCCCCATTGATGAAAACCCCACCAAAAAGCCTCTGGTTGATTAGGATACTTTCACACTTGCGGCAGAAGATTCCGGCAAGCAGTTCCGTCGGACGCAAACTAATGGCATTTGTCAGACGGATCAGGATCCTGATCCGTATGACAAATGCATTGAAATGCCGGATCCGTCTCTCAGGTGTCATCCGGAAAAAACGGATCCAGAATTTATTTTTTCAGTCTGAGCATGCGCAGACCGCAATCCAGGATCCGTTGTGCTGGAACACTCGGGGCCGGATCAGGCATTAATGCATTTCAATGGGAAAAAAAATGCAAGTGTTTCGCAATTTTGGACGGAGACAAAACCGCAGCATGCTGCGGTATTATCTCCATCCTGAAATGGCAAAAAGACTGAACTGAAGACGTCCTGATGCATCCTGAACGGATCGCTCTCCATTCAGAATGCATTAGGATAAAACTGATCAGTTCTTTTCTGGTATTGAGCCCCGAGGACGGAACTCAGTGCCGGAAAAGAATAACGCTGGTGTGAAAGAATAGGTATAGACTCTGTGTCCCAAATCCTCGTTTTGAGAGACTGACAGCAAAGGATGCAAAAATAAAATAATCACGCTTCTTCATTTCCATTAATGTCCCAGCTCTGACAGACACGTCACTTAATGATCTCTCATCTATCTTGCTATCGTTCTGTTCCCAATGCCCCCAAGACCCTCTGGCACTGTGAGACACCTGAAAAGAGACATGGCATACTCTCTACCACATACCCCCTAACCGCACCTACATGGCCGTCCATTTGTGCCTCTTTCTCTGGGTCACTGAGGGGTCTTGTCTGCTGGACTACTACTGACATGACTGCCTTATGTGATGATGGTAATTCCAACTGGGGTCAGGTTCCGCTGATGATTAATGGATAAGCAGAGGAAAACCAGAGCCATGCATTAGGTACTATACAAACGGCAGAAAAGACAGTAGGCTCCACAGCAGGCACTTTCTCACCGACACCCCTGTAAATAGCCGTTATTACAGCGCCACAATCCCAATAAAAAGCATTTATTTTCTCGTCTCAAAAGTTATTTTGTTTCCTCAATACAATACAATCTTCCCCTGGTAGGCAGGTAAGGAGGGAGATGTCTCCACGAATGCACAGCGCATATGTTTAGCAAGAATTGCTTTCCTATGGATAAATGCAATCAAAATGTATATGCGCTGAGAAGCCAACGGGAGAGGATAGTTTCACCGGAAAGATCAGAAGAAAATTGTAACTAAATGTTGTGGAAAATGACTTGGATATTGCTTGCGCGGGACGGCATGACAATTAGGCTGGAATCGGATGCACTGGGAGGTGGGGGTGGGGGGGGGGGACAAACAAATCAACACAAACAGCCACTGTCAAGAGCACTTTACTGACGGAGAGTAATGTAAGCATTACTTAACGTTCTCGACAAGCCTACACAATCCCTACCGGCTGGAGATGTTTCTCTTTTCTCTACTTGAGCAATAACCAAATTAACCGCGCCAGGAGCGACACAATTTTGCTTCATAATAAGAGGAGCTGTGGCGTTTAAGAGGAGGTTGTCAGGTACTCGTCAAGCAGCCACAGAGGAGCAACTGTGCTTTCCTCAGTCTCAGCAGATGTCTCTGGGATTTCACACGTGGACTGAATCTGCCGGGCACGCCATACCAGCCAGTACATTATAAGTATATTACAAGTCACGTCAACCCGCAAAACATGACCTGACTCTCTTCAGCTGCTCCAAAATCTATTGGTATCAGTTTAGCAACTTTTGTTGTGCTTTTTTTTTATTGTTTGGTGTTGCGACTTTTGCAACCATTTTTACTCATTTGATCCAATAAAAAAAAAAAAAAAAGTAATCATCAATGCAAATAGATTACATTGGAGGGGGATTACGATAGGACCAGTGGTGGTTCCAATCCTGGTACCTTCACCCTGCCCTCACTGATGTGATAAAAAGCTAAAAGGTGGCATTTTAAAGGGATGAAATAATGAAGGAGAGTCACTTGCAGACATCATATGCATTGGTTTTATGGAGAACGGTTGCATGACACACAAGTAATGTGCCAAGTTATTAAATATAACGACTTTACAGATGAAGTCGTCTTAATATATAAATTCAGAGTATTAAATTTTGTCTTCCATAGCCACCACTAGAGGGAGCTCACTGGGAGCTGAATAAATCAAGCAAGAGCTCCACTAGTGTTGAGCGAATCGAGCTTCGGATCCTTGATCCGAAGTCGATTTGTTCAAAACTTCGTTTGGATGCTGTACGGAGTTTCGTCTCTGTACAGCATTCAAATGTATGGATTCCGGCAAGGCAAAGTGAGTTATCACCAACGTCTCGTGGGACTTCGATGAATAACATCAGCATTTGATTTTTCAACTTTAAAACCATTTTAAAACATGGATCCGAAGTCGACTTCGCTACCGAGTTACCAGCCGCATTATGCAAGATCCAGCAAAAGAAAAATTTGTCTCCATTAAATATGCTTTAAACATACATGAAATATTCATCATGCCCCGAGATGCTGAAAATCCCTGGGAATTCGTGCCTAAATTGCTAGCGACAAATTGTTCCGCTGGTGGGTTATTAGGAGAACCTTAGCAGTAGGAATTTGTTTAGGCAGACCACTTGCATCAGAATAGTTATTTGTATTCCATATCAAATGGCATTGGTTTGGGTTTTATTTCATTTAGCTATAATTTGCATATATATTACATTACAAAAACTGTAAGCGAAGCTTTGAACAACATTTGCAGCACGGACCTCAACAATGAGATGACATCTCCCGGTGGGCAACCGATGCATGCATAAGTATGCACACCTTGGGTATGGAAAACCACTGTGCGCTCTCCTGCAAACAGGATTCTGACTGTGCAGGTAGAAAGACCAAATTCAATAAAAGGCATTTACGGTATTTCCATTCTCTAGTTTAGTGCTGTCATTAAGTGAAACACAATAAGAGTATTGCAGGTTTGATATCTTTTAACGGCTGACAAAAATAGAAGTAATGACGTTACATGTCCTACTGATCGACTAAAAAAAAAATCTTCCCGGATCCCCCCTTACTAGCTTACCGACAAACCTCCAAATCTAAGGAATATTCTGATCAGATCAAGTTCAAGGCCATGTACCACAGAAAAAGGAACCCATCCCTGTAATATAAAAGGATGCAAAACCTGTTCCCATATAATGACAACAGATAAGATCCGGATCCCAACACCCAGCAGGACTATAAGATCCCGGGACACTCACATCTTCTACATCTAATGTTGTTTATCGGATTCTCTGCACTAAATGTCCTGTTGGAGGCCTCTATGTTGGAAAAACAGGACAGAGACTCAATGCAAGGATGAGGTCCCACCGCCACACAATTAAAGAGAAGAAGCTAAACTTTTCCCCATCTGTAAGATAATTAAGGACTCATTCTCAAGATCTTTGATATGTTGTTCTGTTATTTTTCAAATGTCCATTCATTCCCCCATGTCTCTGTTCTTAGTGTATATATATTGCTGTTTCTTCATATATTCTTGTAGTACGCCTGATGAAGGGACTAATGAGGTCTCGAAAGCTCGCTATGTAACATCATTACTTTTATTTTTGTTAGCCATTAAAAGGTATCAAACCTGCAATACTCTTGTTTTGTTTCTCTTAATGAGAGCACTAAACTAGTTTTCTATTGGCTAACACGGTACCAGACTTTTTCCTTTTTCTTTTTTCCCATTCTCTGTCGCACTGGACAGTATTGGAAGAAACAGCTACCTCGGGTAGCCCCAACACGAGGAGCATCTCCAGAGGGGTGACAGTGTGCAATTGAGCAGTTGAGTGCACTGAGGGTGGGCCCAAGCCACACTGTGCACCTCTGCATCCGCTGAAAGTCCATCTATCACTTCCTGACTGACAGACGACTACGCAGGAACCTGCCAATATAACACTCCAGGACATTTGTTTTAATAAATGGACACAAAAATAAAAAAAATCTGACCTGCTGCCAGTCCTTGCTGGTTAACCATTTCAACAGGATCTTGCAAATGGATGAAAACGACGAGACCGGCGACTCCAAACAGTAAGATAAAGGAAAACATGCACGTCAGCCTCATAATTATTCCTCTCAAATCAATCCTGCATTGATCCAGGAAAATAAACCATGCCAGCTTCCTCCAGGGCGTTAGAAGATTTCATCTTCTCATTTTTTCACCTTTGGGCTCCACAGGGCCAAACCTGCAAGAAAAAAAATAATAATGATGAGCCCTTAAAAGATATCTGCAAAATGTGTAAGTTATGTGTTCAACAGTTTCAATGCAAAGATTTCTGCAAAACCTAAAGTTCCTTTATAAATTCTTTTATGCTCATTGTCGCCCCCTGCAGTGTAAGGTACTTCACACACACTATATATTTATATTAACTAATACTGCTCCTATGTACAGGAATATAACTACTATAATACTGCCTCCTATGTACAAGAATATAACTACTATAATACTGCTCCTATGTACAAGAATATAACTACTATAATACTGCCTCCTATGTATAAAAATATAACTACTACAATACTGCCTCCTATGTACAAGAATATAACTACTATAATACTGCCTCCTATGTACAAGAATATAACTACTATAATACTGCCTCCTATGTACAAGAATATAACTACTATAATACTGCCTATGTACAAGAATATAACTACTATAATACTGCTCCTATGTACAAGAATATACCTGCTATAATACTGCTCCTATGTACAAGAATATAACTACTATATTACTGCTCCTATGTACAAGAATATAACTACTATAATACTGCTCCTATGTACAAGAATATAACTACTATAATACTGTCTCCTATGTACAAGAATATAACTACTATAATACTGCTCCTATAAACAAGAATATAACTACTATAATACTGCTCCTATGTACAGGGATATAACTACTATAATATTGCCTCCTATGTACAAGAATATAACTACTATAATACTGCTCCTATGTACAAGAATATAACTACTATAATACTGCTCCTATGTATAAGAATATAACTACTATAATACTGCTCCTATGTACAAGTATATATCTACTATAATACTGCTCCTATGTACAAGAATATAACTACTATAATACTGCTCCTATGTACAAGAATATAACTACTATAATAATGCCTCCTATGTACAAGAATATAACTACTATAATAATGCCTCCTATGTACAAGAATATAACTACTATAATACTGCTCCTATGTACAAGAATATAACTACTATAATACTGCCTCCTATGTACAAGAATATAACTACTATAATACTGCCTCCTATGTACAAGAATATAACTACTATAATACTGCTCCTATGTACAAGTATATATCTACTATAATACTGCTCCTATGTACAAGAATATAACTACTATAATACTGCTCCTATGTACAAGAATATAACTACTATAATACTGCCCCTATGTACAAGAATATAACTACTATAATACTGCTCCTATGTACAAGAATATACCTACTATTTTCGAATTATATGGGAGGATCTCTAACTTTAAAGTTAATTATACAAAGTCAGAGGCGATGAACGTCTCAGCGCCAAGCAAAATGATTTCCTCTTTAAAAGGCACAACCCCGTTTATCTGGCAGGGTTCTCATCTTTCCTACTTAGGAATTAAATTACCAGCAGATTTGGACCAAACTTTCAGTTTGAACTTTAAACCCCTCTTAAATGATATACAGAAGCAGCTTCACTCGCTTAAAATCCCATATGTCTCTTGGATGGGTAGAAAGAACCTTCTGAAGGCCTTCATCATGCCCAGGCTCCTGTATGTGATGCAAATGTTGCCCGTTTTTATCCCTATGTCCTTCTTTTGCCAGGTCAGGAGGTTATTTAGAACGTTCCTTTGGGGTGGGAAATCCGCTAGATTGGCCCATAGCAGGCTGATACAGGGGAGGAGCACGGGGGGGTTTGGGTTACCAGACGCACACCTATACTATCAGGCGATTCATTTAAAAAGATGGATTCAGCTACATGCCACTAAATACCAGACTTGGGGATGCGACTTAGATCCAACTTTCATCTGTCCAGAGGGCGGGCCTCTGGGGTCTTACTACTTCTAATCTTAGGTCGCAAGTTCTGCTTAGGGGAACCGCCTCAGTAATTCAACAGTTAAATGGCAAACTTAACCTCCTAAATAACCCCTCTCCATCTATGCCAGCGGATCTTCTTCCTTTCACTATACGACCGAATACCAAACAAATAGCAACGACCTGGCATAAACTACGCAAGTTTACAACAGAGGAATTCCTGGGGGCGACCTCGGGGGACTTATCTGATCAACACCCACTACACAACCTTATAAAAAAGTGTAATTTTCTAGAACTGATTGAACTTAACTCAGTCTCCAGACCACTAATAGAGAGTAATAGACATAAACCTACACAGTCTTGGTTTGAGAAACTTTTAACATTTGAGTCCATCCCACGTAAACTGATCTCTCTGTGTTACTTGGCTTTGGTTACTCCCCGCTCCCCTGGAACACCGCAATACCTGAGGCATTGGGCTGCTGAACTTGAGGTGGAACTGAATGAGACTGACATTATGAGGATACATGCGCACTCCCACGGTTTCTCAAGGTGTACCAGGATACAGGAACACACATACAAAGTCCTCACCTAGTGGTACATGACTCCGAAGCAGATGTTTATCAGGGGTATGAGACAGGACGATAAATGCTGGAGGTGTATGGAAGATACAGGTACTCTGTCTCACATCTTCTGGTCTTGTCCTAGGATCCGTCCATTCTGGGAAGGTGTCTTATCCACTATTCAGAAAATAACATGTAGTTGTGGAGGTGCCCCCTACTCTTGTGCTCCTGTGGCTCCCAACTCCCTCTTTCTCTCCCTCAAAAAGATGCTTAACCACCCAATTACTCCAGGCGGCAAGGCTGCTCATCCCGCAGCACTGGTTGAGTACAGAACCCCCCACTGTGGAGGCATGGCTGAACAAGGTGGACCATATCTGTCGTATGGAGGAACTGGCGGGTTGGGAGGACAGGAATCACAATAAATATGTGAAGCTTTGGACACCCTGGCTCATGTTTAGGGATGACCCTCCGAATAGTCAGACGGCACACGGGTCTGCTAGTAGAGGTACATTATGAGCTCACGGGTAGAGGGTATATATGCGCATTAATGGTACGCGTTCTAGACCATGTCTGAGTCACTGACAAAATAATACCTGTGAATATGAATACATTCAATATGCACTTTAGATATCTAATATGCTGCATACGAACGAGTGTCATGGATGGATTGTTGTTTTTGGTTATTCCTCTTTATCCTTCCCTCCCCCCTATTCCTTGTCCCTATCCCCATATCCTTCCCCTCCCCTTTTTCCTCTATTTCTGCGTCATTATGTTCACCAGTCATACTACAAGACCTTTATATACTGGTAAGATGCATCTGTAACCTTTGCATAATACTTGTATAATGGGATATGATTATTCTGTCTATATGTGAAAAATGGGAAATTAGTATTGTCCTGTTATTTATATACGGAATTCTGTTTAGGTCCATATCTACAGTCCTTCAAGCTGTTATGTATACTCAAAGCAATGTACGATATCAACCACTTTGTATATGTCACTGCATAATGTTGTAGTATGTATTTTCAATATACTTTTCAATAAAAAGAGAATTTTCAAAGAATATACCTACTATAATACTGCTCCTATGTACAAGAATATACCTACTATAATACTGCTCCTATGTACAAGAATATAACTACTATAATACTGCTCCTATGTACAAGAATATAACTACTATAATACTGCCTGCTATATACAAGAATATAACTACTATAATACTGCTCCTATGTACAGGAATATAACTACTATAATACTGCTCTTATGTACAAGAATATAACTACTATAATACTGCATTCTATGTACAAGAATATAACTACTATAATACTGCTCCTATGTACAAGAATATAACTACTATAATACTGCTCCTATGTACAAGAATATAACTACTATAATACTGCTCCTATATACAAGAATATAACTACTATAATACTGCTCCTATGTACAAGAATATAACTGCCATAATACTGCTCCTATGTACAAGAATATAACTACTATAATACTGCCTCCTATGTACAAGAATACAACTACTATAATACTGCTTCTATGTACAAGAATATAACTACTATAATACTGCTCCTATATACAAGAATATAACTACTATAATACTGCTCCTATGTACAGGAATATAACTACTATAATACTGTTCCTATGTGCAAGAATATAACTACTATAATACTGCCTCCTATGTACAAGAATATAACTACTATAATACTGCCTCCTATGTACAAGAATATAACTACTATAATACTGCTCCTATGTACAAGAATATAACTACTATAATACTGCTCCTATGTACAAGAATATAACTACTATAATACTGCCTCCTATGTACAAGAATATAACTACTATAATACTACCTCCTATGTACAAGAATATAACTACTATAATACTGCTCCTATGTACAAGAATATAACTACTATAATACTGCTCCTATGTACAAGAATATAACTACTATAATACTGCTCCTATGTACAGGAATATAACTACTATAATACTGTTCCTATGTGCAAGAATATAACTACTATAATACTGCATCCTATGTACAAGAATATAACTACTATAATACTGCTCCTATGTACAAGAATATAACTACTATAATACTGCTCCTATGTACATGAATATAACTACTATAATACTGATCCTATGTACAAGAATATAACTACTATAATACTGCTGCAAAGAAAAAAAGAAAAAGGGCTCAGTCAGCACATCCCAATACGCAGGTGCATGTTGCTATGGCTGAAAACACAAAGAAAAAAAATACAATGCAACAGCACTCTGCAAACCAAATAAAGTACAAAAAAGTATTCTAATGCTAGGCTTATTAAGTAAATTTGTGATTCTTGGCAAATACATTTTGTACAAAATTATTTGGGCCAGTCTGCCACACGTCAAGGCGATCTCTGTAAGACGGGAACCTGACACTAAATTCTACCTGTTATGTGCCATGACATTTTATGGTGGCCGTCATGGCACATAACAGGTAGAATTTAGTGTTAGGTTCCCGTCTTACAGAGATCGCCTTGACGTGTGGCAGACTGGCCCAAATAATTTTGTACAAAATGTATTTGCCAAGAATCTCAAATTTACTTAATAAGGCTAGCATTCGCATTAGAATACTTTTTTGTACTTTATTTGGTTTGCAGAGTGCTGTTGCATTGTATTTTATTCTTACTATAATACTGCCCCCTAAGTGCATAAAGAATACTGCTCATTTGTATAAGAATGAAAAAATACTGCAGAGTTCAATAATTGCCAGGAATTTCTTGCAGAAAACTGTAAAATTCAATGCCAGTCACAGTTGTGTAGTTTCACAAAGCTCTTACACTGTATGTTCTCGTGTGTTGGCTCAGGCTAATTAGGCCCACACATGTCTATTTGTACAGTATCGGACTATAGGTCTTCTAAATAAGCAGGTTAGAAAATATATGGCAAAATTAACTGATAGGAATGTTTTTTTTTTTACTTCGTTACTTTGAAGAAAAGATCGGTTTAAATGTCTAAATTTTTAAGAAATGTGTTGAATGACATTGACCACTTCAGTTTTACCCCTTTTTCTATTACATTGTAGACCAAGCTGTTTGGAAATGTCACAAGGAAAACTGGGTCAGAGCAAATGTCACTCCTGACACAATCACTGAAGCTGAACGACGTGATCAAATAACCAAGAGGAGAAGGGAACCATAATGAAAACCACTTGTAAGAGAGCCCCAATTCTCAGACCACACATCACTGCAGCCATAGTGCGCTTATTAGGACCGGCTGCAATTCCAGGTACAGATCACCTGTCACTTTGTATTATCACCTGCCCGATCACAACCACATCAGATGCCACAAAAATATCACTCTGAACATAACAAGTACACTGTTTGAAGTATGGATGTAAACATGGTCTCGCAGACGTGATGCCAGCCCCTGAGGACCATATACCCAGGAGATCTTTGTTCGCAAAGAGAACCTGCCACCCGGATAGGGCTCTAGGGCACAGTCAAAACTGCTTTAGGTTTCTGACATCGGAAACCTTAAAAACTTAGATGGAAACCATTAGTCAACAGCAGGCAAGAGAAGAAAAGAAAACAGCGCCTCATGTGAAGAACCATCACTGCAATAAGAAGGCAACGTAGGAGAAGGTATCCTACTCATCTAGAAGCAGAATACAGTTGTTACAGCCTGTGATGGGGAAGCTGAAGGAACGTGGAAAAGATAAATATAAAAAGGTGCGATCCTAGGGCAGCGCTGTCATCAGGAATCCAAGAGATGAAACTTCATTACTTATATTTATATAATGCATTTCAGGGGTATAAATCAGACAATGCATTTCAGTGACACATCAGTTCACAAATTCATCTCCTTGATCACTAATGACTGCACTAGGATCACACGTTCTCCAGTGTTTGTCAATCGTTTATCACAATGACATAAAATAGTTTACTTTTGTAATAAAAAAAATACTAAAAATAATAGTAATAAAAAAAGAAAATTAAAAGGCATATTTAAAATAAGAATTTAAAAAAACCTGAATAGTATTATTCTGAAAGAAATACATTCCGTGAGCATAAAATTATTTGACAGGAAAGTTATTTTTAGAAGGTTCATTAATTATTTCATTTTGATGAAAAACAAAACACAAATTAAAAAGTAAAATTATTCAGATGGTAGATGTAGAGCAGGAAAGAAAAGTGCCTCCATATGGCGCCCATTTTCTGTGGTTTTAAGTTTTGCAAGTGTAAACAAGCTGCGGGAAAAAAAACACCCTGAAAGAATTACAGTACACATTCTAAAATCCTGCAGCGGCCGGAGGAAACAGGCAACACTTTGTCACTGGACTTAATTTTGTTGCCTTTTTTCTCTTTTGTAAGCAACAATAACCTTGGTCCGTCCTTAGTCGTACACAAACTGTTTAGTTTCATACTAATAGAACCTGTCTTTAGGCATCTTCTTCTCCAATCTGTCTTCCAAAAAAGTACATCACTTCTCCATCCGCAAAATAAAGCTTCCATGTGCTCAGTATTGCAGTATGTGCTCCAAAGCTTCTCTTTTCACTAAAGATTGGAAGCTGCTGCAGACACGGCTAGCCATGTTAGAAGCTAAGGGTGACACTTTTTTGTCACCCGATCACTGAGCATGTATACAAATATATATAACAAAACAAAAAAAAAAAACAAAAAAAAAACAATGGCCCTCCCTGTTTCCTTAACGCTCACCAGCGTTTTCAAAATAGAAGTTTGCATAATGGCTGTGCTTCTTTATACAATCATAACTGTGAAGGAACAATTATGTTTGGGCTTCCATAATGTTTTTTCAGCCATATGATTCCCTGGTTCAGCTGCACAGCTAGATGCATTTCATTCAGAAACAGTAGGTTTCTCCCTTCTGCCGGCACTGTATGTAGTGACCTTACTTCCCACTATGTTTGTTTTCAGAGCTGATGTTTTCAGAGGGATATATCACACTTACAGAAAAGCAGGAGGCTCCTGTGACGTTCAGAAGCAGGGTAGGCTCAGGATCTCAGCTAGCTCTGATATGCCCCCACTATCTCTCAGCGGTCTTCTGAGTCTCTGTTACCAGGGACAGGTCTTGTCGGAGAACAGGCAGTGGACTGCACCTTAGGTGGAAGTGAGAGCACTTCTGGCCATGACTTTATGACTTATTTTTACAGGTGGATGCAGGTATATTATTTTAAATGAAGGGATTTAAAAATTTGCTATTTATGCCATCCTCTATTAAGTAAAATGGTGTGAATGGCTGAATGTGAACACGCCAGGTTTCGTTGATCAAAACTACCCTCCTCAATAGGTTAGTAGTAGATTCAGTAGCAAGCAAGATCATTTAAGTTATAACATTCTAAGGCTGGCCGAACACATGAATGTTGGCAGGACCACTCCACCATCTATGGGTCTTCCTCCAATGGCAGATATTGGAGGAGAGAAGTATCGGGCAGTTGAATTTAAACATGCCTGATCCTTCTGCTCTAAGGGGAGATATGCCACAATCAGGAGTATGGAAGCAACTTACTCCCCTCTGATCTTAAAAAATATATGCATTTTCAGATTGGAAGTGTATGGCCAGATTAAAGGGGTTTTCCAGGATACTAATCTGATGGTTGGTGGTCCGACACCCTGCTGATCAGCTGTTACCCTGCTACTCCGGCACCACCCAGCTCTGTACACGGTGTAGTGGATGGCACTGGTAACTGCACTGAAGTGTATGAGAGCAGCTCTGCAAGTGCCAGGTCCATCCACTACACACTAGATGAATATGAAGTTCTGGTCCAGACTTCCCATGCAAGAGTTATAAGATAACACCTAATTGGTGGGGGTGCAGAGTGGCAAACCCCCAGTAAACCGATATGGACGACGAGTATGCCATCACTATCAGAATCCTGGACAACCCCTTTAAGTCTTCATCCATCATCAATTCCCAAATATGTTGCACAAAACCCTCCATCTATGCCTCTATTTTACCTCATTATTTTCCATCCTTCCTCCTTAAAACCCAGCAGACAAGCCCTTTCCCTTGTGATTTGTGGAATGGAGGTTATGTTGTCTCCTCTCCGTGCACATCATTAGAAGTGACACCTCCATTTCCCTTTCAAAGTCCCCACTTTCTGGATTAGATGCCAACGAATGATATGGAAATCACTTGTCAAGCTGACTTCTGAATTAATGGAAGCACTCCATTTTCCCGTGTTTGGCCCTTTCAGGATCCGCTCATGCAGATAAGTCTTCTCCTTCAGGGTTTTGACATCCTCGTTCATAAGCATGAAAGGGAGTGGGAAAAAAAAAAAAAACATGGATGCTTTGACAGCCGCGCTCTTTTGTCACAGTTACTTGGCATGTGGGATACAGGGGAACCTATATGCGATTTCCTGTATTCAATCCGAGTTGTTAGATCTGTGGGGTATGGGCGTTTGGCTTTCACTCCATCTACCGCCCTCGTTCAATTAAGCACATTGTGCAGACGCAGGAACAGTACAGAGGGCTCCTCTCCCGTCTTAGATTGACGTCTTTACAGTACGCCCAAAGAATTCACTGTTTGTAATAAATCACTAAACCTAAAACGTATTTTATCTCCTATTGCTATGCAAGGGAACGCAATTTATCGTCCTCCGTCATCAGCCAGGGCCTGTGACTGAAGCCTTCTTCAAAGGGATGAACTTCCCTCCAGTACTTTCTATATCTCCAGAAGGATATAAGTAGGACATCGTAGAAGAGCCAACTGCATAACTTTTTAGATTGGATGGCTCTTTAAAGGAACAATCCAGGCCAAACAGATATTGTGTTATGCCTACTACAGGGCCTGATGGGGAGGAGCATGACAAGTTAAGGGCATATGCATAAAGTGCCTATTACCTGCAGATTTTCAAAATCTCATGTGCATGGTGCGGAGTGTGGAAATTGACCAGCAAAATAAAATGCGTTGTTTTGGTGTGAAAATCCACATGGTAAATATGCATAAACTACACTGTGGTGTGAATGCACCTGGCAAATATCATTTATTATATAGAGGAAGTCAATACAAGGCACTTACTAATGTATAGTGATCCTCCATATTGCCTCCTTTGCTGGCTGGATTAATTTTTCCATCACATTATACACTGCTAGTTACGACCACCCTGAAATCCTTAAGCGGTGGCCGTGTTTGCACACTATAGGAAAATGCGCCAGCATCTCTAGTGGCCAGGACCGTGGGAGCTCACATAGGCTAGTGCTTTTTCCTATAATGCGCAAGCTCGGCCACCGCTGCTGGATTGCAGGGTGGTCGTAACCATGGAAACAAGCTGTGTATAATGTGATGGAAAAATGAATCCAGCCAGCAAAGGAAGCAATATGGACAATCATAATACAAACCGGATACCAAAAAAGTTGGGACACTAAACAAATTGTGAATAAAAACTGAATGCAATGATGTGGAGATGGCAAATGTCAATATTTTATTTGTAATAGAACGTAGATGACAGATCAAACGTTTAATCCGAGTAAATGTATCATTTTAAAGGAAAAAAACGTTGATTCCAATTTTCACGGTGTCAACAAATCCCCAAAAAGTTGGGACAAGTAGCAATAAGAGGCTGGAAAAAGTAAATTTGAGCATAATGAAGAACTGGAGGACCAATTAACACTAATTAGGTCAATTGGCAACATGATTGGGTATAAAAAGAGCTTCTCAGAGTGGCAGTGTCTCTCAGAAGCCAAGATGGGTAGAGGATCACCAATTCCCACATGTTGCGCAGAAAGATAGTGGAGCAATATCAGAAAGGTGTTACCCAGCGAAAAATTGCAAAGACTTTGCATCTATCATCATCAACTGTGCATAACATCATCCGAAGATTCAGAGAATCTGGAACAATCTCTGTGCGTAAGGGTCAAGGCCGTAAATCCATACTGGATGCCCGTGATCTCCGGGCCCTTAAACGACACTGCACCACAAACAGGAATGCTACTGTAAAGGAAATCACAGAATGGGCTCAGGAATACTTCCAGAAACCATTGTCAGTGAACACAATCCACCGTGCCATCCGCCGCTGCCAGCTGAAACTCTACAGTGCAAAGAAGAAGCCATTTCTAAGCAAGATCCACAAGCTCAGGCGTTTTCACTGGGCCAGGGATCATTTAAAATGGAGTGTGGCAAAATGGAAGACTGTTCTGTGGTCAGACGAGTCACGATTCGAAGTTCTTTTTGAAAATCTGGGACGCCATGTCATCCGGACCAAAGAGGACAAGGACAACGCAAGTTGTTATCAACGCTCAGTTCGGAAGCCTGCATCTCTGATGGTATGGGGTTGCATGAGTGCGTGTGGCATGGGCAGCTTGCATGTCTGGAAAGGCACCATCAATGCAGAAAAATATATTCAGGTTCTAGAACAACATCTGCTCCCATCCAGACGTCATCTCTTTCAGGGAAGACCCTGCATTTTTCAACAAGATAATGCCAGACCACATTCTGCATCAATCACAACATCATGGCTGCGTAGGAGAAGGATCCGGGTACTGAAATGGCCAGTCTGCAGTCCAGATCTTTCACCTATAGAGAACATTTGGCGCATCATAAAGAGGAAGGTGCAACAAAGAAGGCCCAAGACGATGGAACAGTTAGAGGCCTGGATTAGACAAGAATGGGAGAGCATTCCTATTTCTAAACTTGAGAAACTGGTCTCCTCGGTCCCCAGACGTCTGTTGAGTGTTGTAAGAAGAAGGGGAGATGCCACACAGTGGGGAAAATGACCTTGTCCCAACTTTTTTGGGATTTGTTGACACCATGAAATTCTGATTCAACATATTTTTCCCTTAAAATGGTAAATTTTCTCAGTTTAAACTTTTGTTCCGTGATTTATGTTCTATTCTGAATAAAATATTAGAAGTTGGCACCTCCACATCATTGCATTCAGTTTTTATTCACGATTTGTATAGTGTCCCAACTTTTTTGGAATCCGGTTTGTACACTAGTAAGTGCCTTGTATTAACTCTCTTTACATAATAAATGCTATTTTCCGAACTGAGACAACTCCTTTAAGGCTATACATTGCAGTTGATAACCTCAATAAAATAAAAAATACACTCGAAAATGGCATGCAATTTCACAACCATTTGCATCGATCTGAATAAATTTCATTAAGACGCAAGGGAAAGTCGCAGGGAATGTGCTACATGTGAACATACCCTAACTCTAGGCTTCCAACGTGCAGAATATAT
Organism: Bufo bufo; assembly: GCF_905171765.1. Taxonomy (NCBI): domain Eukaryota; kingdom Metazoa; phylum Chordata; class Amphibia; order Anura; family Bufonidae; genus Bufo; species Bufo bufo. The sequence goes on along the minus strand of NC_053398.1, from coordinate 138,831,013 downwards.
AACAGTCACATAAAATGACGAATATATTCATGGTAACAGAACCGCGTTCATTTTGACAAATATTTACAAAAAAATCACAGATTTTATTTACTGAATAAATCAAATATTTGGTCTGAAGTCAGGTATTATAAATTGCTAGTAATTATTATTATTATGTATTATAATTATAGGTTTATAATATTACATGATGATTATTTGTGGTATGCAGCAATGCTTATTTGGCCTTCTAATTAAAGAAATTACTCACTATTGCAAAAAGTCTTCATTACAAAAAGCCTACCATTTTGGTGTATACCCCTCCCATGCAAACCTATGCGTCTCCATATGTACACACTACAAACACTTTGTGGTAGGATTCAAGTAAATGATCAGTGGGACAGGTTTCCTGGCTGTATACAAAGAATGGGGCACATGTTCGATTAAAAATGCACCAGAAATTTGGTGCAATTTGAGCTGACTTATTTTTATCTTATTATTTCTTTATTTTATGCACTTATATAGCGCTACTATATTCTGCAGCGCTTTACAGACATTAGCATCCACTGTCCCCAATGGGGATCACAATCTAAGGTCCCTATCGGTCTGTCTTTGGAGTGTGGGAGGAAACCGGAGAACACGGAGGAAAACCACGCAAACACGGGGAGAACATACAAACTCCATGCAGACGTTGCCCTTGGTCGGATTCGAACCTAGGACTCCAGCGCTGCAAGGCACCAGTGCTAACCACTGAGCCACCATGCTGCCCATATGGTATGGTTTTAAAGGATTGTCCCCTTTATTCATATTAATGGCCAATCCTCAGGATAGATCATCAATATCAGATCTGCGGGGGTCCGTCTCCCGGCACCCCCACCAATCTGCGATTTGAAGAGAAAGGTGCTCTCGCCTGTACACTTCCTGTGCTCACCTCTGAGGTTGCAAAGGCAAGCAGCTAAACAATTTAGAGAAGGGTGCACTCCATTCTATTCAAGTGTATAGGCGAGCGTGGCCTTCAAACACCTGATCGACGGGGGTGTCAGCAGTCGGACCTCCGCCGATCTGATATTGATTACCTATCCCGAGGATAGGCCATCAATATAAATAAAGAGGACAACCCCTTTAAGGGACATGTCCAATATTTATTTTCCTACATTTTAATTACCTATATGTGAATATCCTGTGTTTTTTCTATTTTTTATAAATTTATGTTTTCTGGATATAAATTTTTGAAGTATCTCAATGACTTCTTCTTCTGGCTCTTTAACTTCTTTTAGTTTGGACTTTTAAGCACAGCAGGCCGCCTCGCTTTACTCCGTCAGTCAAACCATTCATTCATTGAGCAGAAAAGGCCCCCTCCTAGTGACCCAGAGCATAACATATTACACCAATCAATGGAAAGCTATTCTGTGGACATGGCTATCAGTCTTCTCAGTTCTACACCTACTATAATCACGAGGTTTACCTTGGAGATAACATCTTCCCCTCACAGCAGCAGTAAACTGACAATGGATTAACCTATCAGTATAGGAGGTCTTATCACTTGTGCCGATTGCTACAGAAGGACAAGACTTTGATACCGTGTTGCTACATGGAAAGGCATCAACAAATTAACTCCTGATAAATTCTTGATTACACAGACACAGGGAACTAGTCATACGGAGCATGGTTTCATTTACTTCCAACCTGACAAAGCTTCCATTATCTCAGGAGGTCAGGAAGCGCAGCTCTGCAGCACAGACAACCACTCTCGTCTCCTCTATCTGGGTTTCCTGCGCAGGTGATGCTGAGCTGAAGCTGCAGCTGCTGAATGAAACCTTGGCTTCCTGCCACCAGCCTCACACACAATAATGGTAGATTCTAAGGACTTTGCAGCGTGCATGCAAATAATCCCAAATGAACGAGGCCTCAGTGGCAGTAAACCTTGTTAAATATGTGCAGCCGTGATATAAAGGTAAAAGCATATGCTGAACCATGTACAGTATGTATTTGCCATCATTTGTGTTGTTACCCCCGCATGCAACTTCTGCAAGATACAAAGAGGGAAATTGTATCAACATCCCTATGCCAGTTTTTGGAGCAAGATCTTTTTGCGACAGTATTTGCATTGACAGGGCCAGACAGTGGCAAAGCAGCAAGAGAGGGGCTTCCCACAGAAAGGCATGGAGCTTGGGTGCAACTAGAAAAACGGTGTTCCTCTTATTGCACCAAACATCTAATTTGCATATTAAGATATGGTATAATAAGGGCTCTTCTTTCACATGAGCATGTCCCTTGCAAGAATCACACTTCGTGTGAGAGAGGGATTGTGCGGTCTGCACTATAGAAGCGCATGGAATTATCATGATTGATAATGCTGTGTGCCTCTGCCTGACCTTTCTGTAACGGAATCATACTGACATAAAGCTGTCAGGCAGAGGCACACAGCATTATCAATCATGATAATCATCCCGTGTGCCTCTATAGTCCAGACCGCACAATCCCTCTCTCACACACAGCGTGATTCCCGCAAGGGACACGCTCCTGTGAAAGAACCCCAACTTGGAAATGGAGCCTCCGATCAACAAAAGAAAAACTGTGATCATGTGGACCACAGCTGTGGAAACCGTTCGATAGTGTGGTCGCTGGTGCCAATACCTAAGACATACATGGGTAGACCATATCCTACTTCTTGGCACACCCTCAGTTTCATGTAAACTTTCATTAAAGTTTACATCTCTCTCAGGCGCCCTACAATAATTGATTTCATTTGAAAAAATCCCCCCACAAATGTCAGGGTTTGTCTCATCAGCATCTGCTAATTGTGATTAGGACGCGCACATAATGAAACAGATGTCGTTTTTCTTATTTATTTTTTTAAGAAATATGTATAGATTTTCTTCCCACCTACATAGGATTGCCTTTTAGCAGCTGCCTAGTAATGCAAATTGATTGCATCTGGCTGAGGAAGAATATGGAATATCGAACTTGGCCCCCAGACGCCTGATGCCAACGGTGGCTGCAGGAAAAGACTGATAGATCGCGCTGCTAGAGCTGCATTAAGTGGCCTCCAAGTGACAAGACCTTAATCACAAAATAATACTCGGTCCATGTGGAAGCCAGACACATGCAGAACAGGCGGTGTGACAGCCCGAGGGGTGCAGGTGCTGAGTGCAAGTCCACGGCGCATGACATTCACCCTGTATGCCAACTTGTTACTGATGTTAACAGCGACCACATTTCTTAAAGGGGTCCTTTGGTTTCTTGAAGACTTAAAGGGGTTATCAGAGACTAAAAAATTCACTCCCATATGCCCCGGCCCCATGAATAAACTCGTTCATGGGATGATCTGCGGCGCCTTTAGAATATCAGGAACAAGCGTTTGTAGGAATATCCCTCCCAGATGACCTGCCCGACAATTGGGCAGTATAAACCCGCCTTTATTTTATACCAGCTATTAGTGGCTTAGCTTATGACAGAATCGTGTAGCAAATTTGGTGCAAAGTGCTAACCCTTAGGCCACAACCCTCTTTCCGTTGAGTCTTGCTCCATGGTAAGCTGGATGCAATGGATTTTTCTAAAGCTAGATGACCAATTTCTGCCAAATTGTGATGCAACGTCTGCCCATGTCTACTGCACCAGTTTCATCCGGTGTTCCGTAATAGCGGTTGTCTCAGGGGCCTTTGCGAAACATGAGCACGGTGACCCTGTGTCCCGCCATTTGAATGGAGCGGCAGTCACATACATGCACCACAAACTACATTCAATGCTTTGGGACTGCAGGAGATAGCCGGCTACAAGCGCTCAGCTAGTTCCCACGGCATGACCACTCTATTCCAGCGCAGGGCTCTCATGTTCTCACGTGGGACCCAAACAGTTGACCCCGGCACTTATCCCCTGTCCTGCGGATAGGAGAAAGAGGTTTGCAATGGAACAACTCGATTTAAAAAGAGTTCCTCTCTGTTTTAGTAAATACTTGCATTTACATGAAATAATTTTCGGGGGACCTCGTCTCAGTATTTTACACGGTGCTGTTTCTCTGTTATTTCTATTGGAAAGGCAAGAATAAATTGAGAACTGGTCTTAGTATTGAGTATGAGTATGTACGGAACTGTTGATAGAATAGTCCCGAATCCCTGGAAATCGGGGTTTGGGACTATTCTATCAACAGTTCCTTTGTTTGGAGCTCATTTATCTACAAGTATACTGGACTTATTTTTTTATGATCACATATTATGGGAATAACATCTAATTTCAAGGGCGAGGGCAAATACCTTAAAGGGTTCAGCAACCGAGAGGTGGGGTCGCCCATTTCGGGGCGGGTGCTCTGCCTGTAGGCAGGGTGAGATCCAGGCACAAAGTAGGGATAGACATGTTATTCTCTGAAAACCTGGATCTGGAGAGCTGATTGGGACATATCGTATATTTGAAGAATTACGAATATGAAAGACATCTATGACATCACTCTCTAATCCTGTCCTGTATTTACTAACCGTGAGTAAGAGGGACATTCAAAGTGCCACCTCTAAATATACCTGCCTAAGGCTACATGCACGTGAACGTAGTTTGTTTCCGTGTCCGTTCCGTTTATTTTTATGCGGATAGGATACGGACCCATTCATTTCAACGGGTCCGCAAAAAATGTGGACAGCAGACCATATGCTGTCCGCATCAGTATGTCCGTTCCATAGCCCCGCAAAAAAAATAGAACATGTCCTATTGTTGTCCGTTTTAGGCATTGTTACAATGGATCCGCCAAAAAAAAAAAACAGACGGCATACGGATGTCACCCGTTTTTTGTTTTTTTTGCGGATCCACAATTTGTGGACCACAAAACACATACGGTCATGTGCATGTAGCGTAAGGTTCAGATCCTATATAGATGGTGTATGATATGATTGAGTAGAATTGAACATTTCACTATTTAAGGGGTTTTTCATTTGATATATTTTTAAAAAGTATTCAATAAAGATACATATTTTAATGTAAGGCTTAGTTCACATCAGCGTTCAGCCTTTCCGTTCTCCTGCTCCGTTATAGGAGCAGGAGAACGGAAAGGACGGATTCTGCACATAACTGAGCCGAACGGAGCCTACGGACCCCATAGACCCCCATAGACTATAATGGGGTCTGTTAGGTTTCCGCTCAGAAGATGATTTTGGAGCGGAGACAAAAGTCCTGCATGCACAACTTTTGTCTCCGCTCCAAAATCATCTTCTGAGCGGAAACCTAACGGACCCCATTATAGTCTATGGGGTCTGTAGGCTCCGTTCGGCTCAGTTATGTGCCGAATCCGTCCTTTCCGTTCTCCTGCTCCTATAACGGAATAGGAGAACGGAAAGGCTGAACGGTGATGTGAACTCAGCCTAAGGAGATTAATATTTAGTTAATAATAGTTTTTCTATTTTTGGCGCTCAAAAATATTCCATGTGTTTTGAACATGCTGAACTGTCCGCAAAACAACGGATTTGCATTTTTGCGGACAGCATACAGTCGCCTGAATGAGCCGTCACCTACTGACATCATCAGAACAACTTTTCATCCCCTGGATGTAAAACAAGAATGTTTTTATTCACTGACATCAAACAGACGTCTTGGAAAGAACGAAGAATTGAGACACAAATCTCCCAGAGCTGTTCATTATGCACTGAATAAGCCTTACTTACATTAAATTGGGAATTCCCTTTTAGAGATGGCCTTGTGGTTCGCCCGGCAGTCCTTTCGCGGCAAACTTTGCGTGTTCGCGATTCGCCGAACATATGGAGATATTTGAGCCCGCCATATTCTTTTACATTGTGAAGAACTTTGACCCATGACACATCCATCAGGTCAGGTGGTACAGGACAGCCAATTGAGACATTTCAGCAGATGGACACACCCCCTACCTTATAAATAAACCCGATCTCGCCGCCATTTTACATTCAGTGTTTTGCCAGTGTAGGCAGAGGTTGTGGAGCAGGGACAGGCTGTTAGGGACACAGAACGCTAGCTAATAGGGCCACAAAAGTCCTTTTAAGGACTAGTATAGGTGTGCTATCGATAGGTGCGATACACAGAGGGGTGCGATATACTTATAATATACTTTTATAATGAGTCAAAAACACATAGATCTATATAGTGATCTATATAGTGATCACCTGGAAGTCAGGGGGCTAGGGGCTTACTAGGGCCATTTTTATATAGGGTAAGGTTCCGGACAGGGTCGCTCTCATCAGGGTGGATGGTCTGTGGTTAGGCTATCAGGGCCAGAATAGCACCCCCCTGTAGGGCAATATCAGGGACAGTTCTTTGCCCACCCTGTCCTTCAATACCACATCATCATCTAGCCCAGAGATGGATGTTTTTTGCTTTCCCTCCTGGATTCATCGATGTGCACTGGAACCCCCCGGATTGTGGTAGGACATATGGTCTCTGATTTAGTGCCGCCGAGCACTTGTTATTGCCTATATTATATATATTTGGGACCTAACCTGGGTAAGGTTATTATACTACTTTATTTACAAATGCCTGACCAGGCAATAGAACCTATCTTGACCCAGTTATAATTAATACTTCACTTTTATTGAGATAGATATAAAATACAATGTGATATACAACATAGTCGCAACTTGCACACTTTAATTAACTTGTAACAAAACCAAAAAAATGAGATGTGTTAAAAGCACAGTGCACCACTACACTGGTGGAAATATTAGCTGGACAATTATAGGGGAAGAGAGATGTGCACTCTCTCTCACCCCATATACCTATAGGCTTGCGCCTACTAATGTTTCTGTGAAAGACAGACAATGCCGTGACCGCGTTCGCGGTACCTCTACCAGCTGAGAGTGGTTGTCAGGGCAACCTTATGAAATGGTGAGAAACAGTCAGTGGCAACCAACTGTACACATGGCGCATTACGCGTCTCTAATGATCTCAGACTGGGATTTGTAACAATTGGGATCGCACAGGGAACACAGTACCCAGCAGTGAATGCCCAAGGTAGCTTGATGGTTGGACTAAGCCAAGCACCATCGGCCTGATGACCGATAGATGCCAATACACAGTGGAGTGGTGCAGAGCAATTAAAAACTAGCACTGCCCCCCGACATGTTTCGCCAGTACTCTGGCTTCTTCAGGGGTGAATGGGCAGCCATCAAAGCTGCCTATTCACCCCTGAAGAAGCCAGAGTACTGGCGAAACATGTCGGGGGGCAGTGCTAGATTTTAATTGCTCTGCACCACTCCACTGTGTATTGGCATCAGGTTCGCCTGCCATTAAAATAAATAGGACCCGCCGCGAACTTGCGGTTCGTGAACATTTGATCGTGTTCGTGAACCGTCCCGGCAGATTTTCGTCCATCACTATTCCCTTTAACACTAGGTACTCTTACGTTACGACAAGTGTATAAAACGATCCCAGCCCCTGGCGTCCTCTGACAAGACTCGCACTTTCCATCCCCATATTGTTTGCTTGCAGGAAGGTACTTTATTTCGAACGGCATAAAGAAAACAATGTAGCAATAATGTTTCCCTGCTTGTCGCCCTGTGAACGGAGGAAGTTGGCGGAGACTGTCGCACACGGTTTATAAATCATGCGCCCGAGCCTTCCTGCTCTGCATTATAACACATTCATATACTACTCATGTTTTGTATTAGAGGAAATTGCTGATGCATGCTCAATATATTCAGGCCAGCGCAAGGAGACCTCAAGGTTACGCACGGCCCGGGAAGCCGCAGGTTTATTAAATAGGACAGTGACCTGCAAACTGATTGTTCTAGACAAATATCACTTTGATACTTCATTTATTACTGAATATCACAGGATGTCGTTCAGCCTCACTGCCTAGAAAATATTTACTCATGTTTTTATGCGTTTTAGATATTGGATAAAAGATGCGTGTCATTTTATTTTTATTTTTTCAAAGTCGGCTCCTATTGTATTCAGTCTAGAAAGGAGCTAAACTGCCTGGACTGATACATGTTACCTGCACATATACATTGTCGCAAACTATGAGGACTGGATACATTTTAACCACAGATGCATTAAAGGGGGTTTTCCACTATTTTATAACTGATGACTAGAGATGAGCGAACTTCTGTTTTAAGTTTGGCGTCTAAAGTTCGGCTTCCGGTTAGCGGAGGATCCCGATATGGATTCCGAATTCCGTTGTGGTCCGTGGTAGCGGAATCAATAATGACCATTATTGATTCCGCTACCACGGACCACAACGGAATTCGGAATCCATATCGGGATCCTCCGCTAACCGGAAGCCGAACTTTAGACGCCAAACTTAAAACAGAAGTTCGCTCATCTCTACTGATGACCTATCCTCAGGATAGGTCATCAGTATCTTATCGGTGGGGCTCCGACACCTGGTACACCCACTAATCAGCTGTTTGAGAAGGCACCGTCGTTCCTGTAAGCGCCGAGGACTTCGCTCAGTGTGCCAAGCACAACGCAGGACATAGTATAGTGACTGAGCTTGGCATCGCACTCAGCCCCATTGACTTCTATGGAGCTGATCTGCTCCTAGGCCACATGACCGATGAACATCCCGTCACCGGCCAAGGAAAAGCTGAGAGAAGGCCTCGGTCTTAGGCCTCATGCACACAGCCGTTGTGCGGCCGTTCCGTGCATTGGGGACTGTAATTTGCGGTCCCCAATGCACGGGCAACGTCCGTGCGGCGGCTAGGACGGATCGAGACCCATTCAACTTAAATGGGTCCGTGATCCGTCCGCACCGCAAAAGAATAGAACATGTTCTATTTTTATGCGGTGCGGAGGCAAGGACAGAAACACTACGGAAGCATTCCGTAGTGCTTCCGCGGGGTTACATGCCTCCGTTCCGCACCGCAGATCCGGATTGCGGACCCATTCAAGTGAATGGATCCGCATCCGTGATGTGGGGAGCACACAGCCGGTGCCCGCATATTGCGGACGCGCTGTTTGTGGCCCGCAATACGGCTACGGGCCGAGGCAACGGCCATGTGCATGAGGCCTTACTGCGAGTGTTGCTGATCGGCAGGGTCCCGGGTGTCAGACCCCACCAATCAGATACTGATGAGCTATCCTGAGGATAGGTCATCAGTAATAAAGTCTCGAAAAAACCCTTTAAAGCTGGCCATACATATTAGTCTTTTGGTGGCTGAACCCACCGACACTATAATGTGTCTAAAGTCGGTTTCCCCCAACTCCCGACTCTCCCCAGACATATCGGGGGAAACAAGTATAGGGCGGAATTAATATTTTTCTCCCATCCTTTTGTTTTCCAGGGATATAAGCCACCTCCGGAAGTGTATGGCAGCTTCTCTCTCTGCAATACACATGAGCCAAGTATGTGTATAGGGAATCCGGGAGGGAGTCAGGAGAAATAGTTATCGGCCCAACACCGTCTGGATTCTTACGCAGCAAACCCTCAGCTGCACTAAACATCAGATCTGGTTAATGTTCCTATTCACTGACAGCAATTAGTGAGGAACTGAAACGCAAAGTACATTGGAAACACTTCTGGTGAGAAAAAATTCCCAAAACAGAACTGGGAAACAAAATCAGGGACTGTGACTAGGCTGGATAAACCATTGCAGCCTCTGTGTATGAAGAATTGCAGTAGCCTAAAGCCCCAAACTGTGGCTCTGGTGGAACTACGCCAAAAAATATCATTAAACTTTGTGAAGCTCGGCCGCCAACCACAGAGGATCATTATAAACTGCAAATTCAAAAGGTGTCTTATGTAAAGAAATGCTTAAAGCAAATGGGCTCTTATTCTCTGCTTGGAAATCAAAGCTTGTTACACAGCACGTTAGTTATGCCGTTACCAGTGTAACAAGATAAGATCCCAATTAGTTGACAAACAAAGAAAATTCCCAGCGGTGATTTCGATTCATGAAAACTGATTTATCTCATCATTAGATAAGATCACAAGAGAAAATCCTATATAGTCTCAATGAAAAGCAGAATCCAAGGAAATGAATATCGCTTCTATAAATAATTTCTCACAAATAACACTTCCCCTTATCCACAGCGAGGGTCCCGTTTGTATTTAGACGTGATGATTCTTCCTGACAGTCGGCTGCTCGTTCAGTGGAGAAGAGACGTCTACATGCAGCGATCTCCTTTACGGTATGAGGATGGGGTGTAGCGATCCCTCGTCCTCATACCGAATCATGGCTTCCGAGCAGACCGCTCTTTGGACCACACTATCTGCTGCCCAGAGACTATGATCGGTGTTGGCTGCAAGAACGACAGGATCACCCGATGCGTTTCGCTTATTCATCGGGTAATCGGTGGCACATTCACACGGGCAGATTGTTGGGAACGATTATTGGCTTGTGTCAATACACCTTAAGGCCTCATCCACATTTCCGTGTTTGTGAGGACATACCAGAAGAGATGGTCAGTGGTTCAGCTGTGAAAGTATTCATAAAAGGGGCCGTTGCTCTCCATGTGTCATCTGTATTTCACAGATACGCTATAAATTCTAGAGCATCTCCTACCAATGGCCTGCGAAATCCACAGATCAAACACGGATGGCAGCCCTGCTGTGTCCGTGGTTTTCAAAACAGGACATGCTTCTGTGGTGTCACCCATGCCTCAGGGAAAATCGCTGATGTGTGAATGCACACATTAAAGTCAATGGGTATGTGCGCTGTCCATGGTGATGAACAGGGACGGCACACTTCCGTGATTCACTGACTTGTGAAAGAGGCTTAATGGAGAGGCATTCAGACATGATCGCTGCCACTCAAGTCAACTCTGTGTCACCGCCTGAGATAGCAGAATACAGCACTCGGCTGTCCCCAGCTGCCCCAATCCATACGGTCACCTGTGTGACCTCAAGTCCATTAGAACAGGACACAGATAGTTTTCATGATCAGAGGTCGGAGCCCCTGCAATCACTTATTCTCTATTCTCTATAATAAGTAAAGATTCCTCTAATTTGGCATCTAATCCAGATATTACAATAGTCAAAATAATATGAATCCTCATCAAAAGGAAATAAACAATTATGTTTCACAATATATTCACAAACATGTTGCTGCTTCAGGGTTACCCCAATTGTGCCCAATACTGCAGGTCTGCAAATGACAGCAAGAAGGTGGAACATAGCGTATTACAAGTCATCGAACAAGCGCTGGTGACCTGGGAGGAAAAATAGGGATTCTTTTCACATTACCAACCATCTCCCTTAAACGGGTTTTCTGAATGTTTTATAATGATGACCCATCCTCAGGATAGGATAAAACACTTGCAAAACTCTTTTAGATGTGTTTTCCCATCTTAGCGTACTTTCACACTAGCGTTATTCTTTTCCGGTATTGAGTTCCGTCCTAAGAGCTCAATAACGGAAAAAAAAAGACTTCAGTTTTATCCTAATGCATTCTGAATGGAGAGCAATCCGTTCACGATGCATCAGGATGTCTTCAGTTCAGTCACTCTTACGGTATTTGGCCGGAGAAAATACCGCAGCATGCTGATGTATTTTATCCGGCCAAAATTCCGGAACACTTGCCGGCATTAATTTCCATTGAAAGGTATTAATGCTGGATCCGGTACCAAGTGTTTCGGAAAACCGGATCCGGTTTCCTGGTCTGCGCATGTTCTATATTCAGCGTTTTTCACGCAGCCCTGGCCCCATAGAAGTTAATAGGGCTTCAGTGAAAAACGCATTGTTTCTGCAAGCAAGTCCGGATGCAGTGTGTTTTTCCCTGATGGTTGCTAAGAGATGTTGTTTGAAAAACATATCAAAACGCATTGCACCTGCGTGGAATCAACTGAACGCAATCGCAGACAAAACGGACTGAACTTGCTTGCAAAATGGTGCGAGTTTCCCTGAACGCATCCGGACCTAATACATTACTCTCGTGTGAAAGAGGCCTTACACTGCACGATACTAGGGACAATTACTGGGAACAAGTGTTCATAGGAACGCTCATTCCTGATATCTGGCCAGTATAATCGTGCCACCAATCAGCCGATACACAAGGAATTGCTCATTTGTTAGCCGATTTGTATATTTTAATCAGGTTAAAAGATCATCAGGATTTATCGTCTGCAAATCTCCCGATGTAATCAGGAATAGGCTACCAATAATCAATATAACAAAATGAAGGAGAAATGACTGTGGTAGCGATCATTCCTTCCCATTCACTTAGTATTAACTTGTCTATTGTGCCAATGCAAATGAGCGCCGATTAGCAATTTTATTTTTTTGCAGCCCTTTGAAATCGATGTGACAATAATGCGGCCCTCAGACCAAAAAAGGTTGTGTACCCCTGATCTAAGGCTACTTTCGCACTAGCGTTCGGGGCTCCGCTTGTGAGTTCCGTTTGAAGGGGCTCACAAGCGGCCCCGAACGGATCCGTCCAGTCCTAATGCATTCTGAGTGGAGGCGGATCCGCTGAGAATGCATCAGTCTGGCAGCGTTTGTCCTCCGCTCCGCTCAGCAGACGGACACCTGAACGCTGCTTGCAGCGTTCGGGTGTCCGCCTGGCCGTGCGGAGGCAAACGGATCCGTCCAGACTTACAATGTAAGTCAATGGGGACGGATCCGTTTGAAGTTGACACAGTATGGCTCAATTTTCAAACGGATCCGTCCCCCATTGACTTTCAATGTAAAGTCTGAACGGATCCGTTTGCATTATCATGAACAAAAAAAAAAAAAAAAATAATAATTTTTATTTTTTATTGTTCATGGTAATGCAAACGGATCCGTTCTGAACGGATCCAAGCGTTTGCATTATAGGTGCAGATCCTTCTGTGCAGATACCAGACGGATCCGCACCAAACGCAGGTGTGAAAGTAGCCTAAAGGATATGCCATAAGTGATTAACAGATTTGGGGACTCATACCTATTACCAAGATGGGGGTGTCCATGTCATATCTCAGTGTGACCACAGAGGTGGCCGCGCATACATACATCTCTCTCCAACACTTCGAGTTCGAGAAGAGCTGGGCCGGCTGTTTTTGGGACTCCCGTAGAAATTAAAGGCGAGATAGAAATGCAAAGTCACCTCTCTGGTCACAGCGGCCATGGCAGATGTATAACCCAAATATATTTGACATTTCCCACATATTCTGTGGATAATGTGCCATGAATGTGTAAAAAGGTATAACTCCTTAAACAATTGGAGAGTTGTGATCGGTGTCGCATTTGGGGGGCGGTTTAATCGGGACAGTGAAGAAAATGTTTACAGCATCCGGAAAGAAGAATTTTTTTTTTTTTTGCTCTCCAATTTGATGATTTTGTAAACATACAGGTGAAACTCGAAAAATTTAAATATCGTGCAAAAATTCTTTGATTTCAGTAATGCAACTTAAAATTAGAATATTGTGGAAAGGTTCAATATTCTAGGCTTAAATTGTCACACTAATTAATCTATACCCCCTGAGCAAAGGGGACCAGAGATTGTGACTTTGGGGTTTTAATAAGCTGTAAGCCATAATCATCCAAATTATAACAAATAAAGGCTTGAAATATCTCGTTTTGCCTGTAATGAGTCTCATATATTAGTTTCACCTTTTAAGTTGCATTACTGAAATAAATGAACTTTGCACGATATTCTAATTTTTAGAGTTTCACCTGTACATACATGTAGACCTAGGGCTAAGTGGAATGTATGAATTCTGTTCATCCTCAATTTTTATTTTTAGGAGCTTGGGACAGGCTTTCAGCTGCAAACAATACACTGCACTTTGATGCTAAATTGCACAAGGGCGCCACTAAGTGGCATTTTCATAAAGAGAAATAATTCAGGTTTCTATTGTACATGTCAAAAGTCTGAAAAAGGTCCTGAAATCCAGCAGCAAAAGGGTTTTACTACCAAATTATTCAGGTCTGGCCATTACAGAAAGCATGAAGTCAGGTAGCCAATGCACTATAGAAAATGAGAGCCCAAGCTGTATTACTAATGCCTCTTTCACACGGGCGTCGCGTGTGAGGGCCGGATAGGATGCGGGTGCGTTGCGGAAAAATGTGCGATTTTTCCACGCGAGTGCAAATCGTTTTAATGCACGCACATGAGTAAAATCGGCATGTTTGGTACACAGACCCGAACCAGGACTTCTTCACAGAAGTTTGGGTTTGGGATAGGTGTAGTGTAAATTTTATTATTTTCCCTTATAACATGTGTTACAGTCTTCATTCTGGTCCTCTGGGGGCGTGAACGATTGGTTGCTGTAGTTACATTGTAGGTCTTGTAATATACTGATTGGTTGTATTTCAAACCCCTGTGGGCAGTACTATGTTTGTCTTTTGTGAATAAAAGAGGCTGTACTTCAAGTACAGTCAGACCACTGCTTGACCCTCAAAACGGAGCCTTGTCTCGTTATTGGGGGGATTCACTGTATGCTGTTAGAAGACCGATTGCCAGGATTGTATGCTTTTCCTGTTCGTCTGCTAGCAGCTATTCGTGAGGTTCCAGTTTGGAGTGCTACTTTGTATCCAGTTCGGGAGTTGGTGTTCTGCAGTAGCTGTGCCTGTCTCTCAGAAAGGGGCATATCGCCTAAACGGATTTTAACCCCTTGTCTGCTGAAACGGTCCGTTACAACATGGTTATAAGGGAAAATAATAGCATTCTGAATACAGAATGCTAAGTAAATTAGGGATGGAGGGGTTAAAAAAAATAATGAAAATTTAACTCACCTCATCCACTTGTTCGCGCTGCCCGGCTCGTCTTCGTCTTCTTTGATGACCTGGGAGGAAAAGGACCTTTGGTGACATCACTGCGCTCATCACATGATCCATCACCATCATGTGATGGACCATGTGATAAGCGCAGGGACGTCACCAAAGGTCCTTTTCCTCCCAGGTCATCAAAGGAGAAGACAGAAGACTAGCTGCGCAGCGCGAACAAGGGGATGAGGTGAGTCAAATTTTTTTTTTACCCCATCATCCCTAATTTACTTAACATTCTGTATTCAGAATGCTATTATTTTCCCTTATAACCATGTTATAAGGGCAAATAATAAAGATCAGGTCCCTATCCCGATCATCACCTAGCAACCATGCGTGAAAATCACACCGTATCCGCACTTGCTTGCGGATGCTTTCGATTTTCACGCAGCCCCATTCACTTCTATGGGGCCTGCGTTGCGTGAAAAACGCACAATATACGCGATTTTCATGCAACGCACAAGTGATGCGTGAAAATCACAGTTTATGTGCACAGCCCCATAGAAATGAATGGGTCCGGGTGCAATGCGTTCACCTCACGCATTGCACCCGCGCGAAAAACTCGCCCGTGTGAAAGAGGCCTTAATTGTGCTGTGTGTGTCCATCAGCAGGTATATATACTCCGTCCGCCTGTGCACTCCAACAGAAGTCATTGTGCTTGTTCTCCACAGACTGCTCTGTGATCCATCTTTTAGCCGCTTTATAAAAGAAATAAAACCTCTAAATTAACAACGGTCCACAAAACAGAAAAACCTGCATTGTTCCCTTTGTCAGTTCATGGCATGCAGTTAGCAATTTGTAGAAAGCAGCAAGCTTCATCTTTAAGCCTTTATGTGCAGTTTTCCTCTCATTCACTGTACAAACAAGCAGAGGACAATGTGTCGAATATCGTTAAAAATACTTTTTCTTTGTGACGCTCATGTAATGGGGAAAAAAAAGTGCGAATGAGCACAAACACAAGACGACCGCGTCTTCGCAGCAATTTATCTCCAAGCAACATAAAAAAAACAAAAATAAATAAATTAAAAAAAACCGTGGTGCGAGCCTCATTTCGTCCTATCAGTGTGATGTATCCGCATTATAATGTCACAAACACTTGTAACGTGGCGGGATCTCACAGTGAATAATATTTCATTATCGCTCCTTTCACATTGTGTCTCACCCAAAAGACTAGGATATAAAATATTATGTGTAACAGGATTAATCTATAAAACAAAAGTTACTGAGAATCATCCGCCGCTTCTCTACTTGTCTGATCATCTCTCGGACTATTATAACATGTTACAAATTGAAACATGGCTTCTGTTGGCTTCAGTGCACACGGGGCATTTTCCTCATAGCATGGTGCTTTTGCAGCCCAGTTTTGCCTCCCTCAAGGTATATGCAAAGAGGCATCTTCCAAGAAAGAGAACCATCTCACCAGCGCCACCTATTGGAAGTAGCTCCTTATGAGTAAAGATCCAACTTTCTAACAAGCCTTGGGATATGACAAGGGAATATAGCCGGACCAAATATCCATCCATTCACAGCTGATTTGGGATGCTTGCCCCTCATCAGCACAGAGTAGGATTCTGGATGGCTGGGTGCAATGCTTTGGATGCAGCTTAGGTAAGGTGCTGAATCTCCTTAGAGACCAATCATGTAAGGAGTCTTAGGGCTCATGCACATGACAGTATGTATTTTGTGGTCAGCAAAAAACGGATTGGCAAAAAATACGGACTTTGGCTTTCCGTTTGTGAGATCCGTTCAGGGCTCTCACAAGCGGTCCAAACGGATCAGTTTTGCCATTCTGAATGGAAAATGATCCGATCAGTTTGCCTCCGTTCTGTCTCCATTCCGCTCTGGAGGCTGCTTGCAGCGTTTTGGTGTCCGTCTGACGAAACTGAGCAAAACAATGAGGACGGATCCGTTTTCTATGACACAATGTTGCACAATAGAAAACGGATGGAGTTCATGATGGATCCGTCTTGGCTATGTTAAATATAATACAAACTGATCCGTTCTGAACGGATGCATGTGGTTGTATTATCTGAACGGATGCGTTTGTGCAGATCCATGACGGATCCGCACCAAACGCGAGTGTGAAAGTAGCCTTATATTTTTGCAGAACGGAAATACGGATACAAAATGCACACAGAGTAACTTCCGTTTTTTGTTTGCGGACCCATTAAAATTAATGCTTCCCCATACGGTCCGCAAAAAAATTGAAACGGGGACGGAAAGAAAATACATTTGTGTGCATGAGCCTTGCTGGAAGTACACCATGGCATGGAAACTTATTGGCAATGCTCCATGGGAAATTAATATGCAAAGAGATATCTTCCAAGAACGAGCATTGCTAATAAGTCTCCAGGCGTTGTTTTTTTTGTTTTGTTTTTTTTAGGTATTTTTGCATCACAATATTTCCATCATGTGCTGTACAAAATACATTTTGCGTTTATTCTGTGTATAATGGAAAAAAAATAAAACTTGCTTTAGGCTACTTTCACACTGGCATTTTGAATTCCGTTTGTGAGATCCGTTTCAGGGATCTCACAAACTGTTCAAAACGGATCAGTTTTGCCCCAATGCATTCTGAATGGATAAGGATCCGTTCAGAATGCATCAGTTTGCCTCCGTTCAGCCTCCATTCCGTTCTGGATGCGGACACCAAAACGCTGCTTGCAGCGTTTTGGTGTCCGCCTGGCGATGAGGAGCCACACGGATCCGTCCTGACTTACAATGTAAGTCAATGGGGGCTGATCCGTTTTCACCGACACAATATGGTGCAATTGAAAACGGATCCGTCCCCCATTGACTTTCAATGTAAGTCAGGACGGATCCGTTTTGACTTAAAGACTTTTTTTTAAAAGAATAATGCAAACAGATCCGTTCTGATTGGATACAAGCATTTGCATTATAGGTGCGGATCCGTCTGTGCAGATACCAGACGGATCCGCACCTAACGCAGGTGTGAAAGTAACCTTACTGAAAATAAAAAGCCCACAGTGACCTCACCGGACGTAGCATGAAACCTTAGACGTAACGTGTGGCGTAATTTAAAGCGCTCTGTTAAAAATAGGACAAAAAGAAAAATCAATGTAGTGTGACCACATGCACTCAGCACCCAGATCTCATTTCCTCGGTACGCTGTAATATAATAATTATAGGCCGGTTTTAGCAGGAGTCTGAGGAGCAGCTCAAGGAGAACCTGTGAGGTGAAATATTGATGTCCGACCTGAAGAAACGCTGCTGATTCTCGTTTTCTGAGCCTCAAAATTAATGAACATTTAAAAACACTTCATAGGTTATTGCACAGTGTGGATAATCATCCTGTTCTGATGGAGCAGAACTCAATTATACTTCAGTGGGGTCCATCAGTCTCTTCCCGTGTACCCCATACAAGGGATCTGGCACTGCGATGTGGATTCCATTTAAGAAAATAACCACAATGCAGATTTGCACATAACCTTAGGCACAGTCGCCGGCAGTCCCAGGAAATCGGCAGGGGAGGAAGGTTCAATCGGGAGGAGGCGGGTTTAGTGTACATTTCCTGCTGTTTCTGGGTTGAAGCTTAAATGGGTTATCCCATAATTAATGTAAAAAAAAAAAAAATTTAATCGGACATCATATAGTACATGACAATTAATCTTTAAAAAAGCTGCCCTGTACATCTCCACATTTATTTCAGGTTGGCAGCCCAGGAGGCGTGTCCTTTCTGCTGCAGCTCTCTTTCTATCACAGCTCAGGAGGCAGTTGAAGGATGGAACTGAGCATGTACGTCCACCTCAGTGAGGTGGACAGAGAAATAGGAGGCATACAGCAGGTGGAGCTATACCATTACAAAAAATCTTCGCATCCAGGTGCTGGTTTGTAAACTGCAGAATACTTTTCATAGGACAACCTCTTTAAAAGTCCCAAATCATGATGCACATGTGCAAAGGTGAACTGTAATGGGGGCCATATTAACTGTCATGCAGTTTTCCCAAAGGTTTATCAAAGGTTGCATTTAAGCTTGGGGCCACCATGATAGACAGCGAACCGCTGAGTGGGGATGCGGGCAGCCAGGCATTTCCCTTTGAGATAAGCAGCCATCTGTGTTACACATGAATAGCTCTTGGGTTGATGAAAATAGGAGCTGCCATCTATCCCCGAGCTATAAATGGGGTCCAACTATGAAGTCCATATGCCCCATGGGGGAATGAGGACAGACATAGTCTTCATGAGACAACTCCTTTAGGCTGGGTTCAGACCTGAGCATTTTACAGCGCGTTCCTACGCGCTGTAAAACGCTCAACAGGCAAGAACCAATGCTTCCCTATGGGCATGGTTCTCACCTGAGCGTTTTACAGCGCGTACGATCGCGCTGTAAAACGTCCGACGCCCCAAGAAGTACAGGAGCTTCTTTGGGGCGTCTTGTCGCGCGTTCCTGTACATAGACTTCAGCGGGAACGCGTGACAATGGGCGTTCGCTTGTTCCGGAGCCGCGTCTGTAAACGCGCATACAATCGCGCATACAGAGCGCTCCATCCCGTACGCTCAGGTCTGAACGCAGCCTTATGCTTGTAGGGCAGTTTTAGGTTCTGGGGCCATTGAGCACAAAAAAGAGAGAGCAATGATAATATTAGGAGCTGCGTGGCGACACCACCACCAGGAACCCTAGTACCCTCACAGCATATCCATGACTACATGTTCTACTTCCGTCTTTGCTAACAATGGAAAGGCTAGTGTAGATTCTGCAAGAACCCCATTGCAGTCGTACAAGCTGCTTCAACAGTACGTAGGGCCTTCTTCAGGTTTTTAAGCACTTCCGGTAGCAAAACTATCAGCTCATCCTGAGGTCCAGATTACACCGGATTATCGCACCGAGCAGATATGTTATAGACAGAGAAACTGTGTCAACCCTGGAGTAAAATGGAGAGGACCCGGAGCCTGGTCTAATAGGAAAATATGATGTGTTAGCAACTATTAGTTGATCTTTGTTCATTTTTCAACGGTAAATTACACTTTAAAAATGCTAACAATTATTATAATTGATTTGGACTAAAACAATATTGAATTTCAATAGATTTCTGGCCCTTTTTTATGAATGGCTCTGCACAGTCACCGTGATTATGATGAAAGAGTATTAGCACGCTCAATTTCTTTCCAGCGAGAAACCTTGAAGTGCGGTAATTGTGTTCATGCTGATAATGATGAAGCCCGCATGTTCCAGGAAAATAAGGCACTACATAGCAATTTTTGGGCTGCAGTGTCATAAATTAGCTTTCCGTCTTAAACATGTAGTTTTTATACTCACGTTTACTTACAGTGGAGCGAAGCGAAATGTAATAAGAGTGCAGCAAGCGAGTGGCCATAAATCTTGGAGTTTGGGTTGCGCTGGTGGCCATAAATATGTGTCTTGGAGACAGCCGCTGTCGGCGAAGGTATTAGGATGCAGGGCGAGTCTGTGTGGACTCCAGGTTATGGGAGTTCACTTTCTAAATTTAGTTTTACAGATATTGGATTAGCATGGCAATACGAGGCACAGAAAAGATTCCTTGTCACATTTGTGCCCTCAGTTCCTTAAAGGGGTTCTCTCACTTCAGCACATGGCATTTATTATGTAGAGCAAGTTAATACAAGGCATTTACTAATGTATTGTGATTGTCCATATTGCTTCCTTTGCTGGCTTCATTCATTTTTCAGTATGCACTGCTTTTATCCATGGTTACAACCACCCTATAATCCATCAGCGGTGGCCGTGGTTGCACACTACAGGAAAAAGCACCAACCTATGCACAGTCCCGGCCACCAGAGAGGCTGACACTTTTTCCTATAGTGTGCAAGCATGGCCACAGCTGATGGATTATAGGGTGGTTGTAACCATGGATAAGAGCAGTGTATAATGTGATGGAAAAATGAATCCAGCCAGCAAAGGAAGCAATATGGAGAATCACAATACATTAGAAAGTGCCTTGTATTAACTTTCTCTACATGATAGATGCCATTTGCTTTAGTGAGACAACCCCTTTAAAAAATATTCTAAAGATTTTAAACCAGAAAAATATTCTAAAGATTTTAAACCAGCACCTGAATATTTTTGTAAGTGCATGTAATTAAAAATAAGTTATTCAATAAAATCTGTCTAGCGCCACCTGCTGTTTGCTCTGATTACTCTGTCCAGCTCACTGAAGCACATGCTCAGTCCCATCCTTCAAATGCCACCAGCTGAAGCAGAAGAGACATGTCACCTGTACATGCTATTTGGTTTACATAACATGTCAAAGCATGGTCTGGCAAGCAGAGGTGTGGTCCGTGAATTAGAGGCGATTTGCATGCAGATCCCGATGCCGAGGTCACATGGTGTATGGGAAGCCTCAGTAGTGTACCTGTATAAAAGGAGACTTACCTCTCTATTGGGTCTAGGCCTACAACATGAACGTGAGATGGTTACAAACCAGCTTTATAACAGTAATGCAATTTATAATCATCGTATATCTTGGTGCCGCTGCTACATATCTGTGTTTATAATAGAAATGTTATACAGATAATAAAAAATGAAAAAGCGGCACTCACCAAACGTTGCAATCTTCTTCTTCATTAGTGCAAGCTAAAACACATCAGCAGGTAGTTCGGGGCGGACAAACATACATTGCGGGCATAAAGGTGAGGTGACGGCAGTTTCGCGCCTAAGCGCTTTCCCAGGCCTCTCGATGAAGAAGATTGCAACGTTTGGTAAGTGCCGCTTATTCATTTTATATTATCAGTATACATTCAAGTATATCCATGCTGAGCACCGCCGTGTTGCACCCTTTGTGAGATTGTGACAATATTTGAAGGGGAATAAAACAATACGTAGTGCCACTCGGACTGTTTTCTTATTTGATTTGATTTAATAATAGAAATGAGATGAAATGTAATAATAATAATATGCACGATCATCTAATTTGCCAAATAAAATAAAAAAAATAAAAAAAAATAAAAGCTGTCCCTTTAAGATACCCGGAAACCGCGTGGGAGACCTGGCTGACTCCCTACCACAGAAGTGCTGGCAATAATCTCCACTTCTCTAAGAAAAATTGCAAAACAGCATGAGCAGCCTAGAGAAAGCAGAGTGGTCTCCAGGGTTTAGCTGCAGCTTGCTGTCATCACCGCTGCCTCCCATCAGCACCATTAAAAAAAATACAGAAAAAGCAGTAAAATCCGGCAATGGTATCCTTAGTTCGAATGCTTCATTGCTGCTTTGACAACCCATAACTGCGGAGTTAGAAGGAGCCATGAAGTGACAGGCAAGTGAATCTTGATGGCTGCGCTGAATGTTGACAGTAACCTTGGCAGCGTGACAAGGACTCCGTGTTTCAAGGATAAATTATCATACAGTCGCCGGTGACGGATGCATCCTATCCATGCACCTATCCCATACAACAGACAGATGTGCACATAAAATGTCTAACTCCAGGGATGGATTTTACTTCAATCTACAAAATAATCCAAAGCTGCAGTATGTGTGAAAATGATTATTAATAGGTCATGTTGCCGGCGCCTAAGTAATGTGATAAGCATCCTGAATGGGGTGTGGGTTACATTGCGAATTCCACAGTGGCACCATTCCAACTAGAAAAACACCCGTACCAACTGTTCTCTCGACACACGTGAAGTGATAGGTTCTTACATTGCATGGAATTAAATGTAAACCTAAACCAGGGGGTAAAAAAAATTGTTCAATTGCATGCCAATTAAAGAAATTGTTCCAGTAATGATTGAATACAATTTAAAGACCCTCTGCCAGTACGATCAACCCTACTAAACAGGCATACTGCCAAGTAGTGTTGATCATGCTGATTAAAATGATACCTTTTTTTTGTCTGCATGTTAAACAGCTACAGAAATATAGAGTTTTTATTCACATGCAAATGTGCAAGTTGGAGCACCAAGGGGCAGGGTTGAATGCTTGGAGCACTACTTTTGTAATACCTCTGTGCTCTGCACACTCTCCATCCCCTTGATTGACAGAACTAGACATCAGCATGCTGAGGGAAGAGCTGTGTTCTGGCATGTACTTATCATATACAGTAGTTCCTATAGGCTTACCATGTTGAGATTACAGGTTTTTTTATACTTAGAAAGCTAATACATAACACTGGTTTATTCACAAGCACAATATATATTATTATAAAGACACCAGTAATATATATTAACTTTATAAGTATAGAAAAACTAAGGCTATGGTCTGGAGTTAAGCGGTCAGAATTGCATGTAGGTTTAAATACCTAGGTTTAAATAGCACGAGAAAATTCTCAGATTTTTTCTTTTGTTATTTTTTTTTTCTTACTCATGTAACCCATAATAAAAGGCTATAACCATACCATGTTGAGAAAATAGTTTTCTGTGCTAAGAAAGCTAATACATATTACTGATAAACTCACATGCACAACATATGATTATAAAGACCCCAGTTAGATGTATTAGCTTTGTAAGTAAATAAAATTTTAGCGTTCATAAAGAAACTGCTTTATGCTTTCCATGCTTTACACCGATCTATAAAGTACAGTGATTTTTTGGCAAATCGCAGCAAAATCCAGGAAAAATCCGAAGCTAGCACAGGCGGAACTTACTGCAGATTCCTTGCAAAATTTTAAAAAGTAATGTGTGTGTCTGGCCGTAGCCCTACTACTAGGGACTTAAATAAAAACAGCGGAGCAGGGGCACCAAAAAGGCCCTCGCCCAATCTATAATTTAATTAAAGGGGTTATCTCACTTCAGCAAATTGTATTTATCATGTGGAGAAAGTTAATACAAGGCACTTAATAATGTATTGTGATTCTCCATATTGCTTCCTTTGCTGGCTGGATTCATTATTTCCATCACATTATACACTGCTTGTTTCCATGGTTACAACCACCCTTTCAATCTAGCAGTGGTGGTCGTGCTTGCACACTATAGGAAAAAGCACCAGCCTTTGTGAGCTTCCACACTCTGGGCCACCAAATAGGCCGGTGCTTTTTCCTATAGTGTGCAAGCACGACCACCACTACTAGATTGCAGGGCGGTCATAACCTTGAAAACAAGTTGTGTATAATGTGATGGAAAAAATGAATCCAGCCAGCAAAGAAGGCAATATGGACAATCACAATACATTGGTAAGTGCCTTGTATTAATTTTCTCTACATGATAAATGCTATTTGCTGAGATGAGACAACCCCTTTAACGTAAAAATACTTGATAGCAGTGGGAATGTCCGTAAACATCTGTATTTATAAAAAAAAGAAGCATTGTGCAGTTACCCTTCATCTCTGGCGCATGCGCACTACACTTTGGTGGAATTGAGCTGACTTAGAGGTGTACGGCGCATGCGTCACAGTCAAAGAGTAAGATACGTAATGGAGCATGCACAAGATTTGTCCAGCCCAATATTGATGTTCCCACCGCTCAGAGACATCGGTCAAGCTAGAGAGGCAATTTTAGTGTGCGACCACATGGAGCAGCCGCGCAGCAGCTCTGCATGGTCGTATCCTTAGGCTAGCTCTCCACCCCTTGACTTGAATCAACTCTGTACATTAAATTATTTTTTATTTTTTTGTAACGAGGGGCCATAAGAAGGGAATCCTTGGAGACAGCATCAAGGGCACCATCAGGTACTGGGAGCCAAGTAGAAGTCTGTTCCCCCATGTTATGGATATGCTAGCCGCCATCACCATTGCTTGTGCATCTTGTGAATCTTTCCATGCTCACTAATTCTGACCCCTTCCAGCGACTATCACAACTCTGCCTGCAAATAGTAAATCAGAGAGAAAAATAAACGGAAAACCAGATCTATAGCGCACATAAATTAACTGAAGGAACATTTGTACTAAGTATTGGGGACAGCGTTTCTTGCCAAGTGAAACAATGAGACGCTCCGGTCTGAGGAATGTAATTACACTGCCGTAATGTAATCGTTTGGTGTAAATGTTAATTCATTCAGCCACCAGGTGTACGAGTTTAAACTGTCACATTAACTTACGTAAATCAAAATTATAGTATGAAAAAGGACTAAATGTGAGAGTTCATAAAGGATCCGGGGTCTCCATGTTATGTTAATCTTGGGTGCATACATTTTAGAGCTCATAAAGAAAATATGTTTTATACCCCCATGCTTTACACTGCAGGTGTTAGCCCAGCGGTCCGTGCCGGCGCTGCTGCCCCTATCCACGGGCGCCCTCTTTCCCTCCTGCTGCCATGCTGACAAGCGCAGGCAAGGAGGTAGCTTAACTGTTGCATCTGTGCTCCATGCCAGAGCTTCCTGCTGGAGACCTGCACGGTTGTTAGGGCTTGTATGGGTGTGTCTCTCCTCCCTTGTGAGGCAGCACGTACACGCCCTCGGTCTCACCAGCCTATGGCTGGATTGCAGGAAGTATTTAAAGGCACTTCCTACTACAGGAAGATGCCTGAGCAACTCATGGTCACTAGCTCTCCTCGTTCCAAGTGTGAAGGTGTTTTTCAAGCTCTGCTTTGCTGTGTACCGGACCCTGCTTTTGTAATTATCAGATTTTACCTGTTTGCCGCCTGCCTCTGACCTCGGACTTCGTTTACGGACCTTGCTTGTTTGCCGCCTGCCTCTGACCTCGGACTTCGTTTACGGACCTTGCTTGTTTGCCGCCTGCCTCTGACCTTGGACTTTGTTTACGGACCTTGCTTGTTTGCCGCCTGCCTCTGACCTTGGACTTTGTTTACGGACCTTGCTTGTTTGCCGCCTGCCTCTGACCTCGGACTTCGTTTACGGACCTTGCTTGATCTCTGCCTGCCCTGACCGCGTTCTTTCCCTCGGTGCTTGCACAGGTATCTCTGACCCTGTGGTCAGCTGCCACTGACTCTGGCACTGCTCTGGCAACTACCCTAACGGCCCAAGCCTATCCTCACCATCAGAGACTCTAGTGAAGCCCAGGTAGTTGCTTAGTCACGCCCCTCCAGAGTATCGGCAGTCAATGGCGCAGTGGGTCCACACCCGCTTGCATAACAGCAGGTTTGCTTGTTCGCTTTGGTTGCTGTGGGACACACAAGCCTACCACAAAGTCATCGAGAATTTACTACATGTAGAGGTAATGATCCGTGAAGAAATAAACCACCATTGAAAAAAGGACAACTTATACTATGCAACTGAACATAATGGCAGCTCTTTGAGAGACCCTTTAAAGTGGCTCACTTGTTCAGCAATAAAGGAGTAAAGGGCAATCTATTAGCCACAGGACAGCTGCTTCCTCAGGAGGACCCAACACCTCCATTAATTAAACAAAAAAATAAATACAAATTGTAATGTTTCATTTCACCTGCAGGCAATATTTGACACTTTATAAATGATGATCGATGAGGATCCTAAAAGAGAGACATCGTGTAGCGAATGTATCATTAGGGAACCCCTCCAAAATAAAAGGGACTGTCCCAAGAAGAAAATCCCTAGAAGTTAGATGACAACCTAGTAGGAGCCATAACGGGGTAGCGGTTATTATCCAACCCCCTCTGGAAGGAGATATAACTCAACAATGTCTAAAAACTAGACCGAAGAGGACGACTCAAGGACTTACAATTTTCTTTATTTTAGAGGGAATGCTCTTTGAAAAATAAAAAATAAAAAATAATTTCTATGTGGTATTCTTAGAATTTATGAGCTATTGAACTGGTCAGAAAAGATATATTATAGACTGCTGACCCAATTTCAATTACTTCTTCCTGTCCACAAAGAGATATACAATATAATAAAATATAGATCAGCTGGAATTACAATGAAGCTCATCACTGAACCATAACCAGCCAGTACGTAGTCACGTATTTCCAGTACAGCAGCAACTCCTTGTTGGGGAAATGTCCGAGGAACCATATAAGTTACAGAAATATTACGCAGCTCCTGAAAAAGGAAACAATGCCACCTGGCGTCACCCAAAAAACTGCGTCAAGTTCTAGAATACCATCTTTTCCCCCTATGTTTTTTTTATTTTTCGGTACACAAAAATTAGCCTCTAAATTTTTACTGTAAAATACAAAATACATTTTTTTTTTGTTCTCTTAATACATGACATTAATTATTAATTTTACAGGTTGTAAAATGTGGATATTTTTAAGTATTACGACCTTTAGATTGCCTGGTTTACAAACGGAAAACTCTGCACAGATTTCAGTGTGGACTTCTGTGCATTTCCGGACAAAAAACTCCAAGTGTTACTTGAGGTTTTTGGTTTTGGATTTGATGCTGACGCGCTGCGGATTTAGAAATCCACACAGCAGGTCAATTTCTGGACAGAAGAAAAAATGTTACCGTAAGTGCACATGAAATTTGTCTAGTCTCATACACTTTGGTGGTAATGTATTCTTCTGTGGTTTTTCCGCACGTTAATCCACAACGTAAGCAGGCAACCTAAGGCTACAGGACGACTTGTGGCCATAAGATATTAAGATTGCATCTGTCACGCTAAAGATAGTGGGGCACATTTACAAAGACCGGCATTTTCATGCCAGCCTTTGTTTCCCATTGCGACTTTGACACTGACAATATTCCTGCACAGTTAAAAAACTGGTCTTGCGACGAAAATAGTTTTAAAGGGGTTCTGCACTTTGTTCAAACTGATGATCTATCCTCTAAACATGCCCTACAGTGCGAGGTATTGATATTGTAATCTCAGAATTAGAGATAAGAGAAGCGAGCTTCGGATGCTACATCCGAAGCCGCTTCGCTAACAAATTAGTTGTAATACTGTACAGAGATTCGCCTCCATACAGTATTAGAATGTATCAGATTTTTTTGATTTAAATCAGATTTTTTTTGTTTATATATATATACAGTGGGGGAAATAATTATTTGACCCCTCACTGATTTTGTAAGTTTGTCCAATGACAAAGAAATGAAAAGTCTCAGAACAGTATCATTTCAATGGTAGGTTTATTGTAACAGTGGCAGATAGCACATCAAAAGGAAAATCAAAAAAAAAACTTTAAATAAAAGATAGCAACTGATTTGCATTTCATTGAGTGAAATAAGTATTTGAACCCCTACCAACCATTAAGAGTTCTGGCTCCCACAGAGTGGTTAGACACTTCTACTCAATTAGTCACCCTCATTAAGGACACCTGTCTTAACTAGTCACCTGTATAAAAGACACCTGTCCACAGAATCAATCAATCAAGCAGACTCCAAACTCTCCAACATGGGAAAGACCAAAGAGCTGTCCAAGGATGTCAGAGACAAAATTGTAGACCTGCACAAGGCTGGAATGGGCTACAAAACCATTAGCAAGAAGCTGGGAGAGAAGGTGACAACTGTTGGTGCAATTGTTCGAAAATGGAAGGAGCACAAAATGACCATCAATCGACCTCGCTCTGGGGCTCCACGCAAGATCTCACCTCGTGGGGTGTCAATGGTTCTGAGAAAGGTGAAAAAGCATCCTAGAACTACACGGGAGGAGTTAGTTAATGACCTCAAATTAGCAGGGACCACAGTCACCAAGAAAACCATTGGAAACACATTACACCGCAATGGATTAAAATCCTGCAGGGCTCGCAAGGTCCCCCTGCTCAGGAAGGCACATGTGCAGGCCCGTCTGAAGTTTGCCAATGAACACCTGAATGATTCAGAGAGTGACTGGGAGAAGGTGCTGTGGTCTGATGAGACCAAAATAGAGCTCTTTGGCATTAACTCAACTCGCTGTGTTTGGAGGAAGAAAAATGCTGCCTATGACCCCCAAAACACCGTCCCCACCGTCAAGCATGGGGGTGGAAACATTTTGCTTTGGGGGTGTTTTTCTGCTAAGGGCACAGGACAACTTATTCGCATAAACGGGAAAATGGACGGAGCCATGTATCGTGAAATCCTGAGCGACAACCTCCTTCCCTCTGCCAGGAAACTGAAAATGGGTCGTGGATGGGTGTTCCAGCACGACAATGACCCAAAACATACAGCAAAGGCAACAAAGGAGTGGCTCAAGAAGAAGCACATTAAGGTCATGGAGTGGCCTAGTCAGTCTCCGGACCTTAATCCAATCGAAAACCTATGGAGGGAGCTCAAGCTCAGAGTTGCACAGAGACAGCCTCGAAACCTTAGGGATTTAGAGATGATCTGCAAAGAGGAGTGGACCAACATTCCTCCTAAAATGTGCGCAAACTTGGTCATCAATTACAAGAAACGTTTGACCTCTGTGCTTGCAAACAAGGGTTTTTCCACCAAGTATTAAGTCTTTTTTTGTTAGAGGGTTCAAATACTTATTTCACTCAATGAAATGCAAATCAGTTGCTATCTTTTATTTAAAGTTATTTTTTCGATTTTCCTTTTGATGTGCTATCTGCCACTGTTACAATAAACCTACCATTGAAATGATACTGTTCTGAGACTTTTCATTTCTTTGTCATTGGACAAACTTACAAAATCAGTGAGGGGTCAAATAATTATTTCCCCCACTGTATATATATATATATATATATATATATATATATATATATATAAAATGCTTTTTGAGGAAAATATATTACCATCCAAAGGTTATTCCATCATGAAATAAAGATTAGTGTTTTAATTATGTAGAATAAGGCTGTATATGTTAAATTTTTTTGGTAAATAAATTCCATTAATCCATTCACAATGTCATGCTCTTCCAGAGGATTTTGTTAGATTATTGGGCAGTTTCTCTGCCTACAAGATATTATCACAGATGCTTGGTTTACTTTTGCAGTTCTCAAAACTGAATTTGACTCAGCAGAGATCACATGCCTCTTCTTCACAGCAAAAATTTTATAACATAAACAGAGTTGAGAAAAAGACCTTAAAGGGACACTGACAGGTGAAATCAGCATATATAGTTAGATATATCACATTACAGGTCTTATAGAGTCTTTTAAAAGCATATAACTATCCCCCCTGTCCACCTTATAAAGAGCGAAATATAAAGTTTTATAACCTGCTTCTCCGTTCAGCAATCTGCCCAAGGGGCGGCGTTTCATGTGAAAATGCGCCCAGCCAGCCTTCCCAACTGCCGTTCTTAAGCCCCGCCCAGCTCATCATTATTCACTTCGCTGGGCGGCGGCTAGAACTCTCCCCAGTCCCGATCCTGCGCCTGCGCAATTCAATCCTCCGGGCATCGTTCATGCCCAATCTTCTGCGCCTGCGCCCCGCCGTCGGGCGCACTATAATTAACTCCTTATATGATGTGAGTGAGCAGCGCTCTGAAGCGCTGCTCTGAACAGTGCATGGCTGAGGCTGCAGCTGCCTCGAAGACGCAGGCTGGTGTGTGTACGCAGGCGCGATCTAACGGCACGGCGGGGCGCAGAAGATTGGGCATGAACGATGCCCGGAGGATTGAATTGCGCAGGATCGGGACTGGGGAGAGTTCTAGCCGCCGCCCAGCGAAGTGAATAATGATGAGCTGGGCGGGGCTTAAGAACGGCAGTTGGGAAGGCTGGCTGGGCGCATTTTCACATGAAACGCCGCCCCTTGGGCAGATTGCTGAACGGAGAAGCAGGTTATAAAACTTTATATTTCGCTCTTTATAAGGTGGACAGGGGGGATAGTTATATGCTTTTAAAAGACTTTATAAGACCTGTAATGTGATATATCTAACTATATCTGCTGATTTCACCTGTCAGTGTCCCTTTAATCCTAACTTCTACAAACCTATGAATGCAGAATCAACCTAATCAAACTAATATGAAAAGTTGTTATTCTAAAAATCTTCATCTACTTGCATATTATAAGTTACACCAGCAAGAATTAGTCTTTATGTAGAAAACTATGATTTAAATCAAGCCTTACTGACTAGTGATTTAAATCGTGATTTAAATCAGTTTGATTTAAATCAAATCCACCCTGCTTGGAACTGAAGCAGAGTTCGGTTCAAAAAATGTTTTCACTGTAAATATCACATTTTTTAGCGAAGAGACTTCTGATGTAGCATCCGAAGTCGCTTCGCTCATCCCTAGTCAGTACTGGTGAAAGGCCCTCTTTAAATGTTAAAGGGATTCCGTCATGACATTTTAGGCCTATAACCTAAACATATGGCCAGGTCCGTCCAAATAGCATGAATCCGAAACTGTCCTTATTAAATCTGCCTGAGGCTCTATTAGCACATAAAACAGGTTTTTATAACCTGTCATTCACCTACCTAAGGTGCCCAAGGGGACGTCGCTTCATACAGGGTGCCCAGCGCTGCCTTCCCACTAGAAATCGCCGCCCTCCCATTCTATAGTGCCGCCTTCCTCACCTCAGCCCCGCAATCGTCCGGTCCCTCAGGTTATGCCTAGTGCGCACGCGCGGGATCTGGCAGAGGGACCTGACGATTGCGGAGGCGGCGCTGAGGTGAGGAGGGCGGCGATTTCAACTGGGAAGGCGGCGCTGAGCACCAGACAGAGATGGATGCAGCCGGGCACCCTGTATGAAGCGACGTCCCCTTGGGCACCTTAGATAGGTGAATGACAGGTTATAAAAACCTGTTTTATGTGCTAAATAGAGCCACAGGCAGATTTAATGAGGACAGTTTCGGATTCATGCTATTTGGACGGACCTGGCCATATGTTTAGGTTATAGGCCTAAAATGTCATGACAGAATCCCTTTAAGATTTTATTGCAATGAATTGGAATACCTATGCGTAAGTAAAACAAGCAGACAAGTAAGACAAGCCGATGCTACAGCAAACATATGCTCTTACATGAATTAACGTGAGCAGCCCTGGGGGTCCTTTGATAGGCTCAGGGCTGCCCCTTAACACCGTCAGTCCTGGACCTGGGGATCAGTCGCTATAAACCACTGCACGAACAGTACATTTATGGTACAGAAAGAGGTTACAATAATAATGTGTCATTTCCCAAAAGTTCACTAGATTCAATATCCACTTCATACATTTTCCAAGAAAATAAGGTAATGCTGCAGCTCCTTTAATAAGCGAGGGCGCTGCAGAGCTTGACAATGCTGATCAAAGCACATTCAATACACCACCCTGACATCTCCTAACAAATTGTGTCTATATAAAGAAGTGCTAGGTGCTGCAGCTGTTCAGTAAATCTCGTGCATTGTTCCGCGCACCTGCTCGTGGCCCCTGCGTCCAGCTGTTGTACTTCAGGGATCTCTAAAGTGAGTGCAATCAATCCTTACCTGTCAGGTCATATCTTGCAGAGATACCTGCACAACTCCCTCCCCCATGTATGCACTACTAGTCCACGAAAAAATTACACAGGTTTCTATATGGAGCAACTGCAGTCTGTTCCAAGACATATTGGGGGTCATAAAAAAATAAAATAATCACAAGACTCAGTTTAGCAGTTTTTTTGTGTGGAAAATTTACAATCATTGATGCTTGGAAGGTTCTGGCTCCAGACGCACTGACGGCAGCGCAAGGGGAAACAAAGGCCGGCATAAAAAGCTGGTCTTTGTAAATGACCTCCAATGAGGAAGAGGAGATATACACTGCCTGGCCAAAAAAAAAAGTCACACCCTGTTGGTCCGCCTTTAACATTGATTACGGCAATGTAATCAATGGTACATGCCTGTGCCGCCAGGGGAGAAAAAAATCCTTAATGGAATACCCTGGTCATTCAGTACATTCAGCTGACCTCATTCTTTGGGCACATGACGTTGTTGAACCTAGACCTGACCAAATAAAAAAACTCCATGGTTTCACTGGGCGAAACGCATCCCCCGAGGACACCATTGAGTTTTTTTATTTGTGTAAATAAAAGTTGGATTTTATTTTAAATTCCAAGGCGCTGGACCTATTGAAAATCTGATGACCCCCCCAGATCCAGGGGATTCATCCATGCTGCCTTTTTCTTCATATTACAGGAGTGTCTGGATTACGTAAATTGAGGGTGATCTGTGCAAAAACGTTTTTTTTTTTTTTTTTTTTTTTTTTTACATACAAAAGGAGTCTGTCTCTGTACGTG
Source organism: Bufo bufo (assembly GCF_905171765.1). Classification (NCBI taxonomy): domain Eukaryota; kingdom Metazoa; phylum Chordata; class Amphibia; order Anura; family Bufonidae; genus Bufo; species Bufo bufo. The sequence goes on along the minus strand of NC_053398.1, from coordinate 138,798,551 downwards.
ATGGCTAGAAGTAGGCTTAAGCGAATGGAGGTTCGGAAAGTCAATTGGTTCAAAAACGTAAGTTTCCTTACAGCATTTAAATGTATTGGCTCCGTGTAGACCACCTTCGTATCGTCCGAAGCTGCGCAAGACTTTGGTGGATGACTACTGTATTCCTGTGTATTTAAAAACATTTTAAAATAGGAATCTGAAGTGGGCTTTGGTACTGGCTTGTACCTTCAGATTCTTATTTTAAAATCTTTTTAAATACGTAGAAAGAAATACCATAGTTACATAAGGTCTTATTTATCATTCACTTCCATAGTAAGAGCTAAAGTCTGGCTGGTTCCATTATTCAAAAAGTAGCAGTCATGTGACCTAACAGTTGACGTGCAACTTTGTAACTGTGGTCTAAGCTCCCACAATGCACTGCTCTCTGATGTCACCAGACAGCATCCGATCTTTATGGAGCTCTGCAGAAGTGTCTTTTGCGGTTGTCCTCTTTTTTTGGCAACACAACCGTCCAGTCTCCCACGGTGACTTGCAGAATCCGGCTACTAGCTTGCAAGTGTTTGCAGCGCTCTTTACCTTCTTATATCGCTATAAGGCATCTGGATGACAACAGAGGACCTAAGATAAAGTTCACTTTCAATCAATCCAGACGGCCACTGAACTGCCTGATAACAGAGGACAATAGATCACATTCAACTGCACAGCAAGTGGAGTGATATACTGTAGGGTTTGGTGCCCCTTTAAATCACTCTCTGCTAAAATATTTTGCTGTTGCAGTGAATATTTACTGGTGCAAACGCGGAGATTTCCTAATGTCTCCGGAGAGGCGAGTGATGAGTTTGGTGAGGCGCTCTGGCTGCTTGTTTGCATTAGGTTTTGACATGATGCAATTGTATTTCTCCTCAAATGTTACAGTGACAGTATAATGTATGAGCATGTCAGCGCTCAATGACTGCAGATATAATTCCAGGCTATGATTATACTACGCGTCTGCGACACACAGACTTATACATGACAGAGCTTCCGCATTAGATGATAACCTACAGCTACAAGCTATTCTGCATATATCAAGGCAGAATGTTAAACTGCAGGTAAATGTCACAAGTCAGTCATTCATCTTTAAGATGGTGTCACTTGGAAAGCAAGATAAGACAAGTTCTTGTGAGTCGGGGAGTTGTATATCGGTGTAAACAGCGCCCTCTCTGGACAAGTCTTAGTATTGCAAGACAAATTACAGTACCCAAATAATAACAATGATATGCACATTTACTAGTTTCTCATAGTTCATCAGGCCCTTGTGATCCAATTTTTAAAATGTATCCACAATTCCCATCTTTCTTGTGAGTCCAGCTATGGTCACTTTTACACGGTCAGTATTTGTAAGCCAAAGCCAAACATACAGAGGGGGCCGCACGGTGGCTCAGTGGTTAGCAATGGGGTCCTAGGTTCGAATCCGACCAAGGTTAACATCTGGAGCATGGAGTTTGTATGTTCTCCCCGTGTTTGCGTGGGTTTCCTCCGGGTTCTCCGGTTTCCTCCCACACTCCAAAGACATACTAATAGGGAACTGTTTAACTAGATTGTGAGCCCCATTGGGGACAGCTGGATGATGATGTCTGCAAAGCGCTGCAGAATATAGTAGCGCTATATAAGTGCATAAAATAAATAATACAGAGAAAAATTATAATGCAAAAATGTCTGCCTCTGGTGTGGTTTGGACCCAATTCCTGGTTTTGGCTTATAAATACTGCTCAAATACTTAGGGCTCATTCACACATCCGCATCAATGGGTCTGCATCAATTTTGCAGATCGGGTGCGGACCCATCAATTTCTATGGGTTTGCAAAAGATGCGGAGAACACACCGTGTGCTGTCTGCATCTGTGGTTCCCTTCCGCGGCTCCGTACAAAAGTTAGAAAATGCCTATTCTAGGACATGCTCTTATATGATTGCGGCCATGCGCGGTCCGCAAAACACTATGGTCATCTGAAAGCGCCCTTACCATGTAAAGTGCCCTGAGTTTATGTCATCATGCCACCGTCATGGCGTACTATTACAGCATAGAGCATTAACTACCTTGTTTTTGGTGCATCCATTACCTATATAAAGCGCTATCATTTGTTTCCACAACGAGCTGGTTTTTCTTTTCATAAATGCGGCTTTTTGACAAAAAGTTGCATCTTTATGCCAAAAATGCAACTTTTTACACAAAACACCACCGCATAATCTGGTTTACTTGTCTGCAACAATTTGAGCCATTTCTGCCGATAAAAGGACGATAAATGAGGCGTAATATGCGCCAATTTCATAGCCCCGTCCACTTTGACATTTATAACTCATTTCTGGCGTGATGCATTCTTTATGGTGAAAATTATGGAGAAAACAGTTGATATACACTGCTCAAAAAAATAAAGGGAATACTTAAACAACACAATGTAACTCCAAGTCAATCACACTTCTGTGAAATCAAACTGTCCACTTAGGAAGCAACACTGAGTGACAATCAATTTCACATGCTGTTGTGCAAATGGGATAGACAACAGGTGGAAATTATAGGCAATTAGCAAGACACCCCCAATAAAGGAGTGGTTCTGCAGGTGGTGTCCACAGACCACTTCTCAGTTCCTATGCTTCCTGGCTGATGTTTTGGTCACTTTTGAATGCTGGCGGTGCTTTCACTCTAGTGGTAGCATGAGACGGAGTCTACAACCCACACAAGTGGCTCAGGTAGTGCAGCTTATCCAGGATGGCACATCAATGCGGGCTGTGGCAAGAAGGTTTGCTGTGTCTGTCAGCGTAGTGTCCAGAGCATGGAGGCGCTACCAGGAGACAGGCCAGTACATCAGGAGACGTGGAAGAGGCCGTAGGAGGGCAACAACCCAGCAGCAGGACCGCTACCTCCACTTTTGTGCAAGGAGGAACAGGAGGAGCACTGCCAGAGCCCTGCAAAATGACCTCCAGCAGGCCACAAATGTGCAGGTGTCTGCTCAAACGGTCAGAAACAGACTCCATGAGGGTGATATGAGGGCCCGACATCCACAGGTGGGGGTTGTGCTTACAGCCCAACACCGTGCAGGACGTTTGGCATTTGCCAGAGAACACCAAGATTGGCAAATTCACCACTGGCGCCCTGTGCTCTTCACAGATGAAAGCAGGTTCACACTGAGCACATGTGACAGACGTGACAGAGTCTGGAGACGCCGTGTAGAACGTTCTGCTGCCTGCAACATCCTCCAGCATGACCGGTTTGGCATTGGGTCAGTAATGGTGTGGGGTGGCATTTCTTTGGAGGGCCGCACAGCCCTCCATGTGCTCGCCAGAGGTAGCCTGACTGCCATTAGGTACCGAGATTAGATCCTCAGACCCCTTCTGAGACCATATGCTGGTGCGGTTGGCCCTGGGTTCCTCCTAATGCAAGACAATGCTAGACCTCATGTGGCTGGAGTGTGTCAGCAGTTCCTGCAAGACGAAGGCATTGATGCTATGGACTGGCCCGCCCGTTCCCCAGACCTGAATCCAATTGAGCACATCTGGGACATCATGTCTCGCTCTATCCACCAACGTCACGTTGCACCACAGACTGTCCAGGAGTTGGCAGATGCTTTAGTCCAGGTCTGGGAGGAGATCCCTCAGGAGACCGTCCGCCACCTCACCAGGAGCATGCACAGGCGTTGTAGGGAGGTCATACAGGCACGTGGAGGCCACACACACTACTGAGCCTCATTTTGACTTGTTTTAAGGACATTACATCAAAGTTGGATCAGCCTGTAGTGTGTTTTTCCACTTTAATTTTGAGTGTGACTCCAAATCCAGACCTCCATGGGTTGAAAAATTTGATTTCCATTTTTTTATTTTTGTGTGATTTTGTTGTCAGCACATTCAACTATGTAAAGAACAACGTATTTCAGAAGAATATTTAATTAACTCAGATCTAGGATGTGTTATTTTTGTGTTCCCTTTATTTTTTTGAGCAGTGTATTTGGCACAAATCAAAACACCATTTTTTTTTGCCGTATTTTACCCCATAATTGTGTCGCAACATGCTTAGTAAATTTACCCCAAGGGGTCTTAGTTTCCCCTGGCACTGCGTGCGCCTCATCGTAAATTAGATGCATCTGTGGCAGTCCTTGTGCCTGGAGTAAAAACTACACTGGCCCCTGGCTGGCTGGCTTTTTCGCTAATATTTAGGCTTGTTTCCAGGTGAAAATGTTAATAAAATTTCCAGGGCTGGCGGCCTGACCCCAGCACCGTCCCCACCCCAAAACAGTGGTGCATCTAAATATTGTTGTATTACCGATTAAAAATGGGGACTTGCAACTATTTTACTCCAAAAATAGTCAAAAACCCCTTAGTAAATGTGCCCCAGGAGATACTTTCCCTTTGAAGACAATGGAGTGGTTGACTATTGCAACTTGTATCAAAAAGAAGAAAAAACTGATTATAATTACTTAACTTTTCTGCTTACAGATGTACGTGGAAATCACTGCTTTGTGTTTTCCTTTTCAGTTCTGGTGTCGGGAGTCCTGATTAAGGCCTCATGCACACGACCAGATGTATTTTGCGGTCCGCAAAAAACGGATTCGTAAAAAAAAAAAAATACGGATGACGTCTGTTTGCATTCCGTATTTTGCGGAATGGAACAGCTGGCCCCTAATAGAATAGTATTATCCTTGTTTGTAATGCGGACAATAATAGGTCATGTTATATTTTTTGGCGGAACGCACATACGGAAACAGAATGCGCACAAAGTAACTTAGTTATTTTTTTGCGGACCCATTGAAATAAATGGTTCACAAACAGTCTGCAAAAAAAACGGAACGGACGCGGAAAGAAAATACGTTCCTGTGCGTGAGTCCTAATAGTGAGAGCTTTACATAAATGAAAGGCAGGCGCAGCCCCATATACAACGCCGATCACTTCTAATGAGCGCCCTAATCTGCGTGTCACCGCAAGACTAATATTTACAAGTCACCAGAGCAGAAATAAATGACTCGTATTTGTCTTCTCTTTAATCAGAAGGGGAAAAAAGACGGCAAAATGGGTTTTATAAATATTAGATAAAGCGAGGCTAAGTGTTTTCTATTAAAGGATGATTATATCACAGTGTTATTCATCTGGGGGCGAGGAATGAGGCATCACAGGCTCCAGATCAAAGGACAGCTGTTCTATGGAGATAGTGCAACCTCTGGGAGAGACTGGAGCGACATGCATAGGGCTCCGGCTACGTAACAACTGCAGAGGTAGGAGCAGTCGTCACTTGGAAGGATTATAACATAGTTATTAGGGCTTTGTTATGTAGCCCACAAGCCGCTGTGCAAGCATCATAACCTAGCAAGGATTTTTCATCTGCTGGATGTAAAGAATAAAAAAGAAGTCAATATAAAAAGTACATCAGAAGTGAGCATAACTTTGTTGATAGCGGAATACCCCTTTAAGAGTTGCGGGTGTTTTTAACCGCTGCAGAGCCACCAGTTGGAGAACATTGCACTAGTCCAGGGATCGGCATCCTCTGTCACTCCAGCTGTAGTGAAACTACAACTCCCAGCATGCTCCATTTACTCCAATAAGAGTTCAGAGAGCCGCCAAGCAAGCATTCATGCTGGGAGTGATTTCAAAAACAGATGGCGCTGACATCTGCACTTGACAATGGCATTCAACAGGAATGAATTCAGGCCTTGCATGACCCAGGTTGTCCTCTAAGGCTACTTTCACACTAGCTTTTTCGATTCCGCCATTGAGATCCATCATAGGGTCAATGGGGACAGTACTGAACGAAACAGAATGCTCAAAAATGCATTCCGTACCGCTTGGTTGCGCTCCCATCGCGGACAGAATAACACTGCAAGCAGCGTTTTTCTGTCCGCGATGTGGCACGGACCAAGACGTCACCGTTAACTTACAATAGAAAATGGATCTGTCCCCCATTGACTTTCAACGGTGTTCATGATGGATCCGTCATGGCTATAGAAGACATAATACAACTGGATCCATTCATGATGGATGCATGCGGTTGTATTATTGTAACGGAAGCGTTATTGAAGATCCATGACGGATCCGCAAAAAGCGCTAGTGTGAAAGTAGCCTAAGCCTTGGACTAAAGCAAAACGGATGATGAGATTTACACCAGATCAGACGAAAAGGCATTTTTTTCATTACTAGAACAATTTGTTACAAAAACACAAAAAAATTGCAGAAATAAAATAAAAGTTGCAAACATTGATAAACTCTGGAAATAATGAGATATGAAAAAGATTAATAGTATCAGGTGACACAGGATTTCAGTGGGGGTCCTAGTTCCCAAACCTGTACCTTGGTGATTCCATATATAACGGATAATCAGATTACCAGTCTTCTTAAATGCCCCGTAATGTAAAATTAGGTCTTGAGTTGCCCTTTAAGGCTGGGTTCTGTAGGATGGTGCCCTGGGAATTACTTTTTGATGGTGCCCCTACCTCCTTGTCATACAATGTACAAATAAACATACAGTACCCTATAGAACATAATGGTAAACAGTATAAAATTCTGTACAATATAAACAACATACTTTGTCCAAGTAACGCCTAAATGACAAGCTACACAGTGTCACCACTAGAGAAGAGCGAATTTCTGCTTATGAAATTCGCTCACACTTCGTTTGTTGGTAAAAGGTGAATTGCGTTATGGATTCCGTTACCACGGACCATAACGCAATTCTATGACGGAATGCCTTTAGAGGCATTCCGTTATTCATGCCATCATAATAGAAGTCTATGGGCTGCAAAACGGATCCGTCCCGTTTCAGTTATGCAGGGAAGGACTCCCCTGCATAACAGAAACGGGACGAATCTGTTTTGCAGCCCATAGACTTATATTATGACAGAATAAATACCGGAATGCCTCTAAAAGCATTCCGTCATAGAATTGCGTTATGGTCCGTGGTAACGGAATCCATAACGCAATTCCCCTTTAAGCAACAAACGAAGTGTAAACAAATATCAAAATATGAAATTCGCTCATCTCTAGTCACCACTACCATACACAAAAAAAATAATAGAATATACAGTGCTCTAATAATACTACCATACAGTGACCAAATAACAGCTCTATACAGAAAGTAATCTAAAAACTAAGGTGCCAGACAGATGAAGAGGTTAGGCTAGGTTCTCCATTTGGTAAATCCTGTCGTTTATTTTGGCAGAGGTGCAGACTACTGGAGTTACCTTATCCAGCAGAGTCGGACACTGCTCGATTCCCATTCACTATAATGGGATTTAACTGGTTTCTAGCATAAATGCCAGCTTTCTGCCAGTAAAATACCACTGCATGCATCTGATACTGTTGTAGCCGACACTTATACAAGTTGTAGGTGCCAACAGGAAGGAACATTCCTTGAACGGTTATAGAGAAGAAGGAGCAGTCTCTCTTCGTTCTTTAAATATGAAAACAACTTTAAAAGAGACGTCAACCTTGATATATTTGACTTAAAAAGTCCCAAAGGGCCATTCTTACTAATGGAAACAACTGCCTCTGCTCCAGTCTTGTCATTGAGCTGTGTGTGGAGTAAAGTGGATGGGACGTATCCGGTGTCACCCGTTTTCCTTCCTGCTGCTGATAATGTACTAAATATACATGAGGTTCATGCAAACATCACCTGCCCGATAAACGCAGTTTATACAATCATCGTACAGCACATAGTCCATAATATGTCCAAATCACTCGTGGGACATGTCTTAGTGAATACTTGCATTCCACATGAAATAACAATCCACATGGAATAACAATCCTGGAGCGTCTGTTCTTAGTACTCTGCATTGTGCTGTTCTTCTGTTATTCCTCCTGAAAATAAAGTGGCCACTAGGGACTTACTATACTTTCTTATCAACAGGATGTATCCCTACACGATCAGCACTTACTGGATTGTGTCAGAAGGTACAGTGAAGCCCAGTGTCGGACTGGGGTGCCTAGGGCCCACCAGTAAAATGTATACCTTACGGATATATTCAAATATGACCTGCTCACACAGCAGCAAGATGCTACCAGATTATTGTATATGGGGGTCCCTTCAGCAACTTTGAGAAGGTAGGTCCTGCGGAGAAGAGGATACTGGCAGCTTTCCTCTATACCTAGAAGTCATCTCAGCTCTGATCGTGTCTTTAGTAAAAAAAACTGTGAAGTTTCTTTAATAATCTATAAAGTTTTTTATATGAACATAGGCTGGTTGAGGTGCTGAACATTGAATATATATATGTAGTGCAGTAAGCCTACTGTGTTATGTGCCACTTGTGCAGGAGGTGGGAGACCAGGGGCCCACCGGGGGATTCACCTGTACCCCTGTGGGCCAGTCCGAGCCTGGTGACACCCCTCCGACAAGTCTAACTGAGCTATTGCGACTCTGGACACATTAGATGGCTGCTCTAAGAGGCAATTAAAAGAGCAAGGTGGGCCAAAACAAGTATAAAAGAAAGATAAGCAGCACTCCAAGCACCTTAGTGGGATAAATCCATATTCACAGTCACCTGGTATGCATCCAGGGCAATGTGGTGCACACGGTGAGGGGTCCTGGCTGGGGATCCCACTAGAAACAGCAATGTAGAGAAATCCGCAGCACTGGTCCACGTCAATCAGTGGTGTTTTATTTAGTAGTTAGGCAGCATACATAGCGACGTTTCGACCCTCAGGTCTTTCTCAAGCCTTGATAAACGTCACTATGTATGCTGCCTAACTACTAAATAAAACACCACTGATTGAATTGGACCAGTGCTGAGGATTTCTCTCCTTTGCCAAAACAAGTATGTAACACAAATATCTAGACACAGACAAATTTTTGAAAATGACTAAAATTGCATGTGCTTTCACTAGGGAGAGATGAGTAGGCATAGGCAACACCTTTAGCCGAGCATGCATGCATGTATGCATGCATGTATGTATGTATGGATGGTAGGGTGACCACGTGTCCCGGTTTGCCCGGGATCGTCCCGTAATTTACGTTTTTGTCCCGTGTCCCGGGAGCCTTCAAACCGGGACAATAGAGAGTCCCGGAATCAACTGCCTGCCAGACTTCAGTGGCGTCGCCAGGGGGGGGCCACGGCCCCCCCTACATCATGCTGTGCCCCCCCATGTGCCCCCCCAACTAAAATGCCCCTCCAAGTGAGCCGCCGCCGGGCACAGGGAGATGAGCGCTTCCATTGCGCTCATCTCCTTAGTAATCTGCCTGTGCCAGCGGAGGTGCAGGGGAGGGAGAGGCGTGTCCCTTCCCCTTCCTCTGATAGGCTGCAGGCACTAGGCCGGCAGCCTATCAGAGGCCGGCGAAGGCGGGGCGATGACGTCATCGCACCGCCCGAGCCTTACAGCGCGGGACACAGGAAGAGTCTGCATCGCATCGCTGACACTGAGGTAAGTATAAGTGTTTTTTTTTGTTGTTTTTTTTTTTTACAATAGTGTTACTGGCATTGGGGGGGCTTATTACAATGGGGGGGCTTATTACAATGGGGGGGCTTATTACAATGGGGGGGCTTATTACAATGGGGGGGCTTAATACTGGCACATGATGGGGGGGCTTAATACTGGCACATGATGATGGGGGGGCTTAATACTGGCACATGATGATGGGGGGACTTAATACTGGCACATCATGGGGGGCTTAATACTGGCAAGTGATGGGGGGGCTTAATACTGGCACGTAATGGGGGGCTTATTACAAGCACGTAATGGGGGGCTTATTGCTGTCACGTAATGGGGGGGCTTATTACTGACACGTAATGGGGGGCTTATTACTGGCACGTAATGGGGGGGCTTATTACTGGCACGTAATGGGGGGGCCTATTACTGGCACGTGATGGGGGGCTTATTACTGGCACGTGATGGGGGGCTTATTACTGGCACGTGATGGGGGGCTTATTACTGGCACGTGATGGGGGGCTTATTACTGGCACGTGATGGGGGGCTTATTACTGGCACGTGATGGGGGGCTTATTACTGGCACGTGATGGGGGGCTTATTACTGGCACGTGATGGGGCTCTTGTTACTGGCACGTAATGGGGGGCTTATTACTGGCACGTAATGGGGGGCTTATTACTGGCACGTAATGGGGGGCTTATTACTGGCACGTAATGGGGGGGCTTATTACTGGCACGTAATGGGGGGGCTTATTACTGGCACGTGATGGGGGGCCTATTACTGGCACGTGATGGGGGGCTTATTACTGGCACGTGATGGGGGGCTTATTACTGGCACGTGATGGGGCTCTTGTTACTGGCACATTGGGGGGCTCTTGTTACTGGCAGTGGCACGTTATTGAGGGCACTTATTACTGGCACATTATTGGTGGGCACTATAGGGGCATCTATATGGGGGGCTCTGTACAGTAGCATTTTATACTGGGACACATTATGGTGGGTACTATGGAGAAGGGGAGAGAGGAGTACTATGGAGTCATCTACGGGGGGCACTAAGAAGGGGTATTTTATACTTGCAAATTATGGGGGACACTGAGGGCATCTACTGGGGCACGATATATGGGGCATTTTATACTGGTACATTATGGGGGGCACTAGCAGGAAGGGGGGAGAGGAGCACTATGGAGCCATTTACTGGGGCACTATATAGGGGTATTTTATACTGGCACATTATGGGGGACATTAGCTCAACTGGGGGCATTACAAGGGGGTATGTTTTGCACATTATAAAGAGAATTCTTTCTACTGGGGGGCATTATGGTGGGTTTTATTACTCCCCCATGGTATGACCCCCTAGTAGCAGCACCAGCCTCTCCCTGCTCTGCTATCCCTCTGCCCCTTCTCCAAATCCTTATTATGAAATCTTTCTCATTAGGATAAAACACAACATCAGCTCCGCCGAGCCCCCGGCCAAAGTGTGGAAGTGGCGTCCGAGATCCCCAAGGGCCAAGCCAAGTAACTGTAAGTGTTCATGTGAAATATGCTTTTTTTATATATGTACAATCCTGTGAGAGGCGGGGAGGGAGATCTGTGGATGACACTGTTATAGGGAGGGAGATCTGTGGATGACACTGTTATAGGGAGGGGGATCTGTGGATGACACTGTTATAGGGAGGGAGATCTGTGGATGACACTGTTATAGGGAGGGAGATCTGTGGATGACACTGTTATGGAGGGGGAAATGGGGATGACACTGTCATGGGGTGGATCTGGGGATGACACATATAGCATAAGATGCTATATACGGTATGTGGCATCCACAGATCCCCCCCATAGCAGTGTCATCCACAGATCCCCCTCTCTATAAAAGGGGATTAAGAGATGTCTAACACATTAAAAATATGACCTGTTTTAGGTAGCCAGTGATTGTGTGCAGGGCACAATCACAAATTACTGAACAATGCACAGGCAGTTATGTTTATAGCAATCTCAAGCATAATTTCGATGCAATGAACTTGCCAGCGTAAGTACAAAGTACGCCGCTGTCACTAAGTGACTTAATTTTTTAAAAAAAGTATCAAAAATCATATTTTTTGGGGAGTGGACATGGGTGCGGGGGGGCCGGGGCGGGTGTCCCTGAATGGCAGTTTGGAAATGTGGTCACCCTAATGGATGGATGTATGTGCAGGGTGGAAGAAAAAGCCGTCACCTGAACAAGCATTCTGTCAGCAGCTGTCTAATGTTTATGGACAGCTTTGTGCATTTACATCTGCCGTCTGTTGCAAGACTAAACCCATAAATAGTTAAATGCAAAACAATGCATCAAACGTTAGAAAATACGAGGATTTTTTGCTAAAGAAAGCAGCTATAGCTATGTTATTGTGCTCCCCGACACAAGTCTTAAATGCTCCACATCTTCGGAACTGCACTCTAATTCCTGACTACAGTAACTACCACTGCCTCCAGTGACTGATGATTTTTCTAGGCAGACAAAGCACTAATTATATATGTCTACGAGACGGTACTCGTCACCGATTCAGTCCCAGGAGAACCATGTTCTATTGTGTCAAAAGACTAAAAGGAGCTGAAGAAATAAGGGAGAGTTCGCATCTCTGTTACTCTACCATTCTTTTAATCCATCGGAAGAACAGAAAAATGAAGGAAAAAATAAAATTAAAATACGGATCCTGTGCATCAGATATGCACATTAAGCATTTGTTTGAGCCATTTCTGTCCGAGACCGTTTTTTGTTTTGTTTTTTAGATGGAAAAAAGTACTGCATGCACAACTTTTTGTTTTCATCAAAAAAAACTGACCTCAGACGGAAATGGCTCAAATGGATGCACAGGTTGTTTTTTTTTCCTTTGTTCTTCTGCAATTTAGTCACATTACCTACATAGCTGGTGAAGAGAAAACTCACAGATGAGGGAGAAATCCTCTTTAAAGGGGTTCTTCGAGCGCCAATCAGATACTGATGACCTATCCTAAAGATTTTAATGGAGGCCATTATGGCAAAAAAAAATTGTAAAAGGCACAGTGGACCCAGCATGCATGTGGAACCTGCACTCCCTGAATTTTACGGTGGCCTGTATGGCACATAACAGGCAGTATTTAGCGTTGGGTTTGCCTTGATGCTGGTAGATGGGCCCAAATAATTGTGTACAAAATGTATTTGCCAAGAATCTCAAATTTACAAAATAGGCATAGTATTAGCACCAGAATATTTTCTATAACTATGACATTATTGTACTTTATTTGTGTTTGCAGAGTGCTGTTGCAGTGTTTTTTTTTTCTATCCCGAGTATAGGGTATCAATATTAAAAACCCCTTTAAAGGCTATGTCCACCTTTTCAATCTTTTTATTGTTTTAATGCATCTATATTGAAATATGAAGCAACTTTGCAAACAATCTTGATTGAAAATAGCCTTCCGTTTTGTATATATACGGTTCCTAGCGACATCTAAGTGTCACTATGGTAACAGACTACAAACAAACCTTGTGTAGTCTGATACTGCAATCATATTGCCATCCATCTCTCCCCTAATTCTACTTTACATATCACGTGCATAATAAGCATGCAAATGGAAGGGAATATGACCGCATAATCAGAATACACAGGTTTTGTTCGCTGCTGGTTACCATGAAGATGCATCGTTTGCATATCAGCTGTCAACATAAAATGAGAGCAGATTATTAATTACGGTAAGACTATTTGCCAAGTTGCTTCATTTTGGATGCATTGGAGCAATGAGGCAAGCTGAAAATGTAAGCCACGGTTTAACTTTTTAATCTCATTCTGCTTCAGTAAGGACAAGTTCACACTTGAGTTATTTGGTCAGTTATATTGATCAGTTAGTGGGAGACAAAACCAGTAGTGAAGCCTACACATAGATCAGGTGTAATGTAAAGATCTGCACCTATTCTGTATTTTAGACCCACACCTGGTTTTGGCTTACAATAACTAACCGAAAAAACTGAAGTCTGAACTCAGCTTAACTCCCTCTGATTTTAATTCAGGTCCCCTCCTGGATGCAATGGCTTGCAGTGAAAGCACCAGGGGCCCCTGTTCGCCTGGCAAGTGGGTCTGTATGAGATGAGAACCAAAAGGGGTGTGATTTTTTTGTTTGTTTCCAAAACAGCGCCCCCTCATCTATTTGTTCGGTCTGGTATTGAAGGAAACACTTATTCAAGTATATTGAACAGAGATGGAGGACCAGTCTTTGGACACCGGTGGCACTGCTTCAGGAGGAAGGTGTAAAGAACCCTTTTTTTAAGCTCATACAAAACATTTACTAGGAAATTTCTGCACTGGGCATCAACACACATGGCAAGATCTACAACATGAAATTTACAGTCTATACAAAAACTCTTCAGACCCATTCACATTTTTCCTATTTTATTATGTGGCATCCTTGTGCTACAATAAAAAAAAAGTTCAAGTTTTCCCCCATCAATCTGTAAATACCCCATAATGAGAAAGTGAAAACAGAATGTTTAAAATCTTTGCTAATTGTTTAAAAAGTTAAAACTAAAATTCTGCATTGACATAAGTATTCAGACCTTTTATGCCTTAGGCCTCATTCACATGACCGTTGTTTGGGCCGACACCGCTCAGTGTGCTGTCCACATCCGTTGCTCTGTTCCATGGCCCGGCAAAAAAAAAAAAAAGATGTCCTATCTTACGGATCGACAATTTGAGGAACTGCAAAACATGGCATGGTCGGGTGCATGTAGCCTTAGGCCTCATGCACACGACCGTATGTGTTTTGTGGTCCACAAATTGCAGATCCGCAAAAAAAAAAAAAAAACTGATGACGTTCGTATGGCATTCGTTTTTTTTGCGGATCCATTGTAATAATGCCTATCCTTGTCCGCAAACTCGAAAAAACGAATGCCAACTTTTTTTGTGGGGCTACGGAACGGACATACTGATGCGGACAGCACATGGTGTGCTGTCCGCATTTTTTGCGGACCCATTAAAATGGATGGGTCCGCATCCTATCAGCAAAAAAAAACGAAACCGACAAGGAAACAAAATACGGTCGTGTGTATGAGGCCTTATTCAAACATCAGTATTTTGGTCAGTGTTTTCCATCCGTGATTTTGAGGAGCCAAAACCAGGTGCAGCTCTAAACACAAAACTGGTGCAGATCTTTCCCGTATACCTGATCTGTGAGTCGGTTTCACGCCTGGTTTTGTCTCACGATCACTGATGGAAATCACTGACCAAAACACAGACATGTGAATAAGGCATTACTTAGGCGAGAAGTATTCAGACCCTTTAGGCCTCATGCACACGACCGTATGTGTTTTGCGCTCCGCAAAAATACGGATGACGTCCGTGTGCATTCCGTATTTTGCGGAACTTAACAGCTGGCCCCTAATGGAACAGTCCTATCCTTGTCCGTAATGTGGATAATAATAGGACATGTTCTATTTTTTTGCGGAACGGAAATACAGACATACAGAAGCGGAATGCACACGGAGTAACTTTTTTTGCGGACCCGTTGAAATTAATAGTTCCGTATACGGTCCGCAAAAAAACAACAAACGGAACAGACACTGAAAGAAAATACGTTTGTGTGCATGAGGCCTTACTCAGCCTCCAATCTTTTTAGGGGTGATGCCACAGGGTTTCCACAACTGGATTTGGGGATTTTTGGTTGGCCATTCTTCTCTGCAGATCCTTTCAAGCTATGTCAGATTGGAGGGGGGGGCGGGACGTCGCTGGACAGCCATTTTCAAGTCTCCACGTTCCACTGGGTTCAGGGCTCTGGCTCGGCCACTCAAGAACATTCACAGAGTTGCCCCTATAAGCCACTCATCTGTTATCTCACCTGTGTGCTTAGGGTCAATGTAATGTTGAAAGGTGAACCTTCGGCCCAGAGCTGAATCAGGTTCTCATTAACAATATCTCTGTCCTGCTCCATTCATCTTCCCCTCCACTCTGACCAGTCTCCCTTTCCCCCACCATGATTCTTCCCCCGCCATGCTTCCCTGTAGCGATGGTATTGGGCAGGTGATGAGCAGTGTGTGGTTTCCTCCAGACAGGAGACTGAGAATTAAAGCCATAAAGTTCAATCTTGGTTTGATCAGACCAGAGAATCTTAATTCTCACAGAATTCTTTAGGTGCTTTCTTGCAAAATCCAGCTGTCTTTCATGTGTCTATTACTGGGGAGAGGCTTCTTTCTGGCCACTCGGTCATAAAGCCCAGATTGGTGGAGGCTGCAGTGATGGTTGACCTTCTGTAAGTTCCTCCAAACTGCACACAGGATCTTCGGAGCTCAGCCAGAGTGAACATTGGGTTCTTGGTCACCTCTCTTACCAAAGCCCTTCTCTCCCGATTACTTAGTTTGGTGGGACTGCCAGCTGTAGGAGTCCTCGTTGCTCCAAACGTCTTTCATTTAAGAATTATGGAGACCACTGTGCTCTTGGGAACTTTCAGAGCAGCAGAAATGTTTTGTCCATTTCTCCATATCTGTGCCTCTGCACAATCCTGTTTCTGGGCTCTACAGGCAGTTCTTTCCTCCTCATGTCTTGGTTTTTGCTCTGATATGTATTGTCAGCTGTGAGATCTTATATAGACAAGGCTGTGTCTTGCCAAATCACCCACATTCACCACAATTGGATTCCAATCAAGGTGTAGAAACATTTCAAAAGAGATCCAGAGAAATGGGAGGCCACAGAGCTAAATTTCACGTGTCAGAGCAAAGGGACTGAGTCCATGCGAAAAATCTTAATTGTTAACTTTTAATAAATTTGCAAACATGTCTAAAATTCTGTTTTCACTTTCTCATTATGGGGTATTGAGTGCAGAATGATGGGGGAAATGTGCAATTCATTTACGCACAAGGTTGCACCATAACAAAATGTGAAAAAAGTTTAGACTTTGAGAATGCATCGTATATTTAGACTTTTATTAGAGATAAACTATTTTTTGTCTATTTAGAGCAGATGAAATCACTGTATTTCTGTCTCTGTAGTGCAGGGGATAAAATATGGCGCCGCGCACACTTTCTGCTCCTTTTTTGTTGCGCAAGCAAATAAATCACTGAACTCATTAATCTTTTGAGACGATCTGAAAGTACAAAGGAGATGCCTGTCAAAGGTTTTTTATTTGCTTCTTTTCGTGTTTGCCACTGAGTATTAATTGCCTGTCACATCCAATATTTAGTAAAACTCATAAAACCCCAGGGAATCAGAGAAAAAAAAAAGATGATGCAGATTACCATGATTCTATAGAAAAGACAACAGGAGGCGAGGTCAGCATTCAATTTAAGTTTCGTAGACTTTTAAAACTTTTTGCGCTCCACAATCCAGGGATACAGACGGCTTTTTTTTTTTTTTGGTTCCATACAACGCAGAATGCAAAAGTAAATGTACAGTACCACGCATTTGTGTTTGCATTATTATTATTATTTTTTTTTTTTTTTTTTAACCACTTCTCCTCCCAATCTTTCCAGACTACCAGGAATTCTGTTGGAGATTCCTAATATCCTGAAATATCCAGCACTGGGGCGCCCTTAGGGCTCATGCACACGGCTGTAGTTTCTGTCCACATTTGATCAGTATTTTTTTTTAAGATGGGATGTGGACCCATTCATGCTTTCTGCATCCGTATGTCAGTTCCGCGGCCCCGCAATAAAAAAAAAAAAAAATAGAACATTTCTTATTCTTGTCTGTGTTTGCAGACACGGATAAGACATTTAATTTCTACAGAAGTTAAGAAATAAATGGCGGCCTGCACTTGGCCCGGATCTGTGCTTTGTAGATCCGTGATTTGCAGACCGCAAAACACTTATGGCCATGTGCTCGAGCTCTTAGAGGATTACTACAATCCTTCTTTCTTCTTCTGAAAATTAGTCTATTAAATGTCCTGCTGGTGAAACCCACCCAAGCGATCACCTGTGATCTGTGGGGGAACAAGGCAGCAAGCTTCCACTCCCCAGCAGTGCCACCATAGGAAAATTATTACACAGCTCATATTGAAATTTATGAGCTCTCTGTGTAATGCAGGACAGGTCCTCCCACAGCAAGGGTCCTGAACTAGGCCCACTGCTTCTGCTTCCCCTATTAACTTAGAATTAAAGGGGAAGTCCAGGCTACAGATATTGACTACCTATCCATCAGATTGGTGGGGGTCTGACACCTGGCACCATAAACTATACAGTGGACGGAGGCCTCTGCTTCCGCTCTGTACACTGTATAGTTTCCAGCAGATCTGGGACGGGGACGGGGGAGAGAATGGGCTCAGGGGTTGAGACCCCAACAGTTGATATTGATAACTATCTCAAGGATAGGTCATCAATATCTGTAGCAAACCAAAATTTGCTTCCATTCATGGGACATAATTACCACTATATTATTACAATACCAAATGTCGGATGCTACCTTTTGATCTTACAGCACGGTTTATGAAGCTCTGCACTGAGGAGGTGCCACATTGCTTCATTTTTGAACTTTTAAGCAGAAATCCCCGTTGCGTCGAGCCTCTGTTTAGAAGGCAACATTAATACGCTAAGTACCTCATTATATACCTTCCATGCTGCTTTACCTTTAAAAGTTGTCCCTGCTTGTCATGTCTGTCACAGAGGGGAAAGGAAAGTATTTATTCAGATTTGAAAGGAAATATATTCCAGAGTATTGTTAAAGTATTTAACAAGGGGCTTATGAGTGCGTGGAACACATTCATTATTTCTAATCACTATAAGAGGCTGTTAAAGAATCAGAACAATTAAATATGATTGCAAACTCATTAAGCCACACACCTCCCCCCATGCACACAAATCTACTCACCTTCATTAACACCTAGGACAGCAGTTCTTCCCGGATATTCCTTGTTAGCTGCCTTTTAGTTCTTCTCCATTAAAGGCAGCGCTACAAATGGGGATTCTAGCTTAGCTCCATTGTCCATTGGCGGTCTAAAGGTGGGTTTAAATGGGCAAGACTTAAAGCCAATTCTCGAGAAGGGAGCATTCCTTCCCAACAGTCGGCTGCTTGTTCATTTACATGCGCGGTAGTCTCTACAATATGAGAATGAGGGATCGCTACAGTGTGCAAGCACGACCACCACTGCTGGATTGCAGGGTGGTCGTAAGTATGGAAAAATATGTGGCAGGAGCCGGGCCTGAGCCGCCCCAATTGGCCTCAGCTCATTCACAAACATTTACGCCATTGCCAAGTGGAAAATTTGCCGAAAAACTACTTAACTCAGGGAGTGGAGTAGAATTTCACTGCCAGAGGATGTGCCTAATTTATGATAAGGTGCATCCTCTGGCAGCGCAATGACCCCCAGTGAGTTAAACATTACCTATATACATTTTACTTACACTGATACACTGTACCAAACATTTGTGCAGCTGACAGAGGATTGTCTAGACTGGATACAATTGTAGCAAACTCTCAGCTGTAATAAGCATTAGGTCAGGAACAGGAAAGCGAGAGTTACTGCATTCACTGACAGCAAGAGGAAATATTTGAAGACAATTATATTATACACCAGTATACAATAAGGATTCAAAACACTTCACTATATAAATACTACCCATAAATTTAGGGGCACTGGCTGTGGGGGAATATAGTTTTAGCTAAATAGACAGGACTGTATTAGTAATGCAGCATCATACAGCACATTTTCTTTACAGTGACTAGACATAGATGTCCAGATAATGAGAACTGGCACCAATAAGGCATCCTGCGAAAATACCACTTGTGTAATTAATGTCCAGAATCAGTAAACTCCGTGTATTATACTGTTATTGATCTGCAGCCGCTTTTACATCTCATAATGCTGTACAGAGAGTGGATCCAATCAATGTCAATTATTCCACGTTGAAAACGTAAGATGGCTAATACACGCATCCCAAAAATGTAGTGAGCTCCTTTACTATGCAGTGCTAACCATGAATAAAACTAAAGCATTGACAATCCATGTTTTGTAGGGGTAAGCAATGAGTGGTCAGACGGTAAAGTGGTCGCCATGGGTCCTGCTAATCTGTATTATGGCCACATGGTCCTTCTGGTGATCACAAGGGAACAGCGAAAGTAGCAAAGCAAACTGGGTGACGTAACAGTATGCCTGCGCCGTGGTAATATGTCATCATGAGTCTTCGTGGGAGGGTTAAGGGGGTTCTGCAGCTCTTTTAAACTGATGACCTATCCTCTGGATCGATCATCAGCATCTGATCGGCGAGACAGTTTTACTACCAGAAGGTTAACATTCACTGACAGCTAACACATCTTTAGAATGGTGAGGAATTTTACTCAGAGAGTTGTAAGCTTTGTACATAAAACCAGAAAACTAATTTAAAGGGGTTCTGCAGTTCTTTTAAACTGATGACCTATCCTCTGGATAGATCATCAGCATCTGATTGGCGAGGGGTCCGACACCTGGGACCCCTGCCGATCAGCTGTTTGAGAAGGCAGCGCGCTGGCAGCAGCGCCGCGGCCTTCTCTCAGTTTCCCCTCAGGCCCAGAGACGTCACGACAAGTATCACTGGCCTGGGTGCGGCTAAGCTCCATTCAAGTGAACAGAGCTTAGCTCTGCCCAGGCCAGTGATACTTGTCGTGACGTCACTGGGCCTGAGGGAAACTGAGAGAAGGCCGCGGCGCTGCTGCCAGCGCGCTGCCTTCTCAAACAGCTGATCGGCGGGGGTCCCAGGTGTCGGACCCCTCGCCAATCAGATGCTGATCTATCCAGAGGATAGGTCATCAGTTTATAAGAACTGCACAACCCCTTTAAATTAGTTTTCTGGTTTTATTTACAAAGCTTACAACTCTCTGAGTAAAATTCCTCACCATTCTAAAGATGTGTTAGGCCGAGTTCACATCAGCGTTCAGCCTTTCCGCTCTCCTGCTCCGTTATAGGAGCAGGAGAACGGAAAGGACGGATTCGGCTCATAACTGAGCCGAACGGAGCCTACAGAGCCCATAGACTATAATGGGGTCCGTTAGGTTTCCGCTCAGAAGATGATTTTGGAGCGGAGACAAAAGTCCTGCATGCACAACTTTTGTCTCCGCTCCAGAATCATCTTCTGAGCGGAAACCTAACGGACCCCATTATAGTCTATGGGGGTCTATGGAGTCCGTAGGCTCTGTTCGGCTCAGTTATGTGCCGAATCCGTCCTTTCCGTTCTCCTGCTCCTATAATGGAGCAGGAGAATGGAAAGGCTGAACGCTGATGTGAACTCAGCCTTAGCTGTCAGTGAATATGAACCTTCTGGTAGTAAAACTGTACATGACTAGCTCTGCTTTCAGATGAGAAGTGGGTACAATTGTATCCAGTCTAGACAATGCTCTGCGAGGTAAACCTAGCAGTGGTTCAGATCTCTCTGGTTAGTTTGTTGCATTGTATCAGTCTGTTTAGCGCACAGAGCATTGATACAATTGTATCCATTTTTCAGCTGGACAAGTAACAGGTTGCATTGATGTGAATGCAGACATATGTATACGTATATACTAGTACACTTACATTTAAAATGGTGAGGAAGCACTGGCGTACTGACCCTGGAGGTAGAGCATGTTGCCGCTATGAGGCCCGAGACTGGACTCCTACTCTGCAACATAAATCCACTGTATTTTCCTATAACCGCAGCTAAGGGGTGCTCATTGCATACCGCTCCTGACCGGCCTGTTTTAATAGCTTCATGCATTCCCCATGTAATAACAATTCTGGAGCATCTAGTCTTATGGCTCTATGTTGTGCCATTCCTTTATTATTTCTACTAGAAGTTATGAATAAATTGCTAGCAGTCTGCAGTAAGGGTACAGGGGGCGGTAACCAGTTGGGGGTGTGTACCTGCAGAGTCTCACTCTATCCAATCAGTGCTGCCATTTTCAGACTGTGCAGGTACACACCCCCAACTTGTTACCGCCCCCTGTACCCTTACTGCAGACTGCTAGCAATTTATTCATAACTTCTAGTAGAAATAATAAGGGAACGGCACAACATACAGACATAATACTAGATGCTCAAGAATTGTTATTACATGAATGCATGAAGATATTAAAACAGGCAAGTCAGGAGCGGTGACAGATTCTCTTTAATAGTTTACTTTGAGTTCAATGGTAACGGAATCATTTCTTATGCACTGAGCTCCCCCTAATGGAGGTGGCTGCAGGCAGCATGTTTTATCAAATACCATTTGTTGGAAAGCAAAAGGATTTGGATCTTTACGAAGGGACATTTATTAATGTATTAATGGTAGTTGTCTGGTGTTAATACAGTGAGAAATATGGTAGTCAGAACGCATGCCCTTTTTCTAAAGCATCTGCTCCACTTTTTCAGCATACAGAAGTCAAAGAAATTGAGTAAAAGAGTGACTTTAATACAAGATTCCTTCACAAATAAAGAAATATATTAAGTTTGTCAGAGAATCTCACTGGGGGGCCCTTATTAAGTTTTGTTATGGGGCCCTATGATATTTGTGTATGCCCCTATATAACACAAACAGAACAGAAGACAGATGTACTCCACCTCCTATCTCAGAGGTTGCATCTGCTGCTGTGCTCCCCATGCTTTACACTGCACCTCTTTCACCATGTATAATCCCAAGCTTGGCAGGAAGTTATAGGATGGAGATCTGATTTTCATTAAACCAAGGTCTAATTATATACTTCGTAGTGAGCTTCAACATTGGGTCTGTACACTTTAGACAAAGAATAAAAAAAGAACACGCAACTAACTTTAGATACTTTAAATCATTACAAATCCAAGGAATTGTCCACAGGAGGGAAACGATGGATTACATGTGTATTTATCTGACAAAAAGCACAATAAACACATGTAAAGCATCCATTCGTTGTAAGCCGAGATGGCTCTCCGGGGAAAGACAAGGCTCCATTAACATCCATTAAGAATGTTGAGGATATTTATTACAATGGTGTAAAAATATTCTAAAATCCTTAATGGCTGCTCCGTGCTGCATACTTATTGGGCCCTGACTGCATCATATATTAAAGTGACTGGGAGCAGGACGATTACCTCCAGCACACGCCGCGCTGCACCCTGCCTTTCATCAGTCAATAACCCATGGAATCCATCAATAGCATTTTGTGCAGCAGCAATTAAACATTATAGATTGCAAATCAAATGCATTTTAATTTGCTTGTCATTTCCAATGCCGATTATATCAAAAATTATTTCGGCAGTAGAGCCATTAATAAGCAGGAAAACAATATAGGCAGTGAAATTATCACCTCTTTAGCACATTCAGAATGATACCACAATTATTACATCGGTCATATAACCTGAAATGATTTAGAAAATAGCTCAATTTGTGTGCACAAAGAAATTATATTTTTGCATTTTTATGGCACAGAAAAGAGATTGCTAAAATTTCCTCTAAGAGCTGAAATGGTGGTGGGGGGGCACACAATAGTGGGGCTATGCACTACGCTAGATTTGGGGAAAGTTAATTCTTGCTGTCAAGTACCTTGTTTTACGGTTTAGCAGTCGGGATGAGCACTAGAGCAGCGCACTGACGGCAATGGCTGAAGCAAAGGAGTGTGCCAGCTGCAAGAGGTTCACCACAGGCGTGGGCCAGTCGCAAGGGATGCTAAAGGAGCATGAGTGCTGCTGAAAACGTGTCCACCAGTCGCGAGGGGCGCTGCAGAGGTAAGCACCGGTCACAAGGAATGCTGCAGAGGCATGCGCCATGTGCAAGAGGTGCTGCACAGGCCTGCACTAGTTGCTGGCGGCAGAGCAGAGGCCTTCGTCAGTAGAGCAGCAGAGACTTGCACCATTTGTAAGGAGCTCAACAGTGGCGTTTGCCAGTTGCGAGGGGCACTGCAAGTTATGAGCCAGTGGCAAGGGCAACAGCAGAGGCATGGATCAGTTGGGAGGGGTGCAGCAGACCCATGTGCCATTTATAATACTGGTATCTTAGTATCTAGCAAAAGGGCCTTGTGGCCCCCTCAGACACTAGGCCCTGGATGTAACGGCTACCTCTACATCCCTTTGAACTGAAGAAGTGAAATAAGTCTAAAGACAACGCTCTTATGTGATTAGAGGGACAATATAGTATAATCTGCGGCTGATGTGGTAACCAATATGTCATCTCATGACATATAAAGTCTGAAATCGGGGAGCTCACAACCCCCAGCTTTTATACGGTCTATTGCCTCCAGTTACTATGCACATAAGAGTCTATTTCTGTAGACATTGCACCTGCTTAAGGAAAAATGGAAAAATAATGACCTAGTTATTCTCCACTACTTATTAAAAAGAATGTTTCATGTTACGTTAAAATTTATAATGTATGGCACCGATTTAATGGGTTCAGGTCATCGCGTTGCCATTGTCAATCAAGGAAAGCTGCGGTTTTATTAGCACAACGGGGAAAAGAAGGGAGGGGGGGAAGAAATCTATAATAACTTTGGAAGAAGAATATTGTATTATCTGCCCATAAATGAGATCAGCAATACTTCCAGAGTGTCTGTCAAATTACAGAGAAATATTCAGCCTGACCTTTATACCTCCTGCTGCGGGATGACTCGGAAGCCGTTGCAGCTTTTATTACGGAGACCTGGGCTCTTAGCTGCCAATTAGCAATGTGCTGCCATAGCGCGGATACAAATTCCTGCAACAAGTAAAGACTCCGTTCTGCACAAAGAGAAAGCTAGGGTGGACTGGCAATAGATCGCCAGGGCAAATTCCCAGTAGGACAATGCTTAGCCTCCATCAGCTGTTCCATGTGGTGCGGTGGACTGGAAGGTAGTCAAATCCAGAGACAAGTCCACACTGTACAAGACCTGATCTATAAAAATTCTCATCTCTGACACTGTCACAATCACAGCCTGTGTGACACGGGTTGTCACTGCCCATTTGAAAGAATGTGGAAAACATCTGTGGAAGAGGAAGGCATAACCACACTTGGCAGGTCTACTGTGGATTTTCTACAGCAGAAAATTTGCAGTGTGTGTGGCCAATTTTGCTGCAGATTTTGGCATGGAAATGCTGCAGACTTGCACTGCAGTGGGTAAATCTATGACAGATTAGCACCATCTCCACACTCCTCTACCTTGCTGCTGCTGTAAATGCCGTGCATTTGACCTGTGGTGCAGATTTTAAATCCGCAGCATGTCAATTTACCATGCAGAGTTCTACAAGTGCAATACCTTGCTTACTTACTCCCTCTCACTAAACTCTACCCCCTTCAGTCTGTTCTAAATGCTGCAGCCAGGCTCATCTATCCATCCAACCGCTACACTGATGCTACTAGCCTGTGCCAGTCACTTCACTGGTTGCCCATCCAGCACAGAATACAGGTCACACTTCTCACCCACACAGCTCTCCACAGTGCTGCACCTCCATACATCTCCTCCCTCATCTCCATCTACCACCCTACTCGTGCTCTCCACAATGCTGCACCTCCATACATCTCCTCCTCATCTCCATCTACCACCCTACTCGTGCTCTCCACAGTGCTGCACCTCCATACATCTCCTCCCTCATCTCCATCTACCACCCTACTCGTGCTCTCCACAGTGCTGCACCTCCATACATCTCCTCCCTCATCTCCATCTACCACCCTACTCGTGCTCTCCACAGTGCTGCACCTCCATACATCTCCTCCCTCATCTCCATCTACCACCCTACTTGTGCTCTCCACAGTGCTGCACCTCCATACATCTCCTCCCTCATCTCCATCTACCACCCTACTCGTGCTCTCCACAGTGGTGCACCTCCATACATCTCCTCCCTCATCTCCATCTACCACCCTACTCGTGCTCTCCACAGTGCTGCACCTCCTCCCTCATCTCCATCTACCACCCTACTCGTGCTCTCCACAGTGCTACACCTCCATACATCTCCTCCCTCATCTCCATCTACCACCCTACTCGTGCTCTCCACAATGCTGCACCTCCATACATCTCCTCCCTCATCTCCATCTACCACCCTACTCGTGCTCTCCACAATGCTGCACCTCCATACATCTCCTCCCTCATCTCCATCTACCACCCTACTCTTGCTCTCCGTTCTGTTAGCTACCTAAGATTAATAACCTCCATAATACGTACCTCTCACTCCCGTCTTCAAGGCTTCTCGAGCTGCACCTACTCTCTTGAATACTCTGCCCCGGAATACTAGGTCAATCCACAACTTCTCCACCTTCAAACATGCCTTAAAAACACATCTTTTCAGGCAGGCTTATCAAGCTACCTAAACTGACTATTCCCCGACTAAACCTTTCCCACCAACTCCTCTGGCCTGAACTCAATCCTCTAGTAGTCCCGAAGCAGATCGGCCGGCACCGCTCCTGTCAGTTCAATAATGGCTCAAATCCTACTTCTCACAATCAACTACCTTGTGTCACCCCCAATCCCTCATAGACTGTAAGCTCTTGCGAGCAGGGCCCTGACTCCTAGCGTTTCAGTTGCATATTATCCAGTTATTTTTGTTTTGTATATGAACCCTATGAACTTGTAATGCGCTGCGGAATATTGTGGCGCTATATATATATATACACATATTATTATTATTATTATTATTATTATTATTACTTCTGCATCAGACTTTCCTATCATTGTATGTTTGCAATGGTCCCACCTACCAGCAACGTGGCCATGCCTAACAGTTTGCTAACACGTTCCCTGACTCTTAATACGATTCACATAGGATCAGCATGACTGAACAGTCTGCAAACAGATCCTGGTTTCATATTATGGGCTCAAATACTTTTTGTCACTTGTAAAAACAATGGCATATGATAAATTCCATAGTCCTTACCGAAGGACCAAGCACCCTGCAGTGTGACAGCAAAATAAACTAACAGTAGAGAAGGGAATGGTGTGGGTGTGACAAAGGTCACGCAAAAGTTAGGAATGACAGTCAGAAGGGGGGCAGCAGGGGGACAGCCGAGGCTCGTGGCAGTCGGCAGGGGGACAGCCGAGGCTCGTGGCAGTCGGCAGGGGGACAGCCGAGGCTCGTGGCAGTCGGCAGGGGGACAGCCGAGGCTCGTGGCAGTCGGCAGGGGGACAGCCGAGGCTCGTGGCAGTCGGCAGGGGGACAGCCGAGGCTCGTGGCAGTCGGCAGGGGGACAGCCGAGGCTCGTGGCAGTCGGCAGGGGGACAGCCGAGGCTCGTGGCAGTCGGCAGGGGGACAGCCGAGGCTCGTGGCAGTCGGCAGGGGGACAGCCGAGGCTCGTGGCAGTCGGCAGGGGGACAGCCGAGGCTCGTGGCAGTTGGCAGGGGGACAGCCGAGGCTCGTGGCAGTTGGCAGGGGGACAGCCGAGGCGTGTGGCAGTTGGCAGGGGGACAGTCAGAAGGTGCACAAGGGAAAAATGTGACTGAGGATTTTTATATTTTTTTAAAACCTGTTAACATTAAAAAGGGTAAAAATAGACTAACTAGGTCATATATGGCACAGTAGACATATTATTTGGGATTTTTGTAGGAATTTCGATGTCACATTTATTGTCTAGAACAGTATAATTTGCAGATTTGCAACACTAACAATAATGTAAATATAACTATACTTACACATATGCATAAGAGTACACTGTTTCGGCAGACAGAAAGTAAAAATACAACTCCAGGGGAACGACACCCAATTATTCCTGCCAGTGTCTGAGGTCAGCAGGGTCAAACGTATTTAGTTGCAAAAGAAAGCGTCTTCTGCTCCTGTCAGTTCAATAATGGCTCAAATCCTACTTATCACAATCAACTACCTTGTGTCACCCCCAATCCCTCAGACTGTAAGCTCTTGCGAGCAGGGCCCTGACTCCTAGTGTTTCAGTTGCATATTATCCAGTTATTTTTGTTTTGTATATGAACCCTAAGAACTTGTAAAGCGCTGCGGAATATTGTGGCGCTATATAAATACATTTTATTATTATATTATTACTTCTGCATCAGACTTTCCTATCGTATGTTTGCAATGGTCCCACCTACCAGCAACGTGGCCATGCCTAACAGTTTGCTAACACCTCCCCTGACCCTTAATACAATTCACATAGGATCAGCATGACTGAACAGTTTGCAAACAGATCCTGGTTTCATATTATGGGCTCAAAAACTTTTTGTTACTTGTAAAACAATGTACACAGTAGAGAAGGGAATGGTGTGGGTGTGACAAAGGTCACGCAAAAGTTAGGAATGACAGCCGAGGCTCGTGGCAGTTGGCAGGGGGACAGCCGAGGCTCGTGGCAGTTGGCAGGGGGACAGCCGAGGCTCGTGGCAGTTGGCAGGGGGACAGCCGAGGCTCGTGGCAGTTGGCAGGGGGACAGCCGAGGCTCGTGGCAGGGGGACAGCCGAGGCTCGTGGCAGGGGGACAGCCGAGGCTCGTGGCAGTTGGCAGGGGGACAGCCGAGGCTCGTGGCAGTTGGCAGGGGGACAGCCGAGGCTCGTGGCAGTTGGCAGGGGGGTAGTCAGAAGGTGCACAAGGGAAAAATGTGACTGAGGATTTTTTTTTTCAAACCTGTTAACATTAAAAAGGGTAAGAATAGACTAACTAGGTCATATATGGCACAGTAGACATATTATTTGGGATTTTTGTAGGAATTTCGATGTCACATTTATTGTCTAGAACAGTATAATTTGCAGATTTGCAACACTAACAATAATGTAAATATAACTATACATACACATATGCATAAGAGTACACTGTTTCGGCAGACAGAAAGTAAAAATACAACTCCAGGGAATTATTCCTGCCAGTGTCCGAGGTCAGCAGGGTCAAACGTATTTAGTTGCAAGGAGAAAGCGTCTTCTGCTCCTGAAACAAATGACCGAGGAGGACAGCCATTGACAGATAAAACAGTTTGGCCTCTCTGAGCAGATGTAAACATGGATCATCTTGTAATGGCCCCGGCTGTCAATAATCTATGTCTTTCAGACAATTCATTTCTCTGCAGCCCAAAAAAATAAAAATGATCAGTCGTAAAATATAAGTCAGATCCACCTGGAGGCATCTGTGGAAGTCAAGGGAGGGGGGGTCATAAAAAAATAAAAAGTTTATGGCATATCCGGAGAATGGGGGATCTCTATCCTGCAAGCTAAGGGAGACTAAATAGACAGCCCAACGGTCTCTCTATTGAGATCTGTGGAAGACCCTGTGAATTTGAAGTTGGAACAGCCCTTTAAACAAGCTGTGCTTTCCAGCTATTGTAGAACCAGTACAGTACCATTAATTAACACCTCCTCTAGCAGCTAGGTTCTTCTGTTAAATTTAATTCCAATATGTATTTTCCATGGGAAAAATCCAAGACTGATGATTGGTTTTCTGCGCCAGATCTGCAGTTTGCACTGCCATGTGAAGATTACTCTCATCATTATGAATTGGGGCTAATCCTTATGTTTTCCACTCACAATAGGCGACATGCCACTTGCACATCCGCTACATAATTTTCCCACAGTGCAGCCAGAAATCCATATGAATGGGCTGTGAATTTCACATGGAATATACACCAAAATTATCATGAAAAATGGTATAATACAGCGGGCAAATAATACCTCCCAACATCTGAATTCCCACTTGCAGGTATCTTAAAGGGGTTGTCCCATATGGGATAAGTGTCTAATCGGAGGGGGTCCGAACACTTGGGGTCCTGCTAATCACAAGGACATGGGCTTAAGCTCCCCATTTGAATAGAGAGGCAGACATGAATGCGTGCCCACCGATCCATTCAGCTCTATGAGGCTTCTGGAGATATCTCACAAAAGTCAGTCCGCCCCTCACATTGTTGTAAATATTTTATTCTATCTTTTCATAGGACAACACAGAAGATCGGACACTTTGATACAATGTACAGTAGTCAGTGTACTGCTTGTATAACAGTGTAAATTTGGTGTGTCCTCAAAATAGCTCAACACACCGCCATTAACCCCTTCTACCTCAGGACAGTTTTCACCTTCCTGCCCAGGCCATTTATTGCAAATCAGACATGAGTCACTTTATGTGGTAATAACTTTGGGACACTTTTACTTATCCAAGCCATTCTGAGATGTGACACCTTCCCTTTTTTTTTATGAAAAAATCCAAAATTTACCCAAAATTTTGCATAATTTGCAATTTTATAAATTTTAATTTCTCTGCTTTGAAAAAAAAAAAAAAGAAGAAGAGATACCTCATAAAATAGTTATTAATTAACATTCCCCATATGTCTACTTTACGTTGGCGTCATTTTGTCAACGACATATTTTTTATTTTTTTTAGGACGCTTAGAATTTTAGAAGCAATTTAGAAGAAAATTTCCAAAACCCACTAAGGACCAGGTCAGTTATGAAGTCACCTTGTGGGGCTTAAATAGTAGAAACTACACATAAATGACCCCATTTTATAAACTGAACCCCTAAAGGTATTAAAAACGGATTTTTACAAACTTTGTTAACCCTTTAGGTGTTTCACAAGAATTAAAAGGAAAATGGAGAAGAAATTTCTAAATTTGCCTTTTTTGGCAGATTGTCCATTTAAGGGTACTCTCACACTTGCGCTGTTGGATTCCGGCAGGCAGTTCCGTCACCTGAACTGCCTGCCAGATCCAGCAATCTGTATACAAACGGATACCATTTGTAGACTGATCTGGATCGCAAATGCATTGCAATACCGGATCCGTCTCTCCGGTTGTCATCCGGAAAAACGGACCCGGTATTTATCTTTTTCACAACCGGATCCGTTATTCCGGAACACTTGGGGCCGGATCCGGCATTAATGCATTTCAATGGAAAATAATGCCAGATCCGGAATTCCCGCAAGTGTTCCGGAATTTTGGACGGAGAAAATACTGCAGCATGCTGCTGTTTTTTCTCCGTCCAAAATCCGTACAGTGACTGAACTGAAGACATCCTTATGCATCCTGAATGGATTGCTCTCCATTCAGAATGCATTAGGATAAAAATGATCAGTTTTCTTCCGGTATTGAGCCCCTAGGATGGAACGCAATACCGTAAAATTTAACGCAAGTGTGAAAGTACCCTTAATCCATTTCTCTCTTTAACACATCAAGTGTTAACAGCCAAACAAAACTCAATATCCATTACCCCGATTCTGCAGTTTACAGAAACACCCCACATGTGGTGGTATACTGCTGTATGGGCACACGGCAGGGCGCAGAAGAAAAGGAGCGCTGTATGGGTTTTTGCAAGGCAGATTTTGCTGGACTGGTTTTTAGATGCCATGTCCCATTTGAAGACCCCCTGATGCACCCTACAGTAGAAACTCCAAAAAAGTGACCCCATTTTGGAAACTACGGGATAAGGTGAAAGTTTTATTGGTATTATTTTGGGGTACATAAAAAATTAAAACTGCTAATTGGCTACAAACTGTACACTGACTACTTTACATTGTATCAAAGTGACAGATCTTCAGTGTTGTTCCATGAAAAGATATAATAAAATATTTACAAAAATGTGAAGGGTGTACTCCCTTTTCTAGGATACTGGAGCTGAACATTTGGCTATCTACAGCAGTTCCATAGAGCTGAAAGGAGTGGCAAAGCCAGTGCGTAACCACTGCTCTAGTCAAATGGAGGTAAACTTGCCTCTGTTACCCCGATCAGTGTGGGTGCCAGCAGACCAACCTCCTCGAATCACACACTTATGCTCAATTTTGTTGTCTTAAACAGGATAACCCCTTTAAGCCCTGTTCTCCCCGAAGAACACACCAGGCATCCCAGAATGCCAACTATGCGGCACAAGGTTAAAGACCCATCCCCTTTGAGGTCGATCTCCAGGAGCAATCCGGCATAAGAACAAGATAGCTTGGATCTATGGACATACTACTCGAATAACATTGCCAAATCAATAAATGTGGGAATGTAGGCATAACCTGTGTAACTGACTTGACATAGGATTGGGCAAGTAGAATGGGATCAGCTGGGCAAGCTTTGGGTGCCTCAGTAGTGCCCCTTCGGTAATAAGTTATGTCGCACACATTGAAGCAGGTCCCTGACCAGAAGTACCCAGCCTTAGGTTTGCATGAATCTAAAGATTCCCTGGCAGCTTCTTCTAGATGTCATCACAAGCAACAGCAAAAGTTTATGCAGCCAGAATACAAAAAAAAAGTCACTAAATTATCCTATAACCTGCAATCTCACCCTTCCACCGCATTCACCCGTAATTATCTGCAGCAATCAAAACCTAATGAGCAAGCAATAAACTAAACCCTATATTAAGGCCTCAATAAAGATATCTTATTAAACATGCCCGTAATTCCTATTTTTTTTTTACACCAGGAGCTATAGAGAGTTTCATTACCGTTCATCAACAGCTAATTTCGCCTAGCATCACTGCCAACTCCGACTTGTGTGGTCTAATGACAGGAGCAAAAGGGGATGGTCGGGTGAGGGTTAATGCCCTCCACTCTTTCTAGACTGACAGAGGACGACCAGAAAAAAAAAATCAATTTTCAAAATCATGCAAATGCGAACCAAATTGCTTTATAATATTCACGACAAGACAGAAACCATTACGAAGGTCATTGCCATAAAGGGATAGATTAAATTACCGCTGATAATAGGATACGTCTTTCCATCCAAACCGCAAGAAAAATGTCATCGGCAGCTATATTTTATCACTGTTGGCCACTCGGAGAAGTAGAATAGAGCAATTTTTCCTTGACTTGGACGGTAGCCAAAAGGTTCCGAATATCAAACTTTAACAAGCTGAAATACACTTTTCATTACAGAGGCATAAAAGGAAAAGGGACGACAGCCAGGAAAAAAAAATAAGAAAAATAATAAGGAGTGGATGAATAAAGCAGTTTTTTTTTTTGCTTGAGAACTAGAAATACACGTACAGATGTTCGATGTCTCCTCATTTGCTTCTACTTATTTCCATTAAGGTTTTAATCCACATTGTACTTCAGGGCAGTTAAAGGGAAATATTTTGCAACTTATAACGGCTGGCCATTATTACATGGCGTTCTCTGTGGGTCCTTTGTGACCTGCAGGAAGGGAGGGGGGCACAGATACAAGGACAGGAACTCTATTTATTACTTCCAGTTATGTACAGCGTATTAATGTATCAAGCACATTGTGTATGCAAATTCAGGGATGGTATTAGCAAGCGGCAAACCGGGCAATGGGGTCTGTTGCGCAAATGGAACGCCGTGTGAACAAAACCCGTGAAACGGTGGAGGAATTGCTTTTCTTTTCCAATTCCACCCTATTTGGAATTTTTTTACCGCTTCCCACTACATTGTATGCCATAATTAAAGGGGTTCTGCAGTTTTTTTTAAACTGATGATCTATCCTCTGTATAGATCATCAGCATCTGATCTGCGGGAGTCCGACACCCGGGACCCCTGCCAATCAGCTGTTTGAGAAGGCAGCGGCGCTGGCAGTAGCGCCGCAGCATTCTCGCTGTTTACCGCAGGCCCAGTGACGTCACGACTAGGGTTGTTGCGGGTATCGAAATTTCGATACCCAATCGATACTTTTGTCCCGGTATCGATACAATACTGGGATTTCCATTTTTTCGATACTGGGCTGCACTGCTGCGCAGTCTAGTATCTCTGAACATGAGCGCGCTGCTGTCGACGCGCTCATGTTCCCTCAGCAGCAAAGGGGAGAAGGAAGCAGTCTCTACCTCCCCCCTGTGCTGCTGCTGCCACCAATGAACGGAGAGAGGGGCGGGCGCACTGCGCAACCAATGATACGGCTTTTCCTACACAGAGCGGCGCCCAGCGATGTCCCAGCACTTACTATTATTCCTGGGCGCCGCTCCGTTCGCCCGCAGTGCCCCATTACTGTCTCCTCTCCTGCTCCATATGCTAATTACTATTAGAGCAATGGGGAGGAGACATCAGCTTCTCTAGTGGGCGTTCCTTCTCCCTGGCTAAGAAGTATTTAACACATAATACAGGAGGCGGGTGCCGGCAGCAGAATCGCATTGCCGGCACCCTGCCCCTGACAGGGAGCTGCAATCAGCGGCAGTTAACCCCTCAGGTGCGGCACCTGAGGGGTTAACCGACGCTGAACTGCCAGTACCCACCTCCTGTATTAAGGGGTAATTATCATTGGTGGCGCAGTGCGCCCTCCCCCCCCCCCCTTAAAATCATTGGCACAGTGCCCCTCCCCCCATTATTAAAATCATTGGTGGCAGTGGCCACAGGGTCCTCTCCCCTCCCCCTCATTGGTGGTGCAGTGGCACAGAGCAGCAGGGACAGTGTGAAGTCCTATTCACCCTGATAGAGCGCTATCAGGGTGAATAGGACAAGGGATAAAAGATCTAGAAAGAAATAGTTATTAAATAAAAAGTGTAAAAATAAAAATAAAATGCGGAATGCACGTGGCTTTTTTGGTTTATTTTTTCGCATGGTATAGAGTATCGCAATACTTTTTTATGGTATCAAAACCGAATCAAAAATTTGGTATCGCAACAACTCTAGTCACGACTAGTATCAATGGCCTGGGCGCAGCTAAGCTCTGTTCACTTAAATGGAGCTTAGCAGCGTCCAGGCCAGTAATACTAGTCGTGACATCACTGGGCCTGCGGTAAACAGCGAGAAGGCCGCGGCGCTGCTGGAGCGCCGCTGCCTTCTCAAACAGCTGATCGGCAGAAGTCCCGGGTGTTGGACCCCCGCCGATCAGATGATGATGATCTATCTAGAGGATAGATCATCAGTTTAAAAAAAAAACTGCAGAACACCTTTAATGGTGGCATTAGAAGCCAGGTCTAAAAAAGGTGGAGTGGCGTGGGCAGGGAATAAGGCGGCCGGTAGGCTTGTCTCATTTATCATTTTCTATGCCTGTTTTAGGCGTCGAAAATTGTCTAAATCTACGTCAGCATGGGAGCTAGCGTAGATTTAGACTGGCAGTGGATAGAAACCAGTGCCTCTACATAAATTCGGCACAACCACCGCCAACAAAGACCGGAGTCTAAAATGCTGGTCTTAATAAATAACCCACATAGATTCTGCCAAGATATTAAAGTGGTTATATTAAAATTCTAAAATATCCCCTTCAATGCCCGGGCCCCTTGTATACATTATATTTATCTGCTCCAAAGCACCTGCGTTGTTCCGAATCCCTGCATGGCCGCCGCTGCATCTCCCCGTCACGTGGATAAAAAACATACAGCAACAGGAAGAGCAGCCAATAGCAGGCCATGACAGTGACGAGCCCCCCATCACCACGGCCTGCTATTGGCTGCTCCCCCGTCGTCGGACGTTTTGATCTGCGCAACAAGGAACTGCAGTGGCGGCCGTGAAGGGATCAGGAGCAACTTGAAAGCACGTAAATATAATGTATACGAAGGGGCCGGACATTAGGGGGGAACTTCATCTTATTCTTACATTACATGTATTTCCCCAACCCCCCCATCCATGACATATCAGTTGCTCAAAAGAAAAAGGAAAAAAAAGGAACATATTATTCCCCCCCTAACCTGGCAAGTCTGTGTTTTTTCTTAATCCCAACCAAATGGAATTCCTCTCTGGCCAGCGACACCCTAGTGAAGTTCTCCTATTCTTTAACTGTAGTTTAAAGCTAGGAACAGGCCCAGACAGGGAGGAGTTAGTCTGTAGTCAGGAGTCTGTGGAGACAGAAGTGAGAGGGCACCAGCCAGAGATATGCTGAGGGCCTCCTCCTGACATGCAGCTGGATAGTCCAGGCTGCTAGTTGCCACCATGAGGCTAGTGAAGGATCGTAGCCTGCCTGTGGATAATGAGCCAGAGTTAGCTCAGAAGATTTACCCCATGAGAAGAGAGTGCACCTCCTGGGAGAAAACCTGCAGTTCCCACAAGCCAAGCAGAGCCAGTGTTTCCAGCTAGTACAAATAAAGCTGAAGGGCAGAAGGAGTAGTATTGTAAAGCAAGGATGAATACCTGAGGAAGATTGTTTACCAAGGATAAAAAACAGACAGGAGTTCTAAGGAACAGTGTAAACTATTTCTGAGGAGAAGGTACAGCCTGATTCTGAGTGTGTTGTTGTTTACCCTCTGAGTATCTTGCAAGGAAACAGTATACCTGCCATAATTGTGAAAGCCTGCTTGTGAAGTGTGTCTGATATGTGGAACTGAATTGACATCCAACTGTATAAAGTTGAACTTATTACAGTAAAGCAAAGTTTGGTTCATCATACCATCTGTGTACCTCACTTATACCTAGAAATCGGTGTGCCACCGTTACAGGCACTGGCGCCACGAACCTTAAAGGGACCTTGCCCCAGGCACATAAAACACCTGCAACATCCAGGGCACCTCATCCACCATCAGGCCTGGTCCCTAAATACAGAGTGTGCCCCAGCCTCTCCTTCACTGCTGTACGCCTGCCCAGGGTTTTCCT
Source organism: Bufo bufo (assembly GCF_905171765.1). Taxonomy (NCBI): domain Eukaryota; kingdom Metazoa; phylum Chordata; class Amphibia; order Anura; family Bufonidae; genus Bufo; species Bufo bufo. The sequence continues at coordinate 138,762,959 of NC_053398.1, read as the reverse complement.
ACAGAACTGTGAGTAACCCTCGCTTGCCCATTAACCGTGACCTCACAATCGCAATACCCTGCAGGTCTGGCGTGCTGCACTAACTCTCTATGTTGGGGGGCCTCCACTCCATCCATCACCCCTAAGACACATTCCTCGAAGTGCCTAGGCACTATAAACTGGTGGTATTCCTCTATTTTTTCAATAATCTTTACCCAATAATCTTGAATTTCTACACGTCGATAATATATGTATATCGTCCACTCCTATCTCTCCACATTTTTGACAGGTAAAAAACTTTAGTTCTATAACACTTCATTAACTTCTTGGGAGAGTAGTAAAGATGATACAATCCCAAAAATGATTTTTTGGTGCGACAGACATTGGTATATTCTTGAGACCAATTTCTTGCCAGGTGTTAATTTAGTAATATTATCCAAAGGCTGCGGTAGTTATTTGTGTGCCTTCCCTATCGTCTCATACAGTGCGTGTTTTAGTTGTAAGTAATAAAACCTCAACTATATTTTTCAGTTGGTATTTCCTTTTTAACTTTTTCATAGGAGATTATATCCCCCTCTTCCCATACTTGGCCTAATTTATATATACCGTATTTCCACCAGATCTTCTGTTCAATTAACTTTAATTCTGTGAGGCTAATATTGTCCCATAATATGGTGTCAACATAAAAACCAGTTTGGGACCATAGTTCTTTTGCAGTCTTCCAACTTTTAGCCATCAACACAATTAAAGGTGTGTATTTACATCCCTGTTGGGCCAGAATACCCGTTTCCATTATTTGAAAGATATTACATTTTCCCAGTCTTTTGTTTATCCCTGCTATTATATTCTTATAACTTTGCGTGCTACTCCATGTTATCATATTTTTTATAATCCCAGAAATGAAATAAAGTTCCTATTAACATCTTTAAAACATTAAATAAACTGAGATTAGTGTTGAGCGAACTTGTGTTTTAAGTTCTGCGTCCAAAGTTCGGGTTCAACGGACTACCACAGACCATAACGGGATTCTTCGATAACCCGAACCCGAACTTTGGACGCAGAACTTAAAACACAAGTTTGCTCAACACTAACTGAGATCAAGCAAAGATCACGCCCCCCTGGACTATTTATTTTAATTTACTACACATAATTTCTTGCTAATCTGCCAATATTTTTAGTCATAATTAACGATTGATGTACATAGTTTATTGCTTGTTTTATATTTCATTAAGAAATTTAGTGAAATAAAATAATTAAACCAGGGGGACGAAATTTCACTACATGTATGAAAAGGCTACAATGGACTCGACTTTTGGGATATGTCCACAGAGGACACATACGCTACAGATATCCTGCTACTGAATTGCAACAATGTGGATGCATCCACATGCTGCATAAAAAATCTGCATGGAATATACATGGAAATTGACCTGCGGTGGGGATTTTATATCCACAGGATGTCAATTTATGTAGTAAATTTCCAGGGCCGATTTCATCCTTTGTAACATACAAAGTGAAATCCACAGCACATCTGCAACAAATCCGCTGGCTGAAGGGAGTCAGTGCTGCAGCTAGTGATTGGATGAGCCGCTATCTCCTGCACATCAATCTGGTTCTAGAAAGTAGAGAGCAGTGGGGACCAGGTAAGAAAAAGAACACTTATTCCAACTTGTATATAAAAAACGGAATCCTGCCAGACAACCCCTTTAAGAAAACATCAAGTTATACAGACAGCATTGTATAGGAGATATGAACAAAATAGGCCAAATCCATATGTAGATGCACATGTCCTCCTCTCCATAAAAATATCAAACTGCTGCATAATGATGAGCTCATTTTATAGGCAGACTCTTATTGTTTAATTATTTACAGATTTCCAGACTTATGCTGTGAATGCCAACACTGTAATAAGTGCAAATATAGGCGTACGGTATACAGCTGGGCACAATCTGCATGCTAGAGCATAATTCACCTTTATGGTCTGATGTTATCATATGAATGCCGCTTACACAGCCGTGCATTACATCACCCATTCCACGTTACTAAACCCATTATAGAAAACAGCACTTTTTAATTCTTCTTTACCATTTGCATTGTCTTACATAAATACTACAGTCATTCAGCCGAAATATGAGGAAAGCAGATTAAAGACGGCTTACATTTACCCCGAGAAGAAACGAAATAATAATAGAAACATTTTATATAACGATATCAGCAATGATGGCAATAATGGAAGCAGACTGTGTCATTATAACAGGCTCAGAAGAGTCCAAAGTGATATTCTACTAAAAATCCCTTGTATATAAAAAGGTATGCAGCTTGAATCAAGGACATTGCTAAGTGAAAATAAGACCATATATTCTTACAGCTCTATATTGGGCGATTCCTGTCACTGTCGGCTCTCCTGTGTGGTGTAGTATAGAGGATCTGTCGGCTCTCCTGTGTGGTGTAGTATAGAGGATCTGTGAGCACTCCTGTGTGGTGTAGTATAGAGGATCTGTGAGCTCTCCTGTGTGGTGTAGTATAGAGGATCTGTCAGCTCTCCTGTGTGGTGTAGTATAGAGGATCTGTCGGCTCTACTGTGTGGTGTAGTATAGAGGATCTGTCAGCTCTCCTGTGTGGTGTAGTATAGAGGATCTGTCAGCTCTCCTGTGTGGTGTAGTATAGAGGATCTGTCAGCTCTCCTGTGTGGTGTAGTATAGAGGATCTGTCGGCTCTCCTGTGTGGTGTAGTATAGAGGATCTGTCGGCTCTGCTGTGTGGTGTAGTATAGAGGATCTGTCAGCTCTCCTGTGTGGTGTAGTATAGAGGATCTGTCAGGTCTCCTCTGTGGTGTAGTATAGAGGATCTGTGAGCACTCCTGTGTGGTGTAGTATAGAGGATCTGTGAGCTCTCCTGTGTGGTGTAGTATAGAGGATCTGTCAGCTCTCCTGTGTGGTGTAGTATAGAGGATCTGTCGGCTCTCCTGTGTGGTGTAGTATAGAGGATCTGTCGGCTCTCCTGTGTGGTGTAGTATAGAGGATCTGTGAGCTCTCCTGTGTGGTGTAGTATAGAGGATCTGTCAGCTCTCCTGTGTGGTGTAGTATAGAGGATCTGTCGGCTCTACTGTGTGGTGTAGTATAGAGGATCTGTCGGCTCTCCTGTGTGTAGTATAGAGGATATGTCGGCTCTCCTGTGTGGTGTAGTATAGAGTATCTGTCGGCTCTCCTGTGTGTAGTATAGAGGATCTGTCGGCTCTCCTGTGTAGTGTAGTATAGAGGATCTGTCGGCTCTCCTGTGTAGTGTAGTATAGAGGATCTGTCGGCTCTCCTGTGTGGTGTAGTATAGAGGATCTGTCGGCTCTCCTGTGTGGTGTAGTATAGAGGATCTGTCGGCTCTCCTGTGTGGTGTAGTATAGAGGATCTGTCAGCTCTCCTGTGTGGTGTAGTATAGAGGATCTGTCGGCTCTCCTGTGTGGTGTAGTATAGAGGATCTGTCGGCTCTCCTGTGTGGTGTAGTATAGAGGATCTGTCAGCTCTCCTGTGTGGTGTAGTATAGAGGATCTGTCAGCTCTCCTGTGTGGTGTAGTATAGAGGATCTGTCAGCTCTCCTGTGTGGTGTAGTATAGAGGATCTGTCAGCTCTCCTGTGTGGTGTAGTATAGAGGATCTGTCAGCTCTCCTGTGTGGTGTAGTATAGAGGATCTGTCGGCTCTCCTGTGTGGTGTAGTATAGAGGATCTGTCAGCTCTTCTGTGTAGTACAGAGGATCTGTCAGCTCTCCTATGTGGTGTAGTATAGAGAATCTGTCAGCTCTCCTGTGTGGTGTAGTATAGAGAACAGTAGAGTATAGATGATATATGCACATAAAGATTCATTATAACGAAGATGATTAAATTACATGACAAAACAGACGAATATGAATCTGCCATGAGGTGATTTAACACCTTTGACAGAAATAGAACGCAGTCTCATTGAGGGAGCAGAGTGATGACGTGCGTACGACAAATACGAATATTTCAGTGAACCCTCTCAAATATAGAAGAGAAGTGTTACATTAAAGCCATGTGAGAAAACAGATATTTATAGTTACAAAGGTGATCTAAAAACAAGTATACTGAGATAGCAACATGACGATTAACTCCTACCAGTCCATGCGCAAGGAGAGTGCTCCACATTCACCTGCAGTAAACGGCTGCCTAGTCCACGGGTGGACTGAGCAGCACTTTAGTGGCTGCAAGAGGTAGAAAACAGTAGAAAAGATGAAAGCCAACACCAAGACGTGTCCTCAAATAATAATAATAACAACCTTTATATTGTGCCAACATATGAAGATGAGATTCAAAGCATATGTCATATGCAAATTAAGGAGTCATGGCCGTGGCTCAGAATCAAAACTTTTGGTTAAAACTGCATCTCAGATGGTCCTGTAGGCCCCTTTTCAGCTCCTGACTGGCCTTGAGAGCCAAGTGTGTGTAGCACATGTTAGATTTCAATAGACATGAACCTCCAGGGGCATTAAAGGGTTTCTGTCACCCCATTAAACCGTTTTTTTCTTTTTTTCTTTAATAATAATCCCTATAGTGCGATCTCATGATACATAATCAAATTAATAATTTTGGTTCAGTAGATTTTGCTAAAAAACGATTTTTAAAATATGCTAATTACCTTGCTACCAGCAAGTAGGGCGGCTACTTGCTGGTAGCAGCCGCATCCTCCGATGGTAATGACGCCCCCTCGGCATGCTGATTGACAGGGCCAGGGAAGGTAATCCTTCTCTGCTGGCGCTGTTAGAATTTGAAATCTCGCGCCTGCGCCGTACCTGGCTTCAATCGCCGGCGTCTTCTCTTCCGGGTGTATGCGATGACGTCATCGACGCAGGCGCATTGAGGATGGAGCGGTCGAGCAGAGCGGCCGCCTCTCAGTGCGCCTGCGCCGATTGAAGCCAGGCACGGCGCAGGCGCGAGATTTCAAATTCTAACAGCGCCAGCAGAGAAGGATTACCTTCCCTGGCCCTGTCAATCAGCATGCCGAGGGGGCGTCATTACCATCGGAGGATGCGGCTGCTACCAGCAAGTAGCCGCCCTACTTGCTGGTAGCAAGGTAATTAGCATATTTTAAAAATCGTTTTTTAGCAAAATCTACTGAACCAAAATTATTAATTTGATTATGTATCATGAGATCGCACTATAGGGATTATTATTAAAGAAAAGAAAAAAAACGGTTTAATGGGGTGACAGAAACCCTTTAAGCTTAATCTTATGAGAACATAATATTATGATGATGCACCAGCTTAAATGGGTTATCCAAAGTATCCTCCCCAATGCCCAGGCCCCTCGTATACATTATACTAACCTGCTCCCCGGTACCCGCGTCACTCCGGATCCCTACATAGCCGCCTTCCTAGCTGCTCATTTTTATTTTTCTGAAGACAACATACTGTAAACCTTAAGTGCTCCGACTGAATCCATCAATACTGGACTAAATTAGGAATCTAGGTGTCACGCTGAGGTCTTCGAACGTAATGATTCAAATACTGCAGGATCGTATGGGCGTTCTGCAGACTATTTAATAATGAATCGTTTTGCCTGATCAAAGTGGAGATTATAATTTCAATGTCTTTTCATTATTTCATGTAAACTTCAATGAAGAATTCACTAAGAAGGATCCAAGTTGAAAATCACAAGCCATGGGAGAGAAAGCGATAAATTACAGGGCACTGGAATACATCCAAACTCAATGACTACAATCAGGACCACACTATAATTGGCTTTCTGCTGGGAAAAGTCAATTTTGCCTCAATAATATGCGGCACGACAGGTAGAAGGGGTGAAAAGGAACCTGGTAACAAGACCAGCAGGGACATAAAATACCGCTTGCTGATAACTTTTTGAGTTTCGATGGAGACTTATCAACATGGAGTTGATATACAGTAGCATGGATCATGAGCTTTAGGGCTCATGCACACAAACATATTGTTTCTCTGAGTCCGTTCTGTTTCTTTTGCTGCCCATATGCGGAACCATTCATTTCAATGGGACAACAAAAAAACAGAAATTACTCCGTGCGCATTCCTTGTCCATATGTCCGTAAATTGATTCTACAAAAAATATAACATCCTATTCTTGTCCATTTTGCAGACAAGGGCAAACATTGTTACAATGGATCCACACACACAAAAAAATAAAAAATGAAAAACGGATGTCAGCCATTGTATTTTTATTTATTTTACAGATCCGTACGGTGGTGTGCATGGGACCCTACACTGCCCCTGTCGGAGAAGGATACAACTACCATGATTCTGGCACTATGCAGAAGAAACTACTATAATACTGCTCCTATGTACAAGAATATAACTACTATAATACTGCCTCCTATGTACAAGAATATAACTGCTATAATACTGCCTCCTATGTACAAGACTATAACTGCTATAATACTGCTCCTATGTACAAGAATATAACTACTATAATACTGCTCCTATGTACAAGAATATACTACTATAATACTGCTCCTATGTACAAGAATATAACTACTATAATACTGCTCCTATGTACAAGAATATAACTACTATAATACTGCCTCCTATGTACAAGGATATAACTACTATAATACTGCTCCTATGTACATAATATAACTACTATAATACTGCCTTCTATGTACAAGAATATAACTACTATAATACTGCCTCTTATGTACAAGAATATAACTACTATAATACTGCCTCCTATTTACAAGAATATAACTACTATAATACTGCACCCTATGTACAAGAATATAACTACTATAATACTGCTCCTATGTACAAGAATATAACTACTATAATACTGCTCCTATGTACAAGAATATAACTACTATAATACTGCCTCCTATGTACAAGAATATAACTACTATAATACTGCCTCCTATGTACAAGGATATAACTACTATAATACTGCCTCCTATGTACAAGGATATAACTACTATAATACTGCTCCTATGTACAATAATATAACTACTATAATACTGCTCCTATGTACAAGAATATAACTACTATAATACTGCTCCTATGTACAAGAATATAACTACTATAATACTGCTCCTATGTACAAGAATATAACTACTATAATACTGCCTCCTATGTACAAGACTATAACTACTATAATACTGCTCCTATGTACAAGAATATAACTACTATAATACTGCTCCTATGTACAAGAATATAACTACTATAATACTGCTCCTATGTACAAGAATATAACTACTATAATACTGCTCCTATGTACAAGAATATAACTACTATAATACTGCTCCTATGTACAAGAATATAACTACTATAATACTGCTCCTATGTACAGAATATAACTACTATAATACTGCTCCTATGTACAAGAATATAACTACTATAATACTGCTCCTATGTACAAGAATATAACTACTATAATACTGCTCCTATATACAAGAATATAACTACTATAATACTGCCTCCTATGTACAAGAATATAACTACTATAATACTGCCTCCTATGTACAAGAATGAAACTACTATAATACTGCTCCTATGTACAAGAATATAACTACTATAATAACGCTGGAAAGAAAACGCTTCAGTTACTGATAATACAACCATCTGTTATGAACGGATCCGGTTGTATTATCTTTAACATTGCCAAGACGGATCAGTTATGAACTCCATTGAAAGTCAATAGAGGACGGATCAGTTTTCTATAGTGGAAGATTGTGTCCGAGAAAACGGATTCGTCCCCATTGACTTGCATTAGGTGCCATGCCAGATCAGTCTTGCTCAGCATCCCAGGAGGGAAAGCAAACTACAGCATGTTTCGGTTTGCTCTCCGGTATGGGAACGCAACTAAACGTAACGGAATGCATTTTGGAGCATTCCGTAATGTTCAGTTCAGTTTTGTCACAATTGACAATGAATAGGGACAAAACGGAAACTTTTTTTCCGGTATTGAGCCCCTATGACGGAAATCAATACCCCGGAAAACTAAAACGCTAGTGTGAAAGTAGCCTAAGCCGACATATCATCCACAGGAGTAAGGAAGAAGTGATTTATTCCTGGTGTGCAATACACATGACTCTCTTACAGCAAATGGAAATATAAAGTATCAACAGGCTGCTTTACATACAGAGCTGTTAGTGTCACAGGCAAAGGTCTCCGAATACTTAGAGGGCAGGCACTCGTGTACTTGGCGCATTTCAAGACACTTTAACTGTCTCCAACTTGAATGCGAGTTAATAATTATAATTTTTTTTAGTCTTCTAAAATGTGTTTGAGAGAGTAAAGGGACAGTGATAAATGGTCGGGAATACACAGCGCATATTGCTTTTAATTGACTCACAAAGAATTGAAGTGGACAAACTGCAGCATTTTTAAGGCCAGTTTTTAAAAAAGGTTTATTTTTCTACTGGAAAGAAAAATCCTTATTTCAACTCAAAATCTTTCAGAACTACTGGATTATTTTTTCACTGTAGAGAATCAATTAAAAGAATCGGAAAAGGAAGAAAAAAAAACTTATTAAAATACACTTCTCACACTGGCACATAACGTTAGGAACCGCTGCAATTAAGTATAATTCACTATGTAATGACTGTTAAAAAATAAAATGCTGCAGTGCATTAGCTTCGCAAAATTCAGCTCTGTTTAATACGGGTAAATGCATCAACCAAAGCTGCTACAGGGACTTGGAAAGAAAATCAGGAGGTTTGCGTTTTAATGATGAAGGCGCCCTGGCGAACCTGCTTTCTTCACCCACACATCTGCCTATCTCAGCATGGCACTAGTTCTATTACCCAGTGCAAATCAGTATTAAAGAGCTATTGCAGTCAAAAGTGATATTAGCAATGGAAACATTCCCAAGTAACACTGTGTGACAATGGCAAGAACTAAAAAGCTGTATTTTATTATTTATGTCACGTCCATCAGGCTTCAGGATCAAGTAAACAGTTTATATTTTCATGCTATTGGATGATCTTTCTTCTGTGCTCTTTGTCACCACCTGCTGGGTAATACATTTTCTATGAACTGCCAAAATGAGTGGAAGAACGAAGTGACACCTCCCGTGGGGACATTAATTGGAAAAGTTTTATTCTATTACCATTATTATAATAATTTCCTCTATTAAAAGAAATGGAATGACTAGAACACTGCCTCCAATGTACAAGAATATAAATACTATAATACTACCACTTCCAATGTACAAGAATATAACTACTATAATACTGCCTCCAATGTACAAGAATATAAATACTATAATACTACCACTTCCAATGTACAAGAATATAACTACTATAATACTGCCTCCAATGTACAAGAATATAACTACTATAATACTGCCTCCTATGTACAAGATATAACTACTATAATACTGCCTCCTATGTACAAGAATATATCTACTATAATACTGCTCCTATGTACAGGAATATAACTACTATAATACTGCTCCTATGTACAATTATATAACTACTATAATACTGCTCCTATGTACAAGAATATAACTACTATAATACTGCTCCTATGTACAAGAATATAACTACTATAATACTGCCTCCTATGTACAAGAATATAAATACTATAATACTACCACTTCCTATGTACAAGAATATAACTACTATAATACTGCCTCCAATGTACAAGAATATAACTACTATAATACTGCCTCCTATGTACAAGATATAACTACTATAATACTGCTCCTATGTATAAGAATATAACTACTATAATACTGCTCCTATGTACAAGAATATAACTACTATAATACTGCTCCTATGTACAAGAATATAACTACTATAATACTGCCTCCTATGTACAAGAATATAAATACTATAATACTACCACTTCCTATGTACAAGAATATAACTACTATAATCGCCTGAGATTGAGGGTGTCACTATAGGGTCTCAGAGACATCTGACAGCTGCCTTTGCAGATGATCTCCTGGTGATAACTTCAAACCTCAAAGCTTCCTTCCCTAAATTGCTTACTATTTTTGAAGATTTTGGTTTTGTTTCCAACTTCAAGATAAATTACTCCAAATCCATGGCCCTTAATGTCTCCTGCCCTGCAAATACGGTGCAATTCCTGAAAAACTTCACCCCCTTCAAGTGGGCCCCAAAAGAAATACCATTTCTTGGCATCCGTGTAACAGCGGATCCTATGGAGCTGTTCCCGTCCAATTACCTGCTTCTGCTGCAATCTGTCAAGGCGCAGCTTCAATCATTAAAAATGCCATTTATCTCCTGGATAGGGAGAAAAAGTTACTTAAAAACTTATATAATTTCCAGGTTCTTGTACCTTATACAGACATTACCAATCTGGGTCCCACAGTCATACTTTGTAGAAGTTCGCCGGATGGTGTCCCTCTTTCTTTGGAGAGGTCGGTCCCCTAGAGTAGCCTATACCATTCTGACTAGGGAGAAGAGGTTTGGGGGATTTGGGCTGCCTGATGTCCATGGGTACTATAAAGCCAATCTTATGTGTAGAGGCATGAACCTCCTCTCAGAACATTCTGGAAATATTTGCTCACATTTGGAACGAGCATTGCTCACCAACCGTGAGAGATTAATATTGTGGGGTATTCGCCCATGTTCCCCCACAGCTTCTAAATTACCACTACTGTGGAGAGGGATACTACTCACCTGGTCTATGTTATACAGCTCCAAGATACTTAACTTCCCTAGCCCTGATCTTCCATTACATCTCCTGCAGTCCTTTATCAACCCCACGGTACATGATGCCACGGGAGTTTGGGCCTTGCTCAGAATTCATACTCTGCAGGATGTGATGTCAACAGGGGGAAAATTGGATTGGGAGGGGATCCTCGGATTGCCTAGGGTCAAATCAATAGCGTTTCTTCATCTTAACAGCTTTAAAAGGGATATAAAGCTTTTGCAGTTGCAGACCTCTCACCTTGCCTCACCCACTTGGCTGGAGCGGAGGCTGAGGTCCGCTCGACGCTCCAGCAGACCCTTTTCTATGATGTATAAAGAATTACTATCTTCCGCATATTCTGAGCCTCATTTCCTAAGCTCTTGGGAAAAGGAACTATCCCTTAAACTGTCTGACCCAGATTAAGCCTTTATTTTGACCCACTCACACGGCTTCAGCCGTTGCATTAAAATTCAGGAGAACTCGTATAAGTTGCTCACCCGCTGGTATTAGACACCTGAGTTCCTTCATAGGCTCAATCCGGAGGTTCCTGAGGTCTGCTGGAGGTGTGGCGCGGGCATCGGCTCTCTCGCACATATGGAGGCATTGCCCTATTATATGCCCCAATTGGAGACAGATAGAGAGCGATCTGAATAAGATATGCTCTACTTCTATTGTCTTGGATCAAAAACTGATCTTACTCTGGTGCCCCAACACGTCGCTCACTCCAGCTAAATCAGATTTACCTACTATACTTATTACAGCAGCCAAGCTCCTAATTCCCCTTCTATGGAGACAAACCGGGCATCCTACTGTCTTGGGATGGATGGAGAAAATAGACCAGTTATATAGGTTTGAAGAACTAGCCCACTGGGAGTCACACACTCGCGCAAAGTTCCTCAGAACGTGGCTTCCCTGGAAGAACTTCAGATATCCTGCCAACTAGAGCAATTCCCCCCCCCCCTTTCCCCCTCTTTCCTCATGTTTGTCTTCCCGTCCTTTCTCTTATCATTTGTATTATTTAGTCTCTATTTTGTTGTTTGATTTATGGTCCATGTGCTTAGGCAGAGATGATGTCTTTGTTCATAATTGTATTAGGCAGAATGCCTGATGTATCTAATGAGATGTGTTTTACTCCCGCTCACTACGATTCACCATCTATGTATATTGATGTAAAATGGATCTTGTATCAGCATATTTATGTTTGCACATGACATGACCAATAAAAAGAAAATTGGTTAAGAATATAACTACTATAATGCTGCCTCCTATGTACAAGAATATAACTACTATAATACTGCCTCCTATATGCAAGAATATAACTACTATACTACTGCTCCTATGTACAAGAATATAACTACTATAATACTGCTCCTATGCACAAGAATATAACTACTATAATGCTGCTCCTATGCACAAGAATATATCTACTATAATACTGCTCCTATATACAAGAATATAACTACTATAATACTGCCTCCTATGTACAAGAATATAACTACTATAATACTGCCTCCTATGTACAAGAATATAACTACTATAATAGTGCCTCCTATGTACAAGAATATAACTACTATAATACTGCTCCTATATACAAGAATATAACTACTATAATACTGCCTCCTATGTACAAGAATATAACTACTATAATAGTGCCTCCTATGTACAAGAATATAACTACTATAATACTGCTCCTATGTACAAGAATATAACTACTATAATACTGCCTCCTATGTACAAGAATATAACTACTATAATAGTGCCTCCTATGTACAAGAATATAACTACTATAATACTGCTCCTATGTACAAGAATACAACTACTATAATACTGCTCCTATGTACAAGAATACAACTACTATAATACTGCTCCTATGTACAAGAATATAACTACTAGAATACTGCCTCCTATGTACAAAAATATAACTACTATAATACTGCCTCCTATGTACAAGAATATAACTACTATATTACTGCTCCTATGTACAAGAATATAACTACTATAATACTGCTCCTATGTACAAGAATATAACTACTATATTACTACTCCTATGTACAAGAATATAACTACTATAATACTGCCTCCTATGTACAATAATATAACTACTATATTACTGCTCCTATGTACAAGAATATAACTACTATAATACTGCCTCCTATGTACTAGAATATAACTACTATAATACTACCACTTCCAATATACAAGAATATAACTACTATAACACTGCCTCCAATGTACAAGAATATAACTACTATAATACTGCCTCCTATGTACTAGAATATAACTACTGTAATACTGCTCCTATGTACTAGAATATAACTACTATAATACTGTTCCTATGTACAAGAATAGAACTACTATAATACTGCTCCTATGTACAAGAATAGAACTACTATAATACTGCTCCTATGTACAAGAATATAACTACTATAATACTGCCCCTATGTACAAGAATATAACTACTATAATACTGCTCCTATGTACAAGAATATAACTACTATAACACTGCTCCTATGTACAAGAATATAAACACTATAATACTGCTCCTATGTACAAGAATATAACTACTATAATACTGCCCCTATGTACAAGGATATAACTACTATAATACTGCTCCTATGTACAAGAATATAACTACTATAATACTGCTCCTATGTACAAGAATATAACTACTATAATACTGCTCCTATGTACAAGAATATAACTACTATAATACTGCTCCTATGTACAAGAATATAACTACTATAATACTGCTCCTATGTACAATATAACTACTATAATACTGCCTACTAGCTGTGAGGACGGGTGTTGGTGGTTCCCCTCATGTCTGGAGCAAGCCCAGGGAGGGGCCTCCCTGGGCAGTTATGTTCCCCAAGCAAGGCCCAGTCTTCCAGGCCTCCACTGGGAGGAAACTCCCAGGCTTCTTCCAGTATGGATACAAGTCTAAAAGTGAATTCTGTGACAAGAAATGACCAGAATGGAATAAACTCCTTTATTGGGAGAGAAATGCATCTGCTTCTACCCAGGTCAGCCCAGGAAGTGTTTTAAAGGGAATCTGTCACTAGCATATTAGCAAAAAAATTTTTAATGAATCCATGTGTAATAAAGTACCTTATTTCCATATGTCTTATTCTTTTTATTCTGCAGGCGCAGTGCAGGCGATTTCGGATGCGGGTGAGAGGAGGATCGGGGGTGTTTGCCGCAGAGCGCGGCGCTGGGGGGGGGGGGAGCACTTAGCCTCGCCTCTGGGAGGCGATTTAGGCGATCTTGGAGGAGTTCTTAGTTTTCAAATTTAGGCGGGCACGGCACTTCAGAGGGGCGTTCCTGGGCACCGTGGACAAAGAATAACGCCCCTCTGGGCTCCTTACAGCTTCATTTGAATATCATAAAAAGCGTTTTTTGGAAGAAATGACAAGACACAGAATAAAAAGAACAAGACATATGGAAATAGGGTACTTTATTACACATGGATTCATAAAAAATTTTTTTTGCTAATATGCTAGTGACAGATTCCCTTTAAGTGTGGCAGAGCCGGTCATGTCGCGAGTGTGTGCACTGTGGTCAAGTGGTGGTGAGGTTGGCCACATAAGTGCAAACGGTCAGAACATCAGATGTAATCTATGTGGCACGATGGGTCACCCTCACAGGGACTGTCCGGACGCATAGCACAATATCTGTAAGGAGGTTCCTGATGAGGAATTGTTAGAGGCAGAGGCTGTAGAGGAGAAGGCCTTAATGTCAGGGTCCATTCTGACCAGACAAGAAGTCCAGCAGGGATCAGGTCCTGCAGCTCCAGAACATGAGGTCCCCAGATACTGCACAGGGGTGTATGGAGGTTGTCCCTTAGGGCCAGCAACAGTCAGAGGTAGCTTCTTTTTCTTCATCACCAGCAGTATTTGAGGAAAGCAAAAATAACAAGAGGAGGAAAAAAGGCAAGTCCTCCCGTAAGCCTGAGAAAGAGTACAGCATGGATGAGAGTGTCAGAGGTCCTGTCAGAGTCTGAGGGAGATTATGAGCAAGAACTGAAGAAAATAGACAGAAGTAGTCGCATTGATATGACTTTTGTAAACCCTACAGAAGTGGTTAGTGGGATATGTGAGAAAATCGTCCCATTCAATGACCACTTGGCCTCGTCTTTCTGCTTAGGGGCCACTAAGCGTCCTGATGTTAGTAGGGGGCTATGGAGACTGGAGCATCCTTATGTCCAGGATTGTGCCCACTTTCGTTTTCAGCAACAACTAGAGAGAGAGTGGACTTTTATGACAACACGGCAAACTGGTGGGAAGACGTCAAGGAGGAGATCAGATTCCTCTTAAGGAGACTGTCATTTAAGAAAGGGAAGAGTAAGTATAGTCAGTATCTCAAACTGCGGAAAGAATTGGACTCACTATTCGGCAGATGGGGGGACCAACAAAAGATAAACCGACTGAAATCTGAGATAAAGCAGTATCAGTACAACAGGTACACCTCCCTGGTTCTGGAACGGGATTATGGGTCCTTAGGGTCACCTGATTCCTTTGAAAACTGCCGGAAGCGTGTGGCGAACAAAGTGGTTACAGGTCTAACTGACTCCCAGGGCGTTTTGCAAGAATATCGGGAGTGTATCCTGGGGGTGGTGAGATCTTACTATACTGACTTATTTCAGAGGAAGGCTTTGGATAAAGATAAGATGACTCAATTCTTGGAGGCAACTCCAGGCCCCGATACTACTGATGTGGACTTTTCTTCTTTTAACAGCAGAATTAAAGGTGGAGGAGGTTAAAATGGCCATTGATTATTTACATCTAAAGAAGGCACCAGGTACAGATGGTATAACAGTAGAATTTTATCAGATCAGAGACCACTTAGCTCCAATCCTCGTGGACGTGAACAAAAATTGTCTAGGAAATCACCTGATGCCTCTGTCCATGAGGGTGTCATCGTTAATTCTGCTGTCTAAAGGTAAGGAGCCTAGTGACATCAAGAACTGGAGGCCAATTGCCCTCTTGAATGTCGACAGGAAGATTCTGTTTTGTAAATTAGTCTGTTTGTCCCGGGCACTGTTGGCAGGCTGTCAGTTTGGCACAGTAAAAGGGCGGAACATCTCTGGAGCAGTCATCTTAATATAGGAGATGTTTTAGAGATGCAAAGCTCTGAGGTGTGGGAGATATGTTGTTGATCTTGACCAGGCTAAAGCCTTAGACAGAATAGACCATGAGTATCTATGGGCCACTTTGTCAAAGTACGGTAAAACCTTGTATAGAGAGGCAGAGAGCTTTCCTCTGGTCAATGGTTGGCAGGGTGACACGTTCATGGTTGAGGCAGGGGTGAGACAGGGTTGCCCTTTGAGTCCACTGCTGTATGTGTTTGCCTTAGACCCGTTTCTGAGGTCGCTGCAGGAGTGTGATTTTCAGGGGGTGCCGATCCCCCATTACTTGCCTCTGAGTGTTGTTGCCTATGCAGATGATGTGACGGTGGTGATATCTGAACCTCGTGAGGTGCAGATGTTGTCTGCAGCCATCAGAAGCTACTCGGTGGCCTCAGGGTCTCTGGTCAAACTTGAGAAGAGTCAAGCTTTCTGGACACTGAATTCTGTTCCAGAATTTGATCTGCCACAATTCGCGAAAGCCTCCATCTATATTAAGATCTTGGGGGTTAAATTCGGGAGAGATGATAACGCCAGAATAAATTGGGAGGAGAAGTTGGAAGCACGAAATGCAAAAGGTTCAGCGACGGAAGAACTGGAGGCTGACCTATAGAGAAAGGGTTACTATGTTAAAGACTTACCTGGTCCCTGTCTTCTTATATGTGTCTGTCATTTTTCCTTTGCCAGAATTTCTCTCGGCTAGGCTCTTTAGCCTGTTCTTCCAGCTTGTTTGGGGGAACAGGTTGAACCCAGTAAAAAGAGGGATCACCTACCTACAGAGGAGAGAGGGTGGGCTGGATATGATAAATCCAAGGGTGTTCTTTGACTCCTTGTTCCTGAAAGTTCATTTTGGTTGCGTGGACTCGTGAACAGCTCACTGGAACCTTGGGTATTGTATGCGAGGCGGCAGTCTCAAGAGGGGTCGGTTGACTTGAGGCTTTCTCCCCCAGTACCTGGAATATGGTCTTAGGTGCTTGAGGAACTGGATGATTGATAAAGCGTGTATTGAGAGTAAGACCAGGAAAGAGCTGTACCTGACCATATGTAGGACTTTCTTTTATATACAGCCATCATTAAAAGACTGTACAACGGTAACCTTAAAAGAAAGTCCGAGGTTTCTTAATGGAGTCAGGCTCCCTGCTAATTTTTTTTCAGATAGCCTGGCTGTCCGTGCATGGAAAGCTTTATGTTTAATATTTTTACGGCGTTCACTACATAGGAGATATTTAATATTTTAATAGTTTGGACTTTTCGGACGAGTCGATACATAATATTTTATTTATTTATTGTTTATATATTTTATATGTAAATTTGGGAAAGGGGATGATTTATACTGAATAGTTTAAGACCACTTGAAAAAATGGCCAAAAATCCTATTTACATTGTTGGATCTTAACAAGGTTCCAAGTAGAGCTTCAACATGCAACAAGAAGAAATGAGAGTGAGACAAAACATTTTTTGAGCATTCAATTAATTGAAAATAATGATTAAACTGAAACAGGCTGTTTTTTAGCTGATCCAAAGTTTAGGACCACATGCCTTTAAAAGGCCAAATCTATGCAAAGATGTGGATTCATTGTCATTTCTGTCAGGTAGTCACACGTTGTGATGGCAAAGGCAAAAAAAACTCTCCCTTTCTGAACGTGGTCGGGTTGTTGAACTGCATAAGCAGGGTCTCTCACAGCGCGCCATCGGTGCTGAGGTGGGACGCAGTAAGACAGTCATTTGGAATTTCTTAATTGATCCTGAGGGTTAAGGAACACAAAAATAAAGTGGAAGACCCCAAAAAATTTCATCGGCACTGAGCCGGAGGATCAAATTGGCTGTCCGTCAAGACACTGGACGATCCTCGACCCAAATTAAGGCCCTTACTGGTGCTGACTGCAGCCCCATAACCATCAGACGGCATCTGAGACTGAAGGGCTTCAAAAACAAAAAACGTCTTCAAAAGACCTCATCTCCTTGAACGTCACAGAACTGCTCGTTTGGACTTTGCAAGAGAGCACCAAACATGGGACATTCAAAGGTGGAAGAAAGTTTTATTCTCGGATGAGAAAAAAATGTAACCTTGATTGTCCTGATAGTTTCCAACGTTATTGGCATGACAAGCAGATCCCACCTGAGATGTTTTCTACGCGCCACAGTGGAGGGGGCGCCATAATGGTCTGGGGTGCTTTTTACTTCAGTGGAACAATGGAGCTTCAGGAAGTGCAGGGGCGTCAAACGGCCGCTGGCTATTCCAGATGTTGCAGAGAGCATTCCTCATGACTGAGGGCCCTCGTCTGTGTGGTAACGACTGGGTTTTTCAACAGGACAACGCTACAGTACACAATGCCCGCAGGACAAGGGACTTCTTCCAGGAGAATAACATCACTCTTTTGGCCCATCCTGCATGTTCCCCTGATCTAAATCCAATTGAGAACCTTTGGGGATGGATGGCAAGGGAAGTTTACAAAAATGGACAACAGTTCCAGACAGTAGATGGCCGTGCGGCCGTCTTCACCACTTAGAGAAATGTTCCCACTCGCCTCATGGAAACGCTTGCATGTTTGAAAGTTGGATTTCTGTTTTGGGGGGGGTTTAGATTTTTTTTTGGAGGTGTGGTCCTAAACTTTTGATCAGCTGAAAAACAGCCCGTTTCAGTTTATTCATTGTTTTAATTAAATTGAATGCTCAAAAAATGTTTGGTCTCACTCCCATTTCTTCTTGTTGCATGTTCAAGCTATACTTGGAACCTTAAGATCCAGCCATGCTAAATATGATTTTTTGCCATTTTTCTAGTGGTCTTAAACTTTTGATCAGGACTGTATATATACAGTCAGGTCCATAAATATTGGTACATCAACACAATTCTAACATTTTTGGCTCTATACACCACCACAATGGATTTGAAATGAAACAAACAAGATGTGCTTTGACTGCAGACTGTCAGCTTTAATTTGAGGTTATTTACAACCAAATCAGGTGAACGGTGTAGGAATTACAACAGTTTGCATATGTGCCTCCCACTTGTTAAGGAACCAAAAGTAATGGGACAATTGGCCTCTCAGCTCTTCCATGGCCAGGTGTGTGTTATTCCCTCATTATCCCAATTACAACGAGCAGATAAAAGGTCCAGAGTTCATTTCAAGTGTGCTATTTGCATTTGGAATCTGTTGCTGTCAACACTCACGATGAGATCGAAAGAGCTGTCACTATCAGTGAAGCAAGCCATCATTAGGCTGAAAAAAACAAAACAAACCCATCAGAGAGATAGCAATAACATTAGGCGTGGCCAAAACAACTGTTTGGAACACTCTTAAAAAGAAGGAACACACTGGTGGGCTCAGCAACACCAAAAGACCCGGAAGACCAAGGAAAACAACTGTGGTGGATGACCGAAGAATTCTTTCCCTGGTGAAGAAAACACCCTTCACAACAGTTGGCCAGATCAAGAACACTCTCCAGGAGGTAGGTGTATGTGTGTCAAAGTCAACAATCAAGAGAAGACTTCACCAGAGTGAATACAGAGCGTTCACCACAAGATGTAAACCATTGGTGAGCCTCAAAAACAGGAAGGCCAGATTAGAGTTTGCCAAACGACATCTAAAAAAGCCTTCACAGTTCTGGAACAACATCCTATAGACAGATGAGACCAAGATCAACTTGTACCAGAGTGATGGGAAGAGAAGAGTATGGAGAAGGAAAGGAACTGCTCATGATGCTAAGCATATCACCTCATCAATGAAGCATGGTGGTGGTAGTGTCATGGCGTGGGCATGTATGGCTGCCAATGGAACTGGTTCTCTTGTATTTATTGATGATGTGACTGCTGACAAAAGCAGCAGGATGAATTCTGAAGTGCTTCAGGCAATCTTATCTGCTCATATTCAGCCAAATGCTTCAGAACTCATTGGACGGCACTTCACAGTGCAGATGGACAATGACCCAAAGCATACTGCAAAAGCAACCAAAGAGTTTTCTAAGGGAAAGAAGTGGAATGTTATGCAATGGCCAAGTCAATCACCTGACCTGAATCCGATTGAGCATGCATTTCACTTGCTGAAGACAAAACTGAAGGGAAAACGCCCCAAGAACAAGCAGGAACTGAAGACAGTTGCAGTAGAGGCCTGGCAGAGCATCACCAGGGATGAAACCCAGCGTCTGGTGATGTCTATGCGTTCCAGACTTCAGGCTGTAATTGACTGCAAAGGATTTGCAATCAAGTATTAAAAAGTGAAAGTTTGATTTATGATTATTATTCTGTCCCATTACTTTTGGTCCCTTAACAAGTGGGAGGCACATATGCAAACTATTGTAATTCCTACACCGTTCACCTGATTTGGATGTAAATACCCTCAAATTAAAGTTGACAGTCTGCAGGTAAAGCACATCTAGTTTGTTTAATTTCAAATCCATTGTAGTAGTGTATAGAGCCAAAAATGTTAGAATTGTGTTGATGTCCCAATATTTATGGACCTGACTATTCTTTTTTTACAATTTATTTAATAACTATTTCCCGCCTTTGGGGCTAGAACCTGGGATCTTTTAATCCCTCGTCTATTCATCCTAATAGAGATCTATTAGGGCGAATAGGACTTCACACTTTCCCTGCTATTATGGGTTTTGTGGTCACAGCAGCAGGGAGATTACCATGGCAGCCAGGGCTTCAGTAGCGTCCTGGCTGCCATGGTAACTGATCGAAGCCCCAGGATTACACTGCTGGGGCTCCAATCAGAAGCTGCCACTGCTCCACCAATGAGAGGAGGTGAGGGAACTCTGGTCACTGCCACCAATGATTTTAATACTGTGGAGGGGGGGGGGGGGGGCAGTGCGCCACCAATATTTTTAATACTGTGGAGGGATGCGGGGGAGGGCGCACTGCGCCACCAATATTTTTAATACTGTGGAGGGGAGGGGGGGCAGGGCGCACTGCGTCACCAATGATAATAAACAAATACAGCCGGCAGCCTTAACACATTGCCGACACCCTGCCTCTGACAAGGCGCTGCGATCCGCGGCAGTTAACCTCTCGGGTGCGGCACCTAAAGGATTAACTGCCACTGATCGCAGCTCCCTGTCATAGAGGCAGGGTGCCGGCAATGTATTTCTGCCGCCGGCTGTATTTGTAATATATTAAACATTAGTTATCATTGGTGGCGCAGTGGCCACAGCCGCTCCCCTCCTCCGCCCTTCTGTGCTCTCATTGGAGGCAGCGGCAGCACAGGGGGAGAGAGAGACGGCTTCCTTCTTCCCTGTGCTGCTGAGGGAACATGGAGCTCAGCCTAGTATCGATAAAAGACAAATCCCGGTTTCGTATCGATACCGGGCTAAAAGTATCGATTGGGTATCGAAAGTTCGATACCCGAAACAACTCTAGTTAACAGGAGACAATGGCACATTTCATATCGGAGTGCGAGGAAGGTCAGAAAATAAGGCAGGAAGTATCCGCCAGGTTAAAGATCCCCAGCCTACAGTCTTACATACCCAGATATCATCTATGGGTACCAGCTAGTATACCTGACATTGATAGGAAGACAATGTACCTGATTATAACAATCATTAAATACTACAAGTGGCATACCAGAACAAAACTGTCCACACATAACGAGCCGTCCATCACAGGCAAGCGGTGAACCTGATTCTGTCAGAGCTGAGGTGGATAAAGAACTTAGAATGTAGGAAAAAGGAAAGAAACAGGATGTTATGAAGGTATGTACATATGGTGGATGTGGACATATACAGCCCATCCAAAAAAAGTCGCCAACAAAAAATACTTTGTTGGACCGCCTTTAGCTTTGATTACAGCACGCATTCGCTGTGGCATTGTTTCGATAAACTTCTGCAATGTCACAAGATTTATTTCCATCCAATGTTGCATATATTTTTCACCAAGATCTTGCATTGATGATGGTAGAGTCTGACTGCTGCGCAAAGCCTTCTCCAGCACATCCCAAAGATTCTCAATGGGGTTAAGGTCTGGACTCTGTGATGGCCAATCCATGTGTGACAATGATGTCTCCTGCTCCCTGACCCACTCTTTCACAATTTGAGCCCAATGAATCCTGGCATTGTAATCTTGGAATATGCCCGTGCCATCAGGGAAGAAAAACCTCCATTGATGGAATAACCTGGTCATTCAGTATGTTCAGGTAGTCCGCTGACCTCATTCTTGGAACAAATTCTGTTGCTGAACCTAGACCTGACCAACTGCAGCAACCCCAGATCATAGCCCTGCCCCCACAGGCTTGTACAGTAGGCACTAGGCATGATGGGTGCATCACTTCATCTGCCTCTCTGCTTACCCTGATGCACCCATCACTCTGGAACAGGGTAAATCTGGACTCATCAGACCACATCACCTTCTTCCATTGCTCCAGAGTCCAATCTTTATGCTCCCCAGCAAATTGAAGCCTTTTTTTCTGGTTTGCCTCACTGATTAGTGGTTTTCTTACGGCTACACAACTGTTCAGTCCCAATCCCTTGAGTTCCCTTCGCATTGTGCGTGTGGAAATGCTCTTACTTTCCCTATTAAACATAGCCCTGAGATCTGATGTTGTTTTTCTTTGATTTGATTTCATCAAACGTTTAAGTGATCGCCGTTCACGATTATTCAGGATTTTTTTCCGGTCACATTTCTTCCTCGAATACGATAGGTCCCCACTATCCTTCCAGTTTTTAATGATGCGTTGGACAGTCCATAACAAAATTTTAGTAGTTTCTGCAATCTCCTTAGATGTTTTCTCTGCTTGATGCATGCCAATGATTTGACCCTTCTCAAATAGACATCTTTTCCACGATCACGAGATGTGTCTTTCGACATAGATGTTTAAGAAATGAGAAGCAACTCATTGCACCAGTTGGGGTTAAATAACTTGTTGTCAGCTGAAAGATAACCGCCCATGCAGTAATTATCCAATAGGAGGCTCATAACTATTTGCTTAGTTAAATCCAGGTGATTACTTTTTTTGGACAGGCAGTGCATCTTAATTGTGTTTATTGCTGATTTATTTACTTTCTTTCCCTTCAACAGCGATGAACTATTGTTAACCCCTTCCCGACTGCAATCCGTTTATATACGTGATATTTGCACATGCCCCGTGCAGCTATCACGTCTATAAACGTCAAGACCGTTCTTTAATCCAAGCGCTGCAAAGCGCTTGGATTAAAGCTTCTGCCCCTGCCCTACTGCTGTCACGGACAGCATACAGTGCAGTAATGCCGGCAAGGGACCAATCAGAGTGACCCCTTGCCGACAATCGATCCGATTGGTTAGTCTGTGCAGACTAACCAATCGGATCGCGACAGTGAAAAAATGCCGGTTTCAGGCTCTGATCTGCGCTCTGCAGATCAGAGCCTGAAATCAGGTAGTGTTCCTCATGCCCCCCGATCTGTGCCCCTCCAAGCCCTTGGTGCCCCTCTGTGTCCCCCCGATCTGTGCCCCTCTCCTGCCTCCTGCGCTCATCTCCTGCCTCCTGCCCTGCGACCTCCCCGCCCCATACATTAGTCCCAGCCTCCCTCAATGTTGGCGGCCGACCCCCCCCCGGACCCCCCCCCCCCCTTTCCAGCGCTGCCCCCGGTCCCCCTGCCATCAGCAGATAGTGTCAGCTCTATGCTGACACTCTGCTGTAACCCCATAGATGCCCGCGCAGCGGCATCCATGGGGTTAATAGAGGGAGGGGGCTCCCCTCTCTCCACCATCGGGGCTGCCGCACTGCGATTGCAGCGCCCGATGGTTGCTATGGCAACCGGACGCTTTCCAAAAGCATCCGCTGTTGCCACCTACAGGGCATCTGATTGTATTATACTTTGCAATGCAAGAGCATTGCAAAGTATAGTACAGCCATCAGCCCCACTGGATCTTCAAGATCCAAGAGGGACTTGATAAATAAATAAAAAAGTGAAAATAATAAAAGTAAAAATAAATGAAAAAAATAAATTGCCTTTTCCTATAAAAAAAAATATATATTAAAATACACATATTAGGTATCACCGCGTCCATAACGGACCGTCTCTATAAATATATCACATGATAGACCCCGTCCGATGAACACCATAAAAAAATAAAATAAAAACTGTAAAAAAAAAGCCATTTTTGTCACCTTACATCACAAAAAGTGCAACAGCAAGCAATCAAACAGTCACCCTCATCCCGCAAAAAAGGATACCCTATTTAAGACAATCGCCCAAAAAATAAAAAAGCTATGGCTCTCAGACTATGGGAGACACTAAAACATCATTTTTTTGGTTTCAGAAATGCTATTATTGTGTAAAACTTAATAAATAAAAAAAAGTTATACATATTAGGTATTGCCACGTCCGTAACGATCTGCTCTATAAAACTGTCACATGACCCAACCCCTCAGATAAACGCTGTAAAAATAAAATAAAAACTGTTCCAAAACAGCCAATTTTTTGGTCACCTTGCCCCAAGTGTAATAATGAATGATCAAAAATCCTATGTACCCAAAAAATGGTACCAATAAAAACCTCAACTCTTTCTGCAAAAAACCCGCTCCTGCACAAGACGATCGGCAGAAAAATAAAAAACATATGGCGTTCAGAAAATGGACACACAAAAACAATTCTTTTTCAAAAATGCTTCATTATGTAAAACTAAAACAAACCAACAAAGAAAGTAGACATATTTGATATCATTGTGTCCGTAACAACCTACTCTATAAAAATAGCACATGATCTACCCTGTCAGATGAATCTAGTAAAAAAAATTAAAAAAAAGTGCCAAAACAGCAATTTTTCGGTTACCTTGCCTCACAAAAAACTTAATATAGAGCAATTAAAAATCATATGTACCCTAAAATAGTACCAATAAAACTGGCACCCTTATCCCCTAGTTTCCAAAATAGGGTCACTTTTTGGGAGTTTCTACTGTATGGGTGCATCAGGGGGGCTTTAAATGGGACAAGGCATCTAAAACCAGTCCAGCAAAATCTGCCCTTCCAAAAAACCATACGGCGTTCCTTTCCTTCTGCGCCCTGCCATGTGCCCTTACATCAGTTTACGACCACATGTGGGGTGTTTCTGTAAACCGCAGCAGAATCAGGGTAATAAATATTGAGTTTTGTTTTGCTGTTAACCCTCAATGTGTTAAAGAATTTTTTTTTATAAAATGGAAAATCTGCCAAAAAAGTGAAATTTAGAAATGTCATCTCCATTTTCCTTTAATTCTTGTGAACAACCTAAAGGGTTAACAAAGTTTGTAAAATCAGTTTTGAGTTACTTGAGGGGTTGTAGTTTCTACAATGGGTCATTTATGGGGGGTTTCCACTTTTTAAGCCCCACAAAGTGACTTTAGACCTGAACTGGTCCTTATAAAGTGGGTTTTGGAAATGTTCTTAAAAATTTTAAGAACTGCTTCTAAACTTCTAAGCCTTCTAACGTCCTAAAAAAATTAAATGACATTTCCAAAATGATGCCAACATAAAGTAGACATATGGGAAATGTTAAGTAATAAATATTTTATTAGGTATGACTTTCTGTTTTAGAAGCAGAGAATGTAAATTTAGAAAATTGTGAATTTTTCAAAATTTTTGCTAAATTTGGGATTTTTTCATAAATAAAGGTGAATATTTTGACTCAAATTTGTTGACTATCATGAAGTACAATATGGTTGCAGAGTGCTATTGCATTTGTATTTTGCGTTTGTATATGTATTTCGCCATAGCGATGTGCACCTGCATACAGGTTGTGCTGACTCAATCACCCACATGAAGTACAATATGTCACGAGGAAAACAATCTCAGAATGGCTTGGATAAATAAAAGTGTTCCAAAGCTATTACAACATAAAGTGACGCATGTCAGATTTGTAAATTTTGACCTGGACACTGGGGCATCAATGACCCTTGGTCATGAAAGGGTTAAGTTAAAGTTATTATCATTATTATTTATACTGTTGAATATGTATGATTTCTGGTAAATTACCATTGTTTCTGTTCATTCCGATTGAATGTATTGTTATGTTTGTTTATACTAATAAAAATTGCCTCCTATGTACAAGAATATAACTACTATAATACTGCTCCTATGTACAAGAATATAACTACTATAATACTGCTCCTATGTAAAAGAATTAACTACTATAATACTGCTCCTATGTACAAGAATATAAATACTATAATACTGCCTCCTATGTACAAGAATATAACTACTATAATAATGCTCCTATGTACAAGAATATAACTACTATAATACTGCTCCTATGTACAAGAATATAACTACTATAATACTGCCTCCTATGTACAAGAATATAACTACTATAATACTGCCTCCTATGTACAAGAATATAACTACTATAATACTGCTTCTATGTACAAGAATATAACTACTATAATACTGCTTCTATGTACAAGAATATAACTACTATAATACTTCTCCTATGTACAAGAATATAACTACTATAACACTGCTCCTATGCACAAGAATATAACTACTATAATACTGCTCCTATGTACAAGAACATAATTACTATAATTCTGCTCCTATGTACAAGAATATAACTACTATAATACTGCTCCTTGGTAGATTATCTTGCCTCTAGTTTTGATCACTTGAGCCCCAAAGCTCAATAACTGGTTGTAGAAATGATACAGTTGTCTTTTGTCTTAACTTTCTGCTTCTTTATTTATAGAATAGGAATATTCTGAGATTTACATTGGAGTTTCAGCTGATGCGCTCCATCATTAGAATGAATGTGAGTGCGTTCATTTATTACATTCTCCAGAAATCCCCCTTCAGCATTAAAATTGATGTCTTCCTTCTCCGTTGCACAGCGTGAATTAATATCTATATCAAAGGTCAAAGACATTTAAATGTAAACATAATTACAATCTCCTTGCTACAACGTACACGGTTAGTTTTGGTTCTTTTCCTAAAAGCATTTATTTTTTAAGTCTCTGATATTTTGAGGAATGGCCCTGATTCTGGAGAAACGCATTAGTGATCTGCACAAGGCAATCTTGCGCGACCATCTCCGAGACACAATTAGTCTTTAGGCTATAGCAAACAAAACATTATCTCTCTTTATTTTGCCGCTCGCCAGTGATGAATATGTTGAATTTAAGAGCAATTAAAATGTGAAATTGTGAACTGTTTTAATGTGTACAGTTCATCATTTCCTCTGCAGCTTGCAGGCGATTTCGCTTACAAACCAGACACATGAGAGGAGGCTGCGCTCTCTCTCTTTTTTTGGATTTGCCTGTTTTTTAAAAAGTACATTTTATTTTCTTACTGGGGGTTGCTTGCACAAAAATCACCTAATGTCTCTTTATGACCCATACTACCTTAAAGCAAATGGCATTTATAATGTAGAAAAAGTTAGAGGGGTTATCCAATAGTATAAAAAGCCCCCCAATATGCCGGGCCCCTCATAGAAAATATATACGTACCCCACTCCCCACTGCCCCGCTTCTCCCCCTGCGCGGATGAAAACATCTGGTGTCGGGGGGAGGGGGGGGAGCAGTCAAAGGCAGGCGGGGACAGGGACGAGCCGTCCTAGCATCACCCGCGATGCTAGAGAGGCTCGTCCCCGTCCCTGCCATTGGCTGCTCCCCCCCCCCCCCCCGACAACAGGAGAAGCAGCAGCAGCAGTGCGGGGACCAGGAGCGGGGTACATATATGACCAGTGTCACTTTATGTGTGAATAACTTTACAACGCTTTTACTTATCCAGGCTATTCAGAGATTCTTTTTTCGTCACATATTGTACTTCATGACACTGGTAAAATAGAGTAAAAAAAAAATCATTTTTATATATATAAAAAAAATACAAAATTTACCAAAAAAAATTTAGGAATTTCCAAATTTAAATTTCTCTACTTTTATAATAGATAGTAATACCTCCAAAAAGTTATTAATTTACATTCCCCATATGTCTACTTCATGTTTGGGAACGTTACAATGCTTAGAAGCAAATCTTGAAATTTTTTCTGAAAATTTCAAAAACACACTTATTCAGGACCAGTTCAGGTCTGAAGTCACTTTGTTGTGAGGCTTACATAATAGAAACCCCCCCAAAAATGACCCTATTTTACAAACTACACCCCTCAAGGTATTCAAAACTGATATTACAAACTTTGTTAACCCTTTAGGTGTTCCACAAGAATTAATGGAAAATAGAGATGAAATTTCAGAATTTCACTTTTTTGGCAGATTTTCCATTTTAATAATTGTTTTCCAGTTACAAAGTAAGGGTTAACAGCCAAACAAAACTCAAAATTTATGGCCCCGATTCTGTGGTTTACAAAAACACCCCATATGTGGTCGTAAACTGCTGTACGGGCACACGGCAGGGCGCAGAAGCAAAGGAATGCCATACGGTTTTTGGAAGGCAGATTTTGATGGACTGGTTTTCTGACACCATGTCCCAATTGAAGCCCCCCTGATGCAACCCTCGAGTAGAAACTGCCAAAAAATAACCTCATTTTAGAAACTACGGGGTAGGGTGGCAGTTTTGTTGATACTATTTTAGGGTACATATGATTTTTGGTTGCTCTATCTACACTTTTTGTGAGGCCAGGTAACAAGAAATAGCTGTTTTGGCACCGTTTTTATTTTGTGTTATTTACAGCATTCATCTCACAGGTTAGATCATGTGGTATTTTTATACAGCAGGTTGTCACGGATGCGACAATACCAAATATTTGCTTCAGTTTTACATAACAACGCATAAAAAAAATAAAAATTATTCTTTAGTGTCTCCACATTCTGAAAGGACATGTTCTATCTTTTTGCGGAACGGAAGTACAGGACGAAACCCCACAGAAGCACTCCGTAGTGCTTCTGTAGGGTTCCGTTACGCACCATTCCGCATCTCCGTATTTGCGGACCCGTTGAAGTGAATGGGTCCGCATCAGTGATGCGGAATGCTCACGGAACGGCGCCCGTGTATTGCAGGTCCGCAATACGGCAACGGGCAGCACAAGTTCGTGTGCAGGAGGCCTAAATCTGACCACACACCAGAGAACCAACTCATCTTTCAGAACACTACGCAAGTGAAACTTCAAAAGACAAAAACTACAGATATTCTGAAAGGATACAGCATTACAGTCAGCAGAATAACAAGCAACCAAGGCTATCCAGACTTTGTTGCAAGTGAGGGACTACGGCTTAGACACCTATTACCTAGATTACATGCAGGCCAGGCCAAGTCAAAAAAAATTCTGCATTGCACAGTGGACACCTACAGCCACAAGTGCCAGCTTACAGCTATTAGCCAGAAGTTCCGGGGAGAGACATCAGCAAGATAGCATACCAAAGGTGCCATCATCTGTCACTTTGCCAGCCACCATCTGGGAGGAGAAAATGCACTGTGTAGAAACTTCTGCTGGATGCACTACAACTCTTATTTTGCATTTAGTAAAGACAGAATTTTATTCTTCTACTTCTGGCCAAGATTCCTCATATCATCTTTTCACTGCACCGATCCCCAGGGAGCAATGACCTGAGTGAGTACACCATGACACATCATGCCATCAGGGCCACTAGCACCCCGATACTGCACCGGCTCGCCAGCCCTTTATATATAGCATACCAGCAATGTGCAGACACTGCTATAGGAGCAGATCTGTATTCTATCCAGGACTCACTCAATCTATATCAGTCATGATGGGTTATCCACAAGACAAGTGTAATATCGGCTGCTGTGCGCCACTGTTCCCATGATTACCATTGCGGTCCCGGCCGCCGTGTTCAGCGTTTATCTGCTGCCAGTGTGTACTTTCAACTCTGGCCACAGCATGCTTGCTGCCTGTTTCCTGCAGCATTTCCTTAAGGGCCGGCGCGCGTCACTTCTTGTGTTTTATGGGTTGGATCATGTGACATAACCAACCAATCCTAGCCCTTCTGCACATATATAAGTGGCTCAGCCTTCTTCCCAGATGCCTCAGTGACAAGGTCCTTCTGTCCTGCTAAGGTTCCCGCTTGTGTTCCTGGACTCTGCTACCTGTTTGACCCCTGCCTGCTTGCCTTGACTCTCCTGTTGCAGATCCGGATTGCCATACCTGTACCTGTGCCGCCTGCCCTGACCTATTGCCTGTCTGACTTCGCCTTTGCCTCATTCTTCGGTCCTGCACTGTTGCTCCTGGTCACGACTCTGCTGACACTACCTGCACCTCTGGTACCTCCTGGTCAGCTTGGACCAGCTGCCTCGTGTGCCTATCCTCCTCAAGAGGTAGCGACCTGGTGTTCCCCTCGGGAAAGTCTATCCCCACCATCAGGGGTACTGTGACGATTGAGGGGTTCACTTAGACAATGACCTTAGAGGAGGTGGGACACGTGGCACAGTGGGGTCATACCCGCTGGTTCGTGACAACATGTCATTAGTTTGGGTGAGTCAAATTTCCTTTGCCAACTGTTTGGATGAATATTGGGTCTGCCAACTAAAATGTATTATTAAGGTAATAACGTTATTGCAATTGAATGCATCCTATTGTTCCCTTAGGCTCACTGCAGTCCATAAAGCTCTTTGGGGGAGATTTGGTCTTAATTTGTCCTGCGCTGAGGTGAAATAAGCCATAATTATTAGAAGACGCATGTCTCTGAAAAACTGTGGTGTATGTTGGGCTGCCCATGCGCCAGAACTGAAATCTACTCTTCCCAGAAGCTGGATACCTGGAGCAATGTGCTCTAGTTTTTCTGGTGCACATGTTAAAGGGTTTCGGTCATCAGAAATTCTGTTATGTAGCTGACTGACATTAGCGATGTGCTAATAGTACATAACAGTGTGATTTATAATTGTGTCCCTGCCGCTGTTCTCCTAAAAAAAAAAAACACTTTTAAAATATGCTAATGAGCCTCTAGGTGCTATGAGGGCGTTAATTCAGCACCTAGAGGCTCCGTCTACGAACCATTTAGCACGCCCAGGTCCTCTTGAGTGACGTCCGACTTCTCCTGATCGGCGAAGAAATCCTGCGCCAGCGCCGTCCCGTTTTGTATTCGGCGCAGGCGCAGTTAGTGAAGGACGCGCTCCTGGTGCCGGCTTCCTTCCTTCGGCGCAGGCAGGAAGCCGGCACCAGGAGCGCGTCCTTCACTCACTGCGCCAAATACAAAACGAGACGGCACAGGCGTGGGATTTCTTTGCCGATTAGGAGAAGTCGGACGTCACTCAAGAGGACCTGGGCGTGCTAAATGGAGGACCTGGGCGTGCTAAATGGTTTGTAGACCGAGCCTCTAGGTGCTGAATCAACGCCCTCATAGCACCTTGCAGCTCATTAGCATATTTTAAAAGTGTATTTTTTAGGAGAACACAACGGCAGGGACACAATTATAAATCACATTAATGTCATCGCTAATGTCAGTCAGCTACATAACAGAATTTCTGATGACAGAAACCCTTTAAGGGAGTCAGGCCATGGAGCCTGCCTCCTCCCACCCACTCCCTGCTCAAGGGGTTTAAAAAAAAAAAATTGCTAAAGAGACACAAATAGACTTGCACCAACATCTGAAACCTTTCTACACCAGTTTGAAGCTTCATAAATGTTCCCCTTTATTTTGCTCATCTATAGTGCTGAGAAATTCAAGTGGATCATGATATCTGACTTGTCTTATAAGGCTGCATTCACACGTCCGTGGAACACGGTCCGTGTGATACCGGCCTGGATTTCTTCTGAGTGCAGGAGCGCACGGCGTCATTTGTTGCTATGACGCCGTGCGCTTCCTGCTGCCGCCGCAGTACAGTGGTACACTGGTATGATCTACACCAGAAGGAAGCGCACGGCGTCATAGCAACCAATGACGCCGTGCGCTCCTGCACTCAGAAGAAATCCAGGTTGGTATCACATGAACAGTGTTCCACGGACGTGTGAACGCAGCCTAACACTGCTTCACTTTAAGGCTAAATGCACACGATCAGGATTGCGTGCAGATTTTTTGCACGGAAAAACCACACCAGGTCATGTACATTGTATTCTATGAGAATTTGAAATTCTCACGCACAGGATGCAGATTTTTTCAGTGCGGAACTTGACCTATGGTGTGGATTTTAAAATCCGCAGCATGTCAATTTATTTTATTTTTCCAGACCGGATTTTCTCCATGCACTTCATAGGGGAGAGGAAAATCTGCAAAACATGGAAACACGACCGTTCCTCTTTTTTGCGGTCCGCAAATTGCAAATCTGCAAAACATGGAAGCCTCCCGTGTGCCTCTTGCAGTTTGCGGAACAGACAGGTGGCCCATTATAGAAATGCCTATTCTTGTCTGCAAAATTGACAAGAATAGGACAGGTTATATTTTTTGTGCGGGGCCACGGAACAGAGCAACGGATGAGGACAGCACAGGGAGTGCTGCCCGCATCTTTCGCGGCCCCATTGAAGTGAATGGGTCCACATCCAAGCCGCTAAAACTGTGGCTTGGATGCGGACCAGAACAACGGTCCTGTGCATGAGCCCTAAATCTGCACTAATTGATGCAGATTGACCACACGGATTTGCCTGCGAACACCTGCGGATTTCAGTGCGGATTGTCCGCATATAAATCCTGAATGTGTGCATGTACCCTTATGAAGCACTTTATATTAAAGAGGTTGTCCACGATTAGAAAGAAACAAAAAAACATGGCTGCTTTTTTTTTCCCCAAAAAAACATTGCCGCCCCTGTTCATGGGTTGTGTCTGGTACTGCAGCTCAGCTTCACTGATGTGAATGAGATTCAGCTGCAATACCGGACACAACCCATGGACCAGTGTGGCGCTGTTTTTGGAATAAAATAAAAACAGCCATATTTTTGTATTCTTAGACACCCCCTTTAAGTCACATCAAGGTGACCAATTTATATAAAACAATAGAATAGTGTCCCCTCCCAAAAAAATAAAAAATTTTTTTTTTTTTAATAAAATCCACAGATGAGTCATGGCTGGAAGAAAAATAAACATGTTGCTTCAATAGGGACAATGAGGTTTGAGGGGAAACGGAGGGATCAAATACATTCAGTTTGGGGGATCAATTACCGTAGATTGCTGACACCCCCTCACCCAATATACATTGTTGCCATTTTTCTAGCTCAGTTACTGTTCGCCCAGCTCAGATACATGTAGCTATTTGTCTTCCTTCTCGTTCCCCCTCAGAAAATAAAGGTAGATTAATGAT
Organism: Bufo bufo; assembly: GCF_905171765.1. Classification (NCBI taxonomy): domain Eukaryota; kingdom Metazoa; phylum Chordata; class Amphibia; order Anura; family Bufonidae; genus Bufo; species Bufo bufo. The sequence goes on along the minus strand of NC_053398.1, from coordinate 138,730,151 downwards.
AACAGGGATACATCAGGTGACAAGTTTTCTTTGCAGCTGTGACTCTATCCCATTCTGATCCGGCTCTCGCTGCCTAGAGGCCAATTTAGAATAAAGCACAAAAAGAAATTGTACAAATCAATCACTGGAAAATACATCCCGTCCCGCACCCTCTTATCCATTTCACCGCCTAAGGAGAACAAGAATTAGACTAATCTCTTCATTGGAAGAATACCCTTGAAACAAAGCTGGATGCCGCTGTCTGTCACTCCGGTGGAGATTTGCATCGTCTATTTCAGAGAGAGAGAGAGATGGTGCCATCACAGCTCCGGCCAAAGATACTTTCTACATTAGAAGCCAGTAACAATGCACGTTTGATGGAGTGTAGGTTTGCATGAATTATTTATTACTTCATTACCCAGGAAAGCAAAAGCCTGGATACATTTGCTTCCAGCTTCATTGGAAAGAAAAAAAAATAAAAGTTTCAGGCATGGTGTCGGGGAAGGGAGGTATATTTTAAGTAACGCAATCCTTCCAGTGACTAATTGTCACTAACCATTATCTCCGGTTAGCCTCCGGGGTTGATATCACCAATAATTGACCAGACGTGTATTTAATCGTCCTGAATCCTGCAGATCGGTATTTACCTTCAGTTTTGTAGCTGAAAAGAAAAAACATCAGCTCAATACACTAAGGGCGGGTTCACATCACGTTTTTGTCATACGTTTACTGTACACAAAAAACTGTATAAGTTATCGGATGTTTCAAACTGATGTCATACTATGGTATCCGTATATTACAAGTCCAGCAAAAAAAATAAAAAAATGTTAAAGGGGTTGTCCAGGCTTTTACTATTGATGCCCTATCCTCAGAATAAGGCCTCATGCACACGACCGTATTTTATCATGGTCCGCAAAACGGGGTTCCGTTGGTCCGTGATCGTTTTTTCGTCCGTGGGTCTTCCTTGATTTTTGGAGGATCCACGGACATGAAAAAAAAAGTAGTTTTGGTGTCCGCCTGGCCGTGCGGAGCCAAACGGATCCGTCCTGAATTACAATGCAAGTCAATGGGGACGGATCCGTTTGACGTTGACACAATATGGTGCAATTTCAAACTGATCCGTCCCCCATTGACTTTCAATGTAAAGTCAGGAGTTAATATACCATAGGATCGGAGTTTTCTCCAATCCGATGGTATATTTTAACTTGAAGCGTCCCCATCACCATGGGAACACTTCTATGTTAGAATATACCATCGGCCACCAATGATATTAATACAATAGAGGGGGGGCCGCACACTGGCCACCAATGATATTACAATAGAGGGAGGGGGGGGCGCACGCTGGCCACCAATGATATTACAATAAAGGGAGGGAGGGGGGGGGCGGGGGAGGCCGCACACTGGCCACCAATGATATTCAAACTGGGGAGGGAGGGGGGTCTGCCCCCTGCTGCCTGGCAGCCCCTGATCTCTTATAGGGGGCTATGCACAATTAACCCCTCAGGTGCAGCACCTGAGGGGTTAATTGTGCGGATCACAGCGGATCACAGCCCCCTGCAAGAGATCGGGTGCTGCCAGGCAGCAGGGGGCAGTCATGTACACAGTTCGTAGTATATTCTAACTAGAAGCGTCCCCATAACTATGGGAACGCCTCTGTGTTAGTGAAAACTCATATCCGACAGTATATTCTAAGTGAAAACATCTCTGAAAAGGCTTTTATGCAGACGGATCTTCGGATCTGTCTGTATGAAAGTAACCTACGGCCACGGATCACGGACGCGGATGCCAATCTTGTGTGCATCCGTGTTCTTTCACGGACCCATTGACTTGAACGGGTCCGTGAACCGTTGTCCGTCAAAAAGATAGGACAGGTCATATTTTTTTGACGGACAGGAAACACGGATCACGGATGCGGCTGCAAAACGGTGCATTTTCCGATTTTTCCATGGACCCATTGAAAGTCCGCAAAAAAAAACGGAAAACGGCACAACGGCCACGGATGCACACAACGGTCGTGTGCATGAGGCCTAAGTCATCAATATCAGATTTGCTTTGCCATAGCAGCAGTGAACAGGGAGACGGCACATGCACACTGCACTCACCATCTCCTGATACAGCTGATCAACGGGGGTGTCCCAGGTCTCGGACCCCCGCCTATCTGATATTGATGACCTATCCTGAGGATAGGTCATCAATAGTAAAAGTCCGGACAACCCCTTTAAAGTATACAATTTTTTACAATTGAACTCTATGGTGACAGATGCCACAGTATGGCATCTGTCTGAGGCATTCGTTAACGTATACGTTTTTTGGGTATAACAAAAAGCATGATGTGAACCCACCCTTAGGTGCACCAGATTACAACTGGAGAGCTTTTGGTTTTTAGTCCGATTTGACCCACTTTACAAATGGGTAGGAGATAGAACATCCTGTAACAGTAACTAATCAGATCATGGTAATGAGGAGGAGATAAGTTGTGATGCTGCGGGAGACAGCGCTTCATGTAACCAATCAGATCGTAGAATCTATGATGGCAGCAGGAGGAGAGTAACCTGACTTTGCGGGAGGCAGTGACCTGTCGACTCAGATGAAGGCAGGGCTGTATGTTATTGAGGCAATATGTGAGCAGGAGAATGGAGGTAACAGGTTCATAGGGAAAGGAGCATGTTCTCACTACAGCACAGAGCATTTCAGGAGTGGAATTTGGTGATCTTTGTAGATAACATTGACATGTCCACCTGCTTGACTGTGTTTAAATAGGATTTCTGAGAGTTGAGCATGGGTAGCCAATCATTATCTGATCGGTGGGAGTGCAATGAAGTTATGTGAAGGGGCTGCGGTGCTCAGGTGAGTGCTACAGCCTGTGACATTAGGGCCATTGGTCACATGACCTTTTTCAGCAAAGCCCAATTCAAGTGAATAGGATTGAGATGCAATACAAAAACACAACCACTATACAACAGAAAATGCTGTGCTTGATATATGGATATAGGTAATCAATATTTAATTCCCAGAAAACCCCCCATAAGGCATGGCCGCATTAGAGAGGGGTATAGTTATTACATGGAAAGAGCAACTGAGCTATTCACTTGGATGGGACAGAGCTGCGTCTAGGCCACGTGACATCTCATGGCCTAGGAAGAGGCCTAAGCCAGGGCTGGCCAACCTGAGGCTCTCCAGCTGTTGCAAAACTACAACTCCCAGCATGCCTAGACTGCTTACAGCTATCAGCCTACAGCAGGGCATGGTGGGAAATGTAGTTTTACAACAGCTGGAGAGCCGCAGGTTGGCCAGCCCTGGCCTAAGCGCTCACAGAGCACTGAGGCCTTATTATACAGCTGATCGGGGGAGTCAGACCAGGACCCCACCAATCTGATATAGATGGCCTATTGCGAGGTTAGGCCGTCTATATCAAAATCCCAGAGAACTCCTTTAATATAACAGCAGCACCAAAAAATATATAAAAATACAAAGAAAAATACCCATTCTGCTGGCAGTTTAGTGCTCTGCTAATACAAACTGAACATACCAGCCAGCTGTCCATTCACATCGATCAAATCACTCAGCCAAGCGTTGCATTTAATCAATGCACTCCAGGGTACCAAACCAAGAGAGGTGGACAATTTGCAATTCTCTTGGAAGTGGTGGCATCTTGCCTGCAGGACATACATGTTCCTACACACTGCTATGGGGAATCCATTATATCAAACATAAAACGCTGAAACGTTTTCTTTAAGCGCTGCCTTATCTGTGAATGAGGGCAGTGATCATACAAGTCATTATTTCACTTTACGTAGCTTTCCGCTGGCTGACCTGATGTACACAAACCTCTGAGGACCAATGATCAACTCCATTCATTTCAGATTAGGGAACGGATGGGTTGATGTGGTCAGATTTACTGTACCATATATTTTTCAGCATTTTTCGCCCCATAAAACGCACTCCCCCCCCAAAGTGGGGGAAAAATGTACCTGCGTCTTATGGGGTGAATAATACGGTAACTGAAAGGGAAATCCCAATACTTCACTATGAGCAATCCTTATCCTGGTTTACTCCCATGTGACATTTTTTGCAGAAAAAAATTCTTGCAAATGTATGGCAAAATCCACAATGAATCTGCATTACTTACATGCAGATTTATTATTATGGATTTTGCTGTGGATTTCACCCTATACATTGCTAAGGGTAAAATCTGCAGCAGGTCATTGTCATGAGGATCCCCATCAATCTTTGCTGTACCATTTGGTAGAATCTGATATACTGTAATGGCGCACTGCAGATTTTCCCCCTGCAGCATAATCCTGGAAACATATGCATCACGTGTAACCATATGACGACTACAGAGAAAGTAAGAAGGTATGGAGGAAAACTTGTCAAAGAAAAAGCTGCCACAACCGTGTAATCATTGTATAATGAAAAGTCAATCAACCTTCTTATATACTTTATGTTTCAGTCGCTCACCACTTCCAAGATCTCCGTTTGCTGTCAGAAAATAGAAGCCATAACACCACAGACTGAAAACCTGCCTGATCCCAACGAACTGAGATACATGACGAGCTACAGCTCCCCAATATATTGGAAATGCTCCTTTTAACAAGTGGTACGGAGCTGATAAGAACATGCGTTGCTGCTGAGAATTACAAATTCCCGCATCTTGCACTGCAGGGGCTGCCTGCATTATATTAATGCAACCTAAAATTTTGTGCAGATGTTGTGCAGGGAGTATAACTTATTATTAGGTTAGTAAATCAGAAATATGTAAATAGAGACAAAAAGACGTATAGCAGTTTAATGTCAGGCCTATCCAGATCCAAGTTCCAGAAGTTACACGTAACCTTTCCCTGCACTCAGATGTGATTTACTAAATGCACTTTGCAATGTTGCATTTGAGAGAATATTAAAAGTAAAACATAATCTGTCCTTAGTTACTTTGTTTCACACCAGCTACAAGTTATGTCATAGAATGTGATGGAACAGCTCCCCTAGTGGACAGATCAATAAAGAACCCAGGAATATACAGATTATATCAAGAAAAATATTTTGGGGGAATCCAGAAGATTTTGCTAACAAATTGCAATGACTTGGACTTACACTGACTAGAAGGATCACTACATAGTAAAACGCAGCACAGACTAGGGAGACTCGACCATATCTTTAATACTAATTAGGAACCAAATATTCAGTACCCAAAAGGCATAATTCAAGACCCATTAAAGGGGTTGAACAAGGGGGAGTTCACATCACTGTTTCATTTTCCACTCTTCTGATTCGTCAGCAGAACAGGGGAAAAAAATGGATCCTGTGCATCAGTTATGCACATTTGGCATCCGTTTGAGCCATTTCTGTCTGAGTTAGGTTTTCATAGATGGAAAAAAAAAGTTGTGCAAAGTGTGCAAAAAAAAAATGTAAAATATAAAACACCTATCTCAGACGGAAATGGTTCCAACGGATGCCAAATGTGTATAACTGATGCACAGGATCCGGTTTTTACTTTTTTTTTTTTGTTCTGCTGACGGATCAGAACGGAAAATGAAGAAGTGATGTGAACTTTCCCTAAGGCCTCTTTCACACAAGCGTCCCGATGCATTGCGGCAAATCAGCGCGAGTAGGTACCCAATTGCAGTCAGTTTTGACTGCGATTGCGTTCCGTTGTTCAGGTTTTTTCGCGCGGATGCAATGCGTTTTGCACGCGCGTGATAAAAAAACTGACTGTGGTACCCAGACCAGAACTTCTTCACAGAAGTTCAGCTTTGGGTTAGTTACAGTGTAGATTGTATTATTTCCCCTTATAACATGGTTATAAGGGAAAATAATAGCATTCTGAATACAGAATGCTAAGTAAAATAGGGCTGGAGGGGTTAAAAAAAAAATAAAAAATATTTAACTCGCCTTAATCCACTTGTTCACGCAGCCGACATCTCTTCTGTCTTCATCTGTGAGCAATAGGACCTTTGATGACGTCACTACGCTCATCACATGGTCCATCACATGATCCATGATGGATCATGTGATGAACGCAGTGACGTCATCAAAAGGTCCTATTGCTCACAGAACAAGACAGAAGAGAAGTCGGGCTGCGCGAACAAGTGGATTAAGGCGAGTTAAATTATATATTTTTTTTTAACCCCTCCAGCCCTATTGTACTATGCATTCTTTATTCAGAATGCTATTATTTTCCCTTATAACCATGTTATAAGGGGAAATAATAATGATCGGGTCCCCATCCCGATAGTCTCCTAGCAACCGTGCGTGAAAATCGCACCGCATCCGCACTTGCTTGCGATTTTCACGCACCCCCATTCACTTCTATGGGGCCTGCATCGCGTGAAAAACACTGAATATAGAGCATGCTGCGATTTTCACGCAACACTCAAGTGATGCGTGAAAATCACCGCTCATGTGCACAGCCCCATAGAAATGAATGGGTCCGGATTCACGCATTGCAACCGCGCGGAAACATTTTTTGCGTTCTATATACAGAACCATTCATTTCAATGGGTCCACAAAAAAAATAAAACTGAATGTACTCCGTTCAAAGATAGAACATGTCCTATTATTGCCCACAAATCACGTTCCGTGGCTCCATTCAAGTCAATTGGCTGTAAAAAAAAAAAACGGAACAGATATGGAATGCATCCGTATGTCTTCCATATCCGTTCCGTTTTTGCGGAACCATCTATGGAAAATTTTATGCCCAGGGCAATTTTTCTATGTAATTACTATATACTGTATATGCCATGCTTCCGTTTCCAATCCGCAAAAAATGGAAACCAAACGGAAAAAAGGAACGGCAAAACGGAATGGAAACACTACTGAAACAAACAGAAAAACGGATCCGTTTAAAACAGACCGCAAAACACTGCAAAAGCCATACAGTCGTGTGCAGGAGGCCTAAGAAAAATATGTTTACTCAAATGCACAGGCTGGAGAGTAGCCCGAGCTGAGCTACACTATCAGGCACAGCCCATAGACAGGTGAAGTGCAGTTTCTGCAAAACATTACGGGTTTTTAATATTGTACAATCTGTTGTTAATTTCAGAATGTAAGGCCTCATGCACATGACTGTTGCTTGGGTTTGCATCCGAGCCGCATTTTTTGCAGCTCGGAAGCGGACCCATTCACTTCAATGGGGCTGCAAAAGATGCGGACAGCACAATACAACATGTCCTATTCTTGTCGGTTTTGTAGACAAGAATAGGATTATCTATAATGGGCGACCTGTTCCATGAATTGTGGAACGCACACAGGCGGCATCCATGTTTTGCGGAACTGCAAAACATGGCACGGTCATGTGCATGTAGCCTAAAGGTGTATGGGCATCCTAAAAGGGGTTGTGCCAAGTTCTAAATTTTACCCTATTTACAGCAAAGATGATGTGTCTGATCGGTGGGGTGTCTGACTATTGGGACCTGGGCCGCTTAGATCAGTGGCTATGCCACCCACTCACGTCTTACAACTGTCACCGGATCTGGCAGGACGGTTGGAAGGATGCAGCTGTGCAGAGTAGGAGAAAGCACAGGGCAGGTACCATTTGCTCTGTTTATCAAAGAAACAGGGCTAGGTGCGTAGTACTTTTTTATTTTGTTAAAACTACAGGGGCAGCACTATTGGGGCATCAAGGGGGCATACCTATCGTTAGGGAGCACAATGAGGGCATGACTACCGTGTGGGGCACTCGGGCGGACGGTGAGTCATGAAATTTTTGCACTGGGCCCAACAACATACAAAAACAGCCCTGACTGGGACCCTCACTGGTCATGATAGCAAGGCTTCTCTATCTCCCCAGTTGAGCATGCGTGCTACCACTCTGTCTACAGGACTGCAGAAATGAATCCAAGTACAGGGTGGGAAATCTTCAGCAGTAACATAGAAATAAATGCACCAGCAGTGTGCATGCTTGGCCGTTGCTCCATTCCTACAGGGAAACATGTGGCCCCTGTTCACATGATCATTGGGGAGCCAGCAGGCAGATCCCCACCGGTCACACACTTATCCCCAATATTGTGGGTAGGTGTGGCATGTTTAAAACTTGACACAGCCCTTTAAGTATTGTGACTTCGGCCAGTTTCACACGAGCGCAGTCAGTGCCAGAAATACGCTTCGCGTGTCAGAGGTATTTCCCGTCCTGAATGCTGCTCCTATGATACGGAGTACTCACAGCCAGTCCCCGTATATTGTGGATCGGTCGTATGCATGATGCCTTAGTCTAAAGAGAGGATTTTCGGTTTCCTTTACTGGGATCAAAACCTATGCACTGCAAAAAAAATAAAAATGTGAAGGGCAAAAACGGACTTGGGTAGAAGTTTGTGTGAAATCAAACTGAGGCAAACAAAAGCTAAATAACAAAATGCATGAAAAGTTTATTTCCCCTCTGCTGACAATTTTGGCTTTGTATCTGGGAGTGTGCAGGATCAAGGAGCAGCATCCTCTGTACCCAGTTCGCCTGTCTTGACAATTTATAAATAAATTATCCGCACTCCTTGATTGATGGGCACCTATAAATAATTGAGGCGCCATGTGATCGCACTCTTACTCCTGCACTTTCTACAGCAAGGAGAAAACAGAAGTAAGGCCTCTTGCACACGAACCGAGGTCCCCAATGCATGGAACAGATTCACAACGTTCGTGTGCAAGAGGCCTAACAAGGAAAAGACAGGTCAGACGCCGCCGCAGCATCAGGTGCAGGGATATGGATTTTAATTGTCTGACTGGTGAAACGCTTAATTCCTAAGGGATTTGTTTTGCCGTCTTTAACCCCCACCCCCTCTCCTGCTATATATCCAAGACTCAAACAAGTCCTTCCAAGAATTAGCTGCAAGTAATCCATCTGTGGCTCCTACACAGAAGAACCAATTGTTGGCTTAACACCTGCTCTGCGTTTGGGAAGCTGCCCGGCCGTAGACATAATGGGGCTCCGGCACCAATAGGGTTATATGTAAAATGGGGAGATTTATCAAGACTGCCACAGTTGCCCATAGCAAAAAAAATCAGGTGATATATTGACTGGATATAGAATGTGTCTGATGGCTAGGACCCTCGCTGCTCCTTACAATGGGGGCACCAGTCCAAGTTCCTAGTATGAGTGATGCACGAGTGGTCACGCTCCATAAAAGGTGGATTTACATGGCCTGATTGTCTTGACCATATGCCCATCTAAACGTGCCACCAATCACCGGATGAATCGGTGAAACACCTGTTCATTGGGTGATCTTGTCGTTAATGCAGACATACCAATCATCATCTAAACAGCGATCTGCTGCCCAGAAAAAAAGTGTAGCAGTATGGGGACGAGTGATCAGAATAGCGATCCTTCGTCCTCATACTGTGGAGGTGACTGCTGCATGTAAAATGCAGGGATCTCCTTCACTGAACGAGCAGCTGACTGTCGGGAAAGAACGCTTCCTTTCCGATAATCGGCTGTTAAATCGTGCAGCATAAACCCGCCTTTGGGCCATTGGACATGTATAGCACATCCTGTAAAAGAACCCACTAAGGGCATTTATCAAGACTGGTGCAAGTGGAGCATTTGTCCATGATAGCCAATCAGGACACTGTTCTCATTGTCCAAAGGGTGACAATTTAGGGTCTCGACTTATCCCGACTCTTTGGGGGGGGGGCATACTGTCGTGTGCAAGGGCCCTTGCACACGACAGTATGCCCTCCGAGAAATACGGTCCGTGAGCAGGCCATATGTCCCGGAGCGGCATTGATCGTGTACACGGGAGTGCACAGCATCACAGATTACAATGATGCTGTGCACATCGGGGATATGATAATATGAATGCGGGACAATAGCCCCGCGGGCGGCCCAAAGTGCACAGCGTCATTGTAATCCATGATGCTGTGTACTCCCGTGCGCACGATGTATGCCGCTCCGGGACATATGGCCCGCTCACAGACTGTATTTCTCGGAGGGCATACGGTGGTGTGCAAGGACCCTAAAAGCGAAGGAGATTTGTAAGAAGGTTCAAGAAGATACGGACGGCCACGTATTTTCCCTGCAGCTGCAGAGTTCATGCAGTATCAGGCCTCTTTCACACGAGCGTGACGGACTAGGCCCGGATGCGTTCAGTGGAACTCGCCTAAGGCTTCGTTCACATCACCGTTCAGCCTTTCCGTTCTCCTGCCCTGTTTAGGGGAAGGAAAACGGAAAGCCGGAATTAGACTTACCAGTAATTCATTTTCCACTAATCCACCATGACGGCCCAGAGAGATTGACCAGAGATAGGCTAAAAGGACCCCTCCCACCACCATTCACCAGTGAGTTCCAGATTATAGTGCCACAACCACCGGTAAAGAAGTGAAACAACTCAAAAGTTTTTTTTTGTTGTTTTTTGGGGGTATTAACTCATACCAAGTCCGTATAATAATTTCTTGGGTGGGATATCATGCCGTCATGGTGGATTTGTGGAAAATGAATTACCGGTAAGTCTAGTTCCGGCTTTCCACTTCACCACAATGACGGCCCAGAGAGACATAACAGATTATATACGTCTTAGGGTGGGGCAACGGCCTGTGTGACCTTGCGACCAAAAGCCAGGTAGGAAGACCTGGATAAGTCAAGTCTATAATGTTTAACGAAAGTGTTTATACTGGACCAGGTTGCGGCCCGGCATATCTGATCTAGGGAAGCTCCTGCCTTTTCAGCGAATGAGAAAGATATGGCCCGAATGACGTCTGGACAGCTGATGCCTTCCATCTTGTAACAGTCTGTAATAGCCTGTTTTACCCATCGGGCAATGGTAGATCAGGAAGCTGCCTACCCTTTATTTTTTTTTTTAAATCAAATCGTTTTTATTGAACAATAAATACATAGTATAACATAAAACAATACGTTGTATTTTCCTTTTCTTTACTTTATCCACCGTGTGGAATCAGTGAACAACAGTAATCATAGAGATACCAACACACAGTTTTATCACGTACCTATACATTGCGTGTACCCATGCTAAAACAAATATTCTAGACATAGAATTACCAATATCTTAACCCTCCCAACATCCCCCCCCCCCCCCCCTCGCCCTGCCCTAACAACTGGTCTTGACCATCACGAGCCTATATAACCACATGAGTATGAGATAACCATTCACTCCACATTTTGTCAAACTTCTGAGGACACCCTCTCTTCACATACACCCCTTTTTCAAGTATCAGCATGTCATGCACCTTCCGTTCAAACTCACTCAGTGTAGGCGGACTTCCCTGGATCCACCTCATAGCAATCAGTTTCCTGGCCACATATAGCAATCTCCCCACAGCTACCTTAACCGGTTCAGTCCCTCCAATCTCAGACACATACCCCAGAATACACACCTTAGGATCTTTTTGAATTTTCAATGCCAGTTTGCTATTAATCATATTCCTAACATCCTCCCAATAATTACCAACTACTGGACAAGACCACAGCATATGCAACAAGTCTGCACCATCTTCCATACACTTTGGACACTTGTCATCACTTCTCACTCCTATCTTTTTCAGGAACACCGGTGTTTTGTACACTCTATGTATGATAAATAGTTGGGACAGTTTGCCCTGTTCACTCAAGGACACCTTGGGGACTCCTTCCAATATATCTTCCCACTTATCCTTAGACATATCTCCCACGTCAGCCTCCCATTTTTTCATTCTTGAAAGCGGATACCCCTCTAAGAATTTTTCCAGTAAAAGAGCGTACACCTGTGATATTAACCCTCTTTTTCCCCCACCTGTCGGAAGAACAAGCTTATGAACCACCTCCATTTGAGCTATCTCACATCCTTTCCGCAACGTGACCTCAAGGGCATGCCTTATTTGAAGATATTTATAGAACCACTCCCTAGGGATATTAAATTCCTGCTGCAGGTTTTGAAATGACTTACATATCTTGTCCTTAATTAATTGGCCAATTCTCGTCACTCCATAAGTTTCCCAGTTCCTAAGTCCTAGTATGGCAAATAGTTCTGGCAACAAGTGGTTCTTTCCAATAGGAGAAAGTTCACTAATACCTCCCACTCCTCTTAGCTGCTTCACTTTTGCCCAAACTTTTTTCATAAGTTCAATAAGAGGGAGTTTTTCCCTCCCTGCATGCATTCCTGAGCCTTCCAGAATGCCCATGAGGTCACGACTGCCCAGCCAATGCCGCAATATCTGCCCAGTCATGTCCGGTGCTTGTAGATCAATCCAACCCTTAAAATACTGACATTGGGAAGCCAAAAAATAGATCCATGCGTTAGGGACGGCTAGGCCCCCTTCCGACTTAGAATACTGTAATGTCTCCAGTTTGATCCTAGCCTGTCCATACTTCCAAGCCTACCCTTTATTTTTACCGCTGAAGAGTACTGGTAAATTGTCCACCTTTCTTAGGTCCTTAGTGACCTCTAGGTATTTTAGTACTGTTCGTTTGACGGAATCGTTCCTCCCCAGAATTTTTAGGAATCTCGCAAAAAGGGGGAAGAACGATCTCCTGGTTTCTATGGAAGTCTGTTACAACTTTTGGTAAAAACCCCGGGTCTAGCCTCAAGGTACTTTATCCACTTCACCTCCCTGAAAGCCAGAGAGGACTTTTCTCTGTCCTGGCCACTATAGGGGCAGGAACACACTGGTGAATGGTGGTGGGAGGGGTCCTTTTAACCTATCTCTGTTCCTGCCCCTACAGAGGTCAGGGGTCAATCTCTCTGGGCCGTCATGGTGGTGAAGTGGAAAGGACAGATTCGGCACATAACTGAGCCAAACGGAGCCCACGGGCCCCTTAGACTATAATGGGGTCCATTATGTTACCGCTCAGAAGAAGATTTTGGAGCGGAGACAAAAGTTGTGCATGCAGGACTTTTCTCTCCGCTTCAAAAATCATCTTCTGATCGGACCATTATAGTCTAAGGGGCCCGTGGGCTCCGTTCGGCTCAGTTATGTGCCGAATCCGTCCTTTCCGTTCTCCTGCCCCAAGAACGGAAAGGCTGAACGGTGATGTGAACGAGCCCTAATACAGTATCCGGCCAAACCAATGGATGACCATGTAATGCATAACTGCGGCAAGTCTACCACTCTAGTCTGATACATTCATTTCACCTGCACTGATACATTGTAGCCTTGTTCTTCTGCTGTATTTAGCTGAAAGAAGATTGTCTAGACTCCGCCGTGATCGGAACGGTTTTTCCAGCCTTTGGATAGAAACAAGAACGTTTTTTATTCACGGACAGCAAGAAGAGGTCTCAAACTGAAACACAAAATAAACGAGAAAGCTGAAAAACTAACACAGTGATTTGTCTGTATTGTCAGAAACCCCTTTAAGAATAGGCACAAGAGCTGGCATTTCATCCGCTCATTCATTAGCAAAGCTGTCAGTCTTCTGCGATGGCGGCTTCCGGGCAGCAGGTGTCAGCGAGCCTTTCATTAAAACTCCATCATCTCCAGCAAGGAATTCACACCTGACACCGGGGTCTGCGACTTGTAATCTGCACTATCATGATCCAATAAAAATCTATCATATTTCACGGTGTGTTACAGCAAAGGGACGGGGGGAAAAAAGTGACATCGGACCTCGGCCGCAGATAGGAAACTCATCGGTTTGGCACAGTACACAGCTCCCGGCTATGGGATTAAAAGCACAACTCCCTATAGATCCAGGTGCAATAAACAAACAAGCAGCAGAGATAAATCAGGTCCTTGGAGCCAGTGAAAAGTTTACCGCTTTTGCCTCGGAGGTGGGGACCCGGCTTTATAAACTTTATCCGGATACTTCTACTTAATTAAACGGTGATAACTCTTCGCCCTTAATTAAGAACAGAAACAGGATGGAAACCCCCTCGAAATGCAGCTCAAAAATAGCTCCGTTTTAATTAAAAGAATCTATTTTCTGACATTGATTTAAGGCTACTTTCACATCTGCGCTTTCCCTTTCCGCTATTGAGATCCTGTGCGGAAAACGCTTCCGTTTTGTCCCCATTCATTGTCAATGGGGACAAAAGTGAACTGAACAAAACGGAATGCACCAGAATGCACTGCGTTCCGTGTGGTTGCGTGCGTCCCCATCGCGGACAGAAGATTGCTGCAAGCAGCGTTTTTCTGTCCGCGATGTGGTGCGGAGCAAGACGGATCCGTCCTGACCCACAATGCGAGTCAACGGGAAAGGATCAGTTTTCTCAGACACAATATAAAACTGATTTATCCCTCATTGACTTTCAATGGAGTTCATAACGGATCCGTCTTGGCAATGTTACAGATAATACAACCGGAATCGTTCATAACGTATGAAGACGGTTTTATTATCAGTAACGGAAGCGGTTTTGTTGATCCATAATGGATCCAGCAAAAACACTAGTGTGAGCGAGCCCTTACCTGAATTTCAGTCCTTGCAGATGGCACAGATCTTTGCAGGTCCGTCCCAAGGAGGGGGCAAGGATATTACAAGAGAATATTCCTGGAAAATAAGAAGTAAATAAAGTCTCTGGGAGTCATTTATTAACAGGTTTATGCCTTTTCTTTGTATAAAACTGTCGCACAAGCCCTTTTTAGTGACTCTTTAAACGTCAGTGTGGCAATATTTGTCGCACGGGGGCGTTTGCTAATTTTACACCTGGAAAAAGGTATAAAAATTGCAGAAAAAACACGCCAGCCAGGGGCTGCTGCAGAGGTTGCCAAAGATGCACCTAATTTATGACGAGGTGCACGCCCCCACACATAAATTAGGCAATTCTTTCAGCAGCAGCGCCATAGAAATGCTAAGTAAAAAGACCGTCAAAAAATGACGGTTTAAATAAATAACACCCCCATTTGTCCGTTTCAGGGAAAGCTGGATGATAGCCAGTATGGCCATTATTACAGGGGCATAAATCACATGTTTTGAGCTCAGGAAAGTTGGGTGATAACTCAAGAAGCAGCTGTAACGGCAGCCATATTCTTACACCCAGCTCTCCCAGGAATGAAATGTTGTCAACCTGACAGACGAGGACGTGTTGGGGACATATTTGTAGCTTTGGGAGGGGGGACGGGGGGGGAGACAAGATGATAAAGAAACAGGAGCGCGCCGGTGTCCGGCCTCTAATCTATTGATCCCTCAACAAGACGTCTGATTTACGGCCGCGTAACGTTTTACGACTTACTGGACACATTATAGGTTTCAGCCAGGGCAGCAAAAATGACATTTCCAGGCAAAGCCTCAAGGTACTGGGCTATGTGGTAATGGCACATTTACAGCCTCATTTGCATAATTAAACATACCCCTATCTATATACTCCACAATAGCCATTATACAAGGTGAAGGTCACACACAGGGAACAGACGGCAGCAGGAATTGTGTGTGTGTGTGTGTGTATATATATTATATATATATATACATACATACATACACACACACACACATATACATACACACACACACACGGGCAGTTAAAGGGATATTTACTAACCTAACTCACAGGTGGGGATCCCCAACAATGGGACCAGTGAAGAATCTGCAGCACTTAGTAATAGCCCCCACCTCGGCTGCTGATCGCCGTCTATGGGCTCCGATTAGCAGCGCTTTGGAAAAGTCCTGTTTTGATGCCCCGAAGAGAGTCAGGCCAGGAAACGTATTCACTGGATAGAAGAGACTGTGGGACTTCAAGTCAACACAGGTAAGGGCGACTGTGCACCCAGAGAATGGGACAGTCCTGGGTAAAGTCGGACACGTGTGGTCCCCTCCACTGAGGGGTCTTTAGTAAGTTTTTGTGTCCTAAATATTGTTCAGCAAACTCGTGTTTTAAGTTCGGCGTCCAAAGTTCGGGTTATTGAAGAATCCAGTTATTGTCCGTGGTATCAAAATCCAGAACGGGATTCTTCAATAACCCGAACTTTGGACGCCGAACTTAAAACACAAGTTCGCTCAACACTAGTCTTAAACAATAGTAGCTGTATCTAAGAGAGAGAGAGATAGATATAACAGAGAGAGAGAGAGAGAGAGAGAGAGAGATATAAGAGAGAGAGAGAGATATAAGAGAGAGAGAGAGATATAAGAGAGAGAGATATATAAGAGAGAGAGAGAGATATATAAGAGAGAGAGAGAGATATATAAGAGAGAGAGAGAGAGATATAAGAGAGAGAGAGAGAGATATAAGAGAGAGAGAGATATAAGAGAGATATAAGAGAGAGAGAGAGATATATATAAGAGAGAGAGAGATATATATAAGAGAGAGAGAGATATATATAAGAGAGAGAGAGATATATATAAGAGAGAGATATATGAGAGAGAGATATATGAGAGAGAGAGATATATGAGAGAGAGAGATATATAAGAGAGAGAGAGATATATAAGAGAGAGAGAGATATATAAGAGAGAGAGAGATATATAAGAGAGAGAGAGATATATAAGAGAGAGAGAGATATATAAGAGAGAGAGATATATAAGAGAGAGAGAGATATAAGAGAGAGAGAGATATAAGAGAGAGAGAGATATAAAAGAGAGAGAGAGATATAAAAGAGAGAGATAGATAGATATGAGAGAGATAGATAGATATGAGAGAGATAGATATGAGAGAGATAGATAGATATGAGAGAGATAGATAGATATGAGAGAGATAGATAGATATGAGAGAGATAGATAGATATGAGAGAGATAGATAGATATGAGAGAGATAGATAGATATGAGAGAGATAGATAGATATGAGAGAGATAGATATGAGAGAGATAGATAGATATGAGAGATAGATAGATAGATATGAGAGATAGATAGATAGATATGAGAGATAGAAAGATATGAGAGATAGATAGATAGATAGAAATGAGATAGATAGATAGATAGATAGATAGATAGATAGATATGAGATAGATAGATGATAGATAGATGATAGATAGATAGATAGATAGATAGATAGATAGATAGATAGATAGATAGATAGATAGATAGATAGATAGATAGATACTAGTGTTGAGCGAACTTGTTTTTTTAAGTTCTGCGTCCAAAGTTCGGGTTATCGAAGAATCCCGCTATGGATTCCGCTACCACGGACCATAACGGAATTTGGAATCCATAACGGGATTCTTCGATAACCCGAATTTTGGACGCAGAACTTAAAAAAACAAGTTCGCTCAACACTAATAGATACTTAACTGGAGTCTGGAAGAAAATTTTTCCCCTAAAATGAGGAAAACGGTCTTCTACCTGGTGGTTTGTTTCCTGCCTCTGGACCAGAACCGGACTTATTATGGAGGACCTGTGAAGCTACAGATGGCTCTCCCTCTAGATGAGCCCCTATCACTGATCTGACAGCACATGTCTCTGGACCTTCTCCTGAGAGGTCTGGACCATGTTCTCTCTCTGCCCCTCTCCTGGGCACCTGTGCCAGCCCCATGCCCCTCTATCTGCCCAGCAATCAGATGCTTCTCATCAGCAACTTTTCCCGGTGGAATATTCATTGGAAACTAATAATGAGCAGCCTGACAACCTGCAGCCAGTCACTGACTACCCCACTGCCTTGCCCCAGTACAAAGTTCACAGACAGGTGGGCAAAGAGGGTGCAGCAGACCACAGAAAGTGCACACAGCACCCCACCACATTGGGCAATGCCCATAGCACGGTGCCAGCAGCTTCATGCAGGAACCCACCTGGTGCCAGCTTGTCAGGGTAGTCCAGCGCCCACTCAGGGGGCTCGTAGTGACAGCCCCGCTGTGTGCCCAGTCCTCGGTGTTACAGAGGGCGCTGCTGTGGCATCCTGTGCAGGGGGCTCCCCTCAGCAGGTGCAGCTCCTCCGCGGCTGGAAGGCAATGAAGTTGTGACAAGTGGCAGCTGCCCGGCCGTGTCTCTGCAGGGGGCTCCGCCGGTGACCGCCGCTCTGAGGGGCTCCGCTCTGCAGGGCACAATACACACTGCCCGGGTCCTGCCGACTACACGAGGAGGGTTGAGCTGAGGCGGCGAGGACGCGCCTCTCACCCAAGCTCATCACACGGCGGGCGCGCCCCCGCCAGCAGCTCTGACTTTACCCTACAGCGCCCTCTGGCCGCCACCGCGTGAACCGCACGGCTCCGAGGCGGGAGATGGGGGCGCACACCGAGCTGCTTTACCGAAAGGCACTATGTGACAACCTGAAGTAAAAAATATAAAAATTCGGTATAATATGAATAATTAAGAATCAATAATGTTTCACTGGGTATAATTCAGTGCGGTTTTTAAGTCGCTGACACAAGTGAAGGCTTATTGATGCCAAGGTCTAGATACTGTCATTTATTTTCTTGGTTTTGGCTTCGAAATCTACATAAAACATCTGAACGTGTGGTGCAAGTCTACAGAGACAGAAAATGAGGCTATAATGTCAATTCTGACTAATATTTACCTCAGATTTCCTCAGTTTGAGCTGTAGGAGGCCGCCATACTGTTATGGAGTCTTTTTGATCCCCAAAACGTATACTGTAACACGCACTGGATTTTTTTTTTCTCAAAGCATGGTAAAAAAAAAACGAAACAAAGGGCTCATGCACACAAACTTATTTTCTGGCCGCTTCAGTTCCGTTTTTTTTTGCAGACGATATGCGGAACCATTCACTTCAATGGGTCCGCAAAAACAACGGAAGGTACTCCGTGTGCATTCCGTTTCCGTTCCGCAAAAAATTAGTGCATGTCCTATTGTCCGCAAATCACGGTCCAAGGCCCCATTTAAGTCAATGGGTCCGCAAAAAATACGGAACGCACACGGAACACATCCGTATTTCATCTGTATTTTGCGGATCCATACTGTAGAAATGCTATGCCCGGCCCATATTGCTCATGTGTTTGTTACTGTTTACGTTTCTGATCCGCAAAAATGGATTAAATACGGAAACCATACGGATATGTTTTGTGCTATAACGGAACGATAGAGGACTTAAATCAGAGAGAGAAAAAACTCAGAAGCGGAACAACAGATCCGTGAAAAACGGACCGCAAAACAACAACAGTCGTGTGCATGAGCCCTAAAACACCAGAGAATGAGGGAAAAACCAGACCGAGACCATGTTGCAATTTCAAGAAAAAAAAATAATGCCTTTGACCCAAAAAATACACCTCAAGGGTCAAAAAACCATTGCATGTGCTGCGTTTGATATTTCCGTAGACGTCTGGAGCTGACTTTTTTGTATGAAGAAAAAAAAAGCACACCAAAACCGCAAAACGCTTCATAGCCACTCAAAATAACCCACATGTGACCCCATAAAGGGATTTATGTCCGTAAATTGCAGAAAAGGTGTTCCTGGTGAAGGTAAAATCGCCAAAATCCAGTTACAAGCGTATCGGTCACAGGATTTGCTGATTTGCCCTGGAATTTACGCGATACATTTCAAAGGGTGAAATTTGCAGCCCGGGGGCTCATGCATACGACCATATGTATTTTGCGGTCGGCAAAACACAGATCCACCAAAAATACGAGTAACGTCTGTGTAGCATCTATATTGCATCCGTTTTTTTTTTGCGGATCCATTGTTACAATGCCTGTCCTTGTCCGCAAAACGGACAAGAATAGGACATGTTCTATCTTTTTAGCGGAACAGCCATGCAGACTTTCAAGTGAACGGTTCTGCATATGGGCCACAAAAAAAACAAAAACACATTTGCTAGGATATGCCATAAATGTCAGACAGGTGCGGGTCCCACCTCTGAGACTTGCTCCTGCCTACAGAATGGGGGCCCCTGAAGAGAAGAGAAAGCAGCTACACATGTGCAGTCTGCTCTCCAGTCACTGCTTCCGAAAATAGCCAAATGAGCGCGCTCGCCTATTTTCAGAAGTCCCATAGCAGAGAATGGAGAGCAAGCCATGGCCACCTCTTCATCCACTGTGGGACTGCTGAAACCCCCAGCGGTGAACAGACGGTAAGATCCGCTCGAGAGTGCCTGCTCTCCCTTCACTTAAAGGGGTTGTCCCACGAACAAATATTCTACAGTTTTCAAACCAGCACCTGCATCTGAATACTTTTGTAATTGCATGTAATTAAAAATTTTGCATAGCCGCTGAGTTATTACATAAAATGTATCTGTAGAGCGCCACCTGCTGTTTGTTTTCTTATTTCTTTGACCTGCTCACTGAGAAGGCCGCACATGCTCAGTTTTATCCTTCAGCTGCCTCCTGAGCTGTGATAGGGAGAGCTGAGACACGCCCCCTTAGGTGCAGCAGAAAAGACACTCCCCTTGAGCTGTTAGCTTGGGGGGCTTTAGCGCTGCCCTAGCCTGTAAAGCCTGTCCATCAGTGACATAATCAGCAACACTGCGTAAAAAAGCGTAAAAAAATATAAACAAACAGCCGTTGTCCTGTGCGATGTGTGATATCGCCGTAATCGTACTGACCCGGAGAATGAAAAGTCAGTTTTTCCGTTTTGAACTTTATTGATTATATAGGGGTCGGGCCTCAAGCATAGTTTCCTCCAGTGGGCCCCAGGGTCCCCAGTCTGACATTGCTGAGACATGTCAGGGGGCAGCATCTATGGGGGTGTAGATTGAGGGCCCTTAGCAATGGCCATTTTGGCTTTGATCTGCAGCCTATGGAGTTTATAGTAAGGCCTATTGCACACGAACGAACCGGATTAGGTCAGTGAAACTCGCACCATTTCGCAAGCAATTGCGTCAGTTTTGTCTGCGATTGCGTTTAGTGGTTCAGTTTTTTTCTGCGCAGGTGCAATGCGTTTTGATGCGTTTTTTACACTCGTGATAAAAAACGGAATGTTTACAAACAGCATCTCTTAGCAACCATCAGTGAGAAACGCATCGCATCCGCACTTGCTTGCGGATGCGGTGCGTTTTGCACGTAGCCCCCATTCACTTCTATGGGGCCAGGGCTGCGTGACAAACGCAGAATATAGAACATGCTGCGATTTTCACACAACACACAAGTGATGCATGAAAACCAACGCTCATGTACACAGACCCATTAAAATGAATGGGTCTGGATTCAGTGCGGGCGCAATGCGTTCACATCACGTATTGCACCCGCGCGGAAATCACGCTCGTGTGAAAGGGGCCTAAGGGCCCTTGGTCAGCAATTAAAGATAGTCCGTTATTTGAACCCAAGTGGGTCAATGAGCTGCTGGGAATATGAGGAGCAGGTAAGGGTCCATGGAGACGGAGAAGATCTGCGGTGACGGATAGCCTTGAGCTTAGAGACCATGGAGACGACTGCACCAAGTGATTAAAGAGAATTCCTAAGCAATGTCTGACATTCAGGGATGCAGAGGCATGGATGATGGGGGTAGCTCTTGTTGGATGGGCTGTTGGTCACTCTCTTAATTGGAGTAGTGTGCTATTGAGACCGTTTGTGTAATCCAATGTAATTATTTTTTTTCCTAATTATTCTTGCTGCTAACATAATTGCCACAGGGCATTGTGCCGTACTATAGGGGTATGGAGAGGGGCTCCTAGGCTCAGATTAACCATAACTCTTCCTCATGGGTGATGTGAACCTGGATGCAACATCAGCACAAAAAATATTCCTCATGGATTTAAAATTTAACTTAATTTTTCTTAACCTGTTCTCCTTTCATTTTATTTTAAACAATATTGAGTAAAATAACGGACAAAACCATAGACAATAATAAATATGATGAGTAGCAGCAGTAATGTGGCAGCACTGCAGATCAGCGCCCCACCAAGGTTACACAATGTGGATCTATTCCCCAAGCACACGTTACCTGCTAGTCTGTGTGAGCCTAATGGCTAACGCGAGATAAACTATCTCATACACAGGCCAGATGGAAACGTGGGCCTTAAGTAATAATACAATTGTTATGCTAGCTGTATTATAAGTGTGAATGGATGCAGTGTGTGGATAAATATCCCCAACAACGGCTAAATGACATGCAACATACATCCAACACATAAAAAACCACAACCAGCATAGGAAAATGAAATGAAGTAAAGGGGAACCAACCTTGGGACCTTGGTGAGCTCACCCCTGACGCGCGTTTCGCTCAGCTTCTTCGCGTCAGGGGTGCTGCGCTCACCAAGGTCCCAAGGTTGGTTCCCCTTTACTTCATTTCATTTTCCCATGCTGGTTGTAATAGCTCTCTGATAGAAGGATGGACGGTAGCGGGGATTCAGGAGACGGTGTCATTGTACGCGGACGACCTGTTAGTGTACTTGGCAGATCCTGGCCCTTCCTTAGAAGCCCTGCTAGATGTGGTAAATGGATATGGTAGGTACTCAGGATTACGGGTAAACTGGGCCAAATCCAGTTTATGTACAGTAGACGTGGAAGAGGGCATAGATATCTCCCCTGTGTCTCCCCTGAGAGTAGTAGACAGCTTTCTTTACTTAAGGATTTATATTCATAGGGACCCTCGACAATTCTGCCAATTGAACCTGAGAGCCACCATGGAATATGTCACACGTAAGTTGGAGGCCTGGGAGAACCTTCCTTTGACCCTAGTTGGCAGAATCAACATCGTTAAAATGGTGTTGTTACCCAAACTTTTGTATGTATACAGAGCAGCACCGGTGAGGATCCCTAAATCCCATTTTGACGCCTTAGATAGAACCATGTCCCGTTTCCTGTGGCACCATCAGACCCCAAGATTAGCAAGAAAGACATTGAAGGCTTCATATGCTCAAGGAGGATTGCAACTCCCAGATATGTATATTTACTATATAGCAACTCGCTTAATGTATGCATCTTGGTGGATTAGGGCGGATGCTCATAACCCAGCGGTGGTATTGGAGGCAGCGCTGGTTGGGTCCTATGAAGCACTAACGAATCTGGTGTATAGGGGGGGGGGGTGCTAAAGGTCCTGGGAAGTATACGGACACTATGGTGACGGTTATTGAGGCTTGGGTAAGATTTGTGGAGACACATATCAAGAATCAGACAGGAGAAACCTGGTCCCCATACACCCCACTGTGGCGCAATAAACACCTTCCCGAACTCTTACACCTTTTAGATTTTGAATTCTGGCCTCGGACGGGTCTTAAGTATCTAACACAACTGTTCCATAAAGGGGTCTTCCACTCCTTCGAGAGTCTGCGATCAGAGTTCCTGCTGCCCCAGACGAGCTTTTACCGCTTCCTCCAATTGAGACATGCTTGTGAAAAGCAGTTTAAATCCCTGACCCTAAACTTAGAGTGCGGCCCACTGGAATCAGTAGCCAGGAGGAAACACCCGTACAAACCAATTTCTTCCCTTTATGCTGAAATTGTTAAGATGCAAGAGTCTCCCATTCAGCGATCTTTTGTTAGATGGTCAGAGGATATCCCTGAGTTGGAAGACTCTCATTTGGAGGAATGGTGTAATGACCGACGACACGCACAGGGAGGAAAACAGGGAAAGCCCTGCCCAAGGGAGAGGGAAAGGTGGTGACACCTAACTCACCTTGCGGCTGGCATCTGACTGCCCTGACGTCCCTAGACGGGTTCCTCATCCGTGCGGCGATCGCGTGCCTAAACCCTGGCTTTCCCTAATATGAGCCCTGGATAGTGAACAGGCCGGTGGGATCGCTAGTCCACACCACTATCACTAAGAGGGAAACACCAGGGAGAGGACAGACAAAACATACAAACACATACACCCAGGTGGGCGACCACAATAAACCAAAAAGGTCCAACAGGGATCTGGAGGGTAGCGTACTGGACCAACTACCAGCGAACGCAGCAACACAGCTCCAGAAGGTCAGAATAGATGTCCAGGCAGGAAGCTCTATCTCTGGCAACCAGAGAAGTGTGAGAGAGAAATATAAGGAGGTCTGGGAGTGCTGGACAGGGAACAGCTGAGGAGAAGGAGCTACGGATCCCTGAGTGAGCCAAAAGGGTTTGCTAAGCAAACCCAGAAAGCTACCATAAGGAAAACAGCCCTATCTTAAATAGAGCGTGCAGCCAACCGCTGCGACTTCCTGACCCCGGGTATAACGGAGTCAGGCGTGGTCCTCGACACACTCGTGACAGTACCCCCCTCTCTACGAGGGGCCTCCGGACACTCAGGACCAGGTCTCCCAGGATGAGAGGCATGAAAAACCCGAACTAACCTGTCGGCGTTTACCTCAGACGCAGGAACCCACATTCTTTCCTCGGGACCGTAACCTCTCCAATGCACCAGATATTGAAGAGAGCGGCGGACCCGACGAGAATTAACAATTTTGGATATCTGAAATTCTAGGTTACCATCCACGACAACAGGAGGGGGTGGCAGCGGTGATGGTTCTAGAGGTGGAACATATTTTTTGAGTAACGACTTATGAAAAACATTATGAATTTTAAAAGTCTGAAGTAACTCCAGGCGAAAAGCCACGGGGTTGATGATGGCTACAATTTTGTAAGGGCCAATAAACCTAGGACCCAGTTTCCAAGAGGGAACCTTCAATTTAATATTCCTAGTAGACAACCACACATAGTCATTCACTCCTAGGTCCGGACCTGGCGACCGTCTCTTATCAGCCATGCATTTGTATTTACCTCCCATATTTTTCAAGTTAGCTTGCACCTTCTGCCATACCGATGAAAGAGATGACGAAAACCGTTCCTCTTCGGGAACCCCAGAAGACCCCCCCTCTTTGAAAGTACAGAATTGGGGATGAAAACCATATGCACCAAGAAATGGTGACTTGCCAGTGGATTCCTGACGACGATTATTTATGGCAAACTCAGCTAACGGTAAATATGATGACCACAACTCTTGGTTTTCAGACACAAAACATCTTAGATATGTCTCAAGGTTTTGGTTGGTACGCTCAGTCTGTCCATTCGACTGAGGATGGAAAGCAGAGGAAAAGGACAAGTGTACCCCCAAACGAGAACAAAAAGCTTTCCAAAATTTAGAAATAAACTGGGTACCCCGATCCGAAACAACATCGGAGGGGACCCCGTGAAGCTTCACGATTTCACCGACGAATACCTGAGCAAGAGTCTTAGCATTAGGTAGTGCGGGTAACGCAATGAAGTGTACCATTTTGCTAAACCTGTCCACTACTACCAAAATAACTGTTTTACCCGCAGACAAAGGTAAGTCAGTGATAAAATCCATTGACAGATGTGTCCACGGTCTATTGGGAATGACGAGTGGTAATAGAGACCCTGCAGGACGTGTATGTGAAACTTTTGCGCGCGCACAGGTAGAACAAGAAGACACAAAATCCAATACATCCTGACGCAACCTTGGCCACCAAAAACGACGAGACAATAGTTCCAATGTTGCTTTACTACCCGGGTGCCCAGCAAGTGCCGAATTATGATGTTCCTTTAATAATTCGAAACGTAAGTTCAACGGTACAAACAATTTCTCTGAGGGGCAAGAGACCGGGGCGTCCCCCTGGGCCTCTAACACCTTCCCCTCCAAAACAGAGTGTACCGCAGAAACAACCACTCCTCTTTGAAGAATGGGTACCGGATCACTCACATTACCCCCTCCAGGGAAACAACGAGATAGTGCATCAGCCTTGGTGTTCTTTGCCCCAGGACGATAGGTAATCACAAAGTTAAACCTGGTAAAAAATAGCGACCACCTAGCCTGTCTAGGGGTGAGACGCTTAGCTGATTCGAGGTACAGAAGATTTTTGTGGTCCGTAATTACAGTGACGGGGTGGACTGCCCCCTCTAAGAAATGACGCCACTCCTCAAACGCAAGTTTAATAGCTAATAGTTCCCTATTGCCAATATCGTAGTTCTTTTCTGCTGCAGATAGTTTTTTAGAAAAGAAAGCACAAGGACGCCATTTGCCAGGAGACGGACCCTGAGACAGCACAGCCCCCACTCCCACCTCTGACGCATCGACTTCAACAATAAAAGGCTGAGAGACATCAGGTTGGACCAGTACAGGTGCTGAGGTAAACCTCTCTTTTAGAGAGGAAAAAGCAACTTTAGCGGCGTCAGACCATTTAGAAAAATCAGTCCCCTTCCTAGTCATGTCAGTAAGCGGTTTTACAATAAGTGAATAATTTTTAATGAATTTCCTATAGAAATTCGCGAAGCCCAAGAACCGTTGTAGTGCTTTGAGGTTCTCAGGAAGATCCCAATCTAAAATTGCCTGGACCTTCCTAGGATCCATACGGAAACCTGACGCAGATAAAAAATAACCCAGGAATTGTATCTCCTGAACGGCGAAGACACATTTTTCAATTTTAGCATATAATTCATTCGTCCGTAGGACCTGCAGTACTTGTCTGACATGCACCTCATGTGTTTTCAGATCGGACGAATAAATTAAAATATCATCTAGGTATATTACCACAAACCTGCCGATTAGATGACTAAAAATGTCATTAACGAAATGTTGAAAGACGGCAGGAGCATTGGTCAGACCGAAAGGCATAACTAGATTTTCATAATGCCCCTCAGGGGTGTTAAACGCTGTCTTCCACTCATCCCCCTCCTTAATACGAATCAGATTGTAGGCACCCCTAAGATCAAGTTTGGAGAACCACCTAGCACCCGCAATCTGATTAAACAGGTCAGGAATGAGAGGAAGAGGGTATGGGTCTCGGATGGTTATCTGATTTAATTCGCGAAAATCTAAGCAAGGACGCAGGCCCCCATCTTTCTTTTTAACGAAGAAAAACCCTGCAGCCACGGGTGAAGAAGAGGGTCTGATGTGTCCCTTAGCCAAGCTCTCGGAGATATAATCTTTCATGGCTTGTCTCTCTGGACCCGAAAGATTATATAACCTGGTCTTGGGTAATTTTGCGCCGGGAATAAGGTTAACCGGGCAATCATAAGGACGATGAGGTGGTAACTTCTGACAACCCTTTTCAGAAAAAACATCCTCAAAGTCAGAAATAAATGTAGGTAGGGTAGTTATGGAAGCGACTAAGCAATTGCTATTTAAGCAATTTTCTCTGCACTGCTCACTCCACTCCAATATCTCCCTGGCCTGCCAATCCACCACTGGATTGTGCGCTACCAACCAGGGAAGACCCAGCACTACCGGAGTGGGAAGCCCCTCCAGAACATAACCTGAAAGCATCTCGTTATGGTGGTCCCCTACCCGAAGGTGTAAATTATGAACCATGTGCGTGAGGTTTCTCTGAGACAGGGGAGCAGAATCAATAGCGAATATGGGAATGGGTCTCTGTAAAGTACAGAGAGACAAACCCAAAGTGCGGGCAAAATGGGCATCTATCAAATTTACCCCTGCTCCACTGTCTAGAAAGAAAGAAATAGTCTCCGTCTTATCACCAAAAATAATAACCGCTGGCAACACAAATTGCGATGTACGTATGGAGGAAACGTATACCCCCCGGCTGACATCCTCCACACAGCCTGGGGTTAGTAGTTTTTCCGACGGTCTTTTGTTTCTGAGGAAAGAAGGACAGACATTAATGAAATGACCCCTCTCCCCACAAAAAAAACAAACCCCACGCCTACGGCGAGCCTCAGGAGGACGGACCTGACGAGTAGTTCCTCCTAGCTGCATAGGCTCGTCTAAGTCCGTACAGACTAACTGCTGCTTGGGAGGGGTTACCAATTGCTCCGGTTTTTTCAACCTGACCCTAAGGCGTCTATCTATTCGGATAGAAAGGGACATAACCGCATCAAGGGAAAAGGGGGTCTCATATAATGCAAGCGCATCCTTAACCATTTCGGATAACCCAGAGCAGAACTGACTCCTGAGAGCCGGGTCGTTCCATTGGGTATCCGTAGCCCACCTACGGAATTCAGAGCAATACTCCTCTACCGGCCGCTCTCCTTGTAAGAGTCTCCGTAATCTTGATTCAGCCAGGGCGACTCGGTCAGGGTCATCATATATGAGACCCAAGGCCCCAAAAAACTTATCCACTGACCGAAGAGCCTGGGAATCAGTAGGTAAAGAGAACGCCCAGGACTGCGGATCCCCCTGCAGCAGGGAAATAACAACCCCCACCCGCTGATCTTCATTACCAGAGGAGTAAGGGCGCAGTTTAAAATATAACTTACAGGCCTCACGGAATGTCAAAAACTTGTCCCTTCCCCCAGAAAATCTGTCAGGGAGAGGGACCTTGGGTTCCGCAACAACCTGGTTACCAGTAGCAACCGCTGGGCTTGCAGTCAGTTGTAATTGCTGCTGTTGCTGGAGGACCGACGCCTTCAATCCTACCACCTCCAAAGACAGGCCATGAAATTGTTTGGACAGAGCAGCAATTTGATCCATACTGGATTCTAAGTAGGTAAAAAATATATTTTATTTTTTTACCTACACAAAATAAGGGCCAGAGATAATGTAATGACCGACGACACGCACAGGGAGGAAAACAGGGAAAGCCCTGCCCAAGGGAGAGGGAAAGGTGGTGACCCCTAACTCACCTTGCGGCTGGCACCTGACTGCCCTGACGTCCCTAGACGGGTTCCTCTCCCGTGCGGCGATCGCGTGCCTAAACCCTGGCTTTCCCTAATATGAGCCCTGGATAGTGAACAGGCCAGTGGGATCGCTAGTCCACACCACTATCACTAAGAGGGAAACACCAGGGAGAGGACAGACAAAACATACAAACACATACACCCAGGTGGGCGACCACAATAAACAAAAAAGGTCCAACAGGGATCTGGAGGGTAGCGTACTGGACCAACTACCAGCGAACGCAGCAACACAGCTCCAGAAGGTCAGACTAGATGTCCAGGCAGGAAGCTCTATCTCTGGCAACCAGAGAAGTGTGAGAGAGAAATATAAGGAGGTCTGGGAGTGCTGGACAAGGAACAGCTGAGGAGAAGGAGCTACGGATCCCTGAGTGAGCCAAAAGGGTTTGCTAAGCAAACCCAGAAAGCTACCATAAGGAAAACAGCCCTATCTTAAATAGAGCGTGCAGCCAACCGCTGCGACTTCCTGACCCCGGGTATAACGGAGTCAGGCGTGGTCCTCGACACCCTCGTGACAAATGGCGTCTGAGGTGGAGGACGTCTGTTATAAGTGCTAGGGATCAGCTCATTCAAGTTAAATGGATGCATAGAGTATACTTGACCCCGATGCGTCTTTATCAGATGCGGCAAATACCGAATCCGGGATGTGACAGATGTGGAGAGGCTAGGGGCTCTTTTTTTCATATGGTTTGGCTGTGCCCGGTAATGCAGGTATATTGGAAGGGAGTGTGCAACTTTATTAACGTTAAGTTGGGGCACCCGGGGATTTGTGACCCGGTAGTATGTATACTAGGGCTAGTTTCAGAGATGACTCCTTCCAAATACAATAGAATATTGTTACGACTGTTGATGTTCTATGGGAGGAAGAACATACTTTTGAACTGGAAACCGCCCAAGTGTCCTACAGTGGACCAATGGGTGCACCTTATAAATAAAGACCTTCAGATGTACAAATTGACATATGAAGCAAGGGGAGTGCCTGATCGATTTGACAAAATTTGGGGCCTATGGGTGCAGGCTGAAGGTACGACTTGAAGGGTTATTGGCGGTGGAGACTGTATCACCCAGGTGTGTGTATGTGAGTGTGAATGTGGAATGAGTGAGTTCTGGATGCAACTTAGCGATGACAGTGATGCTTTGTATTAAAGTCACACTTATGTCTTTTACTGTCAAGAAATATGTTAATGATGGACTTGCTTATGCGAGTGATTGTGTTATGAGGAATTGTTTTTCCCTTCGGGATTGTTGTACTTAATGCAAAAGTGTTAAATAAACGCTATTAAAAAAAGTGAAGTAAGACAAATGGAAAAATTGGCAATCCGTAGTCTAAGACTAAGGCATCTTGCACACGAACGTTGTGCATCCGTTCCGTGCATTGGGGACCGCACAATTTGCGGTCCCCAATGCACGGGCAACGTCCGTGCGGCGACTGGGACGGATCGAGACCCATTCAGCTTGAATGGGTACGTGATCCGTCCGCACCGCAAAAAAATAGAACAAGTTCTATTTTTTTGCGGTGCAGAGGCACCGAACCCCAGAAAGCACTCCGTAGTGCTTCCGTGGGGTTCCGATCTGTGCTTCTGTTCCGCATCTCCGTGATTGAGGACCCATTTAAGTCAATGGGTCCGCATCCTTGATGCGGAGTGCACACGGGCCGGTTCCCGTGCATTGCAGGCCGCAATACGGCCACGGCACACAACATTCATGTGCAAAAGGCCTAATTGAAAATAAATGGTGAGCCTCATGGATTTGGGTCCTATGGACGAATGTCATACATGACCCCTGACGTCACCTTGTGCACTGCCGAGAAATAGCTGGAAAATAATAAACCCACCGCCGGTGGACTCTGGGGCAAAAACCTTCCTTCTGTAGCAGTGGTCTTCAACCTATGGTTGCCCAGATGTTGGAAAACTACAACTCCCAGCAGCTAGAAAGTCACAGCTTGGAGACCACTGTTTAACACCCTTTAACACGCGCCGTCTCCTCAAACAGCTGATCGATGGGGGGTGCCGGGTATTGGACCCCTGCCAATCTGATATAAATGGCCTATCATGAGGATAGGTCATCAGTAGAAAAAGCCTGGACAAGCTCTTTAAAGCGGTATTCTCATTTGGGACTTCAATGGCATATCGCTAGGGTATGCCATCAATGTCAGGTATGTGCGGGTCCCACATCTGGACACTGTGCGTACTCGGCTTGCCCTCCATTCACTGTTATGGGACATATGAAAATCGCCAATTGAGTGCTCTTAGCTATTTTCAGAAGTCCTATAGTGGGGACTGGAGTGCAAGCGGCACAACTGCGGCCCCCTCTACAGTCACTGCTATGGGACTGCCGGAAATTGCCTAACCAATGATCGACTATTTTCAGAAGTCCCATAGTGGTGTACCAAGCGTGGCTGCTCATGAGCGGAGCAGGTCCCAGAGGTGGGACTTACACATAACTGACATTGATGGCATATCCTAGCGAAATGCCATCAGTGTCCCAGATAGGACTACCCCTTTTACAAAGTTTGGCACTGCTCAAAGTTTCCCGTTCCTTCAAATCTAACACTACCTTCTATAGCTATTTCTTTTATGCTGGGAGTTGTGGATTGTGAATAAATGGGGACCTCAAGGTTGGAGCCCACTGCTCTACATTTCTGTTACTGTAAATCCATTACATTGATTGGACCCTTAGAATTCTGTTATTACAGTTCTAGAAACAGTATTCTCCGCACTGTACCAAATGGATATAAGAACTCTCCTGGATACCAGCGGTGGTCTGACGTCTCAGACTTCACCACCGTGACTATGACATATAAGAAAATCATTTTCCCTCCTCCGGACCGCCTAACGCAGGATCGCGTTCCGGAGGTGGCAGCCCTGCGCAGAGTCACGCATATATGCGTCATCTCGCGATGGCCGAGATTTCCTGTGAACGCGCGCACACAGGCGCGCGCGCTCACAGGAACGGAAGGTAAGAGAGTTGATCTCCAGCCTGCCAGCGGCGATCGTTCGCTGGCAGGCTGGAGATGTGTTTTTTTTAACCCCTAACAGGTATATTAGACGCTGTTTTGATAACAGCGTCTAATATACCTGCTACCTGGTCCTCTGGTGGTCCCATTTGTTTGGATCGACCACCAGAGGACACAGGCAGCTCAGTAAAGTCCCACCAAGCACCACTACACTACACCCCCCCCCCCCGTCACTTATTAACCCCTTATTAGCCCCTGATCACCCCATATAGACTCCCTGATCACCCCCCTGTCATTGATTACCCCCCTGTCATTGATCACCCCCCTGTAAAGCTCCATTCAGATGTCCGCATGATTTTTACGGATCCACTGATAGATGGATCGGATCCGCAAAACGCATCCGGACGTCTGAATGAAGCCTTACAGGGGCGTGATCAATGACTGTGGTTATCACCCCATATAGACTCCCTGATCACCCCCCTGTCATTGATTACACCCCTGTCATTGATCAACCCCCTGTAAAGCTCCATTCAGACGTCCGCATGATTTTTACGGATCCACTGATAGATGGATCGGATCTGCAAAACGCATCCGGACGTCTGAATGAAGCCTTACAGGGGCGTGATCAATGACTGTGGTGATCACCCCATATAGACTCCCTGATCACCCCCCTGTAAAGCTCCATTCAGATGTCCGCATGATTTTTACGGATGCACTGATAGATGGATCCGATCCGCAAAACGCATCCGGACGTCTGAATGAAGCCTTACAGGGGCATGATCAATGACTGTGGTGATCACCCCATATAGACTCCCTGATCACCCCCCTGTAAAGCTCCATTCAGATGTCCGCATGATTTTTACGGATGCACTGATAGATGGATCCAATCCGCAAAACGCATCCGGACGTCTGAATGAAGCCTTACAGGGGCATGATCAATGACTGTGGTGATCACCCCATATAGACTCCCTGATCACCCCCCTGTAAAGCTCCATTCAGATGTCCGCATGATTTTTACGGATGCACTGATAGATGGATCCGATCCGCAAAACGCATCCGGACGTCTGAATGAAGCCTTACAGGGGCATGATCAATGACTGTGGTGATCACCCCATATAGACTCCCTGATCACCCCCCTGTAAAGCTCCATTCAGATGTCCGCATGATTTTTACGGATGCACTGATAGATGGATCCGATCCGCAAAACGCATCCGGACGTCTGAATGAAGCCTTACAGGGGCATGATCAATGACTGTGGTGATCACCCCCCCTGTCATTGATTACCCCCCTGTAAAGCTCCATTCAGATGTCCGCATGATTTTTACGGATGCACTGATAGATGGATCCGATCCGCAAAACGCATCCGGACGTCTGAATGAAGCCTTACAGGGGCATGATCAATGACTGTGGTGATCACCCCATATAGACTCCCTGATCACCCCCCTGTAAAGCTCCATTCAGATGTCCGCATGATTTTTACGGATGCACTGATAGATGGATCGGATCCGCAAAACGCATCCGGACGTCTGAATGAAGCCTTACAGGGGCGTGATCAATGACTGTGGTGATCACCCCATATAGACTCCCTGATCACCCCCCTGTCATTGATTACCCCCCTGTCATTGATTACCCCCCTGTAAAGCTCCATTCAGACGTCCGCATGATTTTTACGGATCCACTGATAGATGGATCGGATCCGCAAAACGCATCCGGACGTCTGAATGAAGCCTTACAGGGGCGTGATCAATGACTGTGGTGATCACCCCATATAGACTCCCTGATCACCCCCCTGTCATTGATTACCCCCCTGTCATTGATTACCCCCCTGTAAAGCTCCATTCAGACGTCCGCATGATTTTTACGGATCCACTGATAGATGGATCGGATCCGCAAAACGCATCCGGACGTCTGAATGAAGCCTTACAGGGGCGTGATCAATGACTGTGGTGATCACCCCATATAGACTCTCTGATCACCCCCCTGTCATTGATCAACCCCCTGTCATTGATCACCCCCCTGTCATTGATCACCCCCCCTGTCATTGATCACCCCCCTGTAAGGCTCAATTCAGACATTTTTTTGGCCCAAGTTAGCGGAATTATTTTTTTTTTTTCTTACAAAGTCTCATATTCCACTAACTTGTGTCAAAAAATAAAATCTCACATGAACTCACCATACCCCTCACGGAAACCAAATGCGTAAAATTTTTTAGACATTTATATTCCAGACTTCTTCTCACGCTTTAGGGCCCCTAGAATGCCAGGGCAGTATAAATACCCCACATGTGACCCCATTTCGGAAAGAAGACACCCCCAGGTATTCCGTGAGGGGCATATTGAGTCCATGAAAGATTGAAATTTTTGTCCCAAGTTAGCGGAACGGGAGACTTTGTGAGAAAAAAATTAAAAATATCAATTTCCGCTAACTTGTGCCAAAAAAAAAAAATTTCTATGAACTCGCCATGCCCCTCATTGAATACCTTGGGGTGTCTTCTTTCCAAAATGGGGTCACATGTGGGGTATTTATACTGCCCTGGCATTCTAGGCGCCCCAAAGCGTGAGAAGAAGTCTGGTATCCAAATATCTAAAAATGCCCTCCTAAAAGGAATTTGGGCACCTTTGCGCATCTAGGCTGCAAAAAAGTGTCACACATCTGGTATCGCCGTACTCAGGAGAAGTTGGGGAATGTGTTTTGGGGTGTCATTTTACATATACCCATGCTGGGTGAGATAAATATCTTGGTCAAATGCCAACTTTGTATAAAAAAATGGGAAAAGTTGTCTTTTGCCAAGATATTTCTCTCACCCAGCAAGGGTATATGTAAAATGACACCCCAAAACACATTCCCCAACTTCTCCTGAATACGGCGATACCACATGTGTGACACTTTTTTGCAGCCTAGGTGGGCAAAGGGGCCCATATTCCAAAGAGCACCTTTAGGATTTCACAGGTCATTTACCTACTTACCACACATTAGGGCCCCTGGAAAATGCCAGGGCAGTATAACTACCCCACAAGTGACCCCATTTTGGAAAGAAGACACCCCAAGGTATTCCGTGAGGGGCATGGCGAGTTCCTAGAATTTTTTATTTTTTGTCACAAGTTAGTGGAAAATGCTGATTTTTTTTTTTTTTTTTCATACAAAGTCTCATATTCCACTAACTTGTGACAAAAAATAAAAACTTCCATGAACTCACTATGCCCATCAGCGAATACCTTGGGGTCTCTTCTTTCCAAAATGGGGTCACTTGTGGGGTAGTTATACTGCCCTGGCATTCTAGGGGCCCAAATGTGTGGTAAGGAGTTTGAAATCAAATTCTGTAAAACATGACCTGTGAAATCCGAAAGGTGCTCTTTGGAATATGGGCCCCTTTGCCCACCTAGGCTGCAAAAAAGTGTCACACATCTGGTATCTCCGTACTCAGGAGAAGGTGGGGAATGTGTTTTGGGGTGTCATTTTACATATACCCCTGCTGGGTGAGAGAAATATCTTGGCAAAAGACAACTTTTCCCATTTTTTTATACAAAGTTGGCATTTGACCAAGATATTTATCTCACCCAGCATGGGTATATGTAACAAGACACCCCAAAACACATTCCCCACCTTCTCCTGAGTACGGAGATACCAGATGTGTGACACTTTTTTGCAGCCTAAGTGGGCAAAGGGGCCCATATTCCAAAGAGCACCTTTCGGATTTCACAGGTCATTTTTTACAGAATTTGATTTCAAACTCCTTACCACACATTTGGGCCCCTAGAATGCCAGGGCAGTATAACTACCCCACAAGTGACCCCATTTTGGAAAGAAGAGACCCCAAGGTATTCGCTGATGGGCATAGTGAGTTCATGGAAGTTTTTATTTTTTGTCACAAGTTAGTGGAATATGAGACTTTGTATGAAAAAAAAAAATAAAAAAAATCATCATTTTCCACTAACTTGTGACAAAAAATAAAAAAATTCTAGGAACTTGCCATGCCCCTCACGGAATACCTTGGGGTGTCTTCTTTCCAAAATGGGGTCACTTGTGGGGTAGTTATACTGCCCTGGCATTCTAGGGGCCCAAATGTGTGGTAAGGAGTTTGAAATCAAATTCTGTAAAAAATGACCTGTGAAATCCGAAAGGTGCTCTTTGGAATATGGGCCCCTTTGCCCACCTAGGCTGCAAAAAAGTGTCACACATCTGGTATTGCCGTACTCAGGAGAAGGTGGGGAATGTGTTTTGGGGTGTCATTTTACATATACCCATGCTGGGTGAGAGAAATATCTTGGCAAAAGACAACTTTTCCCATTTTTTTATACAAAGTTGGCATTTGACCAAGATAATTATCTCACCCAGCATGGGTATATGTAAAAAGACACCCCAAAACACATTCCCCACCTTCTCCTGAGTACGGAGACTTTGTAAGAAAAAAAAAAATCATCATTTTCCGCTAACTTGTGACAAAAAATAAAAAGTTCTATGAACTCACTATGCCCATCAGCGAATACCTTAGGGTGTGTACTTTCTGAAATGGGGTCATTTGTGGGGTGTTTGTACTGTCTGGGCATTGTAGAACCTCAGGAAACATGACAGGTGCTCAGAAAGTCAGAGCTGCTTCAAAAAGCGGAAATTCACATTTTTGTACCATAGTTTGTAAACGCTATAACTTTTACCCAAACCATTTTTTTTTTACCCAAACATTTTTTTTTTATCAAAGACATGTAGAACAATAAATTTAGAGCAAAATTTATATATGGATGTAGTTTTTTTTGCAAAATTTGACAACTGAAAGTGAAAAATGTCATTTTTTTGCAAAAAAATCGTTAAATTTCGATTAATAACAAAAAAAGTAAAAATGTCAGCAGCAAAGAAATACCACCAAATGAAAGCTCTATTAGTGAGAAGAAAAGGAGGTAAAATTCATTTGGGTGGTAAGTTGCATGACCGAGCAATAAATGGTGAAAGTAGTGTAGGTCAGAAGTGTAAAAAGTGGCCTGGTCTTTCAGGGTGTTTAAGCACTGGGGGCTGAAGTGGTTAATAACATTCTAGATTCCGACATGTTGGCTGTTGTGAATCTACACCTCCCAGCATGCTCCATTCACTTCTGAGAGAGTTCTAAGAACAGCTAAGCAAGTGTGCATGTTGGGAGTCGTAATTTCACCACGGCTGGGGTGCCGGAGTTTGCTGCTCCCTGTTCTAGATACTAGAAATTTGGGGGATCCTACAGTTTTCATGTGAAGTCCTCTTGCTTAGTCCCAGGGCAGGGTAATATCTGCTTGTCTTCAGGGGTTCAACTCAACCCTCAAGTGACTCGGGAAGAAGAGAATCATTGCAGAAATACAGACATTTAGAAGATGGTTTCTCATGTACAATATTGTCTCCATGGAGAGAGCTCATACAGCTATTAATTGCTGCAGTAAGTCACTGGCAACACAATTCTGCATGGGTGACGTCTAATAGGATTTTCTAGGGCTCAGGCACACAACTATATTTTTCAGATAGAACACGGACCCATTCATTGCTATGGGACCACGCACAGATCGTTTATTTCTCCACAGATCTGTATGCCGGATCTGCAAATCTCAGTTCAGTTCCTATGTCTGTCCATTTTTGCGGATAAGAATAGCCTTTCTATTGATAGGAGTGAGAAAAAAAAATGAATTCACATAGAAGGTTTCCTCCCGAAAACTGGATGTTGCTGTTTGCTAGAGGCCTTACTCTCTCTTCTTTTACCATTATAAAGCAAAGCCCTAAGATGTTTTTAAAGGGGCTGTCCCACCATTAAATATCATATTTATTGTATAGAACATATAAAATGAAGCACATTTGCAGTTTACAGACTGCTAAAAAATCCAGTAAAAAGTTATATTTACTTACATAGGATGAAGCCTGGTGTTTATTTACATACATACATACATACATACATACATACATAGTATGGTGCCACCTTGTGTTCAGCATGTATAGTAACGTGCATGTCCACCTAATCAGCTGAGTGCTGCTGGACACACATGCTCAGTCACTCTCCTCACAGTCAGGTCTCTATATAGTGATTCTTCCTTTATTGTACTGCAGCCAAAGGCAATAGCTTTCTGCCCAATAGCTTTCTGCCAGTCTCTTTAGTAACATGGCATTATGGGCTTATGCACATGAACGTATTTTCTTTCAATGTCCGTTCTGGAAAGAACTCATTAATTACAATGGGTCCGCAAAAAAAAACTGAAGTTACTCCGTGTGCATTCCATTTCCGTATGTCTGTTCCGCAAAAAAATAGAACATATCCTATTTTTGTCCGCATCACGGACAAGGATAGGACTGTTCTATTAGGGACCCGCTGTTCCGTTCCGCAAAATACGGAAAGCACACGGATGTCATCCATATTTTTTGCGGACTGCAAAATACATACGGTCGTGTGCATGAGCCCTATAGCTGAGAAGGCTGCTTCTGCAGGTGAAGTAAGAAGATACTATTTTATCAGCTGCCAGAAGGAGAAGGATGATGATTTTGTCAATGGCCCGCTCCCAGGAGCACACAAGAAGGCAAAAAATATATTTTTGTTTATGTTTCAAATGCTGCAAATTACTTTAAAAGAGCTATTAACAGAATTTGCTGACTTTTGGTTTGAAAATTATTCATGGGAAACCCATTTAAAGGGGTTGTGTCATCTGGGACTTTGATGGCATATCGCTTTCTCTAGAACAGGCCCCCCCAAAAGTGAATGAGAGCACACCGTGCATGTGCAGCCTTCACTCCATTCATTTCTATGGGACTTTCGAAAATAGCCGAGCAAACACTATGCTATTTTCAGCACTCTCATAGAAATAAATGGAAAGTGGAGTGCGCAAGCGCAGCCACCGATCCGGTCACTTCTATGGGAAAGCCGAAGATAGGTGAGCCAGTGCTCGGATGTTTTTGGCAGTCCAATAGAAATGAATGGAGGGCGGCTGCGCATTCACTGCAGCTGTCCGCTCACTTCAAGGGTTCTGTTTTGGATATAGGTGCAGTTCCCAGAGGTGGAAACTGCACCTATTTGATACTGGTGGCATATTCTAGCAATATGCCACCAATGTCTCACATGAGACAGCCCCTTTCATAGGTTAAGGACCTAGGACGAAAATGCTCGTCCTAAACGGCCATTACTTTGAGCCCCAGGATGAGCATTCTCGTCCTGCGGTCCGACCCCTGCCCCACATGCGGTGCCGCGATCAGTGGGAGAGGCCCGACGGTTATTGATCGCCGGACCCCTGCTGCATCAACCAGCATCTGTGGCAACACAGGTGACAGGGGATTAACCCCTCAGAGCTGACTGTGGCATATGGGAGGTTCGCACTCCCTCTCCTGATCCATCGGGTCCCACGCTGCGGTGACGGGGACCCAATGGTTTCCATGGCAGCCCCAAGCCTTTCAAAGGCCTGGCAGCTGCGGAGACCTATGAGACCCAGCTCAGGATGCGTCTCATAGGCAAACTATCAGTGTATTACACTGTGTTATACACTGATAGCCAATGCAGTACAATGCAGATGTATTGTGCTGCATTGAAACAGGGATCAGACCATAGTGGAACAAAAAAAAAGTAAAAAATTAAAGTGTTTTTAACATTAATAAAAAAAAGGTTCATGTAAAAAATAAATTAAAAATGCTCCTTTCCTATAAAAAGAGACATACAAAATTGTAAAAAAATAACCCCCCCCTAAAAAAAATGACATTTAGATATCACCGCGTCCATAGCAACCTGCTCTATAAAAATATCACATGATCCACTCCGTCAAGTAAACATCGTTAAAAAAAAAAAAAATTGTCACCTTACATCACAAAAAGTGATGCTAAGCGACCAAAAAGTCGTATGTACCCCAAAATAGTATCAATTGAGCCCCTACATAAGACAATAGCCTGAAAATTATAAAAAAAATATGGCTTTCAGAATAAATAAATAACATTAGGGGTATTAGGGGCCCAGGCATTTGGTGGGGGGGGGGGGGGGGGGGCATTATAGGACTTGGATAACCCCTTTAAATGTCATATGCCAACTTAAAGGGGTTGTCCTGGTTCAGAGCTGAACCCAGACATATCCCCATTTTTACCCCTCCAGCCCCCTGGATATGAGCATCGGAGCTCAGGGTAAGGGCTTTTTTGTTTTATGTTTTGAACAATACCAGGCGGAGGCTTCTGCCTCGCAGTGTTGCCAGTGGTCTAATGGGCGGGCTTTAGCGCTGCCCTAGCCATTTTACCGGCTAGGGCAGAGCTAAAGCCACCAATTAGTGTCGGCGACGGGCCCACTGCTGGGCAGAAATCTCCACCTGGCAGCCCTATGGAGGGCCCAGGACATCACCGGAAATCCTAAAAAAGCCTTTGCTCTGCGTGATTCAGCACAGTGCAAAGGAGAGCATCGGAGCATGAAATCCTAGAAAGATGCACCAAATTTATCATCCAGCATGAGCAACTTATATTTACACTGTCCAAATATTAGACAGGAATAGTAAATCTGCCCCACTGTGTACAAGTTATACCCAGGGTAAAAGACTTCCATACCGTATCCAAAAAGGACAATAGCATTTAGGGGGGTGCTCCTGGTCAAGAAAATCTCCTGAACTCCAAACTGAATGTCAGAATGGGAAAGAAAGGTGATTTAAGCAATTTTGAGCGTGGCATGGTTGTTGGTGCCAGACGGGCTGGTTTGAGTATTTCACAATCTGCTCAGTTACTGGGATTTTCACGCACAACCATTTCTAGGGTTTACAAAGAATGGTGTGAAAAGGGAAAAACATCCAGTATGTGGCAGTCCTGTGGGCGAAAATGCCTTGTGGATGCTAGAGGTCAGAGGAGAATGGGCCGACTGATTCAAGCTGATAGAAGAGCAACGTTGACTGAAATAACCACTCGTTACAACCGAGGTCTGCAGCAAAGCATTTGTGAAGCCACAACACGCACAACCTTGAGGGATGGGCTACAACAGCAGAAGACCCCACCGGGTACCGCTCATCTCCACTACAAATAGGAAAAAGAGACTACAATTTGCACGACCTCACCAAAATTGGACTGTTGAAGACTGGAAAAATGTTGCCTGGTCTGATGAGTCTCGATTTCTGTTGAGACATTCAAATGGTAGAGTTCGAATTTGGCGTAAACAGAATGAGAACATGTATCCATCATGCCTTGTTACCACTGTGCAGGCTGGTGGTGGTGGTGTTATGGTGTGGGGATGTTTTCTGGGCACACTTTAGGCCACTTAGTGCCAATTGGGCATCGTTTAAATGCCGCAGGCTACCTGAGCATTTTTTCTGACCATGTCCATCCCTTCATGACCACCATGTACCCATCCTCTGATGGCTACTTCTAGCAGGATAATGCACCATGTCACAAAGCTCGAATCGTTTCAAATTGGTTTCTTGAACATGACAATGAGTTCACTGTACTAAAATGGCCCCCACAGTCACCAGATCTCAACCCAATAGAGCATCTTTGGGATGTGGTGGTGCAAGATGCTATCCTATCAATATGGGCCAACATTTCTAAAGAATGCTATCAGCACCTTGTTGAATCAATGCCACGTAGAATTAAGGCAGTTCTGAAGGCAAAAGGGGGTCCAACACCGTATTAATATGGTGTTCCTAATAATTCTTTAGGTGAGTTTATCACACAGTCTTAGAGCTCATGCCCACGAACGTGTGTGCCCATGCTGTAGACCGCAAATTGTGGTCCACAATGCACGGACACCATCCATATGCGGACAGTTTGCGGATGCGGACCCTTTCACTTGAATGGGTCCCCAATCCGTAAGAGACGGTCCACACTGCAAAAAAAATAGGACATGACAGAAATCCCACAGAAGCACTTGGCATTGTGGACATCCGATCTGTGCCTCCACTCCGTATCTTGCAGATTGCGGACCCATTCAAATCAATCAATCAAGTGTAATTACAATGCTCTATTTGTTCAAGTGAATAGAACGGCACCGTCACATAGAAGTGAATGGGGACGCCATACTTGTAATTACACCTGATCACCACTGCAATTGCTGCGGTGGGCAGGTAAACCGTGAAGAGAAAGCAGCGCTCTTACAAGAGCTGATAGTGGGGGTGCCGGGAGTCGGACCCCCGCCAATCTGATATTGATGACCTATCCTGAGGATAGGTCATCAATAGTAAAAAACAGACAATAGCACAACTTGCTGGAGGAGACAAAAAATGAATGAGAGGCCTGTGCCTCAACATCAATTTGTTGCATCCTCTGGCAGCACAGAGGGAATCAAGACTGTTGCTTAAAACGTCAGTCTTGATAAATGTCCCCCAGGCAGAACTGACATCAAGGTGACTTGTCTTATATGAACTTTCCAATTTGTGTGAAGTAACACCAAGATGTACTTTCCATTGTGTGTGAAGTGAACACCAAGACTG
Organism: Bufo bufo; assembly: GCF_905171765.1. Classification (NCBI taxonomy): domain Eukaryota; kingdom Metazoa; phylum Chordata; class Amphibia; order Anura; family Bufonidae; genus Bufo; species Bufo bufo. Next base: position 138,688,623 of record NC_053398.1, on the reverse strand, counting down.
CAAAGTAACGCATTGTTTTGTGCATTTGCCTCAAGTGTGAATAAACACTGAACTTTTGCATTAAGAACTTGTCTTTTGCCTCTGTACTGCGTCCGCTTACCCTATCTACCAGAGCGAAACCCCACAATATACATACTACTCTCAAAAAGTTTGGGATATTTGGCTATCGGGTGAAATTTATGGAAAATGTAAAAAGTTCCCGTTCCAGTGATATTATATCATGAAATTCGAGCATTTAAGTAGAAGCAGCAATGGTGATTTCCTTATCTCAAACAATGTATTGAAACAAAAGCCAACACCAGTGGTGGGTATACCCCTCCTAAAACTATCAGTGTCTCAATAACTTGTCATGTGGCCTTGAGCATCAATTAGAGCTTGACAAGGACGTCTCCTGCTGTTCACAAGTCGATTTATTGACTGCTGAGGAATGGCATCCCACTCTTCTAGAAGGGTGGCCCTCAGGTCATTAAGGTTTTGGGGTACAGAGTTACGAGCCTCTACACAGTGACTCAGCTGATTCCATAGGTTTTCAATGGGATTCAGGTCTGGAGAAAGTGCAGACCACTCCATTTAAGGTTCCCCAGTTTCCAGCAGCCGTTCCCTAATGATGCGATCTCGATGAGCTGGAGCATTGTCCTCCATTAAGATGAAATTAGGCCTGTGTTGTTCGAGGCACAATGACTGGATTATCAATGTGCTTCAAGTAGTATGGGCTTGTCACTGTACCATTCACAAAGTGTAGGGCAGTTCTGTGACTAGCGGTGTCGGACTGGGGTACCTAGGGCCCGCCATACGGATTAATTCAAATATAATAAATAATCTGACAAGTTTTTTATATGAACATCGGCTGGTTGAGGTGCTTTATATTAAATATATGTATGTAGGGCAGTAAATCTAATGTGTTATGTGCCACTTGTGCAAGGGGTGGGAGACTAGGGCCCACCTTGGTTAGGGCCCCCCCGGGAGATTACCATGTACCCCTGTGGGCCAGACGGAGCCTGCTGACTAGACACACCTGCCCACATTGTAACACCACCACCACCAAAGGCTCGTCTGGTGACAACAGTGGCTGATGCATAGCGCTCTCCTTGATGTCTCCAACTGTCACGGTCCCTCAGGTGACTGATGTCAGGAGATCATGGAGACTGGCTGAGTGTGGAGGAATCTAACTGCATCCTTGATTTCTCTTGATCCAGTATTGATATGGTTAATGACCACTTCCCTTTTCTCAGCTGTTGCTCAGTGGTTATCACTTCTACCCTTTATAGTCTCACCCCACCCTTCTGACTATGCGGTAGATGGCTTTATTTGGGTTTGGCTGAGCTGGTGTGAGGTCGTCTCTGGTGTTCCAGCTCGTCCATCTCTACTAAGTTAAGTGTGACATTTGTTTGTGTTTGTTATATTCCCTGTTGTTTGTATCTGGGCCTGAGACAGAGACTTTCATTCATCCATCTGGGGAGGAATGGATTGCCTCTGGTCCTAACCTTATTCCAGGGAATTATAGGGAAATTAGGGCCTAGGCATCCTGCATATGAATATTCCTACCTTCAAGGTCTATTCATATTGATAGGTAGTTAGGGCCCGGATTAGGGTTGTTTAGGAGGTGACCTGTTCCTTCCCTAGTTTCCAGGCCCAGTTACTGTTACCCCTCTCTCCGGTGTTCAGTGTGGAGTCTTCCCCCTACACTGATCGTGACACCAAAATCGTTGGTGGCCATCATTTCTGCTCAGCAAGAATCGACTTTCATCAGTGAACAGCACTCTGAGAACATCTTGCTTGCAGCCTCGCAATGGCGATGTACTGTTGATCAATTGTTAGGTGTCTTCTTGGTCTCATGGTGTCAAAATATGAACAGCATGATGAGGAGGACTGCTTAAATACCAATTCTAATTGAACCAGGAAATGTATTGGGCGATTCATGGATCAAACACCTGTTTTGAATTTTGCAGTTAAGCTCCTTGTTAGAGAACAGTAAGTTGTGCAAAAAGTACTGAAACATTGAACAGTTGGACATTTGCATTCAAAAGTTTAGAGAAGGTCACATAAATTTCACCTGTAAAGGTTAAAGTGCATTTTAGGTAATTTTTTTGTGAGTAGTGTGTGTGTGTATATATATATATAAATATATAATTGTGGGGACTCGCTCTGGTAGAGAGGATTAGCGGACGCAGTATAGAGGCAACAACAAGTTCTTTGGATCAAACAGTTCAGTGTTTTATTCACACTTTAGGCAAGTGACAAAACAAGCAGTCATATTCAAACAAAAAGTCACCTTGCGGTGTTGGTGGTAATTCACACCATGCGGCAATTCTGCCTCAAATAGTCCTTGCTGATAGCAGCACCAACCTGTTTTCACACCAAACAGGTAGCAAGCCTTCATCCAGACACAAGGCTCACAGATCCCAACTAGGGTTGAGCGATATACCGGTATCACGATATACCGCGGTAATAAAAAAACGGCGATATGGCGATATCGCCGTTTTGTAAATACCGCGGTATTTCGTGACGTCATAGGAGCGGTCATGTACGCTGACCGCTTCTAAATCTGCGGCCGCCCGCCCCAGCATGAACCGATACGGGACATTTGCAGAGTACTTCTACTCGTGCAAATGTCCCCGATACCTGCTGGCCGCTTGCGGCGGCGCTCTTAGCAGTTCGGCCGGCGTGGGGGAGGGAAGGAATTCTGTCACTCGCATTTCCTGCACCCGACCTCTGAGAGGACGCTGTGATCCGCGCAATTAACCCCTCAGGTGATCACAGCGTCCTCTCAGAGGTCGGGTGCCGGGAATGTGGGCAGTGCCCCCCTCCTCCCTCCCTCCCCAGTATTAATCATTGAGGCCACAGGGTCGTCCCCCCATCATTGGTGGCAGTGGGCCCCCCCTCCTCTCTCCCTCCCCAGTATTAATCATTGGAGGCCACAGGGTCGTCGTCCTCCTCCTCCCCCCATCATTGGTGGCAGTTTGCAGTTCCGATCGGAGTCCCAGCAGTGTAATGCTGGGGCTCCGATCGGTTACCATGGTAGCCAGGACGCTACTGAAGCCCTGGCTGCCATGGTATGTTAGTGAGCAGCATTATACTCACGTGCGTCGTGGCCGCCGGGCGCTCCTTCTTCTCATAGGTCTGTGCGGCGCATTGCTAATGCTATAAGCCTTAGCAATGCGCCGCACAGACAGAAGAAGGAGCGCCCGGCGGCCACGACGCACGTGAGTATAATGCTGCTCACTAACATACCATGGCAGCCAGGGCTTCAGTAGCGTGACTCCTGGCTGCCATGGTAACCGATCGGAGCCCCAGCATTACACTGCTGGGACTCCGATCGGAACTGCAAACTGCCACCAATGATGGGGGGAGGAGGAGGACGACGACCCTGTGGCCTCCAATGATTAATACTGGGGAGGGAGGAGGGGGGCACTGCCCACATCCACCAATGATGGGGGGACGACCCTGTGGCCTCCAATGATTAATACTGGGGAGGGAGGGAGGAGGGGGGCACTGCCCACATCCACCAATGATGGGGGGACGACCCTGTGGCCTCCAATGATTAATTCTGGGGAGGGAGGAGGGGGGGCCGACTGCCACCGATGATCGGGGGGAAGACCCTGTGGCTTCCAATGATTAATACTGGGGAAGGAGGGGGGGCCCACTGCCACCAATGATGGGGGGATGACCCTGTGGCCTCCAATGATTAATACTGGGGAGGGGGGGGGCCCACTGCCACCAATGATGGGAGGGGCACCCTGTGGCCACTGCCACCAATGATTAATACTGGGGGGGGGGGGTGCACTGCCCACTGCCACCAATGATGGGGGGGGGAGACCCGGTGGCGACTGCCAGCAATGATTAATACTGGGGGGAAGGGGCACTGCCACCAATGATGGGGAGAGGGGCCCTGTGGCCACTGCCACCAATGATTAATACTAGGGGGGGGGGGGTTATCAGAGGGGGCTGATAAGAGGGAGAGGCTGGGGGGGGCTGATCAGAGGCTGGGGAACTGCCCGTCTGCCCCCATACAGTATAACGTCTCCTTGTGGCTGCCCCCATACAGTATAACGTCTCCTTGTAGCTGCCCCCATACAGTATAACGTCTCTTTGTGGCTGCCCCCATACAGTATAACGTCTCCTTGTGGCTGCCCCCATACAGTATAACGTCTCCTTGTGGCTGCCCCCATACAGTATAACGTCTCCTTGTGGCTGCCCCCATACAGTATAACGTCTCCTTGTGGCTGCCCCCATACAGTATAACGTCTCCTTGTGGCTGCCCCCATACAGTATAACGTCTCCTTGTGGCTGCCCCCATACAGTATAACGTCTCCTTGTGGCTGCCCCCATACAGTATAACGTCTCCTTGTAGCTGCCCCCATACAGTGTAACGTCTCCTTGTGGCTGCCCCCATACAGTATAACGTCTCCTTGTGGCTGCCCCCATACAGTGTAACGTCTCCTTGTGGCTGCCCGGCTGCCCCCATACAGTATAACGTCTCCTTGTGGCTGCCCCCATACAGTATAACCTCTCCTTGTGGCTGCCCCCATACAGTATAACGTCTCCTTGTGGCTGCCCCCATACAGTATAACGTCTCCTTGTAGCTGCCCCCATACAGTGTAACGTCTCCTTGTGGCCCCCCCCATACAGTATAACGTCTCCTTGTTGCCCCCATACAGTGTAAGGTTTCCTTGTGGCTGCCCCCATACAGTGTAACGTCTCCTTGTGGCTGCCCCCATACAGTGTAACGTCTCCTTGTGGCTGCCCGGCTGCCCCCATACAGTATAACGTCTCCTTGTGGCTGCCCCCATACAGTATAACGTCTCCTTGTGGCTGCCCCCATACAGTATAACGTCTCCTTGTGGCTGCCCCATACAGTATAACGTCTCCTTGTGGCTGCCCCATACAGTGTAACGTCTCCTTGTGGCTGCCCCCATACAGTATAACCTCTCCTTGTGGCTGCCCCCATACAGTATAACGTCTCCTTGTAGCTGCCCCCATACAGTGTAACGTCTCCTTGTGGCTGCCCCCATACAGTGTAAGGTTTCCTTGTGGCTGCCCCCCATACAGTATAACGTCTCCTTGTGGCTGCCCCCATACAGTGTAAGGTTTCCTTGTGGCTGCCCCCATACAGTGTAACGTCTCCTTGTGGCTGCCCCCATACAGTGTAACGTCTCCTTGTGGCTGCCCGGCTGCCCCCATACAGTATAACGTCTCCTTGTGCCCCCCCCCCCCCCCATACAGTGTAACGTCTCCTTGTGGCTACCCCATACAGTATAACGTCTCCTTGTGGCTGCCCCCATACAGTATAATGTCTCCTTGTGGCCCCAAGTGTTTTTTTCTTCTAAATGGGCATTTATCGCGATATATATCGTTATCGCGATAAATTTCTTAATATCGTTATCGTGGGAATATTTTTGATATCGTCCAACCCTAATCCCAACACAGAGACATGGCTTCTGAGCCCAGCAGACAGGTGCTGCGAAAACCCAGACCGGCATTTAAAGTCTGGTATTTGACCTCACCCGGCTGTAAATCATCCCTGCAGCACATGCTGGGGGGAAAATACCTGTTTTCCCAGACCAAACCTCTCACTGTTTCACTATATATATGGCTTGACAAAGGCTCCATGGAGTGAGCTGAAACGTTGCTGTTACCACATGGGTGATTAAAATACCCTTTTTTCACGGATACTTGAGTGCTGCCTTGGCCCCTTTTTTTACACATTATTTATATATATATATATATATATATATATATATATATATATATACTGAGCAAAAATATAAACGCAACACTTTCGGTTTTGCTCCCATTTTGCATGAGCTGGACTCAGATACATTACTCTCACAAAAGACCCATTACTCTCAAATATTGTTCACAAATCTGTCTAAATCTGTGTTAGTGAGCACTTTTCCTTTGCCGAGATAATCCATCCCACCTCACAGGTGTGGCATATCAAGGTGCTGATTAGACAGCATGAATATTGCAGAGGTGTGCCTTTGACTGCCCACAATAAAAGGCCACTTTGAAATGTGCAGTTTGTTCACACAGCACAATGCCACAGATGTCGCAACGCTTGAGGGAGCGTGCAATTGGCATGCTGACTGCAGGAATGTCTACCAGAGCTGTTGCCCATGCAATGAATGTTCATTTATCTACCATAAGCTGTCTCCAAAGGCGTTTCAGAGAATTTGGCAGTACATCCAACCGGCCTCACAACCGCAGACCACATGTAACCACACCAGCCCAGGACCTCCACATCCAGCATGTTCACCTCCATGATCGTATGAGACCAGCCACCCGGACAGCTGCAGCAACAATCGGTTTGCATAACCAAAGAATTTCTGCACAAACTGTCAGAAACCGTCTCAGGGAAGCTCATCTGCATGCTCGTCGTCCTCATCGGGGTCTGGACCTGACTGCAGTTCGTCGTCGTAACCGACTTGAATGGGCAAATGCTCACATTCGATGGCGTCTGGCACGTTGGAGAGGCGTTCTGTTCACTGATGAGTCCTGGTTTTCACTGTTCAGGGCAGATGGCAGACAGAGTGTGTGGCGTTGTGTGGGTGAGCGGTTTGCTGACGTCAACGTTGTGGATCGAGTGGCCCATGGTGGCGGTGGGGTTATGGTATGGGCAGGCGTATGTTATGGACAACAAACACAGGTGCATTTTATTGATGGCATTTTGAATGCACAGAGATAACGTGACGAGATCCTGAGGCCCATTGTTGTGTCATTCATCCACGACCATGACCTCATGTTGCAGCATTATAATGCAAGGATCTGTACACAATTCCAGGAAGCTGAAAACATCCTAGTTCTTGCATGGCCAGCAATACTCACCGGACATGTCACCCATTGAGCATGTTTGGGATGCTCCGGATTTGCATATACAGCAGCGTGTTCCAGTTCCTGCCAATATTCTGCAACTTCGCACAGCTATTGAAGAGGAGTGGACCAACATTCCACAGGCCACAATCAACAACCTGATCTACTCTATGCGACGGAGATGTGTTGCATTGCGTGAGGCAAATGGTGGCCACACCAGACACTGACTGGTTTTCAACCCCCCCCCCCCCCCCCCCCCTCCCCCGGTGCGCACCCGATCACTGAAGGGGACCGGCAGTCTCTGGTAGCCGGTCCCCTGCTGTATCGGCTTTTACAGCGATTCCGGCGGATTAACACCTTTTATGCCACGATCCGCGCTGACCGCGACATAGAAGGGGTTTGTGTCAGGTGAGGGAGCGCACCGAGTCCCCGCGCTGCTGTGGCGGGGACTCGATGTGTCAGAAGGCAGCCTGATGCCGTGCAGAGGCTGCCCAATGCCTTGCACAGCATCGGGACCTGCCTTCTATGGGTGCCCAGGAGATCCAGTCTCAGGCTGGGTCTCCTAGGCAACCTGTTAGTGTATTACTCTGTGTAATACACTAACAGTAAATGCATTACAATACAGATGTATTGTAATGCATTGCAGAGGGGATCAGACCCCCAAAAGTTGAAGTCCCAGAGTGGGACAGAAATAAAGTTTAAAAAAAAAAGCAAAAAAAGTGTTTTCAATAAAAAAATAAAGTTTCAAGTTAAAAAAGCAAAAAAACGCCCCTTCCCCTGATTTTAGAATAAAAAATAGAAAAAAGAAAGAAAACCACACATATTAGGTATCGCCGTGTCCGTAACCACCGATTCTATAGATATATTACATGATCCACCCCGTCCAATAGACACCATAAAAAATAAAAACTGTGTCAAAAAAAGCCATTTTTGTCACTGTAACGGTCACGTCCACACACACACAGGGGGAAGGGTAGTGACCACTGCGCTCCACCCTCACCCCTGGCCCTGCCTACTTGCCTCACGAGTCCTGATGACAGGGGACAACTGGACGGCAATCCCTAACTTAGGATATGTGCAGGGAAGACAGACAAGACAAAATACGGAACATGAACGGACCGGGTCAGAACCAAGAGAGCTACGCAGTACAACGGATTAAGCAAAGAATGGTCAGGAGAAGCCGGGGTCAAATACCAGGAGAGAAGCGAAGTACAAGAGGAGTCCTAAGAGAGTAGTCAGGTGGGAGCCGAGGTCACAATACCAGGATGTATGCGCAGTACAGGAGGAGCAGGCAGAGGATCGTCAGGGAACAGGATCAGGTAAATATTCAGTAGTCCAACAAATAGCCAGGAGCCTAGAAATTAACAGGCAACCTGTAGCCAGCAGGCTGCCTGTATTTATAGTGGGGAGTGAGGGTCATGTGACGTGGCCAGCATCACATGACCGACAGACCAACCAGTCGAGCACCGAGTGATCAGCTCGGCGCTCAAGGCAGACTAGGAGCAGGGAGCCACCCAGCTAGTAAAGCCGCCCTGGGAATGAGGTCAAACACAGAACCTCATTCCAAAAGCTAAGCAACAGTTCTGCGGGCAATGGGGGACCGAGTGCACCTTCGGAACCCCGTGACAGTCACCTTACATCACTATATACTAACACTTATGTTAAATGTAAAAAAAAAAGTATACATATTAGGTATCGCCACGTCCGTAACAACCTGCTCTATAAAAATACCAAATGACCTAACTCCTCAGATGAACCCCGTAAAAAAAAAGTGTCAAAAAAGCAATTTTTTGGTCACCCTACATCACAAAAAGTGTAATAGCAAGCGATCAAAAAGTCATATGCACCCCAAAATTGTACCAATCAAACCGTCATCTCATCCTTCAAAAATGATTCCCTACCTAAGAGAATCTCCTAAAAAATAAAAAAAAACTATAGCTCTCAGACTATGGTGACACTAAAACATGATTTTTTTTGGGGTTCAAAAATTATATTATTGTATAAAACTTAAATAAATAAAAAAAAGTATACATATTAGGTATCGCCGCGTCCTTAACAACCTTCTATATAAAAATATCACATGATTTAACCCCTCAGATGAACACATTAAAAAATAAATAAACACGGTGTCAAAAAGTCATTTTGTCACCTTACATCACAAAAAGTGTAATAGGAAGCGATCAAAAAGTCATAAACACCCCAAAATTGTACCACTCAAACCGTCATCTCATCCCTCAAAAATGAGCCCCTACAAAAAATAAAAAAACTATGGCTCTCAGACTATGGTGACACTAAAACATGATTTTGTTTTTGTTTCAAAAATATTAGTGTATGAAACTCAAATAAATAACAAAAAGTACACATATTAGGTATCGCCGCATCCATAACGACCTGCTCTATAAAAATATCACATGATTTAAGCCCTTAGGTAAACACCCTAAAAAATAAAAAATAAATGGTATCAAAAAGGCATTTTGCCACTTGTCACAAATAAATATTTTTTTTCAAAAATGCTTTATTATGTAAAGCTGAAACAAACAGCCTAAAAAAGTTGTCATATTTGGTATTGTCGCGTCCGTAACAACCTGCTCTATAAAAATAGCTCATGATCTAACCTGTCAGATGAACGTTGTAAATAACAAAAAATAAAAACAGTGCCAAAACAGCTATTTTTTTGTTACCTTGCCTCACAAAAAGTGTAATATAGAGCAACCAAAAATCATCTGTACCCTAAAATAGTAACAACAAAACTGCCACCTAATCCTGTAGTTTCCAAAATGGGGTCACTTTTTTGTAGTTTCTACTCTAGGGGTGCATCAGGGGGTCTTCAAATGTTACATGGCAAGTTAAAATTATCCCAGTGAAATCTGCCCTCCAAAAACCATATGGCGTTCCTTTCCTTCTGTGCCCTGCCGTGTGCCCGTACAGCAGTTTACGACCACATATGGGGTGTTGCTGTAAACGACAGAATCAGGGCAATAAATATTGAGTTTTGTTAGGCTGTTACTCCTTGCTTTGTTAGCGGAAAAAATTATTAAAATGGAAAATCTGTCAAAAAAAGTAAAATTTCATCTCCGTTTTCCATTATTTCTTGTGGAACATCTGAAGGGTTAACAACGTAAAATCCATTTTTAATACCTTGAGTGGTGTAGTTTCTAAAATGGGGTAATTTTTGGGTGGTTTTTATTATGTAAGCCTCACAAAGTGACTTCAGACCTGAACTGGTCCTTAAAAAGTGGGTTTTGGAAATTTTCTGAAAAATTTCAAGATTTGCTTTTAAACTTATAATCCTTCTAATGTCCCCAAAAAATAAAATGGCATTCACAAAGTGATCCAAACATGAAGTAGACATATGGGAAATGTAAAGTAATAACTATTATGTGAGGTATCACTATCTATTTTAAAAGCAGAGAAATTGAAATTTGGAAAGTTGCGAATTTTTCTACATTTTTGGTAAATTATATATATTTTTTTATAAATAAAAATGAAATATTTTGATTCAAATTTACCACTGTCATTGAAGTACAATATGTGACGAGAAAACAATCTCAGAATGGCCTGGATAAGTGAAAGCGTTTTAAAGTTATCGCCACATAAAGTGACACATGTCAGATTTGCAAAAATCAGTCTGGTCCTTAAGGTGAAAAATGACCCGGTCCTTAAAGGGTTAAAGAAGAACATGTTTTGGAGGGAAAAAGCCAGACGTTTACCACCAAAACCAGACAGACTGACCTTTTGAATGTCTGGTTTTAGCTCTGTTATGTTTGGAAAAACTGCTGTGTCATTGCCCTTGACTATCAATGAAGCTCTAATGTAAGTCTATGACAGGCGGGAGTGGTAACTTTTGTATCTGTTTGTGCTGAGTTTCTCATCCCACTAGAAGGTTCAAGTCTAGCTAGAAATGGTATATAAGGAGAGCAGTCAGAGCCCTTAGTGTTCCGCAATTAGGGAACAGTGCTCTAAAGAGGGGACTCTTCTGACTATTGAGTCACCACCAGCCTTTGACCAGGGTACCAGGAGAGAGAGAGGAACAGCTAGCTCAGGCCTTTCCTCAGCTTCAAACCCTTCTTCTGCCAGGGAGGAGACTGGAGAAGCCAGCCTGATGCCTTGTCTGTATTGTTTTGCACTTAAATTCCTCCAGTAAAGAAGCACAGGGTGTCAGCAAGGGGGGAGTGTGTTACCTGTGGACTGAGGCCTGAAGGCTCAGTGTGGTCCAAGCCAGGAGGGCTGAGAGACCACTATTCCCCCATGTGTGCTGAGACACTGGACTGGAGACAGTGGGCGTACTGTGCTCTATACAGCCAGGAGGCTGTGGGACATTAGCTGAGAAAGCTGCTTGTGTTCACAGGGTGTGAACTGTGATTTTAGGTGAGTCAGGTTATTATATGTTTAGTTAGAGCCCAGCCGGGCAGGTGTTTATTTTGTATAATTTATGTTTGGTTTGCTGAGGTGCCAAATAAAGTGATGTTTGGACCTGAAACTTGGTGTCTGGCGACGATACTTGTGTGAATCACCCCCGGAGAAGAGCTAACCCCCCACAATTGGTGTCGGATGCGGGCAGGTGTCCCTGCTGATAAGTAAAAGTGCTGGAAGCCTGCTAGTTTGCAGGAGCAGAGACTGCTGGTGTTAAACTGGACATTTTTTTTTTTCTGTGGTGCAAACAGTGCAGGATTTAAAGGGCCAGTAGCCGAGTAAAAGAGACTGACTTGTGGCATTTTTTTGGGTCAAAATGGCTGCGGCTTGGTATCATCCATGGGAGAAGGACTGCGAGCTAGTGATTGGGGGGAATCCCACTGGGTGTCACTCTAGATGCCCGCCAGCAGGTGTCTCGGGTCAGGCCTGATTTGCTGGACTTTCTGGAGAGAGGGCCAGAGACGGATGCCACCATGTCTCTGACCTTTGTGACAGACTATGGCTCTGTGCAATGGGAGCTGTTAAAATGTGAGACACTGGAAGTGGAATTTGTACTGGGCAAGGACTTTCCATTGTTTGGGCAGTTGTGGAGCGGAGTGCCTGATAAAAAGCAAAGATATGCCGTTGCCAAGGGCAACCTTATGGAAGACAAAGAGGTGGAGAGCGGTGCAGTTCTCAGGAGTACATATCTTCTCTGTGACTGTGCACAAGATTCTAAAGGGTGCGGCTGGAATGACCGTCCAGGAAAAGTCTGGATTCAAGGCCAGGGCGTTTCCAGTAGCAACGGTTGCATCACAGAGTCTGTAGGTGATCGTGGTACCAGGAACCAGGGGCAGTCTTCCAAAGTCCGGAAGAAGGATGATGGTCTCGGTAGAGATGTCCATGGGATGTCCTCGCCTCCTGAGATTGCTGAACCCGTGACAACAAAGGGTAAGACTGTTCCTGTTACTAACTATGTGGCAGAGCCAGTGACAGTGAGCCGGCGGCAGGGGATACCGGCTGGGCCGGTAGGTAATAAGTCTGTGTCTGTACAGGCGGATAAGCCTGCTGTGATTGCTCCCTCGCAGAAATCTACAGAGGAGAAGGTTTCTGTGTTACCTCAGTTGCCCATGACCAAAGCTAGTTTTGGGATGACAAGGATCCGGGATCCCATGCTAGCCCGGGTAAGAGGTAGCACCATATTGAAACCTGAGACTGGTAAAATAATAAAGGTGCTGGACAGTCGTGCGTATAAGGACTATCCGCTGATTTTCACTGAGCGTCAGACTCCAATGAGAACAGGGACTTATGAACTTGATGTTACAGATACGCTCATGCATGAGGGAGTGTTGGGCCGTGATATCGGTTTGTTACTGTGGGGTAAGGTAGACACTTCTGCAGATAGTGACGAAACTCCTGCAGAACCTGTACCTGCCCCTTTAAGTGAGGATCTAAGGGAGCTGCACTTTGACCTGCATGGGGAAAGAATATTGTCCATTGGAAACAAATGGTGCTGGTCAAGTGCAAAGTGATGGTGACAAAAGTGCGGAAATGCATAAGGAAAATGTGATGTCATATGAAATATGTGGTGACAGTGATATATCTTTTCCGTTGCAGGTTGTGGTCAGGGGAGAAGCGCCCCCTGGTGGTAAAAATGCAAATGATTATGAAGCTTATCTGCTATTTTTCATGAAGATCTATATGACTTGATCAAAAGATTTGAAGAAGTGCATATAAGTAGTGTGGAGCAAAGCACAGCTCCAACTCAGTGTTTGAATGTGCAGGAAAATATGGTAGGGCTAGAGGGTGTACCGCACGTACCAGAGGTGGATATGCAGTCTCCAGTGTTTTATGGTTACTGAGGAAGTGTCCCAGATGGGGATTAGCTCATCAGTGCCCCTAGAGGTCAGAATTAATAATGACACGAGCGGCATATGTGACATATGTGCTGTGACCGATAGCAACTCAGAGACTGAAGCTACTGTTTCAAGATCCTGCAAAACTAAGGTGGTTACTAGTAGCGACCAGACAGTTATATCTGACGAGATGAGAATTAAGTCGGGTGACGTCAGCCTAGTGTCTGAAGCCCATATCCAGACAGTTGTAGGTGACCTGACAGGACAGTACAACTGCAAACAGGAGGATGATCTCTCTCTCTCCTCATGCTCCCTAGAAACGTTAGAGACGGGACTAGCTGTCTTCACAGAGCAACTGAAGAAGGTTTCAGAAAGGGCAAAGAAGGAGAGCCAGAAAGAGAATAGTGATACTCCTACATCTGCTGCAGCAGAGCCGAGCAAGGAGCAGCTCGAACCGGAGGCCCAAAAGCGGGGTACTTCCAACAAGCTTGTGCAAAAAGCTGAAAAGAAACTGTTGAAAAACAGGGAGTTGATGGTTCAGCGCCTGGAGAAACAGGGTGTGACATATGAAAAGGTGGAGAAAACCAAGAACAAACTTCAGTGAGAATTGGATGATCTGATGGTGGACCTGGACCACCAGAAGCAAGTTATGTCTAATCTAGCAAAGAAACAGGAGAAGTGTGACTGGCTCCTAGCTGAAGAGAAATACGTCTCTGCTCGATATGGTGAAAAACGTGACCAAACAGACTGATGCTTGTGAAAAGGAGACCAAGGCCCTTTCCTTGGCTAGAGACCTGGAAGAAGGTGGTCATTATCCTGCTCGAAGACCCATAACCTAGGACGCAAAGCCAGCTTTCTGACACCCGGTCCTATATTGCGACCCAGAATCCTTTGGTAATCTTCAGATTTCATGATGGCTTGCACACAGTCAAGGCACCCAGTGCCAGAGGCAGCAAAGCAACCCAAAACATCTTTGAACAAGACGTTTTCCCAGAAGTATTTTGGCTTATTTGAGTACATTTTGGCAGACTGCAGTCTAGCTTTTTTATGTCTGTGTCAGCAGTGGGGTCCCCCTGGGTCTCCTGCCATAGTGTTTCATTTCATTCAAATATAGACTGTTAGTTCCCGCTGACACTGATGCAACCTGAGCTTGCAGGACAGGTTGAATTTATTTGGAACGTGATTGGGGCTGCTCATCCACCATCCGGACTGTCCTGCATACAAATCTTTAATCATTTTTTTCTCTTCCGTCCACATCCAGGGAGATTAGCTACAGTGCCATGGGTTGTAAACTTCTTGATTATGTTGCGCACCGTGGACGAATGAACATCAAGATCTCTGGAGATGGACATGTAACCTTGAGATTGTTGATATTTTTTCCACACATTTGGTTGTCAAGTCCTCAGACAGTTCTGTTGTCCTCTTTCTGTTCTCCATGCTGAGTGTGGCCCACACAGACACACAATGCAAAAATTGAGTCAACTTCTCCCCCTTTTTACCTGATTTCAGGTATGATTTTTATATTGCCCACACCTGTTACCTGCCATAGGTGTGTTTGAACGAGAATCTGTCACGATAGGTAGGTAAGCGGGGAAATAACCAAACACAGGAAAACAAACAGAACAAATGACTAGGTCCAGAAGCTAGGGAGAAAAGGGTCACCTCCTAGCAATCCCTAAAAGTTTTCCCTAAACTGCTGTGCCCATGTGCATACCCTAAAGGTGGATATGCACATGCCCTCGTGTCTAAATCTATACAGCTCAAACCCAAACCAAAACAAACAGAGAAGTCAGACATGTGCAGCCAGTCTGACAGACTTCGCACAGTCACAGGGCAGGGCATGACAGAATCATATGTTTGAAGCAAAGTTGGTTAGCCACAATTTTGAAAAGGTGCCAACAATTTTGTCCGGTCCATTTTTGGAGTTTTGTGTGAAATTATGTCCAATTTACCTTTTTTTTCCTCCATTTTTTTGTGTTGTTCCAATACACACAAAGGAAATAAAAATGTCTATAACAAAACATGTTTAATTGCAATAATTTTCTGGGAGAAATACTTCATTTTCTGGAAAAATTTCAGGAATGCCAACACTTGCGACCATGACTGTACTATACCTCCATAATGTAGGATTGCACATATGTTTAGATGTTATGGGAGCAAAAACAGTTTTACCTATCTACTTCCTTCGAGAAGAAAATATCCAATTATTTCCAGATTCTAGGGTTTAAATAGCTCCTATCACCCATGCTCCAGCGAAGGAAGTCTTTTCTGCACAGAAAGAGCCATCATTGCCTGCGGCAGTGCCTGGAATAGTGGTCCCAGCAGGATTGTGTGATCTTCTCACAGCCCATTGGTAACCTTAGCTCTTCTCAGTCTCTCTGATGGGATTCATCTGACTCCCACCATAGCAACCGGAAGATGCTTCATACGTCTCTGCCTCTCTACTCATTTATATATCACTCTCAGAAGAGGACCGGGAATAGCAGCACATACTTGTTGTCAGATAATCCTAGTTTTCTGTGACCACATTATCCAGTATATCTCCTCCGCCTGTCTGCATCACACAATACATTAGGTCTCAGCTTTATTACAGACGTAGAAGCCTGTACACGAGGAACAGTGTTGCATCCCCTTTTATTATCCTTCTAAGTCAACTGGGATCTGGAACTAGGTATCTGTAAATTAACACCCAAGAGTCTTATCTCCCCCACCAGCATAATCCTCAAGAGATGAAAACTCAAGTCTTGCCTTCATTGTATGTCTTGGAGAAAATCAATTCTAATTATATCTATCAAAACGATGACAACATTGCAGCAGCGACACTTTATACTAATGGCATATGCTCTTTCTGATAAAAATATACATGGAAAAAAATGTTGCTTATGAAGGAGCTGTTATCATTATTATTGGTATACGTGTCTATGGAAAATTTCATTGGAATGTCTATATACTTGTATAAACACCACATCCTGATGTCAGGATTAGACAGAGATAAGCGGCCCTGCAGAGAAGGTAATTGTCTGTTGCAGAAGTACTTTCTCCGGTGTTAACCACTGATTGACATGTATTGCTCCCTCTGTCTTTAAAGGGAACCTGTCATAAACTTTATGCTGACCGTACTGAGGGCAGTATAAAGTAGTGACAGAAATGCTGATCTCAGCGATGTGTCACACATCAGCTAAAAGTAAGTGGTTGCCGAGAACCAGCATCATAATCATTGCAGCCCAGGCCTTGACAAGAGTCAAATAAAGCTCCATTCACACGTCCGCAAACGGGTCTGCATCCGTTCCGCAATTTTGCGGAACGGGTGCAGACCCATTCATTTTCTATGGGGACGGAATGGATGCGGACAGCACACAGTGTGCTGTCAGCATTTGCGGAGCGCGGCCCCGATCTTCAGGTCCGCAGCTCCGCAAAAGATAGAACATGTCCTATTCTTGTCCGCAGCTTGCAGACAAGAATAGGCATTTCTATAGGGGTGCCGGGCGGGTGTGTTGCGGATCCGCAATTTGCGGGTCCGCAACACACCACGGACGTGTGAATGGAGCCTAAGAGTCAAATCTACCTGAGAAAAGTCCTGGTTATTCATAGATTCCTGCTCTCCTGCCCACCTGCTGATGACTGACAGGCTTCTACCGAGTTTTCTCTCTTTCTCTCTAGGAGAGAACTGCCAATCATCAGCAGATGGGCGAGAGAGCAGGAGATTAGGAATAACCAGGACTCTTCTCAGGTAGATTTGACTCTTTTCAAGGCCTGGGCTGCAATGATTATGATGCTGGTTCTCGGCAACCACTTACCTTTAGCTTATGTGTGACACACCGCTGAAATCAGCATGTCTGTCACTATTTTATACTGCCCTCAGTACGGTCAGCATAAAGTTGATGACAAGTTCACTTTAAAAAAAACAAAGGTTCTCTAGCAGCTGCAGTGTGCATTATAAAGCTGCAGCAAAACATCATAATACACACCTCAGCTGCTGCAGAACACAATAATACACACCTCAGCTGCTGTAGAATATAATACACACCTCAGCTGCTGCAGAACACCATAATACACACCTCAGCTGCTGTAGAATATAATACACACCTCAGCTGCTGCAGAACACCATAATACACACCTCAGCTGCTAGAGAATATAATACACACCTCAGCTGCTAGAGAATATAATACACACCTCAGCTGCTGCAAAACACCGTAATACACACCTCAGCTGCTGCAGAATATCATAATACACACCTCAGCTGCTACAGAACACCATAATACACACCTCAGCTGCTAGAGAATATAATACACACCTCAGCTGCTGCAAAACACCGTAATACACACCTCAGCTGCTGCAGAATATCATAATACACACCTCAGCTGCTACAGAACACCATAATACACACCTCAGCTGCTACAGAACACCATAATACACACCTCAGCTGCTGCAGAACACAATAATACACACCTCAGCTGCTGCAGAATATAATACACACCTCAGCTGCTGCAGAACACCATAATACACACCTCAGCTGCTAGAAAATATAATTCACACCTCAGCTGCTGCAAAACACCGTAATACACATCTCAGCTGCTGCAAAACACCATAATACACACCTCTGCTGCTGCAGAACATCATAATACACACCTCAGCTGCTGCAGAACATCATACTACACATCTCAGCTGCTGCAGGCCCTTTTTCTATGTTTTAAAAATGAAAGTTTCATATTAATGGTGAACTGAATCGCAAGAGATTCTGCAGCAGTTGAGGTAATTATTGTAAGGAGTAACATGCCCCCTCTACAAATATTTTTTAAAACCTAGCAACAATCACACCGCAGTTCTGTGACCTGTATGAATGTGCTCTTGGGGCCATGTTTTAATGTTTCCGTCCTTCCTCCCAAATGGTAAGCACTCTTAAAAATCTGCCTCTCCTAGCTGCAGTCCATTCTCCATTTAGCAATAAATTGAACTCTAATTGCTGAAATATTCTATTTCTTGTGGTTAAATGGACAGGCAGAGTTCAGATATTTTGCTATGAACCCTGCTGTCATAACCCGTAGCATTATTTTCTGTATTGTATTTCCTGCATTCTGAGAACACAAAATAATAGGGTCTACAACATAAAACCTGTAACTTTGCATCTGTAAAATCACTTAGCAACCAAACCAGCAATTCCTGTCACTACAGTGTATACGTAAGAACAAAGGACCTGCCTTACTTCTATTTTGGTTTCTCTCTACAGGTTCCCGATTAAATGTTTCAGAGTAAAGGTTTTGCCGTCTGACGCGGGCAGATGGATAACCACACTGATGTTTAAAATTTACTTTTCTCTGCAGTGGATGCACATCAAACTCTTACAGAATGAAACAGAGGTATGTATTTTTTATAGCCGAGAAAGTGACCAGAAAGTAGAAAATCAATTAGGCCAGTTAATCTATAGGTCTATAATCTCGTCGTATTCTGGGGCTCTATAACAAATCCCAGGGAAAATTTGTTAGAATTTTTTTAATGTATCAATGTAAAACATAGAGAGCAGGCTCTTT
Organism: Bufo bufo; assembly: GCF_905171765.1. NCBI lineage: Eukaryota > Metazoa > Chordata > Amphibia > Anura > Bufonidae > Bufo > Bufo bufo. Next base: position 138,670,037 of record NC_053398.1, on the reverse strand, counting down.
AGAGAAATGCGTAGAAGAGTTTTCCTGGTCTATAATATTGATGGTCTTTCCTTTGGCTAGGTCATCAAATTTTGAATGTTGAGGGGGATGGCTTTCAGCACCCCTGATGATTGCATCCCTTTCATTATTTTATACCAGGCAGAACCCTATCCTTTTAGTAGTGGCTGTGTCTTGTATTACAGCTCAGTTGCATTCACCTGAATGAGACTGAGCTGTAGTACCAGGAACTGCCACTACCACATATATGGCGCCATATGTATGCACACAAGGGAGGAGACCCATCACATACAGTATACATCAAGTTATTTGCTTACTTCAGTTAGCGTTAGCACAGCTCCCTAAAATTCCCTGTTAGTTGCTTTCATTTAAACAGCCCTGTCCTTTTGAAATAAAGGTACCATTTAAAATGTTATGGACAGTCTCTGGATACCCTGTGTATCTTCTTCTACAAATTGAGGGTCATTGATGATTCAGACCCTTCCAACCATTGTATCATACATACTCTATTAAAGGGGTTATGCCATGATTAATGTAAAAAATGAAAATCAGACATCATATAGGACATGACAACCTCTTTCTGAGGGCATATGCACACGACCGTTGCTGTTTTGCGGTCCGTTTTTCACGGATCCGTTGTTCCGTATCTAAAGTTTTTTTTCCCCTCTGATTTAAGTCCTCTTCCGTTCCGTTATTTCACAAAACATATCCGTATCATTTCCGTGTGCGATCCGTTTTTTTCCGGCTCGGGAATGGAAACAGTAGCTTATTTATCACCAAACACATGAGCAATATGGGCTGGGCATAGCATTTTTACAGTATGGATCCGCAAAATACGGATGACATATGGATGTGTTCTGTGTGCGTTCCGTATTTTTTGCGGACCCATTGACTTAAATGGGGCCTCGGACTGTGATTTGCAGACAATAATAGGACATGCACTACTTTTTTGCGGAATGGAAATACGGAAACGGAATGCACACGGAGTACCTTCCGTTTTTTTTTGCGGACCCATTGAAGTGAATGGTTCCTCATACGGTCTGCAAAAATAACGGAACGGAAGCAAAAAGAAAATATGTTCGTGTGCATGAGCCCTAACAAAGCCAGAACCAGTCCTGTACCTAACATGGATCCAGATCTCTCCATTCACTGCTCCAAATGCCTTGCTAGATTTATTTCAAGTTGACAGCCCAAGAGGCGTAATGGGTGTGTCCTGTCTGTTGCAGCTGGAGGCAGTAATTAGAAAAAGAGCAAACAGCAGGTGGCGCCATACAGGTGGATAACTCAGTGGCTATAGTGAATTTTTAGTTACATGCAATTGCAAAAGTTTTCTGATCCAGGTGCTGGCTTGAAAACTGTTGAATATTTTTTTCATTGGACAACCCTTTTAAATTATAATAGACCATACCTCTAAGTTATATTTTAATGGAGACTCTCTGGCTTTAAAATTCTTACTAAAGATTATAATAGGATTAGTCAAGAAATGAAAGTACAATGGTAGTTCACAATACAGTGTTTAGTAGTATTTAAAAAAGTTCTTTTTTTTAAAATATTTTTATTTTATTTAATCCAATAAATTACAATGAGCAGTAGTAGTACATTTAACAATTACATAATAAAAACATCAGGCATCAGCCAAGAAGAAGTAAGAGTGCTTAATACAATTGCACCGATAGAAGTAGTAGGGTATTCGTTCCCCTGCCACTAAAACACCCTCTACATGGAGATCCTTGACCTATCCCGTACATTACAGTAAATAACACATTACACATATTACCTTTTAAACCTTTATTCCTTATTTCCACCCTTCCCAAACCCAAATCCCCCTGCCCTATATCCATCCATCTATTTATTTATATATTTTAGCCACTGAGCCCAAATTTTCTCATGTCTATAACCTATGTTGCTCTTAATGTATCCTGCTCTTTCTATTATACAATTGGAGTTGATCAAATTTTCCCATTCTTTTATTGTTGGTAACTCGGGGCGCATCCATCTTCTTGCTATCAATAGACGAGCTATAAAACATGATTTATATAACATAATTTCATTCTCCTTTGATAGTTCATGGGAAGTTTCACCCAAAATACATATAGAAGCCGTCCATTGGATTTTAAAACTAAAAATATCCCTGATTAATTCAATCAGACTGCACCAGAATGGTTGAATCTTTGGGCACCTCCACCACATATGGATAATGTCCGCTTTATCATTCATACATCTAGGACATAGTCCGGGCGTTTTAGCTGAAACTTTCTTGAGCCATTTTGGTGTTATATACTGTATAAACGGTGTAATATCATAAACTGAGTTACCCTATGAGAGGGGTTCCTCAGATATGGTTTAAAACACCAAAGTTTCCCCCACTGATCGTCTGTTATTATCCCTATATCATTCTCCCATTTTAATTTACTATTACAAATAAATCCCTCACTTCTAGTTTCTCGTATCTTTTTATACAAGCTTGACACCAATTTGTGCTTACCTTTCCAGCCTAATATATAATTCATCCCCTCATGTGATTTTGTCACTATCTTCCTTTTTTATAACCGTTTTGACAATATCCACCAACTGAATATATCTAAAATAACTTTGTCTATCTTCCCTTACATTCATTAATAATGTGTCCCTATCCTTCAGTGTTTCATTTTGAAAATATTGTGAAATATGCCATAAACCCTTATCAGCCCAATATTTGGCCTCTTTCGAAAAGGTAGCATTACCTAACCTCCTATTATACCATAATGGTGTGACTTTAATCTACCCCTCTAAATTCAGTGACTTTTTGACTTTACTCCATACCCTCACTAGTGATTTTACCAATGGGATTTTATATAGGTGCGTACTTTCCAGTTGTCCTGATTCGAGTAATGTAAATATATCCGGTAAGCCACCCTCACTCTTATATACCAAATGGCTCAGAAAGTCCACCTTTGTCCAATTCATCATTGTTGCAATATTAGCTACCATATAGTACAATCTGATATCTGGGACCTCTAGTCCTCCTAAAAAAGTTCTTTAAAGGGCTTTTCCTGTGAAAACTTTTCATAAAAGTCCTGAAATGCTGTCAGTAGCCTTTCATAATTTTTCATCATATTTTGCCTGCATGTATCCCACTTGGTGCTGCTAATCTGTTCTGCTGGGGGCTCTGGGTTAAATTTGTCTCTTTCTTCCTTTAGTAGCTGCCAATAAGGTCCCTTCTTACCACCCCCGGCAGAAGGTGTCTTCTCAGCTATACAGCCATGTTATTCTGCAGAGTCTCTGCTCCTTTCTGATATGCAGGACAGAAAGCTATTTTTATTGGCTGCTTTGGAGAAAGTGATGTGGTCCACCAGGACTTAGGTCCATAAGTGGGCGTGCATATTGGTATACACTCTGAACACCAGGTGGCACCAAACTATGTAAGTACCTGCTAAGTCTTTATGGATAAATTAATAGCAACTTGTAATTGCCAAATATGCTTAATTTTTAAAGACCTATGCCAGAGATCTCCAACTTGTGGCTCTCCAGCTGTTGCAAAGCCGCTATCGGGGCATTATGAGAGTTTTTCTGGAGAGCCACAGGTTGAGAAACATTGATCTATGTCGGCATGCCCAACCTGTGGCCCTCCAGCTGTTGCAAAACTACAGCCCCCAGCATGCTCGGACAGCCTATAGCTGTGATGGCTAACCTCCGGCACTCCAGCTGTGGTAAAACTACAACTCCCAAGATGTACACTTCCTTGGCTGTTCTTGTGAGATGGGGAATCGGCTCTCATTGTCTGAACACTGTTTGTATAGATTAAATTAAATTATCTGGACTGACATTCTGCTGTTTGGCCACAAGATGCCGCTGTTTCAAAAACACAGCTAACAGGCTGCATATATTTCCGTATTCATGAGAAGTGGTGTTTCAGAGCCTGGAGAAGAAAAAGGAAGCAGTCATCTTAGAGGAAACTGAGACTGAGGAACTGTGTGAGCAGAGGATTCGACAGCATCCAGGTGTGGGAGCATACCTCAGTGACTAGAGCTGCAGCTAAGTGAAGCTGATCATGTCCAAGATCCTGATCCTGTCCAGAGGAACTACGGTATGATTGCTTCCTAGTTCAAAAGGCATTTGTTCGGTTCCGAATCACCAGTGGATGCAGAGCAAACTCGGGTCGGTAAGATCGTGCACGCACCTCACCACAGTGTTGGCGTCTAGAGACTGGGACCAGGCCTGTAGTAAATTAGATAGGGTCTCTGTTTGTGTCAGGCCACAAGTGTTACTATTGTGCATTGCAAGGACTCCATAATTTAAAAAGACATTTCACACTTGAAAGCTGATAAACTTCCCCACAAACTTAAGTCAGGCTGGCGTTTTGCTCAGAAGGAATACTCAGGCATGTGCATACAGTGGTTCTTGTTTTTAGGGTAATAACAGGTAAGGTGTGGCAGTTTAGTTGTGCCCCCCAATAGGTAAATTACCGCACTTTCCTCCTGCATCCATCGGAGGGCGCAGGACAGCACAAGGGTCTCAGCCTTCGGGCTGGGTGTATGTAAATTTATTGTATGTTCCCAGAATTCGTGGTTGTGTTTATTGCCACATGTTAGTAAAATTCAGTTTTGGCGAAAGCTGGTTTTGGGGTTGCTTTCCTCGTTCGTGACTTCATTATATCCTGGGGAGCCCATCCCGGTACACGGATTACATTCTCAGAACTCCATAGAAATGAATGGAGCATGCTGGGAGTTGTAGTTTCACTACAGCTGGAGTGTCGGAAGTTAGGCTACTTTCACACTGGCGTTTTGAATTCCGTTTGGGAGATCCGTTTCAGGGATCTCACAAACGGTTCAAAAAGGATCAGTTCAGCCCCAATGCATTCTGAATGGATAAGGATCCGTTCAGAATGCATCAGTTTGGCTCCGTTCCGCCTCCATTCCGCTCTGGAGGCTGCTTGCAGCGTTTTGGTGTCCGCCTGGCGATGCAGAGCCAAACGGATCCGTCCTGACTTACAATGTAAGTCAATGGGGGCGGATCCGTTTTCACTGACACAATATGGTGCAATTGAAAACGGATCTGTCCCTCATTGACTTTCAATGTAAGTCAGGACGGATCCGTTTTGACTTTGTTCTTCATAATGCAAACTGATCCGTTCTGAACGGATACAATTGTTTGCATTATAGGTGCGGATCCCTCTGTGCAGATACCAGACGGATCCGCACCTAACGCAGGTGTGAAAGTAGCCTTAGCCATCACTGGCCTATAGCTATCAGCCTACAGCAGGGCATGATGGGAGTTGTCGTTTTAAAACAGCTGGAGAGCCGCAGGTTGAGAAACATTGATATATATGATACATTTTGGATTTAATGGTGAGATAACCCCTTTAACACTTGTTTTATTCCATACCTATGTGTTTGAGTGGATGATTGAAATATATATTTGTATTTGTTTTACCCTCCCCCAAGGATCGTCAGTGATGTCGGCCCTAATTAGTAGAGGGTTTTTTTCCGCCACATATTAATGGTTATTTGACAATAGTTAATGAAGTCATCAATTCCTTGTAGATTTTTCAGAGCAGATCTTTGTTGGTTTTTTATACACACCAGAATTTTTTAAAACGGACACGCTCTGTTTGAACAAAAGTCATATTCATCCAAATGTATGCAAATCTAATGAAGGATGTGTTCCCCTGAGAGGGGGTAGCAGGTGCATGTATGTTCCAGTTGCAGAAATTAAGTAGCTAAACTTATTTGTTTAACCATTTTACTGTCACGTTGCCTTCAGATTCTTAAATGGATGGCACTAATTTACGCTGTAACGCGTCCTCAGCATACGTAATAGATGACTAGAATATAGTGTGGCGCTACTGTTGCTAAAAAATCTATTAAAAATATATCCATTACACATACCAATTACTTTGTAGATCAACCTCATATGTTTTAGGCTGAAATATGCATGATTCCTTAATTAAAATGCAGTGGCGTAGCGTGGGTTGCCAGCACCCGGGACAAGTCAAGTGACGTTACTGTTAAAATGTATTGCTGACTCAATGGGTGAAGATGTCGGGTTGTCTGGTTTAAAAAATATATATTTTTATAGACCCTATTGATAAATTCTATGTTAATACAGGAGGCGTCCTCATCTTTTGGCCAAAATGGAGGACCTGTCATGCATTACAAAAACAACACATTGATTTTACTGGATACTGTGTAGGTCTTCCTTTCCCCTGTGGTGGTGCTGCAGAGAGATTGAACATCTACCTCCAGATTTCCCCAAAGATCACAGCTGATTGCTGGGAGTCCAAATTTGGAGACATTTTGTGATTCTTATTGTCAGGGGACCCTTCTAACAAGGGCGTGACTAAGTGACTACCTGGTTTTCACTAGAGCTTCTAATAGTGCGTATAGGCTTGGGCCATTAGGGTAGTCACCAGGTTCCCCTTCAGAGCAGGGGGTCAAAGATACTGGTGCAAGCACAGAGGGGAATGACGTAGTCTGGAAGTCTAGAGTCAGTGGCAGGCAGCGATCAAGCAAAGTCCATAAATGAAGTCCAAGGTCAGAGGCAGGCGGCAAAGTCAGTTGAATCAAGAAGGAGGGTCCGGTACACAGAAAAGCAGAACTTCAAAACACCTTCACACAAGGAACTAAACAAGCTAGTGACCAAGATTGCTCAGGCGCCTTGCGGGGGCAGGAAGCACCTTTAAATTCTTCCTGCAGCCCAGCCATAGGCTGGGGAGATATAGGGCGTGTACATGCTGCCTCACAAGGGAGGAGAGACACGCCTGTGCACGCCTCAACCGCAGTAAAGTACTCAAGCAGGAAGAAAGGCACGGAGCACAGATACAGTTAAGCTACTTGCTGCCTACCCTTGTCAGCATGGTGCACAGCACAAAGGAATGAGGATGCCTGTATTTGCGAGTAGGGCCAGCAGCGCTGGCACGGAGCGCTGGGCTAACACATGGTTAAAAATCTGTCATGGTCGTGTTATGGTGTTATGTACACATTGGTTCACTTGACCAGGACATACATATTGTATGCCCTGGAAGAAGACAATAAAGAGTTCTATTCAAGGACAGGAAGCAGATATCTTGAAGACTATGAGAAATTGTTATGGAAAGCCTACTATATATATGCAGCCCAGTTTCCGAAGGGATGGGATCATGCTCTGCTTCAGTATGTCACAGTACATGTTCCCATTTATGGTTCCCTCAATGAACTGTAGTTCCCCACAGCCGCCAGCACTCATGCAGCCCCAAACCTTGACACTGCCACCACCATGCTTGACTGTAGGCCAGGCGCACTTGTCTTTGTACTCCTCGCCTGGTTGCCTCCACACGCGCTTGACACCACTTGAACCAAATACGTTTATCTTGGTCTCATCAGACCACAGGACATGGTTCCAGTAATCCACGTCCTTAGGCTACATGCACACGACACGACAGGCTGACCGCCCCCACCCCTGTAACCGCTGCAGCAGTGCTGGCAGCACTCATACAACCTCTGGATATGAGCCTGAGCACGTGCACTCAACTTCTTTGGTCGACCATGACGAGGTCTGTTCTGAGTGGAACCTGTCTTGTTAAACCGCTGTATGGTCTTGGCCACCGTGCTGCAGCTCAGTTTCAGGGTGTCAGCAATTTTCTTATAGCCTCGGCCATCTTTATGTAGAGCAACAATTCTATTTTTTTTCAGATCCTCAGAGAGTTCTTTGCCATGAGGAGCCATGTTGAACTTCCAGTGACCGGTATGAGAGAGTGCGAGAGCGATAACACCAAATGTAACACTCCTGCTCCTCATTCACACATTGTAACACTAACTAGTCTCATGACAATTTGACCATTTCACTTAGGGATGTACTCACTTTTGTTGCCAGCAGTTTAGACATTAGTAGCTGTGTGTTGAGTTATTTTGAGGACACCCTAAATTTACACTGTTATACAAGCCGTACACTGACTACTTTAAATTGTGTCAAAGTGTCAGATCTTCAGTGTTGACCCATGAAAAGATAGAATAAAATATTTACAACAATGTGAGGGGGGTTATTTTTGAGATTTATATATATATATAAAAGTATATATAGTATCATTTACACATAGCACACAGAGCTCCTCCATTATATGATTGATGTGAATCGTTCTGCAGATTACAGGATATGTTACAAGAAATAATTTTGCTGATGAATTAGCTCTTCCGTGCGTTCTCTTGTTTATGCAAAACAAATGCAAAATACCTTACTTGATTAATTAATTCTGGAAAGCACAGTGTATCCACTTCTCTCCAGCTTTTGCAGGAGAATGGAAATTGTCTTCAGTTTTATTTTTGTAATTTAGACATGTCTAACTACTAGTGGAATATTAAAAATGAAAGGGTGCTATACCTCCCAAATAACGATTGATGGGCGGAATGATCTTGAAAACTCCTCCTAGGAGTGGTAATTCTATGTTAGGTGTGGTTTCATAGATCAAGGGAGGGGCTTGGTTCACCAGCATTTTCTTTTTTAGCAGAACCCACTGATTTTAAAGGGACTGCCAACCATCTAATTTGTTTGGGGGTGTCTCAAATTTCCTCTGATTGCAGATATTAGGGGAAAGATGGATTAGGTCGTTTTATTTCAACAGCAAAAATTCTCCCCATTCAAGTCACATGCACACTTAGCCACGCCCATATTTATTACTCAGTTTAAAGGGGTTATCCAATTCTAAAAATGACCCCCAAAATGCCCGGGCCCCTCCTGTAGATCATATTTACCTCCCCGTGATGACGTCACCATCGTGGCCTGCTATTGGCAGCACCCCCCTTCGTCGGATGTTTTGATCCGCGCGATGGTGAGATGCAGCGGCGGCCCTGCAGGGAGCAATGCGGGTACGAGGGGACGGGGTAAGTATGATCTATAGGAGAGGCCCAGGCATTGTGGGGGGCATTTTTAAAATTGCATTACCCCTTTAAGCTTAGTAAATATTGCACAGGGTAGCAGGGCCAATTAGAGACAAAGGGGCACAGCGCTCAGTTACTACCCCTTTGTTTTAGTAATCAATGCGGGTCTCAGCACCCAGAACCACACCAATCAAAACTTTAGACATTTTTAAATAACGTGTTCACAAATGGTCTCACTGATGAGAGCCCCAGAGATCAGCCTTAGGCCAAGTTCACACTTGATTTGATCAGTGATTTCCATTTGTGATTGTGAGCCAAAACCAGATGCAGATCAAAAACACAGAACAGGTGCAAAATCTTTCTATTACGCCATATCTCTGTGTAGGCTCCACTTCTGGTTTTGGCTCCCAATCACTGATGGAGTTACTGACCAAATCCATTAGCACTTGACTATATGAGAATTATACTGTGTTTCTATGGAGCCACAGGCTGGGGCTCCATAGAAATGACTAAGCAGCAGCCTCCTGTCACACAGGAGGACAGAGGCTGCCGCTAACACACTCTGGCTCCCCTGATCCCCGCTGGAGGGAGCTGGAGCACACCCGATGGCGTGTGCTCCTGACCACGGCATCTGAAGTGTTAAATGTCCACCATCAGCATTAGTCGTGGGTGCCTGCTGTATGAAACTGCTGCTATGGAGCCCGTTTCGCTCAGGAGAGGGCACCATCTTTAAAGTCCCGACTACCGATGTAAATAGCCATATGGCAGTTGAGAAGGGGTTAAACCAAGTGGCACATGACCCAGTTGTGACATACTCACTGCTGAGTCTAGTCATTCGCTGCCCGTGTTCTCGTCCATTTTGGAAATTTACATGCAGGAACCGAAAAGCAGTGTACACAGCTGGGGACCTATGAGCCAGAAATCAGTGGCGGGGAGCAGGTAAGTATGCTTTTCTTCCGAGGTCTGCAGGGGAGGGGTTGATATTTAAAAAAACTAAAAAGGCCACTCCTGGACAACCCCTTTAAGAAAGCCTACAAAAAAAGTAAATTAGCTAATACCTCCACTTAAAAAAAATACAATGATTATTATTTTTCCCCCCCAATTTTTGAGCAGCACTTGATCCTTGTTCTACAATATTGAAAGGGACATGAGTTAGACACAATTGGTCTTGTTTTCTGAAGCAGGATAATGTACATTAAGCAAATGTAGTGAGAGCTGAATCTTGAATATTTATGGACAGAGCGTGGAATATATTCGGTCCCGGCATTAAAATGCCTATAGATTCTGTCTGCTTGGAAAATCATTGATGTGAAGACCAATTACATAGACAGTGCAGTGTCCCAATCATTTCTCCAGCTGCTGCTGTTAGATAATATAAAGCACAACTGAAACCATACGTCAAGGATGAAAACATAATGTACATTACATTTTGCTGCTTATGTAAACATATGTACATAGTAATTTTGTAGGCGCATAAGGCTTTGACAATGTTCCGGTGGGAAGGAAAATTAATGTTACATTCAACGCTTATCTCGTTTCCTATCCATATTTATTAGTATGTATCATGTAATAAAATAATTAACGGTCGAAATTACAATCCCATGGCTCGTCTTTTGTTCTCATTGCTCCAGGTCCATAGATCTTAATGAAATGCAGCCAGTCAGTGAAATCTAATGCAGTGCAGGTTTTTAGCGGGGACCATGTAGTATCTAAGATCATGGGCCTGTAGTAAAGGGGTTATACGGTTTTGCTTTAAAGATAGAATATACAGTCAGGTCCATAAATATTGTGACATTGACACAATTCTAACATTTTTGGCTCTATACACCACCACAATGGATTTGAAATGAAACAAACAAGATGTGCTTTAACTGCAGACTGTCAGCTTTAATTTGAGGGGATTTACATCCAAATCAGGTGAACGGTGTAGGAATTACAACAGTTTGCATATGTGCCTCCCACTTGTTAAGGAACCAAAAGTAATGGGATAGAATAATAATCATAAATCAAACTTTCACTTTTTAATACTTGGTTGCAAATCCTTTGTAGTCAATTACAGCCTGAAGTCTAGAACGCATAGACATCACCAGACGCTGGGTTTCATCCCTGGTGATGCTCTGCCAGGCCTCTACTGCAACTGTCTAGAGTTCCTGTTTGTTCTTGGGGCATTTTCCCTTCAGTTTTGTCTTCAGCAAGTGAAATGCATGCTCAATTGGACTCAGGTCAGGTGATTGACTTGGCCATTGCATAACATTCCACTTCTGTCGCTTAAAAAACTCTTTGGTTGCTTTTGCAGTATGCTTTGGGTCATTGTCCATCTGCACTGTGAAGCGCCGTCCAATGAGTTCTGAAGCATTTGGCTGAATAGGAGCAGATAATATTGTCCGAAACACTTCAGAATTCATCCTGCTGCTTTTGTCAGCAGTCACATCATCAATAAATACAAGAGAACCAATTCCATTGGCAGCCATACATGCCCACGCCATGACACTACCACCACCATGCTTCACTGATGAGGTGGTATGCTTAGGATCATGAGCAGTTCCTTTCCTTCTCCATACTCTTCTCTTCCCATCACTCTGGTACAAGTTGATCTTGGTCTCATCTGTCCATAGGATGTTGTTCCAGAACTGTGGAGGCTTTTTTAGATGTCGTTTGGCAAACTCTAATCTGGTCTTCCTGTTTTTGAGGCTCACCAATGGTTTACATCTTGTGGTGAACCCTCTGTATTCACTCTGGTGAAGTCTTCTCTTGATTGTTGACTTTGACACACATACACCTACCTCCTGGAGAGTGTTCTTGATCTGGCCAACTGTTGTGAAGGGTGTTTTCTTCACCAGGGAAAGAATTCTTCGGTCATCCACCACAGTTGTTTTCCGTGGTCTTCCAGGTCTTTTGGTGTTGCTGAGTTCACCGGTGCGTTCCTTCTTTTTAGGAATGTTCCAAACAGTTGTTTTGGCCACACCTAATGTTTTTGTTATCTCTCTGATGGGGTTTTTTTGTTTTGTTTTTTCAGCCTAACGATGGCTTGCTTCACTGATTGTGACAGCTCTTTGGATCTCATCTTGAGAGTTGACAGAAAAAGATTCCAAATGCAAATAGCAGACTGGAAATGACCTCTGGACCTTTTATCTGCTCATTGTAATTGGGATAATGAGGGAATAACACACACCTGGCCATGGAACAGCTGAAAAGCCAATTGTCCCATTACTTCTGGTTCCTTAACAAGTTGGAGGCACATATGCAAACTGTTGTAATTCCTGCACCGTTCACCTGATTTGGATGTAAATACCCTCAAATTAAAGCTGACAGACTGCAGGTAAAGGACATCTTATTTGTTTCATTTAAAATCCATTGTGGTGGTGTATAGAGCCAAAAATGTTAGAATTGTGTCTATGTCCCAATATTTATGGACCTGGCTGTATACGTCAAGTTTGTAGTTGGGGGAGGGGGGTGTGCTTCTGTTTGCTAGACCCCATACACGCCCAAAGTGGCTGAGCTACCATACATATATTCGTGTTTTTTTTTCCGTAGAATAGCAGTCCGACAACTAAAGACAGTGTTTAATCCAACAACCTGAGAATCAAGACCCAAATTTCTACAACAAATCTGCCACAAGTGAGTTTACCATTGTATTCCGGTTGTTTCAAGTTATCCCCTATCCACCGGATAGGACCTCCATTGACCACCAGAACAGGGGCCCCGTACTCCCTGCAGCCGCCCTGAAATGAACGAAGCTGCCGTTCAGTCCATTATTTTCTGTGGGAATTCTGGAGATAGGGGAGCCCTGTACTCGGCTATGGCTAGAACTCCCATAGAAATGAATGCAGCACGCATGTGCGTCCTGTGGATAGGGTATAACTTGAAATAACCAGAATACCCGTTTAAAGGGAATCTGCCACCAGTGACACATGATAAATGCCACTCGCTGAAGTGACAAAACCCCTTTAATAACCGTGCACTGGCGCTTGATGCACCTAAGTTATGTAGAGGCCCCGACATGCAATAGTCTTAAATCTACGCCATCTCCTTGCTGGTGTAGATTTAAATAATTTTCAAAAAGTAGCATAGAAAATGATAAATAAGACAAAATATTCTTAATTTTTTATTTTTTTTATATATGTTTGATCTCTAGGACCAGAGCAGGAATAGGCTTTGGTGCTTCCTGATCTCGATACATAGCGCTAGAGAAGGCACACATGACAAACGGCATGGAACGACGGTCAGTTAAATATAGTGAGTGAGAAGTCTGCAACTTAAAAGGGTTTTCTGACATTTTAATACTGATGATCTATACTGAGGATAGGTCATAGGTATCTGATCAGTTGGGGTCCGACACCTGGGACCCCCGCCGATCAGTTGTTTAAGAAGGCACCGGCGCTCGTGTGAGCGCCGCAGACTTCTCTTGGCTCACCAAGCACAAAGCCGTACATTGTGTAGCGGTTGTGCTTGGTATCGCAGCTCAGCCCCATTTACTGAGCTGCGCCAAGGCCACGTGACCGGACGTGTTGTCACTTGACCTAGAAAAAGCAGAGAGAAAGACACAGCGCTGCTACCTTCTCGAACAGCTGATCGATGGGGGTCCCGGGTGTCAGATCCCCACGATCAGATACTGAAGCCCTATCCTGAGACTAGGTCATTAGTAAAAAAAAATCTCATAAAATTCATTTAAATTAGGAATCCACATGTTATCCTGCTGCTGAGAGTGTTCAGTTCCCTTGCAGCACCCCCACAGGAGATATGATGCATTACGTAGAGCCTACTGAAATTAAAGTTCTGGCAGTGTAATGCATGGAATTGCCAGGTCCTTCAGAGAAAAGGATGTTCTTTAGCCACTTTCTGCTACAACTAATTGATAGAGGTCCCAAATCAGAGACTTCGATTTCATCTATACAGTATTTGAAAATGAGTTTTCTAAACCAGACAACCACTTTAAACTTTTTAAAGTTTTCTATAACTTAACAATACTTGGCACGCCTTGAATGATATTGTTCCTGTGGGGTCCATTTAAACAACACTGGCCTCCGATCAGTTCCAGCTCTTCTAATTATGTATCCTTTGTCTTTTTATTTTTTTCCATGTCTACTTCTCCGTGCATCTTTCTTTTCTGCTCTCAGCAATCTAATTGGCTTGAGGCTGTAATGGTGAATTAAATGCATATCCCACAAAGCTTCTGTACCTTCCAGTAATTAGTGGGAATTGTGCAAGCATCACATTTAAATGAGTTAGCTCTGCAAGATGGATTCCCTTTGTGGGCCTCAAGTGAAATCATTACAGGGTATAATTCTGGACCTGACACCAGACTGGGAACCATTTATTAGGGTAATACAGACACTTCTGAAAATAGCACAAGGCACAGAATCTAATATCTGATAAAGAATAGACGCTATTGAATATAAATGAAATTAATCTGTCTGGAGTTAATTAAAGCGATGTGACTTGGAGCAAAGCACATATACGCAAGGGATGCCATCATGTTATAGGCTGAGCCAGTATTCTTTTGGTTCACAAGGGCGGCCATTAACCCTTTCAGCCCCGGAGTTTTTTATTTTATTTGTTTTTTGCTTATTAGTTACTTTTATTCTACAGGTCAGTACGAATCCAGCTCATTTTTTGCGGGCGATCTGTACTTTTCATTGATACCATTCTGGGGTGTGTATGACTTTTTGTAGAAAAGTAAGTGACCAAAAACGGCGAATCAGCCATTTTAATGCTTTTTGCGTATGGGGAATATATTTTTATATTTTTATACTATGAGCGTTTTCGCACTTTTTTAAAATTATTTTAGTTCTTTTATTTTTATTTTGGGAAAAGGGGGGGTATTTGAATTTTTATGTATTTTTTTATTTTTAAACTTTTTTTTTTTTACGTTTTTTTTTTCCATTGCCAAAACGGATGGAAATAAACCAGAGAGATTGGTTTACACGGAGAAACAACAAGTCGATTCGCATAAAACTTCATTAGAATACTGTACGGAGCAGGAGCTTCATACAGTATTAGAATGTATTGGCTCTGATGAGCCGAAGTTATTACTTCGCGAAGTCTCGTGAGACTTTGGGTAATAACTTCAAAAATTAATTTCTACTGTAAAAAACTTTACCAAACTCGGGTCCCGCTCCATACAGTATTCTAACGAAGTTTTATGCGAATCGACTTTGGATGTTTCATCCGAAGTCAATTCGCTCATCCCTAGTCTGGAGAGTCCAAATTGAAAAAAAAAAAAGCATGGGGAAAAATGAATATGAGGTAAGCATATTCATAAATATATCTTTTATAGTGTACTTTCACACTTGCATCAGAGGAATCCGGCAGGCAGTTCCGTTGCCGGAACTGCCTGCCGGATCCGGAAATCAGTGTGCAAACGGATACCCTTTGTTTCCAGATCCGGATGCTGATCTGTTTAACAAATTGAAATACTGGATCCGTCTCTCCGGTGTCATCCGGAAAAACGGATCCGGTATTTATTTTTTTTCATATTTTTAAAAATCTGCGCATGCGCAGATCGGAAAACCAGATCCGTTTTTCCGGAACACTTGGTACCGGATCCGGCATTAATAAATGTCAATGGAAAATAATGCCAGATCCGGCATTCCGGCAAGTGTTCCGGAATTTTGGCCGGAGAATATGCTGCAGTATTTTCTCAGACCGAATACCGTAAAAGTGACTGAACGGAAGACATCCTGATGCATACTGAACGGATTGCTTTCCATTCAGAATGCATTAGGACAAAACGGAAGCATTTTTTTTCCGGTATTGAGCCCCTAGGACGGAACTCAATACCGGGAAACTTTAACGCTAGTGTGAAAGTATCCTTAAAAAACATAATAATCCCGGAAAACCTCTTTAAAGATGTGGCGATTCTCTCTCTTTTTTTCATCCCCGCCTTCTGAGAGCCATTACTTTGATATTTTCAATTTCCATAGAGGTTTTCTTTTGTGTTTTCTTTTCTCTCCAGCAATGATGTTTCAACTTTTGTGCCAATCACAGACTGCAGCAGTCACATATCGACATGACACGTTATTGCTGGAGACCATGGAAATGTCAGCATGGGGGTGCCAGGGGGCTAGTAGGGTATACCACCTTTTTTTTTTTTTTTTTTTTTTTCATTTTAGTGGTATGTTCACAAGCGGTGGATATATGCTGTGGAAAATCTGCAGCATATCACAGTACCATTAAAAAAATCTACACGCTGCAAAATAATCCCAGCTGAAATTGACCTGCAGTATGGATAGTAAATCCACAGCATGTGAATTCCTGCTGCAGATTTTTACTTTGAATTGCAACCAGTGATGCAGCAAAATCCACATGGAACACATGTAGATTGCCTCTGAGCCAAAACAGATTTGGAATCATAGCAAATGTCATGAGAATAAGTCATTGGCCCAAATTTACTAATGTACAGTATCTGCACCAAAAATCTGTCAAAAAAAAGTTGTGCACATTGGCACAATTTGACGCATCTAAGGCCCCTTTCACACGGGCGAGTTTTCCGCGCGGGTGCAATGCGTAAGTTGAACGCATTGCACCCGCACTGAATCCGGACCCATTCATTTCTATGGGGCTGTGCACATGAGCGGTGATTTTCACGCATCACTTGTGCGTTGCGTGAAAATCGCAGCAAGCTCTATTTTGTGTGTTTTTCACGCAACGCAGGCCCCATAGAAGTGAATGGGGCTGCGTGAAAATCGCAAGCATCCGCAAGCAAGTGCGGATGCGGTGCGATTTTCACGCACGGTTGCTAGTAGACGATCGGGATGGGGACCCGATCATTATTATTTTCCCTTATAACATAACATGGTTATGAGGGAAAATAATAGCATTCTGAATACAGAATGCTAAGTAAAATAGGGCTGGAGGGGTTAAAAAAATAATAATAATTTAACTCACTTTAATCCACTTGTTCGCGCAGCCCCAGTCTTCATCTGTGAGGAATAGGACCTTTGATGATGTCACTACGCTCATCACATGGTCCATCACATGATCCATCACCATGGTGATGGATCATGTGATGGACCATGTGATTAAAGCAGTGATGTCATCAAAGGTCCTATTCCTCACAGAACAAGACAGAAGAGATGCCGGCTGCGCGAACAAGTGGATTAAGGTGAGTTAAATAATTATATATATTTTTTTAACCCCTCCAGCCCTATTTTACTTAGCATTCTGTAAGGAGCATTAGCTGGGAATGAAGATGGAATGAAACCAAGTTTCAGTGCAGGCGGTGGCACCACCTCAGTAAAATTACAGCCCAAGTCCGTGCGCAGCCGCATATGAGCGGTGCGGCGCGGACTAGTCTAAGTTCATGCGCAGGCGCTCTATTTCATGCAGAGTGAGGAAAATACAATATAATTGGCCACATGGTAGTGATACATACTTACCTTTTATGGTTCCTTATTCTCATTGGCAGTTTTGGTGTAAAGCCTTTAAAAGGCTGGATTTTTGCGTCCTCACTCATCTCTGCCCGTTACCCCTGTTGAAGCCAGATTAGCTGGCGAAACATGTTGGGGGGCAGAATTAGGTTTTAGTTTGCTGATGTCTTCCTGTTCAGGCTATGTGATTGTTTCATCATAATAAGAGATGTGTCATCTGAACTGCTGGCTGTTTATAGACTAATATGTAATTATTATTTGATTTAGTTTAATAGCAAAAAACCCAAATAACATCATTATTCACATCTTGCTGAGCAGTCTATTGTGTCACCTGAGCTTGTAAGGCTGTTTCTGCCGAAATCAGAGGTATTTACCCAAATATTGTCATCTCTTTATCGAGCTGGTTGGCCTCTTTTTTCTAGAATTTGCAAGCTTCTCTTTATTATAGTGATTATATACTGTCAAAACATCAACATTTCTGGAACAACATACAATTAACTAGACATTAGCTGAATCCCGGTGCCAAGAACTACAGATATATGTGAGTGCTTACCTCAGGTGACTGGCACAGATAGTTGTTATATGGCAGGGCTCACACATGAGGTATTTGGTGCAGTTTTTGTTGCAGTTATCAAAAGCTTAAACTTAATCCAAAACAAGAAAAGTATTATTTTTTTTACTTTAGATTTTCTTCTTCTTATGAGCCACTCCCGGCTTTGGCAAAGAAATCACATTAAACGCTGCATAAAAACTGTATAACTATGAATCAGAATCCAGCCTAATAGAAATACACAACATTGAGCAACCCCTACTGAATGGCCCTGATTTACTAAGCCTGTAGATGGCGTAAGCTTAGACTGGCTGTCTAGACCGGCACCAGATTTATCATTGACAAATGTCTCAATGTTCCCATACTAGGAAAATGTAGGTGTGAACTTGGACCGTGGTTTACCGTATTTTTCGCCCCATAAGACGCACTTACCCCCTCCTCAAAAACCTTATAGGTCTTATAGGCCGGTGCATCTTATAGGGCGAAAAATACGGTAAGTGACGACGGGGGGGGGGGGGGGGGGCTTGGGGCTCTATGCATTCAGGCTCAGTTTGGTTTTCACAGTCAAGTGACTCCAGAATTGCCAGAGTTGTATTCTATTTTTCTTGAAGAGAACGACAATCTCTCTCTTGTTGTTTATGAGTTTTGTGTAACGCTAGTTTTCTTGCAAAGAGGTTGATGTCCATCACCCAAGTAAAACACTAAAAATTTGGTGTTGAGGTGAATGACAAGCCTCTTTTGAGGAATTTGTAATGTCTATCCTCTAAACTTAAATGAGAGAGATTGATCATCTGTAAACTATCCGAATTATTTAGTTCTTGACATTGTAAGCCCATTTGTCCCTGTCTCTCAGTTGCACACCTTTGGTTACAAAAGGAGAGGGATCCACCATAGATGTACTGGTGATAGAGGGTACATTGATACCAGAGACAGAAGATATAGAAGTAGAGGCAAAAGATGGCAAAGCTGCCTGAGCAGAAGTAACTCCTATAAACGCATTGGTAAATGTGGAGGGAGATCTTCCCATCCCAATTTCTCCCATTAACCCCTGTCTGCGGTTATTGCAGAAGTGTTCCATCCTGTATTATCATTCACTGCAACGGAGGATGTATGAGGTGTCGGAGCTTTTCTTTGAGAATAGGGTGTTCGATATTTGTTTTTACGCTTGGTCCATGATTGTTTATTGGGATATTGTCTTAATGGCTAATCCTATGGACCTGAAATGTCAGATTCCGAAATATCTGTATAGGATACTTGCAAATTACCATTAGTTGGTTTATTTTTCTCAAAACGGAAATTGTTGGTTCTAAAGATATAAACCTGACCAGTGTCAAAATCTCGCCTGTCTCTAATGTATTTCCTATGCTTTCTTTCTTTAATTTCTGTCTGTGTCTGTCTGGTAGTGTCTTAAAACACTGAATCTGTGCTATTTCTTTTTCTGTGTACTGATCTTACTGAACACACACTTTTCATAATCTAAAAGGTACTGTAACATCTGTAATGAATTCTCAGTCAATAACTGTTGCCACCCTTTGATGAATTCAGCATCCTTCTGATGAGAATTGGGGACAATATTAATTCTCATGCCTCTATATACCAGTCTCTGTTGTGCATAGGTTTCCAGACTGGCAATCTCCCATAGTTACCTGATATATTGTTTATAGGTATTATTGAGTTCTTTAAATCCTGTGTTAATGTCACACAGATTTATGGGTAGGTTTTCTTTAGAGAAAACGTGTTCAGCCTCAGCAGTGAACAAACTGGGAGTTAATTTGTGAGACAAAAAGCCGGCCATTAGCCACCAAAGCCCTGTATTAAGAATATGGGTTCAATAACAGCGAGCGGTTAAGCCCAAAAATATAAATCACCGAAAAATAATGTAGGCCCTATCTGGGAAAGGATTTACAATATAACAATCACATATGTAGCCTGAACAGGCTGATATCCTCACTTGTCCAAGATAATAGAATATAACTTTTAATGGATAAATTAATAGAAAATCATCACATCTATTGAAATATTATTAGTGAGCAAAGAAGTGTGGGTTAAAACTCTTTGTTGTAGTACTGCTGTAGTACTGCGTTGTTTATAGAGGGTAGCTGGCAGTGCACTTCCCTGCACTACCACTCCGATTATGGCCCACACTGGCCCACACTGTCCACTCTTAGACACTCTTCTAAACTATTTTCGCTTTTTAGCACATTGACAGAAAAGATCAGCAAACTAAAACCTAATTCTGCCCCCCAACATGTTTCGCCAGCTAATCTGGTTTCATCAGGGGTAAAGGGCAGAGATGAGTGAGGACGCAAGAAATCCAGCCTTTTAAAGGCTTCCAACATGTTGTTAACACCAAAACTGCCAATGAGAATAAGGAACCATAAAAGGTAAGTACAGTTGCAAGAAAAAGTATGTGAACCCTTTGGAATGATATGGCTTTCTGCACAAATTGGTCATAAAATGTGATCTGATCTTCATCTAAGTCACAACAATAGACAATCACAGTCTGCTTAAACTAATAACACACAAATAATTAAATATTACCATGTTTTTATTGAACACACCATGTAAACATTCACAGTGCAGGTGGAAAAAGTATGCGAACCCCTAGACTAATGACATCTCCAAGAGCTAATTGGAGTGAGGTGTCAGCCAACTGGAGTCCAATCAATAAGATTGGAGGTGTTGGTTACAGCACCCTGCCCTATAAAAAACACACACCAGTTCTGAGTTTGCTTTTCACAAGATGCATTGCCTGATGTGAATGATGCCTCGCACAAAAGAGCTCTCAGAAGACCTACGATTAAGAATTGTTGACTTGCATAAAACTGGAAAGGATTATAAAAGTATCTCCAAAAGCCTTGCTGTTCATCAGTCCACGGTAAGACAAATTGTCTATAAATGGAGAAAGTTCAGCTCTACTGCTACTCTCCCTAGGAGTGGCCGTCCTGTAAAGATGACTGCAAGAGCACAGCGCAGACTGCTTAATGAGGTGAAGAAGAATCCTAGAGTGTCAGCTATAGACTTACAAAAGTCTCTTGCATATGCTAACATCCCTGTTAGCGAATCTACGATACGTAAAACACTAAGCAAGAATGGATTTCATGGGAGGATACCACAGAGGAAGCCACTGCTGTCAAAAAAAAAATTGCTGCCCGTTTACAGTTTGCACAAGAGCACCTGGATGTTCCACAGCAGTACTGGCAAAATATTCTGTGGACAGATGAAACCAAAGTTGAGTTGTTTGGAAGAAACACACAACACTATGTGTGGAGAAAAAGAGGCACAGCACACCAACATCAAAACCTCATCCCAACTGTGAAGTATGGTGGTGGGGGCATCATGGTTTGGGGCTGCTTTGCTGCGTCAGGGCCTGGACAGATTGCTATCATCGAAGGAAAAATGAATTCCTAAGTTTATCAAGACATTTTGCAGGAGAACTTAAGGCCATCTGTCCACCAGCTGAAGCTGAACAGAAGATCGGTGTTGCATCAGGACAACGACCCAAAGCATAGAAGTAAATCAACAACAGAATGGCTTAAACAGAAGAAAATACGCCTTCTGGAGTGGCCCAGTCAGAGTCCTGACCTCAACCCGATTGAGATGCTGTGGCATGACCTCAATAAAGCGATTCACACCAGACATCCCAAGAATATTGCTGAACTGAAACAGTTCTGTAAAGAGGAATGGTCAAGAATTACTCCAGACCGTTGTGCACGTCTGATCTGCAATTACAGGAAACGTTTGGTTGAAGTTTTTGCCGCCAAAAGAGGGTTCAACCAGTTATTAAATCCAAGGGTTCACATACTTTTTCCACCTGCACTGTGAATGTTTACATGGTGTGTTCAATGAAAACATGGTAACATTTAATTCTTTGTGTGTTATTAGTTTAAGCAGATGTCACACCGGTGACAGGTTTTAGAAGGTCTGACAGCCTCTTTTGGTTTTGGTTTCACTTTGCCTGTGTGTTGCTCTTATGTCCACACCTCCTGTTCAGGTGTGGATCATGTGACCTTTACCTCCTCTTATTTAGTCTGACTTTACCCATAACTCCTTGCTCTGGATAGCTTCATTTGGTTTTTGGAAGAGCTGGAGTGTGGTTCTAGTTGAAGTCCTGTTCATCCATCAGCCTCAGAAGTTAAGTGTTCCGCTTGTTGTATTTTGTATCCCCCCCACCTTTGTTGTTTACTAGGCCTCAGTGAGACGCTAGTTCCTTCACCAGGGTAGGAGCGGGTTGTCTCTGCCCTGCCATTACTATTAGGGCATCCGAGGGCCACCAGGGTTTTCTAGGTTCCTGTGTATGGGCATCTCTATCATTGAGAGGTGCCCATACGGATAGGAGTTAGGTTTTTATAGGTGGTGACCCTTTTCCTTCCCTAGCGGTGAGGCCTAGTGTCTTTTCCCTTCCTTCTTGTTGTCTTTTGGTGTTCTCCCCTACTACATCCGTGACAGCAGACTGTGATTGTCTATTGTTGTGACTTAGATGAAGATCAGATCACATTTTAGGACCAATTTGTACAGAAATCTATATCATTCCAAAGGGTTCACATACTTTTTCTTGCACCTGTATGTATCACTACATGATACCGTGATTGTTATATTGTAAATCCTTTCCCAGATAGGGTCTACATTATTTTTATTGATTTATTATGATGAAAATACAGAGCTGCTGTACCAGACTGCGGCGCTTGGATATTTTCCTAAACTTAATGCGTTAGGGTACTTTCACACTAGCGGACCGCAAAAAACGGAACGGTCGTGTGCATAAGGCCAAAGTCTTAACCCCTTAATAACTGGGCGATTTTCCATTTTTTTTGTTTTTATTTTTTACTCCCAAAGCCATAACTTTTTTATTTTTTCATTCACATAGCTGTATGAGGGCAGTGTGAGAATGTAAACAAAACAGCCCTTGCCCTGCGCGATGCACCCATTACTGTCCTTCTTGCATCTTGGACCAATAATATACTCTGGTCAAATGGCTATGTATGGACAGACCACACAACAGACTTTGAGAATATTAGACAATAGCCTATTCATGGCCTAATGGACCATTTATTTATACCCATTTTACAACCATGACTTATTCCATTATGTATTTTCTAGCTAATTTCTTCCTTCTAGCTACTCATTCTGTGGTTGTTATTTACACGTTTTACTTAAAAGGGTTGTCCGACATGTAAAAGAAAATTTTGCACTGTAAATCTAATGGTCAGCAATATATACATAAGCTAAGAAAGGTTTAGGAAAAAAAATTTTTTTCCTCATTTCCCTAGTTCTCTTCTGGCCCTTTGTTTACTTGTTTTCCTCATGAATATTTGTGAGCATCAAAAAAGCCTGCCCCTTCACCTGCTTTGCAAAAGGAGTGAATAAAAGTGCTGCCCTGAGTGAAATGTCTGACTTTTGGGATACTCAGCAGCATGTTGTATGTGTAGGACTACAAGTCCCAGATGTATAATGACACTGCTGTGCAATGCTCTGCAGAACTCCTCCCGTCTGTCAGCTCTGTGTCTGCAGGGTGAGGTAGGCAGAACCTGTGCCCAGAATTTGTCTCTTTACTAGACCAAAACGAACAAGTGGAAATAATGTATCAAAATATAAGTTTATTATAAAATATAAAATGTGGAGAAACTACAGGATGGTATACAAAGATACGGAAAAGCACAGGGTAAATGACACCAATCGATCACCAATACTTCTGTGAAATATAACACACAGTAAGGTACAATCCATGAATCAAAATCAGGGCTTTAAGGAGAACCAGGATGGCAAAACGCCGCTGTAAGGCTATGCACAAAAGGTGCCAATGACCATACCTGGTAATCCATAAGTTGATTCACACCTGATGCAGTGCATACATATCTAGACCGGCCAATATAATGATAGGTACTCAAGGTAAAAATAAATATCTTAGTCAGAAAGAAGATGGTGTCAATATGCACAACATGTATAACATATATATATATGGGGGACTCACTATGAATACAAGCAGAGATCCCATGAATGGTGTGAATCGCTACTAGTAACCGGACGTACCTGAGGACATGGTGATGGATGGAAAGTCAGACCCTGAGCGCGAGACCTCGACGCGCGTTTCACCTCAACGGCCGTTGAGGTGAAACGCGCGTCGAGGTCTCGCGCTCAGGGTCTGACTTTCCATCCATCACCATGTCCTCAGGTACGTCCGGTTACTAGTAGCGATTCACACCATTCATGGGATCTCTGCTTGTATTCATAGTGAGTCCCCCATATATATATATGTTATACATGTTGTGCATATTGACACCATCTTCTTTCTGACTAAGATATTTATTTTTACCTTGAGTACCTATCATTATATTGGCCGGTCTAGATATGTATGCACTGCATCAGGTGTGAATCAACTTATGGATTACCAGGTATGGTCATTGGCACCTTTTGTGCATAGCCTTACAGCGGCGTTTTGCCATCCTGGTTCTCCTTAAAGCCCTGATTTTGATTCATGGATTGTACCTTACAGTGTGTTATATTTCACAGAAGTATTGGTGATCGATTGGTGTCATTTACCCTGTGCTTTTCCGTATCTTTGTATACCATCCTGTAGTTTCTCCACATTTTATATTTTATAATAAACTTATATTTTGATACATTATTTCCACTTGTTCGTTTTGGTCTATCTTGGATGTTTTACAAGTGGTAAATTGTAGCTGTCTAGTTGACAGGTGGCCTTTGTGTAGGTTAATAAAAATTTGTCTCTTTACTGCCTGGAGCTGCTCAGCAAAGCCTCCAGCCCTGAGTCTGTGCTGCTGCTGGTAGAAGGCGTTAAACTTTCCTGAAGAATCCAGGGAGAGGGCAGAAAGCAACAGCTCTCCAGTGCAGGGGGGCATGGCCAGCACAGACACAGACCTGCTCCTCAGGCTTGTGTACGGTATCATCAGAGAATGGAGAGAAGCTGACATCACCGGTCATGTGACAATCAGTGAAATATGAGAAAGGGGCCACTGCAGATGAAGTAAGTGAATTGTAAGCCCCTTACATTTGATTTGTTAGAAAGATACAAAGAACAAAAAAATAACTCAGGCATTTATCATGTAGACTAAGGCTACTTTCACACCTGCGTTTAGGTCGGATCCGTCTGGTATGTGCCCAGACAGGTCCGCACCTATAATGCAAACGCTTAGATCCGTTTAGAACGGATCCGTTTGCATTACCATGAACCATGAACATGAAAAATTTTTTTTTTTTTTTTTTTTTTTTGTTCATGATAATGCAAACGGATCCGTTTTGACTTTTTCATTGAAAATCAATGGGAGACGGATCCGTTTGAAAATTGAGCCATACTGTGTCAACTTCAAACGGATCCGTCCCCATTGACTTACATTGTAAGTCTGGACGGATCCGTTTGCCTCCGCACGGCCAGGCGGACACCTGAACGCTGCAAGCTGCGTTCAGGTGTCCGCCTGCTGAGCGGAGCGGAGGACAAACGGAGCCAGACTGATGCATTCTGAGCGGATCCGCATCCATTCAGAATGCATTAGGGCTGGACGGATCCGTTCGGGGCCGCTTGTGAGAGCCTTCAAACGGAACTCACAAGCGGAGCCCCGAACGCTAGTGTGAAAGTAGCCTTACAGGAGCTGATATTGAGTTATTTTCTTCTTCCATATCTAAAGCTAAATTCAGAATGCTGCTGGTTTCCTGTTACAGGCGAGCACGAGCAGTGCAATGTACGAGATCAAACGATTTTACACATAGCATCAGATTTGTAATAAACTGTTCACTGTTGCAGAATTTTTAAATCAGAATTCTTAAAGCAGTTATGTATACGAATGGAGAACACTCTAACTACAATAATATAGCACATATATGTACAAAAATAAAACTACTAAAATTATTTTCCTAGAATATAACTACTATAATACTGCCTCCTATGTACAAGAATACAACTACTATAATACTGCTCCTATGTACAAGAATATAACTGCTGTAATACTGCCTCCTATGTAGAAGAATATAACTACTATAATACTGCTCCTATGTACAAGAATAAAACTACTATAATATTGCTCCTATGTACAAGAATATATCTACTATAATATTGCTCCTATGTACAAGAATACAACTACTATAATACTGCTCCTATATACAAGAATATAACTACTATAATACTGCCTCCTATGTACAAGAATATAACTACTATAATACTGCTCCTATGTACAAGAATAAAACTACTATAATACTGCCTCCTATGTACAAGAATATAACTACTATAATATTGCTCCTATGTACAAGAATATAACTACTATAATACTGCTCCTATGTACAAGAATATAACTACTATAATACTGCTCCTATGTACAAGAATATATCTACTATAATACTGCTCCTATGTACAAGAATATAACTACTATAATACTGCTCCTATGTACAAGAATATAACTACTATAATACTGCTCCTATGTACAAGAATAAAACTACTATAATACTGCCTCCTATGTACAAGAATATAACTACTATAATATTGCTCCTATGTACAAGAATATAACTACTATAATACTGCTCCTATGTACAAGAATATAACTACTATAATACTGCTCCTATGTACAAGAATATAACTACTATAATACTGCTCCTATGTACAAGAATATAACTACTATAGGGGGCGGAGCCGAGCCACGCTGCTGAATGGCCGCACGAGCTTGAGCTCCTCCAGCATTCCGGCTCATTTGCCCTATAAAAGCTTATAATTTGATTGATTATGGGGAAACCTGGCAGAGAAAAGAACAGAGGAAGCTCAGAGTCCACCCCACTGCGCTCCAAACAGCCAGAGATGGAGAAGTTTCTCCGGAAAACGTCGAGGTTCACGGCGCAGAAAGGCCCCAATATGGCGACGTCTGCTGCACAGGACTCTGACGCCGGGGAATTGTCAGACGCAGGCAGCGGCTCCGATGTCTCGGACAAGAGACCCAGAGACCCACCTCTCTCAGAGCGAACCCTGCGCCGGGTCCTTGAATCGGCCCTCTCGCCCTTAAAACAAGACCTGTCTGATATCAAGGACGACATGAAGCATCTGGGGCAGAGAGTGGTGGCGTTAGAAGCCACTCAGGAGGCCATCATGACATATGAGAGTAAAGCGTCGGAGGTGCTGGCGTCTCACAAGGCCTTGCTAAATGATGCCTTCCTAAAATTGGAAGACCAAGAAAACCGTAGCCGCCGGCGCAATATCCGCATACGCGGCCTACCTGAGTCGTTTGCAGCGGAGGCCTTACCGACAGTGGCACGTGAATTGTTCTCTAAGCTGCTGGGCCCTGACAGAGCGGCGGGAATCGTGGTGGAGCGCATACACAGGGCGCTGCGCCCCAGGCCTAAACCGCAAGAACCGCCACGTGATGTAATATGTGGCTTATTGAGCTACGTTGATACCGCAGCCATCCTCAAAAGCCAAAGAGAATTAGAGGTACTGGAATACGAAAATACCCCGATCCAGATGTTCCAGGACATCGCGCCATCCACCCTGGCTAAGCGGCGCCTTCTCAGGCCTCTCCTGGATATCCTGAGAAAAACCTCGACCCCATTCCGCTGGTTATACCCCTTTGGGTTGGCGATTTCCAGGAATGGTAAGCTACTGACCGTGCGTTCACCTGCTGACTTGGAATCTGTCTGGCGGTCCCTGGACGTTCCTCCGATGGAAATCCCCTCATGGTTACCGGCTGACCAAGATGGCGCCCTCCCCATACCACCTCGTGTCAACGCTTGGCAAACAGCATCTGCGGGCAAGTCGGACCGTTCGGGACGCAGCAGGATGGAAAGAGATCCCACCTGATTAGAGGTGTTTGTAAGCATACCTTGCTGATATTTCTACCTCCACAGAATAGGAGATGACTGATGCTCACCTATGTGTTATACAGGTTATTGAAGGCGGACATGATCTTCCTACATTTTCAATGTTTTCTACATTTCTAGTGTTTTATTTTTGTGGCCTACTGGGCTCAATGTTATGTTTAAAGGGCCTTGTGCCGTGTCATGGCTGATACAGGACGCTACCTCTAGAACATTGCATTCTGTTCCTCACTGCAGGGCGATGTCCGGATAGATTAAGATGCTGGACACATCTTTCGTTTTTGGTCTCTTTTGTTCAGACCACAGGTGCTTTACTTGCCCCCTCGCCAGTCCAATCCTGTCTTGGCTGGTGATAGGTAGAGTACCAACCCCTCCTCAGACGGGTAACTTGTCTGAGTCACTCATTTGTCAACTTGACATGTTTAATGTTCTCTTACTCATTTTTTGTTCTTTTGTACTTCCCTTATTCTCCTTCCCTTCTCCTGCTCATATCATCTGTGTGCTCTTCCATACTTCCATGGATGTATTATGCATTTACTCACCTGAATGTATGCAGAAATGTCTTCTATAATAGTCGCCTCACTAAACGCGCACGGGCTGAACGAGCCATGTAAAAGGTCTCAAACTCTATCTCTCCTTCTGAAAGATAAGGTCTCTGTAGCCTTTTTGCAAGAGACCCATTTTAGAACAGGCAAAGTTCCTAAACTTCCCCCCAAGAAATTTGTCCAGTGGTTTCACAGTACTCATGATTCCACCAGTAGAGGGGTTAGTATAGCTGTACATAAATGCCTCCCCTTTAAGCACTCAACTATCTCAGCAGACCCTGAGGGCAGGTACATCTTTGTAAAAGGTTTACTGGGCGAATCTCCAGTGACCTTTGCTAACTTATACGCTCCCAATAAAGGCCAAGTACCATGGCTCGTTCAGACCCTTAATGCGCTGTCCTCCTTCTCTGAGGGCTTACTAGTTTTGGGGGGCGACTTCAATGTTGCCCTGGAGCCAGCGGTGGACACCTCGGCGGGCAGACCCTCAGTATCTTATAGGCTCCTGAGAAGATTAAAAATATCCCTGAGGAAACTTAAAGTACTAGATGTCTGGCGGGCCCTAAACCCCAATGGCCGAGATTATACTTTTTATTCACATGCTAAACTGTCTTTCCACAGATTAGATTACATTTTCCTGTCGAGCTCTCACGTGCGTAATGTCTCTGGAGCCCGGATAGGTAATATAACATTGTCCGACCATGCCCCTGTCATTGTTAATTTTTCCCTGTTTGGACCACAGAGAAGGGAGCGCTTGTGGCGTCTCAATGATACCCTGATTCTAGACCCCAGACATGCAGACAAAATTAAGGCCTCAATATCTGAATTTTTCACGCTTAATGATACCCCAGAGTCGCCTCCTTCTCCTTCTATATTATGGGAATCCCATAAGGTGGTCCTCAGGGGGGAGCTTATAGCTTTGGGAGCTTTTTTGAAAAAACAAAGGACACTAGCCCTGGACGCCTTATTGGCGAACATAACCCGTTTAGAATCCTCCCATAAGGAATCTCGGGCTATAAGCATCCTAGCAGAACTAACTGAAGCCAGAACAAAACTAAAAAATCTATTGAATGTCACCTCAGCAAAGTTGATACTTCGTTCCCGATTTAAGGCCTATGCACATGGGGATAGAGGAAACAGACTGATGTCGGCAATTGCCAAGAAGCAGTTCTCTGACTCCTTTGTTTCCTCTATTAAAGACTCCAAGGGCAAAATACATAAGTCCACTCCAGATGTTGCTAAAGCATTTTGTGCCTTCTACGAGGCCTTATATAATTTGCCGCCCCCTAATGGGACTACACCAGGAGATTTATCCGAGGCCACTGATAAATTCTTGCAGTCTCTAGATCTTCCCTCTGTATCCCCATTAAAAACTTCCCTCCTGACTAAGCCTATTTCAGATTCGGAGGTGCGCAAGGTCCTTATGTCTATCCCATCGGGCAAAAGCCCCGGACCGGATGGATTTTCCATTGCATACTATAAATCCTTCCAGGATGTGTTAATCCCACGTTTCAGGAACTTGTGCAACTACCTTCTGACAGGGGGGTCTCTTGCTCCTCATTCCTTATTGGCGCACATCACTGTCCTCCATAAGGAAAACAAAGATCCAACATGCTGCAGTAACTATAGGCCAATATCTTTACTCAATAATGATGTGAAGTGGTGGGCGAAGATTCTGGCTACCAGGCTTCAGGATGTCCTCCCTGACATTGTACATGAGGAACAAGTAGGCTTTGTCCATGGCAGACAGGGGTCGGAGAATACGGTGCGACTTCTACATCTTGTGAATCGGGCCAAGAGATCCTCCAAACCTTTGGTCCTGGTGAGCACGGATGCGGAAAAAGCCTTCGACAGGGTCAGCTGGCTCTTTATGTCGCGGACCCTGTCGAAGTTTGGCCTCCCGGACCAATTTATTAGTGCTGTTAACACCCTTTATTCGGCCCCCTCTGCCAGGGTCAAAGTCAATGGAGCATTGTCCCCACCATTTCGCATCACAAACGGGACAAGACAAGGGTGCCCCCTCTCCCCGGCACTGTTTGTACTGGTCATAGAGACCCTTTTGTGTAAAATTAGGTCAGATCCAGCTATCAAAGGCCTTCAGATTGGCTCGCAAACCCATGTTACTGCAGCATTCGCGGATGACCTTTTAGTCATGACCTCCAACCCTATAGAGGCCTTGCCCAAGTTGTTGAATACTTTTGAGGATTTTGGATTTGTATCCAATTTTAAAATAAATTATGGGAAATCCATGGCACTTAATATTTCATGTCCCCAGTCTATAGTCAATAGCCTAAAACAAGCCACCCCATTTACCTGGGCCTCCAGAGACATTACATTTTTAGGAACACGGGTTTCGGCCAATATTCAAGACCTAGTCTCCCTTAACTATGCTCCACTCCTGCAGGAGGTTCGCACTCACCTACAGAATCTGAAACTCCCTTTTGTTTCGTGGATAGGGAGGAAAAACTATCTGAAAACTTTCATTCTCCCCAAATTTCTTTATTTGCTGCAAGCCATTCCCATATGGCTACCAAACTCATACTTCTCAGAAGTCCGCCGAGTGTTCACGCGCTTCCTCTGGAATGGTAAATCTCCACGCATTGCCTACTCTGTCCTTACAAG
Organism: Bufo bufo; assembly: GCF_905171765.1. Classification (NCBI taxonomy): domain Eukaryota; kingdom Metazoa; phylum Chordata; class Amphibia; order Anura; family Bufonidae; genus Bufo; species Bufo bufo. The sequence continues at coordinate 138,639,316 of NC_053398.1, read as the reverse complement.
GGACAAGAAGTTTGGAGGCTTTGGGATGCCTGATGTAAAGTCATATTACACTGCTGTTCAGTTATGTAGATGTATATCTGCCCTGACCCACAAATCTAATTCTCTTTGCTCACGGCTCGAATCTGCACTACTCACCAGCCAAGATCAGCTCACTCTATGGGGTGTTAGGCCCTTTTCAGCCAACCACTACGCCTCTTCCCCGGTTTGGAAAGGAATGCTAGTAGAATGGTCTAAAATGGTCAAATCCCAGCAGTTTAACTTCCCTAACCCCTGTATGCCTCTTAAATTGTTACAGAGCCATATTCATCCTTCTGTGTCAAGCCCCTCCGGGATTTGGTCAAGGCTCGCTGGTTTGTCCCTGCGGGATGTCCTTCTCCCAGATGGTAGTTTGCAATGGGATTTAATAATGGAGCGCCCCGAAATCAAGTCAGCTCCTTTTTTCCACTTAGCAGACTTTAAGAGAGATACTAAGTTATGCGTAGTGAACTTTGCTAGTAATAGCTCCCCTTCCTGGCTTGAAAAGAAAGTCTTGGCCCCTAGGCCTCCTCTTAGGCCATTATCCCAGATGTAAAAGGAATTGCTTTCCTCTTTACCTCCAGAGCTCGGTTATGTGACCTCATGGGAGCGAGAGCTTTCCATGATCCTGACGGAACCAGAGAGGGCCTTTGTTTTAGCCCACTCTCATGGCTTCAGTCGCTGTGTAAGAGTTCAGGAGAATTCTTTTAAGCTACTAAGTAGATGGTACAAAACTCCTGAATTCTTGCACAAACTTAATCCTGAGGTACCTGAGGTGTGCTGGAGATGTGGCATAGAAACCGGTTCATTATCACATATCTGGTGGTTCTGCCATAAGATACAACCGTTTTGGAAATTGATAGAATCAATGATTAATAGCGTTTGCAAAACTAAAGTCCTACTAGATGCCAAACTTATCCTACTGTGGTGCCCTAATAGCACGATAACCCCTGCTAAGAATAATCTCCCTACAATGCTGATCACAGCTGCGAGACTACTGGTTCCCCTTTTGTGGAAAACTGATTCCCCACCAAATCTAGATATGTGGACGGACAAGGTAGATCATGTTTACCGCTTTGAGGAACTGACGCATTGGGAAACAAACTCTCGCCATTGTTTCCTAAAGCTATGGTCCCCATGGAAATCACACAGGAATTTCACATGATAGAGCAAGATCCCCTCACCTCTCTGCCCCCTCCCCCACCTAACCCATTATCTCCCCCTCCTCCCCCTTTTCCCCTCCTTTTGTTGCTTGTTTTATGATGATGATGATGATGATAATCGCTAGTATTGTCTACATATGACTTGTATGCTGGATAATCACTGTAACTTTTAATGTTATGATACTGATGTCTTGTGTAGGCATGTGGCCTTGTTTTCTTACCTCAATAAAAAGAAATATGGTTAAGAATATAACTACTATAATACTGCTCCTATGTACAAGAATATAACTACTATAATACTGCTCCTATGTACAAGAATATAACTACTATAATACTGCTCCTATGTACAAGAATATAACTACTATAATACTGCCTCCTATGTACAAGAATATAACTGCTATAATACTGCTCCTATGTACAAGAATATAACTACTATAATACTGCTCCTATGTACTGGAATATAACTACTATAATACTGCCTCCTATGTACAAGAATATACCTACTATAATACTGCTCCTATTTACAAGAATATAACTACTATAATACTGCTCCTATGTACAAGAATATAACTACTTTAATACTGCCCCTATGTACAAGAATATAACTACTATAATACTGCTCCTATGTACAAGAATATAACTACTATAATACTGCTCCTATGTACAAGAATATAACTACTATAATACTGCTCCTATGTACAAGAATATAACTACTATAATACTCCTCCTATGTACAAGAATATAACTACTATAATACTGCTCCTATGTACAAGAATATAACTACTATAATACTGCTCCTATGTACAAGAATATATCTACTATAATACTGCTCCTATGTACAAGAATATAACTACTATAATACTCCTCCTATGTACAAGAATATAACTACTATAATACTGCTCCTATGTACAAGAATATAACTACTATAATACTGCTCCTATGTACCAGAATATAACTACTATAATACTGCTTCTATGTACAAGAATATAACTACTATAATACTGCCTCCTATGTACAAGAATATAACTACTATAATACTGCTCCTATGTACAAGAATATATCTACTATAATACTGCCTCCGATGGACAAGAATATAATAACTATAATACTGCTCCTATGTACAAGAATATAACTACAGTACTATAAAACTACTTCCTAAGTACAAGAATATAACTACTCTATTATATACACTGATGATTTTCATATCCGGGGTTGCTCTCAAACATTACCTTTAGAATTTTGAAAAATGAAGATAGATATGCCTTTCTTGTACCACTCATCATTTTCTTGCATTCATTAGGAGGTTGTATTATAGAAAGTTATCCTGCCAAGTGAAAATGAATAGGAGCACTAATCGTCACTGTTGGCAAGAGCAGCAACCACAGTGCAGGTTTACAGTACTAGGGGCGAATTGATTCCCAAGTCTAATGAATTGAATGTGCTTCTGGTTCCCGGGCTATGTACTTAGTTATGAGAGCACAGCTGGGTCCCGACAATAATTATCTTGCAGATTTGTTTTTTGATGTCTTGTCCAGAGCTATCATCCTGCCATCAGTCAAGTGTAATCCTAACAAATGGTCTGAACATTGAGAAGACAAATAGTCACAACGTATAGACTTATAGCTTGTGATAAGGTTCCTGCCTTGGCCGCATCTTGCATTCGGTTGTATAACTGCAGCAGGGGATCAGTGAATCTTTGGGGTTATTACTTTGTTGGCTAATTTGTCAATGCCAGCACTCCAGAAAGTCTCCTAATGTGGAAAGTTAGCTCCAGAATGTACCTGATTGAATACTCCTCAGTCATTACAGAGTCGGCAGAGCTCTGGTAGATGGCTGCTCATCACTTGGTGAGTTTCACCAAATACAGTTGACTTGATTGGGGGTGTACAGAAGGATTGAGGAATATGGGTAAAGACTCATTCAAGCATATTATACATTTTTAGGACTACTTTTTTACATTTTGAAATATTCAGGATATTTTCTTATACATGGAGTTTTTAATTGGTTATGCATATTTAACATAGAGATGGAATAAACAGTTGATAGTTACCTTTGTCATACTTATCCCCCCCCCCCCCCCCCAAGAACATACAAGGTTACAAGCCAACTAATTCATTTTTGACAAACGTGTGCTGTCTGTGCCATGTACTGGGAACCGCAAATTGCGGCCCCCGAAGCACATTGAACCGCCTGTGTGGCCGGCGCTGATGGATGCAGGTCCATTCAACTTGAATGGGTTTGCGATGCGTCCGCACTTCAAAAAAATAAAGCATGTTCTATTTTTTTGCAGTGCTAAGTGAAAGTTATTGCTGGCCTTACAAGGCATTGTGCCTGGTCTAAGAGTGTATGCAGAGTTTTTTGTGGTCAGGTTTCAGCGAGGATGCGGTGCCGAAAACTGGGCCGAATATGTGATCAGCCTCCCATTGTTTTCAGTGGCACACTGCGCCGCAGTTCATGCCGACGAGGATCCCTTGCAAAGGAGCAGCAGCAGCCTGCTTTCGGTTTAGCTCCATTCATTGGAGTGGATTTGCACTATACAAAATGAAAACCCAAGGCAGAAACCGCAGCATTTGTCGTGGACAGAATTCATTGTGTGAACCTGCCCTAGGTAACAGTTTGAAAGGTTGAAAATAGACATCAGTCCATCCAGTTCAGCCTGTTATCCTGGTTGATCCAGAAGAAGGCAAAAAAAAAAACATGAGGTAGAAGCCAATTTTCCTCACTTTAGGGGAAGAAATTCCCTCCCGACTCCAATCAGGGAATCAGAATAACTCCCTGGATCAACGACCGTTCTCTAGATATCTAGTAACTATAACCTATAACAGTGATGGCGAACCTTTTAGAGACTGAGTGCCCAAACCGCAACCCAAAACCCACTTATTTATTGCAAAGTGTCAACACTGAAATTTAACCCGAATACCAATACAATATATCTTCCATGTACTTTATCATTTAGCTATAATAGCCTGCCTACATTTAATGCGATGCCTCTGTTGTTCATAGCATGCCCTGCGCTGATGAATGGCAGGAGAAGTCTAAGGCATATTGGTACACCATAGACTTTTTCCAAGGTGCGGGTGCCCACATAGAGGGCTCTGAGTGCCGCCTCTGGCACCCGTGCCATAGGTTCGCCACCACTGACCTATAACTATCACCAGTGAATTTACTGTTGACAGATTCTGTTTTAGTCATGGTGTTTAGTGTTGTGCGCAAATATTTGAATCGCGAATTTTAATTGTGAATATTGCCACTTCGAGAATTTGCTAAGATGTAGAATATAGTGTTATATATTCATATTCGCAAATATTCTAGATTTTTTTTCATCTGAACCCATGATCCTTCCCTGCTTCTTGCTTGTGGGCCAATGAGAAAGCTGCAATGTCTTTGTCTGAGTTCTCCAACATCCCTAGCAACCAATAGGAAAATAGCCTACCCCTTACTATATAAGAACCTCCCCAGCAGCCATTTTCTGCAGTTTTTTGCAGTTCTGAGAGAGAGAGCAGTGACATTGCTGTGCTCTGTGCTTTGCACTTTGCTGTATCATTTCATTAGATAGTTAGTTATCTTATATATATATAATACAGATAGTTAGTGGGAGATAGTCAGTGTAGGTTAGATAGTGATAAATTGGAGCTGATAGGTTCCAGTGCAGGGTGTTATGTAGTGTGATCGGTTCTGCTGTCCATACATACATGCTACAGACATAGTGCTGTGATGTCGCAACAATACTTAGTGCACCGATCAGTAATATGTAGTCAGATCTGCTAAAATGTGAAGTTGCATGCATTGCACCAAAATATGTGCATCATTAATTGCCGATTTGCGCAATCATGAATATATTTAAGCACTCAATCTGCATATAAAGCTATTGTAATCAGGGCCGGTGCAAGGATTTTTGCCGCCCTAGGCAAGATAAAAATTGACGCCCCCCCCCCCCCTTATCAGATGATCTGCCCATATCATGTTCCACCCCTTTCTCAGTTTTTAAATTAAAAGAACTGCTATGTTTCCCTTAGGGTTAATCCAGCTTCTTGTAGCTGTCTCTTTTTGCGGAACGGAATTGCGGGCCCATACAACATGCGGCCCCGATCCGGAACTGCGGACCCGGATCCGCAATTCCGATCCTGAAAAAATGTCCTATTCTTGTCCGCAATAGTGCCGCCAATGTGCGGTCCACAAAGTGCGGAACGCACATTGCCGCTGTCCGTGTTTTGTGGATCCGCAAAACACACACGGATGTGTGAATGGACCCTAAATGTGAGGTAAATTAGTTTCCAATGTAGTATTAATAACTAAACAATTACATAATAAACATATTGCATTGTCTACTTACCACCAGGACAGTAAGATGATCTGGACTCTGGCTGCAGTCTGGCTCTTGATCTGGCTCTGGGGACTCCCTTGTCACTCTCATTATTCCCCCCCCTCCCCTCCCCACTCATTATTTCCACCCTCCCCTCCCCACTCATTATTTCCCCCCATGTCACTCATTATTTCCACCCCCCTCCCCCCTTGTCACTCATTATTTCCCCCCCCCCCTTGTCACTCTCATTATTCCCCCCCTCTCCCTTGTCACTCATTATTTCCACCCTCCCCTCCCCACTCATTATTTCCACCCCCCCTCCCCACTGATTATTTCCACCCCCCCTCCCCACTGATTATTTCCACCCCCCCTCCCCACTCATTATTTCCACCCCCCCTCCCCACTCATTATTTCCACCCCCCCTCCCCACTCATTATTTCCACCCTCCCCTCCCCACTCATTATTTCCACCCCCCCTCCCCACTCATTATTTCCACCCTCCCCTCCCCACTCATTATTTACACCCCCCCTCCCCCTTGTCACTCATTATTCCCCCCCCTTGTCACTAATTATTCCCCCCCCTTGTCACTCATTATTCTCCCCCCCCTTGTCACTCATTATTCCCCCCCTTGTCACTCATTATTCCCCCCCTTGTCACTCATTATTCCCCCCCCCTTGTCACTCATTATTCCCCCCCCCTTGTCACTCATTATTCCCCCCCCCTTGTCACTCATTATTCCCCCCCCCTTGTCACTCATTATTCCCCCCCCCTTGTCACTCATTATTCCCCCCCTTGTCACTCATTATTCCCCCCCTTGTCACTCATTATTCCCCCCCCTTGTCACTCATTATTCCCCCCCCTTGTCACTCTATCCCCCCCCTTGTCACTCATATTCTCCCCCCCCTTGTCACTCATATTCTCTCCCCCCCCTTGTCACTCATATTCTCTCCCCCCCCTTGTCACTCATATTCTCTCCCCCCCCTTGTCACTCATATTCTCTCCCCCCCCTTGTCACTCATTATTCCCCCCCCTTGTCACTCATTATTCCCCCCCCCTTGTCACTCATTATTCTCCCCCCCTTGTCACTCATTATTCTCCCCCCCTTGTCACTCATTATTCTCCCCCCCTTGTCACTCATTATTCTCCCCCCCTTGTCACTCATTATTCTCCCCCCCCCTTGTCACTCATTATTCTCCCCCCCTTGTCACTCATTATTCCCCCCCTTGTCACTCATTATTCCCCCCCCTTGTCACTCATTATTCCCCCCCCCTTGTCACTCATTATTCCCCCCCCCTTGTCACTCATTATTCCCCCCCTTGTCACTCATTATCCCCCCCCCCTTGTCACTCATTATTCCCCCCCCCCTTGTCACTCTATCCCCCCCTTGTCACTCATATTCTCCCCCCCCTTGTCACTCATTATTCTCCCCCCCCTTGTCACTCATTATTCCCCCCCTTGTCACTCATTATTCCCCCCCCTTGTCACTCATTATTCCCCCCCTTGTCACTCTATCCCCCCCTTGTCACTCATATTCTCCCCCCCCCCCTTGTCACTCATTATTCCCCCCCCCCTTGTCACTCATTATTCCCCTCCCCTTGTCACTCATTATTCCCCCCCCTTGTCACTCATTATTCCCCCCCCCTTGTCACTCATTATTCCCCCCCCTTGTCACTCATTATTCCCCCCCTTGTCACTCATTATTCCCCCCCTTGTCACTCATTATTCCCCCCCCTTGTCACTCATTATTCCCCCCCCTTGTCACTCTATCCCCCCCCTTGTCACTCATATTCTCCCCCCCCTTGTCACTCATTATTCCCCCCCCTTGTCACTCATTATTCCCCCCCCCTTGTCACTCATTATTCTCCCCCCCCTTGTCACTCATTATTCCCCCCCTTGTCACTCATTATTCTCCCCCCCCTTGTCACTCATTATTCTCCCCCCCTTGTCACTCATTATTCTCCCCCCCTTGTCACTCATTATTCTCCCCCCCCTTGTCACTCATTATTCTCCCCCCCTTGTCACTCATTATTCCCCCCCTTGTCACTCATTATTCCCCCCCCTTGTCACTCATTATTCCCCCCCCCTTGTCACTCATTATTCCCCCCCCCCTTGTCACTCATTATTCCCCCCCTTGTCACTCATTATTCCCCCCCCTTGTCACTCATTATTCCCCCCCCCCTTGTCACTCTATCCCCCCCCTTGTCACTCATATTCTCCCCCCCTTGTCACTCATTATTCTCCCCCCCCCTTGTCACTCATTATTCCCCCCTTGTCACTCATTATTCCCCCCACTTGTCACTCATTATTCCCCCCCCTTGTCACTCATTATTCCCCCCCCTTGTCACTCATTATTCCCCCCCCTTGTCACTCATTATTCCCCCCCCTTGTCACTCATTATTCCCCCCCTTGTCACTCATTATCCCCCCCCCTTGTCACTCATTATTCCCCCCCCTTGTCACTCTATCCCCCCCCTTGTCACTCATATTTCCCCCCCCTTGTCACTCATTATTCTCCCCCCCCTTGTCACTCATTATTCTCCCCCCCCTTGTCACTCATTATTCTCCCCCCCTTGTCACTCATTATTCTCCCCCCCCCTTGTCACTCATTATTCTCCCCCCCTTGTCACTCATTATTCCCCCCCTTGTCACTCATTATTCCCCCCCCTTGTCACTCATTATTCCCCCCCCCTTGTCACTCATTATTCCCCCCCCTTGTCACTCATTATTCCCCCCTTGTCACTCATTATTCCCCCCCCTTGTCACTCATTATTCCCCCCCCCTTGTCACTCTATCCCCCCCTTGTCACTCATATTCTCCCCCCCCTTGTCACTCATTATTCTCCCCCCCCCTTGTCACTCATTATTCCCCCCCCTTGTCACTCATTATTCCCCCCCCTTGTCACTCATTATTCCCCCCCTTGTCACTCTATCCCCCCCCTTGTCACTCATATTCTCCCCCCCCTTGTCACTCATTATTCTCCCCCCCCCTTGTCACTCATTATTCCCCTCCCCTTGTCACTCATTATTCCCCCCCCTTGTCACTCATTATTCCCCCCCCTTGTCACTCATTATTCCCCCCCTTGTCACTCATTATTCCCCCCCTTGTCACTCATTATTCCCCCCCCCTTGTCACTCATTATTCCCCCCCCTTGTCACTCTATCCCCCCCCTTGTCACTCATTATTCTCCCCCCCTTGTCACTCATTATTCTCCCCCCCTTGTCACTCATTATTCTCCCCCCCTTGTCACTCATTATTCTCCCCCCCCCTTGTCACTCATTATTCTCCCCCCCTTGTCACTCATTATTCCCCCCCTTGTCACTCATTATTCCCCCCCCTTGTCACTCATTATTCCCCCCCCCCTTGTCACTCATTATTCCCCCCCCCTTGTCACTCATTATTCCCCCCCTTGTCACTCATTATCCCCCCCCCTTGTCACTCATTATTCCCCCCCCCTTGTCACTCTATCCCCCCCTTGTCACTCATATTCTCCCCCCCTTGTCACTCATTATTCTCCCCCCCCTTGTCACTCATTATTCCCCCCCTTGTCACTCATTATTCCCCCCCCTTGTCACTCATTATTCCCCCCCCTTGTCACTCATTATTCCCCCCCTTGTCACTCTATCCCCCCCCTTGTCACTCATATTCTCCCCCCCCCTTGTCACTCATTATTCCCCCCCCCTTGTCACTCATTATTCCCCTCCCCTTGTCACTCATTATTCCCCCCCCTTGTCACTCATTATTCCCCCCCCTTGTCACTCATTATTCCCCCCCCTTGTCACTCATTATTCCCCCCCTTGTCACTCATTATTCCCCCCCTTGTCACTCATTATTCCCCCCCCCTTGTCACTCATTATTCCCCCCCCCTTGTCACTCTATCCCCCCCCTTGTCACTCATATTCTCCCCCCCCTTGTCACTCATTATTCCCCCCCCTTGTCACTCATTATTCCCCCCCCCTTGTCACTCATTATTCTCCCCCCCCTTGTCACTCATTATTCCCCCCCTTGTCACTCATTATTCTCCCCCCCCTTGTCACTCATTATTCTCCCCCCCTTGTCACTCATTATTCTCCCCCCCCTTGTCACTCATTATTCCCCCCCCTTGTCACTCATTATTCCCCCCCCCTTGTCACTCATTATTCCCCCCCCCCTTGTCACTCATTATTCCCCCCCCCTTGTCACTCATTATTCCCCCCCCCCCCTTGTCACTCATTATTCCCCCCCTTGTCACTCATTATTCCCCCCCCCTTGTCACTCATTATTCCCCCCCCCCTTGTCACTCTATCCCCCCCCTTGTCACTCATATTCTCCCCCCCTTGTCACTCATTATTCTCCCCCCCCCTTGTCACTCATTATTCCCCCCACTTGTCACTCATTATTCCCCCCACTTGTCACTCATTATTCCCCCCCCCTTGTCACTCATTATTCCCCCCCCCTTGTCACTCATTATTCCCCCCCCTTGTCACTCATTATTCCCCCCCTTGTCACTCATTATCTCCCCCCCCTTGTCACTCATTATTCCCCCCCCTTGTCACTCTATCCCCCCCCTTGTCACTCATATTTCCCCCCCCTTGTCACTCATTATTCTCCCCCCCCTTGTCACTCATTATTCTCCCCCCCCTTGTCACTCATTATTCTCCCCCCCTTGTCACTCATTATTCTCCCCCCCCTTGTCACTCATTATTCTCCCCCCCTTGTCACTCATTATTCCCCCCCTTGTCACTCATTATTCCCCCCCCTTGTCACTCATTATTCCCCCCCCCCTTGTCACTCATTATTCCCCCCCCTTGTCACTCATTATTCCCCCCTTGTCACTCATTATTCCCCCCCCTTGTCACTCATTATTCCCCCCCCCCCTTGTCACTCTATCCCCCCCTTGTCACTCATATTCTCCCCCCCCTTGTCACTCATTATTCTCCCCCCCCCCCTTGTCACTCATTATTCCCCCCCCTTGTCACTCATTATTCCCCCCCTTGTCACTCATTATTCCCCCCCTTGTCACTCTATCCCCCCCTTGTCACTCATATTCTCCCCCCCCTTGTCACTCATTATTCTCCCCCCCCCTTGTCACTCATTATTCCCCTCCCCTTGTCACTCATTATTCCCCCCCCTTGTCACTCATTATTCCCCCCCCTTGTCACTCATTATTCCCCCCCTTGTCACTCATTATTCCCCCCCTTGTCACTCATTATTCCCCCCCCTTGTCACTCATTATTCCCCCCCCTTGTCACTCTATCCCCCCCCTTGTCACTCATATTCTCCCCCCCCCTTGTCACTCATTATTCCCCCCCCTTGTCACTCATTATTCCCCCCCCCTTGTCACTCATTATTCTCCCCCCCCTTGTCACTCATTATTCCCCCCCTTGTCACTTATTATTCTCCCCCCCCTTGTCACTCATTATTCTCCCCCCCTTGTCACTCATTATTCTCCCCCCCCTTGTCACTCATTATTCTCCCCCCCTTGTCACTCATTATTCCCCCCCCTTGTCACTCATTATTCCCCCCCCTTGTCACTCATTATTCCCCCCCCCTTGTCACTCATTATTCCCCCCCCCTTGTCACTCATTATTCCCCCCCCTTGTCACTCATTATTCCCCCCCTTGTCACTCATTATTCCCCCCCCCTTGTCACTCATTATTCCCCCCCCTTGTCGCTCTATCCCCCCCCTTGTCACTCATATTCTCCCCCCCCTTGTCACTCATTATTCTCCCCCCCCCTTGTCACTCATTATTCCCCCCCTTGTCACTCATTATTCTCCCCCCCTTGTCACTCATTATTCCCCCCCCTTGTCACTCATTATTCCCCCCCCTTGTCACTCATTATTCTCCCCCCCCCTCCCTTGTCACTCATTCTACCCCCACCTCTAGTGTAGCGTGGCCGAGCTCTGTTCGATCCGCGGTACAGGAGCATTTGTTTCCTGTACCCGACCGGACTGACAGGAAGTGCACACTAAGTGAGCACTTCCTGTCAGTCCGGCCGGGTACAGGAAACAAAAGCTCCTGTACCGCGGACCGAACAGAGCTCGGCCACGCTACATTAACAGCACAGACAGAGCAGGATTCTTTAGAGCGGCAAGCGCTCAGCCGGCGCCGCATGAGGGGCGCCGCCGGCCGCCCCCAACTTATATAAGCAATTTTTTTATTTTATTTTTTACCGCAACGGGCGCCGGGCGCCCCCTGCTGCATGGCGCCCCCTGCTGCATGGCGCCCTAGGCGACTGCCTAAGTCGCCTTACTGGTGGCGCCGGCCCTGATTGTAATGTTCTGCCATGCCAACCATTTTCTCCAGTCTCAGGAAACTTCTAGCAGCATGAAAAATGTAGCAAAAGGGACCCACAATACGAGCATATTACATTGCCGATTTTCACAATCAAGAAAATAATGGCAAATTCTCAGATTTATGATAAATATTCGCAAAATATCACAAATTCGAATATTGCCCCTGCCGCTCATCACTAATGGTGTTGTCCAGGCTTATAAAACATAGCTACTTTTTTCCAGAAACATCACCATGCATACCTGTTCATAATAATAAAAACAGCCTCAAAAAGTACGTTGCCTAATAGCGTCGCAGGTCCCAGTGGTAAAGTGGGTACAGTTCACACAGGTAAATGCGTTTCTTTTTGTTGGACCGCGCTGCCTCAGGAGTAGCAGAAATTCCACAGTCAAATAATCGCGGACATGGGAAAGCAAACAGGCCAGTCGAAGCCTTTCCTCCTCTCCCTTCCAGGCTTCTATGGAACACCAAGAATGCAGCCAATAGTGAAGTACCATCACATGAATTGGAGTAAAACAGGGTTTATTATACTCACAATATACAGGTAAAAACGAGCAATGTACAAAGGATCAATCACCCAGTTGATACCTGTTCATAGGCTGTGTCAAGTAATGTGCGTCAGTTCCTTTGGAGTGAATGGGGCTGATTTGCAATGCCATACATGCTGCTTTTGAAATGAAACAGCCATGTTTTTGTAATCTTGAACAAACCCAGTGTTTATGAATGCCAAGTGGTGTATTGTGGCCCTGATAGTTTGTGTCACGGTGCGCCTACCTGGATATTGTAGCTCCCCAGGGTTAGGCTTCATAGCTTCCAAGGAGTTGTAGTTTGAGGAATAAGTAGAGCCCAGACTTGGTAAAGTTCAATGGTTTTACTGGAATAAACTTGAGATAAACTTGTGTCATCCAAACAATGCTTGATCTTTATCTCAGCTTCAGCAAGCTAAAAGTAAACTGGCAGGTAAACTTGAATACTGTTCTTTATCTTTCTCTGCTGTGCTAATCTCTGGCCTCAGTCTGGTTACTGGACTTTCTGGCAGTTCTGGTACCATTGAGTGGGGTGCCTTTGGCCGTTGACCCCCTATTAATACTCCATCTACGAACTGCAAGGAGTCGTGGTGATCTACAAGCTGCTTCCCCTGGAAGACTCCTGCTGCAGGAGGGGAGTGATCCCTTCTCTACGCCATGTCTCATTTGCTACCAACTCTCATCTCAACGTCTCCACTCTCGACTCCACTATAGCTTCCTCCAACCCTTCCCTTGGTAGTTAACAGGACTAGCCCACTTCTGACCAAAAGGGGGAGAATGGAGTGGTAAGTTCTATCTAAAGGTACTCTCTGCTACATACACTGCCACCTGCTGGACAACCAAGCACGTTATATGTAAAAAACAGTTGCATAACAATATTATTAAGGCACAGTATCAGAGGACCTGGAATTAAATACACAGATTACATTCTCTGATAGCTATTAGAGACAGTAGCTAGGTGTAGGAATAGTAGTGCCCTCTCTGGGGTACTACAGATACACATTCAGCAAGTACATGGCAAAACAAAAGGGAACAGGCGCTCATAGTGTAATAAGTAAAGTCAATCAGGTAAAGTAACCAAATCATTATGCTCACCTTTAGGTTTTGTGCAAGCCTAGGCACAAAGGTATATTAGATGTAACTACAATTACATCTATCCGAAATAAAGATAGATGTATAGGCAAGGCTGGTGAGCAATCCGTAGGATTATGATTACCCCCACATGAGTTACTTCATGTGTGGGAAACAGCTGAGGACAAAAAACATAGAAAACAATATATTATAGTTCTCTGATGACCTTATTACGTGGGTTCACATAATACATGTTCCGTGAGAATTCACGGTTAGCTGAAATAATAGATATGTATATCGTGATTATTCACTCATTGTTGAACCACTATAAACAGGTTATTTGGTTACTCACGGTTTGCTGAAATACCAGTAAGAATGGAATAAGATGGTTAGCTCAGAAATAGGTGTAGCACTCCATAGCTAGATGGAGATCTAGTGCTGGTGGAGAAAGCGTTCAGATGGTTATTTAGCACTAATGATAACCGTGGTGGTCTGAAGGTCGTGATAACAGTAATACAGCTCAAAGATATGATATATAATAGTAAGAGAGACAATCCTATCCTACAGAATTCCCTTCATGACCCTAAACAGACTCAGCCCAGGGACACCCCTTGATGGTAGAGGTTCCCTGTCCTCGTGCCTAAACTGGCTCTATCTATATCACCCTATCCTAATTGACCAAAAGTATATGACATGACAGACACACTGGAAAAACACATACAAATACAAAAACACAAATCCCAACGTTACGTTTCCCCAGTCAATATAACTTCTGACTGGTTCGTCAGGGGAAGTGGAGATCAATACTCCAACAGCAGTGTCTCATAATAGAGATTTTTCAAATTTGGCGTCCCTCAATCGAGACCCTCCAGGAGTAGAAGCCCAGATGTAGGCAATAGATGACCGGTGTCCCCAAGTCCTGATCAAAATCAGCGCCTTGGGGAAACACTGTGGCTGAGAACGAGCTCAGCCAGAGGAACTTCCGGTGTGTGGAACGCATCACCGGAAGTGCGTTCCAGATGTCCGTCGCAGGAGAAAGGCTGGTGGTAGCAGAGCAAAAGGAATATGTAAGCGCAGGGCCGATATATGAGAAGGACTGAAACACTAAGGGGCATGGGGGATAACACAAGAAGGAACAAATAAAAAATTGTATGAACCGGAAGTACGAATGCCTGGAACGCATCGGAAGCGGTGCGTTCCACCACAGGGGATCGGGCCAAACAGGGGTTCCGGTGTTTGGAACGCATCAAAGACGATGCGTTCCACCACAGGAGAACCTGCAGAAAGAAAAAAAGGGGGCTGTCAACAAGCTTGATAAATTGTGTTATAGGTTCAAAAAAAGAAGCCAGAGCTTAAAAAGTAGAATGTAATAGATATCCATATATATGTATACCGAAATATCAGGATACATTAATAAATTAGTAGTGGTGACAAAAATAAAAATAAAAATGATGAGCATAGTAAAAATCAGTAAGGGGACCCTTATCAAATCAGGGTATAATGAATACAGGTAAGAGGTAAACAAAAAAAAACAAACATATATATATATATATATATATATATATATACATATATATATATATGCAAACAGTTTCCTCGATTTCACCAGCTGCCATTATCTGAAATGGAAAAAAAACATTCCTTTCAGTCAAATGAAGCGCTTAAGAAGGAACTGTTCTGACGATCATATCCTCAAAAAGCAATTAACTCTTCTGAAAAATCGCTTTAGAGAAAAAGGTTACCCTAAACTACTGATAGCAGGATCCGAAAAACGGGCACTTTCACTTAACCAAGATGAATCATTAAAACCTAAGAATATTGCCATAAATGACCGCCCCTTCGAAAGGATGGAAACCCAATCTTATCTGGTTACCAGATACAATACCAAACACAAAAAAATTAGGGAAATTTTAGTTAAACATTGGCCCATTCTACAAAAGGACCCTATACTAGGTAAAATACTCCCACCCATCCCTTCACTCACCTTTAGAAGAGCACCTACTCTAAAAAATATATTGGCCCCTTCTTGTCCCAAACTAAAACATAAACGTGCAAAAACGTCCATCTTTGGAGAACCTTCAACATCTATGCCAGCTGCTAGTCCGGGTATCTCTAAATGCTATAAGACTAGATGTAAATGTTGTAAAATGATCATACATGGTAGGAAGACAATTAATATTCCAGGAACAGATGAAGTGTTCACCCTCAGACACCATTTGAGCTGTAGCTCCACAAATGTTATATACCTGCTGGAATGTTCATGTCAATTAAAATATATAGGTCGGACTACCCAAACAGTCAGAGAGCGTATGAATGACCATAGGTCAAACATAAAAAGAAAGGTACTGACACATAGTGTCTCTAGACACTTTTCAGAGATCCATGATGGAAATCCGCAATTTCTTTCTGTCACCCCACTTGAATGGGTCCCTTCCTCTTTCCAGAACCTGGCGAGGAAGGAGATGTATTGGATCTATCGTATGAACACGTTAACACCCTTTGGCCTCAATGAGAGTCTTGAGTACACTAAATATTGATTATTGTTCGTCCTGCCGGTCCATTTATTTATTTATTCATTCATTGTAATTTTAGAGCTATCATATATTTTTTAATATTTATATTGTTTTGTTTTTCTATATACATATATTCATCTATTTATCCATATGTATGTATATACACATATATATTTTAATATAACAATTATTTCTATAGTGTTTTGTTTTTTTTTTCCCATACTCTTTTTTATAAGTGTACATTATTATTCTACATTTATGAGTTTTTCTCTATTTTATATATATGCATTTTTGTATTTTATATATATATATCTTTTACATTTAGTTTTTCTTATATATATATATATATTTTTTTTTAGATATTTACATGTGTTTTTATATATATATGTGTATATATTTATATATTATTATTATTATTGTTTATTTATTTATATATGTGTGTGTATATATATATATATATATATATATATATATATATGTGTGGGTTTTTTTTTGTTTACCTCTTACCTGTATTTATTATACCCTGATTTGATAAGGGTCCCCTTACTGATTTTTACTATGCTCATCATTTTTATTTTTATTTTTGTCACCACTACTAATTTATTAATGTATCCTGATATTTTGGTATACATATATATGGATATCTATTACATTCTACTTTTTAAGCTCTGGCTTCTTTTTTTGAACCTATAACACAATTTATCAAGCTTGTTGACAGCCCCCTTTTTTTCTTTCTGCAGGTTCTCCTGTGGTGGAACGCATCGTCTTTGATGCGTTCCAAACACCGGAACCCCTGTTTGGCCCGATCCCCTGTGGTGGAACGCACCACTTCCGATGCGTTCCAGGCATTCGTACTTCCGGTTTATACAATTTTTTATTTGTTCCTTCTTGTGTTATCCCCCATGCCCCTTAGTGTTTCAGTCCTTCTCATATATCGGCCCTGCGCTTACATATTCTTTTTGCTCTGCTACCACCAGCCTTTCTCCTGCGACGGACATCTGGAACGCACTTCCGGTGATGCGTTCCACACACCGGAAGTTCCTCTGGCTGAGCTCGTTCTCAGCCACAGTGTTTCTTTCAGCCGTCCATATCCATAACAGGAATTAGTTAGACTACTCTAGATAGGCATTCTCTGTTTAATACATATGTCGCTCCATGCCTTTATTATTTGTATTATTATTATTTTGTGTATGCACTATGATTGATGTCACTTCCGGAAATGACACCAACCACTGTTTTGGCGCCAAACACGCCTCCTTTTTCACTTTGATTCTGCTATATATGGTTGTATGTTTCTCTAATTCTTTGTATAAACCTATTACTGACTCTGCTCCTGAGGAAGGGGTTTGTGTATCCCTGAAACGCGTTGAGCCTACCTGATTTATTCACCTATTAAAAGGATTATACCTGAAGACCCTTGGTGTGGACTGACGTATTTTCCTACTACTCTACATACGAACCAGGCGAGGGAGGCGGTTGTATTGGGTGTCTTGAGCTTTATCCCATTACACCCCTCCCTGGTGAAGTGAGTTTCGGTGTTAATCACCTTTTACTCTATACTCTTTTATACCAATTGCTCCTCGTGACCCCATAGGGGTTTTTTATTAATATATCTGACAGCGTTTCTTTTCCCGTATTTTGGGATACTCTACACCATAGCATTTACTGCATGTTATTAGCGGTTGGCGCCATTTGGTGATTTTTCTTTCTCTTTACTTCTCTCTGATATAGGGAGAGCCAGTTTAGGCACGAGGACAGGGAACCTCTACCATCAAGGGGTGTCCCTGGGCTGAGTCTGTTTAGGGTCATGAAGGGAATTCTGTAGGATAGGATTGTCTCTCTTACTATTATATATCATATCTTTGAGCTGTATTACTGTTATCACGACCTTCAGACCACCACTGTTATCATTAGTGCTAAATAACCATCTGAACGCTTTCTCCACCAGCACTAGATCTCCATCTAGCTATGGAGTGCTACACCCATTTCTGAGCTAACCCTCTTATTCCATTCTTACTGGTATTTCAGCAAACCGTGAGTAACCAAATAACCTGTTTATAGTGGTTCAACAATGAGTGAATAATCACGATATACATATCTATTATTTCAGCTAACCGTGAATTCTCACGGAACATGTATTATGTGAACCCACGTAATAAGGTCATCAGAGAACTATAATATATTGTTTTCTATGTTTTTTGTCCTCAGCTGTTTCCCACACATGAAGTAACTCATGTGGGGGTAATCATTATCCTACGGATTGCTCACCAGCCTTGCCTATACATCTATCTTTATTTCGGATAGATGTAATTGTAGTTACATCTAATATACCTTTTTGCCATTGTATGACAGTATTTGTATTGTATGTCGACCTTCCTTGTATTTGTAGTCCGGCTGTAGGCCAGATTTTAATAAATAATCATTAAAAGGTATATTTTAATTGGGAAGGTGTTCCAGTATATATTCATTTATTCTTCCCTTAGATATATTTACTGCTTAGCAGGTTCTTGATGTGGTAAAGCCTAGGCACAAGACTAATAGTATTAGTCATTTCCATGGTTACGACCAACCTTCAATCCAGCATCGGTGGCCGTGCATGCACACTATAAGAAAAATGATTGACCTATTGGTGCTCCTATGTTCCCGGCCACCAGAGAAGCAGGCGCTTTTTTCTATAATGTGCAAGCACGGCCACCAATGCTGGATTGCAGGGTGGTCATAACCATGGAAACAAGAAGTATATATATGTGATGGAAAAATTAGTCCTGCCAGCAAAGTAAACAATATGGATAATAACATTACATTAGTACATGTCTTGTATTAATTTACTCCAGATAAATGCCACTCGCTGAAGTAAGACAACCCCTTTAAAGATTACAAATAGGGGAAAGTACTAGCTTTTTCTGCCAACTGGTAGAATAGCTGCAGAAAAAAAATGTGAGACTTGGGATTCTTTTCACAAATGAGGCACATCCTCAGAATCGAAATGTGAACAGTTTTTGGTAAAGTGCTTTGCATTGTGCTTCTCATTACATTTTCAGCTGCAGAGCAGATACAAATCCCACCAGCACTGTGTGGGTTAAGAACATTGACTGTTCTTCTTGTCAAGGTATGCAGCAATGGATGGCTTTTTGGTGCAGCAATAGTCCCTTTAATTACCCTCCGCATTCTGCAGCCTTCACTGAGGATAAAAAGCAGTGTTATTAGTCCCAAACTGTGGGTGGAAAACGAGAAGTACAGAGAGATAAAGTAATTTCCCCCAAGTGAATTGCTGGGAGTGTCAAGAAATGGAGTCCTTAAATTTCAGCCTTGTCTCTTTGCATTGGTCACCGTCCCATTAAACTGCACAGCGTATTTAAGTGGGAGACGCACTCTGTGAATCTTATTGAAAACCCAGCTCTGTTATACTGCAGGTGATAACGAGGGGAGTTAAAAGGACGTGACACTTTTATTTCTTGTTCAAACTAATTGTAGAGCCAAGACCTTAATTTTATGTTTGCTTTGCTAGAATAGGTGCAGTGAATCTAAAGTTTAGAAAGCCTCTTTGCAGGTGTATAGAGCAAGTTTTATGTTACTGCCTCAATGCGTCAGGCGCTTCCTTTTATTCTCTGTCCTCTGGCCCGGCTTACTCATAAGCAGAATTTTTACAAAAGTATTTTTTGTCTTAAAGGGGATTTTTGGGCAGCACAGTAGCTCAGTGGTTAGCACCGGTGTCTTACAATGCTGGGGTCATGGGTTTGAATCTGACCATGGACAACATCTGCATGGAGTTTGTATGTTCTCCCTGTGCTTGTGTGGATTTCCTCCGGGTTCTTCCGATTTCCTCCCATACTCCAAAGACAGACTAATTGGGACCTTAAATTGTGCGCCCCATTGGGGACAGTTGGATTCTAATGTCTGTAAAGCGATGTAGAATATATCAGCGCCATATAAGCGAGTATAATAAACAACATGACCCAACATCCATGTTTGGTCTGCATAGGGTTAATTTCCATAATTGAATATAGAGTTGACAGAGGTGGACCTAATTTATGAGTTTATGTATAGGTTTGCTTGTTCTGCATTTCAGACAGAGCAAGGGGGAGAGGTTTCTGCTGCAACATTGTGCCTCCAATAGGTGACCCCAGAAAAATGTAATTTTTAACATTTTTATCCAGTATAACGAGGATATTACATCTGCTTATTTGTATCTGTAAATGTTTTTTATTTTTTTATTTTATTTATTATTCCCGCTGATCATGAAGACTCTGCTGCCCTACTAGGTCTATGTTCTTACCAGGTGGTTTTCATGGGGTATAGCCCAACAGTGGGGCTGGCTGCATGCAGTCAAGCCACGTCACGCCAACCCTTGGCAAACAATGGCCACATAAGTTTCGTGTAAAAAGTGAGTCGTTTAAGGTTAGGGACATGTATTTCCATAGCGAAATATAAGGCTAACCCTTGGATTTATGCAGAGGATTTGCAGTGCTGCAGATCTGTACGGGGATTAGCTCCTTTCTCGTTCAGTGAGACATATTCTTAGCTTCTACGTGCGAATTGAAAAATGAGCATGTAAATTTTCTGTGACATGAATGGGGTTGCGGAAGCCCAGTTCACAAGCATGGGATGCATCTACTGCTGGAGTTGACACAGATCATGGCTGATATCTACATCAAATTTGACACTTGGGAACATAGCCTTATGGTCGACAATTGATGAATTATGTCCAATTGTATTGGTCGGGATTAGGGCTCATGCATGTGAAAGTACTGTGTAACGGCTTTGGTTCGTACAGAGTTCAAATCAGACTGTCATAGAGGTGCATAAGACCTCTCCTCTACCTCTGTATTCTTCCGATTTTATTTCTTCAAGGATAGAATACTACAGTATTATGGCACCCGATGGAGCCTGTATGGCAGCACACAATGCCCATACTCTGCAGACATCTAAGTGTTGAACTGAAAGACAACTCTGTCATTGGGTTCGAATAGGGCTTCTTTAAGGAGAGATGAAGGAATATTTCTCTACTAATTAGCAGAACTCTGTCAACGTGTCACATTTCATGGAGTGTTTATATCCTGTTATCCTTTCCTACTTATATCAGAGCTACTGTAACCTGCCGAAATGCATAATTGATGTTAAAGGCTTTTTAGAGCAGCAGTTAATTAATCCATCCAGGCTAATGCGATGAGAAAATAAGTGGAAATAAGACAAGCATAAAATTGATATTCTCTGTGATGTGTCAGGCATGATGCCTTACCTAAACACCATGATCCTATCAAACTGTAGCTGTAATCAGCGTTGACTGATGGCTACATAGGTTCTGTACCTGCCCTGCAAATGGTGGTAAGGGCATATGGGGACCCAGTTGAGGACCATGAGACCACCTTGTTACATATGTTTCCACCAATGGTGTTAGCAACAGTCTATGGAAAGGGAGTGCATACCACAGAGGCAGTCCATGTGGCTATTATTTAGAGATTAGGTGCTCAGCCGCTGTTTGGTTCCATTCTTATTGCTTTTTTGCTGGAGGAACTACCTTCCTAGCAAAGGAGAGGGTGGGGAATCAACCTCAAGGTCCTGAAGGAAATGGTTCTGGGTGGTAAAACCTAGTACCACAATAGGAGGTTGGGTTTGTACTTTGCAATGGGTCACCCTCTTTTATGTATACCAATTTTAAAATGCGAACATGTATTGTATTAATATTGTTTTGTAATTGAGTTTTTAAGACTTTTTTAAATTTTATTAAATTATTTTTTGGGGGGGGGAGTCATCATGCTTTCTCCAGTATGATACTGTTTAAAATGTGGTAGGTTGTCACAGACCCACCCCTTTTACTATCCTTACTGAATAGTCATGTTCTGGTTGTTAAAGGGAACCTGTCGCCTGGTTTGGGGCCTCTAAACTCCCAGCGTGCAGGTCCAAAAGAAACCCACCCATCTATTCAAAGAATAGCAAATGAAATTCAAACTTCCTTGTAGAAGAGTCCGGGACAATTCTCCAGAGGCATGAGGCACATACAGCTCACCAAAACCAGACCAAGCGCTTGACGAAAGAGAATCCCCGGGAGATAGCCAATGTCCAAACAGCAAGAGAAGTAAAAAAAAAAAATTTCAGCACTTAAATAAAAACCAAGCCTTTAGGCTACTTTCACACTTGCAGCAGAGTGATCCGGCAAGCAGTTCCAGCAAAACGTATGACAACTGAATGCTGATCCGTCTTAAAAATGCATTGCAAGAACGGATCTTCACATTTTTAGGACGGATCCGGCATTCCGGTATTTTGAATGCCTGATCCGGCATTAATACATTCTTATGGAAAAAAATGCCGGGACGGCATTCAGGCCAGTCTTCCGTTTTTTGGGCCGGAGATAAAACCGTAGCATGCTGCGGTTTTATCTCTGTCCTGATCAGTCAAAACTGAACTGAAGACATCCTGATGCATCCTGAACGGATTTCTCTCCATTCAGAATGCATGGGGATATGCCTGATCAGTTATTTTCCAGTATAGAGCCCCTAGGACGGAACTCAGTGCCGGAAAAGAAAAACGCTAGTGTGAAAAGGACCCTTACTTGTCACACATTGAAAAACGCATAAAAAAGGTTTGATACAGACGCTCACATGTTTCAAACAATAAAATCTGTGGTATAATTAAGAACACTGATTTTATTGTTCGAAACGCGTGATCGTCTATTGAACCTTTTTTATATGTTTTTTAACATGACAATAAAGGCTTAATTTTTATTTAAGTGCTAGAAGAATTATTTTTTCTTTTCTCGCTGTTTGGACATGGGAGACATGCATACTGCTCAGGTGAAGCCATAGACCGTACACCGTGCTACACTGCACATTAGACACATGTGAATTTAAAGGGAACCTGTCACCGGGGATTTTGTGTATAGAGCTGAGGACATGGGTTGCTAGATGGCCGCTAGCACATCCGCAATACCCAGTCCCCATAGCTCTGTGTGCTTTTATTGTGTAAAAAACCTGATTTGATACATATGCAAATTAACCTGAGATGAGTCCTGTACGTGAGATGAGTCAGTAACAGGACTCATCTCAGGTTAATTTGCATATGTATAAAATGTTTTTTTTTTACACAATAAAAGCACACAGAGCTATGGGGACTCGGTATTGTGGATGTGCTAGCGGCCATCTAGCAACCCATGTCCTCAGCTCTATACACAAAATCCCAGTGACAGGTTCCCTTTAAGAAAGATGTACCACCCTCAGCTTCATCTGTGCAGTGCGCATGCGCCTGATGATGCTGGGGAAGAGTCCTGGACTCTTCATCTGGTAAGGCTACTTTCACACTCACTTGCGTTGTTAATTCTGGTATTGAGATTCGGCAGAGGATGTCAATACTGGAATCAAACGGATCCATTTTGATTTTGCACATCAGGATGCATCTGTTCTGTTAGGATGCAGTTGTGTGAAATCAAAACGGAAAAAAACGGATCCATCACTAAAAGCATTGAAAGTCAATGGGTGACGGATCCGTTTTTTAGGCTCCTAAAAAAAAACTATCTGTCACCATTGACTTACATTGTTTTCAGTAACGGATAATTTTTTTTTCATTTTTATGACCGGAGACAAAAAGTAATGCTGCCGGAACAGAAGAAATCTTGATGCACCCTGAACTGATCTCTTTCTATTCAGAATGCATGGGAAATGAACGGAAAAGTGTGAAAGTAGCCTAAGGCCTCATGCACACGACCGTTCTTTTGGTTCGCATCCAAGCCGCAGTTTTTGCGGCTTGGATGCGGACCCATTCACTTCATTGGGGCCGCAAAAGATGCAGACAGCACTTCGTGTGCTGTCCGCATCCGTTGCTCCGTTCCGTGGTCCGCAAAAAAATATAACCTGTCCCATTCTTGTCCGCAAAACGGACAAGAATAGGCAGTTATATCAATGGCTGTTCGTGCCGTTATGCAAATTGCGGAACACACACGGACGCCATCTGTGTTTTGCGGATCCGCAATTTGCGGACCGCAAAACACACAACGGTCGTGTGCGTGTAGCCTAAGACTGACGGATCACACTGACTTCAATGGGGCCCACGGTTCCTGTCATTTAATTAGCTAGAACAATTCTGCAGTCTGCGCTATTCTTGTCAATAAAAATACCAGCTGGATGAAAATCCCAGCAGAGCCTAAGGCCCCTTTCACACGAGCGAGTTTTCCGCGCGGGTGCAATGCGTGACGTGCACGCATAGCACCCGCACTGAATCCTGACCCATTCATTTCAATGGGTCTGTGTACATGGGCGCTTTTTTTCACGCATCAGTTCTGTGTTGCAGGAAAAACGCAGCATGTTCTATATTCTGTATTTTTTTGGACGCATTCCGCACTCTAACCTTTCCACATTTCTGCCCTTACCACTGCTCCCAGATGACAGCACAGACGGTGACCTGATGCCGCTCAGCATCAAGACATCGTTTTTAGTGGATCCCGTTAGCGGACAGAAGTGCAGGAATCGGGAGAGGTAGCTGAAAGTTATGTGGCGCCAGCTGCACTCTTAATGATGCAAATTGTGGATCAAACAGAATACTATTAGTAGGATCCAGTCTTAATGGGGTTCTCCAGAATAAAAAAAAAATGGCTGCTTTCTTCCAAAAACAGTGGCACACCTGTCCACAGGTTATGTTTGGAATTGCAGCTCAGCTCCATTGATGTGAATGGGGCTCAGCTGCATGTGAACAGAAGAAAGCAGCCCTGCGTTTTGTAACCATAGACAACCCTTCAATATGTGAGTCATACTCTTTAAACTCTAATCGTCCCAGCTCAGGTGTCCACATGGAGAAATGAGTCCGCCTACACGTCATATTTTTCAATGTATTTACACCACGTATCACTGGTGTCCTCTAGGGGGCAGGAGAAGGGGATGCTAATCGTAAAGTAATCTAATGAATGGATTTCTTAATGATTGCTTTGTAGATGAGAGATTATCAATATTCTAGATTATCAGCCATATTAGACTAGGGCAGGCATGCTCAACCTGCTGCCCTCCAGCTGTTGCAAAACTACAACTCCCAGCATGCCCGAAAAGCCTACAGCTATCATCCTACAGCAGGGCATGGTGGGAGTTGTAGTTTTACAACAGCTGGAGGGCCGCAGGTTGAGCATGCCTGGACTAGGGAGATGCTGACTAATCCACACCAATATTTCTAATTTTATTTTAGCTTGAAGTTTGGGTTAAATGGACTTTTCTTTTTCGTACTTTGTACAGGGCACTGTTTGATATCAACTTTGAAAAAAAAAATTCTCTCTGATTTATTGATTTGGAAACGCAGAAGGCCATTCATAATCCCACAGTGCAGTGGACCTGCAAATGTAATTATGACAACACATAGATAATCGATGTACAGGACTATGCATGAATGTACCTGTCGCAAAGTTGGCTGTTACGAAAGGGAGAAAAAACATTCTTGTGAGCAGAGATGTGTAATAAAGGAGGGCAATGGCTGACGACGTGCGGGATATTTACTGTCTTATTTGTGTCTGATAGACTTTATTGGAACATAATTGCTGAAACACAAAGTACACAGAAGCACAATGTCAGTTTTTGCATGTTTAAGATACTAGGCGCTCCCACCGATCCCCACTATATACGGGTTGCACTTGATAATAGTTTTTTTTTCTCCCTGGTGAATTTGTTTTGTGTACTTTAGGGCTCATGCACACAAACGTATTTTCTTTCTGTGTCCATTTCGGGTTTTTTGCGGACCGCATGTGGAACTATTCATTTCAATGGGTTCGCAAAAAAATAGAACTTGTCCTATTAGGCTACATGCACATGACAGTGAAAAAAAGTCTGTTAAAAACGGATTCAGGCTACGTCTACACGACGACATTTGTCGCGCAACATTTTGTTGCACTAATGTCGCGCGACAATTTTTATAATGGCAGTCTATGGTGTCGCACTGCAACATGCAACATGCTGCGACTGCGACTCAACAGTCGCAGAAAATCCATTCGAGATGGATTTTTCTGCGACTGTTGTGTCGCAGTTGCAGTGCGACACCATAGACTGCCATTATAAAAATTGTCGCGCAACATTGGTGCAACAAAATGTCGACGCGACAAATGTCGTTGTGTAGACGTAGCCTAACAGACATTTTTTCACTGATGCCTTTCTGAGAAATGGACATTAAAAACGGATCCATGCATTTTTTTACGTCCGTTTTTCACTAACAGTCAAAGAAACTGCTGTGTGAATAACCCCATAGTCGTATGCATGTAGCCTTATTGTCCGCATTACAGACAAGGACAGGACTGTTCTATTAGGGGCCAGCTGTTCCGTTCCGCGAAATACGGAATACACACGGACGTCATGAGTATTTTTTGCAGATCTGTGTTTTGTGGACCGCAAAATACATATGGTTGTGTGCATGAACCCTTACAATCATTCTGAAAGGAAATCCGGCTCTCCATGCATTGAATTCCAATAGAGCCTTTTTCCAGGCGTACATTCTAGTAAATTTGTCATGGTTGGAGTCCCGGCCCCAACCCGCCCCACTCTGTCAACCCCAACTGGCGGACACGGAGTAAAACCGGCCGCGTGACTAAATATTGTCATTGCAGGTTAAAAAAGCAGACTTGCGACTTTTTCAGGTGTAAATGTGCCACGTTGTGTTTTTAATGCAGATTTTTATGCATTTTCCATACCAAAATTAGTGTGGAATCAGCTCTCAATCTGCCTACCATTGTTTTTCAATGGGAAGTCTGTGCTGTGATTCAGGGATCCTCAACTCAGGGCCCACCTGCCGGTCATGTTTTACCCTAAGTTCACACTTGCGCGTTTTACAGCGCGTTCGAACGCGCTGTAAAACGCATAACCGATGCAAACCAATGCTTACCTATGGGACTGGTTCACATTTTCACGTTTTAAAGCGTATTCGAACGCGCGGAAAAACGCCCGACGCATAAACAAGTTCTTGAGCTTCTTTGGGGCGTTTTGTCGCGCGTTTGCGGCCATAGGACACTGCTGTCAATCACCTTTTAATTATTAATTTAGACCTCAACTGGAATCGCACTTCTCTGTTGCATTTACTTGCTAATTATCTGGTTTCTCAGCAAGCAGTTTTCTGCACATAACATAATCAGGCTGATTTTGTTCTCAAAATGTGTGATATATGTTACAGGTCTTCAGCGCCGGCCGTAATCCGCATTATACCACTGTATCCTGTTGGCAGCTGACTGCAGGTGTTAGAATGGGCCCTAAGAGAGAGAATATCTTTTCTCGGAATTAATAAATTCTGCACCCGCAAGAGCACAGCTATTTCCTTGCCCTTGTGATGGGTAAGCTTGCCAGCACTGCAGCTATGAATATCTTCCTGCAAGTGGGCCTGAGGGGGGCCTTGAGTATTAGTGCGCTTACCTTAGTGTCATTACTACACTAGTTGACAGTAGCTAAAAGATCGCAGTAAATGGTTACTGCAGTATGACAGTAGTTTGTCCTCAGCACTTTGAAAAGTAATTGCAGTAGTTGCCTGTGCAATCTCATTTTCCAGGAGAAGTGCTATGCTGTTATTTTTTACAACTTCTTATACAAGTTTACGTTTTTTTCCCCCTGTATTTTCAATTCTAATTTTTAATGTGCATCTGTCAGAAAAAAAAACAAAAAACGTTTGAATATGGTAATTGCACAGTACTGCAATGAGCAGTACTGGAACTGAGCATACAAACAATTGGGGACCAAGAAGAATGATGCCCGACTACTGAGCCACACTGAAAAAGTACACCTGAAGAATGGTACTGCGGCTGGTGGGTGTGATAGAAAAATGTAGTTATGAGTAGTGATGTAGTTAGTAATGTAGTTAGTTTTTGTCATTGTCTTGTCCTCCCAAGTGTCAGCGTGTCATTGCCCTGTACCCGAAGTGTCAGTTTGTTATTCCCCTGTACCCCAAGTGTCAGTGTATCATAGTTCTGTACCCCAAGTGTCAGTGTGTCATTATCCTTTACCCCAAGTGTCAGTGTATCATAGTTCTGTACCCCAAGTGTCAGTGTGTCATTCTCCTGTACCCCAAGTGTCAGTGTGTCATTCTCCTGTACCCCAAGTGTCAGTGTGTCATTCTCCTGTACCCCAAGTGTCAGTGTGTCATTCTCCTATACCCCAAGTATCAGTGTGTGATTGTCCTGGCATTAATAACTGCAATAATCTCATTATATTTCCACCTATTTCGTCTATTCCGGGATATATACAGTAGATTCATAGTAACATAGCTTATACCGTTGAAAAAAGACATATGTCCATCCAGTTCACCTTGTTATCCTGTTATTCTTTATTTTTGTTCTCCATATCAACCTTTACTCTATCCATTTGATACTAATTTGCTTTTCATTTCAGAAAACGCAAAAATCTTGACAAGTCTCCCCTTTTATTAAACTCAAAAAGGTCATTTTTATTGAAGGTTTCCTTAGCAACGACAATAAATTAAACATTTTCTGAATTATGATTCTCAAGTCCCAGAAATGGATTTATTGGTATTGATTGCTCTAATCAGTTTTCCTGGTGAACGTGGTCAGGCTCACGTGGTCTTATTTTTCTTTTCAATTATCTTTTTTTTAAATTTTGTAATAAAGACAGATAAACAGATGGTACAATTCATTGAACAGTACTATGCATACATGGTATAGAGCTCAATCATGATCTAAGTGACAGCCCACAGAAACCTCTAGGGGCTAGTTATTCATACCATTGATCACAAAAAAAAATGAAAAAAAATTGACCAACCTGCTGTTAATTGAGGTTAAAATACCTCTAACTGGTGCAAATAACAGAATGAGAAAGGGGGGGGGGGTGGGGTAAAGGTGTGTTGGGCATGTGCAAACATAATTTATTGACTAGCTATGGTGACTGTTGGTGGGATAGTTTTGGAGATCTCGTCGAGGAGAATGTTCGTCTTCCGGAATGATATTGTCACGGTGGACGGGATCTCAGATACACAGATAAACCAACAAACAAGTTTCTAGGCGAGAAGCTGGGGAAAGGTCACCTCCTAGCAAATCCCTGACTTCTCTCCCTACACTGCTAAGCCCACATTCAGACCTTGAATGTAGGAATAATGTGTCCTCGTGCCTGGGCTGAAAATACCCTAGAATCCCTGAGATGGTGAAAGGGGAATAGAGCAGCCTGCTCCCTCAGAACCTGGAGGGGACAGACGACACTCAAACAGCAAACAACAAAAACAGAAACCAAATTTATTTTATCTGAGCTGGAACAGACAATCCTTCCTTCCTTGCTTCCAAGGCCAGACTGATTTCTATAACCCGCACGGAACACTGGGAATGATTGAAATTTAAACCAATGACCCCACCCAGTGCACCTGAAGGGAGGCGGATCTAGCACGACTCCAAAACAAAACAAAAAACTAAACACGTTCGGCTATTCTGGCCGACCTCCGCACATAGTCAGAGCAGGGCATGACAGATATCCAGTCTGTCCATGTCTTTTGGAACTTGAAGTGTGTCCTGGTTTCCCATGCAGATAATTCCTCCATATGGTAAATATGATCTACCTTCTGTAGCCAATGTGCGAGTGAGGGGGGCAGTCGGCTGATTCCAAAGTTGTGGAATCAAGGAATAGGCTGCCAAGGTTAGATGAAGAACAAGTTTCCTTTTCCTGGGTGGTATCTCTTGCAAACTAATGTTTAATAAAACTGAGACTGGGGAGAGGGGATTGCGTAACGAACATATTTTCTTGATCGAGCTCAAAACCCCTGACCAAAACGATTGTTGAGATGGACAGGTCCACCACATGTGGAAGTAAGGTGCCCCGGGAATTGAGAGCATTTCCAGCAGATATTCGAGCTGAGACATTCATTTGCTTAAAAGTCATACTGGGGTAAGGTACCATCTAGTGAAAATGTTGAATGAGTTCTCTTGTAGCCAGGTACATCTAGAAACACCATGTGAGAAGCGGTACATTTCCTTAGTGTCTGATTCTGACCATTTTATGTCTAGATCTCTGCCCCAATCATGGGTATATCCTCTGTCAAGAAGGTATTTTAGCTGTTGTAAGAGGTTATATGTCTGTGAAAGCAAGTGATTTGGGGGGGGTGTAAGGTTACCATTAATTTTTCAAATGGTGTGAGGTCTCTTCCCTCTTCAGGTAATTCCGTAGTAAAGATATGATGTGTGCTTTTTGCAACGAGTTTAATGAGGTGGCGTCTAATGGGTCTGCCTTCTCTTCTTTGTCTAGATATGAGACTATTGGGACTTGGTTTAAGTCTGCTATCTTTAGTGGTGTGTTCATATATTTCGATTGGTATACAGTAATTCCGATATGTCTGCAATTTACAGTAGTGGAGAGAGGGCTGGACTGAGCCTGTCTTTGAGTGGGAGCCAGACTTTTAGCGTTGATTTGGTGACTGGATTTAGCGTATTTTGGATTGTTTGTGAGTCATCTCTTCCCCAGATCAAAGTACGCAGCGGGATGTTCGATAAGTATGACACCCATAATTTCGAGCTATCCTTCCTCGCCCAGGATATCAATCCTAGTGAGATGTACTGCTTCGTAATAAAGCCGCCAATCTGGTAGAGCCATGCCGCCGCGTGAATTATGCTGGGTAAGAAGTGAGTGACTAAGGCGTGGTCTCTTACCCTTCCAAAGATACTTATTTGCAGTGATGGTCAGTTCGCAGTGTTCGCCAGCGAACACATGCGGGCTGCCATCTTTAGTAAGGTAGACTCACCCGTCCGGCAATGCACAGGCAAGCCCTTACCTGTGCCTGTGCCGGGAGCCGGTCTGAAATGAAATGCAGTCACCGGGAGCAGGCACTTCCAAAAACAGCCCTATTAAGGCCCCCGGCGGCTGTTCTCGGAACTGCCTGCTCCCGGTGACTGCATTTCTTTTCAGACCGGCACAGGCACAGGTAAGGGCTTACCTGTGCATCGCCGGACGGGTGAGTCTACCTTACTAAAGATGGCAGCCCGGATATGTTTGCTGGCGAACACTGCGAACTGACCATCACTGCTTATTTGTAATTTTCGGAATAGAAGAAAAGAAAGTGTGTGGGAGAGGCATAGGGAGGGTCTGGAGTAGATAGAGTAATTTAGGTAGGAGAATTGCTTTGATGAGGTTTTTCCTGCCCATCCAAGAAAGAAAAGGCAGTGACCGTGAATCCAAAGTCATCTGAAATGTGTTGAGGATAGGGGCATAATTAAGTGTGTACAAATCCTTCCATGTTGAGCTTAATTTGAGGCCTAAATAGGTGATATGAGAGATTGGCCATTGAAAGGGGTAGTTTGATTGTAAAAATTCTTGCTCCTCAGTGTTAATGTTCATTCCCAGTGCCTCTGATTTGGAAGCATTTATTTTAAAGTTGGATATTTGTCCATAGTTCTCAAATATGGATTGGAGAGCTGGGAAGGCTTTTATAGGATTGGTTATTATCAGTCATCTGCGTATGCCGCTACATTATGGGAGGTTTTCCTGCTAGTGAATCCTTCTATATCCGGGTGTTCTCTTATGTTTTCTAACAGGGGCTCTAGGGAGAGTACAAATAAAATTGGGGAAAGAGGGCAGCCCTGTATCGTCCCGTTACTGATCTGAAATGGGGACGTTAAGGAGTTGTTGATGTGAAGTCTGGCTGTTGGAGATTCATACATGGCAAAAATTGCCTCTATAAAAGGGGGGGGGGGACTTGAAGTTATTTCGTACTTGCCGCATGTACGTTCAGTCCACCCTGTCGAAGGCTTTTTCGGCGTCCGTTCCTAATAGGGCCAAAGACAGTTTCCTCTGGTAGGCTATCTGCAACAAGGACAATATTCTCATTGTGTTATCCTTTCCTTCTCTGCCAGCCACAAACCCTACCTGATCACTAGAGATTAGCTTTGGCACCAGAGGCCGCAATCTGCCCGCCAACAGACTCGCATATAGTTTCAGGTCCGTATTTAGCAGGGAGATCGGCCTGTAACTGCCACAATTTGTAGGGTCTTTCTCTTCTTTTTGAATCAGCGTGATATACGCTTCTAACAATTGTTTTAGAATAGGGGTACCTGAGAGGAAGGCGTTAAACCTTTCTGTCAGTCGGGGAATAAGGGCCCAGAAGAAAGTTTTGTAATATGAGCAGGGGAAACCGTCTGGGCCGGGGGCTTTGCCTTTCGGGCACTTTGACAGGGTGGACTTGATCTCGTCTAATGAGAATGGTTTTAGTAAGTCAGCATGGGAAGTTGGTGAGAGAGTGGGCAGAGACCGTTTTGATAGGAAGTCTGTAGTAGCCAATTTTGTTTTCCCTTGTGCCTGTGTGTTTGTTTCTGATGGCTTATAAAGGGATGTGTAGAACTTTAGAAATTCTTGCTCTATCTTGGCTAATCACTAGGGAACCTTCCAGTGTCCGTATTTCAGATATACGTGTACGAGGCTTTCGTCTCTTAATTAAGAACCTCATTAGTTTTGAGGCTTTATCCCCTTGAGCGTAAAAAGAATGTTTCACGGACATGAAGACTTTAGCGAGATTTTTATTTAGAATGTCCCGTAACTGCTGCCGAACCGAGGTAAGCTACTGAAGATGAGAAGTGGCCAGAGATTGTTTATGAAGTTTTTCCAGTTTACTAATCTCTAGTTGGAGGTTCTGTATTTGAGAGTCTTTTTTTTTTCTTTAGATATGTTCCTAATGAAATGAGTTCTCCTCTTATTGAAGCCTTGTGTGCCTCCCACACTATGGGGTAGGGACTTCAGTATTCAAGTTGTGTTGGAAGTAGCACTCTAAAGCTACATGCACATGACAGGGAAAAATGGCCGTGTGACGGCCGTCACACAGCCTTTTTTAGCACCAGTGAAAGTCTATGGGGCTATTCACATTGCCGTTCTTTTAACGGCCAGTGAATAGCGTCCATCCAAAAATAGGACAGACTCCGTTAAAATCAATGGGACAGTTTTTAACGGCCGATTGACAGGAGTGCACCCGTGTATAATGTCCCCCATGGTTTATATAATGCCCCCATAGAGTCCCACAGCCAAAAAAATAAAACCTCACCTCATCTTCTCTCTTCATTGAGCAGGACCTGCGATCTGCGTGGTGACAAGTAACCACATGGGAGCGCGCAGTGACGTCAGGTCCTGTTCTGTGAAGAGAGAAGAGACTGTTGCAGCGCGTGCAAGTGGATAAGGTGAGGTTTTTTGTTTTTTTTTGGCTGTGGGAATATTTATTATATAAACCATGGGGGAGATTATAAAGCTGGGGGCCCTAAAAAATGTAAAATAAAAACACACACTATGGGGGCCATTATTTAAGATGGGGCCCTATATTGGGGGCATTATTAAAGCTAGGGGCAGTTAAAAAAATGTATATACACTGTGGGGGACATTTATTTAGCTGGGGGCCTACATGGGGGCATAATGAAAGCTGGGGACATTATAATTTTTTTTATACACTGTGGGGGACATTTATTTAGCTGTGGGCCTACATGGGAGCATTATTAAAGCTGGGGGCACTATAAAAAATGTATTTACACCTTGGAAGACATTATTTTAGCTGGGGCCAAAATAGGGAGCATTATTAAAGCTGGGGGCAGCAACAAAAAAAATCATACACTATGGGGGGGACATTATTGTGGCTGGGGGCCTACCATCCTGTGGGTGTTGTCAAAAGGGTGGGTCTAGAAATAACTGCCAATCAAGTTCATCCATTTTTCATGTCCGTTTTTAAGGAACATGAAAAACTGATCCAAAACGGATGCAAAACGGACATTAAAAACGGACACACGGCCAGAAAATGGATGCACACACTGATGAAAAATGGCCATGAAAAACTGAAAGTGTGCATAAGGCCCAAGGATTTCTGAATTTTGGCGTGTATATCTGGTATAGATAGTAGTGTTTCATTGAGTTGCCATGGTGATTTAGAAGGTCTGTGTTCAGATAGCTCCAGAACTAATTCAACTGGGAAGTGGTCAGAGTGGACACTGGATCTAATGTTAACTGATTGTATTTTAATTAGTGATTCCTGGTGCAGGAAAAGGTAGTCGATCCTATGTTATGAGTTGTATGGAATGGAGAGTGAAGTCTTTGTCTGACGGATGTGAGAAACGCCAAGTATCTGTAAGGGATAACAGTTGTAGTGATTTCTTTATATGCATGAGTGCTTTGTAGGAAAGGGAGGATTTCCCTGAAGAGGTATCTATTAAGGGGTCTAAGGCCACATTGAAATCACCTCCCACAATTAATTCACCCTTTCGTAGACTGTCTATTAAGGTCATCGTAGTTCAGATCCAGGACGGCTGTTTTGTGTTGGGGGCATATAAATTGGCTATTGTAATCAAAGAGCCATTCAGTTTCCCGTTACTATTAGCACTCTCCCGTCTGGATCTGAATACATATCTGACTGTTCAAATGATAAATGCTTGGCTATGGCGATAGATACTCCTTTAGAGTTTTTAATGTTTGTACGTGAATGGAACCATTGATTAAAGTAGTGTCTATAAAAGGAGGGGGTTTTTGTTTCTTGAAAGTGTGTCTCTTGTAGTAAAAGTTTGTCGGTTCTCTCCTTTTAAAAATGTTGTAGTATTTGGCTTCTTTTGACGGCAGATTTAAAGCCTCTCACATTGTGGGTGATAAACTTATAGTTAGCCATAAATAAGTCTTGGGAAGATTCGCACCGATTTGTCTAGATGAAAAAGTAATAGGTGTCTATATGGTGTGTCACTTGCTAGCGCCCTAATTATGTCGTGAGGGGGGGAGAGAGAGAACGGTTGTGTTGAACTGTAACATACAAAACCATACCATATAAAGTAATAAAAGTAATAAAACAGCCCAAAGAGCTGTAATGCAAACATTTAGTTTGTCTGGTCGTCCAGCCAGCATCAGGGCCAGGTCTGGAGATCATATCTTATTTGTAGTGGAGAGGGTTAACAGGCAGGATACGCCTGAACGGCGAACCAAGGGCAGTAAAGTCTGCTCCAGGGCCGTCTTTAACAAGGGGCAAAAGGGGCAGCTTGTCACTACCAGAGCTTGGAGGAGTTCTCACTGCTCTGTTTCTCCGCCCCTGTGATGAGCTCTTTACTTTCTGTTTCCTTCCTCCCAGCTGTTCCTCCTGCGTTTGATTTCCCTGCCTTTAAATCACCCCTCCTCCTTTTGTAGTATGTGGATTATATTTCTCATTTGAGTTGTAGCTCTTGCTTTAGTATCTTCCCTTGTATGCTATCCTTTCACTGGACCTGTGTTCTGCTGCAGCAAGTACTCCGGATATTGCCAGCCTGTCTTTGGATCCGTCTTCACTGCGGCTGCAGCTCCTTCAGCTAAGTGTGCAGACATTGTTGTGTATCTGTGTGTTTTCTGACTGGATCCGAGGCGACCACGGTTCCCTCCATATACTGAGCAGGGCACCGGTGGCCGTGCCCCTTCCACTATTGTAGGGGTTACAGTGGTCATCAGTCTTAGGTACGCGGGCATGCCTCGTTCCACCATTTGGATCCGGGCATGGGCTTAGCAGCATAGGGAGAGCTTTGAGGGTCTGACAGGGGTCACCCTTTATCCTCCCTAGTTTGGGTCCGGTCAGTAGCTCTATTTTCTGTGCATGCTCTTGTTGCTCACATACAGCCGTGACACAGCTGCCCCGGGTCCAGTTGCTCCTGGGGGGCCCAAGGCAGCTCCCTCTTGAGCCCTGCTGGCCACTGCCCCGGGTGTCAGGCTGTCAGCTACACAGGGGGGTGCTGCCATGCCTGCCTGCCGGTGTTATCTCAGAACACCGGCACTCCAGGCAGCGAACTGTGAGAGCTGTGATTCTAAAGGACCTTAGATGACATCATCACTATGTGACCAGTAACCTAGCAATATTACTGGTCACATGGCTATGAGGTAATCAAAGGTCCTTTCTACCAGGAGTGTTGCTGCAGGAGAAGTTTGCCTTAACTGTGTAGCTTTTTTTGTGAAGATTACATCAGAAAAAGGTGACAGGGGCTGTTATGCTAATGTAATGTATAGTGTGGGGTGCTGTATAGTGTGGGGTGCTGTATACTGTGGGGTGCTATACTGCTCTACTGTATACTGTGGGGTGCTGTATACTGTGGGGTGCTGTATACTGTGGGGTGCTATACTGCTCTACTGTTTACTGTGGGGTGCTGTATACTGTGAGGTGCTGTATTCTGTATAGTTTGGGGTGCTGTATGCTGTATACCGTGAGGTGCTGTATACTGTGGGGTGCTGTATATTGTGGAGTGCTATACTGCTCTACTGTATACTGTGGGGTGCTGTATATTGTCGGAGGCTGTATACTGTGGGGTGATGTACTGCTCTACTGTATACTGTGAGGTGCTGTATACTGTATAGTTTGGGGTACTGTATACTGTGAGGTGCTGTATACTGTGGGGTGCTATACTCCTCTACTGTATACTGTGAGGTGCTGTATACTGTATAGTATGGGGTGCTGTATAATGTGGGGTGCTATACTGCTCTACTATATACTGTGGGGTGCTGTATACTGTGGGGTGCTGTATACTGTATAGTGTCGGGTGCTGTACACTATAGGGTGCTATACTGCATACTGTGGGTTGCTGTATACTATAGGGTGCTATACTGCATCACGTGGGTTGCTGTATACTATAGGGTGCTATACTGCATACTGTGGGGTTCTGTATACTATAGGGTGCTATACTGCATACTGTGGGGTGCTGTATACTATAGGGTGCTATACTGCTTGCATTCTGTGGGGTGCCTTATACTATTTTACTGCATACTGTGGGGTGCTGTATACTATAGGGTGCTATACTGCATACCGTGGGGTGCTGGGGTGCACTGTAACGCTAGGGTGAGCCGAGCCCCGGTCTCCTTCCTGAACTGCAGAGCGGTGCCCTCTTCCAGCCTGAGCCCAGCTGCCCAGAGCACTGATCCTGAGCCGCTGGAGTCTTCAGAACTGGAAGTATTTACAGTCATTCACTGTACTCTACCAGGGGTGTGGATTTTTTTTTGTGTGTGTTGTGGTGGAGGGCGTGATTGCATGCTAGGGTGTGGGAAGGCGGGATCCAGTGGGCCCAAGTACATTTTTGCCCATGGTCCAATCAATATTAAAGACGGCCCTGCAGACGCTCCTGTCTGACCAACGTCAAAGTTAGTGACAGGCTGGGGTCGTTCCGCTGGGGCCCATCTGGGCCAACCCAAAAATTTGAACTTCCACCAATTAATTAGGTGCCTGAAACGGCCCCGGTCTGCCCACCATAACACTCAAGTACCTGTATTCTTACACATGATAACAGGAAAAACTCAGAAAATTACCCCTGAGATGGGAATTAACTTTAAACCTATTCGCTGCCAGTTAAATCAAGTGAAATCCTCCTCCGTCCTTCTGGGGTTTTCCTCCCTTGGCGTCTGCGTGTCTTAGTTCTTTTTTCTGCACCTACTGTTTCCCAGGGGGTTCGCATAGGTATGGTAGGCATGATGTCCAGATCTTGTATAGGGGACCATTCTGGGATATCGAGGTAATTGATCTTTAGAAGCTGTAGCAGTTCTGGTAGTTCCACGTGGTCTCTCAGGGTATATCTCTTGCCTTCCACTGTAAGTGATAGCCCGAAGGGAAAGAGCCACCTGTAAGGGATGTTCTTGTGGCGAAGTACCTCTGTCAAAGGTCTCAGGATGTTTCTTTTGGAGAGCGTGATCCTAGCTAGATCTTGAAATATGGTGACGTTTGAAACTTCCACTGGTGAGGGTGGATTATTTCTAGCTGTGCGTAGAATGTCATCTCTAACCTTAGAATGAAACAGTCTACAAATAACATCTCTGGGAGGTTCAGTGGGACCAGGCTTGGCCTTGAGGGATCTATGCACCCTTTCAATATTTATTTCTAGTGGATAAGAGTCTCCAAGTATTGAAATGAAGATCTGTTTGACGGTATCTGGTAGAGCTTCTGCTTGGATAGATTCCAGTACCCCTTTTAAGCGTAGGTTATTTCTTCTCACTCTTTTCTTGATCTTCCATTCAGTTTACCATTTTGTTCATATGCTTTTGGCAAGACGAGAAAGCTGTGGTTGTCGCTTCATTGTAGGATATCAATTGGGATTGAGCAGATTCTAATTGTTCCACTCTGCCCCCAATACACTTCATGTCTTGTTTAATGCCTTGCAGTTCTTTTACCACAGGTTCTAGGGCCTTTGTGAGTGCCTTGCTGAGGAAGGACTGTGATATAGGGAGGCCCCTATCCTCGGATGTGTCCTCAATGTCGCTCTCCATTTCTAGTATGTTTGATGGGAGCTCTCATTCTGTATTTCTATTTGGAGAGTTGCGATGAGGAGAGGTAGGCTTGATTGTGCGTTGTGGTTTGCCCTTCTGAATAAAGACATCTTGGGATCCTGTTTGTCGCTGAGGGATGATGCTACCGGATTTTTGTGAGCCGATTTTAACCATAACTGTTCTGCTGGTATAAGTAATTGAATGAGATTTTCTGGGTCTCTCCACTAGCTGGCCCCTCTGAGCCGGACTATTGAGGTCTAGTATAGCATGTTGGAAGTCTTATGCAAGACTGAGGTTGTGGGTACTTGAGTAGCTCAGTGATCGAGCTAACAAAAAATTGGGTCGCTGGCCCTTTAAATATCTAAGTTGAGGAGCAGAACTCCGAATATTATTTGTAATGAAACATTAAGGCAGTGCCTTCATATGTAACTACCCTGAGGAGTCTGGGGATATGGTGGAGTGTCCTCAGACTTGAATTTTGAATACCTGCGGAGAGGCATCAGCAGGACTTTGTGGAACTAGGGGAGCTGCTCTAGAAGGTGCTTCTTGGATAAGCTGGAGCACAGCGCAAGGGGACTCCGAGCAGCGGGTTTGTGTGGTTACCGCTCTTTACCTATATGAAGGTAAGTCCCTCTGTGTCCCTCCTGAAGTCTGTCCCTCCTGGTCTGTTTTTTTTTTTTTTTGTAGGTAGTGCGCTTGAGTAGCACCTTGCAACGAAAACTGTGGGCAGAGCCTGTTAAGATGGCCGACAGCTACACCGAGGCTGGGTCGGCCAAGTTTGTAAAGGTGAGGGGTGGTATCACTCACCAGGACCCAACTTCGGTGCGAGCTGCTCGTCTTCCACTTGCGCCGGCACTCCATCAACACCCTCTGGTGAGGTCTGGTAGCAGTGGAGTTCGCCCGTCGGTCGTCTGTTCCTCCAAGTAGTAGGTACGTTAAAAGCGTTTCCCAGCCTCAGGAGTGACCGGGTCTTGCGGGCAGGATGCCGGAATGAGACAGCCTGGTCTGCTGACTGTTAGGCACTGAGTGGGAAATGTGGTTGGTACAAGTCGCTCCACTGTAGGTTCCGCCTCTCTTCTGTGTATGCCGTGGCCTTCTGTTACTCGAGGCCGGGGATTCACAGGCCTGCCTAGGCCTCTTCTGTATCTCCTGTTCTGATGATCCCGGAAGTTTCGGACAAAGCCCTGCGTGTAGATTGTGCTGTACTGTGATCGGGCAGCGTGGTGTATAACCCTCTAGTCGCGTTTGAAGGCTCACATGGTCTTCTATCATTATAATTCTATTTGCCATTTATATAAAGTTCGGGAAAGGTGAGACATTAATCTAGGATACTTGGAGGAGACATCTCTCGGTTTTGTGTCAAGATCAATCTGGAGCCTGTTCTGTGGTTCTCTTCGGAGTCCTTGTTTTCATACACTTCATTCTATTCTCTAGTAACTTTTGAAGTTTCAGAACAAAAGAAGCTAAAAAAGAACAATTTGTACAATGGTGTTCAGGGCTGTACTGTTTGAACAATGTTGTGTTCACAATGCCTCGGAAAACTAATGCACTCATGGCTGCTGATGCCGTACCATGTATACAAATCATGTCCGTGCGCTCCATATACTGTATGCTGTGAAAACATGAGCACTCACAATGAACATTATTTTTGCTGACTGACAGAAGATATAGACCTGCATAAACTACACAGAATTAAGTGCTATTAAATGTAACGTTCCAGGTCTGGTAATGGAAGATACATGCTTAGCTATCTGACTATGGAAGAAAGTATTTTCGACATAGTCCTTAAAGGGTTTCTCCGGGAATTTTGAAAATAAAAATACTTAAATATTACTTTATTGTAAATATATTCTAATGTAACTTTAATTATTTATAATGGCTCTTTTTGTTTAGGAAGCAGTCATTAGGAGAAACAAAATGGCCATCGTTTTATTAATACACACAAAACCTGTCCTAATCACACAGGAGCCCAAGTTACTTCTGAACACTGAGGTAAAGAGCTGCCTCAGCCTCCTCTCCTACTTGTCAGGTATTATGATCCTGAATACAGATTATAAGAAGTTTTATAAATCTCTGTGGGAATAGAGTTCATGAGGAGACATGAAGTACAGAGGGGATGGACAGGACAGACTGTGGTGATGGAGACTGCATACAAGTGCTGCTGCACAATATCCACACCCCCAGCTCCTCTCTGTACTTGATATCTCCTAATGAACTCCATTTCTACAGAGATTTAGCCGAAGATCATATTAAACTGTTTTCAGGATCATATTCCCTGACAAGCAGAGCAGAGAGGAGGATTAGGCAGCTTTTTAGCTCAGTGCTCTCAAGTAACTTGTCCTCCTGTGTGATTAGGACAGGTTTTCTGTGCACTAATAGGACGGCGACCATTTTAGTTTTCCTAATGATTGACAAAACAAGCTATTATAACTAATGAAAGGTATTTAGGAATATATTTATAATAAAGCAATATTTAAGTATTTTTATTTTCTTAATTCCCCTAGAACCCCTTTTAAAGGGCTTTTACACGATTTCAAAAAACAAGGCTGCTTTCTTCCAAAAACAGCATCACAAGTATCCACAGGTTACATGTGGTATGGTAGCACAGACCCCTTCATGTAAAGGGGTTGCGACAGAATCACAACCTATCCACAGGGTAGGGAACAATCTGCTTGGTGGGGGTCTTACTCCTGGGACCCCCATGATAACAAGGGTCAGCACTTGGCTTGCATTCTTGACCTGCCTCTCCATTCATACGTGGGTCCAGGTGCCTGTTCTCACAATTGGTGGGGCTACCAGCAGTTGGACCACCACCTATAAGATACTTAAAGAGATTCTCCGGGCTTTTAATGATGACCTATCCTCAGGATATACATGAAAAAGAAAAAATGGCTCCGGCAGCATTCCGCAATATCCAATATTCTTTAATTGTAACCTCAAGACATAAAACAGCAACGTTTCGACTGAAAAACAGTCTTTGTCAAGCCTAATAACATCAATGACCATAGGCATATATATACCCCCCACATAAAATGCACGCCCCATAGAATACATATGTCTACAAACTACCTTACACCTGATGTTAAGTCCGCCAAAGTCGTGTTGTAAAAGTCGGCGTTCTCACAATGTGTGGACGCACAATCAATGACGTCAGCGGCTGCCTGCGGTAGCTGATTGGCTTAAGACACGAGCGCAGCCGGTCACCATGGTGACTATTGACACATCCGGCTATGCAAATGTATTGATGCGCGGCTGCGCACTGCACATGTGAGAACGCCGACTTGAACAACACGACTTTGGCGGACTTAACATCAGGTGTAAGGTAGTTTGTGGACATATGTATTCTATTGTACATTGATTTGTATTGATGATGTAATGGGGCGTGCATTTTATGTGGGGGGTATATATATGCCTATGGTCATTGATGTTATTAGGCTTGACAAAGACTGTTTTTCAGTCGAAACGTTGCTGTTTTATGTCTTGAGGTTACAATTAAAGAATATTGGATATTGCGGAATGCTGCCGGAGCCATTTTTTCTTTTTCATGTATATTGTTGAGGGAAGTTTGGATTTAAATATATATGTATATATGCCCTTACATATATGCATGTATATTGGCCCTTTTGTAATGGGCCGGTCCAGGTGGTATGGGTGTATACATGGAGATGTATGTATGCCCCCTTGTCAGCATACATCTCCATGTATAATACATCCATATGCAGGTGGGCTTATTACTGCCCATTTATGATATTGTGTATATGGACATGCATGTAGATGTGCCCCAAACATCTATATGGATGTGTATACCTAAGTATCCCCAGGTTGTGTAGTGTGTATATGTGTACATATATATATATATATATATATATATATATATATATATATATATATATATATATGTATATTGATCAGCCTGGTTCGTTTATGACGTGGGAGTGTGTGATGTTATGTTGTGGCAGTTGGGAGGCTTACAGCTTGTGCAGGAAGTCCTTTGTTTCAGCTCTAGCATTCCGTCACACGACCCCACGATGATGTCATCACCCTCCTGTTGAAGAAGGAGGAGGGGGCTGCTTTTGTGCTATAAAGCCCCCAGCAGCCCAGACATGCGGGCTCTTGGATTCCTGGACTGCAATGAGGCACATGGGCGCTGAACCCTGATGAGAGGCCACATGGCCCTGAAAAATGGCTGAGTACCAACCATCCCCTAACCCCTGGCTGCTGACTTCATTAATCCTTGATGAGCCTGTACCCTGGAAGCAGCCCAGTTAACCCCTGTATAACCCTTGGTTACCCTTAACCTCTCCTGCCCTGAGTCCCCCTATAATCATATATCCCCTGTGTTCCCCCAGGATTGTAGATCCCTCATATCCCCTGTTCCGTAATAACCCCTGGTTATTCCCCGTAGGGATAGTATATTGTCAGGATTGGGTGGGCTGCTGGTAAAGTGCATGCATGTGTATTAGTACAATTGTAGTTAGATGTTGGGGAGGACTGGGGAATGTGTTAGTGTAGTTAGTACCGTAATAGTGTATTGTTACTTATATTGTTGTGTGCTGCTATAAATATATATATCTATTCCATTGATATAGATATATATAATTATAAGCAAATATTAGACTGTGACTTATAGTGGGTGAATAAATCCCTGCAGAACATTAACCTCTGCATTGCCCTGTCCCTGCAGAGTAACCTCTGCATTGCCCTGTCCCTGCAGAGTCCTGACCATTAACCTCTTCAATGCCTGATCCCTGCTACCACTGTCCTAATAACTCATAACCCTGTGTCCCTTGGCCTGCAGGTAATAACCCCTGCATAGCCACTATTGTGTTTAAGTCCTTGTACCCCATATGGACAGTGATTAGTCAGGCGGGTGTGTTACTGATATTTGTGTGTATACGAATGTATTATTGTATTATATAGATAGTGTGTGGGGTGGAATTTGGGATTGTGCTGTGTAGAGTAGTTAGGCTTGTATTGTGTTTATTGTAGTACCATTTCTATACTGCGGTGTGTACTTCTGTATGTATATATATTCATATCCATTGATCTATGAATATATATAGATATAGCATATTGTTAGACTTGTATAATTGTATTGTGTAATAAATATTCCTTATTGTTCATAATACAGTGTATGGTGTTTTTACTAGTCGCCGCCGTAGTATAGTGATAGTAAGTCGCACGTAGTGTAGTTCAGTGTAGTGTATAGGCAATCAGAGGTAATCAGTAGTGTTTTATGTTTATTTAGGTATAAATGGGCGGGGTCATCAATAGACGGCTCCTCCCATTTATGAATATTAATTATCGATATTTGCATAAAT
This sequence comes from Bufo bufo, assembly GCF_905171765.1. Classification (NCBI taxonomy): domain Eukaryota; kingdom Metazoa; phylum Chordata; class Amphibia; order Anura; family Bufonidae; genus Bufo; species Bufo bufo. The sequence goes on along the minus strand of NC_053398.1, from coordinate 138,595,987 downwards.
ATTGGTGATTAATATTCCCCCCTTAACATATATCACATGGCCTGATGGATCAAGGGCCTACGGTGAGGCTGTTGCATTGAAATATACGCATTATCGTGAGACCGCACAGTGCTGCTTCTATATTACTATCCTCAGGATAGGCACCCCCGCTGATCAACTGTACGAAGGGAAGGCACCGGCGGTGTGGACATGCCGCCTCCTGTGTCAATTCCTGCTCGCTGCTGCTTTGCCATAGACATAGCAGCAGTGAGCAGGAAGAGAGACGGGAGACGGCATATGCACACTGCATGCGCCTTCCCTTCCTTCAGCTGATCGGCGCGGGGTGCCGGGTGTCGGACCCCCACCAATCTGATATTGATGACCTATGCTGAGAATAGGTCATCAATATTAAAAGCCCGGAGAACCTCTTTAACCTCTATCCTGTGAAAGTTAGCATCATGGCACAGTCCTTTTAAATGAGGCTAAGCTGCAATACTTCATAGGACCCAAAGAAAGGTGACCCCATTTCTGGAAGAAAGAAACTATGTTTTTCTAACCTCGTATAACTACTTTAGAGATTATGACAAAGCTTAAAGGGGTTACCCCTATATTGCCGCCTCTAATATTGCCGCCTCACCCAGGTTGTACTTACCTTGTTTCCCGGCACCCGCGTCGCTTCTGATGCCGCTGCATCTCCCTGACGCCCGGATCGAAACATTTGGCAACGGGGGCTCAACCAATAGCAGGCCGCGAGGGGGACGAACCTTCCTAACATAGTAGATGATGGTAGGAAGGCTCGTTCCCATCACGGCCTGCTATTGACTGCCCAACCCCCCCAACCATCCCTCCGTCAACGGATATTTTGAGCCGCATGACGGGGAGATGCAGCGGCGGCTGTGCGGGCATCAGAAGAGACGCGGGTGCTGGGGAGAAAGGTAAGTACAATATGTGTTAGGGGCCGGGATTAGAGGGGGCGTTATAGGGGTCGGATAACCCCTTTAATTTCTTTCATAGACAGATCCTTAACTGTATTCATTGCTAAGCATCTATCTTCTTTTACCAGACTTGTGGTGTTATTAGAACATATGGACACATGATAGAGGAGGATCCCCCACTCGGGAGTATCCCAAAGCAGAGAACCTCTGACAAGCAGCAGCTCCGGCAGACTCAGGACGGTCATTCATCTGAATGTCTGCAGATAGTCACAGCAGCTCCATATTGGAGGGGTTGCCTGCAATAAGAAAAGAATTGTAGCAAAATTCCACCAATATCCAATATATCTGAAAGTGGCTTGCAGAAACAACCACAATCAGACAAATATAACTGATTTGCAGTAGCAGAAACTGCTGTAATCAAATCTGATGTGTGAATATACCCTTAAGAGTGGTGTCACACGCAGCTTTTTGTGGCAGTTTTTGATGCAACTAAAGCCAGAAGTGGATCCATCAGGAAGAAGAAGTAGAAGTTCTTCCTATATATTTCTCATTCCCTCCCGACCCACTTTGGCTAAAAAAACTGGCACAGAAAGCTGTGTGTAACACCATCCCAAAGAGGATCTGTCAGCTCTGCTGACTGTTCTGTTTCAGTAAATAATTGGATTTCTCATAATATAACAATTCTTGAGCAATTTGGGTAGGTTCACATCAGCATTGTGAATCCAGCAGTCTGTCCCGGCAGAGGAACTGACTACTGGATTTTACTGTATCTGGCATTGCCCGCCACCGCCAGATCCCTATTGACTATAATGGAATCCAACGGTGAACCAGCCAGTTTAAAGAATAAATGCCTGCTTTTGGCTAGACAATGCTGAAACAGGGTACCAGATTTTTTTATGCCAATGTGAACCTAGCTTTAGAACATTGTGCCTTTCCTCTGTTATTCCTCTTGGAAATGTATGAATAAATTGACAACCTGGTGTTACCATTCCACTTGACAGTAAGGTGTATCATTTACACTGATAGTGATAAATGAGTTTCCTAGACACAGTCATGGCAACCAGAGTGAACAGGGCATGATTTTGTAAACTAATTTGTCTTGGATTGATTGATAGCAGATTTTAAATTATATTTTTACTTTCAGAATTGTACCCCCTTTATCTACAGGCTATAATGCAGATTTTACAACCCTTTATGTCTGGCGATATACTGTATACTTGGAGTTGTAGTTTTACAAAAGCTAAGGGCCCACAGTGCCAACTACTCTATTATACAGCAGGGCACAGGATGAGGAACAAAAAGCTGATTCAACATTCCTCTTTCCGATTTCCTGCCTTCTCTTCACTTCTTGTCACGTCCAGGACTGACTGATATTGAGTCTTCTATAAATCACTGGCAATTGAATGAGGTGCCCTCTGCCCACACATTTGCACGGCAGTGTAAGGCGCTGAATTAACCATTAGTGATTCCTAATGTGATTCTTAAAGAGGACCTTTCGCCACTCCTGACATGCCTGTTTTAATAGCTTCATGTATTCCTCATGTAATAACAATTCTGGAGCATCTATTATGGTTCTATATGAATTGCTAGCAGCAGGGGCGTTGCTCGGTTAAAACAATTGGGGCCGGGCCCCTGATGTTTTGTCCCAGGCCCTGAATGTCCTGCCTGCCAGATAGACTAAGGACGGCAATACAATTGAATCTAATGCACTGGAAGAGTTGAAGGACCTGTGATGACATCACATGTCATGTGACCAGTAGAACAGGCAGTGGTTGAGAAGGACCTGCGATGATGTCACCATCATGTGACCAGTGCAGGAGAGGACAACAGTGAAGAGAAGTCCTGGGGGAAGAAGCTGTGGTGATGTCTGCACATGAAGAGAGGTAAATGAAGGGAGAGGCAGAGCAATGCTGGGAGTTGTGGTTATTTAACTGGGACTGTATGTTAGGGCTGAAGAGAGGTATGTTATTTACATTGAACTGTGTGTTGTAGGCGGCTGGGGAGGCAGTGATATTATTTACATGGGACTGAATGTTGAGGGGGCAATGTTATTTACATGGAACTGTATGTTGAAGGTGGCTGGTGGGGTGGAATGATGTTATTTACATGGGACTGAATGTTGAGGGGGTGATGTTTACATGGGATTGCACTTGGAGGCAGCTGGGAAGGAGGTGATGTTATTTACATAGGACTGTATTTTGGAGGGCGCTGTAGATAGAGAGGGATGTTATTTACATGGGACTGTATGGCGGAGGGAGAGAAATAGTGTTATTAACATGGGACTACATATTGGAGGGGCTGAAGGGAGGGGAGTGATGTTATTTACATAGGACTGTATTTTGGAGGTGGCAGGAGAGATGGCGTGATGTTATTCACATGGGACTGTCTGGTGGAGGAATATAACTTCAGGGGGCAGTATAAATACTGGGGCACTTCTGGGTGAGCATTATAACAGTAGGGGGCAGTATAAATACTGGGGGCACTGTAGGGGCATTATAACAGTAGGGGGCGATATATATACTGGGGGCACTGTAGGGGTATTATAAATCCAGGGGACATTATAGGCGTTATTACTACTGGGGGCTCTATAGGAGGGACTTATAGATCCGCCTTAATTCTATGTTTCTACTAAGAGCGCTATGGAGGCCTTATTACTTCTGAGGGGTCTGTTAGAGAGCTTTATTACCACTGGGGGAACAATAGGGGGCTTTATTTCTACCGGGGGCTCTGTGAGGGTACTATTAATACTGGAGGGCTCTTCTACTAATGGAGGCACTCTTGAGGAGCGTTATCACTGTTGGGGGCACTGTAGGGGGCAATATTACTAATGAGGGCACTGTAGGGGGCAGTATTACTAATGGGGGCATTCTTGGGGAGCATTATTACTGTTTGGGGCACTGTAGGGGGCAGTATTACTAATGAGGGCATTCTAGAAGGGAATTACTATTGGTGGGACTAAGAGGAGCACTATTATTTCGTCAGGATAGTATTTAGGGGTATTGGGGAGCACAGCAAGCCGCAGGATAACACTATGGGGACTTGAGGTTGGGGGATGATGATAGAGACGTGAGGAAGCTAAGATGTCTGTGTGTCACGCTCTTCAGAGACGAGGCGGCTGAGAGAAGTTGTAAGGACCAAATGGAGAAGATGACAGAGAAGATCTACATTGGAGGAGACGTCACCTGGAGGCACTGGATGTGGCAGGTAGGTGCTGCTGTATAGCAAGTACAGGAAAATGTGGTGTGTAGGGGGAGTGGAGGCGACTTAGAGAACTGGGCCATATTCATTGCGGTTTGGGCCCCAGATATTTTGAGACCCTAGCAACGCCCCTGGCTAGCAGTCTGCAATAAGGGTACAGAGGGGTGGTAACCAGTTGGGGGGGGGGGGGGGGGTGTACCTGCACAGTCTGACAATGGCAGCACTGACTGGACAGAGTGACTCTTGTGCTGCGTGTAGATCCGCCTTGAATACGCTGATGTGAAACTACAACTTTCAGATTAACTTGGTTGCGCAGGCATTTTAGGAGTTGTAGTTCCTTCTGTAGAGCAACTGATTATCCAAGCTTCCTTGTAGTGGTCTCCAATCTGCAACTGTCATGGACGTATCGAGACATACGGACGTTCCCGCGACAGATGGCAGGAGATCTGGGAGACTGTTGTTTCTCCCACTATGCTATGCGGTTTATAGCTTCTGTTGGACTTGTGGTTAGCTTGTGTTTAGCTTGTGTTCCTGGTGCTACCAAAGCTTCATTGAAGATAAGTGTTTCCTTTCCCTTTTGTATTTCGTTTATATATACAGTACAGACCAAAAGTTTGGACACACCTTCTCATTCAAAGAGTTTTCTTTATTTTCATGACTATGAAAATTGTAGATTCACACTGAAGGCATCAAAACTATGAATTAACACATGTGGAATTATATACATAACAAACAAGTGTGAAACAACTGAAAATATGTCATATTCTAGGTTCTTCAAAGTAGCCACCTTTTTGCTTTGATTACTGCTTTGCACACTCTTGGCATTCTCTTGTGAGCTTCAAGAGGTAGTCCCCTGAAATGGTTTTCACTTCACAGGTGTGCCCTGTCAGGTTTAATAAGTGGGATTTCTTGCCTTATAAATGGGGTTGGGACCATCAGTTGCGTTGAGGAGAAGTCAGGTGGACAAGAATTGGCAGTTATATTAATGGCTGTCCGTGCCGTTCCGCAAATTGCGGAACGCGCACAGACGCCACCCGTGTTTTGCGGACCGCAAAACACACCACGGTCATGTGCATGTAGCCTAATGTGTATCACCACCTCTAATACATATACCTTGCCTTACTAGAGGGATGGTATGATTAATCAGAAGTGGACAATAATATGAGTGATTCTAATGGATTCATGCGGTGTGCATGTACAGTTGTGTTCAAAATAATAGCAGTGTGTTTAAAAAGTGAATAAAGCTCAAAATCCTTCTAATAGCTTTTATTTCCATACACACAAATGCATTGGGAACACTACACATTCTATTCCAAATCATAACATCTAAATTTGTGTTGTTCCTCTGAAAAAATTTAAGAAAAGTGAATATTAGACTGTTCAAAAAAATAGCAGTGTTTGTATTCTTCTTTACAAACTCAAACATTCACTATATAAGCTGAAAAATGTTTGAAGATTTTGCTTTCCTTAGAATCACTTAACTAATATTTAGTTGTATAACCGCTGTTTCCTAGAACTGCTGGACATCTGTGTTGCTCGGAGTCGACCACCTTCTGGCCCCTGTGAACAGGTATTCCAGCCCAGGATGATTGGACTACATTCCATAGTTTTTCTCTATTTCTTGGTTTTGCCTCAGAAACTGCATTTTTGATGTCGCCCCACAAGTTTTCTATTGGATGAAGATCCGGGGATTGGGCCGGCCACTACATAACGTCAATCTTGTTGGTCTGGAACCAAGATGTTGCACGTTTTCTGGTGTGTTTGGGGTCGTTGTCTTGTTGGAACACCCATTTCAAGAGCATTTCCTCTTCAGCATAAAGCAGCATGACCTCTTCAAGTATTCTGATGTATTCAAACTGATCCATGATCCCTGGTCTGCGATACATAGGCCCAACACTGTAGTATGAGAAACTTCCCCATATCATGATGCTTGCCCACCATGTTTCACTGTCTTCACAGTGTACTGTGGCTTGAATTCAGTGTTTGGGGGTCGTCTGACAAACTGTCTCCGGCCATTAGACCCAAAAAGAACAATCTTACTTTCATCAGTCCACAAAATGTTGCACCATTTCTCTTCAAAGGCCAATCAATGTGCGCTTTGGAAAATTGTAACCTCTTCAGCACATGTCTTTTTTCAACAGTGGGACTTTGCGGGGGCTTCTTGCAGATAGCTTGGCTTCACATAGGCGTCTTCTCATTGTAACAGTACTCACAGGTAACTTTAGACCTTCTTTGATCTTCCTGGAGCTGATTGTTGGCCGAGTCCTTGCCATTTTGGCTATTCTTCTATCCATTCGAATTGTAGTTTTTCGCTTTCCACGTCTTTCAGGTTTTGGTTGCCATTTTAAAGCATTTGCTAACATTTTAGCTGAGCAGCCTATCATTTTCTGCACTTCTTTATATTTTTTTTCCCTCTTCAATCAACTTTTTAATCAAGGTACCGTTCTTCTGAACAATGTCTGGAAAGACCCATTTTCCTCAGAATTTCACAGAGAAATGCACTGTAACCAGCATGCACAACATTTGCTGCCTTCATTCCTTAAATAAGGGCAATACTTGCCACCTGTTTTTCAAAGAATGAATGACCTCACTCATTGAACTCCACACTGCTATTATTGTGAACATGGCCCTTTCAATTAGTGATTCAATTCACAGAATCAGCAGCATGCATGTCATGACTGTTGGGTCTGTTGGATTTCTATTACTCTACTATACCTGCTAGTAAGTTATTTGCCATGTAGAAATATCATTTCTACCAAAAACAGTGATTGATCAGGTTAGTGACGTTTGACTGCTATTATTTTGAACACAACTGTAAACCCAATAACGAAGAGCACTTGATGCTAATCTGCCATGCAGGATCCTGACAAGAGCTTCTGTTTCTATTCAGGTACAAATTATAAAGGAAATAACCTGGAGGCATGTTCTGTATCATCCAACTGGCAGCATTACAGCCGAATCAGACACAAGAGCAGCCTGAGCGAGATTAGAGCAGTGCCGTAAGTGCGGGATAACAGGACGAGAGGGAGCTCTTACTTTGTATTCAGGACATCAGACAGTTTCAATGTGGTATATATCACAGCTCTGTGTCTCTGCAAATGCAAGAGTTTAATAAGATAAAACAGATCACTTATAAATCAATGAAAATGAATGTGGGGGTGGGGGGTGGGCCTGGGCATTGTCTCAGGACCAGGACTCACATCAGTCATCTGTGCTATTGTGAAAGGGCTTCCATAGAAGCCGGGGCGGACATACCGCATGTGTAGCCGGTTCGGTTGCACAGGGGCCCAGAGCAGGAGGGGACCCCTTCTTACCGGTGGCAGGGGGAGATGAGCGCTTCCATTGTGGAAGCGCTCATCTCTATTCATCTGTATCGCTGTCCTTAGGACGGTGATACAGATGGATGCTGCTGCGGGGCAGGGGAGAGGTGTCTCCCTTCCCCAGTCCTCTCATAAGTTGCAGGCCTAGTGCCTATAGCCTATCAGAGGCCGGCGCAATGACATCATCGCGCTGTCTGAGCCGTACAGCACTGGACACAGGCCGGAAGAGGCCTGCATCGCATCGCTGAAAGCAGCAAGGAGGTAAGTAATAAGTATATGTGTTTGTTTATTTTTTATTTACATTTTGCTATTAGCCCTATCTGGCACTCATGGGGGCATCTACTGGGGCCCTACCTTATGTACTGGTACACATGTGGGGCACTATGGAGGAGGAGGAGGAGGAGCACTATGGGGGCCCTATTTTAAATACTGACACACATGGGGGGCACCATGGAGGGGGAGTACTATTGGGGCCCTATTTTATATACTGGCACACATGGGGGGCACTATGGAGGGGGAGGAGCACTATGGGGAGCTCTATCTTACATACTGGCACACATGGGGGGCACTATGGAGGGGGAGGAGCACTATGGGGAGCTCTATCTTACATACTTGCACACATGGGGGCACTATGGAGGGGGAGGAGCAATATGGGGGCTTTATCTTATATACTGGCACACATGGGGGGCACTATGGAGAATGGGGGAAAAGGAGCACTATTGGGGTCATTATATAGGCGCATTATACTGGGCAAACATTTTAAGCTGGCACATTGTCAGTCACCATAGGGACAAGGGGAGGTGCACGATATATTATAGGGCACTATGGGGGCACTAAGAGTTTTTTGGGCACACGGTAGGGGGCATTGGCACACATTATGAGGGTACTATGGGGACATTGGCTCTACAGGGGGCACTAAGAGGAGGTATTTTTTTATACTGCCACACAACAGGGCACTTTTATGTACTGGTGCACATTATAAGGGGGCATTTTTCTACTGTTACACAAAGAGTTATAAAGAGAATTATTACTACCGGGGGCATTATGGTGGGCTTTATTACAGTTGAGGGGCTATGAGGAACTTGAAAACTAGTATGAGCACTATAGGAGCATTATTACTTCTGGGAAACAGTGGAGACATTATTACTGTAGGGGCACTATTACTACTATGTGTTGTCTGGTAGATAATTATTTCTATTGGTGGGATTTTGGGGAGCACTGTTACTTTGGTGGGCACCCTGGCACGGTATCAGCTTAGCACAATTATTTTTGGGGAACATAATGTTTACACTATTAGTGTCAGGGACACCGTTTCCTGGGCACAGTTATTTTTTAGGACACTGTGTGCCAATAATTATTGAAGGGGAACTATCTGTGTGTAACTAGTATATGGAGCACAGCGGGCACAGTATTAGAGGGGTGTTAATTAGGTGGGAGGATGATGGAAAACTAGGAAACTAAGATGTCTGTGTGTCAAACTCTGCAGAGAGAAGAGATGACTGAAAAAAATCATCATGGCGGTGTGGTCTGAAAGGAGAAGATAAGGACAGAGAACATCTACATCAAAGAAGACGTCCCTGGATGTAAGAGGTATGTAGACCTGTATTAGGCTACCTTCACATCTGAG